>NC_141685.1:98138476-99338476 GCF_964263255.1 Lissotriton vulgaris | reverse complement strand
GCGCCCCTGCATCTCCACCCTGACAATCACTGCTTGCCCGGCCCCACAGAGCAGAGGCTTTGTTCTATTTCACCTCTGTGTGGCCTTGCATCTCCACTCTGCTCTGTGGGGGCCGGGGGAGCAGTGATTGTCAGAGTGGAGATGCAGGGGCGCTAACAGGTGAAATACAAAAAAGCCTCTGCTCTGTGGGGGCCGGGGGAGCAGTGATTGTCTGCAAGGTCTGCACACCGCCAAGGAAGGCTTGCCGGGCCACCACCGGCCCGCGGGCCGTACTATGAGTACCCCTGCTCTAGATACACATATGCTATCTAAGAGTCAGATAGTAGCATGATCCAGGTATATGGACACATACAGTTTCTGTGTCACCCTCCCAGGCTGTTGTCCTTCCACCCATCATTGCTTCATCATTCACCCAGCCATGCATCTCATATTCTTGCCTTCCCAGCTAGTCTTCAAACTCAATAAGTAAGGAATATATAAGAGCTTACCTCTGGCCGCCACCACCACCGTCTCAACTCTCACAGCCGCCGCCTCCTCCCCTGAAGAATTGCCCTCCGCCTCCGTGTCGAGCACCACCACCTCCACGCTGGCCCCGCCACCAGATGTTCCACCTACAAAGTACATTTAAGAATGTTAGAATAAAGCACTCACTAGTCTTTGGTCTAGGAATGAAGACATGTGAAAACAATGTAATTTGTGATTGTCTACTTTAAAGTTAAAAAAAATGTCCCTTTTTCCAGGGAAGGTTGTCTTGCTGCACTTTTTGGCACAACTGATGAAGGCTGGTTTTTTAACACGCACCATTTTTCTCCACACAGACAGAAGATGGACTTCTAACAACAAGATCAAGTTGAAACCAGGTGAGAGCTCGGCTCGACCACAAGAAATGTCTTCAATTAATCGTCAGCACTAACCACTTTTCCATTATCAGTTAAACGTTTAGTTTTATTATGACTTCATTTTAATAAATGTGTTTACTTTTAATAAAGCTTTTAAACTTAAATACAATCTGTGTTTTTTGGTCCAGACTAGAGTGACTGAGCGAAAGGTTTTGCAATTTTTGCAAGCATGAGTCCAGATAGAACACTTCAAAAGACATTATGGACAATCCCAGAGGACTGCACTAAGTTGATAGAGCTATTGCTGACTAGAATCATGGGAGTTTCGCCAACCGTGCAATCTTAGTTAGCTACACAGACAGACTAATAAGAATAATCTAGTAATACCACAGGGAGTCATAGTAGAGGCAGGATAAGAATTTAGATACAGTCTACAAGAAGATCAAAGACAATTTTGAAAAAAGTCAAATGAGGAACGCTAGGAAAAATAGGTACTAGTCTAAAATGAAAACTTACTGGGGCCAGCAAAGGAGCCCTCGCCTGCCTGATCCTGGCCCTGTTGAACAGCATCCGCCGCCTGCTGCTCCTGTGTCCTCCTCTCGCCCCTGGGGGGAGCTGACGTACAACATGAAAGAAAGAACAGAAAACATGGATGATTGTTGCTTGTCAATGTCAACCAAATCAAACATTTCAAAAGAACAATAACAAAATATTTCCGCGAAATTATATTGATTAGGGTTAGTTTTCATTTATTTGCGGACCTGTGACTTCGAAAGTCACGTAACTCACTAAACAAAGTACTGAAAGGTTCACCTAGGACTGGCAGGCAGCAGTCCGCAGGCAAGACGCAAAGTGACAGACAAACTCCATTGTGATTTCAGTCAGATCAGTGACAACACTAACAGTTGCCTGCTACATTACCAGTCATTTAAATAGTCAAACTATCAATCCACCGCCACTATTTTTCTTATTGTCAGGGGTACAAAGGAAGGGGCAGATTTAAGCCCCTTGCGGCTCTTTTGCTCAGTTCTTGCGTGACTTTTGTGACGCAGCAGCTAAACAAAAAAGGGCGCCATGGTGCGGCGTATAATATTATAACAACGTGACGCATTTGGGAGATGCATCCCGTTATAAAGCCCTGCGCCATCAGGGGGCGTTCCGGCGCAAGGGAGGGCATTCCTGCGCTGGAACACATCCTAAAAGTGGCTGAGGGAAATCTACAAAATTTCAATCAGTCACCTTTAGGACAATGATGCGTCACACAAACCCTGCACCTGCTTGAAGCAGACGTACGGCTTGACCCAGCATTGGGGAGATAGGGTACCCCAGAGCATTGCTGGAGCTGCGCCATCGTTGCGACGCAACTCCAGCAGTAAAGCTTCGGTGACGTTTTGGGCCCATGGTGCGCCGCATTGCAAATACGGCGCACCATGTTTGGTGGTGGTAGCGGGCCGCACAATTAATGGCGCATCCCTGCTACTTTGCAGGGATGCGACGGTAATTGCAATTCTGCCCCTTAGGGGCATACTTACTTACGCGTTCTGGCCCATCTCCAGAGATGCGCCAGATCAAATGCGTCACGCAAAACTACCCTTGCGACACGGCAGATGCGCCTCATTTACAATGCGGCGCGCCCTGGCGCAAGGGTAGGCACTTGCGTGACGCATCTCGTCACGTAAGAGCGGCGCATCGCTGGAGTCACGTCGCCAACGCAATGCAACTCCAGTAATGCTCAGGGCCAACCAATACTTAACATGCTGTGTCAGTCCTTTCGCCTGCTTCAAGCAGGCATAAGGAATTGAATTGACGTAGCAGCGTCGCAGAAGTGCCTGCGTTAAATCTTGTAGATTTCACGTAGGCAATTTTGCGAGGCGCACAGCCGCCGGACCGCCCACCCTGCGTACTAGGAACGCACCCATTGTGGTGCAGGCCCATGGCTTTATAACGTGACGCATCTCCCTAGATGCGTCATGCTGTAAATGACTCGCAGGGATGCGGCACGTTTACGCCGCTGTTGCGTCACGCAAGGCAACGTAAACGTGGCGCAAGGGGCTTGTAAATGTAATCTGCCCCCTAGTGTCTAGCATTACGCAGTTCTGTAAAGTACACTCATACATAATAGTTACTCAGGCCAATGAGACCACGAAATAGAAAACAAATAAGCATAGTAGCAACGCCACTGAGAAGGAGAGCAGTGCACCTGAAATGCACAGAAGATTTTGAAATATAATTTAACTACAATGTAATCGTCATCAGCGGCATTATTGGCTTGCTCCATGTAAAAAACAAATATTTGCAATACAACAACACAGAGCAGGAGAAAACATCATAGTAGTGAGTGATGAAATGGCTACTACTACTCACCAAGCCCGGCGATCTCCAAGCCGAGCTGGTCCAGCAGGTCGCGCTCTCGGTCCAGGAGGTCCGTCCAGCGATGGGTGACCTGGCTGTAGGTGCGCTGGACCCCGTAGAGGTGGGATATGGCCCAGCACACCTTCTCCCACCGCTTCCGGCGCTCCCGCATGTTGTAGCCGCCGGCCGCGATCCTGCCGCCTCCCGCGATGGTCCTGGGCAGGCGGCGCTGGACGAAGTAGACCAGCGCGCCCACTTCCTCCGGGCTGAATATCTCCCGTCGCGTCACCTGCTCCCCCCTCAATCTCCCGCATGCTGTCCTGGCACTGGGTCCAGGATTACTCCCCGCCGCCGCTGCGGCCCTCAAGTGCCTGGGCAGCTTCACGGCGCCTGGCTTGACCATGGTCTGGGCAGGTAAGGTAGGAAGAAGTAGAAAATTAAGAAAGAATAGGATAGGGAAGAAGAAAAGAAAAGAGTTTAAAAAAGTAGTTTAAAAGTAAAGAAAAATAGCAGAAAAGACAAAAATATACAGCTAGGAAAAGAGAGGGATAGATAAGAAGCAAAATCGTAAAAAAAAAACTGAAAACAAGCAAAGGATGGCAAAGATACCAAGAGGATTAAACACCATGCCCAGACACAGGAAATGAATGAAAAACAAGATGGCCGGTGCCCGTTCACGAGCGCGAAAGTAAGTTCGCGTGAGATTTCCCTCGCGATCTCGTGCGAACCTCTACTCGCAATGCGCTTACTGCGCGAGATTATACATAGCGGGCGGAAACGGAAATACGTCACGCAAACAAAATGGCCACGCCCGTACTCGACCTTGGGGTAAATTCGCGTGTTGCGCTGCAAGCGGCTCGCGAATACTTGAAAAAAACTCGCGAAACAACAAGCCGCAAAAAAATAAAAAGCTCATGCGCACGAATTGGCGGCTTCCGCGGTCGGTTTCGCACAATGCCGCGCCCCGCGAATAGCGCGAAAAAAGCAAAAGCAATGAGCAGGTGCAAAAGGTCAACCTCATCATTTGTAACGATTCCCTGTAGTGCTTCCTGAGGGGGCCCTCCAGAATTCGGTTGCCTGCTTGCAACTATTGTGTGACCCTGCTCTGACCTGAACTGTATGCCACAAAGGTCCTGATTTACAGCTAAAGGAGCAGACAAGCAGGTGCCAGGCTGGAACTTCAAATTCTTTCAGTGACACATTAATTAGCCCCTAATTCATTATTGTCAGTTGGGGCAGGGCAGGTGTTGTTAATAAACTAACCCCAAATTAATTCATGTCAGTTCAAGCAGGGCAGGTGGGCTTGCTTTTCCCCCCCATCTTCTACAGTGATGATGAACCAGAGGGTGGCATTGATGTAACAGAGGGTGGCATGGGTCAAATAGAGGGTGCCAGTGGTGAAACAGAGGGTGCTGGGAGGCTGTGATGATGAACCAGACGTAGAAACAACATAGTCGCGACCGTTGCGAGCCGACAAGTAAGTTTGCAATTGCGAACTAGTACCAAATCCTCGCGAACTGGCAGAAACACTTGCGAACACAAAAAAAAAAAATCCGCAAATTCGCGAGGATTCGCGGATTTTGCGGATTGCGAATTCGCAAATCTGCAAAATTCGCGAACGCGAGATTCGCAAAATTCGCCCATGCTTAGTTAGAAATTAACGTAAAAAAACCTAAATATATGGCGCTAAACCCGCACAAAAGTTTTAAAAAAATCTAGTTTTAAATGGTCATAAGCTCGAATATGAACAGAGCTTCACATATTTAGGGGTCTTATTAGACTCCTCAATGGGATGGAGATCCCAGGTAGAAAAATCCAAAATATTGTTTAAACAAAATTGTCTTCCTATCTTAAAAAGACATAATAAATGTGTAAATAAGGCAGTAACCCCAGCAATAGAGATCTTTAGGTACAAGGTCCAATCAGCTGCTTTGTATGGGGCCGAACTATGGGGACCTGTTTGCAGGAAAACCTTTGAAACACTGGAGAACAAGTTTGTTGAGGGGATTACTAAAAATACCCACTAATACTCCATTGGTCCCACTATTCTTAGATTTAAACATTAAGCACACTGACCATCATGCTATGCTGAGACCATTACTTCTATGGGTTAGATTGTGGACAACCCCTGAACTGACTGACTACAAAAATGGGTTGAAAGAAGTACTGAACTTAGACAGTGGTAACCAAATTTACTGGATTAAACACGTAAGAGTTTGGTTATCTAAACTCGGTCTGGCCCATTTCTGGAGTGAGCCAGAGTCCTTAATCATTTCATTTTCAATCTTTATTTCGACCATTTGGTCATAAAAGATACACAAAAATTAAAAATCACATGATTGTGTCAGATATAATAAAACATCAGTGCATGATTTAAGATCCACATGTTAAAAATAAAACAGTTCATCAATCTACCCAGCATTTTTTTAAAAGACGATTACGTGTATACCACACATTTGTAAAAAATTTAGCAAGGGCAAAGACAATTGGGCCGGAAACATCACTTTTTAAAATCCTGTACATAGGCATATATTCCCTGCCACCCAAGTTCTTGATCAAAGGCAGCAGCCAGTACTTTCTGGCTGCCGCATATGCTGGGCAGAAAAAAATCACATGCAGATCATTTTCCTCCTTGTCAATGCAAAGGGGACAGTACTTAGTAGAAGGGACCTGCGACCAGGTACTAGAAAAGGAGCGCAAAGGCAGTGTCCCGTATCTCCACTGAAGGAATAACTTTCTAGTGAGAACGGGATGTATGGGATCAAAAGCCTTTTCAAATGCGTAAAGGTCCTTATTTTGCAGGAATTTAGAGGAGAGGGACCCCTCTGTCTGGGAAGCTAAAGCCCTTTCCCTTTTATATTCGTGATACAGATTCGCCAGGGATCTCTTAGAGATTCCGGGTGCTGTATCTGCAGGTTTGGTCCACAATTCGGGGAGCCCCAGATCCGTGCAAACTGACTGGATATTTTGGATCCAGGGGATACTGAGCGCCTTGGGGTGTTTCAATATTTCGGCCAGTTCTGCCCTATAGTCGGCGAGATCGTCGCTGCTCCACAGCCTGCGCCAGAAGGCTATGGGTCTTAGACTTATCTCGTCGGCGAGAGGCCGTAGCCCTAAATCAAGCCTCAGGGGGAGAAGTGGGGTACTGGGAGGGAGTGCGGTAATTTGCCTTACGAATCTGTTTTCCGTGACTGACAAATTCCGACAAGGAGTATGGCCCCACAATTCAGCCCCGTACAAGATCGCCCCCCTGGCTTGTGCTTTGTATATCTGAATTAGGGCCCCCAATGGGCGATAAGTCGAGCCGGTCATCATCCGGGAGATACCCCCAGAGATTTGCACTAATTTAAGGTTGGCTCTGGTTTGATGGGTCCCCCAGGTCATATTTTCATTGAGTGTCACGCCGAGATATTCAAACGTGGCTACTCTTTCCAGCCGTGTTGCTCCCAGGAGTGGATTCGGGCGTTGTTTTGGGCTTGGATTCAATACCATGTATTTGGTTTTCATGGCATTGATTTCCAGTCCTCTATCCTGGCAGAAGGCCACAAAGGCATCGAGTATCCTTTGGATGCCCATGGGAGTTTTGGATACCAACAGCGTGTCGTCCGCAAACATTATTGCGGGCACACTGTTGCCATTTAATTTAGGGGCGTCTGTGTGGTCAGTGGCGTTCAAATGAGCGACTACCCCGTTGACAAAGAGGCAAAACAGGGTCGGCGCAAGCACACAACCCTGTCTTACCCCCCTGCCCACGGGGAATCTCTCAGTCAACTCCCCCGACCTCCCACACCTTACCTGGGCATAATTGTTGTGGTGCAGCCTCTGTAGGGTCAATAAGATGTCTGGTGGTACGCCCATCCCTGCCAGAATGTCCCAAAGTTTCCCCCTGGGCACGAGGTCGAAGGCGGCTCGTAGGTCCACGAATATCGTGTACAAACTGCCACCCTCGAACCTCACTGTCTTCCAGTAGACCAGGTTCAATCTGAAGACCTGGTCCACAGTCGATACCCCTTTCCTAAAGCCTGCCTGGTATGGACTGAGGGCACCTACCTCCTCTATCCATTCCTGGAGCCTGTTCAGGAGGACCCTGCCGAACAACTTCTGCGCTACATCGATAAGACTAATTGGTCTGTAGTTGGCTGGGAGGAGGGGGGATCCCTTTTTGTAAATCGGGACCACCTCAGCCCCCAGCCAAGTACTAGGGATTTCCATCCCACCAAGAATGCCATTAAAGAGAGCCGCAAGGTAGGGCGCCCAGACAGTGGGCTCCTGCTTGTACAGATCTCCCGGTAGCCCGTCCAGCCCAGGGGCCTTCCCTGAGGCCAAGCCTGAAATGGCAGCAGTGACCTCAGTTAGTCTTATTTGATCCGCCTGGGAGCCCTGCCCCACTGGTTCGATCACCACAGGAAGTTCTCCGGGCTCAGCACTGTATAAGGACTGGAAGTGGGCCTGCCACACTCCAGGAGCTATGTTGGGCTCCACAGCCGAGTGTAAGCTCCCTGATCCCCCATTCACCATTCTCCAAAACAGGCGTTGGTCTTGCACTGCTAGGGCCCTGGTGAGTTCTTCCCACTGGCTTTCCTCCCATTCTATCTTAGCATGAGCAAGGAGTTTCTTGTAAGCATGCCTACATTGCTTCAGGCGTTCCCCTCCTTTGCCCTCCTTTATTACTCCGAGGAGTTCTGTTTTAGCCCGTCTACAGGCCGCATTGTACCATTGAGTTCTGCCATGGCACCTCTCTCTTGTCTTCCGGACTTTACATGTGAAGTGGGGTGCCGCTATTTTTATAAGCTCATTATGGGCCTCAGACATTTTACTCCTTGTGTCTATTTCACTTGTCACACTATCAAGGTCCCCCACAATTTCCAGGATAGGGGCAATCTCTGCATAGAACATTGGGAGTTTATCCTTTCTTGTGACCATTTGCTCCCACCTGAGTCTTCTCCTGCTGTTATCTATGAGAAGCGTGGGGCGGTTCCCTTCTTCCTGAGTCGCTAAGCCCTGGGGAGCTGGATGAACAAGGTCTAACTCAAGGGCATTATGGTCACTGTCCAGCCTATCTATTACCCTGAAATCGTGTATAGTGGACCACCTCGCTAGTTGGACCAGAACATAGTCCAGGTGTGACTCTCTTCCCCGGCGGTTGTAGGTATTTTTGCCCGGTGTGTCCGAGTTGGTTCTCCCATTACACGCTCTAAGTCCGTACCTTAAGGTAAGGGCAGTAATTTGCAGCGCCAAAGGGGTCCAGGCCTTCGGCGGTGGAACATCGACCTCAGGTACTGCCCACCTAGCTTCTTCATCTGATAAGAACCCTTCTTGGAGGCCGGGGAGTGGCTCAAAGTGAGAATTGAAATCCCCACCCACCACATAATAAGAATCAGTCGACAGTTCAGATAAAAAGATCGAGAGTTCATTAAAAGTCGGTGATTCTTTTGCCTTTCCCATCGGCCGTGAGTAGATGTTAATCAACAGGAGATTTACTTTATTTGGCCATGTTAGTGAGACCACCAGAATGTCATCGGAATTACATGGGAGCCGTGATGCCACACAGCCCAGATGAGTAGCAACCCATATCACAAGGCCCCCAGAAGGGCGGCCTTTACCTTCCCACCTTGCTGGAATGAAAAAGGATGTGTAGCCTTGGTGTCCAATGTCCTCTCTCGCCCAGGTTTCCTGGAACATGCATATGTCGCCAGTTTCTATATAGTTTTCCCAGGTCGGCTCTTCCAGTTTGTTTGTTAGTCCCGCAATATTCCAGGAGATTATCCTCAGATGTTCAGGAGTGAGCGGTGTCAAAGTGCAAAGATTGGAAGAGGTCAGGCCTGGGTCCTCCTGTGTTACAAGGCCTGTAGCATGAGTTACATGTGACACCGTAAAACCCCTGTCCCCTTCTCCCGGATGGAGGGGAGCCAAAATTATCCCCTCAGCAGGAACTTCTCCATCAGTAGGTAGGCGGGAGAATTCAATTCTGCCGTAAGCTGTGGCAGAAGGATTGGTCAATGAGCCAGAACTTGGGCCTGGGGAAAAAGTGGAATGATCGAACGACCCATGGGGGCTCAAAACCCCGGACTCTGTCTTATGAGCAATAAGTCAGTCTACCCCATCCAAGCCATCCAGGCAGTTAAAGCGATTGAAATCACAGAAGGGTGTGTCTGGTGGCTGAAAATAAGGGAGTTGTGCAGGGCCATTGTGGTTGCGTCTATGTTCCACCCTTGTCCAGTCATCATATATTGGGGCCTGGCGCTTGGGAATCGGGGGGAAGAAGAAAGTTACCGGGAGGGTCTGTATGGTAGAATCCAGGGATCGGTTCCTTCCTCTGCAGATGTGTTGGACCGTCCCTGGATCTTTGAAGGTTACCATAATACAGTCCCCCACTATAGTTTTCCTGGTCTTCCCTAGCCATGGAACCCTTCTTACCATGATGATTTCATTGTTATATTGGGGGGGCAGGGGTCGGTTCCAATTAAGCCATTTGATTACCTTTTTCTTGAGAGACTGGTAATCCTCATTTTCCCCTGATCTTAGGTGGGGGGCACCCGCTAGAACCACCATTAATCTATTGGCCTCCGGTGGGAGGTCTGGCCTCCGTGGTCTGGGAGCTGGACAAACGGGCGTGAGTGGAGGAACATTGACCTGGCCTTGGTGCATACCAGCAGGCTCTGTTTGCGAGCTGTGTGGGGTTGAGTCCACTAGTTGGGTGGGTCTGGTGCTTTGGTTATTATGCCGTGCCTGGGTTTGGATGGCCATAAGGGGTTGTAACGGGGGGGCAGATGGCATGCTTCTGGGGGGGGCTCTACTGGCAATATGTGCCAGGTCTTCTTTGGGAGGTTCTGCACCCGGGGGGGGGATTTCCACTGACTTGGTCTGCTTACTTACTAGAGTACTCAAGGTGGTGAGAGAGGTTTCTAGTAGAGTGAGCCTAATCTCGACTTTTTTTAAGCTGTCGGTGATTGGTTGTAAAAGGGAGCGGAGTAAAAATTCAATGTTCCCTTTGGCAGGAAGTGGATTAATTGGATTTAGCGTAGTGCCCTCTTGATCTTTGGTGATGGCATTAGTACCGATATTTGAGAGCTTAGTAGGAGGCACCATCTCCAAGTGCTTCCCCGGTTGAACAGTATTTGACCGTTTCTTGCCAAAATCCAAATGAGATATTTTAGATTTCCCCCGCCCTCCTGTTGTTTTCCGTGCACGTTTACTAGGTGGGGGCCTATGCAGCTCTACCGCCACATTTATTTTGGTCTTACTCTTGTTGGCCACTTGGGTAGGTGGAATTTGCGTTACCAAGGTGATAGGTGAGTGAGACGTCTCTGGGGGGACTAGCTCAGCGTTCTGTGCAGGTGCTATCCCTGGAGTGAGGGGGGATTCCCTTAACAGAAGAGGATAATCCTCTAGGGGCGGGATGTTTGGGCTGCTATTTAGTACACCTCCCTCTTGGGTGGTAGGGCATGGGCTAATGTCAATCAAGGGTCTATTTTTCATAGATTCAATGGAGCGCCTCCGCTCCGCCCTGCGTTTCTCAAGTGAACCGGCCATGTCCGCCTCACCTTTGCTGGGCTTAAAATAGCTATCCAAGGTCCCGGAGTTAGAGGCTCCCTCCTTTGAGGTGGTATCCCGATGTGTGGGTGAGGGCATTACCTTGGTTCCGTGACACGATGAAATCGAGAGAGGGGGCCCAGCCCGGCCTCCTTCGGCCTCTGACGGCCTAAGACGGTCCCGCCCTTGTCCCGGGCTTCTCCCGGTCGCTCCCGCGCGCTCCCGCGCAGCGGGGGTCCGGCGCTCCTTTTGATGCTGCGACTGTGTGATAGGCGGGGGGGCGTGGCCAGCGGGGAGAGCAGCCCAGGTGTTGGTAGTTGGGCGCGCAGGGGCTCCTGGTCACTGGAGTCCCCTGCTAGCTCGCAGCCCCGCTGGTTCTCTTGCCTGCCCCGCGCTCCTCCTCACAGGCTCCTCTGGCAGTCCTTCAACAACCGACGCGCTGCGGGACCCGCGAAGCGGGTCCGGCGAGTCGTAGGGGCAACAGCAGGTCCGCTAGGCAGCCAATGCAGCACGCTCCTCCCTCGGCAGCAAGGTACGTGGTAGAGTGTCCCACAGGCAGATGGGCAACAGCAGCTTTTTAGTCCGTTGGCGGGGGGGCGTGGCCAGCGGGGAGAGCAGCCCAGGTGTTGGTAGTTGGGCGCGCAGGGGCTCCTGGTCACTGGAGTCCCCTGCTAGCTCGCAGCCCCGCTGGTTCTCTTGCCTGCCCCGCGCTCCTCCTCACAGGCTCCTCTGGCAGTCCTTCAACAACCGACGCGCTGCGGGACCCGCGAAGCGGGTCCGGCGAGTCGTAGGGGCAACAGCAGGTCCGCTAGGCAGCCAATGCAGCACGCTCCTCCCTCGGCAGCAAGGTACGTGGTAGAGTGTCCCACAGGCAGATGGGCAACAGCAGCTTTTTAGTCCGTTGGCGGGGGGCGTGGCCAGCGGGGAGAGCAGCCCAGGTGTTGGTAGTTGGGCGCGCAGGGGCTCCTGGTCACTGGAGTCCCCTGCTAGCTCGCAGCCCCGCTGGTTCTCTTGCCTGCCCCGCGCTCCTCCTCACAGGCTCCTCTGGCAGTCCTTCAACAACCGACGCGCTGCGGGACCCGCGAAGCGGGTCCGGCGAGTCGTAGGGGCAACAGCAGGTCCGCTAGGCAGCCAATGCAGCACGCTCCTCCCTCGGCAGCAAGGTACGTGGTAGATTAAGAGAGTCCTTAATCATGGCCTCTAAGAAAATTGTAAAATTATCTTTTTGGTCCTATGTGAGCCACGATTCTGCGTATGTCAGAACGCATGGTCCTTTAACTGAAAATTTTTTAATTGTTAAAAAAGTGGCTAGTTTTGATTCATTTCTTGATGAGGTTCGGCCGCCATTGGCTAAAACCCTGTACCTCAAATATAGATACGGAATATTGAGAATTAAGGCATTAGAGAAAAAATGGGGGACGGCAAATAGTGACTGCTGCACTTTATGTCCTAATAATACAAGGGAAGACATTTTTCATATTTTGTTCTTTTGCCACAGTTACAGTAAAGTAAGGAAAAAGTGGATCGTGCCACTATGTCGTCTCATTGGCTCTAGATCCCATAAGGAAGCTGGTAGAATTCTAAAATCGGATACCAGCCAAGTAATTGTGTTTGGAATTAGTAGATTTCTCCTGGCTGTAAATTTCATTAGGTTGAAAATGTCTCTTCCATTTTAATCATTATATCATGTGTATCTGACCAAAATATGGACCATGTTTTTCTGCTTGTTTTATCTTTGAAAATTTAAAAAAAAAAAACTTTAGGCCTTGGCTGTTATAAAGTCCATTTAATGATGTTCTTAATTTTTAAGGATGTATTTTTAAACTATTTATAAATTTGTGATAATTGTAACCTATAATTGACTGTTCCATAGTGGTGACGCATAGTATTAATTACTGGTTTCTTGTATAATGTACTTTTTTATCATTGTATAAATGTATTTCTTTTATGTTGCATTAGCAACGAAATAACGATTGAATTGAGAGTAGTAGAGAGTAGTAGGGAGCAGTAGAGAGAGCAGCAGAGAGTGAGTAGTAGAGAGTAGTAGAGTGAATAGTAGAGTGAGTAGTAGAGAGTAGTAGAGAGTAAGTAGTAGAGTGAGTAGTAGAGAGCAGTAGGGAGTGAGTAGTAGAGAGTAGTAAAGAGTGAGTAGTAGAGAGTAGTAGAGAGTGAGTAGTAGAGAGTAGTAGAGAGTGAGTAGTAGAGAGTGAGTAGTAGAGAGTGAGTAGCAGAGAGAGAGAATAGTAGAGAGTAGTAGAGAGTGAGTAGTAGAGTGAGTAGTAGAGAGAGAGTAGTAGAGAGTGAGTAGTAGAGAGTAGTAGAGAGGGAGTAGTAGAGTGAGTAATAGAGTGTGAGTAGTAGAGAATAGTAGAGAGAGAGTAGTAGAGAGTGAGTAGTAGAGAGTAGTAGAGAGTGAGAAGTAGAGAGTGAGTAGTAGAGAGTGAGTAGTAAAGAGTGAGTAGTAGAGAGAGAGTAGTAGAGAGTGAGTAGTAGAGAGTAGAGAGTAGTAGAGAGTGAGCAGTAGAGAGTAGTAGATAGTGAGTAGTAGGGAGTGAGTAGTAGAGAGAGAGTCTTAGAGAGTAGTAGAGTAGTAGAGAATGAGTAGTAGAGAGTGAGTATTAGAGAGTAGTGGAGTAGTAGAAAGTGAGTAGTAGAGAGTAGTGGAGAACATTCCAAAGTTTGGCACAGCACCACTTGCACAACAAGTCCAATCAAATCATATCACTTAGAGTCCCTATTGAAGCGCTGAATCTTGGTGTATATTCAAATGCTTTTATTTTCCTTAAGTTTATGTACCACAGCCAGCCAACGCGTTTCGTTCTGTACAACAGAACTTCTTCAGGGCGTTCTTATTTCCTTCAAGTTATGTCGGTATCCTGTTGTCATATAACTAGATATTTCTTCCAAATGTTAGACGAGACGTAAGTACATTCTTATTCAAAGTGACTAGGTATCAATTTTACCCACACAATTCAGGCAGACTTGAGTAATTTATAGCATCCTCAAAGTCAGTCTTTCAAAAATTTCAAAGTATAGGACTGAGGTTCCGTGACGATTTGAACCCGTGTTTTCAATATTGTCGGAAATACATCATATTGGTATCAGCGAACCGCAAGTGATCCATTTAGTATATCCTGGTGTTTTCGCTGTGCTACGAGCAAGAGTACTCCTGCTACAAACACATTTCCGATCTACCCATGGCATCCATCTTAGATCATGGCAGCCATTTTGTGTTTCTTGCCCTCACATACGCAATAACCTCTGATTTCTCCATTTCAGTTAAGGACACGTAGGCTTAGCTGGAGATTCACCTCTCTAGTGACACGTGCACCTTAGAACAGAACACGCTGTAGCTGCATGACTCGACAAAGGCTGCCTCCTCTGCCCGAGGCCAGTCCTGCTATACTGGTTCTCGTGTCCGTTGGCCTGATCATGATTAGGCGGCCGAAGCTGGTAGCCTTGCCCATTTACGACCCACAAACATCCCTTATCCTGTTTTTCTATCTTCTGCACCTGGCTCTGCTCCTTTCCTTCTGGGCCTTTATTAGGGGGAGGTAACGAAATTTACGATGAGGCGGTCTGGGTCTTGAATGAAAAGTTGACATGAGATTATGATGGAAAAGTGGGAACCCCTCGTTCGTAATGTTTTGACATCAGATATTGTCGACGATTCCTGTGCAACGCCAAATATTTATTGTTTAGGACACAAAGGTTTGGGAATGTATTATATGTAAAGAATTTGCCTCAAGCTCAAATTTTAGTATATAAGGAGCAACCCTTTTTGTACAAATCGAACAGGCTCCTAGATACTGCCCATGTGTAGTTTCTGTGACTTCTGTGTCCCTGCAGTAATAAACCTTTGGTCTTTGACGCCACCATCGAGAAGCCCGTGTTTCTGTTTATTCGTGCACCGAGACAGGTAGAACTCCGGGGTCTTTGGGTGTTGTCCCCTGACACCTCTGGACGGAACCAAAAAGTCCAGAACTCCAATTGGCGCCCACGTGGGGCGACGTCATTCGGTACCGGTCCAAAAGCCTGAAGAGTTCGAGAAGCTTTGTGTGAAGATTCCTGAGGGAGGCGCCCCACTTCATCGATCCCGGCATATCGCAAAAGTGGCCCGAAGTTCTCTTCCACGAGGGTTCCCGTTCAGGATGGCTGCAGTGGGCCGTTGCCTTGACCGTCGCCCTGTCTTGGACCCGAGGTGCAGTCCTTAGTACGGCGAGACAAGACGGGTTTCTCCTTGGTGACGTCTTCAGTACCTCAGTTAAGTATTTAGTGGTTGCTAGTTGGTTACTTCGTGAGGGTTGTTAAGATCCTTTTTGGTTCTTGGTTTGGTTTGGTTTTGTAAGATTATCACTGGTTGTTGTTCTGGTTACGATAATCTATTGGTTTAGTTTGGGTATCGATACATCAGTTCGCTTTTGGTAGGCCTAAGTTCTTGGTTCAGGTGCACATACCTGTTTCTTGTTTTGTTTGTTCTGTGTTCCGGATTGCAAAATGGTAAGTCGGAAAAATTATATGTTGTCTTGTTTTGGTTGCAACAGTGATTCACGATTGGAGGACTCATGTCTGGTTCCTCCGATTGGGACTCCTCTATATGATCTGTATTGTAAACATGGCGTGGGTCCTATATCTTATAATGAGGTATGGGTCCGCTATACGGAAAAGGATGGTGTCCTTAGTTGGCCACTGCATGGTAGTTTTGAACCCGAAATCCTTGATAATTTAGAAGCGAAATTGTTTAGGAAGAAAGCCCGGCCGGCAATGTTTGATTCTTTCCGTTACTGGCGAAAAGAATCCAAACAGAGAGAAATTAAAAGGTTGAAGAAAGAACAGAAAGAGCAAGAGTTGACTTTAGAACAGGCTGTTAAACAGCTGCAAGTAAACGAGTCTGAGAAGGCCGTAGAGGTGGCCATTAGAGAGCATAATTTAGCGATCGACAAGTGCTATCCTGCCTTGCCATCGAAAACAACTAAGATATTGGAGGACCCCGAAAACGATCCTCTGTTGTCTTACTTGTTACAGTCACCTCCACCGTATGCACAAGGTGCTACGGCTCCGCCTGTACCGAATGTTCAATTGCCGGTTGCTAGACAACCTGGTATTCCTGCTCCTGTCCCTCAGAATCAAGCTCCTGTACCTCCTATAATTAATGTGAAAATTCCTTCGGCACCTCCTCTTCCTGGGTTGCCGGCTTCTTTGCCTATACCTGTATCGCTTACACCTACTGTTTCACAAGCTATCTTACTTGATACTCCTACCGTCCCGCTATCTGTTCCTACTGCTTCTATGTTCTCTACATCTGCTAGCATTATGACTCCGCTTTCTGTTCGTCGAAGAATCACTGATTCTGTCTCTAATATTCTGTCTCCTTTCTATAAGACTTTAATTAAGACTCCTGCCTCTGACTCTGTACAGAGACGTAGTCAGCTTCCAAGTACTGAGGAACGGGGAATATTAGATTCCACGGCTCTCAGATGGATTTCGAAAAGTAGGAGATATAGTACGAGAGATGTGCTAGATACATTTATGCAATGGAATGAACCAACGCAACGATACGTCTTCGACGAGATGTGCTCTCTTTTACGTGAGGAACTAGAAGAAGATGATTCTGAATCGAACTTAGAAGACTTAATTAAGGTACAGAAAGAGTTTGCTGCAGGAATGATAGTAGGTCCAAATATAAAAGAAGCGATGGAACTAGTATTAAGCTATAGAAATGATCCATCACTTCGTTCACCGAGAGACTTAGAGAAAAGTAGTACGAAGCAGACTCGCCAATATCCAATGAGGGAGGTTCCTCCAATTTGGCGCGAAGCTGTGCAAGCTGATGCCATTAATGGTATTGCAGCCACTCCGGCGCAATTCCAGAGAGTGTGGATACACATTCCGTGGAAGCGAGCCGAAGTGTTAGCAGTGAAACAGGCCTTGCCAGATCCGCGTAAGAATCCTGCGGGATATTATAAGGAGTTAGCACAGACAGTAGAGGCTTGTGTAATGAATCTAGCGGACATCGACATGTTATTTGGAAATGTAGTACCACAACCAATTTGGGCTAAGATACGTAAAGAAAATCATCCAGTTGCCCTAGGTGGTGATTGGGCAGCTATCATTGCAGCAGATGGTCAGCAAATAGGTGGTTCCAAACCCGAACCTCTAATTGCTAATCTTCCAGGTAGGATAATTGACTTAATGAAGACTCTGATGCCAGCATTGCGTGTTAACTGGGACAAGTTGTCCGCATGCAGGCAGAAGAAAGACGAAAGTGTCTCCGACTTCTTTACGAGGTTCGAAGAGACTTTTGTAGATCATAGTGGTCAGGATATGAGTACAGAAGGAGGACAGAGATTGTTTGTCGATAAATTTGTACACAATTTACTACCAGAGCTCTGCAACAAATTGAAAGATTCCGAGAGTGCGTGGGCTGTCTCTACAACTGCACAAATACTTGCAACTGCACAGTATTATGAAAATAGGGATAACGAGGAGAAAGAGAAATCAGATAAGAAAACGAAAGATTTAAAGACTAAAGTTCTTTTGCAACAGGCGTATCCGCCTCGCATGAATCAGACTAGTACGCAGCAAGGATCGTATCAAAGGACAGATTATGGTTCCCAGAGACCACAATATCAGTGGAATCAGTGTGCGTATTGTAAGAAAGAGGGTCATTACAAAAATGAGTGTCCAGTCTTAGCGCAAAATAATGCAGCCGCAGCTCAGAGAGGTCGTGGTGGTTTTGTACAGAATTCTAGAGGTCGAGGACGAGGTGCTATGCCTCCACAGACGAATGATCGCCCTTCCAATCACTTTGATCAACGAAATGGACAGTCTGCCCAACAGAATAGATCTCAACAGTATCATGTTGAAGACTATTGTGAAGTGGGTGAAGGATTTCAGCAAAATGAGTACTAGGACAGCCATGGACAGAGAGAGGGAGTAGTATCAGTTCCAGTGGATCAGAGTGGGCCTTATGTTGCAGTAGCAACATCAGGTGTAGTCGAACCGTTTCTGTTGGATACTGGTGCAGCAAAAAGTTCTATCATTCATGCGAAACTCCCTGGCGCACCTTTGTCCGGCTTAACAAATGTTTCTGTAGGTTTTTCAGGCGCCCCTGTTTACAACCCCATATCTGGTCCTTTGTCTATTTCTGTTGGACCGTGTCAATTGAAAGCACCCTTGATTTTGACGACAGGTTGTAATGAAAATCTGCTTGGTTTAGACTTGTTAAAACGCCTATATGCGACATTGTACTGTTCTCCGGAAGGAGTACAGCTTACATTGGGTAAAAGAATCACCTCTCCGATGTACTTGTCTATGGATGCACTCCCGCCGGAGCTGCGTTCACTCCCTGACACTCTTTGGGCGACTGGTCCTAATGATGTAGGCCTTTTGGAAATACCACCATATGTAGTCACTTTGAAAGCAAATGTAAAATTTCCACGAATTCCTCAATACAAAATCTCTAGTGAAGGTGAACGTGCACTCTTACTGATTGTACAAGATTTGATTAAGAAAGGGGTAGTTGAAGAAACTAGAGGAAATGTCTGTAACAGTCCTGTATTACCGATTTTGAAACGTACTGATCCGACAAAGCCTCCAGTTTATAGGTTTGTTATCGATCTCAGAGAAGCTAATAAAATTGTGGTTCCGCAGTTCCCTGTGGTTCCAGACATTACTGCCTTGTTAACATTGATTCCTGCTACAGCCACATGGTTTTCAGTCATCGACTTGAAAAATGCCTTTTTCAGCATTCCGATAGCCGAGGAAAGCAGAGATATTTTCGGCTTCTGTCTAGGAGGTCGAAGCTTCAGGTTTAAACGCGCTCCACAAGGCTATTGTGAGAGTCCGTCCATTTACAGTCAGGCATTAAAAAGCCAGTTGGATACCTTTGTACTTCCTCCAGGTTCTGCTCTAGTCCAGTATGTAGATGATCTTCTAGTGGCTGCCGATGACAAGGAAACTTGCAAAGCAACTACGATTTCGTTATTACATCATTTGTCCAATTTGAATCACAAGGTGTCGCCTTCGAAAATGCAATATTGCTGCCAAGAAGTGACCTACCTAGGTCATCTCTTGTCAAAGGAGGGAAGGAAGTTGACCCCAGAGAGAATAAAAGCAATTACGCAGATGAGTGTTCCCCGCACACAGAGAGAAGTACGTGCCTTTTTAGGTATTACCTCGTACTGTAGGCAGTGGATCCCAAATTTTTCTCTTTTAGCAAAACCATTGGTAGCTTTGACTGGGAAAGGTGTTCCGAGTCCGGTGCCATGGTCTGCTGAATGTCAGGAGAGTTTTTCTGAGTTACGAAAGGCATTGTGTTCAGCTCCTGTATTGGGTACACCCGATTACAGTAAGCCATTCACGCTCTATGTTCACGAAAGAGAAGGTTGCGCGTTGAGTGTTCTGACACAGAAATTTGGTGATAAACAACGCCCTTGTGCGTATTTTTCATCAACATTAGATCCGGTAGCTAGAGCGTTACCTAGTTGTTTGAGAGCTACAGCGGCAGCTGCGGCTTCCATTCGACAATCTGCTGGTTTGGTGATGAACAACATGCTCGTGGTTATGGTTCCTCATGCTGTGGATACACTCATGAACAGAACCAAGACACAACACCTTACCAGTGCTAGATTATCTGGCTACGAGCTGACACTGCTAGCAAGTCATATTCAGATCAAAAGATGCAATGTATTGAATCCAGCAACATTGTTGCCGACTAATCAAGAGTCGAGTGATTCCGAGCCCCATGATTGCTGTTTCAGAACTGAGGAAGAGACAAAAGGACGAGTTGATTTAAAAGACACTCCGTTGTCAGATCCAGATGGCACGTTGTATGTGGATGGGTCATGTTTTAAATTGGAGAATGGTGATGTGACCGCTGCTTATGCGGTAACGACTTTGAGGACGATTGTGGAGACTGCAAGAGTGAGTCAGAATTCTGCCCAAGCTGCAGAATTAATCGCTCTAACAAGAGCGTGTGTTTTAGCTAAGGGAAAGAGAGTGAATGTGTTCACAGATAGTCAGTACGCGTTTGGTGTGGCCCATAGTTTTGGCCGTTTGTGGAAAGAAAGAGGTTTCATTACGTCCCATGGGACTAAGATTCAACATGGTCAGCTAGTTAACGACTTGTTGGAATCTCTAACCTTGCCGACTGAAGTTGCAATTGTGAAATGCAGTGCTCATAAAGAAATCACGGATGATGTTGGTCGTGGGAACGCTTTTGCTGATGAAACCGCTAAACAGACAGCTAGAGATATGATGAGTAGAATGTATATTGCAACGTCTGCAAGATGGATTTCCGAGTCTGGAATGTGTGAGGATACAGTGGAAAGTGTGAAAGAGATTCAGAAAGAGGCAACTGAGGAGGAAAAGCATGCATGGAAAGAAAGTACGGGCAAGTTGGATTCGAGTGGGTGTTGGATTGATTTGTCGGAACAACAGCGTTGGATGTTGCCTGATGCGTATGTGCTTGCAGTGGTGACAATGACACGTGGAGTAGCACATATAAGTTCTAAAGGGATCTGTAAGATGTTGGCTCCAGTCTGGAAGAATGATGGGATTAGTAAATGTGCAGAGAGAGTGGTGAAAAATTGTATGGTATGCCTGATGCATAATCCTGGCAAGGGAATCCCAACTCCTGCTGGTCACTTCGCTCCTCCTTCCTGCCCCTTTGAGGTAATTCAGCTAGATTTTATACACATGGATCGTTGTAACAATTTAAAATACGTCCTGGTGGTAGTCTGTGCATTTTCCAGATGGATCGAAGCATATCCACTAAAGGACAATACTGCCCTATCAACTGCTAAAATTCTTCTCAAAGAATATTTCCCTAGATATGGAATGCCACGGATTGTATGGTCAGATAACGGAAGTGAGTTTATAGGGAAAGTTATGCAGAGTGTGTGTGCCGGTTTGGGCATTAAACAGAAGTTTCACAGTGCAAACCATCCCCAGTCTGCTGGTTTGGTTGAGGGTTACAATGGCACCCTCAAACTAAAACTAGCTAAAATACAGGCATCCACAGGTTTATCCTGGCCAGACACACTACCCTTGGCTTTGTTATCCACGAGAGCAACTGTACATTCTAGAGTAGGGCTTAGTCCATATGAAATTGTCTTTGGCCGTCCCGCTAATATTTGGGGAGTACTGAGGCCAAAGGAGTTTTGTTCTCTAGAATATCCAATGTTGATTGATTACCTTTACGACTTGACTGCTAAATTGAGTCTTATTCACCAACAGGTTTTCGATGCATTGCCAAAGCCACCGGAGAGTCCAGGTCATCAACTGAAACCAGGTGACCACGTTGTGGTACGAAATTTCGCGAGGACGAAGAACCTTCAACCCAGATTTGTTGGCCCCTTCCAGGTGCTGCTTGCAACAAGAACTGCCGTTCGTGTGGCTGGTCGCAAGCATTGGATCCATGCGACACACGTCAAACGTGTACCTTTGCCACTTCCTTACGACGACTGGGTTAAGAAGGGAATTGGTGCCTCTGAATGCGAGCAAACACCCAAGTTTGTCCCTTTTAGTGATGCTGAATTGATAACTGACACTTCAAACTCTGACTCTCCTCCTGAAAAGACTCCTTTGGACTCTGAACATTTGTCCTCTGCATCAGAAGAAACTCTGTCATCTGCGAACCTGAACACTGCAACATCTACTAATGATACACTATTTTCCGATCAAACAGTTCCTGCAAAACTAAGATACAATTTACGATCTCGTAATATGGACAAATAAAGCAGGAAACTGCCTATTGTGATATTTGAATTTTGAACTTCAGCCATCAGCCAGGAAGTTTGCTATTGTTTTATTGTTTTTTTAAAATTGCCTTGCCGTCTGGGTAGCCGTAGGGTCGTGGCTGTGTGCCTAGTTGAATCTGCGGGGGTCAGACACAAGGTCGATCTTTCTGTTGGTTCTGGGAACTCCCAGGGCTAATAGAGGCATTTTCATCTACGTACACATCATCAGTGGTCGTGAGCGGATTGTAGAAGATGGAGCTTCCTGCGCTGCAACGAGAAAATTTGATCTATGTTCGCAGAAACAGACTTAACAGAATTCTCCACAGTAAATGTTTCCTGATGCAATGTGCTATTACATTTTTAATTATTATGATGACGTTGGTGGGTGGAATTGTCTTCGGCGTGAATTTGATTTTTATGCCAGTAACTACAGTACCTCCCCTTGATCCTGCCACTTCTACTGTTTCTTCTATGCACTCTTTTCACTCGTTTCCTGAACACGAGCAAGCTCGACGCTCAGAATTCATCAATAACACTTTTGTACAGCTCTTGCACCAACACCAACTGGTAGTTAACACTACAGACTGCTGGGTGTGTGGCTTGATACCCCACACTATGGATAAAGGTATTCCCTATCTGGTTTTGCCTTTCAGCTATAATGGATCATTTCAAGCCCTTCAGACCATTTTTGCTTATGCCCTTGAAACCTATCCTCCGCGTCCACCACGTTCCACTAAATATAACTCTGCCAACAAAGCTCTAGTCCAGGGTATTATTGATATGATCAAGGACGTCAATAACACTCAATCTTACCCTAGAGACGAATTAAGAGTATATTTGAGTTGGAATTCTTCAGAGTATCGCCTTAGTTTGGGAGAAAGCAAGCGTAAAAGCTCAACTCCAATCTGGGTCGTACCTCACCGAGGTCAGGTCTGTTTGCAAGGTAATGGGAGAAATCCAAGAGCTCAGCTAGGGAGGAGTGAGTGCGTAGAGACTTACGTGTTTCCGTCTAACTCTTCCCCTGCTTTTCTTACTGCTAGGGGTACCTACTTCATCTGTCAAGACAGAGCGTATACATGGTTGCCTGCTGACTTTTCAGGATCATGTTATATTGCTCGATTATTGCCACCAACATACACTGCTTCATCTGATTATCACAAGACCAGAGTAGCAAGAGGTGTCTTCAGCAAGGAAGATACCGCTGGTCAGGAAGCTGGAGACTTCTTCAAAGGTTTCCTTCCGTTCTGGGGGCCTATGGCCAATAGTAGAAACATACGTCAGCTAACACGGGTAGTTGAATCTACTATTACTGAAACTGCTGGTGCCGTTAGCAACTTGACAGCTGAGCTTCAGGCGGATAGACTCATGACGTTGCAGAACCGTATGGTTCTAGATGTAATACTTGCAGATCGAGGTGGGGTATGCAGAATGATCCAATCGAGCTGCTGTGTCTTTATTCCCAATAATGCTCCAACAGTCTATGAGGCGATCTCTAAGCTACACAAGATTTCCGACTCTATTCATGTAGACAAGGGAAACTGGTCCTTCATGGAGTGGTTGTGGACCCTGATATCAGCGTGGGGATGGAAGGTTCTGATGGTCATTGGTGTCATCTTAGTATTCCTGTTCTCGTGTTGCCTGATTATCCAGTGTGGTCCAGCTCTGTGTAGTCTTTGTGCCGCAACCTGTTTTAGAAAACCACCTGCGTTTGGAGAAAAGGCACGAGAGAGGATGATGATACAACAGCATGTCACTGACCTGATGAGCATAGAACTAGATTCTGACATAGACTGAGTAATTGCCTATGTAAGGGCAAAAGGAGGGTCTGAGGTTCCGTGACGATTTGAACCCGTGTTTTCAATATTGTCGGAAATACATCATATTGGTATCAGCGAACCGCAAGTGATCCATTTAGTATATCCTGGTGTTTTCGCTGTGCTACGAGCAAGAGTACTTCTGCTACAAACACATTTCCGATCTACCCATGGCATCCATCTTAGATCATGGCAGCCATTTTGTGTTTCTTGCCCTCACATACGCAATAACCTCTGATTTCTCCATTTCAGTTAAGGACACGTAGGCTTAGCCGGAAATTCACCTCTCTAGTGACACGTGCACCTTAGAACAGAACACGCTGTAGCTGCATGACTCGACAAAGGCTGCCTCCTCTGCCCGAGGCCAGTCCTGCTATACTGGTTCTCGTGTCCGTTGGCCTGATCATGATTAGGCGGCCGAAGCTGGTAGCCTTGCCCATTTACGACCCACAAACATCCCTTATCCTGTTTTTCTATCTTCTGCACCTGGCTCTGCTCCTTTCCTTCTGGGCCTTTATTAGGGGGAGGTAACTAAATTTACGATGAGGCGGTCCGGGTCTTGAATGAAAAGTTGACATGAGATTATGATGGAAAAGTGGGAACCCCTCGTTCGTAATGTTTTGACATCAGATATTGTCGACGATTCCTGTGCAACGCCAAATATTTATTGTTTAGGACACAAAGGTTTGGGAATGTATTATATGTAAAGAATTTGCCTCAAGCTCAAATTTTAGTATATAAGGAGCAACCCTTTTTGTACAAATCGAACAGGCTCCTAGATACTGCCCATGTGTAGTTTCTGTGACTTCTGTGTCCCTGCAGTAATAAACCTTTGGTCTTTGACGCCACCATCGAGAAGCCCGTGTTTCTGTTTATTCGTGCACCGAGACAGGTAGAACTCCGGGGTCTTTGGGTGTTGTCCCCTGACACCTCTGGACGGAACCAAAAAGTCCAGAACTCCAGGACATGATAATCCAAATCCAAATGTTTCTCAAGAAAAGTCATTTTCAATCGTTCGGAATATCGGCATTTGGGCAGATATGACCCACGGACACGGTTTATGACTTTTCTTGAGAAACATTTGGATTTGGATTATCATGTCCTATACTTTGGAATTTTTGAAAGACTGACTTTGAGGATGCTATAAATTACTCAAGTCCATGGATGCTGCAGGGAACACCCCCAGCAACACCCATTGCACACCCCTTTAACGCTCTGAAAACTCTTCTCTTCCCCTGATTCCTTGTCCCTTCCGCTGCTGTTCCCTCCCGAATTCAGGTTCAAGCGCTGGGATGCTCGAGGGTTACTACGCGCTCTACAAAAACCTTAAATAAATAAATAAATAACGCAGGACACTGCGTTAAAGGGACTGATATTAATCAGACAGGATTACGCCACAAAAAGTGGCTTAGTCCTGCCTGATAAATATCACTCAGTCTTCTGCGCCACCGGAACGTCACAAAACATGCATCATTCATGAAATGGTCAGTGACATCACTGATGACATCACTGATGACATCTCAAATGACATCACTGATGACATCACGGATTACACCATCCATGTGACAATCAATACACCTCATCACACACTAGTATAATCTTTCACCACTCACTGTAAAATAGAAAGTGCCATATTTGAAACCATTGACACACCAATAGAAATTTCTAAACACCCACTCAGTTATTCATATAACTATACACACACCTAAACTCTTACCTATAGATTCAGTGTTATATGCAGTGAATAATCAACAGAACACTATCAAATATACGTATACGCCTATTTCAACATTACACACCAGCACACATTGTATTCACTTATAAAGACATCCTTCTGACTTATGCAAACAATTGATTATACTTACATTTACTCACCTACACACTTATACAAACACCACTTCATCTATTTATATAGATAGTAACTCACACTTAGTGTGTTATAAAATCACTATTACAAGTATACAGTTATCCATATAGTGACTCATACAATCATTAAGTCTTAGACACACTTAATTAGATATAACTGTCACATACACTGCTTTTTTTCAAGTTTAATGGAGATGTACCATTGAGAGAAATATTTCATCACCACCACACCCATAAACATATATACTCACTGAAACAACTGTTATAACATGTAGTCTTAACCTCATATACCTACTGAATGAACTATTCACACATTTTTTGGCAATCACCCTTTCCCACACCAAAGCACATGGACATTCATTTACCCATACAAATACTCAGTTAAGAAACCAATAACAAATATAGTCTTTACCATAGCAATTAAGACAAAGCAATAAAGACTTTCACACAGTTTAGTAACTACGCATTATATATAGTGAGACTCTACAAATTAGTCAAGGAAACAATCAATGACACTGTTACTAAATCCACTATCCACACATTTATATTTATATATCCACTCATTCTTCAATGCAAAGTAGTGTATTTATAATACATATTTAAATATCAAAGAAAACCACATTCACTGGATGATGTCATCAGTGATGTCATCAGTGATGTAATTTGAGATGTCATCAATGATGTCATCAGTGATGTCACTGACCATGTCATGAATGATGTAATATGTGACATCATCAGCAGTGGATTGCGAGTTATAGTGAGTACAACTAACTATATAACGGGGGAAGTTCAATGGTTTTGTATGAGTAAAAGGTCTAGCTAACTATAATATATATATATTTATATATACACGCGCGGACGTGCGCGGACCTTTTGCGGGCGCGAGCTGCATGCTTATTGGCTGCCAATGTCTGTCAACACTCCAAAACAGAAATTGTTGGCAGCCATCTTGTGCCTCGGTAGACTGAGGCACAAGAAAGCAGAAAAACAAACGCGTAGAACTCAAAAAGGGGGCAGGGTAGAAGCACCCTGACCCCCTAGGCCTGCTCAGGGGGTCCCACTAGGACCCCCCAAGGCAAAAATAAATAAATGTTTTTTTCAAGAAATCGCAGGGTGCGCGTACCGTGCGCGCACGGGTCCGCGTACGGTATGCGGATGGTGCGCGTATCTTTCCAAGAAAGCTGCATGCTTATTGGCTGTCAACACTCCAGACCAGAAAGTGTTGGCAGCCATCTTGTGCTCATTAGACTGAGGCAAAAGAAAGCAGAAAAACAAATGTGTAGAACACAAAAAGGGGGCAGGGTAGAAACACCCTGACCCCCTAGGCCTGCTAAGGTGGTCCCACAATGACCCCTATGGCCAAATATATATATTTTTTAAACCCGGTATGTTTTTTTAAAAATTACCCCCCAGGGGGACCAAATTCCGGGTCATAGTGATAAAGAAGTGTGGAGGGTGCCCAATCCCCCCACACTGCCCTGGGGACTGCCGCCCTCCGGGGCAAAGCAACACAGCCCCCTGGCGCATACTGGAGGCTCCTGGTGGGCTATTTGGCCCCCAGGGACCCCCAGTATGCAAGGGGAATTAGTTCCCCCTCTTCAAACATGCACTGGGCTGCGTTGCAGAGAGGTGTAAAAAAGGGTGTGGCCTCATTACACCTCTCTGCAATGCAGCCCCCTGGCTCATACTGGAGGATCCTGGTGGGCTAGTTGGCCCCCAGGGACCTCCAGTATGCAAGGGGAATTAGTTCCCCCTCTGAAAACGCACCAGGGGGGCTGCTTTGCAGAGAGGTGTAACAAGGGGCATAGCCTCATTACACCTCTGTGCAATGCAGCCCCCTGGTGCATACTGGAGGTTCCAGGTGGGTTAGTTGGCCCCCAGTATGCAAGGGGAATTAGTTCCCCCTCTTCAAACATGCATGGGGGCTGCGTTGCAGAGAGGTGTAAAAAAGGGTGTGGCCTCATTACACCTCTCTGCAATGCAGCCCCCTGGCGCATACCGCAGGTTCACAGTGGGCTAGTTTGGCCCCCAGGGACCCCCAGTATGCAAGGGGAATTAGTTCCCCCTCTGCAAAACACGCCTGGGGGCTGCATTGCAGAGAGGTGTAAAAAGGGGAATGGCTTCATTACACCTCTCTGCAATGCAGTCCCCTGGCGCATACTGGAGATTCCTGGTGGGCTTTCAGGTCTTATATAGTTAGGAATTAGCAATAAAAAAACTTTGAAATTCACTGAAAAAACCATAGGTTTCAGGTATTATATAGTTAGGAATTAGCATTTAAAAAACCTTGCAAATTCACTGAAAAAACCATAGGTTTCAGGCCTTATATAGTTAGGAATTAGCATTTGAAAAACCTTTAAAATTCACTCAAAAAATATAAGTTTTAGGGGTGTTATAGTTAGCTGGACATTTCACTCATACAAAACCATTGAAATTGCTCCTATATAGTTAGTTGTACTAACTATATTTCGCGCACCCGCAATCCACTGCTGATGATGTCACATATTACATCATTCATGACATGGTCAGTGACATCACTGATGACATCTCAAATGATATATACACACACGTTGCTTTCGATGGAAGCACAGAAACAGCATTTTATCATTAGTCTCAGTAGGATGTGGGATCAATGCTTTGGAATACGCTGTCACTACATGACGTTTCTGAAATAATGCTTTGGAATACGCTGTCACTACATGACGTTTCTGAAATAATGCTTTGGAATACGCTGTCACTACATGACTTTTCTGAAATAATGGTTAGAAAAAAGCAAGTATTCTAGCAAATAATTTGCCCCAAAGTTCCCATTCCAGGTGCAGCTCTTACCAGTGCCACATGTAATTGCAAAACTCAAGCACACAGGAGAAAAGGAGAGGTCGCTACAGCCAGTCAGGACACTGACTGTTGTAAGTTGGGTGAATAAAGCCTCGCGCCAGATCAGGACACATCATGAACGTTTTTTATGAACAAAGTCTTGCAGCAGAAGAGATCAAATATTATTAGGCAGTTCTACTACTGGTGACAGTAACATAGGAACTTAATAACAGTATCATAAACTCAGGAAGTGTGAGTCCATCAGTTGAAGAAAGAGCTAAGCTTGGATTTTGGCAGTTGTTTAGGTGTTTTTGCTGGTGGTGAGACTGGGTCCGAGTTGTCAGATAGGGCTGTAATCTCCAGCGTTGATGTTAATACGCACAGATTATCTAGGTTCCGTGTTTTGGCCTTTTTATTCACAGTTTGACTATTTGATATCACCTCTAGTTCTATATAGTTCTCCTTGCCAATGGACTCTTGTTTCACAGGAGAGTCACAACTATCCTCTAAAGCGGCCTCAAGTGCTGCTTTTGTAGCCACCAATTGCTCCTCCACAAGGACAATTTCACTGTAAATTCTTCCCACAGCAGAATTTAAATACTTCATAATCTTCGTAATCGGTGTATTATCTGCAAGCGGTTTCCCAATGGAGTATGGTTGCTTCCTTTTACCCATTTTCCCACGAGGAGCGACTGAAACAGTTGGATTATTATAGAGAAATGATGGATCACCTTACCAGGCTTCTCTATTGGGCGTTTATACACGGTCAAGGGGGATTGCCCTGCCCTGCCTCTTCTTGTCGGTGACACTAACGGGCCAGCCCTGCGGGAGGTGGCGGTGCTTTTATCGCCGCCCGGCGCGAGAACAGCATCACGGGCACGGGGCTGCTGGGGGTTGTAGTTTTGCCGTTCCCCTCACGGCGTGGAATCAGAGAAGGTGGCCGTTCCCCTCACGGCGTGTGTCAATGCAAGCTGGCCGTTTCCCTCACGGCAGGAAGGTAGGAGCAGGAACAGTCCGTGCCTTGGGCGTGATATTCTCTATTAAGTCTGACTTTCAAATTATTGTTTGCTCCATATTCCCCTCTCTCTGCCTCCTACTCCTCTTCCATGTTTTTTAACTTTGTTGCACTGTACTGATCGATCCGGGCATTATTTTTTTTACATTATAACCAGCAGCACAATACTGGTCTAGATTTGGAGTGCTCAGAAGAACTGAACGTACATGGCCAAGATTAACATGCCTTTTAATCAAAACAAATGGGCTGAATTGTAAATAAACGAAATGTACATAGCTCCATGTTGGCAAATAACTCAAACAGTAAGATATCTGTGTCTGTTGTCGAAAAAACCCCAAAATAAAATGCCGCTAAATGCCGCTAAATTTTCATTTTTGTGCCGCTAAATTTTCATTTTTGTGCCGCTAAATTTGCCAATCCATGCCGCTATATCCTGGGGGGTCTGAATTTATGGTAGGGGACTAGACCTCACCTCACCTGGCCTCCCCCAAGCCTCGGATGGGAGCTTGAGGTACCGACGGAAAGTGCGGGCCTCCTACAACCTGAGCAGAGTCCAGGTGAGGTGAGGTCTATTCCCCTATCATTAAGGAATTCACAGTATCCAAAGTGAATTGGAGGGTTAATGTCCATGGTTGCTACAGGTTGTACCGTTTTCAACCAGTTTTATCATACTTTATTTCTCTGGTTATGGTGGTGATTTCTTTATTCCACTACTAGGAGTGTAACTATTATAAGATCAGAGGCCCTGATGAATGCCAAGGGATTAAATACCCATCAGGCAGAAACATGTTGGCCCATTTTTAGACAGATATTTGTCACTGTCTTTTTTGCACTGTTCTGGTTTTTTAATTAGGAGGCGTGTCTTGTCCGCAGAATAAAGTTGTTAGAAGGAGGACATTCCATCCTATTTTAAGTCACTAATTTTCCTGTTGCACTTGTCTACTTTGCCATCAAAAGATCAGTCATCATGGACGGTTTGTTTATTTTGGTGGACCAAATCCTAGAACAGCAATAAGGTGCGGTGTCTGTTGTCCCAATGATCAGGGGACCAGCCTAATATGCACCAGGGTTTGGCCAAATGATAGGACTGATCATTGAGTCTATTTGATGGAAACCCTATACTAACTGTTTTGGATTAATCAGCCATATACGAACAACCTATGATGTACCGGTCTCTTCTATGCATGTAGTGTTCACCCCTCTCTCTCTTCTTTCAGTAATACGCTCTCTCTATGTGATACATACACTCTGAGATCCTATGGACTCGGTTGCGACAGTGCAGCTTTAGAATTTAGCTGGTAGACCCCCTGTGTTTCGTGTGTTGTACATTTAGTAGGTGCTGGGGATAAAATCAGGTGTGGGTCTTTAAACTATATATCCCTTGGACCCTCTTTCTAACTGTTTTGGTTTTTGTCTGCCCATGGAGAAAGCCCTTCCTTTACACTCCCTTAATGTTGTCTTGGGACCCCCTCACATCCCTCCCTGAAGAATCCAGAACCAGAACTTTACTACCTGGTAACTATTATGTGCTACTTCGCCCATTGATGAAGAACTGTACGCAACAGATGCAGCATTTGCACCAGATCTCATGACAGGCAGCATCGTCAACCTCCTGCAACATGACACGCTGTGGACACCTCCGCTCTAGTGTCGCGTGGGATCTTGGCTGAGAAGAGAGAACTTATTTTAAATTTTCTTTTGGTCTGACATATTTCCACTCATAACTTTGGGCATGTTTGACCTGCAGAAAAGTGTCTGAGAATGTGGATTTTATCTAGATATGATCAAATCCCCAAAACTCACAATCACCATAAGTGTGGTAACATATTAGTATAATCGTGGCATTTGTCATGAGGCCAAAGCACTTTAGATGGAAAGGCCTCTCCGCCAATCTGATGGCTTCTTTGCCTTTCCTTTGACGGCAAAGCCCCACTGCCAGCATCCTTAGGAAGCAGTGACGGTCTACAGGGACTTTGATGAGTTTCAGAAGGTGTGGCTGAGCGAGACACAACATGGCAGGAAGGAAGTTTGGAGAGCTGTTCTCTCTGGCTTCTGTCCCAGCCTGTGTGGGTCTTCCTTCATACATCTAGAAATCCAGCTCGCCCCATCTGATGGCTCCAGTCCAGGACCTCCACGCGCGTCCCGCGCGCAGGAGGACCTCAGATGCGACACGCCGGCACTGTTGTTCACACACCAACACAATTGTAAGTCAATCCGTAAATAGGTTCTCATGGCTCTCTCTGCTGAGGCGGATTTGGATGGCTTCAGCTTCTTTGTCCTAGCAGTGCCTTGACACCCTTGGGCAATTGTTAGCGCTCTATAAGTCATTCATTCATCCACACTGGACTGTAGTTGACTGATTGAGGCAAAAAGGAGTTAACATTCAATTGAACAGACTAACATTCGTGTCACGAAGTCACAATAATGTCAATGAGATAAAAAAAACTAAAGATCAGTTCGGTTTTCGAAATAAGTTCAGCCTTTGAAGCAGAAGGCATGAAACAAATGCAATCACAAAAATACAAAAGGTACAAATAATTTCGATGTTCTTTAAGGAAACTCCAATTCTCTTCATTTATTATGACTGAGCAGAGCTATAAGTCCAAATAGAATTGAGATCACTGGTAATCATCTGCTCTGAGCTCTGAATTAGGACAGGGCTGGTTCCAAGCCTGGGTCTGTAAAAGGATTTGGAAAGTATGGGACGATTTGGAAGGTGTGAGCACTGCGGAACCTTCTGTCGACGTATTCCAAAGGGGCAAAAAGTGTTAGCACAAAGCCTCACCCAGAGAGGGATAAAGAAAGCAGAGCGGTCTGTACCTCTCAAAGTCCAAAGGGAATCTAACCAAGATATTTGAAACAACGTGAGATTTAGATGCTTTTATCTCGATCACGCCACCGCCATCCAATGAGAAAGCAGTGTTCAGGTGCTTTGCAACATGGCTCCCAATTCCCAAGGTTTCAGCTCAGACAGCAGTTCTCAGCCTTGAACAACACGTCACTCCTGGTACAGGCTGAACAGGAGGCTCGCTTGCAGCATGTTGGACATGTTCTGGGCAAAACGTCTTTCCCAACCATGCTGTCACCTCCTAATTCCTACTGACGAACCCACAAGAAAGCACCTGCAAAGCAAACGTTACTGCAAGGAAAAGTGAGAAAAAACAACTTCAAGTTAAATAAAATGCAGGCCTAGTTAGGCTAACGTTAACATGATCACAAAATGTGTTATATAGCTCCAGGCACTCAACATTATACACAATATAGTATAACACTCTTGTCAGTGTCCAATGTCTTTTATTCAGACATTAAATCTCCTCTCTTTACTCCACATATGTTATTGTCTTCTGTATTTGAATTTCTTCTTTATTCATACAGCACCATGGATCATGTCATAAGTTTCTTCACTTAACAACACCACAGATTCTGCCCATGGATCATGCCAACACGTGTTTCGTCCGTCATTATTAGAATTCGGACTTCATCAGGGCTTTCAACAGTTGATTATTCATCAGGCTTAACCACAGGCTTGCATATTAGGCAGTCCTTAAATATTATTTGTCCCACAATCAGTCTCAAAAGTCTGTATCAACACGGCTCAATAATAAGGTATAGTCAACCTCAAGTGTGAGAGGTTCTTAACAGAGTTAAGTCGCACAGTGCATATATCGTCAAGTACACGTAAATAAGGCACTTCTGTGATGTGTAAGGGTGGGGCCTAAATACTGCTGCTGCGGGTTCGAGAAGTATAGCTTCGGAATGTTGCATGTGACAGGAAGGCTTGTGTCAATGGAAATAATGCGGAATATTGCGGCACTTCTGGTTCACAAATTAGATCATCCACTGACATACCAGGTCACTTTAAACAAAGTCTTTATGTTACGTGTAAGACCGCGTGTTAGCCTGGCCCTCCCCTGGTACACTTGACACTTGGCACATGAATATTTTGGTACAGTTGTGTGACACGGGTCAGAGTGCCAGAGTCTGGTGTCTTTGCGCTGAGACAGATCACTAGGACTTTAAGGCACCATCTAGGGCTGTATGGAGGTCACACGGCTCAGTGCATCTCTCTGGGGCCGCCATCTCGCAGTGCATGGCAGCCATCTTGCAGTGCATGGCCGCCATCTTGCCGTGCATGGCCGCCATCTTGCCGTGCATGGCCGCCATCTTGCCGTGCATGGCCGCCATCTTGCAGTACATGACAGCCATCTTCCAGTGCATGGCTGCTAGCACTGCACCGGCTCCCACTTGCACACATCGTGTAACCCTCAGCACAGTGTCCACCAGGGGTGGGCTGGACACAAGCACTGACTCCGCTGGTGACCCGTTGTGTGCGACTCCCATGGGTTAGGACAGGACAGCTCACAGACTGACGGACAAGGGGCTGTTTCTGGCGGTTCAAGGTCCCAGAGGTTGAGATGACAGAGTGAGCCCTGCTGCCCTGTGAATGGGCTACAGATTCCGCCTGGGGGGTTCAGACGAGGCACGAAAGCTGCTGCCTGCAAAGCCCCCACCATGTGCTAATATGTGTGCTGTGTAATTTCTGAGCAAACTATGGGCAATCTTGCGTAGTAGTGATAGAATTGTGTTTTGCGACACTGCATTTCTTTATTTTGCCAGGATCAAAGGTCTGGGTGATTGGCTATTCTTACATCTCGAGAGTGACATGGTGGGCAGAGAGCAGGAAATGGAGGCATGTATTTTTTTTCACTGAGATAATCTGGTTGGGGTTCCCAGGCATGCACTGGCGCAGCTCGCTGAAGAAGCTACTGCCCAGACTAGAGGGAGGCGAATCCCTTCCCAACATTCTGGTCATACACTTGAGAGGCAATGACTTGACTTTCATAGGTAGGAAGAGCCTGCTGCAAGAGATGAAATCCTCCATGTGTAAGTTGAGCAACCAATTGGGGGCATCGGAATTATGGTGGGCTGAGATTACTCTGCGTTTAGTTGGCAAGGGGCCTGGTTGTCTGAGGACTTGGGAATCTTGGGTAGGAGAGTAAACAGTGCCATGTGCAAATTCACTGAACAGAGGGGTTTTGGTTTTTATCAGGCACGTCTTTTGCATGCCAAGTCCACTGGGTGTTTTGATGAGGATGGGTTCCACCTGTCTAAAGTGGGCATGGGCCTGTTTTTGTTGGACCTGGGTCATGCCCTAGAATCAACTGGGTGTAAGTAGGAATGCCTGCCTTGGTGGAGGGCCCTGGGTGTGATGGGGGCCACAGCCAGATCTGTGGCGGAGTTGCAGGGCGATCCAGAGGCTGAATGGTACATCGTGTACCCTCTTCAAGAGCACAACTAGGGTGCAAATGCCAAATAGCCCCAGGAAGTCCCTATGGCAGGACCCTGGAGGAACGACGGCACCCCATTAGTCCTGCAGGCGGTTGTAAACCTGAGCAACCGGGGGCTTGCCTGGATACTTCTGCCCCCTCAAGGGGTGTGAGCAAATGGGTGGACTGATGGTCCACGGGATGTAAGGGGTAATCCCCCTAAATGGTGAGCACTAATTGGTTAGGCCCACGGTGCAATTTGGCTCATCAAGTGGGCAGGGCAGCTTAGGGATGTCACTTCTGCCTGCCCATATTTTACTATGCAAATAAACCTGCAGTAATATTTTCTCCAAAAAACAATGGGTCTTGTGTGTTCTTTATTATGATCTTGCTGTGTTTGCAAGAGGGGTATGTTGCTGATATTGGCACTATGAGACTGCCCGAGGCCCACGCAGGGGCCCCCCTGTATGGGCGGCCACCTTATTGCCACATGAAGGCACATAGCCAGCCGGGCTAGTGTTTGCATGTTTCGCATAATTTCCGGTGCACCAGGGGGCGGGAAGCCCGGTATATCTACATGTCCCGCCCACCTGGGGATCCTTTTTCACTAAGGTTGCACGCCGTTTCCCTCCCTACCTCTTACACGACGTACCAGTGGTAAGGTGGCAAGTGTTGGTAAGCTGTTAAAGTGTTATTTTAGGTTGCAGGCAAAGTTACGGGATGATCCAGAGGCCGAATGGTACATCGGGGTACCCTCCTCAAGAGCACAACAAGGGTGCACATGCCAAATAGCCCCAGTAAGTCCTTATGGCAGTACCCTGGAGGAACAACGGTGCACCGTTAGTCCTGCAGGCGGTTGTAAACCTGAGCAACCGGGGGCTTGCCTGGATACGTCTGGCCCCTCAAGGGGTGTTAGTAAATGGGTGGTCTGGTGGTCCACGTGATGTAAGGGGAAATCCCCCTAAATGGTGAGCACCAATTGGTTAGGGCCACAGTGAAATTTGGCTCATCAAGTGGACAGGGCCACTTAAGGGTGTCCCTGCTGCCTGCCCTTGGATTGCCTGAAAATGAAGCCACTATGTTGGCATATATTTTATTATGCAAATAAACCTGCAGCAATATTTTCTCCAACAAACAATGTGTCTTTTGTGTTCTTAATTATGATCTTGCTGTGTTTGCAGGAGGGGTATGTTGCTGATATTGGACTATGAATGAGTGGAGTTTCTGACTCAAGTGTTCAGATGAGGTGAGCGAGCTGCTGCCTGCAAAGCCCCTTCTCGGGTGGGCGTGTGCCCAGGCTGCAACGAGTCTGACATCACTCTGAGAGGTGCAGAGAATGCCTTTTGTTGGAGTGCAGCTGAAATCCACTACTGCCTTCATAACATCTGGGACGTGAAGTTTCAGCAACAGTTCTGCATCCACCATGAACATAATGTGTATTTGTAAAGTTCATGTTCACCCAAGGGTATCTGGGCGATGAATAATAGATGTTTATTGCTACCGCTCATTTTATCCAGCTCAGAAGAATGAAAGGCTGAGTGGACCCACTGGGATTTAAACCTGTAGCCATGAGGTCGAACACATGCCCCTACAGCGGACGCATTATTCCAATAAGCCACCGGACCCGGCATGAACGAACATCTTTCTCAGAGTGTAACCATGTTGGAAGATTAACCCAGGACCACTAAAGATCAAAAGGTGCTGAGGGATGCTGATTGACCAAATAAAGTCCAATTGCCCCAAACTCTAATAACTCAGCTCAAATGTAAATTTTTATAAAATGGTGGAGACAGCAGACTCTTCCGCCTGGACGGGGTCATGCTGGCTACTGTCCTCAAAGTAGGTTTGAAGTTGTTCTTCCGCAGACTCGTCCACAGGATCCGCAGCATGGGGCAGATGTGATATTAGACAAACCATGCCCGCGCGCTCTGCCTGTAGCCTTGAAAGCGGTGCAGTGCCACACCTATAACCAGAGAAAGTTGGGAGATTGCCGCTTCCTTATTACACCAGCTCTCAGTGATGAGTCCTTGAGCGGCCAAGATATCTTTCAAAGTGTTGGAGGGTTTACCTTTGATCAGATTCATTAGATCAATAGAGCATTTAAAAGATAAGTTGCAGGCAATTATTGTAGCAAAACATTTTTGGGTGGTTGTGTTCCACTGCAGGGCTCCTTAAAATGTATGTAATACACCTATCAGTCTCCAAGGTACCGACTGTCAAAAGAAGAGTCTGAGGATCACAATTCCTGGATTTCTCTCTCTTACTGGCCTAGAGAACCAATGTGCTGAACCGGAAGAGCGCTGGCCCGGCGGCTCGATGCAGCAGTGAAGACGCAGAGAGTAAAGCGCTACATGGGGCAAGCCAAGGGTCTCCGTAAACCGCCCATAGCAAGGCGCTGGGATTGAATTGTAATTGCATTTATATAGCGCTTACTGTCCCTGACAAAGCATTCAAGCGCTTTCCTCCAGGCCGCACCCTGCTCAGAGCCCGGGGTTAGCAGGTTGGCCAGTGGGGTTGGTTCCTGGGATTACTCGTGGCCGCTCATGGAGACCATTCCGTGCCTTCACTCCGGCTTCTTTGGGGTGTGGTTAGGGATTTAGGTATGATCGTTAGTGGGAGAAGGCATCTGTGAGTTTACGGAAATGTTTGGTAAGGTTAATAAATGTCCTAATAACCTACAGGAGAGGAGGTAGTGCTGGGTTGCAAGGGTGTCCCTTTTCACAAAAAAGGAGGGTAAGTGAACTTAAAAATTTGTTGTGTGCAATTTTCAGAAATACATTCATAGAGATTAAGGCAAACATGCATGTGACTTAAAGAAGGTTGTTCTCAGTGAGAAGAGGCGTGCAGAGGACCGAAAGGGGAGATGGAGTATTTAAAAAGAATAAGGACAGATAACGTTTATTTATTTATTTATTTTTTGTTTTTTGTTTTCATTTCAAAAACCTTTATTGTATATTAAAAGCACGATACATCAATGCCATGAGTCCAGGCAGCTGTGTGGCAAGCATTATACAGATTATGGCCATCTTCCCATGCTCAGGATCTGACATGAGGCAACAAATTGTACAGAAAGTAATTGACATTAACTTCAACCTCCCCGATGAACATTAACCCCAATAAGTCACTAGAATATGCATTTCCAAAGTAAGAAGTAAGTCCAGAATCCAATGCAGATCAGTGAAATGAAAACGATCACAGCTGTTGTCAAAAGATCTAGCTGGCGAGACATACATCCTGAAACAATAAGACCCATGTGAGGTCGGTGTGTGGGTATTTAACATTATAAAAACATCACATTGTATACACAGGGGGGGGCGTCCCCCCATTCGGTTGAGCTGATGATAGTCCAGGTGCAGACATCCGCTAGAAGACTACGACGCACCGGCGTCTCCAGTAGATAATTCCACATGCCCCTCACCACCCCCCTCCTGTTGACGAAGTAGGAAAGACATAAGGGGGGCCCAGACGTCTTTAGTCTTGGATCGTAAAGGCAGTAATCTTACATGATTATGCCGAATTACTGCCTACACGTCTGAGCATCCCCAGCACACTCAGGGTGAAAATTTCAAAAACACAGTTGATGGACAGAATGTAGAACAATGTCATACATGGCTTGGTAGTTCGGACTGGACTGTTGCCATGAGGCACAGGGTCAGAGCTGATTTGCATATAGCCAGTGTCTAACCCAGGGTGGTGTGGAGTGCAAAAAACGATGGATTTAGGCCCAGATCCTTGTACTGGGGTGAATGTATGACATAGTTCTACATTCTGTCCATCAACTGTGTTTTTTGCTATCTAGATATCCCAACACATGTCTGTGCTGTCTGGGGTCGTTTAGGCATCGTACGTTCAAGGTGATAAGCTTAATGTGCTGGAGTGTCCTGTCCTCGCCCGGGAAGACCATAGCTATACATGTGCATTATCTCTAGTCATGAGCATTTGGAGTGTGCAACAAAAGACAGTAATGGATTCTGTGATTCAAAGTAAAAGTGCGGCATAAATACAATAATTGCATCGGTATGCAGTGTGATATGACTTGTAGTGATCCCTCCCTCCCCCCACCCACACCGGCTTCCCCAACTTGCCGGGTAGCATTTTCCCTCCCCTGAAACTGTAACTTAACAGATTAACAGTAGATTCTCAATTAGGTAGTAGTGAAGGGGTAGCAGGGGTTCGCCCTATCTCAAGGGAAGAGTCACTAGGGGCAATCGACCCGCCCATACATCTCCCTACTTTTACCCACTGGTAACCCAGCCTACAGCTGAGAACACGAGTGTGGGACGGAGATGGATGTCTGAGCAATATATTGAGCGCAAAAAAAGAAAAGGCAAACAGTATAGCATTCTTATACATCACCAGCAGTTCAGAATGTGGGATCAGAGTCCACGAAGCCAAAACCTCCACAGGGATCAGTCCAAGCTAGAAGGTTCAGTCCGGTCGAGAGAGAGGAGAGGGCGATCTGTAGCGACCACTGGGAGCCGCCGCGTCATAGTTCACCTGTTTATGCCGTTTAAGGTAGTCCTCGGCCTGCGGCGGGGAACCAAAGAAGTGTTGCTTTCCATGGTGCATGATCTTGAGCTTGGCCGAGTAGAGCATGGCATACGGTATGTCCAAAGATTGCATCTTCTTCTTGACAACTGCAAATTTGCGGCGCGCTTCCTGTACCGAAGCGGTAAAGTCAGAGTAAAAGGATAGCGAAGTATTTTCGTAAGAGACATGCCAGCCACAGAACTGTGTCCCTGTTGCGGTAATTTAGGAACCTGGCGATGATGGGTCTTGGTGGGGCGCCAGGGGGGGGGGCGCAAGAGAACAGTGCGCCCTCTCCACCGTAAGGTGAGCAGGGAAGGAGTCCCTGCCAAAAAGGTCGACTAGGAGTTTCTCTATGAAGTCCTCCATACGCCCTGTATTGGTTGACTCCTCAGGGCCCAAAATTTGCACGTTGTTTCTTCGCGACCTGGCTTCGAGGCCCTCATTTTTTTCCGCGATGATTTTGAGTAACTTGTCCATTTGGGTGACTTGGCATCCAGTATTAGTGGCAGTGTCCTCCAGACCAGAAACACGACTCTCCGCCTCCTTCTGTAGAAAAAGGTAGGGCTAGGACCTTTCTCAAGATTTGCCCGGCGCTAACCGCCCTTGTACCATTCAAGTTTACCAAGCAATGAGGCAGGCGCCGGAGACCAGAAGGCAGGAAACAGAAGTTTATTCCGACGGAGCAGAACACATCAGATCAGACAACAAGGTATCATGTCGAGGTGCTCTAACAGCCTCTCGGAGGCCTGGCCTCTTATACACTGGTTTATGGCATGTGACCTTCCTCTAATACAATCAGATCTTTGTAAGGCAAGAAAAAGACATCCCCGTAATCCTAGTGCTAATCCCACCCCCATATACCTTCACAATAGAGGTCCTCAACCTGCTGATAAGAGGAGGGGGCCATCACGCAGCTGAGTGTTCCGTCGAGTCTTAGGATGTGTGCGCCTGATCATATCACAGGGGGTGGGGAGGCCTGGATCAATAGAGGGTCCTTTGAAGGAGAGCGACCTCATACAATAAAGGGCAGTAAATGATATCTCCCGGCTTAGGCAATGGCCTCGGACCTGTGTGGACAGTCGGACACGGGGTGAGGGGCTATCAATGGAGTGGTATTCATGCCGCGTGGACAATCCAGTGCAGGAGGGAGGTTTGTCAACAGAGGGGCATTCATGGGAGGAGAGGAGGTGTTGGTCAGGCGCTAGCGTGACTCCCAAGGACAGGGTCATGCAGAAGGGTCCTGCTCGTAAGGAGGAGGAGGGAGGGGGAGCCAGGGTGCGCGGAGGATGCTTGCTGGGTCAGAGGGACGTGCTGGCGATCGATCGTGGACAGGGAGACCATGATACCTAAAATGGCTGCCATGCACGTAATACATGGGTGACCTAGAATAGCTGCCGTGCATGTAGTACATAGGTGACAAGCTGGCGCAGATGATGTTTAGATCGCAAGTCAAAATTCCACAGTCCTCCCTTTTAACATATCTCGCCAACTTGTCAGTTTGAATTTATTCCCATAAGGCCACGTATTTCTACTTCATAGAGGGGACTCATGTGCTCGTTTCGGAAGTCCAAAGTCTTTGGGCACATACAGTTAGAAACAAGGCCGCACAAAGGTGGCAGACATTGGATACCTAAACAACACCCACATAAGATCACAACAGGTATCAACACAAAGGAAAACAACTTCCAACCCCAATTCTTCAAAGTGTCCCAAAACCAGTTCCCAAGCGACCATCCTTCTTGTTCTTGGTGAACCTCTGAGGAAAGTCTGTGGAGGTGTTCAATGGCTTTGTAGACTGAAGGCGAGTTGTCAGGCACGTATGTGCAGCAGCTGGATCCGATGATGCGGCATGCTCCTCCTCGGTCGGCTAGGACCACGTCTAGGACAAGTCTATTTTGGAGGGTCACGAGGCGGACCGCCTGAAGTTCCGCAGTGTTGTTGGCGAGGATACCGGCAGTGATGTTGATCGTTGTTTCTACTGCCTGGGTCAGGTGCCGGATAGCACGGCTGTTTGCCATTGGGCCCCACAGAGGAACAAGTCCCTTTGCTGCATCTAGGAACTGTGCTCCGGTGGAGTCGGCTTGCCCAAGGTCGTCTGCACGCCTCTGCCTGTGATGGTTGGCAGGGGCTACATATGTGGGTGGGAGAACGAAGGCAATGTAACAGGTACCCTTCCAACCCTTCGGGAGCCAGGTGTAGGCCTTGGTGCCACACACAAAGTACATGTTTGGAGAAGCAACAAAGGAAGGAGGGTCAGCTGAGTCCAATGTTCTGGTGGTCTGGCAGGCGCTGTGACCCACCAGCTGCGTTCCATGGCCTTCGAGACACACAAGACCTGTGACATTGATGACAGACAGAGCCACAGTCAGTGTTGCGGTAGTTTGTTTTTGTAGATGAGAAAAGGTGGTCCTGGCTGGATTGTGGAGCACCTGTACTTCGACTCGTTCTTTGGCTGGAATGTTTTTGATGAAGGTGGCGCCTGTGAGCGCAGGACACAGGGCAGCAGGAGTCTTTCCGGTTCTGTTCAGCCAGAACCCAGAGTAGAAGTGTGACACTGTCCGGCCAGAGGTGGCGTTATCCTTGTGGCTCTCTTGCATGAGGACCAGCCAGGCGAGGCAAGAGCCGTGAACTGAGAAGGGTGAAGGGATGAAGGGAATAGAGTGTCCGGTGGCATGCGGGAGCAACCCGCAGATCCAACAGTTCGTAGCATTGGCAGCAATGTTGTGTTGGTGCAACAGTTGCACAAAGGAATTGTTCCAGAATTCCCTGCGCCTTTCTCGGAGCTGAGGCGACAGAGAGATTAGGTGATGCTCTTTCAGGGGGGTCGGCTGCACAGTAGGTAGCAATGCCTCATGAGCCGGTGTGCTTTCCTCCAGAATCCAGAAGGAGGTCATGAGGAGGAGGCAGAAGAGGAAGACAATGAAGAGTGCGATTGTCTTTGATTTGTGCAAGTTGTCAGTCTTTGGATTTCTATACTGGGCATTTCCTGTTGCTTCCATCATCTTCTTATCTGGCGCTTCCATCATCTTCTTATCTGGCGCTTCCATCACCTTCAAGGGAGCTCGGTAGCGGGCAGAACCACAGACTTCGTTTAGCTTCTCTCCCGGCAACCTTTGATTGTGTTTAGGTCACCGTTCTGAGATTTAACTTAGTCCGTGGCCTACTTAGCCGAAACTCCCCCCTTTCGACGCAGGAAATACCCTTCTCTGGACGGCACAGTGGGATCGGAGAATTTTGCAAGTTCGAGTGCCCCAGTATCGGGATAACAGTCCAATATCGGTCGGTCTTTGCTCAGGAGCTCTTCTTGGGTGCTGACGTTTTCTGTCGTGGCCAGGTTTGCAGAGACTTTTCGGCAATGATGCGCATGCAGCCAATGCCTCTTCCCCTCCACTCGGAGCGCCGTTCGGGTGGTGATCAGCACTTGCCAGGGGCCCGTCCACCGAGGTTCCAGACTCTTGGTTCGCTGGAAATTTCGTATCAGCACGAAATCTCCCGGTTGGATGTCATGGCCGGGGCCCCTGGAAGCATCGGGGATAGCCTGCTGCACCTGTTGATGGATGACAGACAACGTTTTAGTTAACTTGCACAAATAATCAGATAGTAGGACGTCCGGGACGTCATGTATGGAGGTCGGTTTGGGAGCAGTCCAGAGATTCATCGGACGCCCAAACACGACCTCGTAGGGGGTTAAATGGTGCTTGGTGGGAGTGGAGCGCATTGATAACAAGGCCAGTGGGAGGGCATCCGGCCAGTTAAGTCCAGTGGTGGCCACTATTTTTGCCAGTTTCAGCTTCAGGGTGGCATTATGGCGTTCCACTAGACCAGCGGATTGGGGGTGGAAGACCGCATGAAATCGTTGCTTCACCCCCAACCCTTTTAGGATTAATTGGATAACCTCAGCTATGAAGTGGGGGCCGTTGTCGCTCCACAAAATTCGACAAAGGCCATAGCGAGGGAAGAATTCCTTCAGTAGTACTTTGGCAGTAGTCATGGCAGTGTTGTCACGGGTTGGATAGGCTTCCACCCATTTGCTGAAGGCACACACAATGACTAGTACATACTTCAGGTTTTGGCATCTCTCTAGTTGGATGTAATCCATCTGAAGGACCTCAAAGGGGTGATTGGGGGTCCCGAACCCTCCCCGGGGTACTACAGTCCCTTTCCCGGGGTTGTGTTGCAGACAGATGAGGCACTGCTGAACTAGGCGTCTGGCTGAGTCGGGGATTTTGTCATTGTGCCAGACTTTGGAAATGAGTTCGATCATGGGTGCAGATCCTATGTGTGCGGGGGAGTGAGCCATTGTCAGTATGGGAATCAGATATGAGTCGGGCAGCAACCATTTGTTTGCATCTTTTGTTCGCCAGCAACCCTCTTCGTCCTTCAAACCCACCCTTGCCCAATTAGTCAATTCGTGAGGGGTGCTGGCCGACTGTATGTCTCTGATCATTTCCCTTGTGTCACTCCATTTTTCTGCTTGTGACCTAGTCACATATATGCGTGTCACTGTCCTATTCTCAGCTGTGGTTCGTGCAGTGATGTCGGCTAATGCATTCCCTTGTCCGACTAAGTCTGTCACTCTTTTGTGTGCCTGACATTTGATCACCGCTAATCGTTTGGGGAGGAGAACTGCCTCAATCAGAGCGGACACTAAATCTCCGTGGAGGATTGGGGTGCCGTGGGACGTCAGGAATCCCCTCTCCCTCCACAGGAGCCCAAAATGGTGGACCACCCCGAAGGCATACTGGCTGTCCGTATATACGTTCGCGGTGGTCCCTGCGGCTATGATGCATGCTCGGGTGAGGGCTATCAGCTCCGCTGCCTGGGCAGATCGTTGTGTGATGCAGGCTGTCTCAACTACTGTTTGGGCTGTCGTCACTGCATAGGCAGCTGAAGTGGTGCCATCTGGGAGTTTGATGCATGAGCCGTCTACCCATAGCTCTCCATCGGGGTCAGGAAAAGCAGTGTCTCGGAGGTCAACCCTACTCCTAGTCTGTTCGTCTGTGAGGGTCACACAGTCGTGTATGGGAGGAACGTCGGGGTCGTTTTCAGGCAGGGGTAACAATGTGGCAGGATTCAAAGTCGTGCATCTCTTAAGTGTGATGTGGGGTGCAAGCAGAGTCAACTCGTACCCTGTCAGTCGTGCGCTAGTCAGGTGTTGGGTCTTTGTCTGCTTCAAAAGGGTGTCAACTGCATGGGGCACTAATACAGTGAGGGAGTTGGAAAGTACGATTCCCTCGCTCTGACGGATGGAGACAGCAGCGGCAGCTACTGCTCGAAGGCAGGCAGGTAAGGCTCTGGCTACAGGATCAAGAGTGGCGGAGAAGTAGGCACAAGGGCGCTGCTTAGGGCCAATCGATTGAGTCAGGACAGACAATGCGCATCCCTCCCTTTCGTGGGTGAAGAGGGAGAAGGGTTTGGAGTAATCCGGCGTTCCGAGGACGGGTGCTGAGCAGAGTGCATCCCGTAATTCCTTAAAGGAGGCTTGACACTCGGTGGTCCAAGGAAGCGGGGAGGGGACATCTTTGGTCAGCAGGGCAAGTAATGGTTTCACAATGAGGCTGTAATTAGGCAACCACTGTCTGCAAAAAGAGGTTAGGCCAACCAAAGAGCGGACCTGCTTTTGCGTTTTTGGGATGGGGGTGTCTAGGATAGTTTGGATTCGGTCAGGGGTAAGTTTCCTCCCTTCCTTGGACAGAAGATGGCCTAGGTAAGTTACTTGTGGCTGGCAGAACTGTAGTTTCTTTTTGGAGACTTTATGGCCATTTTCTGCAAGGAAGTGTAGGAGTTGGACGGTGGCTGTCGTTGCAAGCGGGGTGGTGTCGGCCGCCAAAAGGATATCATCGACATATTGGATCAACACCACTCCCTCTGGTAGCTGGAAGGCATCCAGCTGTCTTTTGAGAGCCTGGCTGTAAATGCTGGGACTTTCAGTGTACCCCTGGGGAGCTCTACAGAATCGGTACGAGCGAGATTTTAAAGTGAAGCCGAAAAGATAACGGCTGTCTGGATGGATGGGGATAGAGAAAAATGCGTTTTTAAGGTCGATAACAGAGAAGGTGGTGGCAGTGGACGGGATGAGGGTCAGAATGGTGGTGATATCAGAGACCACAGGATATTGGGGTACAACCACTTTGTTAATCTCTCGTAAGTCGATGATGAAGCGGTACGCTTTCTCATCTCCTTCACCTTGTTTCTTAACAATAGGTAGGATTGGGCTGTTGCAGACGTTGCTAACCACTTCTTCAACCACTCCTGCATCTACCAGAGACTGAATGATCGCTACCAGTGCCTTCTCACCCTCTGGGGATATCCGATATTGCGGGAGTTTCGGGAGCATAGCGTCCTGTCGTACAGTTATGTGGATAGGGTCAATCATCATTCGCCCCACATCAGAGTCATTTTTGGCCCACAGGTACGGAGGCAGGGTGTCAAGCAGGGACAGGTCAGCGTTAGTTATGCAGCACATGTGTCGTGGGGGACGGGATCTGGCCATGTCTGGGTTGTCGTACAGGATGACTCGTATTCCATCTGGGGAACACCTAATGGTAGCTCGAAAATGCTTCAGTAAGTCAATGCCCATAATGGCGTCAGGGGAGTTGGAGGAGAGTAGAAATGTCGCGTCAGCAGTGTTGCTTTCTAGGTCAAAGGTAATAGGCACGGACAGGGGGTTAGTGGAGGGCGTCCCATCGAAACCTATCAACGTTATGTGTGAGCCAGACAAGGGTGCCCTTGGAATCAGTCGTTTTGATAACACACTACGTGTCGCCCCAGTGTCTACCAAGAATGGAGACTCTGTACCCAAGACCTTAGCGGTGACATAAGGACCTTGCTGGTCAACACAGAGCTCGACTGGATCCCTCCCTTGCCCCTGGCAGTCCTATGCAAAATCAGGGGCATTTTCACCTTCGGATAGCTGATATTGATTCTGTCGGGGACGGTCAAATGTATTCAGTCTTCCTGATCTGTCATTGTTAGTGTCGTTGGAGTTCCCTCGTCCCTGTACTCTATTCCTCGGACCACCTGCCACATCCCTGGAATCCCTATTTCTATTCATCTCTAGCAAAACCGGACACTGGGTTTTCCAATGGCCGAACCCTTTGCAGAAGGCGCATTGGTCATTGCTAATATCTCTCCGTCCAGTGTGAGATGTCGGGGTGTGATCCTTAGGAGGTAGATCTCTGGGGGCGTTTGATTGGTAGTTCCCCCTTTGATGTTCCCGTCCTAGAGCTATACCCTGTATCTGGGCTATCATTACCCTTTCCTTCAAATCTTTCTTCTTTTTCTCGGACGCCCTATCATTCTCATTCTTTTGGTGCTCGTAATACTGAGCCATCTGAAGGATAGCTGCGGGTTTGGAGGCCCCCCAACTACTCTCACTTGTCTGTAGTTTTTGGGAGACTTCTTGAGTTAGCCCTTTTACATAATTTTGCACAAACAGGTGCTGTCCGGTTGCGGTGGTCATGTCCTGGCCACTGTAGTCGGAGAACACTGTCTCAAATCGGGAGAAGTATTCTGACACATCTTCCTGGGGTTTCTGTCGACAGGCCGTGACTATCGACCAGTCTACTTTTCTTTCCGGGACCAGTGTTTTTAATTTCTGAACTATTTTATCTGGGAGTTCCAGTATGTCCTTCACTGGTTTACTCCCTGGCTCTCGCTGTCTGTCTAGTTTACCGAGTTGGTCCCAGGTATGTCCAAACAGATCCGCGTGGTCAGCCTTCCGGATTTGCTTCCACACGTCAGCTGGCAGACATAGCCCAAAGAACAAGTCAATATCTGCTATAGTCATTATTGTTGAACCCAAGGCTGTACCCAATTCGGTATAAAATGCTGTCGGGTTCTTTCTTAAGTCGGGCAGGGTTTGCTTAAAGGTTAGGATATCTTGTCGGTCCCATGGTTGGTATACCCAATTGTACACAACCCTTCCCTTTGCATTTTCATTATTAATATCATCGCTCGTTCCCTGGCCCCGTGGCGGGATCCAGTAAGGAGCCGCTTCTCTGATAGGCATCATAGTATTGGCTACTTCTGCCAACCTTGCTTCAGGGACCGTAACCTTGGCTTCTGGTTTCTGTTCCGTGAGGTGGCGGAGGACCTCAAGCATTTGCATGAAGAGCTCCGTCGCCTCACGTTCAGTCCCATCTCCAACATCAATTTTCCTATACAGCGTTGTTAATTTAGCGGGTCCCTTACTCTGATACCTATCTTCATACGCGTTCAGGGTGTAGTAGCTGAATCGCAAGATGAAATGCCGTCTGTGACTGTCGGCATGTGAATTATATACGCTCATTGTATAATCTTCGCTCTCCCTTCGTTCTACTAATGTCTTTGCTATTTTGTCGATCCCATCCCGCTCATCTTTGCTCAACCTATTTAGTCTGGCCGGTGATTGTTTGCTAGACTCGGGGTCGTCTGATGAGGTTGTTAATGTGGCCGGTGCAAAGGCCGTGAGGGCTGGTGCACTAGCGCTGAGATCGCTTTCGCTCACACTCGGAGCGTGGAAGCTTTGTCGGCAGGGGGCATATGGAGGGGGCATGTAGATGGTTGGGGGACCTAGTAGTAGCTCGTCGTTCGCTCGTTGTTTGGAGGGCAATTCAGGGTAGAGCGCAGAGGGGGTCCTAACAGGACATTGGCCTGTCGACCCTGATTCTTGGTTTTGCATAGTTTCCTTTCTTTCTTTTATTTCTTCTTCTAGTTGCTTTGCGGCTAGGTGGGCTGCCTTTCGTAATTCTTTCCCTATTTTTGCTTCTTCTCTTTTCTTTCGTTGTTCCGTTTCTTTGCGCCACATGCCGATACTGTCGAGCATAGTGGGCGTGGTCTTATTCTTCTGGAGCGCTATTTCTAATGTTTTTATTTTATTTTCGTCAAAGGAACCTATCAGTGGCCACTGACTTTCAAGGTTCTTTTTCGTATATTTATGCCATAGTTTAGTGTAAGCTATAGCGACTAGTCCATACTTAGTGAACATGTCCTTATTAGGGGTGCCCTCCAGTGGAGCTGGATGGTTCATCTCTAATAAGCGGTCCGGGCTAAACAGGCTACCAACCAGTGGGGAGAAGACAGGCATGACGGATTACAACGGGGACAAAAGTCTGCACTACCTATCTTATCACGGCGGACAAAGACTAGACAGAATATTTCTATTCTACGTTGTTTGGAGGCCGTGAATACCTCAAAAGAACCAATACCGAATAATCGGCCAATCAAACAATCCAGTGGGGAGAATAAGTGGGCACGAAAAATTATCGCTACCCACCCTTTCTCTACCTGCAAAGAGAGGCCTTGTTCTTCCCTGTTTGCAGACAAAGAATCTCCAGACAATAATCCACGATCGATAGTTCGGGAAACAGTGGGGGAGGAAGATAGGTACGACGGATTACAATGGGGACAAAAGTCTGCGTTACCTATCCTTCACTGCTTGCAAAGAGAGAGCCTGTTTGTTTTTCCCCGTTTGCAGACAGTGAATCTCCAGAGGGTTTCAACAAAGCGTAATACTAGTATTATCCAAAAACAATTTCCTCAATTCGTCGTGTTTACACGACCTTACCCGGACCGCATGGACGGTTTCCTGTCCTCTGGATCCAGCGCCCGATCGTCCTCTCGCCTTCGTGTTGTTCGCGGCACTCCTGATGGTTCCCAGTCAGGACCGTAGATCACTCGAGAGAGGTCTGTTCAGAACTAGTGAAGGTCGGATGATCGGCTGTCAGACGAGGGTCTATCGGACACGAGCTCTTCCCGATCGTTGCAGTCGTTCACTCTGTCATCGGGACCTCTCCCACTGGATCCACGTGTCACTGATGGGCCCCACGCTTTGGGACGCCAATTGTAGAAAAAGGTAGGGCTAGGACCTTTCTCAAGATTTGCCCGGCGCTAACCGCCCTTGTACCATTCAAGTTTACCAAGCAATGAGGCAGGCGCCGGAGACCAGAAGGCAGGAAACAGAAGTTTATTCCGACGGAGCAGAACACATCAGATCAGACAACAAGGTATCATGTCGAGGTGCTCTAACAGCCTCTCGGAGGCCTGGCCTCTTATACACTGGTTTATGGCATGTGACCTTCCTCTAATACAATCAGATCTTTGTAAGGCAAGAAAAAGACATCCCCGTAATCCTAGTGCTAATCCCACCCCCATATACCTTCACAATAGAGGTCCTCAACCTGCTGATAAGAGGAGGGGGCCATCACGCAGCTGAGTGTTCCGTCGAGTCTTAGGATGTGTGCGCCTGATCATATCACAGGGGGTGGGGAGGCCTGGATCAATAGAGGGTCCTTTGAAGGAGAGCGACCTCATACAATAAAGGGCAGTAAATGATATCTCCCGGCTTAGGCAATGGCCTCGGACCTGTGTGGACAGTCGGACACGGGGTGAGGGGCTATCAATGGAGTGGTATTCATGCCGCGTGGACAATCCAGTGCAGGAGGGAGGTTTGTCAACAGAGGGGCATTCATGGGAGGAGAGGAGGTGTTGGTCAGGCGCTAGCGTGACTCCCAAGGACAGGGTCATGCAGAAGGGTCCTGCTCGTAAGGAGGAGGAGGGAGGGGGAGCCAGGGTGCGCGGAGGATGCTTGCTGGGTCAGAGGGACGTGCTGGCGATCGATCGTGGACAGGGAGACCATGATACCTAAAATGGCTGCCATGCACGTAATACATGGGTGACCTAGAATAGCTGCCGTGCATGTAGTACATAGGTGACAAGCTGGCGCAGATGATGTTTAGATCGCAAGTCAAAATTCCACACTTCAAGCGAGTATCATGCTGGCCAAGTTTCGCCTCCACAGTGTCCATTCCCGAGTTAAGCACGTCAATTTTGGTATCGATCGAGGTGAGGCTTTGTTTCATGCCCAGTAGGAGCAACTTCCAGTCTTCATCGGGTGGGGCCGTGGCACCAGAGGCGGTCAGCGCCGTTGATTGGGTTTCGGAGTTCTTGCGGGCCTCGTAGGGCAGTTTGGATTGCCTGGAGTCCGGCCGCCCCATGGTGTTGGTTCAAATAGGGGGTACCCCGGGTGGCAGTGCAGCGTCAATGGGAGTACGATGAAATAGGGGTAGCAGGGGAGTAGAGTGTGGCAGAGTGGGGGGAAAGTTAACAGCGCAGGTAAGGGATAAGTCAGCTTCGGGGCCCCAAGGTGTAAGTGCTGATCACCGGCGTTCATAGTAGCTGATTGTGGTTCATGAAGCACTGCCGCACAGGGCGCCGAAGAGTCCAATGGACAGTATCTGTGTCCCTTGGATAGGGGGGAGGGGGTGCAGGGTGATGACCAGACTTATGTTGCCAGCAATGCCGGGAAAGTGAAGCGCTGTAGGCCCTCTTGTCGCATAGAGTCTAGCGCGAGACAGCAAGGATCAATGGCATCTCTTATGATGGGATTGGGCGTGGGACGGCAGAGAGTCACATCCCATCTGGAGCAGCGGTGCCGCTCGTGAGTCTTCTAGGCAGCACCGGCCGAGCGGGAGGAAGGGGATGTATGGCAGCGTGTATGGAGCGCATCAGAGGAGAGGAACCAGGCCAGGGAGTGATGTAGAGGCCGGTTCAAACGGCCCGTTGACAGAGCGGTGAAAGTGTAAGTGGTAGTCTCCAGCCGATATCGTTAGCTGCCCTCCACCCATTAGAACTGCCCCAAGGGGCGGCGTTGTGGTGCACCCAGGCTCCACCAGCCCAGGCGAAAGCGGCAGGTACAGGCCAGTGAGGGGGGGCGGATGTGCAGCGAAAATGCCCCCGGCGTCACAGACACGTATGTACCTTATCCTCCAGCGGTCAGATAGGGTGAAGGGCTCCCCGCTTTGCGTGGCGGGCGCTGGTTGCAGGCTGCCGGGGAGCGCGATGAGAAGGGCCCAGGCTCCGGCCCTGAAGTGCGTCACCGGCCTCGCGTAGGCCCGGGCACAGCAGGGGTTCCTTGCACGGTGCAGCGGGGATTAGGCAGTTGCCGGCAAATGTCTCACCTCGGCTCCAGGCTTGCGGCTGTTGGTTCTGGGCAGCGGTTCAGGCGCCCAGCCCATATCGATGCGGCCCCCTGTCCCGGCAGAGTCCATGTAGGCCCCAATGCCGCTGAGTAGATTTCGAAGCTCGCCCAGGCACGAGCTCGTGCGAAAGGCAGCAGGGACCGTAGAGGGGTAGAGTCAGCTGGATCATGGTGCGTACCACCCTTTTCTGAATCGTTTTGTCCACCATAAGCGTGGAAGGGTATGCTCAGACATGAGTCCCTTGCTCACTGCACCATCAGGATTCAAGCAAGCCGGGCCGAAGACGGCTGTAATGCCAGAAACCGGTCCCCGGAAGCTTGTTTCCTTTCCAGTAAAAGAATTGGCTTGGTAGTTTGGTCTGCCCTGTTCCCATGATGCACTGGGCCAGGGACAGACTAATTTGCATGTAGCCAGGTTCTGAGCTGGGATGGTGCAGTGAGCTAAAAAACGGTGATGGATCAAGCCCTGATCTGTTGACTGGGTAGGAGTGTTCTGCTTAATTCAGATACTCTGTCCATCACCACCCCCTTTTCTGAATCGTTTTGTCCACCATAAGCGTGGAAGGGTATGCTCAGACATGAGTCCCTTGCTCACTGCACCATCAGGATTCAAGCAAGCCGGGCCGAACACGGCTGTAATGCCAGAAACCGGTCCCCGGAAGCTTGTTTCCTTTACAGTAAAAGAATTGGCTTGGTAGTTTGGTCTGCCCTGTTCCCATGATGCACTGGGCCAGGGACAGACTAATTTGCATGTAGCCAGGTTCTGAGCTGGGATGGTGTAGTGAGCTAAAAAACGGTGATGGATAAAGCCCTGATCTGTTGACTGGGTAGGAGTGTTCTGCTTAATTCAGATACAGATACTCTGTCCATCACCACCCCCTTTTCTGAATCGTTTTGTCCACCATAAGCATGGAAGGGTATGCTCAGACATGAGTCCCTTGCTCACTGCACCATCAGGATTCAAGCAAGCCGGCCCGAAGACGGCTGTAATGCCAGAAACCGGTCCCCGGAAGCTTGTTTCCTTTCCAGTAAAAGAATTGGCTTGGTAGTTTGGTCTGCCCTGTTCCCATGATGCACTGGGCCAGGGACAGACTAATTTGCATACAGCCAGGTTCTGAGCTGGGATGGTGCAGTGAGCTAAAAAACGGTGATGGATCAAGCCCTAATCTGTTGACTGGGTAGGAGTGTTCTGCTTAATTCAGATACTCTGTCCATCACCACCCCTTTTCTGAATCGTTTTGTCCACCATTAGCGTGGAAGGGTATGCTCAGACATGAGTCCCTTGCTCACTGCACCATCAGGATTCAAGCAAGCCGGGCCGAAGATGGCTGTAATGCCAGAAACCAGTCCCCGGAAGCTTGTTTCCTTTCCAGTAAAAGAATTGGCTTGGTAGTTTGGTCTGCCCTATTCCCATGATGCACTGGGCCAGGGACAGGCTAATTTGCATGTAGCCAGGTTCTGAGCTGGGATGGTGCAGTGAGCTAAAAAACGGTGATGGATCAAGCCCTGATCTGTTGACTGGGTAGGAGTGTTCTGCTTAATTCAGATTTTCTGTCCATCACCACCCCCTTTTCTGAATCGTTTTGTCCACCATAAGCGTGGAAGGGTATGCTCAGACATGAGTCTCTTGCTCACTGCACCATCAGGATTCAAGCAAGCCGGGCCGAAGACGGCTGTAATGCCAGAAACCGGTCCCCGGAAGCTTGTTTCCTTTCCAGTAAAATAATTGGCTTGGTAGTTTGGTCTGCCCTGTTCCCATGATGCACTGGGCCAGGGACAGACTAATTCGCATGTAGCCAGGTTCTGAGCTGGGATGGTGCAGTGAGCTAAAAAAACGGTGATGGATCAAGCCCTGATCTGTTGACTGGGTAGGAGTGTTCTGCTTAATTCAGATACTCTGTCCATCACCACCCCGTTTTCTGAATCGTTTTGTCCACCATAAGCGTGGAAGGGTATGCTCAGACATGAGTCCCTTCCTCACTGCACCATCAGGATTCAAGCAAGCCGGGCCGAAGACGGCTGTAATGCCAGAAACCGGTCCCCGGAAGCTTGTTTCCTTTCCAGTAAAAGAATTGGCTTGGTAGTTTGGTCTGCCCTGTTCCCATAATGCACTGGGCCAGCGACAGACTAATTTGCATGTAGCCAGGTTCTGAGCTGGGATGGTGCAGTGAGCTAAAAACGATGATGGATCAAGCCCTGATCTGTTGACTGGGTAGGAGTGTTCTGCTTAATTCAGATACTCTGTCCATCACCACCCCCTTTTCTGAATCGTTTTGTCCACCATAAGCGTGGAAGGGTATGCTCAGACATGAGTCCCTTGCTCACTGCACCATCAGGATTCAAGCAAGCCGGCCCGAAGACGGCTGTAATGCCAGAAACCGGTCCCCGGAAGCTTGTTTCCTTTCCAGTAAAAGAATTGGCTTGGTAGTTTGGTCTGCCCTGTTCCCATGATGCACTGGGCCAGGGACAGACTAATTTGCATACAGCCAGGTTCTGAGCTGGGATGGTGCAGTGAGCTAAAAAACCGTGATGGATCAAGCCCTGATCTGTTGACTGGGTAGGAGTGTTCTGCTTAATTCAGATACTCTGTCTATCACCACCCCCTTTTCTGAATCGTTTTGTCCACCATTAGCGTGGAAGGGTATGCTCAGACATGAGTCCCTTGCTCACTGCACCATCAGGATTCAAGCAAGCCGGGCCGAAGACGGCTGTAATGCCAGAAACCGGTCCCTGGAAGCTTGTTTCCTTTCCAGTAAAAGAATTGGCTTGGTAGTTTGGTCTGCCCTATTCCCATGATGCACTGGGCCAGGGACAGGCTAATTTGCATGTAGCCAGGTTCTGAGCTGGGATGGTGCAGTGAGCTAAAAAACGGTGATGGATCAAGCCCTGATCTGTTGACTGGGTAGGAGTGTTCTGCTTGATTCAGATACTCTGTCCATCACCACCCCGTTTTCTGAATCGTTTTGTCCACCATAAGCGTGGAAGGGTATGCTCAGACATGAATCCCTTGCTCACTGCACCATCAGGATTCAAGCAAGCCGGGCCGAAGACGGCTGTAATGCCAGAAACCGGTCCCCGGAAGCTTGTTTCCTTTCCAGTAAAAGAATTGGCTTGGTAGTTTGGTCTGCCCTGTTCCCATAATGCACTGGGCCAGGGACAGACTAATTTGCATGTAGCCAGGTTCTGAGCTGGGATGGTGCAGTGAGCTAAAAACGGTGATGGATCAAGCCCTGATCTGTTGACTGGGTAGGAGTGTTCTGCTTAATTCAGATACTCTGTCCATCACCACCCCCTTTTCTGAATCGTTTTGTCCACCATAAGCGTGGAAGGGTATGCTCAGACATGAGTCCCTTGCTCACTGCACCATCAGGATTCAAGCAAGCCGGGCCGAACACGGCTGTAATGCCAGAAACCGGTCCCCGGAAGCTTGTTTCCTTTACAGTAAAAGAATTGGCTTGGTAGTTTGGTCTGCCCTGTTCCCATGATGCACTGGGCCAGGGACAGACTAATTTGCATGTAGCCAGGTTCTGAGCTGGGATGGTGTAGTGAGCTAAAAAACGGTGATGGATAAAGCCCTGATCTGTTGACTGGGTAGGAGTGTTCTGCTTAATTCAGATACAGATACTCTGTCCATCACCACCCCCTTTTCTGAATCGTTTTGTCCACCATAAGCATGGAAGGGTATGCTCAGACATGAGTCCCTTGCTCACTGCACCATCAGGATTCAAGCAAGCCGGCCCGAAGACGGCTGTAATGCCAGAAACCGGTCCCCGGAAGCTTGTTTCCTTTCCAGTAAAAGAATTGGCTTGGTAGTTTGGTCTGCCCTGTTCCCATGATGCACTGGGCCAGGGACAGACTAATTTGCATACAGCCAGGTTCTGAGCTGGGATGGTGCAGTGAGCTAAAAAACGGTGATGGATCAAGCCCTAATCTGTTGACTGGGTAGGAGTGTTCTGCTTAATTCAGATACTCTGTCCATCACCACCCCTTTTCTGAATCGTTTTGTCCACCATTAGCGTGGAAGGGTATGCTCAGACATGAGTCCCTTGCTCACTGCACCATCAGGATTCAAGCAAGCCGGGCCGAAGATGGCTGTAATGCCAGAAACCAGTCCCCGGAAGCTTGTTTCCTTTCCAGTAAAAGAATTGGCTTGGTAGTTTGGTCTGCCCTATTCCCATGATGCACTGGGCCAGGGACAGGCTAATTTGCATGTAGCCAGGTTCTGAGCTGGGATGGTGCAGTGAGCTAAAAAACGGTGATGGATCAAGCCCTGATCTGTTGACTGGGTAGGAGTGTTCTGCTTAATTCAGATTTTCTGTCCATCACCACCCCCTTTTCTGAATCGTTTTGTCCACCATAAGCGTGGAAGGGTATGCTCAGACATGAGTCTCTTGCTCACTGCACCATCAGGATTCAAGCAAGCCGGGCCGAAGACGGCTGTAATGCCAGAAACCGGTCCCCGGAAGCTTGTTTCCTTTCCAGTAAAATAATTGGCTTGGTAGTTTGGTCTGCCCTGTTCCCATGATGCACTGGGCCAGGGACAGACTAATTCGCATGTAGCCAGGTTCTGAGCTGGGATGGTGCAGTGAGCTAAAAAAACGGTGATGGATCAAGCCCTGATCTGTTGACTGGGTAGGAGTGTTCTGCTTAATTCAGATACTCTGTCCATCACCACCCCGTTTTCTGAATCGTTTTGTCCACCATAAGCGTGGAAGGGTATGCTCAGACATGAGTCCCTTCCTCACTGCACCATCAGGATTCAAGCAAGCCGGGCCGAAGACGGCTGTAATGCCAGAAACCGGTCCCCGGAAGCTTGTTTCCTTTCCAGTAAAAGAATTGGCTTGGTAGTTTGGTCTGCCCTGTTCCCATAATGCACTGGGCCAGCGACAGACTAATTTGCATGTAGCCAGGTTCTGAGCTGGGATGGTGCAGTGAGCTAAAAACGATGATGGATCAAGCCCTGATCTGTTGACTGGGTAGGAGTGTTCTGCTTAATTCAGATACTCTGTCCATCACCACCCCCTTTTCTGAATCGTTTTGTCCACCATAAGCGTGGAAGGGTATGCTCAGACATGAGTCCCTTGCTCACTGCACCATCAGGATTCAAGCAAGCCGGCCCGAAGACGGCTGTAATGCCAGAAACCGGTCCCCGGAAGCTTGTTTCCTTTCCAGTAAAAGAATTGGCTTGGTAGTTTGGTCTGCCCTGTTCCCATGATGCACTGGGCCAGGGACAGACTAATTTGCATACAGCCAGGTTCTGAGCTGGGATGGTGCAGTGAGCTAAAAAACGGTGATGGATCAAGCCCTGATCTGTTGACTGGGTAGGAGTGTTCTGCTTAATTCAGATACTCTGTCTATCACCACCCCCTTTTCTGAATCGTTTTGTCCACCATTAGCGTGGAAGGGTATGCTCAGACATGAGTCCCTTGCTCACTGCACCATCAGGATTCAAGCAAGCCGGGCCGAAGACGGCTGTAATGCCAGAAACCGGTCCCTGGAAGCTTGTTTCCTTTCCAGTAAAAGAATTGGCTTGGTAGTTTGGTCTGCCCTATTCCCATGATGCACTGGGCCAGGGACAGGCTAATTTGCATGTAGCCAGGTTCTGAGCTGGGATGGTGCAGTGAGCTAAAAAACGGTGATGGATCAAGCCCTGATCTGTTGACTGGGTAGGAGTGTTCTGCTTGATTCAGATACTCTGTCCATCACCACCCCGTTTTCTGAATCGTTTTGTCCACCATAAGCGTGGAAGGGTATGCTCAGACATGAATCCCTTGCTCACTGCACCATCAGGATTCAAGCAAGCCGGGCCGAAGACGGCTGTAATGCCAGAAACCGGTCCCCGGAAGCTTGTTTCCTTTCCAGTAAAAGAATTGGCTTGGTAGTTTGGTCTGCCCTGTTCCCATAATGCACTGGGCCAGGGACAGACTAATTTGCATGTAGCCAGGTTCTGAGCTGGGATGGTGCAGTGAGCTAAAAACGGTGATGGATCAAGCCCTGATCTGTTGACTGGGTAGGAGTGTTCTGCTTAATTCAGATACTCTGTCCATCAACACCCCCTTTTCTGAATCGTTTTGTCCACCATAAGCGTGGAAGGGTATGCTCAGACATGAGTCCCTTGCTCACTGCACCATCAGGATTCAAGCAAGCCGGCCCGAAGACGGCTGTAATGCCAGAAACCGGTCCCCGGAAGCTTGTTTCCTTTCCAGTAAAAGAATTGGCTTGGTAGTTTGGTCTGCCCTGTTCCCATGATGCACTTGGCCAGGGACAGACTAATTTGCATGTAGCCAGGTTCTGAGCTGGGATGGTACAGTGAGCTAAAAAACGGTGATGGATCAAGCCCTGATCTGTTGACTGGGTAGGAGTGTTCTGCTTAATTCAGATACTCTGTCCATCACCACCCCCTTTTCTGAATCGTTTTGTCCACCATTAGCGTGGAAGGGTATGCTCAGACATGAGTCACTTGCTCACTGCACCATCAGGATTCAAGCAAGCCGGGCCGATGACGGCTGTAATGCCAGAAACCGGTCCCCGGAAGCATGTTTCCTTTCCAGTAAAAGAATTGGCTTGGTAGTTTGGTCTGCCCTGTTCCCATGATGCACTGGGCCAGGGACAGACTAATTTGCATGTAGCCAGGTTCTGAGCTGGGATGGTGCAGTGAGCTAAAAAACGGTGATGGATCAAGCCCTGATCTGTTGACTGGGTAGGAGTGTTCTGCTTAATTCAGATACTCTGTCCATCATCACACCCTTTTCTGAATCATTTTGTCCACCATAAGCGTGGAAGGGTATGCTCAGACATGAGTCCCTTGCTCACTGCACCATCAGGATTCAAGCAAGCCGGGCCGAAGACGGCTGTAATGCCAGAAACCGGTCCCCGGAAGCATGTTTCCTTTCCAGTAAAAGAATTGGCTTGGTAGTTTGGTCTGCCCTGTTCCCATGATGCACTGGGCCAGGGACAGACTAATTTGCATGTAGCCAGGTTCTGAGCTGGGATGGTGCAGTGAGCTAAAAAACGGTGATGGATCAAGCCCTGATCTGTTGACTGGGTAGGAGTGTTCTGCTTAATTCAGATACTCTGTCCATCATCACACCCTTTTCTGAATCATTTTGTCCACCATAAGCGTGGAAGGGTATGCTCAGACATGAGTCCCTTGCTCACTGCACCATCAGGATTCAAGCAAGCCGGGCCGAAGACGGCTGTAATGCCAGAATCCGGTCCCCGGAAGCTTGTTTCCTTTCCAGTAAAAGAATTGGCTTGGTAGTTTGGTCTGCCCTGTTCCCATGATGCACTGGGCCAGGGACAGACTAATTTGCATGTAGCCAGGTTCTGAGCTGGGATGGTGCAGTGAGCTAAAAAACGGTGATGGATCAAGCCCTGATCTGTTGACTGGGTAGGAGTGTTCTGCTTAATTCAGATACTCTGTTCATCACCACTCCCTTTTCTGAATCGTTTTGTCCACCATAAGCGTGGAAGGGTATGCTCAGACATGAGTCCCTTGCTCACTGCACCATCAGGATTCAAGCAAGCCGGGCCGAACACGGCTGTAATGCCAGAAACCGGTCCCCGGAAGCTTGTTTCCTTTACAGTAAAAGAATTGGCTTGGTAGTTTGGTCTGCCCTGTTCCCATGATGCACTGGGCCAGGGACAGACTAATTTGCATACAGCCAGGTTCTGAGCTGGGATGGTGCAGTGAGCTAAAAAACGGTGATGGATCAAGCCCTGATCTGTTGACTGGGTAGGAGTGTTCTGCTTAATTCAGATACTCTGTCCATCACCACCCCCTTTTCTGAATCGTTTTGTCCACCATTAGCGTGGAAGGGTATGCTCAGACATGAGTCCCTTGCTCACTGCACCATCAGGATTCAAGCAAGCCGGGCCGAAGACGGCTGTAATGCCAGAAACCGGTCCCCGGAAGCATGTTTCCTTTCCAGTAAAAGAATTGGCTTGGTAGTTTGGTCTGCCCTGTTCCCATGATGCACTGGGCCAGGGACAGACTAATTTGCATGTAGCCAGGTTCTGAGCTGGGATGGTGCAGTGAGCTAAAAAACGGTGATGGATCAAGCCCTGATCTGTTGACTGGGTAGGAGTGTTCTGCTTAATTCAGATACTCTGTCCATCATCACACCCTTTTCTGAATCATTTTGTCCACCATAAGCGTGGAAGGGTATGCTCAGACATGAGTCCCTTGCTCACTGCACCATCAGGATTCAAGCAAGCCGGGCCGAAGACGGCTGTAATGCCAGAATCCGGTCCCCGGAAGCTTGTTTCCTTTCCAGTAAAAGAATTGGCTTGGTAGTTTGGTCTGCCCTGTTCCCATGATGCACTGGGCCAGGGACAGACTAATTTGCATGTAGCCAGGTTCTGAGCTGGGATGGTGCAGTGAGCTAAAAAACGGTGATGGATCAAGCCCTGATCTGTTGACTGGGTAGGAGTGTTCTGCTTAATTCAGATACTCTGTTCATCACCACTCCCTTTTCTGAATCGTTTTGTCCACCATAAGCGTGGAAGGGTATGCTCAGACATGAGTCCCTTGCTCACTGCACCATCAGGATTCAAGCAAGCCGGGCCGAACACGGCTGTAATGCCAGAAACCGGTCCCCGGAAGCTTGTTTCCTTTACAGTAAAAGAATTGGCTTGGTAGTTTGGTCTGCCCTGTTCCCATGATGCACTGGGCCAGGGACAGACTAATTTGCATACAGCCAGGTTCTGAGCTGGGATGGTGCAGTGAGCTAAAAAACGGTGATGGATCAAGCCCTGATCTGTTGACTGGGTAGGAGTGTTCTGCTTAATTCAGATACTCTGTCCATCACCACCCCCTTTTCTGAATCGTTTTGTCCACCATTAGCGTGGAAGGGTATGCTCAGACATGAGTCCCTTGCTCACTGCACCATCAGGATTCAAGCAAGCTGGGCCGAAGACGGCTGTAATGCCAGAAACCAGTCCCCGGAAGCTTGTTTCCTTTCCAGTAAAAGAATTGGCTTGGTAGTTTGGTCTGCCCTATTCCCATGATGCACTGGGCCAGGGACAGGCTAATTTGCATGTAGCCAGGTTCTGAGCTGGGATGGTGCAGTGAGCTAAAAAACGGTGATGGATCAAGCCCTGATCTGTTGACTGGGTAGGAGTGTTCTGCTTAATTCAGATACTCTGTCCATCACCACCCCCTTTTCTGAATCGTTTTGTCCACCATAAGCGTGGAAGGGTATGCTCAGACATGAGTCCCTTGCTCACTGCACCATCAGGATTCAAGCAAGCCGGGCCGAAGACGGCTGTAATGCCAGAAACCGGTCCCCGGAAGCTTGTTTCCTTTCCAGTAAAAGAATTGGCTTGGTAGTTTGGTCTGCCCTGTTCCCATGATGCACTGGGCCAGGGACAGACTAATTCGCATGTAGCCAGGTTCTGAGCTGGGATGGTGCAGTGAGCTAAAAAAACGGTGATGGATCAAGCCCTGATCTGTTGACTGGGTAGGAGTGTTCTGCTTAATTCAGATACTCTGTCCATCACCACCCCGTTTTCTGAATCGTTTTGTCCACCATAAGCGTGGAAGGGTATGCTCAGACATGAGTCCCTTGCTCACTGCACCATCAGGATTCAAGCAAGCCGGGCCGAAGACGACTGTAATGCCAGAAACCGGTCCCCGGAAGCTTGTTTCCTTTCCAGTAAAAGAATTGGCTTGGTAGTTTGGTCTGCCCTGTTCAAATAATGCACTGGGCCAGGGACAGACTAATTTGCATGTAGCCAGGTTCTGAGGAGGGATGGTGCAGTGAGCTAAAAACGGTGATGGATCAAGCCCTGATCTGTTGACTGGGTAGGAGTGTTCTGCTTAATTCAGATACTCTGTCCATCACCACCCCCTTTTCTGAATCGATTTGTCCACCATAAGCGTGGAAGGGTATGCTCAGACATGAGTCCCTTGCTCACTGCACCATCAGGATTCAAGCAAGCCGGCCCGAAGATGGCTGTAATGCCAGAAACCGGTCCCCGGAAGCTTGTTTCCTTTCCAGTAAAAGAATTGGCTTGGTAGTTTGGTCTGCCCTGTTCCCATGATGCACTGGGCCAGGGACAGACTAATTTGCATACAGCCAGGTTCTGAGCTGGGATGGTGCAGTGAGCTAAAAAACGGTGATGGATCAAGCCCTGATCTGTTGACTGGGTAGGAGTGTTCTGCTTAATTCAGATACTCTGTCCATCACCACCCCCTTTTCTGAATCGTTTTGTCCACCATTAGCGTGGAAGGGTATGCTCAGACATGAGTCCCTTGCTCACTGCACCATCAGGATTCAAGCAAGCCGGGCCGAAGACGGCTGTAATGCCAGAAACCGGTCCCCGGAAGCTTGTTTCCTTTCCAGTAAAAGAATTGCCTTGGTAGTTTGGTCTGCCCTATTCCCATGATGCACTGGGCCAGGGACAGGCTAATTTGCATGTAGCCAGGTTCTGAGCTGGGATGGTGCAGTGAGCTAAAAAACGGTGATGGATCAAGCCCTGATCTGTTGACTGGGTAGGAGTGTTCTGCTTAATTCAGATACTCTGTCCATCACCACCCCGTTTTCTGAATCGTTTTGTCCACCATAAGCGTGGAAGGGTATGCTCAGACATGAGTCCCTTGCTCACTGCACCATCAGGATTCAAGCAAGCCGGGCCGAAGACGGCTGTAATGCCAGAAACCGGTCCCCGGAAGCTTGTTTCCTTTCCAGTAAAAGAATTGGCTTGGTAGTTTGGTCTGCCCTGTTCCCATAATGCACTGGGCCAGGGACAGACTAATTTGCATGTAGCCAGGTTCTGAGCTGGGATGGTGCAGTGAGCTAAAAACGGTGATGGATCAAGCCCTGATCTGTTGACTGGGTAGGAGTGTTCTGCTTAATTCAGATACTCTGTCCATCAACACCCCCTTTTCTGAATCGTTTTGTCCACCATAAGCGTGGAAGGGTATGCTCAGACATGAGTCCCTTGCTCACTGATCCATCAGGATTCAAGCAAGCCGGCCCGAAGACGGCTGTAATGCCAGAAACCGGTCCCCGGAAGCTTGTTTCCTTTCCAGTAAAAGAATTGGCTTGGTAGTTTGGTCTGCCCTGTTCCCATGATGCACTTGGCCAGGGACAGACTAATTTGCATGTAGCCAGGTTCTGAGCTGGGATGGTGCAGTGAGCTAAAAAACGGTGATGGATCAAGCCCTGATCTGTTGACTGGGTAGGAGTGTTCTGCTTAATTCAGATACTCTGTCCATCACCACCCCCTTTTCTGAATCGTTTTGTCCACCATTAGCGTGCAAGGGTATGCTCAGACATGAGTCACTTGCTCACTGCACCATCAGGATTCAAGCAAGCCGGGCCGAAGACAGCTGTAATGCCAGAAACCGGTCCCCGGAAGCTTGTTTCCTTTCCAGTAAAAGAATTGGCTTGGTAGTTTGGTCTGCCCTGTTCCCATGATGCACTGGGCCAGGGACAGACTAATTTGCATGTGGCCAGGTTCTGAGCTGGGATGGTGCAGTGAGCTAAAAAACGGTGATGGATCAAGCCCTGATCTGTTGACTGGGTAGGAGTGTTCTGCTTAATTCAGATACTCTGTCCATCATCACACCCTTTTCTGAATCTTTTTGTCCACCATAAGCGTGGAAGGGTATGCTCAGACATGAGTCCCTTGCTCACTGCACCATCAGGATTCAAGCAAGCCGGGCCGAAGACGGCTGTAATGCCAGAAACCGGTCCCCGGAAGCTTGTTTCCTTTCCAGTAAAAGAATTGGCTTGGTAGTTTGGTCTGCCCTGTTCCCATGATGCACTGGGCCAGGGACAGACTAATTTGCATGTAGCCAGGTTCTGAGCTGGGATGGTGCAGTGAGCTAAAAAACGGTGATGGATCAAGCCCTGATCTGTTGACTGGGTAGGAGTGTTCTGCTTAATTCAGATACTCTGTCCATCACCACCCCCTTTTCTGAATCGTTTTGTCCACCATAAGCGTGGAAGGGTATGCTCAGACATGAGTCCCTTGCCCACTGCACCATCAGGATTCAAGCAAGCCGGGCCGAAGACGGCTGTAATGCCAGAAACCGGTCCCCGGAAGCTTGTTTCCTTTCCAGTAAAAGAATTGGCTTGGTAGTTTGGTCTGCCCTGTTCCCATGATGCACTGGGCCAGGGACAGACTAATTCGCATGTAGCCAGGTTCTGAGCTGGGATGGTGCAGTGAGCTAAAAAAACGGTGATGGATCAAGCCCTGATCTGTTGACTGGGTAGGAGTGTTCTGCTTAATTCAGATACTCTGTCCATCACCACCCCGTTTTCTGAATCGTTTTGTCCACCATAAGCGTGGAAGGGTATGCTCAGACATGAGTCCCTTGCTCCCTGCACCATCAGGATTCAAGCAAGCCGGGCTGAAGACGGCTGTAATGCCAGAAACCGGTCCCCGGAAGCTTGTTTCCTTTCCAGTAAAAGAATTGGCTTGGTAGTTTGGTCTGCCCTGTTCCCATAATGCACTGGGCCAGGGACAGACTAATTTGCATGTAGCCAGGTTCTGAGCTGGGATGGTGCAGTGAGCTAAAAACGGTGATGGATCAAGCCCTGATCTGTTGACTGGGTAGGAGTGTTCTGCTTAATTCAGATACTCTGTCCATCACCACCCCGTTTTCTGAATCGTTTTGTCCACCATAAGCGTGGAAGGGTATGCTCAGACATGAGTCCCTTGCTCACTGCACCATCAGGATTCAAGCAAGCCGGGCCGAACACGGCTGTAATGCCAGAAACCGGTCCCCGGAAGCTTGTTTCCTTTACAGTAAAAGAATTGGCTTGGTAGTTTGGTCTGCCCTGTTCCCATGATGCACTGGGCCAGGGACAGACTAATTTGCATGTAGCCAGGTTCTGAGCTGGGATGGTGTAGTGAGCTAAAAAACGGTGATGGATAAAGCCCTGATCTGTTGACTGGGTAGGAGTGTTCTGCTTAATTCAGATACAGATACTCTGTCCATCACCACCCCCTTTTCTGAATCGTTTTGTCCACCATAAGCGTGGAAGGGTATGCTCAGACATGAGTCCCTTGCTCACTGCACCATCAGGATTCAAGCAAGCCGGCCCGAAGACGGCTGTAATGCCAGAAACCGGTCCCCGGAAGCTTGTTTCCTTTCCAGTAAAAGAATTGGCTTGGTAGTTTGGTCTGCCCTGTTCCCATGATGCACTGGGCCAGGGACAGACTAATTTGCATACAGCCAGGTTCTGAGCTGGGATGGTGCAGTGAGCTAAAAAACGGTGATGGATCAAGCCCTGATCTGTTGACTGGGTAGGAGTGTTCTGCTTAATTCAGATACTCTGTCCATCACCACCCCCTTTTCTGAATCGTTTTGTCCACCATTAGCGTGGAAGGGTATGCTCAGACATGAGTCCCTTGCTCACTGCACCATCAGGATTCAAGCAAGCCGGGCCGAAGACGGCTGTAATGCCAGAAACCAGTCCCCGGAAGCTTGTTTCCTTTCCAGTAAAAGAATTGGCTTGGTAGTTTGGTCTGCCCTATTCCCATGATGCACTGGGCCAGGGACAGGCTAATTTGCATGTAGCCAGGTTCTGAGCTGGGATGGTGCAGTGAGCTAAAAAACGGTGATGGATCAAGCCCTGATCTGTTGACTGGGTAGGAGTGTTCTGCTTAATTCAGATACTCTGTCCATCACCACCCCCTTTTCTGAATCGTTTTGTCCACCATAAGCGTGGAAGGGTATGCTCAGACATGAGTCCCTTGCTCACTGCACCATCAGGATTCAAGCAAGCCGGGCCGAAGACGGCTGTAATGCCAGAAACCGGTCCCCGGAAGCTTGTTTCCTTTCCAGTAAAAGAATTGGCTTGGCAGTTTGGTCTGCCCTGTTCCCATGTTGCACTGGGCCAGGGACAGACTAATTCGCATGTAGCCAGGTTCTGAGCTGGGATGGTGCAGTGAGCTAAAAAAACGGTGATGGATCAAGCCCTGATCTGTTGACTGGGTAGGAGTGTTCTGCTTAATTCAGATACTCTGTCCATCACCACCCCCTTTTCTGAATCGTTTTGTCCACCATTAGCGTGGAAGGGTATGCTCAGACATGAGTCCCTTGCTCACTGCACCATCAGGATTCAAGCAAGCCGGGCCGAAGACGGCTGTAATGCCAGAAACCGGTCCCCGGAAGCTTGTTTCCTTTCCAGTAAAAGAATTGGCTTGGTAGTTTGGTCTGCCCTATTCCCATGATGCACTGGGCCAGGGACAGGCTAATTTGCATGTAGCCAGGTTCTGAGCTGGGATGGTGCAGTGAGCTAAAAAACGGTGATGGATCAAGCCCTGATCTGTTGACTGGGTAGGAGTGTTCTGCTTAATTCAGATACTCTGTCCATCACCACCCCGTTTTCTGAATCGTTTTGTCCACCATAAGCGTGAAAGGGTATGCTCAGACATGAGTCCCTTGCTCACTGCACCATCAGGATTCATGCAAGCTGGGCCGAAGACGGCTGTAATGCCAGAAACCGGTCCCCGGAAGCTTGTTTCCTTTCCAGTAAAAGAATTGGCTTGGTAGTTTGGTCTGCCCTGTTCCCATGATGCACTGGGCCAGGGACAGACTAATTTGCATGTGGCCAGGTTCTGAGCTGGGATGGTGCAGTGAGCTAAAAAACGGTGATGGATCAAGCCCTGATCTGTTGACTGGGTAGGAGTGTTCTGCTTAATTCAGATACTCTGTCCATCATCACACCCTTTTCTGAATCTTTTTGTCCACCATAAGCGTGGAAGGGTATGCTCAGACATGAGTCCCTTGCTCACTGCACCATCAGGATTCAAGCAAGCCGGGCCGAAGACGGCTGTAATGCCAGAAACCGGTCCCCGGAAGCTTGTTTCCTTTCCAGTAAAAGAATTGGCTTGGTAGTTTGGTCTGCCCTGTTCCCATGATGCACTGGGCCAGGGACAGACTAATTTGCATGTAGCCAGGTTCTGAGCTGGGATGGTGCAGTGAGCTAAAAAACGGTGATGGATCAAGCCCTGATCTGTTGACTGGGTAGGAGTGTTCTGCTTAATTCAGATACTCTGTCCATCACCACCCCCTTTTCTGAATCGTTTTGTCCACCATAAGCGTGGAAGGGTATGCTCAGACATGAGTCCCTTGCCCACTGCACCATCAGGATTCAAGCAAGCCGGGCCGAAGACGGCTGTAATGCCAGAAACCGGTCCCCGGAAGCTTGTTTCCTTTCCAGTAAAAGAATTGGCTTGGTAGTTTGGTCTGCCCTGTTCCCATGATGCACTGGGCCAGGGACAGACTAATTCGCATGTAGCCAGGTTATGAGCTGGGATGGTGCAGTGAGCTAAAAAAACGGTGATGGATCAAGCCCTGATCTGTTGACTGGGTAGGAGTGTTCTGCTTAATTCAGATACTCTGTCCATCACCACCCCGTTTTCTGAATCGTTTTGTCCACCATAAGCGTGGAAGGGTTTGCTCAGACATGAGTCCCTTGCTCCCTGCACCATCAGGATTCAAGCAAGCCGGGCCGAAGACGGCTGTAATGCCAGAAACCGGTCCCCGGAAGCTTGTTTCCTTTCCAGTAAAAGAATTGGCTTGGTAGTTTGGTCTGCCCTGTTCCCATAATGCACTGGGCCAGGGACAGACTAATTTGCATGTAGCCAGGTTCTGAGCTGGGATGGTGCAGTGAGCTAAAAACGGTGATGGATCAAGCCCTGATCTGTTGACTGGGTAGGAGTGTTCTGCTTAATTCAGATACTCTGTCCATCACCACCCCGTTTTCTGAATCGTTTTGTCCACCATAAGCGTGGAAGGGTATGCTCAGACATGAGTCCCTTGCTCACTGCACCATCAGGATTCAAGCAAGCCGGGCCGAACACGGCTGTAATGCCAGAAACCGGTCCCCGGAAGCTTGTTTCCTTTACAGTAAAAGAATTGGCTTGGTAGTTTGGTCTGCCCTGTTCCCATGATGCACTGGGCCAGGGACAGACTAATTTGCATGTAGCCAGGTTCTGAGCTGGGATGGTGTAGTGAGCTAAAAAACGGTGATGGATAAAGCCCTGATCTGTTGACTGGGTAGGAGTGTTCTGCTTAATTCAGATACAGATACTCTGTCCATCACCACCCCCTTTTCTGAATCGTTTTGTCCACCATAAGCGTGGAAGGGTATGCTCAGACATGAGTCCCTTGCTCACTGCACCATCAGGATTCAAGCAAGCCGGCCCGAAGACGGCTGTAATGCCAGAAACCGGTCCCGGGAAGCTTGTTTCCTTTCCAGTAAAAGAATTGGCTTGGTAGTTTGGTCTGCCCTGTTCCCATGATGCACTGGGCCAGGGACAGACTAATTTGCATACAGCCAGGTTCTGAGCTGGGATGGTGCAGTGAGCTAAAAAACGGTGATGGATCAAGCCCTGATCTGTTGACTGGGTAGGAGTGTTCTGCTTAATTCAGATACTCTGTCCATCACCACCCCCTTTTCTGAATCGTTTTGTCCACCATTAGCGTGGAAGGGTATGCTCAGACATGAGTCCCTTGCTCACTGCACCATCAGGATTCAAGCAAGCCGGGCGGAAGACGGCTGTAATGCCAGAAACCAGTCCCCGGAAGCTTGTTTCCTTTCCAGTAAAAGAATTGGCTTGGTAGTTTGGTCTGCCCTATTCCCATGATGCACTGGGCCAGGGACAGGCTAATTTGCATGTAGCCAGGTTCTGAGCTGGGATGGTGCAGTGAGCTAAAAAACGGTGATGGATCAAGCCCTGATCTGTTGACTGGGTAGGAGTGTTCTGCTTAATTCAGATACTCTGTCCATCACCACCCCCTTTTCTGAATCGTTTTGTCCACCATAAGCGTGGAAGGGTATGCTCAGACATGAGTCCCTTGCTCACTGCACCATCAGGATTCAAGCAAGCCGGGCCGAAGACGGCTGTAATGCCAGAAACCGGTCCCCGGAAGCTTGTTTCCTTTCCAGTAAAAGAATTGGCTTGGCAGTTTGGTCTGCCCTGTTCCCATGTTGCACTGGGCCAGGGACAGACTAATTCGCATGTAGCCAGGTTCTGAGCTGGGATGGTGCAGTGAGCTAAAAAAACGGTGATGGATCAAGCCCTGATCTGTTGACTGGGTAGGAGTGTTCTGCTTAATTCAGATACTCTGTCCATCACCACCCCCTTTTCTGAATCGTTTTGTCCACCATTAGCGTGGAAGGGTATGCTCAGACATGAGTCCCTTGCTCACTGCACCATCAGGATTCAAGCAAGCCGGGCCGAAGACGGCTGTAATGCCAGAAACCGGTCCCCGGAAGCTTGTTTCCTTTCCAGTAAAAGAATTGGCTTGGTAGTTTGGTATGCCCTATTCCCATGATGCACTGGGCCAGGGACAGGCTAATTTGCATGTAGCCAGGTTCTGAGCTGGGATGGTGCAGTGAGCTAAAAAACGGTGATGGATCAAGCCCTGATCTGTTGACTGGGTAGGAGTGTTCTGCTTAATTCAGATACTCTGTCCATCACCACCCCGTTTTCTGAATCGTTTTGTCCACCATAAGCGTGAAAGGGTATGCTCAGACATGAGTCCCTTGCTCACTGCACCATCAGGATTCATGCAAGCTGGGCCGAAGACGGCTGTAATGCCAGAAACCGGTCCCCGGAAGCTTGTTTCCTTTCCAGTAAAAGAATTGGCTTGGTAGTTTGGTCTGCCCTGTTCCCATAATGCACTGGGCCAGGGACAGACTAATTTGCATGTAGCCAGGTTCTGAGCTGGGATGGTGCAGTGAGCTAAAAACGGTGATGGATCAAGCCCTGATCTGTTGACTGGGTAGGAGTGTTCTGCTTAATTCAGATACTCTGTCCATCAACACCCCCTTTTCTGAATCGTTTTGTCCACCATAAGCGTGGAAGGGTATGCTCAGACATGAGTCCCTTGCTCACTGCACCATCAGGATTCAAGCAAGCCGGCCCGAAGACGGCTGTAATGCCAGAAACCGGTCCCCGGAAGCTTGTTTCCTTTCCAGTAAAAGAATTGGCTTGGTAGTTTGGTCTGCCCTGTTCCCATGATGCACTTGGCCAGGGACAGACTAATTTGCATGTAGCCAGGTTCTGAGCTGGGATGGTGCAGTGAGCTAAAAAACGGTGATGGATCAAGCCCTGATCTGTTGACTGGGTAGGAGTGTTCTGCTTAATTCAGATACTCTGTCCATCACCACCCTTTTTTCTGAATCGTTTTGTCCACCATTAGCGTGGAAGGGTATGCTCAGACATGAGTCACTTGCTCACTGCACCATCAGGATTCAAGCAAGCCGGGCCGAAGACGGCTGTAATGCCAGAAACCGGTCCCCGGAAGCTTGTTTCCTTTCCAGTAAAAGAATTGGCTTGGTAGTTTGGTCTGCCCTGTTCCCATGATGCACTGGGCCAGGGACAGACTAATTTGCATGTAGCCAGGTTCTGAGCTGGGATGGTGCAGTGAGCTAAAAAACGGTGATGGATCAAGCCCTGATCTGTTGACTGGGTAGGAGTGTTCTGCTTAATTCAGATACTCTGTCCATCATCACACCCTTTTCTGAATCTTTTTGTCCACCATAAGCGTGGAAGGGTATGCTCAGACATGAGTCCCTTGCTCACTGCACCATCAGGATTCAAGCAAGCCGGGCCGAAGACGGCTGTAATGCCAGAAACCGGTCCCCGGAAGCTTGTTTCCTTTCCAGTAAAAGAATTGGCTTGGTAGTTTGGTCTGCCCTGTTCCCATGATGCACTGGGCCAGGGACAGACTAATTTGCATGTAGCCAGGTTCTGAGCTGGGATGGTGCAGTGAGCTAAAAACGGTGATGGATCAAGCCCTGATCTGTTGACTGGGTAGGAGTGTTCTGCTTAATTCAGATACTCTGTCCATCACCACCCCCTTTTCTGAATCGTTTTGTCCACCATAAGCGTGGAAGGGTATGCTCAGACATGAGTCCCTTGCTCACTGCACCATCAGGATTCAAGCAAGCCGGGCCGAAGACGGCTGTAATGCCAGAAACCGGTCCCCGGAAGCTTGTTTCCTTTCCAGTAAAAGAATTGGCTTGGTAGTTTGGTCTGCCCTGTTCCCATGATGCACTGGGCCAGGGACAGACTAATTTGCATGTAGCTAGGTTATGAGCTGGAATGGTGTAGTGAGCTAAAAAACGGTGATGGATCAAGCCCTGATCTGTTGACTGGGTAGGAGTGTTCTGCTTAATTCAGATACTCTGTCCATCACCACCCCGTTTTCTGAATCGTTTTGTCCACCATAAGCGTGAAAGGGTATGCTCAGACATGAGTCCCTTGCTCACTGCACCATCAGGATTCAAGCAAGCCGGGCCGAAGACGGCTGTAATGCCAGAAACCGGTCCCCGGAAGCTTGTTTCCTTTCCAGTAAAAGAATTGGCTTGGTAGTTTGGTCTGCCCTGTTCCCATAATGCACTGGGCCAGGGACAGACTAATTTGCATGTAGCCAGGTTCTGAGCTGGGATGGTGCAGTGAGCTAAAAACGGTGATGGATCAAGCCCTGATCTGTTGACTGGGTAGGAGTGTTCTGCTTAATTCAGATACTCTGTCCATCACCACCCCCTTTTCTGAATCGTTTTGTCCACCATAAGCGTGGAAGGGTATGCTCAGACATGAGTCCCTTGCTCACTGCACCATCAGGATTCAAGCAAGCCGGGCCGAAGACGGCTGTAATGCCAGAAACCGGTCCCCGGAAGCTTGTTTCCTTTCCAGTAAAATAATTGGCTTGGTAGTTTGGTCTGCCCTGTTCCCATGATGCACTGGGCCAGGGACAGACTAATTTGCATGTAGCTAGGTTATGAGCTGGAATGGTGTAGTGAGCTAAAAAACGGTGATGGATCAAGCCCTGATCTGTTGACTGGGTAGGAGTGTTCTGCTTAATTCAGATACAGATACTCTGTCCATCAACACCCCCTTTTCTGAATCGTTTTGTCCACCATAAGCGTGGAAGGGTATGCTCAGACATGAGTCCCTTGCTCACTGCACCATCAGGATTCAAGCAAGCCGGTCAATGATGTAATAAAAGATGTCATTTGTGATGTAATAAGTAGGGTTATTAGCAGTGCATGCTGTGGGTACCCCTCGGCATAACTGATCCTTTGGATTTATGGCAAAGCCCCACTGGATGGGGCTCCCAGGGCTGAAATGGGCAGTCGAGCAACCCTTCTCCCCATTAAATTGAGGCTGGGCCTAGGGGATGGAGTTCCTGGGGCTAGGAATGGCCCTGGACGGGGGCCACTTGCCCACAGATCCTGTGGGGCGGTGGACCCTGGGGATGAAATCAGCCCCTCTGAAATGGCATGGGGAGGAGTGCTGCGTGCCCTCTCCCCCATGATTTCTACTTCATGCAGGCCTGAGGGATGGGGTCCCCATTGTTAAAATTGGCCCCTCCACTTCAGTTTGGGTGTCTGGGCCTGGTGAGATGGCAGTCCCCGGGGCCAAAATCGGTCGAGGGAGGGGGCTGCTTGCGATTATGAAGATAATTATCCCCCTGGAACCTGGCCCACCTTGGGGGTATTATAAAAAACAAGTGCACGAGTCCCCACTTGTTTTTTATTTATTTTGCTGAATTAAAAATGTTTTTGGCCCCTGTGGACCCAACCACTAGACAGGGTCAGGGTATTTCAACTCTGCCACCTTTATTTTGGTGACAGCCAGTCAGATCTCATTTAGAGATCTCTGGGACCCGCAGACCCTCCGCGTCCCTAGCGATCTACATATCTTTTTTCTGTAATAACTCAAAAGCTACTGAACAGATTTACACCAAATTTCAAAAAGGGCTCTTTCTGGACCAAGAGCTAGCTTTCCGACAAATTTGGTGTCATTTTAATATCTCTGTAACCTTTTTTTGTGTGAATTTCTGAGGTTTTTCAAATTCTTTTTCCTAACTATAACTTCCCTGTAACCTTTGTGTTTTTTCAGGCAATTCATATGTTTTCTTAACTAGTAGTCTCTTCTGTAGAGTGTTGGAGAAAGCGGGCGAGGCCTCCGACCAGCTCTCAGCAATTGCGCTATGTGGGACATACTGTAGGTAACAGGATGAGTTCTTGGCCCCCAAAGACTCTCAGCATACAAGGGGACTTCATCCTCCAAACAGTGGTGCGCCAGGAGGCGTTTGCAGAGTGGTGGAGAAAGGAGGCGGAGCCGTCTACCAGTCTTCTACCAGCTCGCAGCAATCCCACTGTGTGAGACTTACTGGAGGTAAAACGAGAGGTTCTTAGCACCAAAAGACCCTCAGCATCCAAGGGGATTTCATCCCCCAACCAGGAGTGTGCCAGGAGGTGTGATTGCAAAGTGGCGGAGAAAGGGGCATGGCCTCTGAAGATCTCTTTGCAATTTCGCAGAGTGGAACTTACTGGCGGTACCAGGAGGGCTTGTTTGGCCCCAAGGACCCTCAACAGCCAAGGGGACTTCATCCCGCAACCAGGAGTGCATCAGGTGGCACTTTGGCAGAGTGTTAGTGAAATAGGGCGCAGCCTCCATCAACTTGCCTGGCCATCTTTTTTATTTTTATTTTATTGAAGGAGAGGAGCCCGCTCAGCCCCCATTTGATGGGCCACACCAAAACTTTCCAGACACAAGTGGACGTAATTGTTGATTTTTGTTAGGGAAATTTCATGAAGATTTGTCAACCGGCACCAAAGATATAGGCAAGTCATAAAACACTTTTCATAGGTCCTAACTATATCTACCTTCTGATGACTGTCAATAGGTAGGTAGGTATATAAAATAAGTATTACCAAGTATTGGTCACCACCAAGTAGTTATATGTGGGACTGCTAATAACTTTGGCACTGTTTTCAGAACCTTCACAAAACTTTACAAAAAAAAGTCCATCCACCTCAGCTCCTTATTGGAAGGTTTCAGGGTGATCCGTCAAGGGGACGACCGAAAAAAAAGGTGGCCCCAAAACACAATCTCCCTATGCATTTTCCATAGACCTCTTTAAACAAGACTATAGCAAAAACCTATGAACGGAATTGCACCAAATTTGGTGGGAAGCTAGATCTTGGTCCAGAGAATGTGCTTTTTGTGATTTGGTGTAAATGCATTCGAAGTTTATTAAAAATTATGGATAAAAATTAATTGCATATTTAGGCAGTTGGTGTCCAGATATGCTCTGATTGGCCAATTTAACGGGCAGTAGTCAATCCTGATTGGTTGGTTTCATCCTGAACAATATTTTCAGGCAGTCATTACAAGATTCAGGGACATGGTTCTTTTGTCCTGTAAATGAATTAAAAAATATGTAATGGGGCTGCGTGGGCACACCCAAAGCCGACAGGGCTTGTGGGGGGATCCAATGGACCTCCCCCTTTTATTGGCTGGCCACGGCATGCTGTGGCAGCCGTTACAGGACTCTGGGACATCAAACCCATTGAAAGGCTTCATAGTGAATGGCAGGTTTTGAGGGTTACAAAAAGGAGCACTTATAAAGGGTGATAACAGTTGCAATATAAATCATTTGTTGGCGGTACCATACTAATTTTAGGAACTGTGATGAGTTCTAAGGTGATTTTACCCTCTGAAAAATGCTGACCTGCTGGTATTACATGAAGTGTTTTCAAGAAAACTGTTTTCTTCTGATTTTTTCACACAGGTGCTTGAGAAGCTTAAATGAGAGCATATTTTCTTAAGAACAACTGGTGCGCTAGCAATCTTACTTATGACAAAAGTGTGGCACACCTGAAGCCATCTTGATTGAATCAAAATTCATTAAAACATTCTGATATGTGGACTGAAACATGCACTTTCAACACCAGAGGCAGACTGCCAGTTACCTCCCTGTTGGTGTGTGCACAGCTGAATGCCATCTTGATGGATTTGAAAACTGAAAGCATTTCCTACTGAGGATACTGCTGCAAATGAAACATTTCTGAGCTAACAAGATGGAAAGTTTCAATTCTCTTAAGGAGACTCAGGCGAGGATTATGCATATCTTTCTTCACTTTATTAACCCAGCAGCCTTCAAAGAGCATCTTAATAAAAAACAACATTAACAATATTTCCAATGAACCACCAGGTAAAGTGTCCCCAGAGCAACCATTGTCCAATCACATAACAGTGCGTTGTATATATGAATGTGTGTCGTCCCTTACTGTTCCTCTTCTTCACTGGAGGAAGTTAACCCTTAATGCATCCTGTACTCTGGTTTCTGATCGTTCATATGGAATTGAAAGGTCACCCTTGTTTTCCAGTTCTTTACAATGACTTCGCACACCAACAGTTTAATATTTGCATGGATTTATCCATTATCACTTCTGCCCCAAACAACTATGAATGACAAACATTAGACCAAGACGAAATTATGTTTTCAAAATCAATGAAACCATTCATCAGCATGACTTACTATCAAACGAATCATCTTAGGGAGGTCAAGGAGCTCTCTCCCGATGTCTCCACGTGCGATAATACCCGCCTCCGTGTACTTAATTGAATCAAAACTTTCCTTCTCATTAGCTAGGAAGTATTTTTTCTATAATAGGACCCGAGGCAAGGATTAACTTACCACCAAAGCTGCGGCATCCGAAATAGGTTTGAAGTAAAAGTTGATTCTGATGACCAGGCCGCAGCATTTATAATGTCTTCTAATCTACCACCTACTTGGATGGCCTTAGACGCCATGGCCCCACTCATGGAGTGGGTCCCAAACCTTTGTACATCGATTCCGGTTTCCGCCATGATCCACTTTACCCACCTGGTAAAGGTTGGAGAGGATACCACTTTGAGAGCTTCCTTCCAAGCACTCAGTAGATGTCTCTCACCTGCCGGTCTAATTTCTTCATCATATCCTCATATGCCTTAATGCTTCCTACCACACACAGTTATGGATTGTCACTAAAAGCATGTAGGATACCAACCTGGTATTCATCTTTGTCCACCTAGAGATGGTAAATGTAACAGCCTCTAGTGTGAAGACCTTAGCTGAAAAATCCAGTTCCCTCACATCTGAAATTCTCCTGCATAAAATTAGGTATAACAAGGTCCAGTTTTGCAGAAAGTTTCTTTCTGTTGGCCAGGCCCGATTGTGCCAGCTCTGCCCCAAAAATTAGACTATGATTAATCTCTGCCCCCATGGGATCCATATGTCTCTCCAAACACCAATGAAACCATCGTCTTCAAGCTGATCTGTTCCTCTGCCCATAGCTCATCTTGTTGGATGCAGTTTGCAGCGTCTTCTGAAAGGGGTTTGTCTTTCCAGCATAGCTGGAAATTCTCCAAGCATGAGGTTGAGATGGCCCTGCAAAACTAGCAGGTGGTGGCAACCCTGAGGACTTGTTAGGATCAAAGAGACTAAGGGTAACTCTATCGGGGATCCCATGTAAGTTCCATCGGTGTCGGGAACCATGCCTGTGACTTCCAGATCATTGTCACTAACACTATGAACATTTCTGCTGCCTGACCTGAGCCGTTACTCTGGGAAACTTCATGAAAGGTGAGAAGGCATAGGGCACTCGACCCGTCCTGGAGGAAAGCGTCCGGTGCTTTGGGATCTGAACAGCAGCTCATATACCGGGGTAACTAAAAACTCAGTCCAGATGCAAACAGATCCAAATCCCATGGACCCCATCTGTCCATGAAGACCAGGAAGTTACTTTGATACAGTTGGTGCTGACTGTGAAGTATCTGGAGTTCTAGTCCACCTCCGTATTCTGGATCCCTTGAAGGTGCTCCGCCATCACCAAGGTCTGTCTTTGCAGGCAGTAATGCCAGAAGTTCTTCGATAGTTCCGACAGGGCCCTCTAGTGAGTGCCTCACAAGCGGTGATGTACTGGTCTGCTGACGCTTTGTCCATCCCCAACAGGATGCAGCAGGAGATCTTGCCTCGGGTGAGGGATTTTCTTGAGAAGGATCGACCCAGGAGTTCCAGGTGGTTGACGTGTAACTTCAGTTCCTCCTTCATCCATCTGCCCCCCCCCGCTGCCCCCATGGAGACGTCACTGCGTCTGATTCCCCAGCCCCGACTGCTGGCGTCTGATTCTATGGCCATGTCCAGAGTGGCTCCATATATCACTCTGCCATTCCAGCCTCCATATGATCTATCCACCGCTGGAGTTCTGTCCTGGATCTGACTTCCCCGCCCCGACTGCTGGCCTCTGATTCTATGGCCATGTTCAGTGTGGCTCCAAATATCACTCTGCCATTCCAGCCTCCATATGATCTATCCACCGCTGGAGTTCTGTCCTGCGTCTGACTCCCCCGCCCCGACTGCTGGCCTCTGATGCGATAGCCATGTCCAGTGTGGCTCCAAATATCCCTCTGCCATTCCAAGCCTCCATATGATCTATCCACCGCTGGAGTTCTGTCCTGCGTCTGACTCCCCAGCCCCGACTGCTGACATCTGATTCTATGGCCATGTCCAGTGTGGCTCCAAATATCACTCTGCCATTCCAAGCCTCCATATGATCTAACCACCGATGGAGTTCTGTCCTGCGTCTGACTCCCCAGCCCCGACTGCTGGCATCTGATTCTATGGCCATGTCCAGTGTGGCTCCAAATATCACTCTGCCATTCCAAGCCTCCATATGATCTATCCACCGCTGGAGTTCTGTCCTGGATCTGACTCCCCCACCCCGACTGCTGGCATCTGATGCGATGGCCATGCCCAGTGTGGCTCCAAATATCACTCTACCATTCCAAGCCTCCATATGATCTATCCACCACTGGAGTTCTGTCCTGCGTCTGACTCCCCCGCCCCGACTGCTGGCATCTGATGCGATGGCCATGTCCAGAGTGGCTCCAAATATCACTCTGCCATTCCAAGCCTCCATATGATCTATCCACAGCCGGAGTTCTGCCCTGCGTCTGACTCCCCAGCACCGACTGCTGGCCTCTGATGCGATGGCCATGTCCAGAGTGGCTCCAAATATCACTCTGCCATTCCAAGCCTCCATATGATCTATCCACCACTGGAGTTCTGCCCTGCGTCTGACTCCCCAGCACCGACTGCTGGCATCTGATTCTATGGCCATGTCCAGTGTGGCTCCAAATATCACTCTGCCATTCCAAGCCTCCATATGATCTATCCACCGCTGGAGTTCTGCCCTGCGTCTGACTCCCCAGCACCGACTGCTGGCCTCTGATTCTATGGCCATGTCCAGTGTGGCTCCAAATATCCCTCTGCCATTCCAAGCCTCCATATGATCTATCCACCACTGGAGTTCTGCCCTGCGTCTGACTCCCCAGCACCGACTGCTGGCCTCTGATTCGATGGCCATGTCCAGAGTGGCTCCAAATATCACTCTGCCATTCCAAGCCTCCATATGATCTATCCACCGCTGGAGTTCTGTCCTGGATCTGACTCCCCAGCCTCGACTGCTGGCCTCTGATTCTATGGCCATGTCCAGTGTGGCTCCAAATATCACTCTGCCATTCCAAGCCTCCATATGATCTATCCACCACTGGAGTTCTGTCCTGGATCTGACTCCCCAGCCCCGACTGCTGGCATCTGATTCTATGGCCATGTCCAGTGTGGCTCCAAATATCACTCTGCCATTCCAAGCCTCCATATGATCTATCCACCGCTGGAGTTCTGTCCTGCGTCTGACTCCCCAGCCCCGACTGCTGGCATCTGATTCTATGGCCATGTCCAGTGTGGCTCCAATTATCACTCTGCCATTCCAAGCCTCCATATGATCTATCCACCGCTGGAGTTCTGTCCTGGATCTGACTCCCCAGCCCCGACTGCTGGCATCTGATTCTATGACCATGTCCAGAGTGGCTCCAAATATCACTCTGCCATTCCAAGCCTCCATATGATCTATCCACCGCTGGAGTTCTGTCCTGGATCTGACTCCCCCGCCCCGACTGCTGGCCTCTGATTCTATGGCCATGTCCAGTGTGGCTCCAAATATCACTCTGCCATTCCAAGCCTCCATATGATCTATCCACCGCTGGAGTTCTGTCCTGCGTCTGACTCCCCAGCCCCGGCTGCTGCCCTCTGATCCTATGACCATGTCCAGTGTGGCTCCAAATATCACTCCTCCATTCCAAGCCTCCATATGATCTTTCCACCGCTGGAGTTCTGCCCTGCGTCTGACTCCCCAGCCCCGACTGCTGGCCTCTGATTCTAAGGCCATGTCCAGTGTGGCTCCAAATATCACTCCTCCATTCCAAGCCTCCATATGATCTATCCACCTCTGGAGTTCTGTCCTGGATCTGACTCCCCAGCCCCGACTGCTGGCCTCTGATTCTATGGCCATGTCCAGTGTGGCTCCAAATATCACTCTGCCATTCCAAGCCTCCATATGATCTATCCACCGCTGGAGTTCTGCCCTGCGTCTGACTCCCCCGCCCCGACTGCTGGCATCTGATTCGATGGCCATGTCCAGAGTGGCTCCAAATATCACTCTGCCATTCCAAGCCTCCATATGATCTATCCACCGCTGGAGTTCTGTCCTGGATCTGACTCCCCAGCCCCGACTGCTGGCCTCTGATTCGATGGCCATGTCCAGTGTGGCTCCAAATATCACTCTGCCATTCCAAGCCTCCATATGATCTATCCACCGCTGGAGTTCTGTCCTGGATCTGACTCCCCCGCCCCGACTGCTGGCCTCTGATTCTATGGCCATGTCCAGTGTGGCTCCAAATATCACTCTGCCATTCCAAGCCTCCATATGATCTATCCACCGCTGGAGTTCTGCCCTGCGTCTGACTCCCCAGCCCCGACTGCTGGCCTCTGATTCTATGGCCATGTCCAGTGTGGCTCCAAATATCACTCTGCCATTCCAAGCCTCCATATGATCTATCCACCGCTGGAGTTCTGTCCTGCGTCTGACTCCCCCGCCCCGACTGCTGGCCTCTGATTCTATGGCCATGTCCAGTGTGGCTCCAAATATCACTCTGCCATTCCAAGCCTCCATATGATCTATCCACCGCTGGAGTTCTGTCCTGCGTCTGACTCCCCCGCCCGACTGCTGGCATCTGATTCTATGGCCATGTCCAGTGTGGCTCCAAATATCACTCCTCCATTCCAGCCTCCATATGATCTATCCACCGCTGGAGTTCTGTCCTGCGTCTGACTCCCCAGCCCCGACTGCTGGCATCTGATTCTATGGCCATGTCCAGTGTGGCTCCAAATATCACTCTGCCATTCCAAGCCTCCATATGATCTATCCACCGCTGGAGTTCTGTCCTGCGTCTGACTCCCCCGCCCCGACTGCTGGCATCTGATTCTATGGCCATGTCCAGTGTGGCTCCAAATATCACTCCTCCATTCCAAGCCTCCATATGATCTATCCACCACTGGAGTTCTGTCCTGGATCTGACTCCCCAGCCCCGACTGCTGGCCTCTGATTCTATGACCATGTCCAGAGTGGCTCCAAATATCACTCTGCCATTCCAAGCCTCCATATGATCTATCCACCGCTGGAGTTCTGTCCTGCGTCTGACTCCCCAGCCCCGACTGCTGGCATCTGATTCTATGGCCATGTCCAGTGTGGCTCCAAATATCACTCCTCCATTCCAAGCCTCCATATGATCTATCCACCTCTGGAGTTCTGTCACTGCGTCTGAGGTGGTGCAATCGTTCGGCGTGGAGCTTGTCTCCTACGCCGACGACACGCAACTTCTCATATCTTTGACCCAAGCCCCATCTAAGGAAGCTGATAACTTTAACGCCTGCATGACCAAACTGGCCACTTGGATGACTGAGCATTGTCTGAAACTTAATGGGACAAAAACGGAGGTCCTCATTATTGGAGGCAATGAGGTCAAATGGACGGCAGAGTGGTGGCCCAGTTGCCTGGGACCTCTGCCCTCTCCCACACGAGAGGCGAAGAATCTAGGCGTATGGGTTGACAATAAGCTGTCCTTTGACAGCCACATAAAGAAAACTGTAGGCAAATGTTTTGGGGTGATGAAAACGCTCAATCGCACCCTTGACCTGCTACCTATCAACTCCAGGCGTACCATGACGCAGGCACTGATAACGTCCCGTATAGATTACGGCAATGTGCTGCTCTTGGGTACATCGGAGAAAAACATTAAAAAACTACAGGTTTTACAAAACTCTGCAGCACGCCTGGTGTTAAGGCTTCCCCGCCGAGCCCCTTCAGGCCCTTCTCTAGTAGCCCTCCACTGGCTACCTATCAGTAAGAGGATTGTCTATAAAGCTATGCTCTGGTGCCATAAGATAATTCATCACAGAGCACCGGCCTATATGTCGGGTCTGGTATCTGTGTATGAACCCAACAGATCTCTCAGATCCAAAGGAATGGGTCTGCTCAGAACTGCCTGCCCCAAAAAAGCTAGAATGGGGGGCAGATCATTCCGCACCTTAGCGGCTAAGCACTGGAACCTCCTGCCTCTGGATATCAGGCTGGAGAGTAATGAATTCTCTTTTAGGAAGAAGTTGAAAACCTGCCTCTTTACAGTGTGAATGGTTTCTCTCTCTACTATTATACTCTCTCTCCACAGCCCGGGGACACGCCGGGAGGCGTCACCAGGCGCTTTACAAACTCCTTTAAACTAAACTCCCCAGCCCTGACTGCTGGCATCTGAGTCTATGGCCAAGTCCAGAGTGGCTCCAAATATCACTCTGCCATTCCAAGCCTCCATATGATCTATCCACCGCTGGAGTTCTGTCCTTGATCTGACTCCCCCACCCCGACTGCTGGCATCTGATTCTATGGCCATGTCCAGTGTGGCTCCAAATATCACTCCTCCATTCCAAGCCTCCATATGATCTATCCACCGCTGGAGTTCTGTCCTGCGTCTGACTCCCCAGCCCCGACTGCTGGCATCTGAGTCTATGGCCAAGTCCAGAGTGGCTCCAAATATCACTCTGCCATTCCAAGCCTCCATATGATCTATCCACCGCTGGAGTTCTGTCCTTGATCTGACTCCCCCACCCCGACTGCTGGCATCTGATTCTATGGCCATGTCCAGTGTGGCTCCAAATATCACTCCTCCATTCCAAGCCTCCATATGATCTATCCACCACTGGAGTTCTGTCCTGCGTCTGACTCCCCAGCCCCGACTGCTGGCCTCTGATGCTATGGCCATGTCCAGTGTGGCTCCAAATATCACTCTGCCATTCCAAGCCTCCATATGATCTATCCACCGCTGGAGTTCTGTCCTGGATCTGACTCCCCCGCCCCGACTGCTGGCCTCTGATGCTATGGCCATGTCCAGTGTGGCTCCAAATATCACTCTACCATTCCAAGCCTCCATATGATCTATCCACCTCTGGAGTTCTGTCCTGCGTCTGACTCCCCAGCCCCGACTGCTGGCCTCTGATTCTATGGCCATGTCCAGTGTGGCTCCAAATATCACTCTGCCATTCCAAGCCTCCATATGATCTATCCACCGCTGGAGTTCTGTCCTGGATCTGACTCCCCCGCCCCGACTGCTGGCATCTGATGCGATGGCCATGTCCAGTGTGGCTCCAAATATCACTCTGCCATGCCAAGCCTCCATATGATCTATCCACCACTGGAGTTCTGTCCTGCGTCTGACTCCCCAGCCCCGACTGCTGGCATCTGATGCGATGGCCATGTCCAGTGTGGCTCCAAATATCACTCTGCCATTCCAAGCCTCCATATGATCTATCCACCGCTGGAGTTCTGCCCTGCGTCTGACTCCCCCGCCCCGACTGCTGGCATCTGATTCGATGGCCATGTCCAGAGTGGCTCCAAATATCACTCTGCCATTCCAGCCTCCATATGATCTATCCACCGCTGGAGTTCTGCCCTGCGTCTGACTCCCCCGCCCCGACTGCTGGCATCTGATTCTATGGCCATGTCCAGTGTGGCTCCAAATATCACTCTGCCATTCCAAGCCTCCATATGATCTATCCACCGCTGGAGTTCTGCCCTGCGTCTGACTCCCCCGCCCCGACTGCTGTCATCTGATTCGATGGCCATGTCCAGAGTGGCTCCAAATATCACTCTGCCATTCCAGCCTCCATATGATCTATCCACCGCTGGAGTTCTGTCCTGGATTGGGTGACAGCGAAACCTGCTCTGAGTTTGTGAGGCCTTTCCTGAGGCGTGCTGCTTTTAGCCTCTGTGGCGACCTGACATGTAACGGGCCCGGGAAGACGGCCTGGATCGGCGATGATAGAAGACCCTTAATCCTGTCCAACTGGTTGAGAGAGATTCTGTCTCATCTCTTCCAGTAGGCGTTGGGAAGCTGAGGTAATGTCTATGGGAAACCCCAGTAAAGTGATCTTCCGGGATGTGTTCAACTCTGATTTCTGACCGTTGATTACAAAGCCCAAATCCTGTAGGAGTGCAATAGTCATTTTCAAATTTTGCATACTTTGGGAATGTAATTGATCCACCAGAAGTTTGTCATCCAAGTATAAGATCAGCCGGATTCCTTGCGTCCAAAGACCTCCTGTAGGAAAGTGCCTCTTTTAGATATGGTCACCCCCACTTTTTACCCACTGGTACTGATGCTCTTGGTTGGAAGTGCGCGGGGTTCCTGCTAACCAGGCCCCAGGCCCATTGCTCATTCCCTAAAAACTTCACCAATGTTAATTGCGATCCAGAACAACAGTCCCCTGAACACGCTAACAGTGTATCAATTATATCAATATCTGAATGCGAACTCTAATTAAAGTGTTCGACCCTCCGGGCACACTGTGAGTGACACTATGTCACAGTTCAATCGAATCTTTGTTTTATTAAAGAGAAATCAAATAATCCGAAAAGTAAACAAAAATTTGATTTTAGGTTGCTTCTTTCTTAATGTTTTATTTTTCAGTTCATATGTTGTAAATCACATATTTATCTTGAAATAACTTTTTTCGAAAAACAATGAGATTTTTATCCACATTATTTCCTTACCAATGCATTTCGTGCCAAATTGGCACTTCGTCAGGAGAATCTTGCAAAAATGATAGTGCATTTAATCAATAAGCGTAGTATAAGACATAGTTCATGTAGATTTATACTGAAGTTTGTTGGTTATATACCTGAATCGGATCCCTGCCCTAAAGATACATGTGTCGGGTAAATATTGTCAGAAAATAACTCCAAAAACTAATGGTGAAATAGTGCGAGAAAACAATCGTGTGAACTTAAAATATCCTGTGCAAAAATGCTGGAGGCAATTGCTTAACGGAATAATTGTGTATAGAACTTTCGATTTCGCTGCTTGCTTCTATGTCCCAGTAAGCTCCTGAAAGTTGTAATAGGCGCCATTGCGGCTGGGGTCTTGATATTGTGAACATAGACAAAGGCTTCAAAGTCGCACTTTGAAGCCTTTGTCTGGAGGCACATTACAAACTGTGGAAAATCCTTTACAAAGATTAAATCAAGCCTGTGCGCAACCACATCAACACGTTTTCAATTATATCAATAACTGTGTGACTAAAAGCTTGAGTCTTTGCTGAAACATGCGCTTCAGTTTATTCTCAACAGCCTTGTGGACAGAGACTTCTCCAGGGCTCAGAAACAAACAATAGTACAGAATTGGGAATGAAAGGTGTACAACAATAGCATCCAATGTCAGTTTCCCATTTTGACAGACTAACTTTGAAGGATCGGCTCGTGTTGCCTACTCGAGCCTGTGGAAACCCATGCTGCTGTCTTAAATGTGTCACCTCGGTTGATCAGTAACAAACTAGTGCATTTTGAGGAAAAATTATAATAACACTCATGGATAAAATAAACTTGTCCGGAGTTAAGGCATGCTTGTTCCTTGTGAGTTCAGTTGTGACATATGAACCTAGACAGTCAACAGGGACTTTGCTAAGGTGAATTCAACATAACGACACCCCCTTAATGTTGCCAGGTACTCGAAGGTATGTAATAAAAAACAAAATACCTATATTCAATGCGTGAAGATCCTAGGGGAAAAGAGATGCGTAAAAAAGAAAGAGCAATTATGCTAAGTATACAACCTCTGTAAAAGCAAGTTTATTGTGCTTAGGTGACCAAATCTGACCGGGAAACCACCTTAAATCCAGTTGTATTTCTGTGCCAAATGGGATTCAATAGGGTCCAATTTCAGACACACAGTTAAGACTGCACATATCTTGTGTCCAGAAATAATCCCTCCTATTCACATGATATGGATCCTGGATATGTTTCCCAATGAGAAGTCCCTGAGGATGGGTAAATAAAGGAAAACAGCCTAATTACATATAAGAATACACCCAAAGGAAAAATAGCTGGGGCATATTCTATATACTTTGAGAATATGGTAATGTTGCCCCATGTACCTTAAACGAGGCTTTAGTAATAGTGCAAGTTTATTCAGTCATGAATACACAAAATCTGTGGTGCATTGCACACACTCGGTGCAGGTTGTGTTGAAGAAAATAACCGGCAGCCATATCCTTGACGGTATTAATACGGGACCTTTCCCTAATAAAAAGGATGCTATTGTTGCATACCTTTTATTCCCAACTCTGTAGTATTGTTTGTTTCTTAGCCCTGGAGAAGTCGCTGCACACAACTGATCCCGGCTACTCACTACGGATGGGTAGGTCTGGGACCTGGATGGTGCGATCTACTATATTCTGCCTTACAACCCGAGGGAGCACTGACGTGGCCCAACTTTCTGAATGTAGAGGTTGGGTTTAGGAACCTGTACTGCACGTTCCTTTCAGCGCAAGGACGCATCTACACCTAACTAAAGGTACCACAGGTATACATGGCCCTTTCTTCCCTGAATCCTGTTTACTTTGCCTTATTTACACACTTCTTGGTCCTGACGAAGCGCCCTTGGATCCCTTATGGACCTACAAGAAGCGCAAAACATGTTGACCATTCTATCTTTTTAAAACACATTGACACGGATTCTGAGAGCAGCGGGAAGACACTTATCCCCCCTCCACATTTATTCTAAAGAGGAGCTCCAGCATTCCACTGCTGTTTAACCTTACCATTCGGACCCCTGAATAAAATTAGGTTCCAGGTACCGACTTGTGATTTTAACTCACTCACTCACTGTCCTAGGCCCACATACCCACATGCACAACTGCAGCGTCTACTTAAAAGATCTCTGATAAAGAGCCCTCTTGCGGGGCGCGTGGAGGACAGCAGCGCCACCCCCACGAGGAGCAACGCCCGATTATGAAGCATGACATCGCAAGGGTGTGTGAGGGCACTATATCTAACGGAGGAATTCCCCCATCACCCAAAGCAACCCAACTTTATTGAGATTGACCACTCTTGTATTTCATTTCCAACCAGAAAAGGTTGTGACTTTCTTTGACCGTAGGAACGGGTACCCCTAGTCTTCAATATGCTCTTGTTGCATACCTTTTATTCCCAATTGTTTTGCATTGTTTGTTTCTTAGCCCCGAAGAAGTCGCTGCACACAACTGTAAACGCAACGGAACACGTGTTGGGTAAGGCAGTTGTGAATAAACTGAAGCGCATGTTCCATCAAAGACTCAAGCTTTTGTCACACTGTTATTGATATATTTGAAACTCTGTTAGCGTGTGCAGGGGACTGATGCTCTGTTTTACCAGTGGATATCCACACGTTGGGGAGGAGGGTGTCTCTCCCTACCCTTATGCACCGTGATCCCCACTCCGTACTAGAGCATGCTTACCTGCGTATGGCCCAGGAGCGGCAATACCCTATAGAACCACCTACCAAGCAATTTCAATGTAATTGTAATCCAATAGACATGGACTGTGGCACCCCTGTAAGTCCCTGTAACTGATAACCCTAGTACCCAGGGCATAGGTACTAAAGAGGGTCCCTAAGGGCTGCAGCATGTATTATGCTACCCAAAGATTTTTCCCACCTCGCTGGACATGTCCTAAAATACACCAATACTGGTCCCCAGTCCACATCACATTAGGTGACATACTCTCCATGCAACTCTTACCCACCCCTGAAATCGCACTGTTGGGCTATGTGGCTAACTTCCCTCGGAAAGTCAGGAAGCTGACGGCACAGGGTTTCCTGTTAGCTAAGAGGGAGATTGCTTTGCTATGGGGCAGCAGAAGAGCTCCGTCTCTACAGGCATGGCTCCTAAGTTTAGCTTTTTGAAATGTCAATTGCGAGGAATACTTTACACTGGTCCCTAGCTCATTACATCCAATGGACATTTGGGGCCCATGCCAGGCAGATTGCCATTGCAGAATGCGTTAAATGGTGCAAGACGCCAAAAACACAACATTGACCACTCCCTGTGTACAATGTCCACATACACTGCCTGTGTTATATGTAAGTCACCCCTACAGCAGGCCTTGAGAGTCCAAAGGCAGGTTGAATTACATTACGTGTGGGGGACACCTGCATGAGAAGATATGCCCCTGCGATGCCTACTTTTATTGTTAGTCGTCACAAGTTTTCAGGAAGCCATTTTGAGGACATATACTGGGTACTGCTCTTTACGACTTACCCAGCTACATGACGGCTTCACTGAAAATACTGGTGTTTGGTATCAAAGACCTTGTGTTCATAAATCTGTACTGATGCTGGCATCAGATTTATTGGAACATGCACACAGAGGGCACCTTAGAGGTGCCCCCTGTACCTCTACCAGTTTCTTAGTCAGTTGGCTGACTGTTATCTTCCAGCCTGTCACCACAGACAGATTTCTGGCCAACTACCAGGTAGAGCCTGCGCTGTCAGAGAAGAATGCCTGCTCGGCAGTAGGCGTTATCACCAATTCTAGCAGGATGGCAAGCAATTTAGAATATTAAGACCATTGGTTTGAAAGCCTCTGCCCTCTTTGAATTGCAACGCCAGCTTCCCCCAGAGCTAGGGAATTCCACTCATTGCCCTAGGGCCTGTTTGGCATCCCTGTGGTGGAAAATGAGTTAGTCAGGAGGCGTGTTGCACCCAGAGGCTAGTCACACCCCTTAAGCAGGCTCCATGAACTGAACAGCCAGAGAAGGGCTTCACCATCTTGTTGTGGTGAAATAGGGACTTCTGGGTCAGGAATATGCCCACTCCTCAATGGACGCGGTCATGTTGTGGGTGTAGTTACCCTAGGGGTAGCTAGCCCATTGGCTTCTACCTTGTACTCTCCTAAACGCCCCTAAATTTAGTATTTAGGGGACTTCTCTACACTGGATCCTACTTCCTGGGAACTGAAGAAGGACAAAGAAGAGACGACACCGCGAGAACAAAGGACCTGCACAGAAACTGGCGAAACTCTGCCTTGCTGCTTGCTCCTTAACAATTGCAAAGACCTGACTCGCATCCTCCCCAAAACTTGGAGGGCTGCCCAGCACTTCGACAACCAGCTATCATCTCATGGCATCTGCAGGCACCAACCGTATCTATACGGTTCACCATGTTGCTGGCCATCGTGCCCACCGAGAAAGCATCACTTCAGGAGGCGGTCTTTGTGTCTCCAGGAGGTCGAAAAGGGGGTGGTGATGGACGGAGCATCTGAACCAATCAAACACTCACACCCAGTCAACGGATCTGGGTTTAATCCATCACCGTTCTTTAGCCCATTCTGCCACCCCAGTTCAGACATGGCCATATGCAAATCAGTCTGACCCTGTGCCTCATGGGAACAGTCCAGCCCGAACTGCCAAGCTATGCCTTCCCTGGACCAGATACAAGCTTCCTAGGACCTGAACTGGGGTGGCAGAGTGGGCTATAGAACAGTGATGGATTAAACCCAGATATTTTGACTGGGTGTGAGTGTTTGATTGGTTCAGATGCTCTGTCCATCACCACCCCCTTTTGTACCGCTTTGTTCGCCATAAGTTTGCAGGGTATGCTCAGACGGGAGTCCCTTGCTCACTTTGCCACTGGATTCAAGCAAGCCTGGCTGAAGATGGCTGTAATGCCAGAAACCGGTCCTAGGAAGCTTGTTGCCAGTCCAGGGAAGGCATGGCTTGGCAGTTCGGGCTGGACTGTTCCCATGAGACACAGGGTCAGACTGATTTGCATAATGGCCATGTCTGAACTGGGGTGGCAGAGTGGGCTAGAGAACGGTGATGGATCAAACCCAGATATGTTGACTGGGTGTGAGTGTTTGATTGGTTCAGATGCTCCGTCCATCACCACCCTCTTTTGTACCGTCCAGGAGGTAAGGCTCGTCTCTCAACTGAGTTTTGAGATGCCAGACCCTACAGGAGCTCTCCCTGCACCAATACCCTACGCACCAGGGCACTTGCACCATCCAAGGCGTCTTTTGTGTCCTGCCCAAACACCTGAGCCTTCCTGCACATCGAGGGACATCAGGACAGATGAGACCCATGACCAAAGTGGCCCTGTTGTTTTGTTTTCCTTACCTCTGCAGATCCATCAACAACCATGAGAGCCTCGAATACCAATGACCAGCCTGCCAAGACCCTCTGCACCCGAGCTCTGTGACTTCTGACTGTGTCCCCTTGGTCTAGGCACCGCATGACCTGAGCCCTCCTTCACGTTCACCTGGACTTGCCCCCAAGTCCCTCCTTGCAGCCCTTGTAGTGTAGTGCTTGAGGCCGCCATCCCGACCAGAACCTCTGCACCCAGACTCTCTGAATGGTGGTACTTTGGCCCTCAGCCCGAGCACCTTAAGTCCCAAAGAGCACCTCCGAACTCTGCCTCCAAATACCTGTTTGCTATCTCTTTCTTTCTCCCATAGGATAACACTGTTATGCTCGAGGCTCATGCTTCAAAACCGTTATTTGAGTATTTTTCTTTTGTCTTCTAAAATGATATTGTCGCTTGTTCCTAAGTTATTCCAAATATCTTGGTGTCTAAATTCTTGGTCTTGAATTTCATATTGAATGTGTGAAACATTTATTGACTATGTGTAGGATCCTTAGTGTATCATCTTATCCATTGCCCCTTTAATAGTGTGTTTCTCTTTTAATCTTATGTTCATTCTCAATGTGCACATGCATTTACTGTAAGGTTCTGTTATGGAATTGTTTATCTGTAAAAGACTTGTACTGGTTATTCTAGAGAGGAGCTTGGAGCTAAGAGCACTGTGCTGTTCTGCTAATAAATCAACCTCCTATTTTCCCTGGATTCTGCCTCAATTCTTTACACTATGTGTGAGTGGAACAAATGCATAACATGCTTCTCTGTTAAGCTGTAGCTGCTCGACCACACTCACACTAGTTGAGCACTTGGGATTATTAAAGTAAGTCTTGTAAACCAATAAGGGTCACCTGGACTTTTTGCATGGTGTGCCCTTACATTGGCATCACTACACAAAAGGCAGATTCGTGCACCTCCATCACCAGGCAAAGGAGCTTGGTAAAGTGCTACAGAGCGGATGAGAGGCTGAAGGGGAGACCTCGGAACTCTTAAATCTGTCCCCTCCAACCAAATTGGAGGACTTGGTGGTGAGGAGGGTATATAGGGACAGGAAGGTAAGCATTCTTTAAGGCAAGTCTCACAATCCAGTCCCCCGCCAGGAGGACATCTCGTAAAAGATGGATACACTCCATCTTGACGAGTCGATAGACTAGTTACTCGTTGAAGTCCCTCAGGTTTATGACCAGTCTGAACCCTTTGTCCTTTTTTCTTTACTAAGAATATGTTGCTAACAAACTATTTTGTATGTAATACAGACCTGCAAATTGTGGCTTTTCCAAAAAGGTCCATCAACTCGGAGTCTATCAGACTCATCTTCTCAGGTGAGAAGATCAGAGGTCTCAGACGTACCACCTGGGTTGGGGATCCATAGAACTCCAGGTGGTAGACAGAATCCATGGGTCTGAAGTGATTTTCCTCCAATTCTGAGCAAACCATAGGATTCTCCCCCTAGGTTTCGAGAGAGAGAAAGAAAGAATATTGTTTACCGATAAAGCCTCCTGGTGCACTGGTGTGTAGAGGCAGGCACTCACTGTGAGATGAGAGCTTATATGTGTGCTTCAGAGAGCTCAAGTGTTTGAGATTCTTAAGAGCCAAAATAAACTATCCTATTGATGACCTTACAGGAAGTGCCTTTGAAAATGTCAGAGAAAGAGACATTGGTGAAATTACAGGAATGATGGGTACACAGGTAACATCCAAATAATTATTACAGGCATCCAAATTAACATTACACGGAATGTATAATCTGTGCTGCCGTCAAGGTGAAATATTGAAAATGTAGAGTTATCAAAATGTAGGACAGTGGGTTTGCTGAACTCTATGAAGTTAATAGTGTCTCCCTCTTTAGTTGTAAACGGCTACTCCGCACACAGTGGAGTGCGAGCAAAGTCACATAAGGAGTACTAAGACCCCCCTCCCGTCTCCCAGTTATAAGATTCAGCTAGGTGTAAGTGAGACTTCAGCACGACCTCTAAATGTGTGAGTGTCACTCATGTTGAGTGAGACTTGAATGCTCTGATGTGTGTGCCTGTCGGATCTGATGTCACTTCCCAGACAACAAATGCAACTTGCTTGACAGTGCTACGAAGCCCTCCTGCACCCGCACATCGATGATCGGAGAGATGGTTACCACTTGGCCGGTCTTTTATCGGCATGGCCAGTATTTTAATTTTCCTGGCAGTACAAAAGTAGCTGGTATTGTTTCCTTCAATCAGTGTAAACTTAAAATATCAAATATAAGCAAAAATCACTTGTTCAATGTTTTCTAGAGCTGCCTTTATGAATCAAGACTGATAGTTAATGTAAACAAAGACAGCAAAACTGTCAATAATGAATACAAAAACTTTTACACAAAGTCTTATTGAAGAATAATATACGTGCCTTTGCAAAATCTTGAAACATGACCAAAAGGTGGTAACTCTAATAAGAGCCTGTATGAAGGAGTCTGACATTTGTTGGTGCTGGAATACCTTCTGTGACAGTCAAATCTGATTGTTCTATCTTATGAAGTTATTGAGACTGTAATCTACTTCTTTGTTTATTTTATAAGTGAACCTTTGAAGGGAGTGAGCAGGTAAACAAAGCAGACAAATGAAAAACGTAATTTGGTGCAGAGTCGGAAAGTTGTTTGAAACACACAGTCCTACCAAATATAAAAAATTACCCACAGAAACACGAAAAATAGAAAACATTGTCCAGTTTAATTCTAGCAGTTTCTTACATTTTCATATAATTAATGAAATTCAGGCTGTAATTTCCAATTCACTCTTAACCCCTTAAGTGCCGCTGACGGCCAATGGTCGTCAGCAGCGCTACCTCCCCAGTGCTGCGCACGACCATTGAACGTCCATTCAGCACTAGTTCTAATGGACAGCGCAGCACTGGGGAGAAATGTTTACACGCAGCTAAGGTGTTAAAGACTGGAGGCGGCGGTTCAGTCTGCGGCCACAAGAGGGCGCTCCTCGCCTGCCGATGAAACCCACTGAGCTGCACATTGGCTGAAAGGGAGAAGGGTTTCCTTTTCCGGGTCAGCGGCGGCAGAGACAGCACCAGCAGCGGGTATGACATCACTTCCGACCACTCCTGGGGTGTCCAGCCTGCTGCAGAGGAGGAAGGAGTCCTGTCTGTGTGTGCAGTTACCTCCATCTTCAGACCCTCACAGACCCCCCCACTCAGACCCCACATCTGCCCCCCCTCAGACCCCAGATCTGCCCCCCCAAGACCCCAGATCTGCCCCCCTCAGACCCCAGATCTGCCCGCCCCCTCAGACCCCAGATCTGCCCCTCCCCAGACCCCAGATCTGCCCTCCGGCCCCCCAGGGGGAGGAGAGAGCCTGGACACGTCTGCACAGGTTTCTGCTCTGGTAGGAGATTGTCAGCACCTTCTGCTGTGTTCATAGAAATAGACTGAATAATCCTGGAGGGAATCTCTGCAGGAGCCGGGCTGAGCTGGACTCTTCTATCCGGGGGCCCCTAGGGCTGAGCTGGGCTCTTCTATCCGGGGGCCCCTGGGGCTGAGTTGGGCTCTTCTATCCGGGGGACCCTGGGGATGAGCTGGGCTCTTCTATCCGGGGGCCCCTGGAACTGAGCTGGGCCCTTCAATTCGGGGGCCCTGGGGTTGAGCTGGTCTCTTCTATCTGGGGGTCCTGGGGCTGAGCTGGGCCCTTCTATCCGGGAGCCCTGGGGCTGAGCTGGCCTCTTCTATACGGGGGCCCCTGGGGCTGAACTGGGCTCTTCTATCTTGGGGCCCCTGGCGCTGAGCTGGGCTCTTCTATCCAGGGGTCCTGGGGCTGAGCTGGGCTCTTCTATCTGGGGGCCCCTGGGGCTGAGCAGGGCTCTTCTATCCAGGGGCCCCTGGGGCAGAGCTGGGCTCTTCTTTCCGGTGGACCCTAGGGCTGAGCTGGGCTCTTGTATCTGGGGGCCCTGGAGCAGGGTTCTTCTATCTGGTGGCCCCTGGGGCTGAGCCGGTCTCTTCTATCCGGGGGCCTCTGGGGCTGAGCTGGGCTCTTCTATCTGGGGTCCCCTGGGGCGGAGCTGGGCCCCTCTATCCAGGGGCCCTTGGGGCTGAGCTGGGGTCTTCTATCCAGGACCCCTGGGGCTGAGCCGGGCTCTTCTATCCAGGACCCCTGGGGCTGAGCTGGGCTCTTCTATTTGGGGGCCCCTGGGGCGGAGCTGAGCTGGGCTCTTCTATCTGGTGCCCCTGGGGCGGAGCTGGGCTCTTCTATCCAGGGGCCCTTTGGGCTGAGCTGGCCTCTTCTATCCAGGACCACTGGGGTTGAGCAGGGCTCTTCTATCCGGGGCCCCTGGGGCTGAGCTGGGCTCTTCTATTCGGAGGCCCCTGGGGCTGAGTTGGGCTCTTCTATCCGGGACCCCTGGGGCTGAGCTGGGCTCTTCTATCCAGGGCCCTGGGGCTGAGCTGGGCTCTTCTATCTGGGGCCCCTAGGGCTGAGCTGGGTTCTTCTATCCGGGGGCCCCTGGGGCTGAGCTGGGCCCTTCTATCCGGGTGCCCCTGGGGCTGAGCAGGGCTCTTCTATCCGGGGCCCCTGGGGCTGAGCTGGGCTCTTCTATTCGGAGGCCCCTGGGGCTGAGTTGGGCTCTTCTATCCAGGACCCCTGGGGCTGAGCTGGGCTCTTCTATCCAGGGCCCTGGGGCTGAGCTGGGCTCTTCTATCTGGGGCCCCTAGGGCTGAGCTGGGTTCTTCTATCCGGGGGCCCCTGGGGCTGAGCTGGGCCCTTCTATCCGGGTGCCCCTGGGGCTGAGATGGACTCTTCTATCTGGGGCCCCTGGGGCTGAGCTGGGTTCTTCTATCCGGGGGCCCCTGGGGCTGAGCTGGGTTCTTCTATCAGGGGGCCACTGGGGCTGAGCTGGGCCCTTCTATCCGCAGGCCCCTGGGGCTGAGCTGGACTCTTCTATCTGAGGCCCTGGGGCTGAGCTGGGCTCTTCTTTCCGGGGGCCCCTCGGGCTGAGCTGGGCCCTTCTATCCCGGAGCCCTGGGGCTGAGCTGGCCTCTTCTATACGGGGGCCCCTGGGGCTGAACTGGGCTCTTCTATCTTGGGGCCCCTGGCGCTGAGCTGGGCTCTTCTATCCAGGGGTCCTGGGGCTGAGCTGGGCTCTTCTATCTGGGGGCCCCTGGGGCTGAGCAGGGCTCTTCTATCCAGGAGAGCTGGGCTCTTCTTTCCGGTGGACCCTAGGGCTGAGCTGGGCTCTTGTATCTGGGGGCCCTGGAGCAGGGTTCTTCTATCTGGTGGCCCCTGGGGCTGAGCCGGTCTCTTCTATCCGGGGGCCTCTGGGGCTGAGCTGGGCTCTTCTATCTGGGGTCCCCTGGGGCGGAGCTGGGCCCCTCTATCCAGGGGCCCTTGGGGCTGAGCTGGGGTCTTCTATCCAGGACCCCTGGGGCTGAGCCGGGCTCTTCTATCCAGGACCCCTGGGGCTGAGCTGGGCTCTTCTATTTGGGGGCCCCTGGGGCGGAGCTGAGCTGGGCTCTTCTATCTGGTGCCCCTGGGGCGGAGCTGGGCTCTTCTATCCAGGGGCCCTTGGGGCTGAGCTGGCCTCTTCTATCCAGGACCACTGGGGTTGAGCAGGGCTCTTCTATCCGGGGCCCCTGGGGCTGAGCTGGGCTCTTCTATTCGGAGGCCCCTGGGGCTGAGTTGGGCTCTTCTATCCGGGACCCCTGGGGCTGAGCTGGGCTCTTCTATCCAGGGCCCTGGGGCTGAGCTGGGCTCTTCTATCTGGGGCCCCTAGGGCTGAGCTGGGTTCTTCTATCCGGGGACCCTGGGGCTGAGCTGGGCCCTTCTATCCGGGTGCCCCTGGGGCTGAGCAGGGCTCTTCTATCCGGGGCCCCTGGGGCTGAGCTGGACTCTTCTATTCGGAGGCCCCTGGGGCTGAGTTGGGCTCTTCTATCCGGGACCCCTGGGGCTGAGCTGAGCACTTCTATCCAGGGCCCTGGGGCTGAGCTGGGCTCTTCTATCTGGGGCCCCTAGGGCTGAGCTGGGTTCTTCTATCCGGGGGCCCCTGGGGCTGAGCTGGGCCCTTCTATCCGGGTGCCCCTGGGGCTGAGATGGACTCTTCTATCTGGGGCCCCTGGGGCTGAGCTGGGTTCTTCTATCCGGGGGCCCCTGGGGCTGAGCTGGGTTCTTCTATCAGGGGTCCACTGGGGCTGAGCTGGGCCCTTCTATCCGCAGGCCCCTGGGGCTGAGCTGGACTCTTCTATCTGAGGCCCTGGGGCTGAGCTGGGCTCTTCTTTCCGGGGGCCCCTCGGGCTGAGCTGGGCCCTTCTATCCGGGAGCCCTGGGGCTGAGCTGGCCTCTTCTATACGGGGGCCCCTGGGGCTGAACTGGGCTCTTCTATCTTGGGGCCCCTGGCGCTGAGCTGGGCTCTTCTATCCAGGGGTCCTGGGGCTGAGCTGGGCTCTTCTATCTGGGGGCCCCTGGGGCTGAGCAGGGCTCTTCTATCCAGGGGCCCCTGGGGCAGAGCTGGGCTCTTCTTTCCGGTGGACCCTAGGGCTGAGCTGGGCTCTTGTATCTGGGGGCCCTGGAGCAGGGTTCTTCTATCTGGTGGCCCCTGGGGCTGAGCCGGTCTCTTCTATCCGGGGGCCTCTGGGGCTGAGCTGGGCTCTTCTATCTGGGGTCCCCTGGGGCGGAGCTGGGCCCCTCTATCCAGGGGCCCTTGGGGCTGAGCTGGGGTCTTCTATCCAGGACCCCTGGGGCTGAGCCGGGCTCTTCTATCCAGGACCCCTGGGGCTGAGCTGGGCTCTTCTATTTGGGGGCCCCTGGGGCGGAGCTGAGCTGGGCTCTTCTATCTGGTGCCCCTGGGGCGGAGCTGGGCTCTTCTATCCAGGGGCCCTTGGGGCTGAGCTGGCCTCTTCTATCCAGGACCACTGGGGCTGAGCAGGGCTCTTCTATCCGGGGCCCCTGGGGCTGAGCTGGGCTCTTCTATTCGGAGGCCCCTGGGGCTGAGTTGGGCTCTTCTATCCGGGACCCCTGGGGCTGAGCTGGGCTCTTCTATCCAGGGCCCTGGGGCTGAGCTGGGCTCTTCTATCTGGGGCCCCTAGGGCTGAGCTGGGTTCTTCTATCCGGGGACCCTGGGGCTGAGCTGGGCCCTTCTATCCCGGTGCCCCTGGGGCTGAGCAGGGCTCTTCTATCCGGGGCCCCTGGGGCTGAGCTGGGCTCTTCTATTCGGAGGCCCCTGGGGCTGAGTTGGGCTCTTCTATCCGGGACCCCTGGGGCTGAGCTGAGCACTTCTATCCAGGGCCCTGGGGCTGAGCTGGGCTCTTCTATCTGGGGCCCCTAGGGCTGAGCTGGGTTCTTCTATCCGGGGGCCCCTGGGGCTGAGCTGGGCCCTTCTATCCGGGTGCCCCTGGGGCTGAGCAGGGCTCTTCTATCCGGGGCCCCTGGGGCTGAGCTGGGCTCTTCTATTCGGAGGCCCCTGGGGCTGAGTTGGGCTCTTCTATCCGGGACCCCTGGGGCTGAGCTGGGCTCTTCTATCCAGGGCCCTGGGGCTGAGCTGGGCTCTTCTATCTGGGGCCCCTAGGGCTGAGCTGGGTTCTTCTATCCGGGGGCCCCTGGGGCTGAGCTGGGCCCTTCTATCCGGGTGCCCCTGGGGCTGAGATGGACTCTTCTATCTGGGGCCCCTGGGGCTGAGCTGGGTTCTTCTATCAGGGGGCCCCTGGGGCTGAGCTGGGTTCTTCTATCAGGGGGCCACTGGGGCTGAGCTGGGCCCTTCTATCCGCAGGCCCCTGGGGCTGAGCTGGACTCTTCTATCTGAGGCCCTGGGGCTGAGCTGGGCTCTTCTTTCCGGGGGCCCCTCGGGCTGAGCTGGGCCCTTCTATCCAGGGTCCCCTGGGGCTGAGCTGGGCCCTTCTATCCGGGGGCCCCTGGGGCTGAGATGAACTGTTCTATGTGGGGGCCTCTGGGGGGCTGAGCTAGGCTCTTCTATCCAGGGGCCCATTGGGGCTGAGCTGGGCTCATCTATCCAGGGGCCCCTGGGGCTGAGCTGGGCTCTTCAATCAGGGGTCCCTGGGGCTTAGCTGGGCTCTTCTATCCGGGTGCCCTGGGGCTGAGCTGGGTTTTTCTATCCAGGGGCCCCTGGGGCTGAGCTGGGCTCTTCTATCCAGGGGCCCCTGGGGCTGAGCTGGGCTCTTCAATCAGGGATCCCTGGGGCTGAGTTGGGCTCTTCTAACTGGGGGCCCTGGGGCTGAGCTGGGCTCTTTTATTTGGGGGCCCCTGGGGCGGAGCTGGGCTCCTCTATTTAGGGGCCCTTGAGGCTGAGCTGGGCTCTTCTATCCAGGACCCCTGGGGCTGAGCTGGGCTCTTCTATCCAGGGCCCTGGGGCTGAGCTGGGCTCTTCTATCTGGGGCCCCTAGGGCTGAGCTGGGTTCTTCTATCCGGGGGCCCCTGGGGCTGAGCTGGGCCCTTCTATCCGGGTGCCCCTGGGGCTGAGATGGACTCTTCTATCTGGGGCCCCTGGGGCTGAGCTGGGTTCTTCTATCCGGGGGCCCCTGGGGCTGAGCTGGGTTCTTCTATCAGGGGGCCACTGGGGCTGAGCTGGACCCTTCTATCCGCAGGCCCCTGGGGCTGAGCTGGACTCTTCTATCTGAGGCCCTGGGGCTGAGCTGGGCTCTTCTTTCCGGGGGCCCCTCGGGCTGAGCTGGGCCCTTCTATCCAGGGTCCCCTGGGGCTGAGCTGGGCCCTTCTATCCGGGGGCCCCTGGGGCTGAGATGGACTGTTCTATGTGGGGGCCTCTGGGGGGCTGAGCTAGGCTCTTCTATCCAGGGGCCCATTGGGGCTGAGCTGGGCTCATCTATCCAGGGGCCCCTGGGGCTGAGCTGGGCTCTTCAATCAGGGGTCCCTGGGGCTTAGCTGGGCTCTTCTATCCGGGTGCCCTGGGGCTGAGCTGGGTTCTTTTATCCAGGGGCCCCTGGGGCTGAGCTGGGCTCTTCTATCCAGGGGCCCCTGGGGCTGAGCTGGGCTCTTCAATCAGGGATCCCTGGGGCTGAGTTGGGCTCTTCTAACTGGGGGCCCTGGGGCTGAGCTGGGCTCTTTTATTTGGGGGCCCCTGGGGCGGAGCTGGGCTCCTCTATTTAGGGGCCCTTGAGGCTGAGCTGGGCTCTTCTATCCAGGACCCCTGGGGCTGAGCTGGGCTTTTCTATTTGGGGGCCCCTGGGGCGGAGCTGGGCTCCTCTATCCAGGGGCCCTTGGGGCTGAGCTGGGCTCTTCTTTCGGGGGGGCCGTGGGGCTGAGCTGGGCTCTTCTATCCGGGGGCCTCTGGGGCTGAGCTGGGCTCTTCTATCTGGTGCCCCTGGGGCGGAGCTGGGCTCTTCTATCCAGGGGCCCTTGGGGCTGAGCTGTCCTCTTCTATCCAGGACCACTGGGGCTGAGCAGGGCTCTTCTATCCAGGGGCCCCTGGGGCAGAGCTGGGCTCTTCTTTCCGGTGGACCCTAGGGCTGAGCTGGGCTCTTGTATCTGGGGGCCCTGGAGCAGGGTTCTTCTATCTGGTGGCCCCTGGGGCTGAGCCGGTCTCTTCTATCCGGGGGCCTCTGGGGCTGAGCTGGGCTCTTCTATCTGGGGTCCCCTGGGGCGGAGCTGGGCCCCTCTATCCAGGGGCCCTTGGGGCTGAGCTGGGGTCTTCTATCCAGGACCCCTGGGGCTGAGCCGGGCTCTTCTATCCAGGACCCCTGGGGCTGAGCTGGGCTCTTCTATTTGGGGGCCCCTGGGGCGGAGCTGAGCTGGGCTCTTCTATCTGGTGCCCCTGGGGCGGAGCTGGGCTCTTCTATCCAGGGGCCCTTGGGGCTGAGCTGGCCTCTTCTATCCAGGACCACTGGGGTTGAGCAGGGCTCTTCTATCCGGGGCCCCTGGGGCTGAGCTGGGCTCTTCTATTCGGAGGCCCCTGGGGCTGAGTTGGGCTCTTCTATCCGGGACCCCTGGGGCTGAGCTGGGCTCTTCTATCCAGGGCCCTGGGGCTGAGCTGGGCTCTTCTATCTGGGGCCCCTAGGGCTGAGCTGGGTTCTTCTATCCGGGGACCCTGGGGCTGAGCTGGGCCCTTCTATCCGGGTGCCCCTGGGGCTGAGCAGGGCTCTTCTATCCGGGGCCCCTGGGGCTGAGCTGGACTCTTCTATTCGGAGGCCCCTGGGGCTGAGTTGGGCTCTTCTATCCGGGACCCCTGGGGCTGAGCTGAGCACTTCTATCCAGGGCCCTGGGGCTGAGCTGGGCTCTTCTATCTGGGGCCCCTAGGGCTGAGCTGGGTTCTTCTATCCGGGGGCCCCTGGGGCTGAGCTGGGCCCTTCTATCCGGGTGCCCCTGGGGCTGAGATGGACTCTTCTATCTGGGGCCCCTGGGGCTGAGCTGGGTTCTTCTATCCGGGGGCCCCTGGGGCTGAGCTGGGTTCTTCTATCAGGGGTCCACTGGGGCTGAGCTGGGCCCTTCTATCCGCAGGCCCCTGGGGCTGAGCTGGACTCTTCTATCTGAGGCCCTGGGGCTGAGCTGGGCTCTTCTTTCCGGGGGCCCCTCGGGCTGAGCTGGGCCCTTCTATCCGGGAGCCCTGGGGCTGAGCTGGCCTCTTCTATACGGGGGCCCCTGGGGCTGAACTGGGCTCTTCTATCTTGGGGCCCCTGGCGCTGAGCTGGGCTCTTCTATCCAGGGGTCCTGGGGCTGAGCTGGGCTCTTCTATCTGAGGGCCCCTGGGGCTGAGCAGGGCTCTTCTATCCAGGGGCCCTTGGGGCAGAGCTGGGCTCTTCTTTCCGGTGGACCCTAGGGCTGAGCTGGGCTCTTGTATCTGGGGGCCCTGGAGCAGGGTTCTTCTATCTGGTGGCCCCTGGGGCTGAGCCGGTCTCTTCTATCCGGGGGCCTCTGGGGCTGAGCTGGGCTCTTCTATCTGGGGTCCCCTGGGGCGGAGCTGGGCCCCTCTATCCAGGGGCCCTTGGGGCTGAGCTGGGGTCTTCTATCCAGGACCCCTGGGGCTGAGCCGGGCTCTTCTATCCAGGACCCCTGGGGCTGAGCTGGGCTCTTCTATTTGGGGGCCCCTGGGGCGGAGCTGAGCTGGGCTCTTCTATCTGGTGCCCCTGGGGCGGAGCTGGGCTCTTCTATCCAGGGGCCCTTGGGGCTGAGCTGGCCTCTTCTATCCAGGACCACTGGGGCTGAGCAGGGCTCTTCTATCCGGGGCCCCTGGGGCTGAGCTGGGCTCTTCTATTCGGAGGCCCCTGGGGCTGAGTTGGGCTCTTCTATCCGGGACCCCTGGGGCTGAGCTGGGCTCTTCTATCCAGGGCCCTGGGGCTGAGCTGGGCTCTTCTATCTGGGGCCCCTAGGGCTGAGCTGGGTTCTTCTATCCGGGGACCCTGGGGCTGAGCTGGGCCCTTCTATCCCGGTGCCCCTGGGGCTGAGCAGGGCTCTTCTATCCGGGGCCCCTGGGGCTGAGCTGGGCTCTTCTATTCGGAGGCCCCTGGGGCTGAGTTGGGCTCTTCTATCCGGGACCCCTGGGGCTGAGCTGAGCACTTCTATCCAGGGCCCTGGGGCTGAGCTGGGCTCTTCTATCTGGGGCCCCTAGGGCTGAGCTGGGTTCTTCTATCCGGGGGCCCCTGGGGCTGAGCTGGGCCCTTCTATCCGGGTGCCCCTGGGGCTGAGCAGGGCTCTTCTATCCGGGGCCCCTGGGGCTGAGCTGGGCTCTTCTATTCGGAGGCCCCTGGGGCTGAGTTGGGCTCTTCTATCCAGGACCCCTGGGGCTGAGCTGGGCTCTTCTATCCAGGGCCCTGGGGCTGAGCTGGGCTCTTCTATCTGGGGCCCCTAGGGCTGAGCTGGGTTCTTCTATCCGGGGGCCCCTGGGGCTGAGCTGGGCCCTTCTATCCGGGTGCCCCTGGGGCTGAGATGGACTCTTCTATCTGGGGCCCCTGGGGCTGAGCTGGGTTCTTCTATCAGGGGGCCCCTGGGGCTGAGCTGGGTTCTTCTATCAGGGGGCCACTGGGGCTGAGCTGGGCCCTTCTATCCGCAGGCCCCTGGGGCTGAGCTGGACTCTTCTATCTGAGGCCCTGGGGCTGAGCTGGGCTCTTCTTTCCGGGGGCCCCTCGGGCTGAGCTGGGCCCTTCTATCCAGGGTCCCCTGGGGCTGAGCTGGGCCCTTCTATCCGGGGGCCCCTGGGGCTGAGATGAACTGTTCTATGTGGGGGCCTCTGGGGGGCTGAGCTAGGCTCTTCTATCCAGGGGCCCATTGGGGCTGAGCTGGGCTCATCTATCCAGGGGCCCCTGGGGCTGAGCTGGGCTCTTCAATCAGGGGTCCCTGGGGCTTAGCTGGGCTCTTCTATCCGGGTTCCCTGGGGCTGAGCTGGGTTTTTCTATCCAGGGGCCCCTGGGGCTGAGCTGGGCTCTTCTATCCAGGGGCCCCTGGGGCTGAGCTGGGCTCTTCAATCAGGGATCCCTGGGGCTGAGTTGGGCTCTTCTAACTGGGGGCCCTGGGGCTGAGCTGGGCTCTTTTATTTGGGGGCCCCTGGGGCGGAGCTGGGCTCCTCTATTTAGGGGCCCTTGAGGCTGAGCTGGGCTCTTCTATCCAGGACCCCTGGGGCTGAGCTGGGCTCTTCTATCCAGGGCCCTGGGGCTGAGCTGGGCTCTTCTATCTGGGGCCCCTAGGGCTGAGCTGGGTTCTTCTATCCGGGGGCCCCTGGGGCTGAGCTGGGCCCTTCTATCCGGGTGCCCCTGGGGCTGAGATGGACTCTTCTATCTGGGGCCCCTGGGGCTGAGCTGGGTTCTTCTATCCGGGGGCCCCTGGGGCTGAGCTGGGTTCTTCTATCAGGGGGCCACTGGGGCTGAGCTGGACCCTTCTATCCGCAGGCCCCTGGGGCTGAGCTGGACTCTTCTATCTGAGGCCCTGGGGCTGAGCTGGGCTCTTCTTTCCGGGGGCCCCTCGGGCTGAGCTGGGCCCTTCTATCCAGGGTCCCCTGGGGCTGAGCTGGGCCCTTCTATCCGGGGGCCCCTGGGGCTGAGATGGACTGTTCTATGTGGGGGCCTCTGGGGGGCTGAGCTAGGCTCTTCTATCCAGGGGCCCATTGGGGCTGAGCTGGGCTCATCTATCCAGGGGCCCCTGGGGCTGAGCTGGGCTCTTCAATCAGGGGTCCCTGGGGCTTAGCTGGGCTCTTCTATCCGGGTGCCCTGGGGCTGAGCTGGGTTCTTTTATCCAGGGGCCCCTGGGGCTGAGCTGGGCTCTTCTATCCAGGGGCCCCTGGGGCTGAGCTGGGCTCTTCAATCAGGGATCCCTGGGGCTGAGTTGGGCTCTTCTAACTGGGGGCCCTGGGGCTGAGCTGGGCTCTTTTATTTGGGGGCCCCTGGGGCGGAGCTGGGCTCCTCTATTTAGGGGCCCTTGAGGCTGAGCTGGGCTCTTCTATCCAGGACCCCTGGGGCTGAGCTGGGCTTTTCTATTTGGGGGCCCCTGGGGCGGAGCTGGGCTCCTCTATCCAGGGGCCCTTGGGGCTGAGCTGGGCTCTTCTTTCGGGGGGGCCGTGGGGCTGAGCTGGGCTCTTCTATCCGGGGGCCTCTGGGGCTGAGCTGGGCTCTTCTATCTGGTGCCCCTGGGGCGGAGCTGGGCTCTTCTATCCAGGGGCCCTTGGGGCTGAGCTGTCCTCTTCTATCCAGGACCACTGGGGCTGAGCAGGGCTCTTCTATCCAGGGGCCCCTGGGGCAGAGCTGGGCTCTTCTTTCCGGTGGACCCTAGGGCTGAGCTGGGCTCTTGTATCTGGGGGCCCTGGAGCAGGGTTCTTCTATCTGGTGGCCCCTGGGGCTGAGCCGGTCTCTTCTATCCGGGGGCCTCTGGGGCTGAGCTGGGCTCTTCTATCTGGGGTCCCCTGGGGCGGAGCTGGGCCCCTCTATCCAGGGGCCCTTGGGGCTGAGCTGGGGTCTTCTATCCAGGACCCCTGGGGCTGAGCCGGGCTCTTCTATCCAGGACCCCTGGGGCTGAGCTGGGCTCTTCTATTTGGGGGCCCCTGGGGCGGAGCTGAGCTGGGCTCTTCTATCTGGTGCCCCTGGGGCGGAGCTGGGCTCTTCTATCCAGGGGCCCTTGGGGCTGAGCTGGCCTCTTCTATCCAGGACCACTGGGGTTGAGCAGGGCTCTTCTATCCGGGGCCCCTGGGGCTGAGCTGGGCTCTTCTATTCGGAGGCCCCTGGGGCTGAGTTGGGCTCTTCTATCCGGGACCCCTGGGGCTGAGCTGGGCTCTTCTATCCAGGGCCCTGGGGCTGAGCTGGGCTCTTCTATCTGGGGCCCCTAGGGCTGAGCTGGGTTCTTCTATCCAGGACCCCTGGGGCTGAGCTGGGCTTTTCTATTTGGGGGCCCCTGGGGCGGAGCTGGGCTCCTCTATCCAGGGGCCCTTGGGGCTGAGCTGGGCTCTTCTTTCGGGGGGGCCGTGGGGCTGAGCTGGGCTCTTCTATCCGGGGGCCTCTGGGGCTGAGCTGGGCTCTTCTATCTGGTGCCCCTGGGGCGGAGCTGGGCTCTTCTATCCAGGGGCCCTTGGGGCTGAGCTGTCCTCTTCTATCCAGGACCACTGGGGCTGAGCAGGGCTCTTCTATCCGGGGCCCCTGGGGCTGAGCTGGGCTCTCCTATTCAGAGGCTCCTGGGGCTGAGCTGGGCTCTTCTATCCGGGACCCCCGGGGCTGAGCTGGGCTCTTCTATCTAGGGCCCTGGGGCTGAGCTGGGCTCTTCTATCTGGGGCCCCTAGGGCTGAGCTGGGTTCTTCTATCCGGGGGCCCCTGGGGCTGAGCTGGGCCCTTCTATCCGGGTGCCCCTGGGGCTGAGCTGGACTCTTCTATCTGGGCCCCTGGGGCTGAGCTGGGTTCCTCTATCTGGGGGCCCCTGGGGCTGAGCTGGGTTCTTCTATCCGGGGGCCCCTGGGGCTGAGCTGGGCCCTTCTATCCGGGGGCCCCTGGGGCTGAGCTGGGACCTTCTATCCGGGGTGCCCTGGGGCTGAGCTGGACCCTTCTATCCGGGGGCCCCTGGAGCTGAGCTGGGCCCTTCTATACGGGGGCCCCTGGGGCTGAACTGGGCTCTTCTATCTTGGGGCCCCTGGCGCTGAGCTGGGCTCTTCTATCCAGGGGTCCTGGGGCTGAGCTGGGCTCTTCTATCTGGGGGCCCCTGGGGCTGAGCAGGGCTCTTCTATCCAGGGGCCCCTGGGGCAGAGCTGGGCTCTTCTTTCCGGTGGACCCTAGGGCTGAGCTGGGCTCTTGTATCTGGGGGCCCTGGAGCAGGGTTCTTCTATCTGGTGGCCCCTGGGGCTGAGCCGGTCTCTTCTATCCGGGGGCCTCTGGGGCTGAGCTGGGCTCTTCTATCTGGGGTCCCCTGGGGCGGAGCTGGGCCCCTCTATCCAGGGGCCCTTGGGGCTGAGCTGGGGTCTTCTATCCAGGACCCCTGGGGCTGAGCCGGGCTCTTCTATCCAGGACCCCTGGGGCTGAGCTGGGCTCTTCTATTTGGGGGCCCCTGGGGCGGAGCTGAGCTGGGCTCTTCTATCTGGTGCCCCTGGGGCGGAGCTGGGCTCTTCTATCCAGGGGCCCTTGGGGCTGAGCTGGCCTCTTCTATCCAGGACCACTGGGGCTGAGCAGGGCTCTTCTATCCGGGGCCCCTGGGGCTGAGCTGGGCTCTTCTATTCGGAGGCCCCTGGGGCTGAGTTGGGCTCTTCTATCCGGGACCCCTGGGGCTGAGCTGGGCTCTTCTATCCAGGGCCCTGGGGCTGAGCTGGGCTCTTCTATCTGGGGCCCCTAGGGCTGAGCTGGGTTCTTCTATCCGGGGGCCCCTGGGGCTGAGCTGGGCCCTTCTATCCGGGTGCCCCTGGGGCTGAGCAGGGCTCTTCTATCCGGGGCCCCTGGGGCTGAGCTGGGCTCTTCTATTCGGAGGCCCCTGGGGCTGAGTTGGGCTCTTCTATCCGGGACCCCTGGGGCTGAGCTGGGCTCTTCTATCCAGGGCCCTGGGGCTGAGCTGGGCTCTTCTATCTGGGGCCCCTAGGGCTGAGCTGGGTTCTTCTATCCGGGGGCCCCTGGGGCTGAGCTGGGCCCTTCTATCCGGGTGCCCCTGGGGCTGAGATGGACTCTTCTATCTGGGGCCCCTGGGGCTGAGCTGGGTTCTTCTATCCGGGGGCCCCTGGGGCTGAGCTGGGTTCTTCTATCAGGGGGCCACTGGGGCTGAGCTGGGCCCTTCTATCCGCAGGCCCCTGGGGCTGAGCTGAACTCTTCTATCTGAGGCCCTGGGGCTGAGCTGGGCTCTTCTTTCCGGGGGCCCCTCGGGCTGAGCTGGGCCCTTCTATCCAGGGTCCCCTGGGGCTGAGCTGGGCCCTTCTATCCGGGGGCCCCTGGGCTGAGATGGACTGTTCTATGTGGGGGCCTCTGGGGGGCTGAGCTAGGCTCTTCTATCCAGGGGCCCATTGGGGCTGAGCTGGGCTCATCTATCCAGGGGCCCCTGGGGCTGAGCTGGGCTCTTCAATCAGGGGTCCCTGGGGCTTAGCTGGGCTCTTCTATCCGGGTGCCCTGGGGCTGAGCTGGGTTTTTCTATCCAGGGGCCCCTGGGGCTGAGCTGGGCTCTTCTATCCAGGGGCCCCTGGGGCTGAGCTGGGCTCTTCAATCAGGGATCCCTGGGGCTGAGTTGGGCTCTTCTAACTGGGGGCCCTGGGGCTGAGCTGGGCTCTTTTATTTGGGGGCCCCTGGGGCGGAGCTGGGCTCCTCTATTTAGGGGCCCTTGAGGCTGAGCTGGGCTCTTCTATCCAGGACCCCTGGGGCTGAGCTGGGCTCTTCTATCCAGGGCCCTGGGGCTGAGCTGGGCTCTTCTATCTGGGGCCCCTAGGGCTGAGCTGGGTTCTTCTATCCGGGGGCCCCTGGGGCTGAGCTGGGCCCTTCTATCCGGGTGCCCCTGGGGCTGAGATGGACTCTTCTATCTGGGGCCCCTGGGGCTGAGCTGGGTTCTTCTATCCGGGGGCCCCTGGGGCTGAGCTGGGTTCTTCTATCAGGGGGCCACTGGGGCTGAGCTGGACCCTTCTATCCGCAGGCCCCTGGGGCTGAGCTGGACTCTTCTATCTGAGGCCCTGGGGCTGAGCTGGGCTCTTCTTTCCGGGGGCCCCTCGGGCTGAGCTGGGCCCTTCTATCCAGGGTCCCCTGGGGCTGAGCTGGGCCCTTCTATCCGGGGGCCCCTGGGGCTGAGATGGACTGTTCTATGTGGGGGCCTCTGGGGGGCTGAGCTAGGCTCTTCTATCCAGGGGCCCATTGGGGCTGAGCTGGGCTCATCTATCCAGGGGCCCCTGGGGCTGAGCTGGGCTCTTCAATCAGGGGTCCCTGGGGCTTATCTGGGCTCTTCTATCCGGTTGCCCTGGGGCTGAGCTGGGTTCTTTTATCCAGGGGCCCCTGGGGCTGAGCTGGGCTCTTCTATCCAGGGGCCCCTGGGGCTGAGCTGGGCTCTTCAATCAGGGATCCCTGGGGCTGAGTTGGGCTCTTCTAACTGGGGGCCCTGGGGCTGAGCTGGGCTCTTTTATTTGGGGGCCACTGGGGCTGAGCTGGGCCCTTCTATCCGCAGGCCCCTGGGGCTGAGCTGAACTCTTCTATCTGAGGCCCTGGGGCTGAGCTGGGCTCTTCTTTCCGGGGGCCCCTCGGGCTGAGCTGGGCCCTTCTATCCAGGGTCCCCTGGGGCTGAGCTGGGCCCTTCTATCCGGGGGCCCCTGGGCTGAGATGGACTGTTCTATGTGGGGGCCTCTGGGGGGCTGAGCTAGGCTCTTCTATCCAGGGGCCCATTGGGGCTGAGCTGGGCTCATCTATCCAGGGGCCCCTGGGGCTGAGCTGGGCTCTTCAATCAGGGGTCCCTGGGGCTTAGCTGGGCTCTTCTATCCGGGTGCCCTGGGGCTGAGCTGGGTTTTTCTATCCAGGGGCCCCTGGGGCTGAGCTGGGCTCTTCTATCCAGGGGCCCCTGGGGCTGAGCTGGGCTCTTCAATCAGGGATCCCTGGGGCTGAGTTGGGCTCTTCTAACTGGGGGCCCTGGGGCTGAGCTGGGCTCTTTTATTTGGGGGCCCCTGGGGCGGAGCTGGGCTCCTCTATTTAGGGGCCCTTGAGGCTGAGCTGGGCTCTTCTATCCAGGACCCCTGGGGCTGAGCTGGGCTCTTCTATCCAGGGCCCTGGGGCTGAGCTGGGCTCTTCTATCTGGGGCCCCTAGGGCTGAGCTGGGTTCTTCTATCCGGGGGCCCCTGGGGCTGAGCTGGGCCCTTCTATCCGGGTGCCCCTGGGGCTGAGATGGACTCTTCTATCTGGGGCCCCTGGGGCTGAGCTGGGTTCTTCTATCCGGGGGCCCCTGGGGCTGAGCTGGGTTCTTCTATCAGGGGGCCACTGGGGCTGAGCTGGACCCTTCTATCCGCAGGCCCCTGGGGCTGAGCTGGACTCTTCTATCTGAGGCCCTGGGGCTGAGCTGGGCTCTTCTTTCCGGGGGCCCCTCGGGCTGAGCTGGGCCCTTCTATCCAGGGTCCCCTGGGGCTGAGCTGGGCCCTTCTATCCGGGGGCCCCTGGGGCTGAGATGGACTGTTCTATGTGGGGGCCTCTGGGGGGCTGAGCTAGGCTCTTCTATCCAGGGGCCCATTGGGGCTGAGCTGGGCTCATCTATCCAGGGGCCCCTGGGGCTGAGCTGGGCTCTTCAATCAGGGGTCCCTGGGGCTTAGCTGGGCTCTTCTATCCGGTTGCCCTGGGGCTGAGCTGGGTTCTTTTATCCAGGGGCCCCTGGGGCTGAGCTGGGCTCTTCTATCCAGGGGCCCCTGGGGCTGAGCTGGGCTCTTCAATCAGGGATCCCTGGGGCTGAGTTGGGCTCTTCTAACTGGGGGCCCTGGGGCTGAGCTGGGCTCTTTTATTTGGGGGCCCCTGGGGCGGAGCTGGGCTCCTCTATTTAGGGGCCCTTGAGGCTGAGCTGGGCTCTTCTATCCAGGACCCCTGGGGCTGAGCTGGGCTTTTCTATTTGGGGGCCCCTGGGGCGGAGCTGGGCTCCTCTATCCAGGGGCCCTTGGGGCTGAGCTGGGCTCTTCTTTCGGGGGGGTAGTGGGGCTGAGCTGGGCTCTTCTATCCGGGGGCCTCTGGGGCTGAGCTGGGCTCTTCTATCTGGTGCCCCTGGGGCGGAGCTGGGCTCTTCTATCCAGGGGCCCTTGGGGCTGAGCTGTCCTCTTCTATCCAGGACCACTGGGGCTGAGCAGGGCTCTTCTATCCGGGGCCCCTGGGGCTGAGCTGGGCTCTCCTATTCAGAGGCTCCTGGGGCTGAGCTGGGCTCTTCTATCCGGGACCCCCGGGGCTGAGCTGGGCTCTTCTATCTAGGGCCCTGGGGCTGAGCTGGGCTCTTCTATCTGGGGCCCCTAGGGCTGAGCTGGGTTCTTCTATCCGGGGGCCCCTGGGGCTGAGCTGGGCCCTTCTATCCGGGTGCCCCTGGGGCTGAGCTGGACTCTTCTATCTGGGCCCCTGGGGCTGAGCTGGGTTCCTCTATCTGGGGGCCCCTGGGGCTGAGCTGGGTTCTTCTATCCGGGGGCCCCTGGGGCTGAGCTGGGCCCTTCTATCCGGGGGCCCCTGGGGCTGAGCTGGGACCTTCTATCCGGGGTGCCCTGGGGCTGAGCTGGACCCTTCTATCCGGGGGCCCCTGGAGCTGAGCTGGGCCCTTCTATACGGGGGCCCCTGGGGCTGAACTGGGCTCTTCTATCTTGGGGCCCCTGGCGCTGAGCTGGGCTCTTCTATCCAGGGGTCCTGGGGCTGAGCTGGGCTCTTCTATCTGGGGGCCCCTGGGGCTGAGCAGGGCTCTTCTATCCAGGGGCCCCTGGGGCAGAGCTGGGCTCTTCTTTCCGGTGGACCCTAGGGCTGAGCTGGGCTCTTGTATCTGGGGGCCCTGGAGCAGGGTTCTTCTATCTGGTGGCCCCTGGGGCTGAGCCGGTCTCTTCTATCCGGGGGCCTCTGGGGCTGAGCTGGGCTCTTCTATCTGGGGTCCCCTGGGGCGGAGCTGGGCCCCTCTATCCAGGGGCCCTTGGGGCTGAGCTGGGGTCTTCTATCCAGGACCCCTGGGGCTGAGCCGGGCTCTTCTATCCAGGACCCCTGGGGCTGAGCTGGGCTCTTCTATTTGGGGGCCCCTGGGGCGGAGCTGAGCTGGGCTCTTCTATCTGGTGCCCCTGGGGCGGAGCTGGGCTCTTCTATCCAGGGGCCCTTGGTGCTGAGCTGGCCTCTTCTATCCAGGACCACTGGGGCTGAGCAGGGCTCTTCTATCCGGGGCCCCTGGGGCTGAGCTGGGCTCTTCTATTCGGAGGCCCCTGGGGCTGAGTTGGGCTCTTCTATCCGGGACCCCTGGGGCTGAGCTGGGCTCTTCTATCCAGGGCCCTGGGGCTGAGCTGGGCTCTTCTATCTGGGGCCCCTAGGGCTGAGCTGGGTTCTTCTATCCGGGGGCCCCTGGGGCTGAGCTGGGCCCTTCTATCCGGGTGCCCCTGGGGCTGAGCAGGGCTCTTCTATCCGGGGCCCCTGGGGCTGAGCTGGGCTCTTCTATTCGGAGGCCCCTGGGGCTGAGTTGGGCTCTTCTATCCGGGACCCCTGGGGCTGAGCTGGGCTCTTCTATCCAGGGCCCTGGGGCTGAGCTGGGCTCTTCTATCTGGGGCCCCTAGGGCTGAGCTGGGTTCTTCTATCCGGGGGCCCCTGGGGCTGAGCTGGGCCCTTCTATCCGGGTGCCCCTGGGGCTGAGATGGACTCTTCTATCTGGGGCCCCTGGGGCTGAGCTGGGTTCTTCTATCCGGGGGCCCCTGGGGCTGAGCTGGGTTCTTCTATCAGGGGGCCACTGGGGCTGAGCTGGGCCCTTCTATCCGCAGGCCCCTGGGGCTGAGCTGAACTCTTCTATCTGAGGCCCTGGGGCTGAGCTGGGCTCTTCTTTCCGGGGGCCCCTCGGGCTGAGCTGGGCCCTTCTATCCAGGGTCCCCTGGGGCTGAGCTGAGCCCTTCTATCCGGGGGCCCCTGGGGCTGAGATGGACTGTTCTATGTGGGGGCCCCTGGGGCTGAGCTGAGTTCTTCTATCTGGCGGCCCCTGGGGCTGAGCTGAGCTGTTCTATCTGGGCGCCTCTGGGGGGCAGAGCTAGGCTCTTCTATCTAGGGCCCCTGGGGCTGAGCTGGGCTCTTCTATCCAGGGGCCCCTGGGGCTGAGCTGGGCTCTTCTATCCAGGGGGCCCTGGGGCTGAGCAGGGCTCTTCAATCAGGGGTCCCTGGGGCTGAGCTGGGCTCTTCTATCCGGGGGCCCTGGGGCTGAGCTGGGTTCTTCTATCCGGGGTCCCTGGGGCTGAGCTTGGCTCTTCTATCCGTGGCCCCTGTGGCTGAGCTGGGCTCTTCTATCCGGGGTCCCCTGGGGCTGAGCTTGGCTCTTCTATCTGTGGCCCCTAGGGCTGAGCTGGGCTCTTCTATCCGGGGCCCCTGGGGCTGAGCTGGGCTTGTCTATCCGGGGTCCCCTGGGGCTGAGCTTGGCTCTTCTATCCATGGCCCCTAGGGCTGAGCTGGGCTCTTCTATCCGAGGCCCCTGGGGCTAAGCTGGGCTCGTCTATCCGGGGGCCCTGGGGGTGTTTGTGGGCATCATGTGTGTTAAAGAAGGGGATCAGTGCACTGCATTTTACTGCACTATTAGGAATGTGTACTGTGGTGCATCTTGCAGCACTGTGAGGGATCTGTGCACTGTGGTGCATCTTGCTGCACTGTGAGGGATCTGTGCACTGTGGTGCATCTTGCTGCACTGTGAGGGATCTGTGCACTGCGGTGCATCTTACTGCATTGTGAGGAATCTGTGGACTGTTCACTCATTGTCATGACACCATCCACTGAGGGAGAAATCTGTGAGAGTCAAATCTGATTGTTCTGTCTTATGAAGTTATTGAGACTGTAATCTACTTCTTTGTTTATTTTATAAGTGAACCTTTGAAGGGAGTGAGCGGGTAAACAAAGCAGACAAATGAAAAACTTAATTTGGTGCAGAGTCGGAAAGTTGTTTGAATACACACAGTCCTACCAAATATAAAAAATTACCCACAGAAACACGAAAAATAGAAAACATTGTCCAGTTTAATTCTAGCACTTTCTTACATTTGCATATAATTAATGAAATTCAGGCTGTAATTTCCAATTCACTCTTAAAGACTGGAGGCGGCGGTTCCATCAGCGGCCACCTGAGGGCGCTCCTCGCCTACTAATGAAACCCACTGAGCTGCACATTGGCTGAAAGGGAGAAGGGTTTCCTCTTCCGGGTCAGCGGTGGCAGAGACAGCATCAGCAGCGGGGGTGACATCACTTCCGGCCTCTCCTGGTGTTTGCAGCCTGCAGCAGAGGAGGAAGGAGCCCTGTCTGTCTGTGCAGTTACCTTCATCTGCAGACCCCCCTCAAACCCCAGATTTACCATCCCCAGACCCCAGACCCACCCCTCCCCCCAGCCCTAGGAGGAGGAGAGAGCCTGGAGATGTCTGCACAGGTCTCTGCTCAGGTAGGAGATTGTCAGCACCTTCTGCTGTGTTTGTAGAAATAGACTGAATAATACTGGAGGGAATCTCTGCAGGAGCCGGGCTGAGCTGGGCTCTTCTATCTGGGGGCCCCTGGGGCTGAGCTGGGCCCTTCTATCCAGGGCCCCTGGGGCTGAGCTGGGCTCTTCTATCCGGAGGCCCCTGGGGCTGAGCTGGGCTCTTCTATCCGGGGGCCCTGGGGCTGAGCTGGGCTCTTCTATCTGGAGGTCCTGGGGCTGAGCAGGGCTCTTCTATCCGGGGCCCCTGGGGCTGAGCTGGGCTCTTCTATCCGTTGGCCCCTGGGGCTGAGCTGGGCTTTTCTATCTGGGGGCCCCTTGGGCTGAGCTGGGCTCTTCTATCTGGGGGCCCTGATGCTGAGCTGGGCCCTTCTATCCGGGGTCCTCAGGGGCTGAGCTGGGTTTTTCAATGTGGGGCCCCTGAGGCTGAGCGGGAGTCTTCTATCCTGGGCCCCTGGGGCTGAGCAGGGCTTTTCAATCCAGGGGCCCTGGGCTGAGCTGTGCTCCTCTATCCGGTGGCCCTGGGGACGAACTGGGCTCTTCTATCCGGGGCCCCTGGGGCTGAGCTGGGCTCTTCTATCCGAGTGCCTCTGGGGCTGAGCTGGGCTATTCTATCCGGGGCCCCTGGGGCTGAACTGGGCCCTTCTATCCGGGGCCCCTGGGGCTGGGCTGGGCTCTTCTATCCGAGTGCCTCTGGGGCTGAGCTGGGCTATTCTATCCGGGGGCCCTGGGGATGAGCTGGGCTCTTCTATCCGAGGGCCCTGGGGGGCTTTCCTTCCTGCCCTGGGGGTGTTTGTGGGCATCATTTGTGTTGAAGAGGGGATCTGTGCACTGCATCCTACTGCACTATGAATAATCTGTGAACACTGCACTGCATCTGACGGCATTATTAGAGGTCTGTGCACTGAATCTTACTGCACTGTGAGGAATCTGTGCATGCTGCTCTGCATACTACTGCACTATGAGAGGTCTGTGCACTGTATCTTACTGCACTTTGAGGAATCTGTGCACTGTGGTGCATCTTACTGCACTGTGAGGGATCTGTGCATGCTGCTCTGCATACTACTGCACTATGAGAGGTCTGTGCACTGTATCTTACTGCACTTTGAGGAATCTGTGCACTGTGGTGCATCTTACTGCACTGTGAGGGATCTGTGCATGCTGCTCTGCATACTACTGCACTATGAGAGGTCTGTGCACTGTATCTTACTGCACTTAGAGGAATCTGTGCACTGTGGTGCATCTTACTGCACTGTGAGGGATCTGTGCATGCTGCTCTGCAACTGACTGCACTATGAGTAATCTCTGCACAACATCCCTCTGCACAATGGAAATCACTGCATGCTGCACTGCATTTTACTGCATGAGGCATATGTGCTGCTACACTGCATCTTTACAACACTGTGAAGAATCTTTGCACTCTACACTGCATCTTACTGTAATGTGAGAAATCTGTCCACGCCGCCCTGCATCATACAACACTGTGAGAAATCTCTAACACTGCACTGTATATACTGCACTATGAGCAGTCTGTACATGCTGCACTGCATCTTACTGCACTATGAATTATCTATGCACACTGCATTGTTTCTTACTGTACTGTGAGGATTATATGCGCACTGCACTGCATCTTACTACACTGTGAGAAATATGTGCACACTGCATCTTACTACTATAAGAAAGCTGTGCACACGTCACTGCATCTTACAGCACTGTGAGGAAATTGTGCACACTGTACGGCATTTTACAGCACTATGAGAAGTCTGTGCCACTGCACTGTGAGAAGTCTGTGCACACTGCACTGCATTGTACTGCAATGAGTAATCTATGCACACTGCACTGCAGTTTAGTGTTGTATGAGAAATCTGTGCACAATGTGCTGCGTCTTATTCCACTATGAGAAATCTGTTCACACTGCATTGTAACGTAGTAAACTCTGAGAAACCTGTGAACGCTTCACCGCCTCTTACTGCACTATGAGGAATCTGTGCACACCACAGTGCACCTTACAGCACTATGAGGAATCGGAGTACTGCAATGCTATTTACTGCACTGTGAGAAATCTGTGCACACTGCACTGCACCTGACTGCATTATGAGGAGTCTGTGCAGTGCACTGCATCCTATTGCACTATGACAAGTCTATGTCAGTGCACTGCACTGTATCTAACTGCACTGTGTGAAATCTGTGCACACTACACTGCATCCTACTGCATTATGAGGAGTCTGTGCAGTGCACTGCATCCTATTGCACTATGACAAGTCTATGTCAGTGCACTGCTGTAGTGTAGTTCCTATATTCCCAATAGGCTCTGCGCATTGGAATAATATATCCTGCAGCTTAGACGTAGGACTGAGGTCGACTAGGTCTCTACCGAATATACTAAACTTAATTGTGTGTGCCAGCTAGCTCAGAGGTCACTAGAAACTTTCTCGAAAGTACAAGAAGGGATTAGTCTCTGACAACCATATAACATGACAACTTTGTTTCCCAAAAATAAGAAAACAATCTTCAGAGTCGCGGAAACAGTAGATAACTATTTTACTCAGTCAATCGTGCATGCTTCGTTTCACCAGAGTTGCAGAGAAATTAGAGAGACGGGCGTTTTCAATAAAAGGTATTTATTGAACAGTCTTCTATCTCAAGTATGAGAAATGTACTGCTACAATAGTAATGTTGGTTATAAAGTACAGGGCATATAATACGAACAGTATTATAAAGTAGTACTGTAAAAGCATGATACGGTTTCTTAAGCTATAAGTTGCCTAAAATATATAAAAAAAACATACAGTGATAAAAGAATGGCTAAAAGTACTCAACTGGTGCTTCTAAAATATGCCTACCCCGGTGTACCTGACCTAAGCCTAGCACGAGGGAAGAAATAAGTTTTAGGAGTAATTTTAAGTTTAGTATTCTTAGCCTGGAATCTGCAAGAGTCTAATCAAGAATTCTCTAAGGGTCTAATCAGCTCCGTACCTTGGTTTATAATGAATGAGGTCTTGTATCTCTCTCTCAGGACTCGATCTCCCAGATACCCACAAGGGTAAGCTGGAAACACTGGAGCTGGATTTCTCGGCAAGAGAAGAAACAGTGTCTCTCAGTGCGTCTGTTGGAGGGTCGGCTTCTTTCGGCACTTGCTGCTGCAGGGCGTCAGGCAAGTAGTTAGTCGATCTGCTCCAAAACCACTGTGTGTTAGTTTGGGCAAATGTAGGCATATTTATACCATGAAGGTGCCGAGTTTGACGCATGATTGGACTTAATAACGTCACTCAAAGGTTCAATTCCTAGAAAACTCCAGCATTTCTTGGATAACTTAATATTCAAGCAAGGGGATGTTCCTAGCTGCTGAAGGCGGGTTTTCCCAAGAAATCCTTGTGAATTCTTGGAACTTAGTGGAAGTAGCCTTGCCGTATTTGGGCTGTAAGGCTTAGGCCAAATATGGTAATGATTTCTATGCCTATATAAGGATAAGGTAAAGTATACCTATATAAGGGCATGAATCAGAAAATTACACTAGGTTCCTAGATTCGTTTATAACCCTGCACTGTATCTAACTGCACTGTGTGAAATCTGTGCGCACTGCACTGCACCTTGCTGCACTATAAGGAATCGGTGTCACTGCACTTCGTCTTTCCCCACTATGAGAAATCACTGAAGGGGTGGAGCTGGCTTCTTCTACCTGGGGACCTCTGGGAGGGTGAAGGGTCTTTCCTTCTGGCCCTGGGGACTTTTGTGGTCATTACGTGTGTTGAAGGGTGAATTTATGCACACTGCACTGCATCTTACTGCACTATGACAAACCTATGCACACTGCCCTGCATCTTACTGCACTATAAGAAACCTGTCACACTGCACTGCATCATACTGCACTATGAGAAACCTGTCACACTGCACTGCATCATACTCCACTACGAGAACCCTGTCACACTGCACTGCATCATACTTCACTATGAGAAATCTGTGCCACTGCACTGCATCTTACTGCACTATAAGAAACCTGTCACACTGCACTGCTTCTTACTGCCCTATAAGAAACCTGTCACACTGCACTGCATCTTACTGCACTATGAGAAACCTGTCACAATGCACTGCATCATACTCCACTATGAGAAATCTGTGCACACTGCACTGCACCTTACTGCACTATGAGAAACCTGTCACACTGCACTGCATCATACTCCACTATGAGAAATCTGTGCACACTGCCCTGCATCTTACTGCACTATAAGAAACCTGTCACACTACACTGCATCTTACTGCACTAGAGAAACCTCTCACACTGCACTGCATCATACTCCACTATGAGAAATCTGTGCACTCTGCCCTGCATCTTACTTCACTATAAGAAACCTGTCACACTGCACTGCATCTTACTGCACTATGAGAAACCTGTCACACTGCACTGCATTATACTCCACTATGAGAAATCTGTGCACACTGTACTGCATCTTACAGCACTATGAGAAGTCTGTGCCACTGCACTGTGAGAAATCTGTGCACACTGCACTGCATTGTACTGCAATGAGTAATCTATGCACATTGCACTGCAGTTAAGTGTTCTATGAGAAATCTGTGCACACTGTGCAACGTCTTATTCCACTCTGAGAAATCTGTTCACACTGCACTGTAACGTAGTACACTCTGAGAAACCTGTGAACGCTTCACCGCCTCTTACTGCACTATGAGGAATCTGTGCACACCACAGTGCACCTTACAGCACTAAGAGGAATTCGGAGTACTGCAATGCTATTTACTGCACTGTGAGAAATCTGTGCACACTGCACTGCATCTGACTGCATTATGAGGAGTCTGTGCAGTGCACTGCATCTTATTGCACTATGTCAAGTCTATGTCAGAGCACTGCACTGTATCTAACTGCACTGTGTGAAATCTGTGCACACTGCACTGCACCTTGCTGCACTATAAGGAATCGGTGTCACTGCACTTCGTCTTACCCCACTATGAGAAATCACTGAAGGGGTGGACTGAGCTGGCTTCTTCTACCTGGGGACCTCTGGGAGGGTGAAGGGGCTTTCCTTCCGGCCCTAGGGACTTTTTTGGTCATTATGTGTTTAAGGGTGAGTTTATGCAAACTGCACTGCATCTTACTGCACTATGAGAAACCTGTCACACTGCACTGCATCTTACTGCACTATGAGAAACCTGTCACACTGCACTGCGTCATACTCCACTATGAGAAATATGTGCACACTGCCCTGCATCTTACTGCACTATAAGCAACCTGTCACACTGCACTGCATCATACTGCACTATGAGAAACCTGTCACACTGCACTGCATCATACTCCACTATGAGAAATCTATGCACACTGCCCTGCATCTTACTGCACTATAAGCAACCTGTCACACTGCACTGCATCTTACTGCACTATGAGAAACCTGTCACACTGCACTGCATCATACTCCACTATGAGAAATCTGTGCACACTGCACTGCATCTTACTGCACTATGAGAAATCTGTGCACACTGCTCTGCATCGTACTGCACTGTGTGGAATCAGTGCATGCTGCACGGCTATTTGCACTATGAGCGATCTGTGCATGCGGCCATGCATTGTACTGCACTATGAGTAGTCTGTGCACCCTGCACTGTGAGAAATCGGTACACATTGCTCTGCTTTTTACTGCACTTTGAAGAAGAAGATGTCTATGAAAACGGCACTGCTTTTTACTACTTTGTGAGAAATTTGTGCTCAGCTTACTAATAATCTCTGAGAACCGAGAAAATCTGTACATTGCATTGATTTTCCTTGCTCTATGAGGGCTGTTGACAAGAAAGCTCATGTGCACACACCGCACTGCTTTTTATTACACTGTGAGGGGGGTTAAAATAAAAGAGGATATCTGTGCAGACTCCTCTGCCTTTGACTATTCTGTGCAGGGTATTTAGAGCCCATCTGTGGTCTGCAAATGGAATCACTTTTTACTACAGTCCGAGGGGCGTTTAAAAAAGAGAAAATGGGGGCGTGGCCTAGATGGCGGGCTGAGAGGACGCACTTGCCGAGAGCTCCCGAGCCCCTGGAAACCCTGCACCGCTCACCGCCGCTGATCTCCCCCAGATCGGGCGGCTAACGCACCTGGTGACCCCCGTGGTGGTGTAGAACAGTCGGTGAGCCCCAGTTGTCCTGCCGCGACGGTGGTTCTGCTCCGGTGCCGGCCGCATCGGTGACTGCCGTGAGACCTGCGGGAGGCCCGAAAGCCGCGAGGCCTCGGGGCTTGGTGTTCTGGCGCGGTGCTCCAGCGACTGCGGGCGGCCTGCCGGCAGGCCCGCGAACCGACGCCTAGACGGGTGCCAAAACAGCTTTCATCGGCGGAGCGGAGCTGAGTGGACGGTGGCCGCGGAGACGTAGCCGACCTACGGCAACTACGCAAGGCCGGGGATCGTGAAGGCCTGCCCCACGTGACTGCTCCGGTTCCCCCTTGGCCGCAACGGAGTAAGGCCATGCTTCCTACGTATTTGCACATCTTGGAGAACCGGCCCCGGTAGCCTCGCACCCTACGAGCCTACCCTTTGAATGTACGCCCTGCATGTGGACCAGCGACGGGGGTCGGCCTCGATTTCTCGAACTCTGGGCGTTGGCTCCATTGCCTGATTCGGGCGGCCATTTTGAGGAACACGGAGCGGCTGCCTGGCCTCGAGCGGGTCATCTAGCCTGTAGTGCTCCCTCACCAGTGACTGTGGGGCCGACCAGCTCCTGCTGCTCAACTGCCCCGGCCTGTGGAGCCTACCCGCCGAAGCTGTGGACATCGGCGATTCCCACCTCTCCGAGATGTCGAATGCCAGGGGGCAGAGGAGAGGCGATCGGACTTTGCCGGACATGTTGGGACGCGGCGCCCCGAGACAAGATAGGACCCACCCGCCCGAGCCCCCCGGCCAACTCTAGGGGCGCCAACGGCAGAGAGCCCCCAGTGACCCGATCGTTCCTGGAGTCCCTGTTTAGTTCCTTGAGGTAGGATTTTCAGACTTTGAAGCAGGAGGTGGCTGGAGAGGTTCGGGAAGTCCGAAGAGAAGTGGACTCCCTGGGGGAGCGAGTTAACACCGTGGAGGCGGCTGGTCATTCCAGGGACGAGGAGATCACCCACTTGCAGCAAGAGGTCCTGCGGCTGCGGGAACAACAGATCGAGTTACAGGCCCACGCCGAGGACCTGGAAAACCGGTCCAGGCGGAACAACATCAGGGTCCGGGGTGTTCCGTCCAACGAAGAGGGCGAGGACGTGGCCGCCTACTTGGGAGCCCTGTTCCGCGAAATCCTGGGGGAGTCCGAGGACTTCCAAATACGAAACGACAGAGCGCACAGGGTCGGCCGCCCTCGCAGGGCCTCAGCGCCCCCCCGGACATATTGGCCTTCTTGCCGGACTTCCCATTGAAAGAGCGGATTATCCGCGAGGCGCGGCGGCAGCAGCCTTTCCGCTACAGGGATCACCCAGTGGCTCTTTATCAGGACTTATCCACAATCACGTTACAGAAGAGGAAAACCTTTAAGATTGCCACGGACTTCCTCAGGGAGCACGAAACGCAGTATTCATGGGGGCACCCCTTCCGTTTGATTTTCCGGTGGAATGGAACATTGCCTCAGCTTCGGTCCCTCCAGGATGTCTGCGGAGTGTTGGGGATCACGTCTTCGGACACGGACACCCCGGCGCCTCGCCGCAGGCAAAGCACTCGAGACGGCTGGCAACAGATCGGGGAGAGGCGATCCCCACCGCCTGCGAGGCCTGACTCGCCCACGATCCGAGCAGACATGTCGAGCGCCATCCAGGAGGCCTCCAGGGCGACAATGAACGGCGATGTGGCCATGACGGCCTGAACTTACTCCGGGGGAGTCTACATTAGCTTTTCATCATTGCAGGTGCGGGGGTTCTAGGGGTGGGGGAGGCGGGAGTGCTGGTGGTGGTGGCTGGACGTCCACTTGATCGACTCTCCACGGCCTTGTCCGCTAGGGACCGGACTGGGACAATGACACCTTTTGAATGGTTCGGGGCGCGGGGGGAGGGAAGGGGAGTTGGCGGGGGAAGTTTCAGGTTGGGGGGTTTGCTGGGGGAGAGAGGTTGGGGGGAGTGTGGACCTGGGAATGCGGGGTCCTGGGGGGGAGGGGGGTGGGGGGGGGGGGTTCACACGGTTGGGGAGTTTTGGGGTTTGGGGTTTGGGGACTGTACTGTGCCGTTGGGAGGTTTGCTTTCTCTGTGCGATGGTGCCCCTTGCTGTGGTCTCTGAGTTTTGCCCGGTGGGCCTTGCCCGCCTTCATGTGCGTTTCTGGTGTTCCCCTCCTTGATGGCCCTTAAAGTTGTTACTCTGAATGTGAAAGGGCTGAATAATCCGGTCAAACGGCGGGCTATCCTGTCCCTGTTAGAGAACTCCCAGGCCGACATTTGCCTGCTGCAGGAGACCCACCTGCTGGCCAAGGACTGTCCCAGGCTGCGCACCCCTAAGTTCCCCACGCAACTCTTTTCTTCCTGTGCCTCTAAAACTGCAGGTGTGACGCTTCTGTTATCAAGAAGGTTCAAGGGGGAGGTTTTGCAGAAAGTGGCAGAGCGGAAGGGGAGACTCCTGGCATATAGGATCAAGGTGGGGGCTTGGTGTTTACTGTTGGCTCCATATACAGCCCCAATGACCATCAGGACCAATTTCTGCACAGGGCACTGGAAGATGTGGCATCCACTCCTGACAGGCACATTGTACTTGGGGGGGGACTTGAATGTGGTCTTTGATGCATCTCTGGACAGGTCGGTGCAGCGGCGCCACCAGGCGGGGGAGCTTTCGGGCTCGGTTCGCGCCCGGCTGGAGGAGCTTGATATGCACGACATGTGGCGCCGCCTCCACCCCGCGACTCGAGCATACTCCTATTTCTCCCACGCCCACAAGTCCTACGCGAGGCTGGATCATCTTCTAGTAACGGGCCCGATGTTCGAGCTGGCCTCGAGCGCCGACATGGGGGTCCTCTCTCTCTCCGACCATGCACCGGTGGAGGGCACCTTCTGTCTACCTCCAGTGGCTCGTTCGAGGGGGGTCTGGCGTCTCAGGGACACGTTACTGCACAGGCAATCGACGGTAAAACATCCGTGAGTCCATAGCGGACTTTCAGCGCGTAAACGACAACGACGACACTACACGTGCGACGCAATGGGCTGCCCTGAAAGCTGTGCTCCGTGGCGAATTTATCGCCATCTCCTCTGCGGAGAACAAAGATCGCCAGCTCAAACGGGACGAGCTTACTCGACAGGTGCGGGAGCTGGAACAGGTACATCACAGGACAGGTGCCCCCCGGGTCTGGAGACAACTGAAGGCCGCCAGGAAACTCCTGTCCGCTCTTGACACAGACAGAGCGGAGTACGCGGTGCTTCGCCTGAAGCACAAGTATTACACCGGCGGGGACAGGTGCGGCCGGCTCCTGGCACACAAGCTCAGGGTGCAACATCAACAGCACCGGGTGAAGGAGTTAGTTGCCCCCGCTGGGGGTTCGGTCACGGAGGACGGGCAGATCGCGGAAGTTTTCCGCAACTACTACGCCGACCTCTACGCTGGCGTGGCCCCCTCCGCACGAGCTGAAACAGATTATTTAGACTCGGTGTCACTCCCGTCGCTGACGCCGGATCAGGCTCAATATCTGGAGAGCGAGATCCGGATTGAGGAGGTGGTTACGGCGATCGCCCGGCTTAAGAATGGTAAGGCCCCGGGACCTGATGGTTTTATCCCTCTCTTCTACAAGACCTTCTGCCAGGAGCTCGCGCCTCTTTTGACGCGTCTTTTTAATACATTCTCGGAGCCGGGTGCCATCCCCCCGGAATTCCTTCAGGCTACGGTCTCTGTGATTCCAAAACCGGGCAAGGACCGGACTGCTTGCGGTTCCTACCGCCCAATCTCACTTCTGAACACAGACCTGAAGGTTTTCACTAGTATTCTGGCGGCACGTCTGGCGCTCCATCTCCCGGGTATGGTCGACCCGGATCAGGCCGGCTTTGTACCAGGCAGGCAGACTGTTGACAATACGAATAGAGTGACCCATATCTTGGAGAAGGCCTCGAGGATTCCCGGGGAACGCATGCTCCTCTCCATTGACGCGGAAAAGGCGTTTGATAGGGTGCACTGGCCTTATTTGGAGAAGGTCCTGGGCAAGTTTGGGGTCGGCGAGAAGTTCAGGCACCTGATTTTTAACTGCTACCGGTTCCCATCTGCGGAGGTCCGGGTGAACGGGTGCAGCTCTCGGCACTTCCCAATAGAGCGTGGTACCAGACAAGGGTGCCCACTGTCCCCTCTGCTCTTCGCTCTATATATGGAGCCGTTCGTGCAAAGGGTTCGCCAGAACCCCAACGTCATAGGAGTCCGGATGGGAGAGTTCCATCATGCTCTCAGTCTCTATGCGGACGATGTAATCCTGACACTCGACGACCCGCGGAGGTCCCTGCCTGCATGTATCGCAGAACTGGACCTCTTTGCGACGGTGGCGGGCTTCAAGGTGAACCTTGGAAAGTCTGCGGCCCTTGAAATATCGCTGACTAGCGCCACCAGAGCTGACCTGCAGAGGCTATTCCCCCTGAGCTGGTCTGGAGACCGGATTCCGTACTTGGGGATTCTTTTGGTACCCTCGCTCCCCGCGATGGTCACAGCCAACTACACAGCTCTGAGTGCGAAGATCAAGGAGGAATTGGCCCGTTGGGATAGGGGCACGTTGTCGCTGCTGGGCAGGGTAGCCGCAGTGAAGATGACCGTCCTGGCACAGGTCCTGTACCTGTTCAGGGCGCTCCCGCTTCAGCCCCCCAAAGGATGGTTTGCGGAGACTCAGTCGGCCATCGCCCGTTCTGTGTGGCAGAGCCGTAGGCCTAGGATCAAACGAACCATTGCCACGCTGGCGCCGGAGTCTGGGGGACTTGGGATAGCGGACCTACAGAAGTATTTTCAGGCCGCTCAATTGCGTTACTTGGTGGAGTGGAGCCGGTGGGAATCGGACAAACACCTTCTGTTTCAGGACTAGGTGGTAGAAGGTAGAACGCTACAAGAGGTGCCTTTCCTGAAGAGGGCCCACCGGCCCCCTAACCTCTATGCCTCTTTTGTGACGCGGGTCCCGCTTCGTGTGTGGGACTCTGTGGCCACCAAGCACGACCTCACTACTTTTCCCTCTCCCTTCACGCCACTGATTGGTAACCCGGACTTCGGCCCGGGTATGGAGCCTGGAGCCTATGACCACTGGCGGGCGGCCCGATGCTTCACTTTATTTCATCTATATGGCCCGGAGGGTGTTGTTCCCTTTCAGGACTTGCGTCGGGACTATGGCCTCCCCGAAACGGAACGCATGCGGTATATGCAGGCACGTCACTGGGCGCTACAGCCTCAGGTGCGCGCGACCCCAGACCGGACGATCACGGCGTACGAGCGCTGGCTCGTGACTCGCTCGTCGGACGCCAAGCTCATCTCTGACTTGTATAAGATGTTGCAGCCCCCCCCTTTCACATCTACAACCCGGGTAGGGAGCGGTGGGAACGGGAGCTTGGTCGAGTGCTGAGCCACACTGAATGGGACCACATCTCCTACCGAGCGCGTCACTCCGCCTATCACACCGGACTCACAGAGACCTTCACCAAAATCACAACCTATTGGTATCGCACTCCTGAGAAATTACATGACATGGACCGCTCGAAACCTGGGACATGCTGGCGCAACTGTGGTCAGACTGGCACACTTACTCATATGTTGTGGGATTGCCCCCTTCTGGCTCCTTACTGGGAAGAGGTCCTTAATGAGGTTGATAAATGCTTTGGGATAGAACTACCCCGCTTCCCTGCCTATATCCTACTGGGCTTGCCGAATGGGTTAATGTACCCTCTAAGGTCTAAAAGGGGCAGACAGACAGCGATAGCTCTGGGGTCAGCAGTACAGAACATACTCATACACTGGCGCACTACCACGCTTCCCACTGTTGTCGGCTGGCTGCACAGGTTGTGGCATGTCCTTGGCATGGAGAAACTGTCCCTAGTGGTGGCGGGGGAGGTGGACACTTTTGAGGAGCTGTGGGCACCCTTCCATAATTTGTTAAGTTCAGAATTCAAGGAAATCACTTGCCCTAGGTATCTTAGACTGCTGCGGCTGACACCGCCGCCAGATCCGCCTGATTAATCGGTCCAAGCCGGCAACTGGTGGTGGAGGGAGACAATAGGCTGCTACAGGGAGAGAGCGAGTGGTTGACGGCACAGTACAGGGGATGGGGGAGGGGGCTTGGGGGTTGGGGGGGCAGTTGGCTGGGTGCGGGGAGGGGTAGGGTTGTTCCCCCTTTTTCCTTTTTCCTTTTTTCCCCCTTTTGCTTTCACCCACAGGTGCGCTGGCTGTGAGATCCTGGCGCGACAGTGCCCAACGTACTGAAAGGACTGCCTTATGCATTTATTGTACCATGCGCACTGATACTGAGGGGCACCTGTGGTTATATGTTTGTTATGTTGTTTCCTTCCTTATCCTGCTTCAATAAAATACTTTAAACCTAAAAAAGAGAAAATCTGGGCACGCTGCACCGCTCTTTACTCTTCACTGGGAAAAAGCTGTCCATACTGCACTTCCTTCTACTACACTTAGGGGCACACAGCGCAGCCCAGCAAGCCACCTAGCTGCACTGCGTGATAGGAAAAGGGCAGGAATGTGCTGTATCTATCTGAGTGAGTGGATTTGTGAGTGGCTCTTTGGATGAGTCATTGGTTGTGTGAGTATTGGTAAGGGTCTGTGAATGGGTATGTGAGGGGTTATGTGGGGTTGGGATTGGGTGTATGAGAGGTTCTATGGGATAGGAGTGGGTGTGTAAGTATCTTTCTGTATGTTAATGTGAGTGGTTGTATTGGTGAGTGAATGGGAGCATGAGTGGCTGTATGGATGACTTAGTGGGTATGTAAGTGGCTGTATGAGTGAGTGGACTTGTGAGTGGCTCTTTGGATGAGTCCTTGGTTGTGTGAGTATTGGTTTGGGTCTGTGAATGGGTATGTGAGGGGTTATGTGGGGTTGGGATTGGGTCTATGATAGGTTCTATGGGGTAGGAGTGGGTGTGTGAGGGGTTCTGTGGATGTTGTCATTAGTGATGGCACTGACCATGTCATAAGTGATGCAATATGTGAGGTCATAAGCAGTGCATTGCAGAGGCATAAGTTGTAGTTAGCTCAGGTAACTATACCAGCTGAATTTCTATGGTTTGACCCAGTGAAATCTGAACCTAACTCTAACGTCCCTGTAACCTGTAGTTTTTTCAGTGAATATATATATGTATGCTCCACATGTATTCTGCCTTGCCTGTCACTCCTGAGAAAACAGCCACACCAATGCAGTAGTATTTTATCACTGGTATTTATTTGTAAAACAAAACTGGTGCGTTTCGATCTGACAAACTTTTTCACATAACCCGTTTTTCTCTATGTTCATTGCATTTATACAACGTGCAAAAACGCGTTCAAGTAAACATAAACAAAATACTTCACATTCTGTCATTCCTCCTCAACTCTTGGTCAACAAAAAATTTATCAATGACGAACAAAAGCAGTTATTTAGTAAACTAAGTTTTACCAATAATATTGACTTTAGCCACTATATATTAGGTATAGTACAGTTTCTATGACAGTTGTTCAGCTATGTTTGGCTTATTTCTGAATTATATTTTTATTTTGATAAACAATTACCTGTTAGAGTCTAGTGCACTAATTCAAAACTGACAAACAAATGCTGCTGTGCTTAAGGGTATAGTACCCAAATTAAACTAAATCGTACTTCCACCTCAATGAATAAATAAAGGTGTTGCCACATGGGAGATCGCCTTCTTTAGTCTCCTTAACGCTACTAGCAGATGTGCATGGAAGCTTCCAAATATTTATAAGTGAGAAAAAGAGCAATTTAGTATACCAACGTAACGTAAGTACAACCTAAGTACAGTCTTCTTTGTGTTGCATCGTGGAAAACTATTATAAGAGGAGAAAATAATATCGATGGTGAATGTGATATGTCTACAGAAAGAAATATATACATTTGTGACAATTAGAAATATCATCAAAAGTAAAGAAAAATGAGTTACACATAGGAGCTTCTAATTTACAAGTGTGTGTAAAGCTCTTCGCCCTGGTTCATACCATGTGGAGCGAGACTTACTGCTTCTAGTATGCACTTTCATTCTGCGTAATGCAGTAGTTCTGTTGCCACCCCAAGGGTGTTTCACAACAGTATCAATGCCAAACAATCTGGCTTTGGTCCAGTCTCCATCACGGTGTTCCCTGAAGTGTTGTGTTGTGCTGTGCTCATGTCTGCATTTGTGATGGCATGTCAACGTTCAAGTATACGCTTTTGTATGGGAAAGGTAGTCGACCTTATATACCATCTGTCACATGGGCAGATGATTACATATACTATATAGTCTGTTTCGCAACTGATTGGTTAGTGATAGAGTGTTTCTTCCTAATCCTGTCCAGGGTAATCTCATAGACGTTAGTGCTGAATTTACACGCCTTGCGGTGACTATATTTTCTGAAACCTTAACTCTCTTGCAACCAAGTTTGTCTGTTGCTTGTGAGATGGCTGTGTACTAACATGTCTTTTATGGAAAGATTTCTCTTAAAAGTGATGTTGGGTGTATTTGCCTATCTTCGTTCTCAAGGTGGTATCATGTGTTAGTATTGCCCATCTACTCTTTAAGATCTTGCATAAGTTGTTTGTTTGACTTGTAAACGTGGAGATAAATCGTTTCAGTTCTTTGTCAGGTTCCCTTGATATGTGTGGTCTTCCTTGTAAAAGTTCACATCTCGATTTTTCATCAGCCCTTATGCTAGCTTTTTAGCTTTTATAAAACTTTTCTTAGGATACTTTCTGGCACTAAAGCGATTTAGCGTGTCCAGTTTGGTTCTCCTACATCCTTCATTGGTGCTACTGTTTCTTTTGGCTCTCAGAAACTTACTATAGGGTATACTCCAGCAGTAGCTTGGTGGAAGATGGCTATCCGCAAGGAGGATCGAGCTGCCAGCAGTTTTCTTCCTATAGAGATCAGTCTGGAGTGTGCCATTTTTGAGTGAAACTTTGATATCAAGGAAATCCACTGTTTCCTGGCTGTAATTCGTGGTGAATCTCAGATTGATGTTGTTGTTATTGATGACAGATGAAAAGATTTTAAGGTCTTCCTCACTCCCTTCCCAAACGAGGAAGACGTTGTCAATATACCTGAGCCACACACTGATTTGATCAATGAATCTATTCTGATCTTGATTCCATAGGACATGCTCCTCCCACCAGCCCACCAAAAGATTGGAATAGCTGGGGCCGAAGCATGTCCCCATGGCTGTCCCTTGTATTTGCTTATAGAATGTATTTTCATCTGTGTGTGTTGTAGTACCTTAGCATCTCTCATTCTGAGAAAGTATTTACAGGCATTCATTCTATCTTGATGCCTAATACTAGTGTACAGACTTTCCACATCTAAGCACTCTAGCCAACATTCCTTGTCCCAACACCGATTATTGGATTTTTGGATGAAGTCTTGCGTATCTCTAATGTAGGAATCCAAATTCTGTGCATATGGCGCCAGAAAATGATCTACATAGATTGAGGTATTCTCAAAAATACTATTTTTTGAGGAAACAATGGGATGACCTGGTGGGTATAGTGCATCCTTATGCACCTTTGGTAACAGGTAGAGTGTGGGTATGGTAGGTGTTTCATTTTTTAGGGACTGTAGTTAATCCCAAATGAGTAGTTGGTGTTCATGCCACTCCAGTAGTCTTTCTTTATAGTGTGTAATTACATTTTGTAAATATTCCCTGTCAGTTCTAACGTAACAGGTGCTATACCTCACCTGTCTGAGTCCCTCTTTTACATAGTTCTCTCTACAAATTATCACTATGTTGCCCCCCTTGTCTGAGGGTTTAATGATTATTGTCTGATCTTTCTGTAACTCAGTGAATGTGTTCTATTGTCTCTTGTTCAAATTACTCAGTTTCAAGTGTTCTCTACTTAGTTTCAAAATGTCCTCCGCAACTGTGTCCGAGAATACGTCAATATTGTCTTGGGGAAGTTGGGGAATGGATCTAGATGGCATTCTAAAATTCGTCGCCTCAGTACCCCCTGTGTCGATACCAAGGATGTTGTTAATATGGTCAATATTAGTGGGATCTAGAGAGTCATTGGAATTACCAGATATGATTGTGGTCTCTTCCATTCCTTCTAAACTGTGTAGTGTTTGTAATGTCTCAAGGTCTCTTATTGTAAGTGCAGTACGGGGAGAAGTGGTTGTTGTTGTCACATCAATTGTTTCTCTGTTTGGATGTAATGCATGCATTTTGTACAATTTCAACTTCCTAACAAACTTAAATAAATCGATCCTTAATTGTGCATAATTTACTTGTGACGTAGGACAAAATGATAATCCAAGTTTAAAAGTCCCAATGTCCTCATGTGTGAATTGTGTTTTAGAGAGGTTTATTACTGTTGCTTTCTTCGATTGTACTGCCGTTACTTGTTCTTTCCATGCTGGCCCCGTATTCTCATGCCACTGTTTGTTTGTTTTCCTTCGTTGCCTGCTTCTGTGGTTTTCACTATTGTGCCCCTTCCTCTGCCTCTTTGTTTTGACTGAAATTAGTATTTGTTTTCTTTTTGTAGCATCTGAAGTTCCTCGGAGAAATAAATCTTTGGTGCCATCTTGTTTCTCAGTACGATCCGAGTTCAGAGCTCTGGTCCGTGCCTGATTCGGATACTCTCTCCTCCATTGCTCCCAGTGTTCTATCTTTAGCAATTTGTTGGCGGGCTTTATCAAAGTTTTTGGCAAATATCAGAATCCTTCCTGCTGCGTAATCAGTTCATCCCAAAGGAATTTATGTTTGCGCTCTATTACATCCTTTTCATGGGTCTTGAGGCGTTCTTCAATTGGCTTAAGTAGTTTCTTAACAGCTTCCTGATCTATTTCTTTCTCAAATTCATCCATTATGCCCTTGATTTTAGTTGTTAGTTCCGTATGCTCTATCCATGCACTCCTGAACAGGATTCTGAGCATTGTATTCGAGCATGCATTAGTATTTTCTGTCCAATCCTTCAGTAGCTCAGGTCCAGGATTTGCCAATGTGGAGATTATAAAGTTTTTCAGGCCTCTCGTTATCCTGTTTACATCAAGGTAATTTTGAAGTGATGTGGCTACTCACCATCGATTGATTTCCTTTGTCCTAATTTTTTCCAGTGTAATTCCTCGTTGTTTCAAAGTGCCGGTTGGGCCATCGGCATCACTTACATCGGCAGCGCCGTCTCCTCTCACAGCTGACTTAGATTTAAAGATTCTAAGAGCCGATGCTTCGCTTTCCTTTAAAATTTCATTCGCCCTGTGTATTCCGTATACTGCGTGGTGTAGGTGTAAATACCTAACACACCTTAGTCACTGCAGGTTAGATCCCTTCTATGTGTCGCCAGACCCCCGTGTGCGAGAAAATGCACGCAATGTATGTATGTATATATATATATATATATAACACTAGCTGTCACCAGTAGGTAGTTATAGTTAGGACCTTTTTTTGTTTTGCTAATAACTTTGGGTCCATTTGAAGAGTCTACAAACGTTTTAAAGCTACCATTCAATATAGCTACTGTCTGGAAAGCTTTGGGGTCATTCATCAGTAGAGGTCAAGAAAAAGGGTGGTCACTAATGCGTTTTCCACTTGCAATTTCCCATAGGGTTTTAGACATGACTACAGACTTACACCAAATTTGGCGGCAAGCTAGATCTTGGTCCAGAAAGATCTCTTTTTGTAATTTGGTGACAATCCATTGATTAGTTTTCAAGTAATTAAAAAGAAAAAGATTCAGCAGCATGACCGTCTCGCGGCAGCACCTTGCAGCTCTCTCCTCCATGGTCAGCCGACAGCCTTGCTTCAGCCCCTGGGCCCCCTCTACATGCTGAGCTGCATAGGAGCCCCCAGGTAATTGTCGCACTTTGCATCCGGGTCTGCATGTGCTTATGGCAGAGCACCAATAGGGCACTGGGGTTGGCACTCTCAAAAACCATGTGCTTATTGGGAAGTACTTGTTTATGGTGCATGTGAACAGAGGTGAAAGGGGCTTGCTGCTTTTAGGGTTTGCAGTGACATCTCTGCTCTGTTAGATCCACTGTCCGAGTGCAAAGTAAATCCCTGCATGGACAGGGTCAGCGAACTGACAGGAGCGCAGTGTACGCTTTCTAGCAACCAAACTGACAACGTGGGCCACATAGCGGTGCATGCTTATCCCTCAAACACAGAGGTTAGCATCCCACATTTAATCTTTTTGCTGACACACACAGCAACAAAATAATATACTGAGCAGTACATGTTTTCTAGGCATCTAGGATCTGGGTAGTCACACACAGTTGGCTGTGACATTTCTGCTATAACCAGCAGTAGCTACTTAATCATGCATGTATTACTAAACCATGTATTCTCTCAATATTTGTTTGATTGTTTGTTAAAAAATGTCAAGCTCATTTCATATACTGTACCCTTGTGCACACTGCAGTAGCTTGCATGCTCATGGTACTTTGCTGTAGTACACACTGCTGAGCAATACATGGTTCCTTGAGTGCAATTTAGCGCCGTGGCGAGTCATGCGTCCCTATACACCACTATTGTGACAACCCTGCTGAGCATTGCATGCTTCCAGTCAGATGCTCATGGCTGACCTTGCATACTTCTACGCACTGTAATGGGGCAATCACTGCTGAGCCAAACATGCTTTGTATACTGGGTAGTTGTGCACACTGCGGAACCACGCATGCTTCATCTTCATTTCATTTGTGCCCACACAGATGATCCATGAATAATTTCTCTACGGTACAATTGCACATGCGCACCCGCCCTCTGCTGCTCCTTTCGTGCTTCATACACTGGTGAGTTTTGCACCTTTCTTTACCAGGCATGCTTATGATACTGTGCAGTTGTGCACACTACTGAGCTGTGTGCTCAATGCACCCTTTAGCCAACTGTGAAACACTCTCTTGCCTTGCATGCTTCTTTTAAGGTGCAGTTGTGCAGTATATACCATAACAACAGTGGACAGGGAAAAGAATAGAGGAGGTGGCCTACTCATAGCCACAACTCCGGAAGTGAACATCACCTCTATGGAGTCCATTAGCACAAACAAAATGGAATTATGTATCTTTAAAATGGATGTTCTGTTGGGAGGAACATGGGGAGGAGCATTAGTGTACAGACCTCCAGGCCCCATATATGACTTTCCATATAAGTTATTGGAGTTTATTGCTCCACATGTATTAGCCTCTGACTCTTTCCTTCTGTTAGGTGATTTTAACTGTCATGCAGAACTATTACATGACCCTGACACGGATCAGTTAATCACAAGTTTCAGCACCTTGGAACTAGTTCAATTGGTAATTGGGCCTACTCATATTGCGGGTCATACACTTGACCTATTGTTAACAAACTCTACAATGTTTAAGGTTGAGTCTCCACTACCATTATTGTGGACGGGTCATTTTCTATTAAAATTTGTTATTCTAGATCCTACTATCAATGCGGTCCCCTGCAGGGCAGTAGTTTGGAGACGATCCTGGCATAAAGTCACCTTACCTCTTTTTACTACTACCTTCAGGTCAGCTCTACCCAGCACAATTGATAACATTGATCAATGTGCGATCTCCCTAGATAGAACAATAACCAATGCTTTGGACAAAATTGTTCCTCTCACCAGAGTTACAATTAAAGCCCGAGCCGCTCCTTGGTTCACTGAACAATTAAAGCTAGTGAAGCTCTCTTGCAAATGTAAATGTACATGAATTTATACAGCGCAAATCACCACTAGTTTCTAAGCGCTTGCTTAGGGAACCCGTCCTGGTATTCCCCTGTGAGATAACCCCGGCAGGGAATCCGCAAGGTGAAAGCCAGGCATCCCGCCGCGAGGGGCCGTTGTGGAGATTAAGCAAGCTATTGCCCAGAGTCGCAGAGTGTGAACCCATTAATCGAGTAGGCACCGGAGCGAGAATTGTCGAGTCCATGGACATGGACATATTAGGACTGAAGACCCCGCCAAGCCGGGAATTGAACCCTGGTCCCGGGCTGACCTCTGCTTCCAGGTCTGCCTCCTCTAACCAGTGAGCCACACTTCTCCACTGAGAAGGACTGCAGAGCGAAAATGGAGGAAAACTAAAGACCCAATAGATCATAAATTATATAAAGATGTTCACCATAAGTATATGGAAAACATAAGACAAACAAGAAAATTATTTCTCCTTAGCCGTATCGAGAAGGCAGCAAATTCAAACAAAGAGCTCTATCAAATTTTGAAGGAATTCTCTACCCCGCCTGTTCGGTCACAACTTTCTACCTCTCAGAACTGGATTTTAATTTTTTTTTAAAATATTTTTTATTAACATTTTTTCAATAAACTCACATTACATTATGATCTGCACAATTTGGCAACAGTGATGTTGTTGTTCAACCAGCGGACATGCCACCTGCACACGGCAGGGACACCAGGGGTTGTAGTCCACTTGTCTTTACTGTAATGCGATTTCGAAGGGAACTGGGAGGGATAAACTGGGGGTGCATTGCGGGGGTGGGGAGAGGTCAGGGAATGAGGATCGTGGAGGATGTCCGGGTCGTGTCAGCTACAATCTGTTACTGTGGTCTTGTATTGTTTGTAGGGGCTATCAGATGGACGAAGTCACTAGGTGCAGTAGAGAGTGCAACGCGCAGCGGTGTGTCCATATAACACATGATGGTTTCGGGTGTGGGGGTAGCGGTATACGTACTCAATTGCGAGGTCTGCACTGCCGGGACCGTAGGTCATGTTGAGAGGTGTTGGGATACGTGCACGTGTGTGATTGTTTAAACTGGTGGGATAGCATGGCCCACTCAAATGACATGGGGTGTTTTCGCAGTCCCTTTGCTTCCTCCTCCCTCAGGGTTTCCTCCTCTGCCTTTGCCCATTTCTGCACCGCTCCTACCCATGCCACCATGGGGGGGGCCCGATGTGGCTCGCCAGTTCATGGCGATGTTCGTTTTGGCTAGGAGCAAGGATAGAGCCGTGAGAGTGACTGCTTCCCAAGTGTGTAACGCTGTAAGTCCTGTGAGTGCTTTGATTGTGTCCAGAATTATAGACCAGTACTGTCGTAGAGTGGGGTATCTCCAAAACATATGTTGGAATTGCGCGTCTGATGAGTGACATCTGGGACAGAGGAACTGAGTGTCTGGGCAGAACCACTTTAGGCACACTGGTGTTTGATATGCTCTATGCAAGATATAGAACTGTATGTTTTTAAAGTGTGCATTTCTTGACACTTTCTTGGGGAATTCCAGTGCTCTACCCATTCCCTGTCGTGTAGCTGTCGCCCAAATTCGTCTTCCCAGGTTGCTCGAAGATTATGAAGTGGTCTGTTAGCGAGTTCTCTCATGGACTTATACAGCCAAGTAACCAGTGTCGGCCGATACCCATATATAGGATGGTGTGGATGACCGGGCGTGTTGACGGCTCACCAGCTGTAAGATCACAGTGTGGGCGATAATTGTCTATGAGCTATCGGTGTGTTAAAAACTGTCCCAGGGGGAGGTCATATTCCTCCATGAGCTGTTCGTAGGGACAAAGCTGCCCTCCCGTGAATAACGCTTCTGCCTCTGTTATCTCGCATTCCGTCCATGCACGGAGCGTGGTGAGTGTAAAATAAGTTTCCCGTTTGGGCCAGCCGACTAGTGGCAGCTGAGGGGAGTAACATGGGGTCCCCGCCGTTATTCGATGAATTCTTTGCATATACCAGTGGGCCAAGGACACTTGCAGTGGATACGTCCGTCGAGGTTTGATACCCAGAAACAGCAGACGACTAAGTTCGGGAATGGGGACTGGGCCTTGCACTGTGTATGTTTCCCCGGTATGCCTACCCGCCGTCCAGTACGACAGCCACTGGAGTTGTGCCGCCAGGAAATACGACTCGAAAGCTGGGGCGCCCAGACCCCCCGGCGTGGTGGGTAACTGCAGTTTGGTGAGAGCTATCCGGTGTCCGCTAGCCCCCCATATAAGTTTTCGGAGGAGCGAATCTAGTTCACGAATGAAAGTCCTGGGTGGAATAACTGGTAAATTCGTGAAATAGTATAGTAGCCGGGGAAGAATGATCACCTTGGCTATGGCTACTCGACCAATCTGGGCCATCGGGAGGCTCCTCCAGAAGCCCACCGACGATCTGATGCCGGCTAACACTTTACAGTAATTACCCTCATAAATGTCAGTGGGGGAGTGGTACAGACGGACACCGAGATAACGGGGAGTGCTCATGCTCCAGGGCAGACTGCGCACCCATTCGTATCTCCCGTGGCTCAACGGACGGGTGCAATGGGTAAATTGTGTTTACCTTGAGTTCAGATGCCTCCGCGAACTCCGTCAAGGCTGTCCATATGGGTGAAAGGTCCGCAGTTATATCTCAGATGTACATGAGGAGGATGTCCGCGTATAGGGAAACGCAGTGGACTGTGTCCGCTATGGGAATGCCCCATGTGGGCCTCTCCCGATGCAAACATATCGCCAGGGGCTCCACTGCCAGGGCGAAGATCAGGGGTGACAGGGGACAGCCCTGTCTAGTACCTCTCTCCACCCGGAATGGGGACGAGACGTATCAGCCTAGTCTGACACGAGATGTGAGGTTGGTGTAAAGGAGCAGCGTGTACTGCAGAAGAGTTGGACCTTTTCCTGCCTGTCGCAGGATGGCAAAGAGGTAAGGCCACGTGAGAGTATCAAAGGCCTTTTCAAGATCGAGAATTATACAGGCCGCGTGAGGGTACATGTCTCCCACCTGATTCTGGACATGAAACATCCGCCTTATGTTTTGGGACGTGTTCCTGCCGGGGACGAACCCCCACTGATCCAGATGGACCAGGGGTCATAGAATTTGTTCATATCTATCTGTCAGAATTTTCCCCAATATTTTACAGTCGGCAGAGAGGAGTGTGATGGGGCGGTAGGAAGACAATTGTTGTGGGTCTTGGTGTGGTTTGAGAAACGTCACTATGACAGATTCGCAAAGAGAGTTTAGCAGCTCCCTCCTCTCAAGTGCATCCGCAAACGTTTCCGTCAGACAAGGGACCAATAGGATGGAGAAGGTACTGTAGTATTCAAGAGGTAGACCGTCCAGTCCCGGTGCCTTGTTCCGGGCCAACGCACGGATCGCGCAGGAGACGTCTGCTGCTGATATTTTGGCACCCAGTGTGGTTTTGTCTGCTTCTGTGATGTGTGGGATCGGCAACGGGTCTGGAAAGTGGCTTATCCTGTCTAAGATGTGTTGGGGTGAAATAAATCACAGTGTAGTATTCTTGGAAAGCATTTAAAATGTCAATTTGGGAGCGCACTAGGTCACCCGAGGGATTTATTTCTACCTCTCATGACTGGACAGACTCTCTTTCAATTATTTGATGATAAGATCATGGCTATTCATAATTCCTTCCCTGCACAAGATATTAGCAATGACACAGGAAATGTTTCAGTAGCTGCCTTTGATCCCTCTCATATTTTGGAAGAATTCACCCAGTGTAGCTCTGAAGAAGTGACTAAAGGTTTCATAAAAGTTAAATCTGGTTCGCCTGCAGACCCTTTGCCACCGACCTTTTTCCAACTGTAGCTCCAGCCCTCACCAATCTATTCAACAAATCATTGTCTGTATCAGAATTTGACCCAAAATATGGAAAACTGCCAGAGTCAGGAATATATTAAAAAAATCTACTGCAGATCCAAAACTTCTTTCCAACTATCGTCCTATATCGTTGCTCCCTTATTTCAGTAAGATGCTTGAATCACTGGTTAATAAACAGCTCGTTGTCCATCTTGAAAGCATGGATTGCTTGACCCCTCACAAGCTGGCTTTAGGAAAGCCCACAGTACCAAAATAGCTTTGCTGGAGGTATCTGATAATATCAGGCTGGCACTAGAAAATGGACAGTCATCTATCCTCGTTCTGCTATACTTATCTGCAGCGTTCAACACCATCTCCCACAGCATTCTTGATCATCAGCTTTGGGAGATTGGTGTCAGGGGAAAGGCTTTACAGTGGCTCAAAAACTATCTAACCGATCGAACTACGATAGCACAGGTAGGAAATACCAGCCCCTGTAGTAGATCCGTCAGGATGGGAGTACCACAGGGCTCTATTTTGGGACCCACACTCTTTAACCTTTATGTGACCCCTCTGGCCAAAGAGAGTAGATCCCATGGCTTTGATGTTATGTTATGTTATGAGGGACACTCAGATCCTGGTCACTCTTGGTCCAGACCCATTGGAAACCAAGTCCTGTTTCAAAGATTGCATGTCTCATATTGATAAGTGGATGTGCACCAACCGCTTACAGTAGAATGGAGGAAAAACCGAGATAATGCTCTATGGCAAGGCTTATGAGCATTGGTCACCTGATTGGTGGCCCTCAAGTCTTGGCCTTTGTCCTACTCCAACAAAATCTGGGCTTTCAAATGGACAACACACTGTCAATGAAAGACCATGTTAATAAGAGAGTTGGCTCATGCGTAGCCTGCGCAAAGTTTCAAGTGGATTCCGACGGAGGCAAGAAAACCACTAGTCCAGGGACTAATTATTAGTCGTATTGACTATGGGAATGCCCTGCTATCTTCTACCAATGAAAACCTTCTCTCAAGGATGCAGGTTCTGCAGAACACAGCAGCAAGGCTGGTACTTAATCTTCCACCAAGATCTCCATCGACACCCAGTTTGAAGCGTTTACACTGGCTGCCTGTAAGAAAACGTATACACTTTAAGATTCTTTGCATGACGCATATGAATATGTACGTAAAAGGTCCAGATTTGTGGACCAAAAAGTTAAGCTGGTATCAACCTGGTAGAACTTTGAGATCCAGCAACCAAGCACTCCTCTCATCTCCCAGAATCCGTACCACCACATGTGGAGGGAAATCTTTCTCGTTCCTTGCTCCGTCTCTTTGGAACAAACTGTTCTTATATCTACGCACCACAAGTGATCATAACTCTTTTCGTAGGAATTTAAATACATTGCTGTTTGACATCTAACTGCACCAAATCAAGTTCTTCTCAGAGTCATCCACCAGCGCCATGAGACTTTCGAGTGATATGTGCGCTTAATAAATATTCTATCATTTGATTTGATAGTGTTAGGCCTTAAATGCTTAGTGTGAAAATAATGTTTGCATACATCTGAGCCATGCTTTCTTTTTTACACAGTACAATTGTACACACACTTTAGTGCCATATATGCTTTATATAGACTGCTGTGCTGCGGAGTATAAACAGTTACGCCTTTCATGCTTCCTGTATGGTGCAGTTCTGCACACTGTTAACTCCTAACTGGTTTGCTGTACAATGTAGTTGTGCACACTACAACACAGTACAATTGTGCACACTTGCGCTATCCTGCTTTCAACCCGTGTGCCAGTCACACACACACCAGACCACACCCCCCACACACATCTTGTATGGATCCAATACAGCGCAGTTGTGCACAAGACTGTTAAGCTATGCTTGCTGTGTTTGTATCCTCTACAGCGCAGTTGTGTGCACACAGAAGAGCTGTGCACGACATTTGCATAGCATAAGTTTGTGCACGCACGCACAGAAATCTCCTCTTATTCTTCCTACATAGAGTATATTTGTTTTTTATTTTTTTTATTTCACAAATGTTTATTGGTAGTTTCCAAAACAGAAACATACAGTAAAAAAACATAAGGGACAATAAGTAAATGAATGGAAAAATATCTGTATTGGGAGTGACAATCACAGAAAATCAGAGTAAATTAAGACTAAGACAACAATAAAGCAATAAATGGAAGCAGCATAGTAACAGTCATAAACATCATATATAGTATCTACACAAGGGTGATGGACACTGGTAATACAGACTTCAACGTTCCCTGGGAAGATTACCTGAAGCCGACAAGTACGTTACAGAGTAGGCTTGGTGGTAAGTATATGCGGTCATATGGGCATGAAGGTTGGGAAGTGTGAAAAATCATGGGGGTTTATGTACGCTAAAATAATTGTCAAGGGAAATCCATATTTGTCTATGAGGAGGGTGCCATGGGGTATTTTGGAGAGAGATATTATTAGCGCCTCTCAGGTTGGTGATCCAGTTTAGCCAACATTTAAAGGAGGCTTTACGCGTCTCCTTCCAGTTGTTCAGAATTATCTTCACAGCAACGGTGAACAAAAGGTCAATTAAGACCCTGTCATCATCTGAGAGCGAATCAGCTCTGGTAAAGCCCAGCACTAAGGTAGAAAACTCTTTGGTGGGGGAGAAGGAGAAAACTTTTGCAATGAATGCAAAGACTTTGTCCCAGAAGGCTGTAACACAGACACAGCTTAGTAAAAGGTGTTCAAGGTCACCATCTTTCTCGTTGCAGTTCCAGCATGTGGCATTGTCTCTAATATTGTGTGCAAAGAGACGCGCCGTTGTCCAAAAAGCTTTGTGGAGAAGCCAAAACTTCGTCTGGGAGAGTGTAGGGCTTATTTTGTGTCTCATGGTTGATTCCCAGGTTTTGGACCACTCCGCTTCTGAAATTGGTACCGAAGAGTATGATTCCCAGAACTGCCGAAGGTCTTTATTGAGATTGGAATGCTGTGGCCGTAGGATTTTGTAAAGCCTGGAGACCTGGTGGCCCAGCCTATTGAAGGCAGCTAGGGAGCTTGGGAGGGAGGGCGGCTTTTTGGACAGTTTTGCTTTGGAGTTTTCTGTTTTAATATTCCAAAAGTTGTAAAATTCTATTGCTTCTACATCATATTTGGTTTGGAGTTCTTTAAAAGAGAATGGGTAAGAATTACTAAACAGTTGGTGTGGGAAAAATATACTATTATTAATCCAGATCTAATTGTGTAGTGGTTTCCCTTTGTACATTATTAATTGACTGTGCCATAGCGACTCCCAGTCAGAGCACCTTATGTGGTTAGTCAGGAGTTTATAAATTTTTAGGAGGTCAAGTCTTGTATTTTTAAAAATGGATATTGAGCAACCGACCGTATTCATTTTAGCAGTAAGAATGGACGCTGGAGCAAGATTTTTGAAAAGGGCTTTCTCAACGTTTAGCCATCCAGGAATGTATTCAGCTGGTGGCGCGAGCCAGTAAGAGCCTTGTTTGGTAAGGAAGGCAATCTGGTATAGTTTAAAATCCGCTAGATTGACCCCACCCAAGGGTTTGTCGATGCGTAGCTTTTTTAGGCTAATTCTAGCCTTTTCCCTTTCCATAGGAATTTAGAAAGTAGAGTATCTAATTTGTGATGGAAGTACTGGGACAAGGTGAGAGGGAGCATTGTAATGAGATAATTCACTAAAGGGGAGATCATCATTTTAATGGCTTCGACCCTTCCCCATCAAGTTATAAAATGGGGGGACCAGCCATCCAGTTGTGATTTCATTTTGTCTAGAGTGATGGATTCATTGTGATGAAGTGTTTTGAGAAGGGAGATGCCGAATTCGATTCCCAGGTATTTAATAAAACCAGTTTTCCATATGAGGCCTGAGGCACCCAGCATTTCTCTGGTACCATAAACGTTTAGGAGCTTAACCTCTGACTTGTCACGGTTCAATTTGTACCCAGAGTGTAGCGAGTATCTTTCTATGGTAGTCATGAGAGATTTGATGGAGGTCTCTGGATTCTCTGTCGCCACTAGAATGTCGTCAGCATATGCAGCTAGTTTCACCTGTGTGTCCCCGAAGCTCACTCCCGCTATTTCTTTATTTTGTTTTATGCCTGATATGAGCGGTTCAAGGGCCAGGAGAAACAGGGCTGGAGAGAGGGGGCAGCCTTGCCTGGTGCCCTGTTGTAAACGAAATGAGTCCAAAAGGGAGCCATTGATGGCGATTCTAACAGACGGTGAAGAATAAAGGGCCATTACCATATTGATGTAGAAATTCCCTAAATTAAAGCCTAAATTAAAGGCTTTCATGCAGTGATGTAAGAAGGACCAAGATACTCTATCGAACGCTTTTTCAGCGTCAAGGGTTATGGCCAAAATTGGGGTGGGTATTATTTTGGCTTTCTAATGGATATGGCATAATAGTTTTGTGTTGTCATTGGACATACAATGTTTTAAAAATCCCACCGGGGAGTTACTGATTAATTTGGGGAGAATGGCATTAAGTCTACTCGCTAGAATTTTCGCATACATTTTGCAGTCCAGATTTCTAAGCGAAATGGGCTGAAAGTTTTTAGTTAGAAGGGTGCCTTTACCCTCCTTCGGGATAACAATTATAGTGGCTTCGCCCATTGATTCCGAAGCACTGCCAGAGGAGGCAATCGAGTTAAAAAGTTTTAAGAACATGGGGGAGAGCGACTTATCAAATGCTTTGTAGAAGCTTGCAGAAAACCCATCTGGACCGGGGGCTTTGTTGCTTTTAAGTGATTTAATAGAAGCCAGGATTTCTGTGTCTTTGATGGGGGACCCTATTGTAGAACTATCTTCATCAGAGAGTTTGGGGAGGTTCAGGGCATCTAGGTAATTAGTGCAAGCGACTGGGTCGAATGACATCTTGTTCTTGTAGAGGTCTTCATAAAAGGTCTTAAAGGTGTCAACAATTTTTTCTTGTTTGGTGTGTGTATTGTTAGCGGAGTCTTTGATTGATGAAATAGTGAGTAATTTTTGTCTGTGTTTGAGGTAGGACGCCAGAAGTTTTCCAGCTCTATTCCCTTCACATAGTTTCATGGCTTTGAACTTATTAACCCAAACACCGGCTCGTCTGCTTGCAATAGTGTTATATTCGTACTTCTTATTGATCAGTTGCTCTAAAACCAGTTTGTTATCAAGGTCAGTCGAGTGGGTGGTTTCTAGGATCTTGATGTCTTTTTCAAGCTTGTCTAGATCTACATTAAGTTTATTATTGGTCCTTGCTCTAATGCCAATAATCACCCCTCTAATTGTGACTTTCAGGGCGTCCCAGACTGTGGAGGTGTTCATATCAGGGGAATCATTCAGTGAGATGTATTCCTTTATGGCGTTTTCTATTTGTTGTTTGCTTTCAGGGTCCGATAGAATTTCCTCATTAAATCACCAGTGTTTTGGGGGTAAACTCGAATGGGAGCACGCAAGTTTGGCGCTAATGCAGGAGTGGTCAGAGATCAGCTTTGGAGCGATGTCTGTTTCCTCGATGAGGTAAGTGAAAGGGCTAGAGATTAAAATGTAGTCAATTCTGGAGTATGAATTATGTGGGGCTGAGTAGAAGGTATAGTCCCTCCCATCAGGATGTTGGAGGCGCCAAGAATCCTTTAGTACGAATTTGGTGCACAGGCAAGTGAGTGACTTGTGGGAGCGAGAAGGTTGGAACATGCATTTTGATTGTCGATCTAATAAAGGGTCCATTGGGAGATTGAAATTGCCGCCTACAATTAGGAGTTCATCTTGTGGGATGGTCTCTATGGCTAGGGAGACTGATTCCCAAAAGTCTGGGGCATCAGAGTTAGGACCGTATATGTTTACTACATAAATGGGATCTTCGTCCATTAACAGGTGGGTAATTAATAGTCTTGCATCTGTGTCGTGTGTGTGTGAGGTAACAGATAGGTTCGATTTTTTTGAGATTATGGTGATCACTCCTCCCTTCTTGTGGTTTGTCGAGGAGCAGAGTGTGTGGGAGATCCAGTTGAGGTTAATAAAGCTGATGCCCTCCTCTGAGAGCTTAATCTCTTGGAGCAGGATGATATCCCCTTTTGATTTAGATAGGTATCCAAAAACCTTCCGTCTTTTCACTGGGTAGTTGAGACCCTTGACATTCAATGAGACTACATTGAGATTTTCAGCTAAGAAATTGATTTTAACCATCTAAAGAGTTGTGGTCGCATAGAGAGCCGCCCTCTGTATACCAGTTGTTGCGCGGTATGAGACTACAATTTGAAGGGTTTGTGGTTTATCTCTAGTATGTGGGCATTGGTAAACGCATGACCTGTGTGATACTATAAAAGCGTTATCTTTCGCAACGTAAAAGAAACAGAAAACAAAGCAGCAACGTAAAAGAAACAGAAAACAAAGCAGAAGGAAACAACCAGTGTAGTATACAACCCCATTTTCAATCCCTCCCCACCCCTCTCCCCATCTCACCCTTGTCCCCCACATCCCTCCCTACCTCCCTCCCCGAATGTAAGAACTTAGGATGTAAGACAGCAGTACCGTCTATGGGCAGAACAGAGATATTAAATGAGAGACATTGGCTCTTCAGGCAAAACAAGATTAGAGGCCTATACTACATTAGACCCTGAACAAGTAACCAGGAGCATGGATGATAACAAGTTAAAGAGTGAATTATAGAACAGCATAACTTCATGCAAGAATCCTGCTGCCTGCATGCGTCACAACAGTCTGATAGTGGACCCTGCTGAGCCATGCATTCTTCAGAATTATTTGTGCTCTGATTGCTTAGTCATGCATGCCTCTTTAGGGTTTTTTGCTGACAGATTGCTGAGCCATGCATTCTTCAGATATATTTGTGCTCTAATTGCTGAGTCATGCATGCCTCTTTAGGGTTTTTGCTGATAGACTGCTGAGCCATGCATTCTTCAAATGTATTTGTGCTCTTATTGCTGAGTCATGCATGCCTCTTTAGGGTTTTTGCTGATAGACTGCTGAGCCATGCATCCTTCAGTGCCTGCAAGATACTGTACCGCGCTAGCATTTATACAGTGCTTGCACTGCTTTTGTTACAGTTTATCCCAGAGCGTTGCTCACACCGGGGCATGTCTCAGAGCATGGTTTGTTGTGTGCTCCTGGAAGCCTTCAGTGGTATCCAGGAGTAGATAACCACTTAGTGCTTTGATTCTTCTTGCGAGACCTAGTGTATGCAATAATAGTTATACATTAACAATAATAATAACGACAACTGAAATGATTGTAATAAATGGAACAACACAAAGAGAGCTCAGTTTGCATATCCTCACTTTCTCACAATGCTTTAAAGTGCTTTATTGCAGCCAACAAGACTGACATTTTTGTCACTGCCCCCATTTCTGTTCCTCATTATCTGTTCTTGCCTTCAATAGCTTGTTTATGCCTGGTGTTCTCCTGGTGTTCCTCCTTCACCCTCTTCACTTTTCCATTTTCCTGTTCATCTTGATGTCTCTCTAACGTTGTATGAAATAAAAAGGATTTATAGAGCGCAAACAAATGCCTAAAGGTGTCAATGAGCTGACAGCAGTTAGTCCTAAACAAGGAACCCTCACCTGGATCTCTCCCTCGAGGCAGACGGCCTCCAGGTGTTGTGTTTCCTGAGGCTCTGCTCCCCTGAACTAAGGGGTTAATGTTGTGACATCCACGCAGCAAGGGTCCACGTGAGGCCGCAGGAATAGGATCCAGTGGACACCAATACACCACCTAGTACAGATGGAAGCAGACGCAGAGGGGTACACCCACCTACCTGTGTGCCTCCTCTGTACATCATATGCCCCTATATGCACCTCCTCTGTTTATACCTCATAGGCACCTACCTCTGCATCTCCTCTGTTTATACCTTAAGAGCACCTGCCAGTGCACCTCCTCTCTTTATACCTCATAAGCACAACCTGTGCACCTCCTCTGTTTATACCTCATTAGCACCTACCTCTGCATCTCCTCTGTTTATACCTTAAGAGCACCTGCCAGTGCACCTCCTCTCTTTATACCTCATAAGCACCAACCTGTGCACCTTCTGTTTATACCTCATAAGCACCTACCTGTGCACCTCCTCTGTTTATACCTCATAAGCACCTACCTGTGCACCTCCTCTGTTTGTACCTCATAAGCATCTACCTGTGCGCCTCCTCTGTTTGTACCTCATAAGTACCTACCTGTGCATCTCCTCTGTTTATACCTCATTAGCACCTACCTGAGCTCCTCCTCTGTTTGTACTTCCTAAGCACCTACCTGTGCACCTTCTGTTTATACCTCATAAGCACCTACCTGTGCTCCTCCTCTGTTTGTACCTCATAAGCACCCGCCTGTGCGCCTCCTCTGTTTGGACCTCCCAGATAACCTTCTGAAACGAAGCTTGTGATCACCATACTACCAACCATGGCCTCTGCACTATCAGGCTATGACTATTATCTGACGTCTGCTGTGTGCATGCTTCTAGTGTGTAGAGTGAGTACACAAACAGAGGGGAGTAGGGAGCTGAAGGACATGGAATGAGGTACACCTGGATAAAAGAAATATGGGAATGGAGGAATGTGACCACCTGTGGACAACAGACACCTCCTCCCGCTCTACCAAAGCCCTGTTGAGTCACAAAGTAGCATCCTGGCCTTCAGACAGACAACAATAAGTTAAATATCATGGAAAACAGGAACATGGAAAGCAATTATTAATATGCACACATCTGTTGGATTGGGGGATATTTCAGTTAAATTATTGGTTGTGATGGATTCTCTATAAGGAATAAATGACTGATATCGTTGAATAATAAATGACATGATTTAATATTTCTTTGCTTTATCTGTGTGCCCAATATAAAGACGGGCCATTGGAATCAGCTCCTCATTCTGTTTTACAAAAAACCCTGGAAGGAGCTGCTGATTGAAACACAACCGGATCATAACTTTACCTACTTTAGGAAGAACTAAAGACTCACTTTTGTAAGTTGCCTTTCAGTTCAGAATCAGTCAATAGTTCAACGGAGATGGATATATATTACGCTGATAGAAAATCCACCTCAACTCGGGATAATGCTCCAGTCTTCCAGGTTAGAAGGATCCAGAAATGCTTGAGCCAGGAGGGCTGTAAAATGTGTTGACGGTGACTTAGGGCCTTACTACGAGTGTGGCGGTCTTCCAATGGGACTACCACAGCGGAGGTACCAGGCAGACTGCCAAGCCCATTGAGAGCCCGCCGCCGGATTATGACCTAATCCAGGCTGGGTGGCGGTGCAGCAGCGGTCTCGCGGCGGCTGTATTAGGCTCATTTGAGAGTATAAACAGCATATCACCACCTTAAGAGTACCTGCAGCACGTTCCTGCGCCATGTCATGCATGCCACACTGTGCAGGAACAAGGGTGCAATTCCATGGGGTGGCACAGCATGTGCCCCCCGAATGCAACCCCAGGAGCAGATTCGGCCGGGGCCCTGTGAGGGCCCCCTTACCTGCATGTCCTTTATCCTTTTCATGGTGGGGTCCCCGACATGAAAAGGGCGGTGGATATGCAGACCGTAATATGCTCAGCGATGTCGGCATCGGCACTGTCAACATATTCAGGGTGTTTGCAGACCGCCTCCACAGCGGGATCCTTGATCCTCGCGGGGTGGCGGCCTCGTGGGGGTCCCACCACCACACTCATAATACGACGGTCAGACCACCAGGATGGTGGCAGTTGGACCGCCACAGTGAGTGCGGCGATCATGAGGGCCGTCGCACTCGTAGTAAGGCCCTTAATGAGCTGCAAGGTAACTGGCAGGAGTTGGCATTTGAGCTGATCCAGTGTGAACATGAAAGCATTGTGGAAGACGGTGTCTGGAGTTACCGTTGTCATATATACTTCCTAAAAAGTTACCTTTGTCATGTATACTTCCTGAAGAGTTACCTTTGTTAGACACTTCCTAAAGAGTTACCTTTGTTATACACTTCCAAGTTACCTTGGTTAAATACTTCCTGAAGAGTTACCTTTGTTATACACTTCCTGAAGAGCTATCTTTGGTAGATACTTCCTGAAACTAAATTAACAGCAGCGCTTCCTGATTCCTCTCTTTTTCCACAATCTGTTCTGTTTAAATTAAATCTTGTCCATGTATATCTACGTAAAACTCTACCTGTAGCACGAGTTCTCTGTGGCTGCCCTTTCTTTAGTAAGTTACTCTGTCAATAATGGTAATTCACTGCCTTTTCAGAAGTAAATACAATGTGACATGTTCAACCACAGTTTTATTTAAATATCCATGTATGGTAAAATGTTCCTTACTAAATTTTAAATATGGTAGAGAAGAGATGTCTTATCCAGCTGGTTAAATATTGTGTATTCACATTCTTTACATTTGCATTTAGTAATATTGCATTTCTTTGCATCCGATAGAAAATAGGACTTAAAGGCACGGATTGATTATGAATAATGAAGATAACACATTAAACCTGAAAAAACTATCAAAAATAAGGAGCTCCATAAACATCAGTGCAATCAGAGGCAGAGGACAGATCCAGGAAGAAGCAGTCAAAGGCAATTCAGTGAGTGTACGTGTCTGAGCTCTGCACCTCGACACCCCAAGACGAAGAAATGACCTCTACAAAATTAAGGCAACAAAACTGACAAATCACCTGCTGTATAAATAAGCGTCCAACACCAGCTTTGATCATGAGGCCGGTATGAGAGTTGGAGGAAGGTCTCGTGTCTATTTTTGATCCATAGCTTGGAACAAAATCCCATTTCAGCGTTGATCTGTTAGCAATATGATAATGTTTAAAAAAGGTTGAAAAATTGGCTTTTTGTCCATGTTTGAAACAAACTGATTTACTTTCTTTTCTGACCTGTGCTTTGCCCCAGGACACTCTTTGGAGTAGCTGTACACATTGCAAGTCGATTCATTATCATGATGTTGCTAGAGCAGTGCTTCTCTATCTAAACTGGCAACAGACCACCATTCAGTGCTCTAGGTGTATTGCAAACTCTTCCTAGCCAAACCGCAGGCACCAGGGAAAAGCACAACGAAGTGGAGCCTAAAAACTGAAGGCTGAAGGAAAGGAGAGTTCTGCTCTCTAAAGTACAGAGTATTGTCCCAATTTGCACCTACCTGAACAAAGATTAAGCTTTACCCGCAAGCATGCGAAGCCATTATCCAATCTAAAGATGCAATCACCCACAAGGAAGCCTTACTGATATTATGAATGTGGCAGGTATTTAGTGAGTCTTGTATTTTAGTGTTAAATCGGAAATCAAGCGTCCAAAATATAACACGCATACAGGGAATGTGAAAATAACGCAAGTAGTTTATTAACTATGCTGACCCTTCAGGAAACACGGTCAGGAGAAAAATCGTGCAATTCCACTGAATATGTCAAGAACTTTAGCCAATTAGAAACCATAAAAGAGCATCAGCGAATACAAACAGGGGAAAAACCATACCACTGTACTGAATGTGTAAAGAGCTTCAGTCGGTTAACAGACCTCCATAGACATCAGATAATACACACAGGGGAAAAACCATACCATTGCACTGAATGTGTGAAGAGCTTCAGTCGGTTAACAGACCTCCATAGACATCAGAGAATACACACAGGGGAAAAACCATACCATTGCACTGAATGTGTGAAGAGCTTCAGTCAGTTATCACATCTCCAAACACATCAGCGAACACACACAGGGGAAAAACCATACCATTGTACTGAATGTGTGAAGAGCTTCAGTCAGTTATCACACCTCCAAAGACATCAGCGAATACACACAGGGGAAAAACAATACCTTTGCAATGAATGTGTAAAGAGCTTCAGTCAGTTATCCAACCTCCAAATACATCAGCGAATGCACACAGGGGAAAAACCATACCATTGCAAGGAATGTGTAAAGAGTTTCAGTCAATTATCAAGCCTCCATAGGCATCATAGAATACACACAGGGGAAAAACCATACCGTTGTAGTGAATGTGTGAAGAGCTTCTGTCGGTCACATGAACTCCTAATACATCAGCAAACACACACAGGGGAAAAACCATACCATTGCAAGGAATGTGTAAAGAGCTTCAGTCAAATTGCAAACCTCCACACACATCAGAGAATACACACAGGGGAAAAACCATACCATTGCAGTGAATGTGCCAAGAGTTTCAGTACGTTAGCAGAACTCCAAACACATCAGCGAACACACACAGGGGAAAAACCATACCATTGCAAGGAATGTGCAAAGAGCTTCAATCACATTTCACACCTCCACAGACATCAGAGAATACACACAGGGGAAAAACCATTCCATTGCAAGGAATGTGCAAAGAACTTCACTCAGATTTCACAGCTACACGTACATCAGAAAATACACACAGGGGAAAAACCATACCATTGCAGTGAATGTGTGAAGAGTTTCAGTACGTTAGCAGAACTCCAAATACATCAGCGAACACACACAGGGGAAAAACCATACCATTGCACTGAATGTGTAAAGAGCTTCAGTCACATTTCAAACCTCCGCAGACATCAGAGAATACACACAGGGGAAAAACCATACCATTGCAGTGAATGTGGCAGTAGTTTTACTTACTCTTCAGCATTAGGAAATCATCAGCGAGCTCACAAAGGGCAAACAAATCTTTTAAATGCCACAAATGCTTGAAAAGCTAAAGTCCATTATCAATCCTAAACAGGCATCAGCGAACACACACAGAAGAAAAGCCTTCAAGTGCAATGAATGTGTGAAGAAATGTAGTCAATTATCAAGCCTATGTAGACATCAGCTTGCATACACTCTGTAAATACTGTACAACTGTAGTGAGTGTAGAAGTACCTTTAGGAAATCTTTCGCATTAAGGATTCATCAGTTAATGCACACAGAGAAAAACCTTTCAGGTGCAAATGTGTGAATATCTTCTGTCAGTTATTAAACCTACGGATACATCAACTAACACACACAGAGTAAAAAAGAGCATTGCAATGAATGTCAGAAGTGATTTTGTCAATTGCAAACACACCTGGGGTAAACCTTACAATTGCACTAAAAGTGTGACGAGCTTTTGTCAATTTCTGATCCTACATAGCCTCAGCGAACACACACCTTCATTTAACTCACTTAGAAATATTCCTAGAGATGCAGTGAATTCAGAAAGAAATTACGAACATTAACAATAATATTGACTCATTTGAAGACATATACAGGAGCAGAACAGTGCAGTTATTGTGAGATGAAGGAATTACAGGAACAAATATATAATTATGTGGGTTATTCAAATACCAGATGAATGAAGAGTCGACTAGAAGAAATGAAGAAAACCAAAGATTTGTAGAATAATTAAAGTGTCTGTTCCCAGTGATTGTTCACTTCGGTACACATAGAAAAAAAAACGTGATATAACAGGAAATCTACTGGGAGACTAGCACAATGTGGAATAAAAGAAAAGAAGCACTGGTGGTTTTTATTTGGCGATGAAGAGTTGCAAAGAAAAACATCCAAGTGTTCCTGTCCATGCTACCTGTAAAAGTGTAGGGATGAATATGATTCTGCCTGTACACATTGCTATATTAGCATAAGTGAGTTAGTTGCGAAAACGCCATTTTGCTGCTTTTGCACACGACACTACATCTCTGTTTTTATAAAGACAAACTGCTTGCTTTTCCTTCACATGAGAACGATCTGTTTTTCACATCTCCAGACTCACACTGCGACCTCAAGTCTGCACAAAGTGTTCAAGGTTAAAATAACAATGTATGCTGTTGATGCAGGTTGATCGGCCCACGCTCTAAACACAACACAAACACAGCTGCTCATTTCTGAAACTCAGGTGCTTTTAATATTGCACTGCATGCATGAGTCTAGCACTTGGGAAAAACCTTTCAATCAACAAAGAGCTCTGCTGATCTGGGATGCGGTTCACTTCACCTGACTTTGGAGGTATGGGGTTCCCGGTTTTAACCTAGAGATCTTCTATTATTATAATACCTAGCACCTAGCAAGGGGAGGGTGGTACACAAGGCGCTATAGACCTGGTTCCACTATCATTATAATATGATTTCTCCCTCTGTATTTTATGGAATTGTAACAATGTTGATTGTATTGATTTTATGCATCTTTTTACTTGTTAGCAAATATACTGCATCTTAGAGCACGTAGTTGAAATAAACATTTTAAACTATACCGTGTCTCTGATTGCTCACGTTGTGGACATTTATGAGAATAAAAACAAAAGAGTGTTCTTGATTCCCACTATTCCTGAGAGGTCCCAAAGTCGCTTGTTCATTGGTAGCTTCGCTGTAGTACGGAGAATGAATGAGACACTGTTGCTAGTCGGATAGGGGTTCTGGGCACTGAGGTGGATTTTTGGTACACCACAATACACTGAGGTCCTGGTTTCCTGCGCATAGTTCTGTGCATGAGCAAAATTCCCGCAACATGGCGCCCAAAGTCTTGATTAGTGCTCGTATCTGTCCACAATACCCTCAACACCTTTTCCTGTTAACATGCGTGACGGATTAACCTACCTATATGAATGTGTTATAAGTTAATTCAAGCATGAGATTTATGAAAAGGTTCACATTTTGAATACTACCCTTTGTTGTACTGCAATTTATATAAATTGTTTTTCTTCTCTATGTCCTCATGGGTGATATTGACATAGCTCAGCATAGTTGGACAGCGCTCCGGCGTCATCTGACGCAGTTTGGAGTACCAGACGATGGTATGTCTGTTATCTTTGTGGTGAGTGCATATTCGGCGTTCTCCTTTGAGCTTTTCTACTCTTGGGTCACGTTTCCTGCAATAAATGCAGATGAGGATACATTTCATACATACACTCACACTGCGATTCCTGTGAACTATACTCCATATAGGACACAAGAGATTCCAGTTTCGCCATGGCAGCATCGTGTTTGGTTGTATGGCACCCTCCCCCACACCGTAACTCCGGGTCGGTTAGGTCGCTTGTCAATTCCTGGGGCAACTTGGCCAGTCTTAGCCGGGTTCACACCATATCCACGTTATCTCAATGCCCCGATTGACGACTTGTGTCAACTTTATACCTCTTTTGTTGGGGTACATAGGGCTTTGGTTCAATATGTTTCTTGCAGCGGAACAAGTTGGACCGGCCGGGATGTAGATTAGTCCATTCATGGTTAATTCGGTAATGGGCAAGCACCCTCAAACTAAGTACAATATGCTTTATTGTCTTGCTGAGAAATTTGACCAACTGGAAGCAGTGTTTCCTAATACCACTCCTGTGGAAAAACACAGGATTCTCACAATTAATTTGCAGAAAGACTTATTGCCAGAGTTAACAGATTGTGAGATTTGGGGTAAAGTATTTGCAGCAGAATATGCAAAGTATTTCTGCGCGCTGTCTATGAATGTCTTGCCCTCTGTGATCAAGCATGTTCCGGATGAGCACAGTGCGGATGCGGCTGTCGAGTTGAGAATGAGGCTCGTTGGAGTGTTTGACGTAGTTGCTGATCTCATCTTTTGTAATGTAAAGGGAGATGCAGTTAACTTTCAGGTGTCGAATGCTTTGCACCTTGTCCAAGACGACAACAAACCCCGAGCGTTACCATGAATTATTGCGGCGGCTTATAAGCCCATTGGCCACAATAGTTTGGGTGTTAAGCCTTTTGCTAAAACAGCAACTCAACCGCAGACTCAGATAGCAAAGTCTACTAAAGACAACCATCCAAATTTTCCAAAACAGAATTGGAAGAATAAAAATCAGGGGAAGCAGCAAAAGAAACAGGGGTCGCGTCCGGCGTCGCGATACCAGCGTCGCTCCGAAGCCGCCAATTCCTTTGTTGTGCACGGTGCAGCAGATTTAAGGCGCTGCCACCGTAACTGCACCCATTTCAGACACCATCTTGCTGGGGGGAAGGGTTGCTTCCAGTTGTTGGACGCCTCCCGCCCTCCCAGTATATTTAAGGGGCGTCACATACTATAGCTGTGATATTTGCCATATTCTCCCCTGAGGCGGAAGACTGGGGCTCTCAGCTCTTTTCTGTTCACTGCCTTACTGCACGCTCTTGAAATACGAGGTACGTGTTCTTTAAAATCTGTATATATTTTAACAGCTCTATTTTAAACGCTACCTCTTTACACTTCGGCACAAGACTAGCGTCGCTCCGAAGCCGCCAATTCCTTTGTTGTGCACGGCGCAGCCGATTTAAGGTGCTGCCACCATAACTGCACCCATTTCAGACACTATCGTGCTGGGAGGAAGGGTTGCGGTCCAGTTGTGGGACGCCTCCCGCCCTCCCAATATATTTAAGGGGCGTCACATACTATAGCTGTGATATATTCCATATTCTCCCTTGAGGCCGAAGCCGGGGGCTCTCAGCTCTTTTCTGTTCACTGCCATACTGCACGCTCTTGAAATACAAAGTACGTGTATTTTAAAATCTGTATATATTTTAACAGCTCTATTTTAAACGCTACCTCTTTGCACTTCGGCGCGAGACTAGCGTCGCTCCGAAGCCGCCAATTCCTTTGTTGTGCACGGCGCAGCCGATTTAAGGTGCTGCCACCGTAACTGCACCCATTTCAGACACCATCTTGCTGGGAGGAAGGGTTGCGGTCCAGTTGTTGGATGCCTCCCGCCCTCCCAGTATATTTAAGGCGCGTCACATACTATAGCTGTGATATTTTCCATATTCTCCCCTGAGGCGGAAGCCGGGGGCTCTCAGCTCTTTTCTGTTCACTGCCTTTCTGCACGCTCTTGAAATACGAAGTACGTGTATTTTAACATCTGTATATATTTTAACAGCTCTATTTTTAACGCTACCTCTTTGCACTTCGGCGCGAGACTAGTGTCGCTCCGAAGCCGACAATTCCTTTGTTGTGCACGGCGCAGCCGATTTAAGGCGCTGCCACCATAACTGCACCCATTTCAGACACCATCTTGCTGGGAGGAAGGGTTGCGGTCCAGTTGTTGGACGCCTCCCGCCCTCCCAGTATATTTAAGGGGCGTCACATAATATAGCTGTGATATTTGCCATATTCTCCCCTGAGGCGGAAGCCGGGGGCTCTCAGCTCTTTTCTGTTCACTGCCTTTCTGCACGCTCTTGAAATACGAAGTACGTGTATTTTAAAATCTGTTTATATTTTAACAGCTCTATTTTAAACGCTACCTCTTTGCACTTCGGCGCGAGACTAGCATCGCTCCGAAGCCGCCAATTCCTTTGTTGTGCACGGCGCAGCCGATTTAAGGCGCTGCCGCCATAACTGCACCCATTTCAGACATCTTGCTGGGAGGAAGGGTTGCGGTCCAGTTGTTGGACGCCTCCCACCCTCCTCTAAACCCGCCCCTTACATGTACAAAAACATTAACCCTCCCCATCAGCGGGCGGGCGCAGCGGGCGCGCCAAAGGCAAGCCCGTCTGCGCCCGTCCGCGCCTGGACCGGGCCCAGGGCCACCACCCCTGGTCCCCTTAACCCAGCGACTTGTACACTACTCTAATATTAAGCTGCTCGAGATGCGTCCTCACAATCACTGCGATTGTCGAAAGCTTGACCCAATATCCCTTCCCGGTCTTTTCACACAGTTCTGTCCTCATTGTATGGTTTCTATCCCCCTCGCCATTAAATCACCCTCCAGTGCTAACAAAAATACACATACCAGCATATCAATAGCACTTTCTAATGTACGCTCGCTCGGTAAACACCGACAGGATATAGCAGACTTGATAGAGGATAGGAATTTAGGTATATTATTCATGACCGAAACTTGGATGGACAATTCATCCGACCCAGACCTAGTGATTGCAGTCCCAAGAGGTTTCACAATCTATAGACACGATAGACAGCATAAAAAAGGGGGCGGAGTAGCGATTATCGCCCGTGACTCACTTAATGTGAGAATTACTGCCACCCCGTCATCCTCCTGCGAAGCTTTGCAATTCGCAATCATGCTATCCCCTTCCAACAACTTCAAAGGGATCCTCGTATACAGACCACCTGGATCACGACTTATCACAGATTTGAGTTCTATCCTGGAATCCCTGGCTCTGGAAGACTCTTTTACAGTTTTGGGTGATTTTAATTTTCACCTAGACAAACTAGAGGATAGGGATACTTTATCTCTTATCTCGGATATGAAGACATTTGGTCTTCCCCTTCTGGTTAACTCTCCTACGCATGACGGTGGCCATACACTGGATGGCATCTTCTCCAATCTGGAGGATATCCACATAAATCAAATCCTCCCTTTCACTTGGTCAGATCATTACGCCATCTTGGGCTCCATCATCATCCAGGAAACACTCACCGCTAAAGTATTCGCCAATTCCCGTCAACCGTTTAAAGCCTGGAATGACATAGATAGTCCTAGCCTGAAAACGCTACTTGGTAATTCCAACCCCATTTTTTCCGCAGACCCCAACATTGCCACCAAGCAATTCCACGACTGGCTGGGTACTGCCGCTAATTCACTGGTTCCCACTAAACAGGTGACCAGAAACAGACTCGCCCCCTCGGCACCTTGGTTCACTGAAGAACTAAGAACCCAGAAACAACTCTGCAGGAACAAGGAGAGGCATTGGCGGAAGGCCTATAGCAAAGACAACAGAATTAGCTACAAGGAGACGTTGGTCAAATATAAAACCATGATCAGTGAGGCTAAGAAAAAGTACTTTAGTGAATGGATAGAGCTAGCAAAAAACTCCTCTAAGGAACTTTACGATACCACCAAGCAGCTAGCTGGTTACTCCCCTGATCTGAACCCACCTCCCTCTCAATCTCTTTGCGATGCCCTGGCTACCTTCTTTTTCACGAAGGTCAATGACATCTTCTCGGCTTTCTCAAATAATACTAATACCCCCTCTATTACCCAAACCTCGACTTACTCTGCACCCAAGTTTACTCATTTTACAGATATCACCAACGCTCAAACTGCGGAAATCATCACCACGATCAAAACAGGCTCTGCACTTGATCCTTGTCCTTTTAAAATTCTTCCACCTATTATCGATGTGCTTATACCTGCCATTACTCTAATCTGCAACACCATGTTCAGATCAGGTATTTATCCAGACGCCCTAAAAAAACTCTCCTCAAACCATTACTAAAGAAGCCTCACCTTGATAAGGATGAATTGAAAAACTACCGGCCAATTGCAAGCCTTCCATTCCTGGCCAAAGTGGCCGAAAAAGCAATGAATTTACAACTATCTGCTTTCATAGAGGAACACCATCTACTCGATGATACTCAATTTGGGTTCCGCCGATTCCACGGTACAGAGACTGCGCTGATCAAAGCCGCAGATGACATCAGATCTGTTAGACCTGTCAGCCTTAGGGTGGTCTTTCCCCGTGATTTTTTTGCCCTTGCCTCATTTTTCCCACCTTCTTTTTGTTGGCCCTTAGGTCTTCGGGCACCTTTTCATAGCTAATCTGTGTTAGGGTGCAGGTGCTCTCTACTTCCAACATGGCTGCCACTGGCCCCTGCTACTACAGCGAGGTCTTTTTAGTGTAGCACCCTAGTTGCCAGGAGCAGGCTGGGTCCCCATACAATGTTGCAACACCAGCCACCCAGCCCCTGTCCATAGTTAGAGTGGGGAAGCTCCTGGAACCTTCCAGAAGAAAGGCGGACCTGACTGTTCCCGCCTTAGAGAGTGGTCACCTGACCTGGGCATATATAAGCAAGGGAGGGAACTTTTTCTAGTCAGTTGGGGCATCACTGACCTGGGGAACCCACGCAGGAGTTTTAGGCGGGAGAGCCTAGTGAGGAACCTATGCTACTGGCAGTGACAGGATTAAGGTGCTGCCTCTTAAGCTGGGTGAGGTGTCCAAAGCTAGCCCCCTGATCTGGCCCAGTGGTAGGGAACCCCAGGGCCCATCTGCAGTGACTGAGGAGTAATTCTTCAAGCCTTCAACTCATCACCCCCCCCCCTTCCACTTCAAGAAACAAGCAACTAAGGGCGCAGAACCATCCAAGCGCCAAGAAACCTGCTTCCTGGGACCAGGTACTGGACTGTGCTGCCCTGCGCATCCCCTGCCTACAACTGGGCCTACCTGTCTCCCCCTGACTGAACTGTGGGCCAAACGCTACAATTTGCTCCCATCCTGCCTGCCTTGAGCTAACTGCCCTCGAGACTCTAGCGCTGAAGCCCCCTGTGAGGCACTGGTATTCTAAAGCGCTTCTCCCCCTCAGGAATCATCTTGTCAGCGAGGCGCTGCATTTGCCCCCAAGCGCTCACCTGCTGTCCCCGAGCGCTGCGATAGCTTGTCGCTGTCTGCCGCTGTCCCGCCGGGCCTGGAGGCGCCAGTGGCCCCCTCCTTCTGCCCAGCCGAGACTGCCCCTCAGGCGCTGTTGCTCAGCGCACCAAATCACCGCCGCAGCCCACGGAAGCGATGTGATACCCCTTGGTGGCCCCCGGTACCAGAAGAGGGCCGCCGCAGTGTGGCCGGGCCCCACCCGACTAAGGTGAGGTCCCGTGGTGGCCCTCGGAGCCTGAGGAAGGCCGCCGCGTAGTCCAGTCAGGCCTCGTTAGGCCTGAAGCCAAGTCACTGCCTCCATCACTTGACGAGGGCGTTCGGCCTCGTCATTGGCCGCGCCCCGTCTCCCTGTGCCGCGATTGGTCCCGCGGCCCGGCCCACACTGCTCCCTCATTGGCCGTCACCGCGGGCCCCGCTGACACGGCTCGGCGGCCAAAGAGAGCTGCACTTCACTACGGAGGGGGCCGCTGAGCCTGAGAGCCCCCTCCGCTTGGCGCCCCAAAAGCTGGTCCAGCTTCGCCCCGGCGCCGGGGCTCCAGAACTGCCCCCGCGGCGCACAGGGCCGGAGCTCCTTTCCCCCCAAGCGGACACTTTGCAAGGGTCTCGTAGGGCCGAAGAACACAAGGTAACCCCCTGGGGAGGAGGGCGGTAGGCCGAGTGAGGCCCGATGTCGCCCCTCCCCCGGGGTTAGCTGAGACTGGGTCCTGTTGGCCCCCTTCTGAATGGGCCTCGAATATTTGGAGGCTGGAGGGTCAGACACTTTCCTCATTATATCGTAGTGCACCATATTTACAAGCCTGATATGTTCAAAGTGTACCGTATTTACAAGCCTGATATCTTTAAAGTGTACCATATTTACCAGCCTGTTAATGAGAGGGAGAGTCATTTCACTGTACTGAATTTTCTTGCAGAGGTGGACTTCCACAATATTCTGATGATCTGATCTGGGTCGCAAACCGATCTGTATTCACAAGAAGAAAGGCTTGTGGTTGATGACTAAAGGCTGAAGTTCCTTGTTAGACTGATAAGTACTTGCTGGAATGTTTTATTACTTTCTAGGAAAAGCGTCCATGAGAGGTTTGATGTGTTACTTAAACGCAATACTATAGTCGCTTCTTGTAGGATCCTCCTGGTTTATACAATTACCCCTTTGCCTGCCAAAGAGTCTGATGCGACAGGCGGGGTTAGTTAATGTTTCATTGCTTAGATGAGCTGGTTATTATTTTAATGAAAAGTTTTACTGAAATGCTTAATGAAATGTTCACCCATTTAGAGGAAATGCAATCTGAACGTGATTCATGAAATGTCTTAATGAAATGCTTATCTGAAATACTAATGAATTACTAATGCATCGCTCTATTTGAAAGCCTATATAAAAGATCTTGATTTCTTTCAAATACAACTACTGGTGTGGTCTCCATTATTGCGCCACTGTGTGTTTCATTGGATGTGTGTGTTAACTGGCTGCTTTACACGCAAGCCCCTGGCTGCCTTCCTGCTCGAGCCATGCTACCCCCCGGACAACTGGTGGTCCCAGTTCTTACATTGTTGGCGAGCGGTGGTATCCAGGAGGACCTGTAGCTACCTAACACCCTCCACTGGGACAGAGTGTACTGCAATTAATTGGACACCTGTCGTGCTTCAAGCAAACCCAAATGCCCACTACTGTCTAGCCTGCAGCAAAGTGTGTTGAACCAGCATTGTTGCCCACATCTTAGAATTTTTCTTCCAGGTTATCTAGGTCCTCACCTGACAGAATAGAGTTCCAGCTGGCTGACCTTGATAGGTACACTGTAGTGCAGTTAAGGGAGTTTTGTCAGGGGATGGTGGTGCCTGAGGGGACGAGAGCTGTAAAAGAAGAGCTCCGTACCGCCTTGAGGGCATGGGTAAGGGCCCACCCAGAGGAAGAAGAGGATGGGGAACAGGTCACACACGGGGAGGCGGACACTCAGGAAGACCCAGGCCTGCTCAACATTGACATGTCAGACAATATATTGCCAGGAAGATGTTCCGGGTCAGGAAGCAGTGTATCTAGGGAGAGTGTGTCACCGCAGGAGTACGAGGACAGGAGGGAGGAGAGACGATTGAAGTGGGAGCTTGCCAAGTTAGAGCACGGGAGGGAGAGAGAAAGGGAAGATAAGAATCTGGCTTTAGAGACAGAAAGGGAAGATAAGCAGTTTGCTTTGGAGAGAGAGAAATTAGCATTGGAGGAAAGGAAGCTGGCGCACGAGCTGCAGCTCAAGGAAATGGAGCTGCAAGCATTGCAGTTGAGTGCGCCAGGAAGTCCTAATGGTGGCAGCGTACCAGGAGCTCATCAGGAGCCCAGATTCTGGTTACCCAAGGAGGTGATAGCGAGCTACACCAAGGGGGATGACATTGCCAGGTGGTTGGAGGCGTATGAAGTGGCCTTGACTGCCCATGGGGTGCCTGAGAAACACTGGGGAGGTGATTTGTACCGGTATATACCTCCTGATGTCAGGGACTCCTGTAATTGGAGAAGGCAGACCAGTTTAGGTATTCCCCCATGAAGGAGGCACTTATCAAACATTTTGGCCTCACCCCTGAAAGGTATCACCAGAGGTTTCGTGGCAGCCATAAGCTGTCCACGCAGAATTGGGTGGATGTTTTTGAATATGCCCGAAAGGCTCTGGATGGTTGGGTGCGTGGCAGCGAGGTGCGTGATTTTGAGGGTCTGTATAACCTTTTTTTGAGAGAGCTCCTCTTGGATAAGTGTTTTCTGGAGTTGCGCCAGCATTTGGTGGACCCCAAGCTTACTGATTCCCGTGAGCTCGCGTAGGAGGCGGATATTTGGGTCAGCACCCGGGTGTCACACAAGGGCCCCGGTGGATATGGCCCGAAAGGCGGTCAGGGCGCCCCTCAGAAGAAAGAGGGTGGAGATAAAAGAACGGAGTTCTCACGAGGCCCACAAACTAGACAGTTTGGGAAAGGAGTAGGTACCCCACCTCAGAACCGTTCCCCAAAACCCACTTACCCTGACAAGTCAGCAGCCAAAAGTGGTCCGGTGCTATGAGTGCGGAGAGGTCGGACACTACAAGGGAGATCCCCAGTGTCGCAAACGACCCCCAACCCCTACTGGTGGCAAGAGTCCCGGGGTGGCTAGCGTAGTGCTTGGGTTGGAGCTGCCCCTAGATAGGGAAGGGGAGTGGACAGGCCTGACCCTGGTTTCACTTGGGGATAGAGAGATGGTCCCAGTGACGCCCTTACCATTGAATACTGCTAAGTACCAGCAGAGGGTGAAGGTCAATGGGGAGGAGGTGGACGCTCTGAGGGACACGGGAGCCAGTATGACCACTGTAGTGAGGCGGCTGGTGTCCCCTGAGCTGGTTGTTCCTGATGTGTATCATCTGGCCGTGTTGGCTGACGGCAGAATGAGCTACTATCCCATGGCTCAAGTTCCCTTTGAATGGGGAGGAGTGTCAGGCCCGTTGAGAGTTGCGATCAGCCCTGCCTTACCTGTGGACTGTCTGCTCGGTAATGACCTCGAACATACCGCCTGGAAAGAAGTGAAGTTTAAGGCCCACACTGAGATGCTGGGATTACCAGGGTGGACTTGCGTAGTCACCACAGCTGCTCGGCAAGAAGCTCAACCCGGGTTGGAGCCTGAAACAACGGCCCAACCCACTGTCGGTCCAGAGGAAAGTGTTGTGGAGGACACACCCCGTGTGATGGATGGGGAGCCCGCGGAGGTAACCCCGGAGTCCGTGGAGGTGGATGTCGTTCCCGTGGGGGACTTGCCGACCCTTGCCGAGTGGCATGTGGAAGGAGGTCCTACCCGGGAGGAATTCTGTTGGGTGCAGGAGTGCCCCACGCTTGAAGGCATGCGGCGACAGGCCAAAGCCCAAGCGATGAACAAGGAGACCGGCAACTATCACGTGTATTGGGAGGATGGCCTCCTGTACAGTGAACCAAGGGTTCCGGTGCATGGGTCCTCGAGGGCCTTAGTGGTCCCCCAGTGTTACCGGGCCTTTTTGATGGAACTGGCGCATGAGATACCTCTACCCGGACACCTGGGCCAGGTCAAGACCTTTGCGAGGCTAGTCCCACATTTTTATTGCCCTAGGATGAGAGTTGCCTCTGACCCCTATTGCAAGACCTGCAAGACTTGCCACGCCAGTGGCAAGACTGGGACCAAATTGAAGGCCCCATTGGAACCACTCCCAGTGGTCGGGACCCCTTTTGAGCGGGTCGGTATTGACATCGTTGGGCCGTTGGACCCTCCGACCTCTGCGGGACATCGGTTCAATCTGGTGTTAATGGACCACACCACTTGGTACCCGGAGGCCATCCCTCTGAGGACCGTTACTACACCTGTGGTGGCGCGGGCCCTGATGGGGATATTTACCCGAGTGGGATTCCCCAAGTTCGTGGTGTCGGACAGGGGCACAAATTTCATGTCGGCCTACATGCAGGCCATGTGGAAGGAATGCGGAGTGACCTATCGGTTCTCCACTCTTTACCACCCCCAGACTAACGGGCTCGTAGAGCGCTTCAACAAGACCTTGAAGGGGATGATCCGGAGTCTGCCAGAAGACCTGAGGTGGAAATGAGACATCCTCCTCCCTTGCTTGCTGTTCTCGTACCACGAGGTACCCCAGAAGGGAGTCAGGTTCAGCCCCTTTGAATTGCTCTATGGCCATCCCGTTAGGGGACCCCTCAGCCTGGTCAAGGAGGGTTGGGAGAAGACTTCGAAGAAGCTTCCCCATGATGTTGTCAGCTACATGCTGGCATTCCGCAGCCAGATGGCCAAGCTGTGGAATGAAGCCTCAGACAATCTGGAGACTAGTCAAGCCGTCATGAAGGAGTGGTATGACCACAACGCTCGGACGGTGGAGTTGGACACTGGACAGAAGGTGTGGGTCATGGAGCCTGGGGCGCTTAGTGCCCTCCAGGACCGGTGGACTGGTCCGTACGAGATTGTGGAGCGTCGACGCCAGACCACCTACGTCGTGGACTTGAAGACCCCCCGACAACCACACCGGGTACTCCACGTCAACCGCCTGAAGCCTCATCATAAGCGATCAGAGCTTGCTCTCCTCATGGTGACGGATGGGAGCGAGGAGGAGAAAAGTGAGCCTCTTCCTGACCTTCTAGCGGCTCAGGAGAAGGATGGTTCAGTGGAGGGAGTTGTCCTCTCCCTATCCTTGACCCCAGAACAAAAGAGGGACTGCCGCCAGGTATTGGCGCAGCAAGCCTCATTGTTCTCCCTCACGCCTGGAATCACACATCTGTGTACCCATGATGTGGACACAGGGGACAGTCCGCCAGTGAAAAACAAGTCTTACCGGCTGTCCGAGAAAGTGAGGAATAGCATCCAGGGTAAGGTGATCAAGATGCTGGAGCTGGGTGTGATCGAACCCTCCAGCAGCCCGTGGGCTAGTCCGGTTGTGTTGGTGCCGAAAGCAGCTCCACCGGGCACCACACCAGAACTTCAGTTCTGTGTGGATTATCGGAGGTTGAATTCTGTCACCAAGACAGATGCTCACCCGATACCACGGGCAGACGAGCTGATTGACCGGCTGGGAGCAGCCAAGTACCTCAGCACCATCGACTTGACATCGGGGTACTGGCAGATTGCCATGGCCGATGGAGCGAAGGAGTTCTCCACCCCCGAGGGTCACTTCCAATTTCGAGTGATGCCCTTCGGGCTCAAGAATGCTCCGGCCACTTTCCAGCGGTTGGTGAACCAGGTATTATCTGGCCTGAAGTCCTTCTCAGCAGCTTACCTGGATGACATAGCTGTCTTCAGTAGCACCTGGGAGGACCATCTGCAACATCTCCAGGAGGTGCTGCGGGCGTTACAACGTGCCGGCTTGACTATCAAAGCTAGCAAGTGCCAGATTGGACAGGGATCTGTCGTGCACCTGGGACAATTGGTGGGCGGAGGTAAGGTGCAACCCCTCCAGGCCAAAATTGAGACCATCATGGCCTGGGAGCCGCCCAAAACTCAGACTGAGGTCCGAGCTTTCCTCGGCCTCACTGGCTATTACCGCAGATTCGTCAAGGGATATGACACCATCGTGGCCCCCTTGACCGAGTTGATGTCCAAAAAGCAGCCACGACAGGTCATCTGGACGGCTGCTTGCCAGGAGGAATTTGAAACACTGAAGCGCGCGATGTGTACCGCTCCGGTGCTGGCCACTCCGGACTTCCAAAAAGAATTAATCGTGCAGACAGATGCCTCAGAGCATGGCGTAGGTGCCGTGCTATCGCAACTCAATGATGATGGCCAAGACCAACCTGGGGCCTTCATCTCCAGGAGACTCCTCCCTCGGGAACGGCGATGGAGTACCATCGAGTGAGAAGCCTTCGCTGTGGTCTGGGCTTTGAAGAAGTTGAGGCCATACCTTTTTGGCTCTCACTTCCTGGTTCATACCGACCACCGTCCCCTTCGCTGGCTCATGCAGATGAGAGGCGAAAACCCAAAGTTGCTAAGGTGGTCCATTTCCCTACAGGGGATGGACTTTAGGGTGGAACATCGGCCCGGAGCTGACCACACCAATGCTGACGGTCTCTCCCGGTTTTTCCGCCTTAGTGACGAGAACTCCCTAGAGGTTGGGTAGCTCTCCCCACTTTCAGCTGGGGGGGGGCGCATGTTAGACCTGTCAGCCTTAGGGTGGTCTTTCCCCGTGATTTTTTTGCCCTTGCCTCATTTTTCCCACCTTCTTTTTGTTGGCCCTTAGGTCTTCGGGCACCTTTTCATAGCTAATCTGTGTTAGGGTGCAGGTGCTCTCTACTTCCAACATGGCTGCCACTGGCCCCTGCTACTGCAGCGTGGTCTTTTTAGTGTAGCACCCTAGTTGCCAGGAGCAGGCTGGGTCCCCATACAATGTTGCAACACCAGCCACCCAGCCCCTGTCCATAGTTAGAGTGAGGAAGCTCCTGGAACCTTCCAGAAGAAAGGCGGACCTGACTTTTCCCGCCTTAGAGAGTGGTCACCTGACCTGGGCATATATAAGCAAGGGAGGGCATCACTGACCTGGGGAACCCACGCAGGAGTTTTAGGCGGGAGGTCCTAGTGAGGAACCTATGCTACTGGGAGTGACAGGATTAAGGTGCTGCCTCTGAAGCTGGGCGAGGTGTCCAAAGCTAGCCCCCTGATCTGGCCCAGTGGGAGGGAACCCCAGGGCCCATCTGCAGTGACTGAGGAGTAATTCTTCAAGCCTTCAACTCATCACCCCCCCCCTTCCACTTCAAGAAACAAGCAACTAAGGGCGCAGAACCATCCAAGCGCCAAGAAACCTGCTTCCTGGGTCCAGGTACTGGACTGTGCTGCCCTGCGCATCCCCTGCCTACAACTGGGCCTACCTGTCTCCCCCTGACTGAACTGTGGGCCAAGCGCTACAATTTGCTCCCATCCAGCCTGCCTTGAGCTAACTCAAGGCAGGCAGGATGGGAGCCTGCCTGCTCCCAGGCAGGCTCCCATCGGGGTTAGCTGAGACTGGGTCCTGCTCCCCCGGGGTTAGCTGAGACTGGGTCCTGTTGGCCCCCTTCTGAATGTGCCTCGAATATTTGGAGGCTGGAGGCTGGAGGGTCAGACACTTTCCTCATTATGGTAGCAAGGTGGATATCTGACTATGGTTACCCCCAAACTTTTTGCCTGGTGTTTAGCTGGTTTTTTACATAGTTGGCCTGAGATCCTGCTATTCAGGGCCCCAGGCTAATTGCTCTCTCCTTAAAATGGACTCCATGTACCTTGGGTGCATACACAATTGGAACTGGTTCACCTTATAGGCCCTGTAACAGTGTACCATAGGTACCCAGGGCATAGGTGTAGCCAAGGCCTACCAGGGGCTGCAGCATGTATTGTGCCACCTCTGGCCTGGCCTCCATATTTTGACACAACTGGCTGATCACTCAGCTGGGGTAAGTTGGTGTAATCACCTCTTGCTTAGATATAGTATCCCTATATCTAACCTTAACTGGACACATGTTAACCTATAAGCCATTCCTATGGAAGGCCCCTGCAATCCTGGGGGCAGAGTGCATGGTTTCATGTGAGATGGTGCTCTAGCATGAGCTGAGCCTGTCTGCTGCTGTCAGGAACAACTCCCTTAGCTGTTCCGGGATATTGCCATACCATATACTCTTAAGTGCATTATAATCCTCGCGGTTATTTGCTAACTTTGGTTTGGCTTTATCAAAACATGTCGAGTAAGGTGTCATACGATTTGGAATACTATCCCCTCGATAGTCAAGCCGTCATGAAGGAGTGGTATGACCACAACGCTCGGACGGTGGAGTTGGACACTGGACAGAAGGTGTGGGTCATGGAGCCTGGGGCGCTTAGTGCCCTCCAGGACCGGTGGACTGGTCCGTACGAGATTGTGGAGCGTCGACGCCAGACCACCTACGTCGTGGACTTGAAGACCCCCCGACAACCACACCGGGTACTCCACGTCAACCGCCTGAAGCCTCATCATGAGCGATCAGAGCTTGCTCTCCTCATGGTGACGGATGGGAGCGAGGAGGAGAAAAGTGAGCCTCTTCCTGACCTTCTAGCGGCTCAGGAGAAGGATGGTTCAGTGGAGGGAGTTGTCCTCTCCCTATCCTTGACCCCAGAACAAAAGAGGGACTGCCGCCAGGTATTGGCGCAGCAAGCCTCATTGTTCTCCCTCACGCCTGGAATCACACATCTGTGTACCCATGATGTGGACACAGGGGACAGTCCGCCAGTGAAAAACAAGTCTTACCGGCTGTCCGAGAAAGTGAGGAATAGCATCCAGGGTAAGGTGATCAAGATGCTGGAGCTGGGTGTGATCGAACCCTCCAGCAGCCCGTGGGCTAGTCCTGTTGTGTTGGTGCCGAAAGCAGCTCCACCGGGCACCACACCAGAACTTCAGTTCTGTGTGGATTATCGGAGGTTGAATTCTGTCACCAAGACAGATGCTCACCCGATACCACGGGCAGACGAGCTGATTGACCGGCTGGGAGCAGCCAAGTACCTCAGCACCATCGACTTGACATCGGGGTACTGGCAGATTGCCATGGCCGATGGAGCGAAGGAGTTCTCCACCCCCGAGGGTCACTTCCAATTTCGAGTGATGCCCTTCGGGCTCAAGAATGCTCCGGCCACTTTCCAGCGGTTGGTGAACCAGGTATTATCTGGCCTGAAGTCCTTCTCAGCAGCTTACCTGGATGACATAGCTGTCTTCAGTAGCACCTGGGAGGACCATCTGCAACATCTCCAGGAGGTGCTGCGGGCGTTACAACGTGCCGGCTTGACTATCAAAGCTAGCAAGTGCCAGATTGGACAGGGATCTGTCGTGCACCTGGGACAATTGGTGGGCGGAGGTAAGGTGCAACCCCTCCAGGCCAAAATTGAGACCATCATGGCCTGGGAGCCGCCCAAAACTCAGACTGAGGTCCGAGCTTTCCTCGGCCTCACTGGCTATTACCGCAGATTCGTCAAGGGATATGACACCATCGTGGCCCCCTTGACCGAGTTGATGTCCAAAAAGCAGCCACGACAGGTCATCTGGACGGCTGCTTGCCAGGAGGAATTTGAAACACTGAAGCGCGCGATGTGTACCGCTCCGGTGCTGGCCACTCCGGACTTCCAAAAAGAATTAATCGTGCAGACAGATGCCTCAGAGCATGGCGTAGGTGCCGTGCTATCGCAACTCAATGATGATGGCCAAGACCAACCTGGGGCCTTCATCTCCAGGAGACTCCTCCCTCGGGAACGGCGATGGAGTACCATCGAGTGAGAAGCCTTCGCTGTGGTCTGGGCTTTGAAGAAGTTGAGGCCATACCTTTTTGGCTCTCACTTCCTGGTTCATACCGACCACCGTCCCCTTCGCTGGCTCATGCAGATGAGAGGCGAAAACCCAAAGTTGCTAAGGTGGTCCATTTCCCTACAGGGGATGGACTTTAGGGTGGAACATCGGCCCGGAGCTGACCACACCAATGCTGACGGTCTCTCCCGGTTTTTCCGCCTTAGTGACGAGAACTCCCTAGAGGTTGGGTAGCTCTCCCCACTTTCAGCTGGGGGGGGGGGCGCATGTTAGACCTGTCAGCCTTAGGGTGGTCTTTCCCCGTGATTTTTTTGCCCTTGCCTCATTTTTCCCACCTTCTTTTTGTTGGCCCTTAGGTCTTCGGGCACCTTTTCATAGCTAATCTGTGTTAGGGTGCAGGTGCTCTCTACTTCCAACATGGCTGCCACTGGCCCCTGCTACTGCAGCGTGGTCTTTTTAGTGTAGCACCCTAGTTGCCAGGAGCAGGCTGGGTCCCCATACAATGTTGCAACACCAGCCACCCAGCCCCTGTCCATAGTTAGAGTGGGGAAGCTCCTGGAACCTTCCAGAAGAAAGGCGGACCTGACTTTTCCCGCCTTAGAGAGTGGTCACCTGACCTGGGCATATATAAGCAAGGGAGGGCATCACTGACCTGGGGAACCCACGCAGGAGTTTTAGGCGGGAGGTCCTAGTGAGGAACCTATGCTACTGGGAGTGACAGGATTAAGGTGCTGCCTCTGAAGCTGGGCGAGGTGTCCAAAGCTAGCCCCCTGATCTGGCCCAGTGGGAGGGAACCCCAGGGCCCATCTGCAGTGACTGAGGAGTAATTCTTCAAGCCTTCAACTCATCACCCCCCCCCCCCTTCCACTTCAAGAAACAAGCAACTAAGGGCGCAGAACCATCCAAGCGCCAAGAAACCTGCTTCCTGGGTCCAGGTACTGGACTGTGCTGCCCTGCGCATCCCCTGCCTACAACTGGGCCTACCTGTCTCCCCCTGACTGAACTGTGGGCCAAGCGCTACAATTTGCTCCCATCCTGCCTGCCTTGAGCTAACTCAAGGCAGGCAGGATGGGAGCCTGCCTGCTCCCAGGCAGGCTCCCATCGGGGTTAGCTGAGACTGGGTCCTGCTCCCCCGGGGTTAGCTGAGACTGGGTCCTGTTGGCCCCCTTCTGAATGTGCCTCGAATATTTGGAGGCTGGAGGCTGGAGGGTCAGACACTTTCCTCATTATGGTAGCAAGGTGGATATCTGACTATGGTTACCCCCAAACTTTTTGCCTGGTGTTTAGCTGGTTTTTTACATAGTTGGCCTGGGATCCTGCTATTCAGGGCCCCAGGCTAATTGCTCTCTCCTTAAAATGGACTCCATGTACCTTGGGTGCATACACAATTGGAACTGGTTCACCTTATAGGCCCTGTAACAGTGTACCATAGGTACCCAGGGCATAGGTGTAGCCAAGGCCTACCAGGGGCTGCAGCATGTATTGTGCCACCTCTGGCCTGGCCTCCATATTTTGACACAACTGGCTGATCACTCAGCTGGGGTAAGTTGGTGTAATCACCTCTTGCTTAGATATAGTATCCCTATATCTAACCTTAACTGGACACATGTTAACCTATAAGCCATTCCTATGGAAGGCCCCTGCAATCCTGGGGGCAGAGTGCATGGTTTCATGTGAGATGGTGCTCTAGCATGAGCTGAGCCTGTCTGCTGCTGTCAGGAACAACTCCCTTAGCTGTTCCGGGATATTGCCATACCATATACTCTTAAGTGCATTATAATCCTCGCGGTTATTTGCTAACTTTGGTTTGGCTTTATCAAAACATGTCGAGTAAGGTGTCATACGATTTGGAATACTATCCCCTCGACAGTTCTGTTGACGGGGATAGCATTCCACCCTTCTAGAGGGACACGACATGTACCTAGCCTTAACCCCGGTTAAAGTTAACCAGAGCCTCAGCATCACAAAATGGATGCTGCCACCACAGACACAAGTCTGACCTCCTGCTGCTGGGAGTCCTTCCAGCGAGGAGGGCTTGGAAAAAGGGTTTCCTGCCTTGGGAGGTGCGAACACCACCCCAGACAGGATTTTGTGTATTGGGTAGGACAGGGCTGAATAGATTGAGACATGCCCGGGGCACACAAGGTGTCCTCGTGCATAAGCCACTCCAAACCGGTCCTGGGACTTTCCAGACACAGGCCTGGCGAGGAGCTGGACAAAGGAAAGGGGGTGTAACCGCCCCCCTTCCTGGTCCCACCCAGAGGAGGGACCTAGCAGGTGATCCACCCCTCAGATTGGGAATAAGAGTGGGAGCAGTGCCATAGCACCTCGGATCATCCTGAAATCAACTTGCAACTAAGAAGACGACTGGACTTCGACATTCTGCTGCTCAGAAGACTGAAGAGTATCTCCCTTGTGGCCTAGGAGTGGCCACACTGTGAACACAGGTACCAACCAGCAACTCGACGTGTGCTTTGCCGTCGCCTCCCGCCAGAGCTCAAGCCCAGAGCCTGACAAGACCCAGACTCCCAGACTTCTCATAGCCCGATCCACAGTCCCTGCAAAGAAGGGACCCGTGGAGGCACCGAGAGACGTGGGACCGGACCTCTTGGAAGGCCCCCGATAAGCTGACTGCGCAGCAACCGAGGCATCCTCGACGTTGTGCTTTGAGGACTGAGAACCCCTACTACAGAGCAGCCCTTGCACTGAAGATCAGCCCCCCGGCTTCTCCACGATCTGCGTGGGGCCCTTTTGCATTGTGCCACTCGACGCGCCATCCCGGCCACTAGCCACGTGGTCAGCGGCCATCTTTGTGACGAAATCTACAAACTACACTGCGGGTCTGGTTGGTCCAGACTTGCCCTCGCTCCTGTTAAAAGGAGCACCCGCTCTGACCTTGCTGGTCCGAGTGATGAGCCTTTTTCTATTCCTGCATGGCTTGCATTAGCCAAGGCCTGTTTGCTCCAATCAAGTGGCCGACACCGCCAACAGCGAGAAGCCTGTGTGCGACAGCTCGTGATTGACTCCTGGACGTCCTCGACCTCTTCGTGTCCACGTGGCTGCAGAGAGAAGCTACACCTCAATGCCTGTTTGCACCCAACATCACCTGGTTCCATCCTGGTTCCACGGTAGTCACTGGCTAGTGACTTTGAACATTGTCCCCTCTGCTTTCAGGTCTTCACAACTTCAGATCCACCCTTGGATCCACCGGAACTCTTCACATCGAGCCGCCTGCAGCATCTTCAGCTCCAAGCACCATCGACCAGCGTGACGAAACCCGACACTACTTCGACCCTATGCACCCGCGTCCTGTGGGTGAGGTAACTCAGCAACTCCGGTGTTCCCACACTGGTACACACCTCTAGTGTCTGTGTCTTAAGTTTCCCTCCTCTAGGTAACTTGGAAGGTTCCTTTCTAACTAACTTTATAACTTTTACGCACCATAGACATTGCATTGGTGAGTGCGTGCACTTTAAACACTGCACCCAAGTCCCGCGGGCCTTTCCCGACTAAGTCACTGCTAGTCCCGATCAGCTCCAGTGATTCCCAAGGCCCTAGGCCTATTTCCTTTTCGATTGGTATCTCTTTTACCACTTTCTTAGTATATGGTTTAGGTGGTCCCTAGGGCTCATCCATATTGTGCAACTGTTGTGTATTTTAAACTGTCTTGTGTTTAATGCTTGTGCTTCTGTGCTCATAAAGAGTCCAGGGGATATTTGTAGTTAATAAATCTATATATATTTTCAATATATATATGTGTGGTGTCCTTTCATTTGGTATTCAAGGGGGTTGTATATGGTAAAACAGCTTGCTTCACATGCCTTTCAGAGTTTAGCCTAAGACTGCTTTGTCCACGCTACCACTAGGATAGCTGGTCTATAAGGTTGACTTATAACCAATCATCATAAGGGTTGCTTGGCATGGTACAAGATGATCACTAGAACTAGTGAGCATCATATACCAGGCCAACTTCTCACATTGGTGAGCAGCGGATTCGGATTTGAGCTTGCTGTTGTTTTACCATTACAATCTTTGAGATTATCATTTGAAAGATCATACAGGTACCTGCTAGGTACATATAAAACAATACTAGTATACTTAAGTTCTACTGAACTTAGTTGTTGTAGAGGATAGGGAGTAGCACACCCTGACTACAACTACTAGATATGTTTAGTAGGTAAACACCAGTGTAGGTAGACTGCAATATATCCACCCACACTAGAGCAATGTCTGGGGCAGAGGGTTCCACTGGGAATGTCTCTCTTGAGAGTGACCCTCCAAAGGCACCATCCGGATTTGCTATATTTTCCTTTAAGGAACTAAGACAGCTTTGTGTCTTAAGGGGTCTGAAGACAGGGCCATCCCCTACTACAGACCACCTTAGAGAGCTCTTAGACCAGTCTGAGGCTCTAAAGACCTCTAAAGCAGACCCCACAGGGAATGCTGAAGGAGGCACTCCCACTGAAGATGACAGTACTGAGACCACTGTCCCCATAATCCAGGTAGATGAGAATGACCAAGTCACTGGAGCTCCTCAGGCAGATGAGGAGGAGGAAGAAGAAGAGGAGACAGAAGGGGGGGAGCAGTGATTCTGATGATGGCAGAAATAGTCAGGTACTAGGCAGCAGGCTTAACCAGACTAACTTAAGTATATTTGGGACTGAAGCAAGGATGACCTTGCCCAGGCACCCAGGTGGACTTAACAAGGAGCATAGGAGGAGGAGGAATCACTCAGGTGACTCCAATACCTCCCAGGCTTCTAGAGGTTCTCATGGTCACTCCAGGAGGGAGCTGACTAGCCCTCAGAAAAGGAAACCTGAGGCCAAAATGAGAGAGGCTGAACCTAGGATCCAGAGACAAGAATTAGAAGTTGCCCTGTCCCAAGAGAAACTTGCTAGAGCAAGACAGCCTAGAGAGAGTGGGTTAATAGAACCCACTGGTGGCAGCACTATCCAGAAGGATAAAGACAGGTCTTTTGATACCAGAAACCTGAGTAAGATTGTGCCCCCCTACAAAGCTGGGGATGGTATCCACAAATGGATGACTGCACTTGAGAGAGCCTGCAGAGTACAGCAGATCCCTCAGGAGCATTGGGCAGCAATCTTGTGGCTCTCCTTTGAAGGTAGAGGCCGAGACAGACTCCTCACAGTTAGTGATGAGGATTCTAGAAACTACCTGGTCCTGAAGAGTGCTCTGATTGATGGGTTAGGCTTAACCACTGAACAGTACAGGTTAATGTTCAGAGATACCCAGAAGACACAGACTCAGGACTGGTCTGAATTTGTTGAATGTGCCACTAAGGCTCTGGAGGGCTGGTTGCTGGGAAGTAAGGTTACAGACTATACAGGATTGTATAATTTGATGATGAGAGAGCAAATCTTAAATAATTGTCAAAATCAGCTTCTACATCAGCACCTGGTTGACTCTGATCTGACCTCTCCACAAGAATTGGGTAAGAGGGCAGACAAATGGGTGCGAACCAGGATCAGGCCTAGGAACCAGGGTGGTGACCAAAAGAAAGAGACTACCAAGCCTCAAGAGAAGGGTGGGGATAAATCCAAAGAGAAGACTTCCCCCGGGCCCCAAAACTCCAATGGAAAGGGTGGGCCCCAGAACACTTCCTCTACAGAGAAAAAGCCTTACTGCCATGCCTGTATACAGGTTGGACATTATAAATCAGACAGCTGTTGTCCAAAGAATGGTAATAAGGAGAATATACCTCCAAGTAAAGCTCCAACACCTCCTGTCACTGTTAGCAGTGGTCCCCCCGGTGGTGGGAGCACCCCCAAGAATTTGGGTGGGTTTACTTTTGGGGGTCAGGTGGATTCTGGCCTAACCAGGTCCCCTAACTCAGATACTTACAGGAGCCCCTCATCAATGGTTTGAAAGTTGAGGCCTTTAGAGACACAGGGGCTAGCCTCACCATGGTGGCTGAATGTCTAGTCCCCTCAAGGCAACTTTTACCTGAAGCCAAATATCAGGTGACAAACATTGATGGCATAGTAACCAAACATCCCATGGCAGTAGTCAATCTTAGCTGGGGAGGTGTCACTGGCCCCAAGAGAGTGGCAGTGTCAGCAAACTTGCCTGTAGATTGCCTACTTGGTAATGATTTGGAAATCTCAGCCTGGGCTGAGGTTGAACAGTAAACCCATTCTAGAATGGTAAATCTCCATGGAAAGGTTAGTGGGGCTGTAATGGCTACAGCCCCAATCCAAGAAGTCCTTCATGAAAAGGTTGGGAGGGCTGAGCAAACCTCAGCCCCATCTTTAGCTAACTTCCCTCCTGAAAAGATTAGCAGAGCTGTGATGATAACAGCTCATACCCAAACTGAGTCTCCTCCTGAAAAGGTTGGTGGGGCTGTGATGGCCACAGCCCAAACTCAAACTGATACATGGGTAGTGAAGCCTTAAATGATGGATCACTCCACCCAAACTGAGAGCATGGAGGAGGAAGAGAAATCTCCCCCTCACCAGACATTAGGAAAGGATCAGCCTCCTCAGGGAACTGATCTTATCCCTGATGAAGGAACTGTCTCAGAGTTTGTTAGGCCTGGCCTGACAGAGCCCCTGATGGCAGTGGGCCCTTCTCAGGTGGGACCCAGTCTGGAGCAGGTAACCTGCCCCTCTCTACATTGCCTTACTCAGCCCAGGGCTGCAGAGGACAAGAAGGACAGTGAGCCCCAAAGGGCCCCCTGTCAAATAAAGTACCCCCATCAACAGATTAGGGGCACCGAAACTAGTAGCCCTAGTGAGGTGAAAACTTTAAAAACTCCTGAGGGAGCCCCATTAAACGTAGTTAGGGACCTCCCACAGATGGATTCTGTTGGGCACAGCCAAACCTGGGGCCCCAAGGCACCAAACCTGACCTGTCCATCCAGTAAGCCAAACAAAGGGACCCAGCCTCCAGCTTTAGGTAGCCAGAGGTTGACCCTGAGAGCACAGTGCAACTCAGTCAAAGAAAGAAAGGCACACATGGTGGAGAGTGATTGGAGGAAGTGGAGTCCTACAGAGGAATCTCACTTCAGTACTCCATCCCAACACCAGCCTTTAACTTTGCAAAGACACACCACAGGTAGAGATTCCCTATGGTGGAGACCCTCAGATACCCTTAGGGTGAGGGATTGCTTAGTGGACCATGAGACAGGGGGTTACCAAGCCAGAGCTGGTACTTCCTTATATGGCCACTTAGGCAATATAGGCTTACCTGGTCAAGGATAGCCTTATCTCCTTTTGTTTGGGGGAGGAGGGGGGTTGTGTAGGAAGGTGGATATCTGACTATGGTTACCCCCAAACTTTTTGCCTGGTGTTTAGCTGGTTTTTGACATAGTTGGCCTGGGATCCTGCTATTCAGGGCCCCAGGCTTATTGCTCTCTCCTTAAAATGGACTCCATGTACCTTAGGTGCATACACAATTGGAACTGGTTCACCTTGTAGGCCATGTAACAGTGTACCATAGGTACCCAGGGCATAGGTGTAGCTAAGGCCTACCAGGGCCTGCAGCATGTATTGTGCCACCTCTGGCCTGGCCTCCATATTTTGACACAACTGGCTGATCACTCAGCTGGGCTAAGTTGGTGTAATCACCTCTTGCTTAGATATAGTATCCCTATATCTAACCTTAACTGGACACATGTTAACCTATAAGCCATTCCTATGGAAGGCCCCTGCAATCCTGGGGGCAGAGTGCATGGTTTCATGTGAGATGGTGCTCTAGCATGAGCTGAGCCTGTCTGCAGCTGTCGGGAACAACTCCCTTAGCTTTTCCGGGATATTGCCATACCATATACTCTTAAGTGCATTATAATCCTCGCAGTTATTTGCTAACTTTGGTTTGGCTTTATCAAAACATGTCGAGTAAGGTGTCATACGATTTGGAATACTATCCCCTCGACAGTTCTGTCGACGGGGATAGCATTCCACCCTTCTAGAGGGACACGACATGTACCTAGCCTTAACCCCGGTTAAAGATAACCAGAGCCTCAGCATCACAAAATGGATGCTGCCACCACAGACACAAGTCTGACCTCCTGCTGCTGGGAGTCCTTCCAGCGAGGAGGGCTTGGACAAAGGGTTTCCTGCCTTGGGAGGTGCGAGCACCACCCCAGACAGGATTTTGTGTATTGGGTAGGACAGGGCTGAATAGATTGAGACATGCCCGGGGCACACAAGGTGTCCTCGTGCATAAACCATTCCAAACCGGTCCTGGGACTTTCCAGACCCAGGCCTGGCGAGGAGCTGGACAAAGGAAAGGGGGTGTAACCACCCCCCTTCCTGGTCCCACCCAGAGGAGGGACCTAGCAGGTGATCCACCCCTCAGATTGGGAATAAGAGTGGGAGCAGTGCCATAGCACCTCGGATCATCCTGAAATCAACTTGCAACTAAGAAGACGACTGGACTTCGACATTCTGCTGCTCAGAAGACTGAAGAGTATCTCCCTTGTGGCCTAGGAGTGGCCACCCTGTGAACACAGGTACCAACCAGCAACTCGACGTGTGCTTTGCCGCCACCTCCCGCCGGAGCCCGAGTCCAGAGCCTGACAAGACCCAGACTTCTCACAGCCCGATCCACAGTCCCTGCAAAGAAGGGACCTGTGGAGGCACCGAGAGACGTGGGACCAGACCTCTTGGAAGACCCCCAATAAGCTGACTGCGCAGCATCCGAGGCATCCTCGACGTTGTGCTTTGGGGACTGAGAACCCCTACTAGCGAGCAGCCCTTGCACCGAAGATCAGCCCCCCAGCTTCTCCACGATCTGCGTGGGGCCCTTTTGCATTGTGCCACTCGACGCGCCATCCCGGCCACTAGCCACGTGGTCAGCGGCCATCTTGGTGACGAAATCTACAAACTACACTGCGAGTCTGGTTGCTCCAGACTTGCCCTCGCTCCTGTAAAAAGGAGCACCCGCTCTGACCTTCCTGGTCCGAGTGATAAGCCTTTTTCTATTCCTGCATGGCTTGCATTAGCCAAGGCCTGTTTGCTCCAATCAAGTGGCCGACACCGCCAACAGCGAGAAGCCTGTGTGCGACAGCTCGTGATCAACACCTGGACGTCCTCGACCTCTTCATGTCCACGTGGCTGCAGAGAGAATCTACACCTCAACGCCTGTTTGCACCCGACATCACCTGGTTCCATCCTGGTTCCACGGTAGTCACTGGCTAGTGACTTTGAACATTGTCCCCTCTGCTTTCAGGTCTTCACAACTTCAGATCCACCGGAACTCTTCACATCGAGCGGCCTGCAGCATCTTCAGCTCCAAGCACCATCGACCAGCGTGACGAAACCCAACACTACTTCGACCCTATGCACCTGCGTCCTGTGGGTGAGGTAACTCAGCAACTCCGGTGTTCCCACACTGGTACACACCTCTAGTGTCTGTGTCTTAAGTTTCACTCCTCTAGGTCACTCGGAAGGTTCCTTTCTAACTAACTTTATAACTTTTACGCACCATAGACATTGCATTGGTGAGTGCGTGCACTTTAAACACTGCACCCGAGTCCTGCGGGCCTTTCCCGACTAAGTCACTGCTAGTCCCGATCAGCTCCAGTGATTCCCAAGGCCCTAGGCCTATTTCCTTTTCGATTGGTATCTCTTATACCACTTTCTTAGTATATGGTTTAGGTGGCCCCAAGGGCTCATCCATATTGTGCAACTTTTGTGTATTTTAAACTGTCTTGTGTTTAACGCTTGTGCTTCTGTGCTCATAAAGAGTCCAGGGGATATTTGTAGTTAATAAATCTATATATATTTTCAATATATATCTGTGTGGTGTCCTTTCATTTGGTATTCAAGGGGGTTGTATATGGTAAAACAGCTTGCTTCACATGCCTTTCAGAGTTTAGCCTAAGACTGCTTTGTCCACGCTACCACTAGGATAGCTGGTTTATAAGGTTGACTTATAACCAATCATCATAAGGGTTGCTTGGCATGGTACAAGATGATCACTAGAACTAGTGAGCATCATATACCAGGCCAACTTCTCACATTGGTGAGCAGCGGATTCGGATTTGAGCTTGCTGTTGTTTTACCATTACAATCTTTGAGATTATCATTTGAAAGATCATACAGGTACCTGCTAGGTACATATAAAACAATACTAGTATACTTAAGTTCTACTGAACTTAGTTGTTGTAGAGGATAGGGAGTAGCACACCCTGACTACAACTACTAGATAGGTTTAGTAGGTAAACACCAGTGTAGGTAGACTGCAACATATCCACCCACACTAGAGCAATGTCTGGGGCAGAGGGTTCCACTGGGAATGTCTCTGTTGAGAGTGACCCTCTAAAGGCACCATCCGGATTTGCTATATTTTCCTTTAAGGAACTAAGACAGCTTTGTGTCTTAAGGGGTCTGAAGACAGGGCCATCCCCTACTACAGACCACCTTAGAGAGCTCTTAGACCAGTCTGAGGCTCTAAAGACCTCTAAAGCAGACCCCACAGGGAATGCTGAAGGAGGCTCTCCCACTGAAGATGACAGTACTGAGACCACTGTCCCCATAATCCAGGTAGATGAGGATGACCAAGTCACTGGAGCTCCTCAGGCAGATGAGGAGGAGGAAGAAGAAGAGGAGACAGAAGGGGGGAGCAGTGATTCTGATGATGGCAGAAATAGTCAGGTACTAGTCAGCAGGCTTAACCAGACTAACTTAAGTATATTTGGGACTGAAGCAAGGATGACCTTGCCCAGGCACCCAGGTGGACTTAACAAGGAGCTTAGGAGGAGGAGGAATCACTCAGGTGACTCCAATACCTCCCAGGCTTCTAGAGGTTCTCATGGTCACTTCAGGAGGGAGATGACTAGCCCTCAGAAAAGGAAACATGAGGCCAAAATGAGAGAGGCTGAACCTAGGATCCAGAGACAAGAATTAGAAGTTGCCCTGTCCCAAGAGAAATCTCCCCCTCACCAGACATTAGGAAAGGATCAGCCGCCTCAGGGAACTGATCTTACCCCTGATGAAGGAACTGTCTCAGAGGTTGTTAGGCCTGGCCTGACAGAGCCCCTGATGGCAGTGGACCCTTCCAAGGTGGGACCCAGTCTTGAGCAGGTAACCTGCCCCTCTCTACCTTGCCTTACTCAGCCCTGGGCTGCAGAGGACAAGAAGGACAGTGAGCCCCAAAGGGCCCCCTGTCAAATAAAGCACCCCCATCAACAGATTAGGGGCACCGAAACTAGTAGCCCTAGTGAGGTGAAAACTTTAAAAACTCCTGAGGGAGCACCCTTAAAAGTAGTTAGGGACCTCCCACGGATGGATTCTGATGGGCACAGCCAAACCTGGGGCCCCAAGGCCCCAAACCTGACCTGTCCCTCCAGTAAGCCAAACAAAGGGACCCAGCCTCCAGCTTTAGGTAGCCAGAAGTTGACCCTGAGAGCACAGTGCAACTCAGTCAAAGAAAGAAAGGCACGCATGGTGGAGAGTGATTGGAGGAAGCGGAGTCCTACAGAGGAATCTCACTTCAGTACTCCATCCCAACACCAGCCTTTAACTTTGCAAAGACACACCACAGGTAGAGATTCCCTATGGTGGAGACCCTCAGATACCCTTAGGGTGAGGGATTGCTTAGTGGACCATGAGACAGGGGGTTACCAAGCCAGAGCTGGTACTTCCTTATAAGGCCACTTAGGCAATATAGGCTTACCTGGTCAAGGATAGCCTTATCTCCTTTCGTTTGGGGGGGGGGGGGGTTGTGTAGGAAGGTCGATATCTGACTATGGTTACCCCCAAACCTTTTGCCTGGTGTTTAGCTGGTTTTTGACATAGTAGGCCTGGGATCCTGCTATTCAGGGCCCCAGGCTAATTGCTCTCTCCTTAAAATGGACTCCATGTACCTTAGGTGCATACACAATTGGAACTGGTTCACCTTATAGGCCCTGTAACAGTGTACCATAGGTACTCAGGGCATAGGTGTAGCCAAGGCCTACCAGGAGCTGCAGCATGTATTGTGCCACCTCTGGGCTGGCCTCCATATTTTGACACAACTGGCTGATCACTCTGCTTGGGTAAGTTGGTGTAATCACCTCTTGCTTAGATATAGTATCCCTATATCTAACCTTAACTGGACACATGTTAATCTATAAGCCATTCCTATGGAAGGCTCCTGCAATCCTGGGGGCAGAGTGCATGGTTTCATGTGAAATGGTGATCTAGCATGAGCTCAGCCTGTCTGCTGCTGTCGGGAACAACTCCCATAGCTGTTCCGGGATATTGCCATACCATATACTCTTAAGTGCATTATAATCCTCGCGGTTATTTGCTAACTTTGGTTTGGCTTTATCAAAACATGTCGAGTAAGGTGTCGTACGATTTGGAATACTATCCCCTCGACAGTTCTGTCGACGGGGATAGCATTCCACCCTTCTAGAGGGACACGACATGTACCTAGCCTTAACCCCGGTTAAAGTTAACCAGAGCCTCAGCATCACAAAATGGATGCTGCCACCACAGACACAAGTCTGACCTCCTGCTGCTGGGAGTCCTTCCAGCGAGGAGGGCTTGGGCTAAGGGTTTCCTGCCTTGGGAGGTGCGAGCAGCACCCCAGACAGGATTTTGTGTATTGGGTAGGACAGGGCTAAATAGATTGAGACATGCCCGGGGCACACAAGGTGTCCTCGTGCATAAGCCTGTCTAAACCGGTCCTGGGACTTTCCAGACCCAGGCCTGGCGAGGAGCTGGACAAAGGAAAGGGGGTGTAACCGCCCCCCTTCCTGGTCCCACCCAGAGGAGGGACCTAGCAGGTGATCCACCCCTCAGATTGGGAATAAGAGTAGGAGCAGTGCCATAGCACCTCGGATCATCCTGAAATCAACTTGCAACTAAGAAGACGACTGGACTTCGACATTCTGCTGCTCAGAAGACTGAAGAGTATCTCCCTTGTGGCCTAGGAGTGGCCACCCTGTGAACACCGGTACCAAACAGCAACTCGGCATGTGCTTTGCTGCCGCCTCCCGCCGGAGCCCGAGCCTAGAGCCTGACAAGACCCAGACTCCTAGACTTCTCATAGCCCGATCCACAGTCCCTGCAAAGAAGGGACCCGTGGAGGCACCGAGAGACGTGGGACCGGACCTCTTGGAGTACTCGACGTTGTGCTTTGGGGACTGAGAACCCCTACTACCGAGCAGCCCTTGCACCGAAGATCAGCCCCCCAGCATCTCCACGATCTGCGTGGGGCCCTTTTGCATTGTGCCACTCGACCCGCCATCCCGGCCACTAGCCACGTGGTCAGCGGCCATCTTGGCAATGAAATCTACAAACCAAGCAAAAAGAAGACAGAACCTCTAGAGGGGCCTATATTTCTTTCAACATTGAATATATCCAAATGGTTAGTAAAAAGATGCCAAAGAGAGATCCTTGAAATATTATTCAAACATGAAAAAATTTTATTAGACTATTTTGTCATTTTTTATAAAAAGGTTTTAGAGACTCTTATATATAAATACATTTCATTATCACTGTGCAAATCAACATTTTTACATGCATTTGGTGATAATCCTATCATTCAAAATGCCCTCTAGTAGCAATTGGTCCTATTGATCAGGAACACAGAATCACACATTCATCACACAGTATCAATACAGAATAAAGGACATACCTAACAACATAAACAACTAAGCAAAATTGTACAGGACATTGACTGACACAAGTGATAGCTCTAAGGTGTACTTAAGAGGGTACGTATAGGAACCTAGATGGAGTGGTTCTATTGGTTATGATGTAGTTGACCAAATCGTATCCAAGACAGGGATGTTGGGCTGACGTACGTTTCGGTGAAAGTCACCTTCCTCAGGGCCTGAGACAAAAGACTAACAAACAAGTGATACAAAATCTTAAAAATGTGAGGGCAACATACAAAGTTCTGAAAAACAGAGAATAAAAGAAATTTAAGTATCATGATCTCTTTTGCTTTTTTACATTTTTACATCTTGATTTTAATCTATGGCATCATATATACACACATATCTGCTTTGCAAATTCAGGGGTTTAATAAAAACTCATAGCTAGCTAGACATCTTGCTAAGTATAGATTAGGTAGACCAGAGACGTTGTGAATCCACATAGTGAGGAGATAGAAAGAAAAGTCCAAACAGATGAGCCCAGTAGGTCTAGTTCACCTAAAATGGTGACTGGCAGGGTGCCTAGAGCATGCAGTGCTTTTAAGATCTGTGGTAATGTGCTGTTACCCCAATTTGAGAAAAAAATAATAAAAATATAGGGATTACCTATGATTTGGAGAATCTACATATGTGGATGTTTAAGATTCTGGCTGGACTTTTTGGAATATGTGCTGAAAAATTAGAATACAGAGAGTTTCTGTAGTTTTATGGTACGAAAAGAGTTTATATTTATAATGCTGGTGTTATTGGTTGTCAATTACCTCAGAAAGAGAGGCAAATGCCTTAGGGTTTCCTTATTGTTTGAGCCACCCGGGGGACTTCTGAAAGCAGAGGAGTAGTTTCTGTATAAATACAAGTATGAAGGTGAGCAATAGATTAAAGCAGAGCTCAAAGTGAATTTATGACAGATGGTGGTTGCATTACCTGTTAGAGAGTACACGATGTATTGATAGTAAAAACTTGGGTTGTTTGGTTTAGGGCGCCATGATCTATATAATGAAATAATCACACATATAGGTAACGATTTAAAAATTGTGACTAAGATTACGGGGCACGCAATGTTAATGTTAGCTGTTCCCTGATTGAGGCTGCCCTAATGCGGAGAGACTTAACGATAAGAAACGCTTACGGAATTTGAATTCCTACTGGTTTTGTGAAGGAGAGGTTAAGCGTTATTTATGGAGGTCTCCGCTTCACAGTGAAACATTGTAACATCGCTTTAAATTATAGCTATAGCTTTTTGAGTTAATGCAGCACTTGGCGATAAGAGACACTTACGGAATTTAAAGGAGAAGCTGAGCGCTAGTTAAGGAGGTTTCCGCTTCACAGTGAAACATTGTAACATCGCTTTTAGCTATAGTTTATTAAGTTGATGCAGCACTTTTTTATCATGCTAGATGGAACTTGCGGGCGGTTCGTCGTACCTCTTTAGTAGCGTTATTTTCCCTCATACAGTGCTTCCGAGGGTTCGGCTCTTCGTCGGTAGTTCGAGTGAATGACCGTGTCTAGAGTTAAAAAGACATATCGGTCAGAGATACACGCGAGCTATTTCAACAAAGCCTGAAATACCATCGGAGAGAGTAATTTGAGACTCGCCGATAGTGCAGTTTGACATAACAAGGAGCTCGCAACAGCGGAATGCGGTTGAGAGCTTATGCAGAACGCGTTGGAAAAGCGGTTCTTACCTTACTCTTAAGATGCTACTGCCGCGACCGGGGGTTCTGTGGAAAGAGTTCCGCTATGAGGCAGAAACAGGCATGTGTAGCAATTTAAATATAATGTAACTACTGGAGCCAGGTGGGAAGTCGTAAACACAAAGATAGGACTAATACTATGTTGTGAGGAGGAACATGGTAAAAGGACTTTGGCTGAGATTGCATGCTCTTTGGCATCCATCTTATAACGGAGGAGGGTAATAAGAAATTACCAAATGTGTACATAAAACGACAGAAGTTGGTTGAGACAAAAAATGTCAACACTTCATAGGGAAGAATTAAACAGCAAGGTACCGGATTGTGGCAGATCTCGACACGATTTAAATATAGTGTGACACAGGGTATCATTTATTTGTGGAGGTTTGCAGCATCTCATGAGCTGGAGCCAGATATGAATAGCTGAAAACACATTTTTGGATGGCAAGGGTGTTAGTTACAGATGTTGTCATATTTTTAAACTGTGACTATCCACGAGATTTCTTCATTGTGCCCAAAACGGACTGTGTCCAGATGATGTATCCAAAAGGTTTCGCGTTTTTTTGCGAAAAATCGATGGATCTTTGCCTGGAGGTGCGTGAACGAGTTCTAATATCCCCCCACTGGGCCTCAAAATATTTGGGAGAACTCTCTCTTCTCATAATGAAATCTACAAACTACACTGCGGGTCTGGTTGCTCCAGACTTGCTCTCGCTCCTGTAAAAAGGAGCACCCGCTCTGACCTTGCTGGTCCGAGTGATAAGCCTTTTTCTATTCCTGCGTGGCTTGCATTAGCCAAGGCCTGTTTGCTCCAATCAAGTTGCCGACACCGCCAACAGCGAGAAGCCTGCGTGGTACAGCTCGTGATCAACTCCTGGACGTCCTCGACCTCTTCGTGTCCACATGGCTGCAGAGAGAATCTACACCTCAATGCCTGTTTGCACCCGACATCACCTGGTTCCATCCTGGTTCCACGGTAGTCACTGGCTAGTGACTTTGAACATTTTCGCCTCTGCTTTCAGGTCTTCACAACTTCAGATCCACCCTTGGATCCACCGGAACTCTTCACATCGAGCTGCCTGCAGCATCTTCAGCTCCAATCACCATCGGCCAGCGTGACGAAACCCGACACTACTTCGACCCTATGCACCCGCGTCCTGTGGATGAGGTAACTCAGCAACGCCGGTGTTCCCACACTGGTACACACCTCTAGTGTCTGTGTCTTAAGTTTCACTCCTCTAGGTCACACGGAAGGTTCCTTTCTAACTAACTTTATAACTTTTACGCACCACAGACATTGCATTGGTGAGTGCGTGCACTTTAAACACTGCACCCGAGTCCCGCGGGCCTTTCCCGACTTAGTCACTGCTAGTCCCGATCAGCTCCAGCGATTCCCAAGGCCCTAGGCCTATTTCCTTTTCGATTGGTATCTCTTATACCACTTTCTTAGTATATGGTTTAGGTGGCCCCAAGGGCTCATCCATATTGTGCAACTTTTGTGTATTTTAAACTGTCTTGTGTTTAACGATTGTGCTTCTGTGCTCATAAAGAGTCCAGGGGATATTTGTAGTTAATAAATCTATATATATTTTCAATATATATCTGTGTGGTGTCCTTTCATTTGGTATTCAAGGGAGTTGTATATGGTAAAACAGCTTGCTTCACATGCCTTTCAGAGTTTAGCCTAAGACTGCTTTGTCCACGCTACTACTAGGATAGCTGGTCTATACGGTTGACTTACAACCAATCATCATAAGGGTTGCTTGGCATGGTACAAGGTGATCACTAGAACTAGTGAGCATCATATACCAGGCCAACTTCTCACAATTATATCGTAGTGCACCATATTTACAAGCCTGATATGTTCAAAGTGTACCGTATTTACAAGCCTGATATGTTTAAAGTGTACCTTATTTGCCAGCCAGTTAATGAGAGGGAGAGTCACTTCACTGTACTGAATTTTCTTGCAGAGGTGGACTTCCATAATACTCTGATGATCTGATCTGGGTCGCAAACCGATCTGTATTCACAAGAAGAAAGGCTTGTGGTTGATGACTAAAGGCTGTGTTCTTTGAAGTTCCTTGTTAGACTGATAAGTACTTGCTGGAATGTTTTATTACTTTCTAGGAAAAGCGTCCATGAGAGGTTTGATGTGTTACTTAAACGCAATACTATAGTCGCTTCTTGTAGGATCCTCCAGGTTTATACAATTACCCCTTTGCCTGCCAAAGAGTCTGATGCGACAGGCGGGGTTAGTTAATGTTTCATTGCTTAGATGAGCTGGTTATTATTTTAATGAAAAGTCTTACTGAAATGCTTAATGAAATGTTCACCCATTTACAAGATCCATCCGAGATCATGGTGGAACAGCAGTACTAATACTGCTTGATTTATCGGCTGCTTTCGACACGGTCGATCACTCGATTTTGGTCAACCGTGTTGATAACATGGGCATTCAACACACAGCCAAGGAACTTCTGGCATCTTTTCTGTCTGACGGAACCCAGGCTGTCACACTGGGCCCCTTCCAATCGTCCAACGTGTCTCTGCCATGCGGGGTACCACAAGGCTCATCCCCAAGTCTAACACTCTTTAATATCTACGTGTCGGACCTAGCTAACATCATTCGAGCATATGGGATGAGCCTTACCTCCTATGCGGATGACACGCAGTTGGTCTTGGCCATCAAAAACAACGGCGATAAGGTAGCAGAAAACTTTAAAGAAGGTATGTTGGCAATTGGGGACTGGATAGCCCCCAAATGTTTAAAACTTAATTCCGATAAGACGGAAGTCGTCATATTCGGACAACTTAACCCAGGTTGGTCCTCCGTATGGTGGCCCACCGCCTTCGGAATTCCGCAAGGTGAGGAACTTGGGAGTCGTCTTTGACGACCGTCTCAACTTTGTTTTACACGCCAACCAAATTGCATCCTCAGCCTTCCATAAATTGCGCCTTATAAAGAAAATCATCCCCTTCCTCCCTGAAACGGCCGGTAAAACTCTGGTGACCTCCTTAGTGCTGTCTACGGCTGGACTACTGTAATGCCCTGTTTGCAAATGCCCAAGTAAGGGTCATCAATAAAATGCAAACCGTCCAAAACTCAGCAGCTAGACTCTTGGCCAGAATTCCCAAATATAAGTCAGCGACCGACACCATTAGAAAGTTGCACTGGCTTCATATCAGAAACAGGATTAAGTTTAAAACTCTCTGCATTGTGTATAAGTCTCTGCACAATCAAGGACCCTCATTTTTCAAACAACATCTGATTCCTTACCGTCCATCAAGATCTTTACGTTCCTCTACCCTAAACGATCTAGTGGTTCCCCGCACCAAAACTGTTTCCTGGGGGGATCGGAGGTTCTTGGTCTCGGCTCCGAAACTATGGAACTCCTTACCCCAGTCAATAAAAACCTGCCCCTCATTTTGGACCTTCCGCAAACAGCTAAAGACCTGGCTGTTCAACCAGTAACACAAGATCTACCCTGGCAGTAGGAGAATCATTCGCAGATATCTTAGCGCCGAGACGCCCACAGGCATTTGTTCGCGCTTAATAAATGACATAAATAAATATTAAATGTCATAAATAAATAAATACTGAGCGCACTTATGATTTGTGCGACCACGCAAGAATTAGGTCTCCTGATAGATTTCAGGTTCCTGAGCAACGTTCTCCTCGTTCTTCACAGGAAACATCGCGCGCAAGCTGGTGGAGGAGAACACGGCAGGGGTCGGGGTTCCCCACAAGGACGTGAGCAGCCCCGCCGGTCTGATGGTAAAGGCAAGCAGGAAGACTTGCCACGTTAACGCCCTCATTTTCAGAAAAAGAAAGTTGCTGCGTTATCCGTAAGGTATGCCACGGATAGTGCGAACACAGCTGCGGATCCTGACATGGGCATTAACGCTGCTCGACAGCGCAGCGGAGGTTACAATAGTGCGGAAAGCACTGCGTCCATAGCTGAAGGCGACAGCAACTGACACTTTTATCACAATGGAAACTGCTGACAGTAGGGTGGCTCCCCCGACAGACTATATGATATAGTTCTTTTAATAGAAGGTGATATCCAACGTGTAATAAAAGGGATTTTTTGGGACCATCTGACCTCTACATATGACATTCTGTTAGCTGAGTCCGACTGGCCCCCGCTTTTCATTTTGCCGCTCCAAGAGGGGAGGAGGTCACCCTCCCCAGCTTTCCGCACAATGTGCCCAAGGAGCAGTCCGCAGAACTTTGCAGAAGAGTGTGCTCTGGTGCTTGCACCTGCATTGTACCATACTTAAGTCGGGTGGGATAAACTTTCTCCCAGACACAAGATTGCATTGCGGTTTATGCCACAGCCACAACCCCAATATCCCATGCGGCGATTGGCTAAAGCCCCCGTTGCGGAAATCCTTGAACAATTAGAATATCAAGGTGTAATTGAGACATGTGTGTCACCCGTGAATAATCCTCATTTCACTGTTACCAAACCTGATGGGTCGTACTGCCTGGTTTTGGAGTATCTTTGTGAAACAAAGGAGTTAGGTCCATGTAGGGTATGGGGTAGACTGGATCGTAATAAACTAGAAAACACAAGAATATGTGTACACCCAATTAATTTCCCAAAACTTATTTCAGATCATAGGAGAAACACAAACGTATTGAGTTTCACCCGGTATTTTTATTTATACCTGTCTCTTTCAGAAAACAAATTCATTCTTCTTTTGAAAGTTTTGCAAAAAAAGGAGACAACTGTTTATTCAATACATTTAAATTCCAACATCTAACTATTTACAAACAAAATATTTACAATTCATATACACAATTATCATACATTCCACAAAAAATTCACTATACAAACACAAACAATTGAAATTTTCAATAAAGTTAATCTGAATTCATAAAGAATGAAGAGACTAAGTCAAAAGGAAGGAGCACGTTCTAATATAAGGTTGACTTTTACAACCAGCCAGAGCTAGTTCAAATGCTTAGTGATATTGATTGCTCCCTCCGATGGGCTGACGCGTTTCTAGTCCGAGGAAACCAGTTCCCAGACAGTCATCAGGGCTTTGTCACTTTTCTGTGTAAAATGCAGAAAAACAATAAAGTTTTAATTATCTTGCTTGAAGCCTCTATTCTTTCTGGTATTGCACTAAACAATCTAAAACTTTGGGTTTTCGCCTCTCATCTGCAAGGGCAGTGCACTGAAGCTTTACACCGAGCATGTCTTATTCCGGGCCACATGTTGTTTTTAAATAGTACGATCTCACAAACAACTTGTCTTAGTTTGGCCACTTCAAAACACATGAATACCCCTAAAATTCCTAATCTGCATGCTTACCCTAATTGGAAGAATCATACCGATAGGTCCCTTGATGAATTACAATCTTTAATTTCAAATTCCTCCTTTAACATTTCGTCCCTGGACCCTGAGGGTTGGCTGTTGTGGCCAACAAGTTCTGATTCTTGTCAACATGGCTTTCTGGGTTTAGCCCCTGGCCTTACACAGGAAAGAACTGATCCCGTTTTGAGACTTCCCATTCAGTTACCACCTAGTCAGTGGGGAAATTATGTCAAAATTGGCTGAAACATTCCACCCTTTCGTCTGTTAAACATCATTTATCTTTGTTCACCGACAATGTTGATTTAACTGATTTTGTTAAGGGTCCTGTGAGTGGAAGATCTAAAAGATATATATATGTGCGATTTACAATGAAGTTTGGAAACTGTCGCAGGTTGAGGCTGCTTCCCGTTTAAGAGCAATAGACCAAGCTAATTTGGAAAAAGTGCTTGATGTCATTGATAATAGCGTTAACACACTCTCTTCCAGGATATACACCTTGGATAATATTGTGTCATCTGTTGTGTATATTGTGCAAGATGATGTCTCTGTTTTGTTCCATTGTCAAAATGAATTGCGGTCCATCACGCAGTTTGCATGGACCTTACAAACTTTAAAATCTGGGAAAGTGCCTTGGGACTACATTAATATTTCGGCAGTGCTTTTACCGTTTAATTTAACAAAAAAACAACAGTTCGTGTATGTCTATGAAGGATCCGTCATATTCTCTATTGCATGTTAAAAAATTAGAACCATTTTCTGTAGCCGAATCTAATTCAGCTGTGTGGCTCATCCATAGTTTAATAGCATTGTCTTTTCCTCTGTTTAAGTTTAGTTCATGTATGAAACACTATGCCCTGGGTAGATGTGAACCACTTGGTACCACTTTTCTCCATGAAGTTTGGTCTCTCCCCTTCTCATACAGATGTCTGAGGGATGGCTAAGAGGTTTACCTAAAAGGGGAGGAGTGCACTCCCACACCTGATCATTCACTCATATTCAAGAATGTTTCATTGCACGACACATGTAAAGTGGAGGCTCCGAATTTAGCTTGCATTATGAATGGAATTCCTGTGACAGCTATCGTACCAACATTCACACTATTAGCTAACGGTAGCTATTTGCTTTTAAATAATGAAGCTTGCTGCAGGATGTTGGAATTCCGTACATTGTCACTGTTTCACAGCGAGTAGGAAGGCTTGATATCTCGATTTGGCCTTTCATTCCGACCCTGAAAGCAGAGTTCAACAAGTTGAACAGAATAAGAGCTTTATCGTCTCAAAAAGAAGTCGCTCTCTCTTCTTCTCATGAAACATTTGTCCTTCATGTTACTAAAACGCGTACAGAAGTACACGCGCTTTTAAATACGGATCGCCCACTTCATTTTGCTGATTTAATCCACACTATCTTTAATGCCTCGACCACTACAGGCTTGGCCCACTTTTTTAAAACTGTTAGCTCCAGCCTTGTGACCTCATTCCAAACTGTATTTGGTGTGATACCGGCATTTTTTCATTCTATTTTTTCCAGCGTCTTTGGCGGCTTCCCTCTAATTCTCGCCTTGGCTGCCGGTGTGCTGCTGTTGATTTGCTTGCTCCAAAATGGCTGCACTGTCTGTGTCAAGAGACAGCCGACCCAGGTTCATGCAGCTTCATGATCAAAAGCTTGAACAATATGGAGTACTGCCATTGGGCACATTGGGTGTGGTATATGGATTATAATTTCGCTTTTCATACTTTACTTGTGCTCAGCCCGTGTTCCAATTCGAATGACCATTAGAACTCTGTCTCTCAAATATGGTGTCTCCTGCTCCAGATACTGACCATCTAATGAGTTCCTTAGTGGCTCATGAGTTGGCCTGTTCTGGAATCGGGATTATGGTCTGTGCAGCACCGCATTGAGTTTTGGCGAATTGGGACATATGTACGGCTGCGCATGACTTCCTAGAACAAAGTTATCTTGAAGTAAACGCCAGTTGTCCTCTGATGGTGCTAGAGGCTCCTGCAATTGAAGAACATGTATGTTCATTTCCGTTACTAAACTGAATGGCGGAACTCTTTGCTGACAATAACAATTCACTTGCATTTCTTTTTCTTTTTTAATAGACATTCTTTTCATTTCATTTCCTTGTGACCCATTTTTTGACAGGAATGCACTAATTTCTTTCTCGGATGAACTTCAACTCTGCATTCTTCTTATGTTTCTTTTCGTGCATTGACAACATCAAGGGAGGGTGTATTGAGGATACAGTTCTGCCTGCACACATTGCTATGTTAGCATAACTGAGTAAGTTGCTCAAACGCCATTTTGGTGCATTTGCATACGACACATGTCTCTGTTTTTATAAAGACAAACTGTTTGCTTTTCCTTCACATGAGAACGGTCTGTTTTTCACATCTTGAGACTCACACTGTGACCTTAAGTCTGCACAAATGTTCAAGGATAAAATAACAATGTATGCTGTTGATGCAGGTTGATCGGCCCGCGCTCTATACACAACACGAACACAGCTGCTCATTTCTGAAACTCAGATGCTTTTAATATTTAACTGCATGCATGAGACTAGCACTTGGAAAAAACCTTTGAATCGACAAAGAGCTGTGCTGATCTGGGATGTGATTCACTTCACCTGACTTTGGAGGTATGGGGTTCCCCGTTGTAACCTAGAGGTCTTCTATTATTATAATACATAGCTCCTAGCCAAGGGATGGTAGTACGCAAGGCGCTATAGACCTGGTTCGACTATCATTATAATAGGATTTCTCCCTTTGAATTTTATGGAATTGTAACAATGCTGATTGTATTGATTTTATGCCTCTTTTTACTTATGTCGGTAAAGATACTGCATCTTAGAGCACGTAGTTGAAATAAGCATTGTAAACTATACCGTGTCTCTGATTACTCACGTTGTGGACATTTATTAGAATAAAAAAAAAAAAGTGTTCTTAATGCCCACTATTCCTTAGAGGTCCCAAAGTCTCTAGTTCTGGGTTGTCTAATCATTGGTAGTTTTGCTGTAGTACGGAGAATGAGTGAGACACTGTTGCTAGTCGGAAAGGGCTTCTGGGCAGTGAGGTGGGTTTTTGGTACACCACAATACACTCAGGTCCTGGTTTCCTGCGCATAGTTCTGTGCATGAGCAGAATCCCCGCAACAAAATCAGCTCTAGAAACAATGCTTGGACTAAGAAGGGTATTTTCAGCTAACTTTAGGGATTAGTGATAAAACCTATAAACTCAACACACTTGGACTGAGTCCCTGCAAGAAGAACTAATTTAACAAGCACACACTGGTGAATATTCACAGCTGATTGTGGTGTTTGGTCGTTTTCTACAACAGTAATGATGCAGTGACAGCGGTCAGAGAACAGTGTCCAAAAGCAAAGTGAAAGGAGAGGAATGTGAACTGTCACTCTTGGGTATTGCTTGCAGTACACAACATTTACCACCCAAGCACTGACGCGAACAAGTGAAAGGATCAGAATGAGAGCTGTGACTCTCAGGGTTAATGCTTGCAGTGCACTGCATTCACCACCCAGGCCCTGACATGGAAGAATGAAAGGAGAAGAATGAGAGCTGTGACTCTCAGGGTAAAGGCTTGCAGTGCACTGCATTTACCACCCAGGCCCTGACATGGAAGAATGAAAGGATCAGAATGAGAGCTGCGACTCTCTGTGTTAATGCTTGCAGTGCACTGCATTTACCACCCAGACCCTGACATGAAAGAATGAAAGGAGAAGAATGAGAGCTGCGACTCTCTGTGTTAATGCTTGCAGTGCACTGCATTTACCACCCAGGCCCTGACATGGAAGAATGAAAGGAGAAGAATGTGGCTGTGACTCTCATGGTTAATGCTTGCAGTGCACTGCATTTACCACCCAGACCCTGACATGAAAGAATGAAAGGAGAAGAATGAGAGCTGCGACTCTCTGTGTTAATGCTTGCAGTGCACTGCATTTACCACCCAGGCCCTGACATGGAAGAATGAAAGGAGAAGAATGTGGCTGTGACTCTCATAGTTAATGCTTGCAGTGCACTGCATTTACCACCCAGACCCTGACATGAAAGAATGAAAGGAGAAGAATGAGAGCTGCGACTCTCTGTGTTAATGCTTGCAGTGCACTGCATTTACCACCCAGGCCCTGACATGGAAGAATGAAAGGAGAAGAATGTGAGCTGTGACTCTCATGGTTAATGCTTGCAGTGCACTGCATTTACCACCGCAGGCCCTGACATGAAAGAATGAAAGGTGAAGAATGAGAGCTGTGACTCTCATGGTTAATGCTTGCAGTGCACTGCATTTACCACCCAAGCCCTGATGTGGAAGAAGTGACTCCATTGTCCATCGTTGCGTCTGTAAATGCACCCATCAAAGTGGCCCTTTTCCAGAGGTGTTTATCATCAAGCTTGATCTTTATGCGCCGCTGACTATGTAGTTTATGCACGATTAGATAGATTGTATACAACAGAGGTGTTTATCATCGAGCTGGATCTTAACTCACCTCTGACTGTAAGTGATTCATGGTTAGATGGATTGTATGCATCAGAGGTGTTTATCATCAAGCTTGATCTTTACGCACCGCTGACTGTGTAGCTTATGCACGATTAGATGGATTGTATACAACAGAGGTGTTTATAATTTATTTTGTTTATTTATTATATTTTGGTCATTTATTGGGTGCAGCGAATCATCCCCAGGGGGATCTTTCGGCGCCTGAGAAGAGAACAATCTATTGACAGTGGGAACCAGATTAGAAAAGCCAGGTTTTAAGCAGTTTCTTAAATTGAAAGAAACTGGAACAGGCACGGAGCTCTTCGGGGATAGAGTTCCAATAACTGGGTGCCAGATAAGGAAAGGCTAGCCCACTCATTTTGGTCTTCCTTATTCTCAGAGTACAGAGCAGGTTGCGGTTGCTGGATCGAAGCTGTCGTACGGGTTGATAACAATCAATTTTTTTGTCAGATATAATGGCCCCATACCCTAGAGGGCCTTAAAAACCATACACAACAGCTTAAAGATGGCTCGTTTTCTAATGGGGAGCCAATGCAGTTGGTGAAAGAGAGGTAAAGAGGGGGTCGAGAAGGCTTATTGAGGGCAAAACGGGCTGCTGTATTTTGAACCACTTGACGTTTGGTCGCCAAGTCCTCTCTTACTCCCACCAACAAAGAGTTGCCATAGTCCAGCCGACTAACTAGGAGTGACTGGATAGGAGTCTTTCTGGCATTTAGCGTGATCCACTGAAAGATTTTCTGAGCATCCTCATGGTACCAAAACACGAGCCTGACACGGTCTTCACCTGCTCTTCCATGGATAATTTGTTGTCAGTTTTGAAACCCAGGTTCTTAGCCCATCCTCTAGGGGAAGGGGATTCTACTTATTCTGCTGGCCATCAATCTGGGGTCCATATCTCCTCCGCCTTGCCAAACAGTAAGATCTCTGTTTTCGAGGAGTTGAGTTGGAGGAAATTCTTCTTCATCCAGCTTGCGATGCTGATCGTGCAGTTTATAAATTCAAGTTTGGTTACTGAAGGGTTAGCCTCAAAGGGGACTATCACCTGTGTGTCGTCTGCATAGGATATAGTTTCAAAAGCAAAATTCCTAATGGTGGCAGCTAATGGGGACACATATATATTGAACAAGGTAGGGCTCAATATTGAGTCTTGTGGGACTCCTTTATCTACCAAAGTGGTTTTTGACACAAAAGAGTCCAACTGGACACTCTGTGTTCTATCAAACAGATAGTTCTGTATCCATTTAAGGGCCATACCTCTGACACCAATCTCTCGAAGCCTGTCCAACAGGATGCGATGAGAGATGGTGGCAAAGGCCGCCGACAGATCAGACAGCACTAACATCACAGGGACATCCTTGTCCAGAGACATTCTTAAAGTGTCAGGAACCTCCAACAAAGCGGCCTCCGTGCTAAAAGAAGCACGGAAGCCCGACTGGGATATGTCCAGTAAGTTATTCTGTTCCAAGTAGCAGGAAAGGTGCCAGTTGACTAGTGTCTCCATAATTTTTCAACAAAAGGGAAGCAAGGAAATCGGTCGAAAATTCTGTAAATCCGTAGGGTCCGCTAATGCCTTTTTAAGCAAAGGTTTAATACGAGCGCATTTCCATTTTTGTGGCAGTTCTAGGTAAAAACAAATGTCACATCTGAAACATATAATGCTAAAAACAAATTTACAGAAGATTCCTACTCAGGCTGCTTCCTTCTCTCATTGAGCTGGATCTTGGTCACCGCTGGCTGTGTAAATGAGTCACGGTCAGATGAATTGTATATAACAGAGGTGTTTATCTTCGAGCTGGATCTTGGCTCACCGCTGGGTATGTATATAAGTCATGCTTAGATGAATTGTATATAACAGAGGGGTTTATCATCGAGCTGGATCTTAACTCATCAACCGCTGATTATGTAACGGATTCACTATTAGATGGATTGCTTACAACAAAGGTGTTTATAATTCTAACTGGTTATAGGACAGAATCAATGCATGACGGCAACATTATTGATAGGAACTATTGTGGAATGGAGGAGCTCAGTACAAAGAGCTTCTCATAAACCTATGAGCACCAAGTAAGGGTGAAGGGTCAGCAGTTATAAAGTAATGGTTATTTGATTTTTTCTTTTTTGTCGATACGCTCCTGCAAAGGTCATAATCCAGAATGTTGCTCCTCTTAGGTCTCGGATTAACTCATCATTTTATACTTTTTCTCATAGTATGAGAGGTTCTTTTTCTGAGCCCCTGTTTGTTCCTACAGTGATAAAGTCCCAACAAAGGCTATCTATGGAGCTACTTCACTGTGATTACTGAGTAAGGTCGTCTTACACCTTTGCCAAGTTACCTGTAAAAGAGAATTTTATGAGGTTGTCGAGGGGCTAGTAATTCCATAGTTCTATGGGTGCTTAACTATAAATATTATATATATATTTATATATTTATCCACAAAAAAAACAAAGTTTACAGGGACGTTCTAGTTAGGAAATAGAATTTAAAAAACCTGAGAAATTAGCTAAAAAAACAAAGGTTACAGGGACGGTATAGTTCGGTTAACAATTTATACACAAAACCATAGAAACTCAGCAGTAATGGTTAGAGTTATCTCAAGAAACTATAACACTTTCCCTCGGGTAACTATAACTTGCGTGCCCACCATGCAGTTTTCTTATCAATAATTTAACTGCAAATGATATCATCAATGATGGCATATAAGTTATCATGAGTGATGTAATATGTGGGGTAATTAGCAGTGCACGGCCAGTGTGCGAGTTGTAGTTACCTTAGGGCACTGCCCCAGATGCACCACGCCTCCGGCATGAACCAGCATTTTTTTGGGCAGATATAATGGCCCCATACCCTGGAGGGCCTTGAAAACCATACACAACAGCTTAAAGACGGCTCGTTTTCTAATGGGGAGCCAATGCAGTTGGTGAAAGAGAGGTAAAGAGGGGGTTCGAGCAGGCTTATTGAGGGCAAGACGGGCTGCCGTATTTTGAACCACTTGATGTTTGGTCGCCAAGTCCTCTCTTACTCCCACCAACAAAGAGTTGCCATAGTCCAGTCGACTAACTAGGAGTGACTGGATAAGAGTCTTTCTGGCATTTAGTGGGATCCACTGAAAGATTTTTCTGAGCATTCTCATGGTACCAAAACACGTGCCTGACACGGTCTTCACCTGCTCTTCCATGGATAATTTTTTGTCAATTTTGAAACCCAGGTTCTTAGCCCATCCTCCAGGGGAAGGGGATCTCGTATTCTGCTGGCCACCAATCTGGGGTCCATATCTCCTGCGCCTTGCCAAACAGTAAGATCTCTGTTTTCGAAGAGTTGAGTTGGAGGAAATTCTTCTTCATCAAGCTTGCTATTCTGATCGTGCAGTTTATAAATTTAAGTTTGGTTACTGAAGGGTTAGCCTCAAAGGGGACTATCACCTGTGTGTCGTCTGCATAGGATATAGTTTCAAAAGCAAAATTCCTAATGATGGCAGCTAAGGGGTCACATATATATTGAACAAGGTAGGGCTCAATATTGAGCCTCGTGGGACTCCTTTATCTACCAAAGTGGTTTTTGACACAAAAGAGTCCAACTGGACACTTTGTGTTCTATCAAACAGATAGTTCTGAATCCATTTAAGGGCCATGCCTCTGACACCAATACTCGAAGCCTGTCCAACAGGATGCGATGAGAGATGGTGGCAAATGGCGCCGACAGATCAAGCAGCACTAACATCACAGGGATATCCTTGTCCAGAGACATTCTTAAAGTGTCAGTAACCTCCAACAAAGCGGCCTTCGTGCTATAAGAAGCACGGAAGCCCGACTGGGATATGTCCAGTAAGTTATTCTGTTCCAAGTAGCAGGAGAGGTGCCAGTTGACTAGTGTCTCCATAATTTTTTAACAACAGGGAAGCGAGGAAATCGATCTAAAATCTGTAAATCCGTAGAGTCCGCTAATGCCTTTTTAAGCAAAGGTTTAATACGAGCGCATTTCCATTTTGTGGCACCGTTGCTCTGCCTATTGACATGTTACAAACTGGGGTTAGTTCAGACATAGCAGCAGGCGGCACCGGGTCTAGCGGGGAACCGCATTTCACCTGCATTAATAACAGGCTTACTTGTTCCCCTGAGATGTTGAGAAAATATTCTAGGCTCGAAGGACAGTGGTTTTCAGGCACTGGGACCTTTTCAAGAGCTACCTCTTCAGGCCCAAAGGCGCGATAGATCACGTTAATTTTTTTAGTAAAGTAGCTCCTTAGATACTCACATAATTTTTGGGTGGATGGCTGGAGTGGGTTGTTAGACCTCGGGTTTGTGAATTCCTTTAGGATAGAAGAGCTTCCGAGAGGAATTCCTAGCTTCCATAATGCGGGAGCCTAGGTAGGATTGCCTGGCTATGTTACAGCTGTAGGCTCTATGAGCCACTCGGTAACGCGCTTCCTCATGCTCCAAGTTGGATTTCCTCCATTTTCTTTCTAACACCCTCTCTTAAGACTATCTCAATACCAGGGGGCAGGTGCTGCCCTTGCCTGAATATTTACCCTTTTTAAAGGTGCAATAGAGTGGAGGCCATCCGTTATAGAGGCCTCAAACCTTTCTAAGGTAGACTCACAATTGTCAGAGTTTTCAAGTATGGGAGGGATATAGACCCGACTAAACGCAGCAGAAGTTACCTTTTTCCAGGATCTACGCAACTCCTTGTGAGAGTGTGGGGGGCCGGAAAGTTTTTTCAACGCCCACGAAAAATGTACTGCCAGGTGATCAGTCCAGCTTAACTTTAGGGGGGGTTCGGCAACTAACTCAGGGATGCTGGTAAAAATCATGTCCAACACCTGTCCAGCCACATGTGTAGGGCTAGTGACTCTAGGGGACAGTTCAAGAGTTTCCATCACTGCCAACAGACAGACATATTCTGTATTGGAGAGAACCTCCAGATGATGATTGAAGTCCCCTACCAATAGAAACCTGTTGGCCTGTAACGTATAAGGGGCCGGCCGTTCTAGCAGTGCTGAACAAAACTCCTTCTTGATACCTCCTGGGGGGTGATATGCTAGAGCTCCCCCCACTCAATCTCCTGGCAGGGATGACCTCTGAAGATCAATAGCTCGATATTGGGGGAAGATAGTGTATCAAGAGTCTTAATACGATAAGGGGGACGAGTGGGAATGGCCAAACTTCCACCCCGTTTTCCTGATCTATCCAGCCGGACCACAGCATAATCTTCTGGAAAAGCCATTGCCAAAGCTGGCGTTGCTTCATTATTCAGCCAGGTTTCGGTGAAAAGGCAGATGTCTGGCCAGGTCTCGTCTAATAGGTCCCAAATTTCCACCACGTGTTTTGGGATAGATCGCGCATTCAGATACAACCCCTTAAATGGTAATGCTAGGCCCATCCCGGTCTGTCTCTCACTTCCAGTGTCCTGCACCCTTCCAGTAGGACTGGGGATGGAACATAATAGTGGACTAAGGGGAGTATGCATGACTTCCCCCTATGTCCATCCACAATCGGGGCACTTCTCTAAGGTGACAGCATCTACTATTTGCAGGTTAATTCTCTCCCCTGCACAAGCTGAGGCAAGCCCATATTCTACCAACCTCTCCTTAGGGTACACCAGCCTGGGATAAACCGGCAGCATACCCTGGCAGCCGGCAGCGTCCAGGCGCGGACGAGCGTAGACGGGTTTGCCTTAGGCGCGACTTCGTTGGGCCAGTGGCACGCCCACTGCGCGCGGCAGGAAATGCAGTGATTTTATACCTGGGAGGGCTGTCAACTAGAGCGCTAACCGTTAGAGTGGCGCCCCACAGGTCTGAAAGACTATGGGCGTGCTCTCTCCACTCAATCAATCGGAAATCCGATTGCGGTGGACCGGAGAGCAGTCCAAACAATGCGGGAAACGTAATCAGTTAAGAGGCAGTTTAGATAAAAGGCAGTTCTAGGTTAAAACAAATGTCACATCTGAAACATATAATGCTAAAAACAAATTACCAGAAGATTCCTACTCAGACTGCTTCCTTCTCTCATTGAGCTGGATCTTGGCTCACCACTGGGTGTGTAAATGAGTCACGGTCAGATGAATTGTATATAACAGAGGTGTTTATCATCGAGCTGGATCTTGGTCACCGCTGGCTGTGTAAATGAGTCACGGTCAGATGAATTGTATATAACAGAGGTGTTTATCATCGAGCTGGATCTTGGTCACTGCTGGCTGTGTAAATGAGTCACGGTCAGATGAATTGTATATAACAGAGGTGTTTATCATCGAGCTGGATCTTGGTCACCGCTGGCTGTGTAAATGAGTCACAGTCAGATGAATTGTATATAACAGAGGTGTTTATCATCGAGCTGGATCTTGGTCACCACTGGCTGTGTAAATAAGTCACGGTTAGATGAATTGTATATAACAGAGGTGTTTATCATCGAGCTGGATCTTGGTCACCGCTAGGTATGTATATAAGTCACGGTTAGTTGAAATGTATATAACAAAGGTGTTTATCATCGAGCTGGTTCTTGACTCACCGCTGGCTCTGTAAATGAGTCACGGTCAGATGAATTGTATATAACAGAGGTGTTTATCATCGAGCTGGTTCTTGACTCACCGCTGGTTGTGTAAATGAGTCATGGTTAGAAGAATTGTATATAACAGAGGTGTTTATCATCGAGCTGGATCTTGACTCACAGCTGGGTGTGTAAATGAGTCACGGTTAGATGAATTGTATTAAGTATGGGCAAATTTTGCGAATCTCGCGTTCGCGAATTTTGCGGATTTGCGAACTCGCAATCCGCAAAATCCGCAAATTCTTGCGAATTTGCAGAATTTTTTTTTTTGTGTTCGCAAGGATTTCTGCCAGTTCACGAGGGTTTTGTACCAGTTCGCAATTGCGAACTTACATTTAGTCTGGTTCATCATCACAGGTTCCCAGCACCCTCTGTTTCACCACTGCAACCCTCTGTTACATCAATGCCACCCTCTGGTTCATCATTACTGTAGATTATGGGGGGGGAAGCAAGCACACCAGCCCTGCTTCAACTGAGATGAATTAATTTGGGGTTAGTTTATTAATGTGTCACTGTTTTAAAATTCCAGTCTGGCACCTGCTTCCTTATCTATAATTTTGCTTTGTGTTGCAGTGCATTTTTTTTCCCCAGGACCTTGTTTGTGGCCTACTTGTAGCTATTGTATGAGCCTGCTGTGAGGGTCAGAGCAGGGTCATACAATTGTTGCAACTAGCAACTGAATTCTGGAGGGGCCCCAGTCAGGAAGCACTACCGGGAATTGTTACTAATGATGAGTTTGAACTCTTGCCCCTGCCGAGTGCTTTCAGTTTTGAAAAACTCGTTTTTCTGCAATTTCGCGGGGTTTGCGGGGCGCGAACACGCGCGAGATCGGATTCGGAAGCCGCAAATTCATGTTAATATGCAATTTGTTTTTTTTGCGGCGTGTTAGTTGGCAAGGTTTTGTGCGTTTTTGCGAGCCGCTCGTAGCGCAAGACGCAAAGTTACCCTCGCGGTCGTTCAAGGGCGCAGCCATCTTGTTTGCCTGACGTATTTCCGTTTCCGGGCGCGAAGTATAATCTCGCAAAGTCCGCGGCTTGCCAGTACAGTCTCGCGCGTGTTCGCAAGGAAAATCTCGCGCGAACTTACCCGCGCGGTCGTGAACGGGTGCAGCCATCTTGTTTCTCATTCATTGCTATGGTTCTGGGCATGGTCTTTGTATCCTCTGTCAATCTCTGCCATCCTTTGCTTGTTTGTTATGTTATGTTATGGTATGTTAGTGCTATTTGTATTGCGCACGGCTGCTCCAGCGAAGGAGCGTCCCGGAGCACCGACAAGGTGGCGAACACAACACAACTGGGGAACAGAAATAATTATTAAGAAATTGGGGAGTGAAGGATTTAACAAAGCTCAGAAAATAAATGAGTTTTAGCGGCCTTGCGGAAGTTTGAAGTTTTTTTTAATCTATTTTACTTATTATCTACCCCTCTATTTTTCTAGCCCTATATTTTTGTGTTTACTGCTACTTTTGGTTAATTTTAAACTACTTTTGTAAACTCTTTTCTTTTCTTCTCTTCCCTATTCTATTTTCTTTATTCCTTTCCGCCCAGACCATGGTGAAGGGAGCCGGGAAGCATCCCGAGAAGGGGAAGGGTCCCGCACCCCGTGTCCGGCTCCCGTGCGGGCGTTTGAGGGGGGAGCTAGTGATGCCACGGGAGATCTTTACCCCGGAGGAGGTGGCCCAACTCATTTTTTATGTTCAGCGCTGCCTCCCCAGGACCATCATGGGAGGCGGCAAGATCAGTGCCGGGTACGGGGCCCGGGAGCGCCGGAAGCGGTGGGAGAAGGTGTGCCAGGCCATTTACCACCACTCTCGGGTCTGGCGCACCTACAACCAGGCCACCCACCGCTGGACGGATGTCCTGACCCGTGAGCGAGATCTGCTCGACCTCCTTGGCCTTGAGATCCCCGGGCTTGGTGAGTAGTAGTAGTAGCTATGTCTTTACTACTATGTTTTCTCCTGCTGTGTTATTATATTGCACATTTTTGTTTTTTACCAAGAGCAATAATGCTGCTCATTACATTGTAGGTAAATTTTATTTCAAAATCTTCTGTGCATTTCAGGTACACTGCTCTCCTTCTCAGTAGTGTTGCTACTATGCTTATTTGTTTTAGATTTTGTGTTCATTTCATTGGCCTGTGAAATTATGTATGAGTGTAGTTGAAAGAACTGCGTAATGCTACACACTAAGGTTCAGATTTTTAATTACCGGCGCATCCCTGCAAAGTTGCAGGGATGCGCCAGTAATTGTGCGTCACGCCACCATCACCCATGGTGCGCCGTATTTACAATGCGGCGCGCCATGGGCCCAAAACGTCACCAAAGCGTTACGCATCTGTGCCGTAAAGGCGGCGCATTGCTGGAGTTGCGTCGCAACGATGGTGCAGCTCCATCAATGCTCTGGGGTGCCCTATCTCCCCAATGCTGCGTCAAGCCGTACGTCTGCTTCAAGCAGGCGCAGGGTTTGAGTCACGCATCATTGTCCTCAAAGTGACTGATTGAAATCTTGTAGATTTCCCTCAGCCACTTTTAGGATGCGTTCTTGCGCAGGAACGCCCTCCCTTGCGCCGGAACGCCCCCTATTGGCGCAGGGCTTTACAACGTGATGCATCTCCCAGATGCGTCACGTTGTTAATATACGCCGCACCATTGTGCCTCTTTTGTGCTGTCGCTGCGTCACAAAAGTCACGCAACAATGGAGCAAAAGAGCCGCAAGGGCCTTCTAAATCAGCCCCTACAGACTCAAGTCCAGTCCTTCCTTTGTACACATGGCGATAAGAAGAAATAGTGGTGGTGGATTAATAGTTTGAGTATTTTAATGACTGGTGAATGTAGTAGGAAACTTTAGTGTTGTCGCTGATCTTCAATCACGATGGACTTTGGCTGTCACTTTGCGTGCTGCGGACTGCTGCCTGCCAGTCCTAGGCAAACCTTTTTAGTACTTTGTTTAGTGAGTTACATAGGGTAGTTTCCAATTCGACGGTCCGCAAATCAAGCAATACTAAAGTAATGACGTAGTCGACCACATGAGATTGGTCAATAATATATCCCGTGGAGTCGTTCCCTATTTGCTATTTCGCAAAAATATTTTGTTACTTTGTTAGTTCTTTTGAAATGTTTGATTTGGTTGAGAAATATCATCCATTTTTCTGTTTTTCTTTCTTTCATGTTGTACATCAGCTTCCCCAGGGGCAAGAGGAGGACACAGGAGGAGGAGGAGGAGGGTGCTGTTGTCGATGCAGGCCAGGACCGGGCAGTCGAGGGCTCCTTTGCTGGCCCCAGTAAGTTTTAATTTTAATATAGAGTACTTATTTTTTCCTAGCGTTCCTCATTCGATTTTTTCTAAATCGTCTTTGATCTTCTTGTAGACAGGATCTAAATTCTTATCCTGCCTCGACTATGACAATGTGTGGTATTACTAGATTATTCTTATTAGTCTGTCTGTGTAGCTAACTAAGATTGCACATTTGGCATTTCCATTGGACTCCCATTCTAGTCAGTCCTCTGGGATTGTCCATAATGTCTTTTCAAGTATTCTAAATGTTTATGCTTTGACCATTGCCAACAATAAAAAGGTGAATGACCACCACCAAGAAAGAATAAGATACTACTTTACTTTTGGTTTGGATAGGAGGACAATCCATTCTACTACTGTTGCAGGGACAAATCTGCACAAACAGAACTATGGACACTAAATAATGCATCGCTTAGCTTATCAATTATAATAGGTGCTGTAACTGTTAGACTTTCCACATACCTCAGTGATAACAGACTTTGTAGTTGAACCCCCAATCTCCTTACTGACTAGATAGTGTGGCAGAGTCATTTAGCTCCCAAAGTCACCGATGGCAGAGGCACGGACTCATGCTTGCAAAAATTCGAAAACCTTTAGCTCATCCACTCTAGTCTGGAGGACCAAAAACCGCAGTCTATTTAAGTTTAAAAGCTTTATTAAAAGTAAACACATTTATTAAATTCAAGTTTGTCATAAAAGTGAACGTGTAACTGAAAATGGAAAAGTGCTTAGTGCTGACGATTAATTGGACACATTTCTTGTGGTCGAGCCGAGCTCTCACCTGGTTTGAACTTGATCCTGCTCATGTTCTTAGAAGTCAAGGTTCTGTCTGTTAGGAGAAAAAGTGGTGCGTGTTAAAAAGTAAAAAGCAAACATTCATCAGTTGTGCCAAAAAGTGCAGCAAGACAACAGCCTTCCCTGGAAAATGGGACATTTTTACTCTAGAGTACACAGTCAAAAAATTATTAAATTGTACACTTTTTTCACATTTCTTTCTTCCTCCTAGACCAAATATTATATAGTAGTGAGTGGTGTATTCTAACATTATTAAATGTACTTTGTAGGTGGAACATCTGGAGACGGGGCCAGCGCGGAGGTGGTGGTGGCATTGGATGAGGAGGACAACTCTGGGGAGGAGGCGGTGCAAGTGCCGGACAAGGACATGCCTGTGAGGGTTCACACGGTGGTGGCGGGCAGAGGTAAGCTATACATTCCTTAGTCATTGAGATTGAAGACTGCAGAGTGTGCTTTCTGCACGGATGTATTATAAAAAAAGCAGGTAGTAGCCTCCTCTAAATGTACTTCGACTTAGCTGTGAAGTTTTTGGCGAGAAGAATCCCAATCAGATCTGAGGTGAACTTGATGGATGGGATGAACGAAAAGCGAAAGAAGGGTGTAAGTAAGTGTGGAAGCACGAGAAATGTAATGATGACTGGCAAAGAAGAATGATATGTGTTTGCTTGGTCCCCGAGGTGGCTGGGAAGGTAAGAAAATGGTATGGTGCATGGCTGGGTGAATGATGAAGCAAGGATGGGTGGAAGGAGAACAGCCTGGGTGGGTGAGACAGAAACTGTATGTGTGCAATATACTTTGAATGGATGGATGCCTGGATCATTCATGGTACTATCTGACTCTAAGATAGCATATGTGTATCTAGAGAGAGTAGACGGTCACTGGATGAACTAAGTGTTACTTTGAAGAGCATGTAACACCGCACCCGCACGTCCGTTCCAGTGTAGGAAAGGCAAGGAAAAGAAGTTGTAACGTTGTCCAAAGACTACCATGAATAGTAGCAGTAGTTTGTATTGCAACTGCAAGCACAGCATATATCCGGTTATTACGGTGGACACTCCCTACCTCCCTTAATAACTTTAGTTTAGTAGTAGTATGTCATTCATGTGTGGGGGTATCACTGTTCACTCAATAATAAGCAAAGCACCTAAAGTCATCCCATATGTCATCAAATACATCCCATGTGAAGTGATAGATAATCAGATAATTTAGCTTCTTCATTTTCCTTTTCTAATACTCATTTGCACTGTAGGGTGAAAGCTAAATTAATTAAGCAGTAGCCATTTTAACAGAGTATTCTCAGTGCCACCCGTAATAGAAAAGTAAGAGCTTCACCACCTGCATGTACTGGACCGGTACAGTAACGCAAGTCTGTCTCACTCACCATGGTGTGCGTCTGTTTTTCTCGGGTGCAAGTTCACTGCGCTGGCATTATGCCGGCTTGCATAAGATAACGTACCAATTTTCCTAAACAAGAGAGAAGAAGAAGAATAAGAGTGGTGTACTGTCATAGTCGACTGTAATAGAAGTCCATAGTGCTCGTAGAATTTGTTCCTTAAACTCCCACTAATGTTAGAGCAAGGATGAAGAAATCGGAGGTTACATAGATACTGTCCTCAATAGTTATGTACTGTGCTTTCAATTTGCTACTTGTACTGTGACAACTTTCTGCTCAATCATTTTGTGTTAATCTTAAGGAGCATTGGTTACAGACTATGTCTTTCTTTTTTCATGTAGTTGCTCCTTCCAAATCCAAGACACCATCAAGGAGGAAGGAGCTGGCTCGAATGGCCCGGCAACGGAGGCTGGATGCCACTGTTGCTGAATATCGGCGGCTGGTGGCCCTGGAGGAGGAGGAGACGCAGTCTGGTACAACAACAACGTCCACTGGGACAGCTGCATCCTCCTCCGTGCGGGCTGCCAGCCAGCGCAGTGCTCCAGCGGTACGGAGCCGGGCTACCAAAGCCAAACGCCACCGCCCAGCAGCAAAGAAAGCAGCTGCCCCTCACAGGATTTGCAAGGCACACCGGCGCCGCTTATCCCTTAGACTGTCCTACCTGGAGCAGGAGGTCCATAACTATAAGAACGTGGTGGAGGGCCTCTGCTTCGAACTTGCCACCCTCCGCAAGGAGCATGATGCCCTGGCTGTTAATTCCAACAGCACCCTGTCATAGTGTCCCTTGCCCCTTTTTTAGAGACTTTTGGGGGGTGGGAATTGGGAGTTGGGATTTTTGGGGACTTTTGAAGGACAATCGTTGGGGTTAGGGAGGGTCTTGCGGGAGATTCTTTTGTTAGGGCTATAAAAATATACTTTTTGAAACTTTATCTGACCATACCTGTTTTTTACTGCTTTTGAGTCTGGTGGGTGGGGGTTTAACATAACAGTAAGTTTGTTTTCCTGAATAGTCCTAGGACTTTAGTAGTACTACCGTCAATCAAATCTCTCGTCTCTCCTAATACTCCATTATACTACCTCCAACCAAATGCCTATCTTACGTGTAATTTCTGTTTGCAAGTAGGGCTAGGGAAACAGCAAATAAGGTTGGCAATCCTGGGCGGATAAAATTTCCTCATAGCGGTGGTACTTGTGGTGTGACACAGTGGCAGTTGCTTGCCTATGAAAAAAAAGAAAATGAAATCCGGTTTGTCCTCCTGAGCAATACAAAGGTACAATACAGAATATAGCAGGTGACAGAAGTACACTAGAACAGTGCCACATTGTAGCCTAACAAATGTTAAAGTATAACTAATTCGGTTGAAGTTCTTTGACAATAGCCATGAGTCTTTGTCAAGCAGAGTAAGAATATATCCTCGGATTTCTTCACCAGCCTGTTACTATCACCTTATCCTCCCCAGCAAGTGTGTGGATTTATTGCTGTAATTTAGTCACACATCAATCAAAGCCACACAGCCCGGGGGAAGAGGGTTAGGGTTTGAAAAATGGATGGGTACGGGGGTTTTTGGGAAAGGTTTTGGGAGACAAGAAAAAATAGCACAGCATAGACAAACAATTGAACATAAACAATTCTTTGGGTACAAACCTATCCATCAATCTTTGAAAGTGCATGCACTACTGCATGCATGTCAGTAAAAAGTAAGTAGTACTTTCGACAACTGTGGAAGAAAGAATGCGACAGTACAGGGCGTGTGTGGAATTATTGATAACTATATTCAACATAAGGTCTCTGTAGCCAGATACCTGAGAGCCTTGCTGGTCACTATAAATCCATTCACAACAACACTCAATGGGGTTGGTCTGGAAGGTATAGTAGATAGAAAAGGAGAAATTGCTTTTTTTCTAGGTGTCCTCTCACTCACCAGGGTTGCCCCTTGGTGACATGCTTCATCATTGGGGCCATCCCAGTCCTCTATGGGCTGGGGCGTGCTGCGACTTGCGAATTACGTAGGAGCACTTACAAATGACTATGTGTGGTGCAGATGTGATAGTGGAGTGGACTAAGTGATGTGTTAAGGGATCAATTTAGAAGCAGAGAAAGATCCAAGAAATGCAGTCACAGTCAGAGAAAAAGGCAAGGGATACTGTATCTATGTTGTTGTAGTTGTCCTGTTGGAAGTGGTAAGTAAGTTGCCTGCAGAAAAAAAATCCTCTTATTAGCGGCACTCCTCCTTTGCAGCCGACGCTTCGTCCATCGATGTTGGTCACCAGAAGACACCCTGTCCACTGCCTGCCTGATGCTGAATTGTGGCTCGCTAATGTGAAGCCTGACTCCATCCTTTTTCCCCATTGCAGAGACTGAAACCCGGCCTGTAATTATTCAACGAAAAACAGGAAGTGATATAATATTACAACACCACTGATAAATAAATATAAGGTATGTAGGCTGTGGAGTGCAAAAAGTCACAATTTGATTTTCCTAGTAGACAATACAATATTTTTGAAAGTGCGTACTCTGTCTGAGTCACCTTTTGAAGGATAAATAAGTAGGGGCAAATTAATGTAGCGGATCTTTCCCCTCAAGCTAGGTGTACTGTAAACTGTGTTTTAGAACAAAATTAGATCTTCCTAGCAGTGCTCCCACCCAGACCCTTACTAAAGCCAGTCGCAAAAATGTAGAAGACCCCCAATCAAATCTCAAAAAACGAGGCCTAGCAGAAAACTGGTGACAAAACTTACTTTGAAAGTAAAAGTAGGCCGAAGTACCCCCTTCCTAATTACCCCTTACCCACCGTGGATTGCATTCAAACCACTTGCAAGCAACCAAGCAAAAGTATCCATAGACAGCATCGCTCCAAGACTCGAAATCCCCCCCACTCAAACACATGCAATAGAAATACTGCTAACCCTAACGAACCCTAAGTTAAGAATAGTGGCAAAGGCTTTCTTTAACTATGCCAAATCCCCCCTTTCCCACCATGGATTTTCTTCAAATGACTTGCAACCAAAATTACACATTCTCACGAGTGCTCTAAGACCCCAGAACTCAGTTGCAAAAATCTAGAACACCCCAAAACACATGCAATCCTGCTGCTAGGGCTAACCCTAACGAACCCTAAGTTACAAAAAGTGCCAAAAGGCTTTTCCGCGAGGATTTTGTCCCAACCACTTCTACCCGGTATTAGACCTTCCCAGGAATGCCCCAAGACCCGCCAACCCACCCGCCAAGAAGCATAACACCCCAAAACAGGCCAAAAGCAAAATCTCATACTTGCAATGTTTCTTGGCCTTCGGTCCAAACGCGCTGCGTAGCTAGGCCATAAGTCGGGGTTGCCACGACGGATTTCCTGAAAAGCAAATGCAATCAAGATTAGAGTGTCCCAGCAGTGCTCCCAGACCACGAAACTCACCCACAAACAGACGGAACCCCCCCTAAGAGCACCTCAAAGGCAAGCAAGTCATCAAAAACACAAAAAAAAATTCACCTGGGATTTGGTCCAAACCACTTTTATCCGGTATTAGAGCTTCCCAGCAATGGCCCCAGAGCCGTCAACCCAGGAGAAAACGAGTAGAAGACCCCCAAACAGCCAAAGAGCAAAAGTACAAAAATGGGGACTTTGTCAATTTTTCACAAATTTCCCAAATCACTCCGCGCGCGCTCTGCAGCTAGGCCCTAACTCCCCTCTGCCACCATGGATTTGCTTCAAACCTCTTGCAAAGTAAAGTATATATAGCCAGCAGTGTGCCCAGACCCCGAAACCCACCCACAAACACCAGGAAGCCCCACAAACAGGCCCCCGAAAACGCTACATTGAGCAAAATGTCAGAAATAGCCAAAAAAAAATCGGCCTGGATTTTGTCCCAACCACTTCTACCCGGTATTAGACCTTCCCAGGAATGCCCCAAGACCCGCCAACCCACCCGCCAAGAAGCATAACACCCCCAAACAGGCCAAAAGCAAAATCTCATACTTGCAATATTTCTCGGCCTTCGGTCCAAACGCGCTGCGTAGCTAGCCCATAAGTCGGGGTTGCCACGACGGATTTCCTGAAAAGCAAATGCAATCAAGATTAGAGTGTCCCAGCAGTGCTCCCAGACCCCGAAACTCACCCACAAACACCAGGAAGCCCCCCAAACAGGCCCCCGAAAACGCTACATTGAGCAAAATGTCAGAAATAGCCAAAAAAAAATCGGCCTGGATTTTGTCCCAACCACTTCTACCCGGTATTAGACCTTCCCAGGAATGCCCCAAGACCCGCCAACCCACCCACCAAGAAGCATAATACCCCCAAACAGGCCAAAAGCAAAATCTCATACTTGCAATATTTCTCGGCCTTCGGTCCAAACGCGCTGCGTAGCTAGGCCATAAGTCGGGGTTGCCACAACGGATTTCCTGAAAAGCAAATGCAATCAAGATTAGAGTGTCCCAGCAGTGCTCCCAGACCACGAAACTCACCCACAAACAGACGGAACCCCCCCTAAGAGCACCTCAAAGGCAAGCAAGTCATCAAAAACACAAAAAAAATTCCGCCTGGGATTTGGTCCAAACCACTTTTATCCGGTATTAGAGCTTCCCAGCAATGGCCCCAGAGCCGTCAACCCAGAAGAAAACGAGTAGAAGACCCCCAAACAGCCAAAGAGCAAAAGTACAAAAATGGGGACTTTGTCAATTTTTCACAAATTTCCCAAATCACTCCGCGCGCGCTCTGCAGTTAGGCCCTAACTCCCCTCTGCCACCATGGATTTGCTTCAAACCTCTTGCAAAGTAAAGTATATATAGCCAGCAGTGCGCCCAGACCCCGAAACCCACCCATAACACCAGGAATCCCCACAAACAGGCCCCCGAAAACGCTACATTGAGCAAAATGTCAGAAATAGCCAAAAAAAAATCGGCCTGGATTTTGTCCCAACCACTTCTACCCGGTATTAGACCTTCCCAGGAATGCCCCAAGGCCCGCCAACCCACCCGCCAAGAAGCATAACACCCCAAAACAGGCCAAAAGCAAAATCTCATACTTGCAATATTTCTTGGCCTTCGGTCCAAACGCGCTGCGTAGCTGGGCCATAAGTCGGGGTTGCCACGACGGATTTCCTGAAAAGCAAATGCAATCAAGATTAGAGTGTCCCAGCAGTGCTCCCAGACCACGAAACTCACCCACAAACAGACGGAACCCCCCCTAAGAGCACCTCAAAGGCAAGCAAGTCATCAAAAACACAAAAAATTTTCCGCCAGGGATTTGGTCCAAACCACTTTTATCCGGTATTAGAGCTTCCCAACAATGGTCCCAGAGCCGTCAACTCACCTGCAAAGAGGTACAACAACACCCCCACAAGTGCTGAGTCTTTCTTCATTGGGCGTAAACCAGCCCTCTGGTTTGATGGAAATAGGAGTCAGGAGGAGGAGGATAGAGGAGCATGTTCTTCTGAACTTGTGAACCTGAGGAATGCAGACTGCGGCAACTTCAAATCAATTAGCAAACCAGTGAAGACAGTTCTGCTGATGGGCTTGATTTTGTGATTATCTGATTAAAGTTTGAAATATATTAACTGTGCACAACAAAGAAAGACAGACACACAGGAATAAAAGTGAATAAGGACGAAAAAGAAAGTTATTGATTCGTTGTCTCATTTTCAGGGCTCGGTATCACGGTCCAGGAATAAGAATAAGGCTTTGTCATCATACTCTGCGAATTCAGGCAGGGTGAGCTCAGTGTCACCTGACAGAGTAGAAATTCCCTCATCTATGTTGCAGGCCACCTCCTCTTCATCCGGCACGCTTTCTCGTACTCTGAAATCTGGTGGTATGAGGTGCTGATTCATCTTGATCATTGTTAACCTCTCCACATTTTTGGGCGAGAGGCGGCTCCGTTTGGGAGTTACAATGCCACCAGCAGCACTGAAAACCCGTTCAGAAGACACGCTTGCGAGTGGGCAAGACAAGTAGTTTAAAGCCAGGTTGGTGAGCTGTGGCCACAATTCTTTTTTCCCATGCCAATACGCCAATGGTTCGTAATTAACATAGACCTCTGTTGAGTCATTCAGATAGTCCTTCACCATCGACTCAAGGTCCTCATCCAAGGTTCCTCCACTTTGCTTAGCTCTTGCTGTGCCTCTGACCTTTTGAGAACCAAACCCACGCAGAGCTAGCCAATCCTCTTCAGCCTCCAATGTTTCTGTTGTGTCTCGTGCAGATGATCCAGTTGCCGGTGTCTTTAACGGCTGAGAGGTCACTTGTGCCACAGCCACAGGTGCAGAAGTGGATTGTTTTGGCTGGGGATGGCCTGCTGATGTACTGCCATTTCCTTCAATTTTCAGCCGTTCTCTTTCAAACCTCTTGGCTGACAAGGCTAGCCAACGTTTGTACTTTGGAACATGTTCATCATCAAAAGGAAAGAATGCTTGGCCTGCCAGCGCCTTTTTGTAGCTTGGATCCAGAATAGTAGCACAAATGTAATGCTCTTCTGAGTGGATCTTTTTAAGACGTTCATCACCTTGTAGGAGCTCTAATAATTTCTCAGCCAGAAGTAAAGAGTCTTGGTTTTTGTCATCTTTTTCAAACACAGAACACACCTCCTTCAGTTGGTCCTCCAGCATGTACAACAATGGGATAGCTTTTCCCAAATTAGAGTCCTCCTTGCTGACTGCACGCGTGAAGAACTCAAAAGGACGAAGCATGCGTGTCAGGCTTTGAACTATGTTCCATTGCGCCGCACCCATCCTCAGCTCCTCTGTACCCTCTGTAAGGAAATATTGATCGAGTTCCTTATACTGCTCATACAGACGCTCAAGCATGTAGAAGGTTGAGTTCCAACGTGTTACCACCTCCTGGATGAGTGTTTTCACTGGCATTTGACGTTGATATAGCAGGCTCCTCAGCTGCTTCCGGGCATTAAAAGAATGGCTGAAATGCTTGCACATTTTTCGGCAGGTGTCCAATACACTGTACGCTGCACTGCCTTTATTACCCAAGAATTTTTGGACAACCAGGTTTATACAGTGCGCCAAACACGGCACTCTGAAATAGTCACCGTCCCTCATGGCCTTAACTATATTGGCGCCATTGTCCATGGAAACATAACCAACCTGGCGTTTTAGTGGGGACAGGCAGTTAAGGACCTTTGTGTTAAAGACATCCAAAATGTTTTCTGCTGTGTGACGTTTCTCCAAACCAAACATGGCTAGTGTTGCATGTTTCCGAGCAGCTTTAAAAACAATGTCTGCGTCAACACCTGCGTTTAGCTTTGCTTTAGCCCCTGAAAAAGAGACCCAGTGTGCAGTGATGCACATGTAAACAGCGCCTGCGCCACTGGTCCACATGTCTGTTGTCAGATGTATAGTGTGAACAGCACTCTTCTGCAAAGCTGCCCCAATCACCTTCAGAACATCTTCATGTAGTGCTGGAACCGCAACTCGGGCAAAATAGAACCGGCTAGGAACCTTCCATTTAGGGCAGAGCGCTGCCACTAATTCTAGAAAACCAACCCCTTCTACAAAAGAAAAAGGGAGAAGGTCCAGAGCTAGCATTTTAGCCAGCTTAGTGTTATACAGACGCGTCAGTGGGTGGTTGCATTCATATTGCGCTTCTGTAAACAACATCTTTTTAATGTTGCCCTGGACCAAGGATTTACGGGATGATGATGATATCTTCGACCCAGTTACCCTCGCTGATGAACTTTTCCGCATTGATGTCTCACTCTCTCCCACACTCTTAGTGTGCCTCACATGGGGTGTGCTGCTGACAGGGGTACTGGGTGTAAGTGAAGTGTTTGAATCGTCTTCTTCCTCCTCGTCATCATCAGATGAAAAATCAACGTTTTCATTACGTGCAATTCTGGCTTGCTTAATCGCCTCTCGGTGCGGAAACCATTGGACAGGGTGCGCTCTCTTAAGATGACCTCTCTGGCCTCCGGTACCATAGTTAGAACCAAGCTTAACACAACCAACTCGAAGCTTACAAATGCTACAAATGGCTACGTTTTCCATTTTTGGGCAAACACTAAAGAAGTCCCAAACTGGAGACTTGAAATGTCTTTGGGGGCCGGAGGAGGCGGCGATACTGGTGGTGGTGGTCCTGCTGCTAATGCCAGATGAAGTGGAGGATGTGGATTGCCGAACTTCAGTACGTTTTGCACTTTCACCACCACGAATTGAGGTCGAGGTGGGTACCTTCTTGCGAGGAAGAAATATGGAAGCGGTAGGTTTTGGTGTACTACTTAACTCCAAATCTAATGATTCCATTTCCATTGCCTCCTCGTCGAGATCATCATCACGCTCAGCAGCTTCTCGGGATAGGGTCAAAATGTCTCTTTGCTGCATGCCCGGTGGGGCTGCAGTGACCTTTGTGATGACTGGCTCGTCATCATCGTGAGAGGCTTCATCACCAGCAGTATCTGTCACTTCTTGTTGAGCCTCATCACAATCCATAGCTATGAGTTTTTCGACGACCTTCCTTTTACGCTTAGGTACCTTTGTCAGATCATGGTGTGCCTCACTGTCAGACCGCAGTTGTGGTTCCCAAGACGGATCACTTGCATCAGAAGGAGGTGGGCTTGAAGAAGATGTAGACACCCCCCTTGATCTTTTCCTTGCTAGGGATGTGGAAGACAATGAATGATCATCAGGAGGAGTGGCTTCCAATACCTCGGCTTCATTGTTGATTTCCTGATGTGCCCCTACTTCGGGAGGAACAACTATTGTGGGCACTTGTGAACCTCCATGCACCTTTGCTTGTGCATCTCCTTTTGCTGCCTCTCCTTCCACATGTACTTGGGCGTGTACTTGCACATGGTGTTGTTGTTGCGGCTGTGGTTGTTCAACACTTGTCAGATGAGTTACAACAACCTGTGTTGATTCAGGGACTGCTACTTTCTTGCGATGAGCCAACATCACTGGTCGATGGTGATTGGAGAAGTACACTGACTGCCTCTGAAGCACTCAAGGGCTTTGACTTAAGTTGGCGTGGTGGTGGAGGCACTGAACCCAATGGAGCAGGGGTGCTGCTCCCAGCTTGGTCCCCAGCAGATCCTGCTGCTGCAGGCGTACTTTTTTTTTTGCTCCCAAAAAACGTGGCGGGTGGCACACCAGCCTCCTTGGTAACTTGCTTCTTCTGCTCCTTACTAGCAACTTTCTTGCTAGAGGAGCTACGGAGAAATTTTTTTGGGGCCATCTTCTTCAGAGCAGGTCAGACAGCAGGCCGCAGTTGCACGAATTGTAGAGTTGTCTGAGGCCAGACGTGACGTCGCGTGACGTTATGCTGCACACACACACCGCTGCAGGACTTCTTCCTGGCACTGGTGGTTCTCTTGAGTCTTGTGCACCTAAAAACAATGGAAGACAGAGGAACATCAGTTCAGTTATACACCACAAAAAAATCGAAAAACACTGCAAAATCAGCACAATCCCATTCCATCCATGCCCTCCATGATGTTTAAGTTCAAGACAGCCCACAGAAAGACTAGGCCCATGCTAGACTCAAATACCCTGCCCCGGTGAAAAGGCCACAAGTACAGCCCCAAAAAACGAAAATCACTGAAAAATCAGCACAATCCCAATCCATCCATGCCCTCCATGATGTTTAAGTTCAAGACAGCCCACAGAAAGACTAGGCCCATGCTAGACTCAAATACCCCTGGTGAAAAGGCCACAAGTACAGGCCCAAAAAACGAAAATCACTGAAAAATCAGCACAATCCCAATCCATCCATGCCCTCCATGATGTTTTTAAATTCAAGACAACCCACAGAAAGACTAGGCCCATGCAAGACTCGGTGTGCACCTGTTACAACGCATTTTTTACAACGCACTACTGTTACAACGCATCCATTACAACGCGGATACTGTTACAACTCATGTTTTTACAACGCATTTTTTTACAACGCAGGTACCTTTACAACGCATACCATTGCAACGTAAGTATTGGTAAGTATATAGTTATTTTTTAAATGTTATATGTTTGGGGTAAAGGGGTATTTTTAGGGGTTAGGGTCAGTTTAGGGTTTTTGGGTAAAGGGGTATTTTTAGGGTTCAGGGTCAGTTTTCAGTTTTTGGGTAAAGGGGTATTTTTAGGGTTCAGGGTCAGTTTTCAGTTTTTGGGTAAAGGGGTATTTTTAGGGTTCAGGGTCAGTTTTCAGTTTTTGGGTAAAGGGGTATTTTTAGGGTTCAGGGTCAGTTTTTAGTTTTTGGGTAAAGGGGTATTTTTAGGGTTCAGGGTCAGTTTTCAGTTTTTGGGTAAAGGGGTATTTTTAGGGTTCAGGGTCAGTTTTTAGTTTTTGGGTAAAGGGGTATTTTTAGGGTTCAGGGTCAGTTTTCAGTTTTTGGGTAAAGGGGTATTTTTAGGGTTCAGGGTCAGTTTTCAGTTTTTGGGTAAAGGGGTATTTTTAGGGTTCAGGGTCAGTTTTCAGTTTTTGGGTAAAGGGGTATTTTTAGGGTTCAGGGTCAGTTTTCAGTTTTTGGGTAAAGGGGTATTTTTAGGGTTCAGGGTCAGTTTTCAGTTTTTGGGTAAAGGGGTATTTTTAGGGTTCAGGGTCAGTTTTCAGTTTTTGGGTAAAGGGGTATTTTTAGGGTTCAGGGTCAGTTTTCAGTTTTTGGGGTACAGGGTAAAAATAAATTAAATTAAATTTTAAATTAAATTATTTAATACTAAATTAATTAAATTAAATTACATTGCATTTTTTGGGGGGGTTGAGGGTCAGTTTTGAGTTTTTGGGGTACAGGGGTACAGGGTAAAAATAATGTTATATTTTTTTTATTTTCAATAATTAATTTAAATTATATTTCATAAAATTACTTTAATTTATTTTTGGGGTTTAGGGTCAGTTTTCAGTTTCTGGGGTACAGGGGTACATGGTAAAAATAAAGTAATATTAATTTAAATTTAAAATAATAAACGGAAATTAAATTATTTAAAATTACATTAAATTATATTTTTAAAATTAAGTTACTATTATATTATTAATATTAACATATATATTTTTAAAATTAAGTTACTATTATATTATTAATATTAACATATACTTACCTATACTTACGTTGTAATGGTATGCGTTGTAAAGGTACCTGCGTTGTAAAAAAATGCGTTGTAAATACATGCGTTGTTACAGTATCCGCGTTGTAAAAACCGTGTTGTAACGGTATGCGGAGTAAAAGTCCGCGTTGTAACATCATATATCCCAAGACTCACTACCCTGGCCTGGGCATAAAGGTTAAAAAGTAGGCAAAATGGTTGCAGGCCTAACAACAAAGCCTGCATTCAAAATGGCCACTTGCCTCTCCCAGCACATGGCCAGTGCCTGTAGCAGCACTCAAAATGGCCACCAGCCACATGGCCTGTCCCTCCCCATGAACACCCCCAAAAATCGAAAAACACTGCAATATCAGCACAATCCCATTCCATCCATGGCCTCCATGATGTTTAAGTTCAAGACAGCCCACAGAAAGACTAGGCCCATGCTAGACTCAACTACCCTGCCCTGGAGAAAAGGCCACAAGTACAGGCCCAAAAAACGAAAATCACTGAAAAATCAGCACAATCCCAATCCATCCATGCCCTCCATGATGTTTAAGTTCAAGACAGCCCACAGAAAGACTAGGCCCATGCTAGACTCAAATACCCCTGGTGAAAAGGCCACAAGTACAGGCCCAAAAAACGAAAATCACTGAAAAATCAGCACAATCCCAATCCATCCATGCCCTCCATGATGTTTAAATTCAAGACAACCCACAGAAAGACTAGGCCCATGCAAGACTCACTACCCTGGCCTGGGCATAAAGGTTGAAAAGTAGGCAAAATGGTTGCAGGCCTAACAACAAAGCCTGCATTCAAAATGGCCACTTGCCTCTCCCAGCACATGGCCAGTGCCTGTAGCAGCACTCAAAATGGCCACCAGCCACATGGCCTGTCCCTCCCCATGAACACCCCCAAAAATCGAAAAACACTGCAAAATCAGCACAATCCCATTCCATCCATGGCCTCCATGATGTTTAAGTTCAAGACAGCCCACAGAAAGACTAGGCCCATGCTAGACTCAAATACCCCTGGTGAAAAGGCCACAAGTACAGGCCCAAAAAACGAAAATCACTGAAAAATCAGCACAATCCCAATCCATCCATGCCCTCCATGATGTTTAAATTCAAGACAACCCACAGAAAGACTAGGCCCATGCAAGACTCACTACCCTGGCCTGGGCATAAAGGTTGAAAAGTAGGCAAAATGGTTGCAGGCCTAACAACAAAGCCTGCATTCAAAATGGCCACTTGCCTCTCCCAGCACATGGCCAGTGCCTGTAGCAGCACTCAAAATGGCCACCAGCCACATGGCCTGTCCCTCCCCATGAACACCCCCAAAAATCGAAAAACACTGCAAAATCAGCACAATCCCATTCCATCCATGGCTTCCATGATGTTTAAGTTCAAGACAGCCCACAGAAAGACTAGGCCCATGCTAGACTCAAATACCCTGCCCTGGTGAAAAGGCCACAAGTACAGGCCCAAAAAACGAAAATCACTGAAAAATCAGCACAATCCCAATCCATCCATGCCCTCCATGATGTTTAAGTTCAAGACAGCCACAGAAAGACTAGGCCCATGCTAGACTCAAATACCCCTGGTGAAAAGGCCACAAGTACAGGCCCAAAAAACGAAAATCACTGAAAAATCAGCACAATCCCAATCCATCCATGCCCTCCATGATGTTTAAATTCAAGACAACCCACAGAAAGACTAGGCCCATGCAAGACTCACTACCCTGGCCTGGGCATAAAGGTTGAAAATTAGGCAAAATGGTTGCAGGCCTAACAACAAAGCCTGCATTCAAAATGGGCACTTGCCTCTCCCAGCACATGGCCAGTGCCTGTAGCAGCACTCAAAATGGCCACCAGCCACATGGCCTGTCCCTCCCCATGAACACCCCCAAAAATCGAAAAACACTGCAAAATCAGCACAATCCCATTCCATCCATGGCCTCCATGATGTTTAAGTTCAAGACAGCCCACAGAAAGACTAGGCCCATGCTAGACTCAAATACCCTGCCCTGGTGAAAAGGCCACAAGTACAGGCCCAAAAAACGAAAATCACTGAAAAATCAGCACAATCCCAATCCATCCATGCCCTCCATGATGTTTAAGTTCAAGATAGCCCACAGAAAGACTAGGCCCATGCTAGACTCAAATACCCCTGGTGAAAAGGCCACAAGTACAGGCCCAAAAAACGAAAATCACTGAAAAATCAGCACAATCCCAATCCATCCATGCCCTCCATCATGTTTAAGTTCAAGACAACCCACAGAAAGACTCAGTCCACCCACCACTGAGTACCCCTGGGCAAAAGGCCCCAAAACAGCTCAAAAATCGAAAATTCCAAAATTTTAGTTGCAGCAACTGTAATGCCCCAAACAAACTTACTTGTAAAATTTCTAATCCAACAGTGATCCAAAGAAAGTCCAAAAGGCCTCAAATCCAAATATCCAGCAGCATCCACAAAAAGTAATCCTTCCAGCTTCAGATCCAAATGAAAAGTGACCAGGAGATGGACAAAGCACTGGGAGGAGCCTGCTGGACAGGAACAGGAAGTTGAAGACTGTGGGGCACTTCCTTCCTCCCACCCCCCCCTTCCCAAAATGGACTCTTCGCTAAAAAAGTGCAGGCAAATGTCAACCTAAGGAGTTATTCAGATAAAAATCATCATTTCAAGAAGGTTTATGCTGCTTGCTGGTGGATTTCTTGTGCAGAATTGCATATTTGATATTTTCGCTTCTGCGAGATTGTTGCTGCTCGCCGCATCTCAAATCTCGCAATTGCGAAGTACCGCGAGACGTGATCTCGCCGTACTCGCGTTGACAAAGTCTCGCTGTGCAAGTTGGCAAGCCGCGATGACGTAATCGCGCTCGCCAAATTCCCGCGGGATCACACAGCAAGATCCAAAATGGCGCAGCACTCACAAAATATCGAGAAAAACAACTCGGCAAACGATGATAAACGCCGCGCGCCGCAAAAATTGTATCACCAACGACGCGAGCCGCAAAAAAAATCCGCTGCGTGCGAATTTGCGGATTTTGCGGGAAATTCGCAAATCTCGCGGATTGCGAATTTCCCAAAAATCCGCAAAATCCGCGAGCGTAACGGATTTTCCGCCCATGCTTAAATTGTATATAACAGAGATGTTTATCATCGAGCTGGATCTTGGTCACCGCTGGGTATGTATATACGTCACGGTTAGTTGAAATGTATATAACAAAGGTGTTTATCATCGAGCTGGTTCTTGACTCACCGCTGGCTCTGTAAATGAGTCACGGTCAGATGAATTGTATATAACAGAGGTGTTTATCATCGAGCTGGTTCTTGACTCACCGCTGGCTATGTAAATGAGTCACGGTAAGATGAATTGTATATAACAGAGGTGTTTATCATCGAGCTGGTTCTTGACTCACCGCTGGCTGTGTAAATGAGTCACGGTAAGATGAATTGTATATAACAGAGGTGTTTATCATCGAGCTGGTTCTTGACTCACCGCTGCCTGTGTAAATGAGTCATGGTTAGATGAATTGTATATAACAGAGGTGTTTATCATCAAGCTGGATCTTGGTCACCGCTGGCTCTGTAAATGAGTCATGGCTAGATGAATTGTATATAACAGAGGTGTTTATCATCGAGCTGGTTCTTGACTCACCGCTGGGTATGTATATAAGTCACGGTTAGTTGAAATGTATATAACAGAGGTGTTTATCATCAAGCTGGATATTAGTCACCGCTGGCTCTGTAAATGAGTCACGGTTAGATTAATTGTATATAACAGAGGTGTTTATCATCGAGCTGGTTCTTGACTCACCAATAGTTGTGTAAACAAGTCACGCTTCGATGAATTGTATATAACAGAGGTGTTTATCATCAAGCTGGATCTTAACTCACCCAGCGCTGATTATGTAACTGATTCACGGTTAGATGGATTGTATACAACAGAGGTGTTTAGAATTGAGCTTGATCTTGGCTCACCACTGGCTGTGTAAATGAGTCACGGTTAGATGAATTGTATATAGCAGAGGTGTTTATCATCGAGCTGGTTCTTGACTCACCGCTGGCTATGTAAATGAGTCAGGGTAAGATGAATTGTATATAACAGAGGTGTTTATCATAGAGCTGGATCTTGGCTCACCGCTGGGTATGTAAATGAGTCATGGCTAGATGAATTGTATATAACAGAGGTGTTTATCATCAAGCTGGATCTTAGTCACCGCTGGCTCTGTAAATGAGTCACGGTTAGATGAGTTGTATATAACAGAGGTGTTTATCATCAAGCTGGATCTTAGTCACCGCTGGCTCTGTAAATGAGTCACGGTTAGATGATTTGTATATAACAGAGGTGTTTATCATCGAGCTGGTTCTTGACTCACCAATAGTTGTGTAAACAAGTCACGCTTCGATGAATTGTATATAACAGAGGTGTTTATCATCAAGCTGGATCTTAACTCACCCAGCGCTGATTATGTAACTGATTCACGGTTAGATGGATTGTATACAACAGAGGTGTTTAGAATTGAGCTGGATCTTGGTCACTGCTGGCTGTGTAAATGAGTCACGGTCAGATGAATTGTATAAATATATGTGATGAGTTTCTTATTTACAGAGACTCATTCAACCACATTCTAACTGGTTTAGGACAGAATCAATGCTTGACGGCAAAATTATTTATGGGAACTATTGTGGAGTGGAGGAGCTCAGTACAAAGAGCTTCTCATAAACCTAAGAGCATCAAGTAAGGGTAAAGGGTCATCAGTTATAAAGTAATGGTTATTTGATTTTTGTTGAAACGCTCCTGCAAAGGTCATAATCCAGAATGTTGCTCCTCTTAGGTCTCGGACTAACTCATCGTTTTATACTTTTTCTCATAGTATGAGAGGCTATTTTCTGAACACCTTACTGTGATAAAGTCCTAGCAAAGGCTGTCTACGGAGCTTCTTCACTGTGATTACTGAGTAAGATCTTCTTACACCTCTGCCAAGTTACCTATAAAAGAGAATTTTATGAGATTGTCTAAGGGCTAGTAATTCCATAGTTCTATAGGTGCTTAACTATAAATATTATATATATATATATATATTTATATATTTATCCACTGAAAACAAAACAAAATGTACAGGGACGTTCTAGTTAGGAAATAGAAATTAGCTAAAAAAAAAAGGTTACAGGGACGGTATAGTTCGGATCACAATTTATACACAAAACCATAGAAATTCAGCAGTAATGGTTAGAGTTATCTCAAGAAACTATAACACGTGCCCTCGGGTAACTATAACTTGCACGCCCACCATGCAGTTTTCATATCAATAATTTTACTGCAAATGATATCATCAATGATGGTATAGAAGTTATCATGAGTGATGTAATATGTGGGGTAATTAGCAGTGCATGGCCAGGGTGTGAGTTATAGTTACATTAGGGCACTGCCTCTGATGCTCCACGCCTCCGGCATGTACCAGCATTGCTCCCGCTCGCAGGGAGAAGCTAAAAATGCTGCTCCCAGCATGCAAGAGCAATTTTTTAATGTTTCTCTGCCCACTTCACAGCTGGCAGGGAAGCAATTGTAAAGTTTGCTCACAGCAGCTAGGTGCATTTTCTAATGCTCCTGCCTGCTGGGAGCAGACGTAGTGTTTATTCTCGCTTTGCAGGAGCTTTAAAATTGCTCCCACAAAACAAGAGCAAACACAGGTTTCCGTGTCCGGACCAGTGCGGGCAGGGAAGCTGCTATGCTCTGGCTGGGGCGAACAAAGCAATACCAGGTATCTCTTTGTTCGCTTGGAGTTGGCAGGGTATGCCCAGACGTGGGTCACTTGCTCCCTCTACTGCTGGATTCAAGATAGCCTGACTGATGAGGATTATGAATCCGAAACCGGTTTCAGGATGTTTGTTTCCGGTCCAGGGAAGACATGGCTTCGCAGTTCGGGCTGGACTGTTCCCTTGAGGCACAGGGTCAGACTGATTTGCATATGGCCATGTCTGAACTGGGGGGGTGGAGTGGGCTAAAAAATGGTGATGAATTAAACCCAGATCTGTTGGCTGGGGGTGAGTGTTTGATTGGCTCAAAGGCTCCGGCCATCATCCCCTTTGGTATCACATGGTATATCCTCTAGGCACTACCTTGAATACTTCCCAAACTGTAACTGCTAAGAAGAAGTTTGACAAGAGTATCATCTAATAACCACCAGGCATTCAAACACCACATACTTTTCAACTCCCACTGTCGATGTCAGAGGGCTAGTTGGACTGGTGAATGATCGAAAAGCCCGCAGGAGAGAATGACATATTTACCTATGTCATCTACATGAATTGTCTGTACTGAAAATGGGAAGGACCTACAGAGGCGAATGAAGAATGGCAAACCCTGTGAACCACTGAGTAAATCCTGCATGATTGACACAGGTGGATGTGTACTACCAAGGAACACACACGTTGTACCTAGTAAATGAGTCTCTTGAAGTAACAGGATATCATGGGTGCGATGTTCAACAAACAACATAACGTCCCCTCTTAATTTTAGTATTCAAACTATTATCAGTCCATGACTTTATACTATATCCCATCTCACAGTCTGACAACAATTTGTTAGTCATTAGAATCAAAGTGATCCTGTTCAACTCGCAGGAGCATGTGCCTGGTAACATTAACAAAATGAAACCCTGAAGAATCTAAACTAAAATCCATCTCCCTAACGTCCCCACCCTATATTTCCATCCTAGAAATATCAGACATCCCAAATAATATGTAATAATGAACTGTGAAACTCAAGTGAAAATACAAACAAGCAAGCAAATGAAGTGATTCACTTTGAATGAAGAGCCCCTTTTCTTATAGAGTCCCTTTTCTTTTCTCTTTCAGGGGCTTTGTATTGTGCAGAAAAGCTGAACATGAAGTCAGTCCTTTCATAATGGTCTCTGTTTCCACATGGGAGTGAGTGGGTAAAAAATGCAGAGAAATGCAAAACTTAATTTGGGGCAAATCGTTGGAAAGTTGTTTGAATATACACAGTCCTATCAAATATAAAGAATTACCCACAGAAACAGGAAAAATAGAAAAACAGAAAAACGTTGAGTAGTTTAATTACGGCAGTTTTCTTACATTTTCATGTATTTAATGAAATTCAGGATGTCATTTCCAATTCACTTTTAAAGACTGGAGGCGGTGGTTCCGTCAGCGGCCACCAGAGGGCGCTCCTCGCCTGCTGATGAAACACTGAACTGTACATCGGCTGAAAGGGAGAAGGGTTTCCTTTTCCGGGTCAGCGGTGGCAGAGACAGCACAAGCAGCGGTGCTGACATCACTTCCGGTCTCTCATGGTGTGTTCAGCCTGCAGCAGAGAAGGAAGGAACCCTGTCTGGTGGGCAGTTACCTCCATCTACGGACCCCCATCAGCCCCCCAGGAGGAGGAGAGGGCCTGGACAGGTTTCTGCTCAGGTAGGAGAGCTGCCAACTCACTTGGCTGCAATTTATTAATCCATGGATCAGATGCCCCCCCCCCCCCTTCCTGGCATTCATGGTGATGAGCCTGAGTGGGGAGCGGAGGAGGTGAGGCCTGCCCAAGGGTGCAGAGGAGGAGAGGCCTGTCCAGGGGTGCAGAGGAATAGAGGTCTGTCCAGGGGTGCAGAGGAGGTGAGCCCTGTCCAGCGGTGCAGAGGAGGCGAGGCCTGTCCAGGGGTGCAGAGGAGGAGAGGCCTGTCCAGGGGCAGAGGAGGAGAGGCCTGTCCAGGGGGGCAGAGGAGGTGAGGCCTCTGGGGCAGAGGAGGAGAGGCCTGTCCAGGGGCAGAGGTGGAGAGGCCTGTCCAGGGGCAGAGGAGGTGAGGCCTGTCCAGGGGTGCAGAGGAGGAGAGGCCTGTCCAGGGGCAGAGGAGGAGAGGCCTGTCCAGGGGCAGAGGAGGTGAGGCCTGTCCAGGGGTGCAGAGGAGGAGAGGCCTGTCCAGGGGCAGAGGAGGTGAGGCCTGTCCAGGGGTGCAGAGGAGGTGAGGCCTGTCCAGGGGGGCAGAGGAGGAGAGGCCTGTCAGGGGGGGGGAGAAGAGGTGAGGCCTGGGGGTGCAGAGGAGGTGAGCTCTGTCCAAGGGTGCAGAGGAGGTGAGGCCTGTCTAGGGGTGCAGAGGAGGAGAGGCCTGTCCAGGGGTGCAGAGGAGGTGAGGCCTGTCCAGAGGAGGGGCAGAGGAGGTGAGGCCTGTCCAGAGGAGGGGCAGAGGAGGAGAGGCCTGTCCAGAGGAGGGGCAGAGGAGGAGAGGCCTGTCCAGGAGTGCAGAGGAGGAGAGGCATGTCCAGAGGAGGGGCATAGGAGGAGAGGCCTGTCCAGGTGTGCAGAGGAGGAGAGGCCTGTCCAGGGGTGCAGAGGAGGTGAGGCCTGTCCATGGGTGCAGAGGAGGAGAGGCCTGTCCAGGGGCTGAGGAGGAGAGGCCTTCCCAGGGGTGCAGAGGAGGAGAGGCCTGCCCAGGGGTGCAGAGGAGGAGAGGCCTGTCCAGGGGTGCAGAGGAGGTGAGGCCTGTCCAGAGGAGGGGCAGAGGAGGAGAGGCCTGTCCAGGAGTGCAGAGGAGGAGAGGCATGTCCAGAGGAGGGGCATAGGAGGAGAGGCCTGTCTAGAGGAGGGGCAGAGGAGGAGAGGCCTGTCCAGGAGTGCAGAGGAGGAGAGTCCTGTCCAGGGTTGCAGAGGAGGAGAGGCCTGTCTAGGGGTGCAGAGGAGAGGAGGCCTGTCCAGGGGTGCAGAGGAGGAGAGGCCTGTCCAGGGGCAGAGGAGAAGAGGCCTGTCCACGGGTGCAGAGGAGGTGAGGCCTGTCCAGAGGAGGGGCAGAGGAGGAGAGGCCTGTCCAGGAGTGCAGAGGAGGAGAGGCCTGTCCAGGGTTGCAGAGGAGGAGAGGCCTGTCTAGGGGTGCAGAGGAGAGGAGGCCTGTCCAGGGGTGCAGAGGAGGAGAGGCCTGTCCAGGGGCAGAGGAGAAGAGGCCTGTCCACGGGTGCAGAGGAGGTGAGGCCTGTCCAGAGGAGGAGCAGAGGAGGAGAGGCCTGTCCAGAGGAGGGGAATAGGAGGAGAGGCCTGTCCAGGAGTGCAGAGGAGGAGAGGCCTGTCCAGAGGAGGGGCAGAGGAGGAGAGGCCTGTCCAGAGGAGGGGCAGAGGAGGAAAGGCCTGCCCAGGAGTGCAGGGGAGGAGAGGCCTGTCCAGCGGTGCAGAGGAGGAGAGGCCTGTCCAGGGGTGCAGAGGAGGTGAGGCCTGTCCAGGGGTGCAGAGAAGGTGAGGCTTTCCAGGGTTGCAGAAGAAGTGAGGCCTATCCAGAGGAGGGGCAGAGGAGGAGAGGCCTGTCCAGGGGTGCAGAGGAGGTGAGGCCTGCCCAGGGATACAGAGGAAGAGAGGCTTGTCCAGGGGGCAGAGGAGGTGAGGCCTGTCTGAAGAAGCAGAGGAGGAGAGGCCTGTCCAGGGGGGCAGAGAATGAGAGGCCTGTCCAGAGGAGGGGCAGAGGAGGAGAGGCCTGTCCAGAGGAGCAGAGGAGGAAAGGCCTGTCCAGGGGTGCAGAGGAGGTGAGGCCTGTCCAGTGGTGCAGAGGAGGAGATGCCTGTTCAGGGGTTCAGAGGAGGTGAGGCCTGTCCAGGGGTCCAGAGGAGGTGAGGCTTTCTACGGGTGCAGAGGAGGTGAGGCATGTCCAGGGGTGCAGAGGAGGAAAGGCCTGTCCAAGGGTTCAGAGGCGGAGGGGCCTGTCCAGGGGTACAGAGGAGGTGAGGCCTGTCCAGGGATGCAGAGGAGGTGAATGACAGGGTACCAGGGCACATCAAGTCAAATTGAATCAGTGGTCTGTCAAAAATTGGGGGGTTACTATAGCAGAAACCCACTTTCCTACAGGTAGTCTTTGAACAAAATGTGGAGATGCATACCATGCGTTCTAACTTGTCATTTGCTGGTCTATTTTCCAGAAGGGTCTCTCTTGGAGTCCACCAAGCATGTTTCATCGTATTTTCAGCAACTTGTTTGGGTATCCGCGTTCCTTTAATTTGTGCACAAGAATTTCTGCATTCATGAAATAATCACTTTTACCTGAGCAATTCCGTCTTATTCGGAGAAATTGGCCCGAAGGCAAATTGTCATGTAAACTGTGTGGATGATGACTTGTATAATGTAGGGCATTGTTCCTAACCCTTGATTTGGTAAACACTTTATTTCTTTAGTTATAAAGTTTTATATAGCGCGAACTTGATCCCGAAGGATATCAGAGCGCTTTACAGTTAGAGGGAGAGGAAGGAAACAGATCACAACAAGACTAAAATGGTGAAACTAATAAGCATAAAATCACATAGAGCAAACATAACAGATCCTATCTAATTCAGGGTTAACGTAGAGTGGGCTCATCAAAGATAAAATGACATCAAGGGAGTGATGATACATAATGATGTAAGCGGGGCAAATACAATTGTAACAAACAGAATTATCAACCAATGCTGTAGTATTTACAGAGCGATTAGGGTCCGTCGTGATAAGGTAAGAACTTATTCATGAGGAATCTTTTTGCTTCCAACTTGAAAGCATCCTTGGAGGAGATTCTATGAATTTCCGGTGGGAGAGAGTTCCAAATATTTTGTGCAGCGCCAGAGAAGGCTCGTTGATGGTAGTTCATAATCTGCCATTGTGGCCAAAGACTGCTACATCCAAAAATGTGATAGATGACTGGCTACTGGACACACAGAATTGTACATCTACTGATCTGGCATTCAACCATTCAATAAACACATTTAAGATATCATCTTGTTCATCCCAAAAGCAATGTGTACCACCCAGAGGCAATGTCTATGTGGTAATCAAACTCTCGTGTCATCGGTAGGCTAAGAGTAAGATTTATTCACCACTCACCCAACTGCACCAGGAATGTAACTGCCGGTAACAACCTGGCAACGCATCAACAACAACATTCCAGGAGCCGCTGGAAGGAATCATTAGTTAAAGACGCATCACCACAGTCTGGGTCCATTTTAAAAAGCACAGTTTTACTTACAACTTTAGAATGGTTGTATATACCCCTGATCTGGGACATAAATGGGGGAAAGGCATACATTTAGTTAGTGATTCCTGAAGCTCACTATTTCACACATTGTAGGTCAGGAATAAACACAGAGTCTCCTGGTTGTCCAGTTTCGTAGTGCAGTAAACCACACTTGGGGTGTTAGAGATTATGATGGAGAGGCAGAGGGACTACAATCCCTGGATAATGACCTGTATAGTGGCACTGTCGAGAAGTAACATTTGGTGTCTATTTTCAGCATATTTAGGTAAAGTGGTAAAGCCGGGATTAGATGTTATGTCTAGTGGTGTTGTGCGCACATGCCTGTGAATTGCCCACCTCTTTAAGGTTTGTGTCAAGGGTTATTTTTACATCATTTTTCTAGATGTATTGAGCATATTTATAAGTGCCTTCCCACCATCAATGCCCGCTCCTTAGGCAAACATAAGGATGAGATAGCAGAGCTACTCACTGATCATAAACTCGATGTCCTTTTTATAACAGAGACTTGGACAGACCCTGCATCTGGACCAGACCTCGTAGTGGCTACGCCCGAGGGCTATTCTGCCTTAAAACCAAGATAGACTGCACAATAAAGGAGGCAGGCTGGCAATAATTTTTCGCAGCCAGCTAACTACTAAAATAGATCCTATCCCCTCTTCCATTTGCGAAGCACTATACTTCAGGATCCTGCTCACTCCATCCCAAACATTTAAGGGGATACTACTATACCGCCCCCCAGGATCGAGAACAGAGTTTCTGTCCGGCCTAGGTAACCTCCTAGAATCCACAGTAGCCGAAGATACCTTCTCTATTCTAGGCGACTTCAACTTTCATTTAGAAAACCACCTAGATAAGGACACCTCGTCACTACTTGCAGACCTAGAAGCAGCAGGGCTGTCACAGCGAGTTCATAAAGTCACCCACACAGCGGGTCACACGCTGGATGGCCTTTTCACAAATAACCAAAATATCCTTGTAAAAAATATACTCCCTCTAGTGTGGACCGACCATCACGCAATCATATTTGACATTTCAACCCACAGTAAGCCTTTCCTAAACGCCAGCATAAATAGGCCAGATGTAGTTAAAGCTTGAAAAAAGGTAGACAATCATCTCCTCAATACCCAGTTGTCCTCCCCTCGACCAGATGCCTCGCCAGACTCTAATACTGCCGTGGCCAATTACACCAACTGGCTGCAGAAGGCCTTCAATCTGCTGGCACCGAGCAAAACCCTCTCCAAAAATCGAACCTCCCCGTCAGCCCCATGGTTCACTGAAACCCTAAGGGAACAAAAGAAAGTATGCAGAAATCGGGAAAGGCAATGGCTGAAATCCTACACCAGCGAAGAAAAATTCCTCTACAAAGATGAGCTTGCCAAATATAAACGCATTATTGCACAGGAAAAAAGTGAATACTATGTAACCCAAATAGAATAGGCAAAACACTCCAATAAAAAGCTCTATCAAGTAGTCTCTAAGCTATCAGGTCACAGACCTACCGCTGCTACAACACCCTCCCAGTCACTATGTAACTCCTTAGCAGATTATTCCTATAATAAAGTTAACAACATCTATTCGGAATTTGCATCTCACACCAAGTTGGCCGATCAACCTCTGATCAACAGTACCCCAGAACATTGTTTGAAGCAATTTGAAAACATAACAGCAGAAGAAATAAATTCTTAATACAATGTCCTCTATAAAGTCAGGGTCAGCAAATGACCCTTGACCACAGGACGCACTCACACCAGTTGCTGAGCAGGTGGCTGCTGTTTTATCCAAAATATTTTATGTAATGTTCTCCTCTGGAACCTATCCACCACCTGGAAGAAGACAATCTTAAAACCTCTATTAAAAAACCCAACCTGGACCCAGTTGTTACCAAAAACTATAGGCCTATAACTAGCCTACCTTTCACAGCTAAAGGTGTAGAGCAACTCATGAATATTCAACTTTCCAAGTATATAGAAGACCATCATCTCTTAGATGACACTCAATTTGGGTTCCGCAAAGGCCATGGAACAGAGACCGCTTTAATTAAGGCGTCGGAAGACATTAGAATTATCCTGGACCAGGGAGGAACAGCAATACTCATCCTGCTGGACCTCTCAGCGGCCTTTGACATGGTCGATCATACTATCTTGATCGATCGTGTCACTTGTATGGGCATCCAACACAAGGCCAGAGAACTGCTGCAATCCTTTCTCACCAATCGCACTCAGTCGGTAAACTTAGGCAATTTCCACTCTGCCCTATTGGCCCTACCATGTGGGGTCCCTCAAGGCTCATCCCTGAGTCCGACTCTTTTTAATATCTATGTGTCGGACCTAGCCAAAGTCATCAAGGCTCATGGGATGGGCCTTACTTCCTACGCCGACGATACTCAACTGGTGCTGGCTATGAACAACAACGGAGAAAGGGTTGCAGCTAACTTTCAGGAAGGCATTCTCACCATCTGTAGCTGGATGGCCAGCAACTGCCTCAAATTAAACTCTGAAAAAACAGAGGTCATGCTCTTCGGTAAACTACTCCTCTGCTGGTCTCAAACCTGGTGGCCCCCCTCCATGGGCACCTACCAACTCCAGTAACCAAGGTTAGGAATCTGGGTGTTACATTTGATGATAGACTGACTTTTCTTCCACATGCTAATTCGGTAGCCTCAGCATCGTTTCACACATTACGCATGATTAAAAAACTTCTGCCATTTCTTCCTCTGAACGCTGTAGTCAGCACCTTAGTTATGTCTCCCATAGATTACTGCAATGGACTGTTTGCGAATGTGCAAAAGAAGGTCATTCAAAAACTTCAAACAGTTCAGAATGCAGCTGCTAGAATTTTATCAGGAACCCCTAAATTCAAGTCCATTTCCCACATTGTCAAGAATTATAACTGGTGTCAGTAAAGAATCGGATAAAGTTCAAGACAATTTGCATTGCCTTTAAAGCATCTCACAAAACAGATCCGAATTTCTAATATATCCCCCAAAGATTCACATACACTTCAGCTAAATGTGCCACACACTAAAACAGCTTCTTGGGGCGACAGAAGATTTGTGGTCTCCACGGGTAAACTCTGGAATACTATCCCGCTGGAGGTCAGATCCTGTCAGTCTTTGCTTACTTTTAGAAGGCTGATAAAAACCTGACTCTTCAATCAATAAGATCTCCATCAGGGTTACCTACTGCAGTCCGTAGCACCGAGACACCCCAGGGTATTTGTGCGCTTTACAAATCTCCCCAAAAAAATCAATAATAATAAATAAGGAAGCTTGGTCTGTGTGTAAAGGCGCTTTCATGTACTGGATTCATGTGAGGTGGAGAGCCCATTTTAGGTGTCTCCCTTGTATCTACATAGCCTCTAAAGTTGTGTGCTGTTCCATAACGTTAGTGACAATCTGCATTATCTCCTCTCACTCCATGCCCGCCGCTGCTTTTTAGAGTCTCTCCTCGTATTGAAATTCATTGTAAAGCAGATGACCCTTGTAGAGAAGGTTATAATCTCTCTGACACCACTTGGTACGTAATATCCCACACCTGGCCCAAAAAAAGTGGTGCACAGTCAATATATCGATGTTGTAATATCAACCTACCTTAATATCAAGTTTTTTATATCGTAGGTACAGAATATCGACAGCAAGAATATCGACCTTAAGGTAAGTAATTTTGTTTTATTTAATATTGATGTAAGTAATATTGTTAGCAAAAATATAGTTGTAAATAATATCAAGATTTATATTAGTGTTATGTATTTAAGTATGTATTTTATATGTATGTGTTTAATATTTTTTGTAATGTATTTTATTTATTTTTAAATATATGTATGAAATGTTTAGAAAATATTAAAATATTTTTAGGCAGATTTTGCATTTTAGTATTAGAGCGGGTTGTGGGTTTACAGGGGAATAGGGTGAGAAGTAATTTAATTATATTAAATTAAAAAATCATTTTCATTAAATATAAATTAATTTTAATAACATTTTGTGTTTTAGTATTAGAGCGGGTTGTGGGTTTATAGGGGAAGAGGGTGAGAAGAAATGTAATTATATTAAATTAAATAATAATTTTTATTAAATATAAATTAATTTTAATAATCATTTGTATTTTAGTATTAGAGCGGGTTGTGGGTTTATAGGGGAATAGGGTGGGAAGTAATTAAATTATATTAAATAGACATTTTTATTAAATATAAATTAATTTTAATGAGAAATTGTGTTTTAGGTCTGTTGCGGTTTATGGCTTTGTAGGGTAATAGGGTGGGAAGTACTTTAATTATTTAATTAATATTTTTATTTAATTTGTATTTATTATTAATGTATTGGTAATTAATAATTGGCCATTAGCTTTTATGACTTTATTAATCAATATGTATATTAACAATACACAATGTGTTATTAGTTGTATTTATGGTTATTGATAATTGCATTATTGTGTATTAATTAATAATTGGTAATTCATTTTTATTAATTGATTAATCGTTAATTATATTATTTTGTTAATTTTGTATGTGTAGCGTGTTGTGTGTTTATAGGGGAATAGGGTGGGAACTAATGTATTATAATTAATTATTTATTTTAATTAATTATTATTCATTAATTAATTATTGTTAAATAATTATTAATTGGTAATATTTTTTTATCAATTGATACAAAATAATTGTGTTATTTTTTATGTGTAGTGTGTTGTTGGTTTATAGGGGAATATATTTGGAAGTAATATATTATAAATAAGTCATTATTATTTTTAAATAATTAATGTGAAATTATTATTAATTAATTAATAATTTGTCATTATTTTTAATTAATTTATAATTAAAATAATGTTCTTTTTTATGTGTAGTGTGTAGTGTATTTATAGGGGAATAGGGTGAGATTTAATTTAATGTTAATTACATAAACATTTCTTTATTTGTATTGATATTTATTAATAATTCTTTTAATGAACTTTTTCAAATGTTATTTCTATTAAAATATTTAAATTATAAGTGCCTAAAATGAACACCTATGCTATCCACCACTTTCCCTACTGTTACACTGGAGTGGGTGTAGTAATTTTTACCCCTATGCTATCCCACACTTTCTCTACTGTTGCATTTATGGGAGTGGGAATAGTAATATTTTCTTTCTACGCTATCCAACATTTTCCCTACTGTTGCACTCACTGGAGTGGGAATAGTATTTTAACCCCTACTCTATCCAACACTTTCCCTACTGTTGCACTCACTGGAGTGGGAATAGTAATTGTAACCCCTATGCTATCCGAACACTTTCCCTACTGTTGCACTCTAAGGAGTGAGAATAGTAATTTTAACCCCTACGCTATGCAACACTTTCCCTACTGCTGCACTCACTGGAGTGGGAATAGTATTTTAACCCCTGCGCTATCCAACACTTTCCCTACTGTTGCACTCACTGGAGTGGGAATAGTAATTTTAACCCCTATGCTATCCGAACACTTTCCCTACTGTTGCACTCTAAGGAGTGAGAATAGTAATTTTAACCCCTACGCTATGCAACACTTTCCCTACTGCTGCACTCACTGGAGTAGGAATAGTAATTTTAACCCCTATGCTATCCAACACTTTCCCTACTGTTGCACTTGCTGGAGTGGGAATAGTAATTTTAAAACATACGCTATCCAATACTTTCCTTACTATTTCACTTACTGTAGTGGGAATAGTCATCTTAACCCCTACGCTATCCAACACTTTCCTTACTGTTGCATTTGCTGGAGTGAGAATAGTAATTTTAACACATATGCCATCCAAAACTTTCCCTACTGTTGCACTCACTGGAGTGGGAATAGTAATTTTAACACATATGCCATCCAACACTTTTCCTACTTTTTCACTTACTGGAGTGGGAATAGTAATTTTAACCCCTACGCTATCCCACACTTTCCCTACTGTTGCACTCACTGGAGTGGGAATTGTCATTTTTACAATTATGCTATCCAATATTTACCCTACTGTTGCACTCACTGGAGTGGGAATAGTAATTTTAACGCCTACGCTATCCAACAATTTCCCTACTGTTGCACTCACTGGAGTGGGAATTGTAATTTTTACAATTACGCTATCCAATATTTACCCTAATGTTGCACTCACTGGAGTGGGAATAGTAACTTTAACGCCTACGCTATCCAACAATTTCCCTACTGTTGCACTCACTGGAGTGGGAAAAGTCATTTTAACCTCTGCGCTATCCTACACTTTCCCTACTGTTGCACTCATTGGAGTGGGAATAGTAATTTTTATAGTTACGCTATCCAATATTTACCCTACTGTTGCAGTCACTGGAGTGGGAATAGTAGTTTTAACCCCTACGCCCTCCAACACTTACCCTACTGTTGCACTCATTGGAGGGGGAATAGTAATTTTTACAGTTACGTTATCCAATATTTTTCCTACTGTTCCACTCACTGGAAGAAGCGTGCCTCAATGGTTAGAGCGGCAGAACCTTATGCAGAGGTCTGGCCCGGGACCAGGGTTCCATTCCCGCCTCAGCGGCTCTTAAACACAATTTCCTCGGACCTGATAATTCTCACCTCGGGCCTAGTCTAATCATGGGTCACACTCTGTGACTCTGGGCAATAGCTTGCTTAATCTCCACAACGGCCCTAACAGCGCTGTGGATACCTGGCTTCACCTTGGGGGTGCCCAGGAGTGGACATTTCACAGGAAAGCCAGGATGGGTTCCACAGCGGTATGAATACAGCGCTACGAGGCCTCTGGGTAGAAGTACACTATATAAATACTCTACATTTACATTTACATTTCACTGCAGTGGGAACAGTAGTTTTAACCCCTACGCTATCCAATATTTTCTCTACTGTTGCAATACCTGCCACTCCTGCAAGTTCGACTGCATCAGGACCCACACTAAATCCACAAACCCCAAACAGAACTCCGACACTAACTACCTAAATAGCATCCTGCTCAACACCCATTCGGTCCATAGTCACGCCACTGAACTTTGGAACCTACTTGACACCACATCGCCAGATGTCGCATTCCTTACAGAAACCTGGATGAACGCCTCATCAGCACCCGACATCGCCGTAGCCATCCCGGACGGCTACAAGATCATCCGAAAAGACCGCACCAACCAAAAAGGAGGAGGCATCGCCATCGTCCATAAGAACACCATCCGCATCACGACCAGCTCTGACGATAACCTCTCTTCCGCGGAACACCTACACTTCCAGATCCACACCGACCCCAAGACCACACTCAGAGGCACCCTCATCTACAGGCCACCAGGACCCCACACACAATTCAATTGACTTCATCAGCCCTCACGCCCTCCCCTCCGAGGACTACATTCTACTGGGAGACCTCAACTTCCACCTGGAAAAGAACAACAACAGCAACACCACCACCCTTCTGGACAACCTCGCCAATCTCGGACTCAAACAACTTGTTTACACCCCCACCCACTATGCTGGGCACACGCTCGACCCAATCATCACCTCCAGCAAACACATCTGCAATCACACCACAGCCCTTCATTGGACGGACCACAGCTGCATTCACTTCAACTACAAAAAGACCACGACCCACAACCACCCACAACCAATGCTCCCTCAACTCCGCTACCTTCCCGGAAAGCTGGAAACATGCCGAACTCAGCGCCCTTCTGAAGAAACCCACAGCTGACCCCACTGAACTTAAAAACTACCGCCCCATCTCACTCCTCCCTTTCCCTGCCAAAGTCATTGAGAAAGCCGTCAACAATCAACTCGCCGCCTTCCTCGAATCCAACAAATCCCTCGACCCCTCACAATCCGGCTTCCGAGCCAAACACAGCACCGAGACCGCCCTCATCGCAGCAACCGACGACATTCGAACACTACTGGACCACGGGGAAACAGTTGCCCTCATCCTACTAGACCTCTCCGCAGCCTTCAACACAGTCTGTCATAGCACCCTTATACAACGCCTAAGCGACGTCGGAATACAAGGAAAAGCATTAGATTGGATCATCTCGTTCCTCGCCGGAAGAACCCAGAGAGTCTGCCTCCCCCCTTTTAGATCAGAAGCCACCCCAGTCATCTGCGGGGTACCACAAGGATCATCACTCAGTCCCACCCTCTTCAACGTTTACATGAGTCCCCTCACATCCATAGCGCGCCAACACAACCTCAACATCATCTCCTACGCTGACGACACTCAGCTGATCCTCTCCCTCACCAAAGACCCAAACACCGCCAAAACCAACCTACACGAAGGGATGAAAGAAGTAGCTGAGTGGATGAAGAACAGCCATTTAAAACTGAACTCAGACAAAACAGAAGTCCTCATCTTAGGCTCTTCCCCCTTTGCCTGGGACGACTCATGGTGGCCACCGGCTTTGGGAACCGCACCCATCCCCACGGACCATGCACGCAACCTGGGCTTCATCCTAGACTCCTCCCTCTCGATGACCAGACAAGTCAACGCTGTCTCATCATCATGCTTCAACACTCTACGCATGCTCAAAAAAATCTTCCATTGGATTCCCACCGAAACAAGAAAGACAGTCACCCATGCTCTAGACACAAGCCGACTGGACTACGGAAACACCCTCTACGCCGGAACCACAGCCAAACTACAGAAAAAACTCCAACGCATCCAAAACGCCTTAGCCAGACTCATACTAGACATCCCCCGCCAAGCTCACATATCCGGGCACCTGAAAGACCCCCACTGGCTCCCCATCAACAAGAGAATAATGTTCCGTCGCCTCACCCACGCACACAAAGCCCTCTACGACCTAGGACCCGAATGCCTCAACACGCGCCTGTCCTTTTACACCCCCTCCCGCCAACTACAATCGTCCAATCAAGCCCTCGCCGCAGTTCCATGCATCCACAGATCTACCATGGGAGGAAGATCCTTCTCCTACTTAGCGGCCAAAACCTGGAATTCTCTCCCCACCCACCTCTCCTTCAGAAAACAACAAACAACTTGGATCTTTGATAAGTAACTTAACCCCCCCACCCCCCAAGCGCCTTGAGACCCTCTGGGTGAGTAGTGCGCTATACAAATGCTGAACTTGAACTTGAACTTGTATGTGTATATATGTATTATATATTTAATTTATGTTAACATTATATATACTAGTTATTTTAAAATATTAAAAAATATTTAACTATGTTTCTTATATATATATATATATATATATATATATAGTTATTTTACATTCTTTTTTAACTTTAAAAAAACTAATATTTTTAACAAAGATATTTTTTTGTTTCGATATTTTTGTGCTTAATGTAGATAGGATATCGATATTCTTGACTTCGAAATTTTGTTCCCCATACTTTTGTAGGTCGATTTTCTGTCCGTCCATATTATTAAAAAAAATAAACTGACTGCATGATTTACTATATGGTAATACTTCCTTGAAATATTACTCATTTTGCTCATACTTCAGGCCATATGAAACTAGTCTTTGCCCTCCCGCCCTCTTGTCCACACAGTACCCTGAATCCCGCCACCTATTACATGCTACCTCTCAAGAGAACTTACGGACAGAATAGAACTTTTCCTGCTGTTAGACACTGAACACTTTCTGTTAGTAACTCCACTGGTTGCAAACCCATTGGTGCCTGGTCTGTGTTATTGCATTGTTTGCATCATATTCACCTAGTGCCTGGCCTGTGATATTGCATTTTTTGCATCAGATTCTCCTTGTGCCTGGCCTGTGTTATTGCATTGTTTGCATCAGATTCTCCTTGTGCCTGGCCTGTGTTATTGCATTGTTTGCATCAGATTCTACTCGTGCCTGGCCTGTGTTGTTGCATTGTTTGCATCAGATTCTACTCGTGCCTGGCCTGTGTTATTGCATTGTTTGCATCAGATTCTCCTTGTGCCTGGCCTGTGTTATTGCATTGTTTACATCACATTCTCCTTGTGCCTGGCATGTGTTATTGCATTGATTGCATTAGATTTTCCTAGTGCCTGGAATGTGTTATTGCATTGTTTGCATCACATTCTCCTTGTGCCTGGCATGTGTTATTGCATTGTTTGCATCACATTCTGCATGTGCCTGGCATGTGTTATTGCATTGATTGCATTAGATTTTCCTAGTGCCTGGTCTGTAGTATTGTATTGTTTCATCAGATTGTCCTAGTGCCTGGCGTATGTTTTTGCATTGTTTGCGTCAGATTCTCCTACTTCCTGGCCCATGTTATCGTATTGTTTGCATCAGATTCTCCTAGTGCCTTGCCCGTGTTATTGCATTGTTTGCATGAGAATCTCCTAGTGCCTGGTCTGTACTATTGCATTGTTTGCATCAGATTCTCCTCGTGCCTGGCCTGTGTTAATACATTGTTTGCATCAGTTTCTTCTAGTGCCTGGCCTATGTTATTGCATTGTTTGCATCAGATTCTCCTAGTGCCTAGCCTGTGTTATTGCTTTGTTTGCATCAGATTCTCCTGGTGCCTGGCCTGTGTTATTGCATTATTTGCGTCAGATTCTCCAGATGTCTGGTCTGTGGTATTGCATTGTTTGTGTCACGTGTTCCTAGGCCTGACCTGTATTATTGCATTGTTTGACTCACGTTTTTCTAGTACATGGTACGTGTTATTGCATTGTATGCGCTGCTTTTGGTGTGTTATTATTCTAATAGTTGCAGCTTTTTTAACAAACATGGTACCTTTTATATTTCAATCAAGTGCATCTGACTACAAGGACGCTGCACTCATCCTGCAGTAGCAATCTATTTCCAATTTTTGTTGCAACAGACAGCACAACATGTCAGCCAGAGATGTTATAAGGTCAGAAACAGTACATAGGTAAGTAGGTATGATGGAAAACAAACTGTTGAGTAACGAAGAAGCTGCTGTGATAGACAGCAAAACATCCATATCTAAACAACAGCAGTAGAACAATGGTACATGGAATGATAATGGTAGATTTATTTACACTTCTGTGCAGTGCATGTCACTTATTGTTCTTTTCTTCCACTCTCATGAGATGGTTCTACAAGGGAACTCTGAGCTCACTGAGTGTGGAGCTTCCACGAATCTCAGAGATGAGCCGTTCCAAAGACGGTACCAGAGAAGGTTGAAAGATCTGAGTCTTGCTGCTGGTAGATGGACTGGTGATCCCTGAGGGGGTGTAGTTGGTGTGGTGTTGCCATGGCTGTCCAGGGGGTGTAAGAAAATGTCAGCAATTTTTGGAGGGCCTTCTTTTGTGTGAGAACCACCCAGCTTCAAGCAATACGGACTTGAGGGTTTGTGTCTGCGCAGGCTGAGTTACATTCTGATGACAAAATGGAGGACCTTGTCCAAAGGGAATAGATGTTACCAAGGTTTAACATGTTCAGATACAGTGGTTGAATTAAACTTTGGAGCAGCACTTGTAGCGTTGACTCTTGGAGTCTTGTATATGCTGGAGGACCTTGTCCAAAGGGAATAGATGTTACCAAGGTTTAACATCTTCAGTTACGACAGATAAAGAAATTCCAAGTACCACGAGGTGTCTGAAAAGCTTTCTGCACTCTGCTGGTGCTGGCTGGATGTTTATTCTTCAGTTGGCATTTGCCAGGGGATGTTCAGATACAGTGGTTGAATTAAACCTTGGAGCAGCACTTGGAGTGTTGACTCTTGGAGTCTTGTATATGCTGGATGCGGTAGGACTGTCTCAATGCTCTACGGAGATCAGAAAATCCAGACTCTCCTTCATCTCAGACCTCGAGCTCTGTGGCTTGACCAGTAGAGCTGCAATAAAGAAGATGACCGAGACCAGTTCTACCTCTCCCAACTTTTGAACTGATCATTGAGGAAAGAAGCCGTTGTCTGGAAGGAAGATCTGCACATGGTGCACTTGACAGAAATCCTGCCTGGAAGGAAGATCAGCACAAGAAACTGCTGACAAAAGTCCTGCCCGGAAGGAAGATCTGCACAAGGCGCAGCTGATAGAAGTCCTGCCTTGAAGGAAGATCTTCACAAGGCACAGCTGACTTAAGTCTGCACATGGCAAAGCTGACAAAAGCCCCTGCCTGGAAGAAAGATCTGCACAAGGCACAGCTGACTGAAGTCCTGCCTGGAAGGAAGATTAGCACAAGGACCACCTGACAGAAGTCCTGCCTGGAAGGAAGATCTGCTCATGGCACAGCTGACAGAAGTCCTGCCCGGAAAGAAGATCTGCACAAGAAACAGCTGCACAATCCCCAAGGAGCCCTTCTACCCTTAGTTATAATGAGATTTGATGTATAAGATATGGGCAGTGATTTTTTAGTGACGTACCACTGGAAGCGTCGACTAAGGTATTCTGGACTGGAGTTAAGCAGTGCCTTGAATGCAATGCATGAAGATTTGAACTCAATCCTATTTTAGGTGTCACCTAGCGTTGCTTCACATGCGCTGCTCGCCCTTTAGAGTTATAGTAAGAGAGGGGATTTGAGAAGGGGACTCAAAGCGCCGCCCCTCACTTTCATTGGCTTGCATCACCATTTATGCTAAACGGTGGCCTGCCATTGGAAATGGGGTTTTGTAGCCGCTGTCCGTTCACCTTTTCGTCCGGTCCATCCGGACAGGCTTGTCTGCTTTGCTGCTGTCGAAAATGCAATTTCTTATCTTTATGGGGCCGTCTGTTTTTACTCAGCCCCATGTTTATTTTTGCATGGTGCTTTCATTTAAAGTGAAAGTGAAAGCGTGATGCAAATATAAACACACGGCTGAGTGAAAACAGATGGCCCCCTCCCTTCCCGCAATGGCGAGCGCTGGTTCCCACTGCAGGCAGGCACAAAGTGCATGGCGCTCTTTCACCTTCCTATTTTTTGGATAAATCTTGTTTTTGCAGTTTTCATGTTTCACATTAAAAAAAACATGTGTGAAAGCTCTTGTTGGGAGTAATTTACCTTCGGTAACGCTTTTTCTGGTGGATACAGTGTCTGCCCCTGTGGATTCCTCACCTTATGAATATCCCCTGCGCCAGCATTCCACAGAAACTTTTTTCCTAGCTCTGCACGCCAACAAGGACGTCACAATACCACACCTCCGCACGCGACTCGTCACCTGAGCCATAAGAGAGGCTAGTGAGTGTGATGACATCAGTTCCACCCATTTTTTCCGTGCCACCGAGGCAAAAGGGTGAAACGACAACATACTCAATGTATGCACAGTACATAATATTCAATAACTACACATAGTGTAAATTCGAAAGGAAAGCCAAAGAGCAAAAGCATTTCTTATAAATCATACACTGTGGGGGCGACACAATCCGTCATTTTCCTCCTGGCATCTTACCTCGCCAGCGCTGCTCTTTTGATCTCCGCCCCCAGGGGCTGTCCTGCACCTTCCTGGCCAGTTTCCGCCTCTCTGTTGGTCCGCTGGTCGACGCTGTTGGCCTCGTGGTGGGCCCGGAGCCCTTGTACCGGTGGCGAGCTCCAAGCTGCTGGACCTGCCGCTGCTGCTGGTGGTGAGCCTGCTGGCTGTGCTGGGCTCCGCTGCGGAGATCGTCATTCCGTTCCCCTCTGGTGAGTTGTGCCGCCGCCTGGGGTTAGTGCCTGCAGGGCTTGGGGGCCATCTGCTGAGCGCCCGGGTGGTGTGACGCTGCGGCCTAGTGAAGCCTAGTTCGCTCCTGGTCTCGGCCCTTCGTGCGGGCCGCGGTGCTGCCGTTGCTTGGCTGTCCCGGCGGGGAGCCCCTCCTTGCCTCCCCCATCGGTTCCTTTCCCCGTGGTGGGCGCTGACCCCCGGGGCCTTGGCTCACTGAACCCGATCTGCCTCCTCCTTCGCGGGATCGCCCTGGGCCTGCATTCCATCGGCCGGCCCCCGATCCTGGACCTGCTGCTAGGCGGACCGATGTGCCTCCGTGTCCTGTGTCGCCTGAAGCGGGGCCTGGCGGTGTTGGGACTGCCGCGGAGTTGCAGTGCATCTGACCACTCCCATCTGCTCAGCAAATTAAAATCCACAATTGCCTTTCGAACCCCTCCCCCATCTCTATAGGAGTTCCGCAAGGATCCATACTATCTCCCTCTCTCTTTAACCTCTTCATGGAATCCCTCACCCTCATTCTCAAACAAGCTGGGATTAACTATCACCTCTACGCTGACGATACACAACTCTACCATAAGATAAAAACCCATGCTGACAACCTCCACCTCAACAACACCCTCATCAAAATTCAAGCCTGGTTCCACTCGAACTATCTCAAACTTAACCCAAAAAAACCCTGAAATTATTCTTTTCTCCCCAAAAAAACACCAGCTCTCCATTCAAAAGTGGATCACAGACCTTAACGCCCTTAACTGCGCCTTGTCCCTAGCCACCTCAGTCAAATCCTTAGGCATCTCCCTTGACAACCGCCTAACTCTCAACGTACACATCAACAACTCTGCCAAAGGAGCCCTCTTTACCCTCCGTAACCTTAAGAAAATTAAGCCCTTCATCCCAATTGATGACTTTAAACTGGCAGTCCAATCTCTTACTCTATCGTGCATTGATTACGGCAATGCCATCCTCACCGGAATTCCTAAAACCCACCTGGCACCTCTTAAATCGGTGATCAACTTCGCGGCTAGGCTTATCACGGACTGCAAACGATTTGACCACATCTCTCCCGCCCTCAAATGGCTCCCCATTGAAGGTAGATCCACATATAAAACCGCCTGCATTACGCACAAAATCCTCCACCAAAACACACCGACATACCTCTCCAACAAACTGACCAAAGCAGGCTGCACGCGATCACTGAAAAGCTCCAAAACCCTCCTACTTATCCCCCCCTTCAGAAAAAGAATTCCACTCAGTCACGCTCCTTTTCAGGCAATGCCCCACTTATTTGGAATGCCCTCCCAAAAGACCTCCGTTGTAACCAGTTCTACCCCAGCTTCAAAAAAGAACTCAAACTTCTTCTCCTTAATAAATACTGGGGCTTCTAATCTCTCCCTAGTAGCCTCGCCCCTCTGCATCACCACACCTAGCAACTAGTGACCACCCGCCTACCCAACCCCCTTTCCTTCAATCTGATCACCTTACCTCCCCTCCTTATGACCCTCAGTTTTTTCTTGCATGTTTTTGTATACTTAGGTGAAGCTTCCCACCAAGCTGTGACCGCTATATTGTATTTCTCATAGTGTCTAGCAATTGTTTTTACTTTTTCATCTAGTTGTCATGTATCCTATGTGGACTTACTCTTTTATTAATCCATTGTCTGTGCTTATACACACTGTACCTGTATTGAAACACCTTGTAAAGTGCTCTGATACTCCTGGGTCCAGCCAGCGCTATATAAAACCTCTTAAATTAGCAGAGACCCCCAGGCTCGTGGGAAGCCAAAAGAGAGGCGAGAACCGGTCTGGTGGAGAATGGCGTTGAGTGACTATGCGGGAAACAAGACTGGCGATAGGATGCGTCATATTAAAATATTTTTAGGCAGATTTTGCATTTTAGTATTAGAGCGGGTTGTGGGTTTACAGGGGAATAGGGTGAGAAGTAATTTAATTATATTAAATTAAAAAATCATTTTCATTAAATATAAATTAATTTTAATAACATTTTGTGTTTTAGTATTAGAGAGGGTTGTGGGTTTATAGGGGAAGAGGGTGAGAAGAAATGTAATTATATTAAATTAAATAATAATTTTTATTAAATATAAATTAATTTTAATAATCATTTGTTTTTTAGTATTAGAGCGGGTTGTGGGTTTATAGGGGAATAGGGTGGGAAGTAATTAAATTATATTAAATAGACATTTTTATTAAATATAAATAAATTTTAATGAGAAATTGTGTTTTAGGTCTGTTGCGGTTTATGGCTTTGTAGGGTAATAGGGTGGGAAGTACTTTAATTATTTAATTAATATTTTTATTTCATTTGTATTTATTATTAATGTATTGGTAATTAATAATTGCCCATTAGCTTTTATGACTTTATTAATTAATACGTATATTAACAATACACAATGTGTTATTAGTTGTATTTATGGTTATTGATAATTGCATTATTGTGTATTAATTAATAATTGGTAATTCATTTTTATTAATTGATTAATCGTTAATTATATTATTTTGTTAATTTTGTATGTGTAGCGTGTTGTGTGTTTATAGGGGAATAGGGTGGGAACTAATGTATTATAATTAATTATTTATTTTAATTAATTATTATTCATTAATTAATTATTGTTAAATAATTATTAATTGGTAATATTTTTTTATCAATTGATACAAAATAATTGTGTTATTTTTTATGTGTAGTGTGTTGTTGGTTTATAGGGGAATATATTTGGAAGTAATATATTATAAATAAGTCATTATTATTTTTAAATAATTAATGTGAAATTATTATTAATTAATTAATAATTGTTCATTATTTTTAATTAATTTATAATTAAAATAATGTTCTTTTTTATGTGTAGTGTGTAGTGTATTTATAGGGGAATAGGGTGAGATTTAATTTAATGTTAATTACATAAACATTTCTTTATTTGTATTGATATTTATTAATAATTCTTTTAATGAACTTTTTCAAATGTTATTTCTATTAAAATATTTAAATTATAAGTGCCTAAAATGAACACCTATGCTATCCACCACTTTCCCTACTGTTACACTGGAGTGGGTGTAGTAATTTTTACCCCTATGCTATCCCACACTTTCTCTACTGTTGCATTTATGGGAGTGGGAATAGTAATATTTTCTTTCTACGCTATCCAACATTTTCCCTACTGTTGCACTCACTGGAGTGGGAATAGTATTTTAACCCCTACTCTATCCAACACTTTCCCTACTGTTGCACTCTAAGGAGTGAGAATAGTAATTTTAACCCCTACGCTATGCAACACTTTCCCTACTGCTGCACTCACTGGAGTAGGAATAGTAATTTTAACCCCTACGCTATCCAACACTTTCCCTACTGTTGCACTTGCTGGAGTGGGAATAGTAATTTTAAAACATACGCTATCCAATACTTTCCTTACTATTTCACTTACTGTAGTGGGAATAGTCATCTTAACCCCTACGCTATCCAACACTTTCCTTACTGTTGCATTTGCTGGAGTGAGAATAGTAATTTTAACACATATGCCATCCAAAACTTTCCCTGCTGTTGCACTCACTGGAGTGGGAATAGTAATTTTAACACATATGCCATCCAACACTTTTCCTACTTTTTCACTTACTGGAGTGGGAATAGTAATTTTAACCCCTACGCTATCCAACACTTTCCCTACTGTTGCACTCACTGGAGTGGGAATTGTCATTTTTACAATTATGCTATCCAATATTTACCCTACTGTTGCACTCACTGGAGTGGGAATAGTAATTTTAACGCCTACGCTATCCAACAATTTCCCTACTGTTGCACTCACTGGAGTGGGAATTGTAATTTTTACAATTACGCTATCCAATATTTACCCTAATGTTGCACTCACTGGAGTGGGAATAGTAACGTTAACGCCTACGCTATCCAACAATTTCCCTACTGTTGCACTCACTGGAGTGGGAATAGTCATTTTAACCTCTGCGCTATCCTACACTTTCCCTACTGTTGCACTCATTGGAGTGGGAATAGTAATTTTTATAGTTACGCTATCCAATATTTACCCTACTGTTGCAGTCACTGGAGTGGGAATAGTAGTTTTAACCCCTACGCCCTCCAACACTTACCCTACTGTTGCACTCATTGGAGGGGGAATGGTAATTTTTACAGTTACGCTATCCAATATTTTTCCTACTGTTCCACTCACTGGAAGAAGCGTGCCTCAATGGTTAGAGCGGCAGATCCTGATGCAGAGGTCTGGCCCGGGACCAGGGTTCCATTCCCGCCTCAGCGGCTCTTAAACACAATTTCCTCGGACCTGATAATTCTCACCTCGGGCCTAGTCTAATCATGGGTCACACTCTGTGACTCTGGGCAATAGCTGGCTTAATCTCCACAACGACCCCAGCAGCGCTGTGGATACCTGGCTTCACCTTGGGGGTGCCCAGGAGTGGACATTTCACAGGAAAGCCAGGATGGGTTCCACAGCGGTATGAATACAGCGCTACGAGGCCTCCGGGTAGAAGTACACTATATAAATACTCTACATTTACATTTACATTTCACTGCAGTGGGAACAGTAGTTTTAACCCCTACGCTATCCAATATTTTCTCTACTGTTGCAATACCTGCCACTCCTGCAAGTTCGACTGCATCAGGACCCACACTAAATCCACAAACCCCAAACAGAACTCCGACAATAACTACCTAAATAGCATCCTGCTCAACACCCACTCGGTCCATAGTCACGCCACTGAACCTTGGAACCTACTTGACACCACATCGCCAGATGTCGCATTCCTTACAGAAACCTGGATGAATGCCTCATCAGCACCCGACATCGCCGTAGCCATCCCGGACGGCTACAAGATCATCGAAAAGACCGCACCAACCAAAAAGGAGGAGGCATCGCCATCGTCCATAAGAACACCATCCGCATCACGACCAGCTCTGACAATAACCTCTCTTCCGCGGAACACCTACACTTTCAGATCCACACCGACCCCAAGACCACACTCAGAGGCACCCTCATCTACAGGCCACCAGGACCCCGCACACAATTCAGCGAAGATATCACTGACTTCATCAGCCCTCACGCCCTCCCCTCCGAGGACTACATTCTACTGGGAGACCTCAACTTCCACCTGGAAAAGAACAACGACAGCAACACCACCACCCTTCTGGACAACCTCGCCAATCTCGGACTCAAACAACTTGTTTACACCCCCACCCACTATGCTGGGCACACGCTCGACCCAATCATCACCTCCAGCAAACACATCTGCAATCACGCCACAGCCCTTCATTGGACGGACCACAGCTGCATTCACTTCAACTACAAAAAGACCACGACCCACAACCAATTCCCCGAAGATATAGGAACAAAATTACCATCGAACAGCTCTTCACATCACTTCACCAAATCCCTCCTGCCAAATCATTGGACCCAAACCAAGCAGCCAGCAACCTCACACAATGGATCACCCACAGCGCTGCCGAATTAGCTCCCTTGGAAAACCATCAAATCAAGCAAGGCAACAATAAAGCACCCTGGTTCAACGATGACCTTAAGAAATCCAAGAAACACTGTCGTAACCTCAAAAAAGCCTGGAGAAAAACCCCAACATCTGACAACTTGACCATCCTCAAGAACGCCACCCGCAAACACCACCAACTGATCCGATCTACCAAGAAATCAGCATTCAAGGATCGACTTGACAACAATGCCCACAACAGCAAGGAACTATTCAACATTGTCAAAGAATTTACCAACCCCACCGCAGGCACCAACGACATCACTCCCTCTCAAGACCTTTGCGACTCCCTAGCTTCTTTTTTTCACAACAAAATCGCCGATATACATAACAGCTTCGAAAACCAATCCTGAGTCCAGTCCACTCCACCCACCTCAGAACCAAAACACCCCTCTAACAACCTTTGCGCCTGGAACCCAATCACCACTGAAGACACCATCCGCCTGATAAACACTATCCATTCAGGATCGCCAACAGACCTATGTCCCCACCACATCTTCAACAAAGCAGACTCCATTATCGCACCCCATCTACGAGATGTCATCAACTGCTCCCTCAACTCCGCTACCTTCCCGGAAAGCTGGAAACATGCCGAACTCAGCGCCCTTCTGAAGAAACCCACAGCTGACCCCACTGAACTTAAAAACTACCGCCCCATCTCGCTCCTCCCTTTCCCTGCCAAAGTCATTGAGAAAGCCGTCAACAATCAACTCGCCGCCTTCCTCGAATCCAACAAATCCCTCGACCCCTCACAATCCGGCTTCCAAGCCAAACACAGCACCGAGACCGCCCTCATCGCAGCAACCGACGACATTCGAACACTACTGGACCACGGGGAAACAGTTGCCCTCATCCTACTAGACCTCTCCGCAGCCTTCAACACAGTCTGTCATAGCACCCTTATACAACGCCTAAGCGACGTCGGAATACAAGGAAAAGCATTAGATTGGATCATCTCGTTCCTCGCCGGAAGAACCCAGAGAGTCCGCCTCCCCCCTTTTAGATCAGAAGCCACCCCAGTCATCTGCGGGGTACCACAAGGATCATCACTCAGTCCCACCCTCTTCAACGTTTACATGAGTCCCCTCACATCCATAGCGCGCCAACACAACCTCAACATCATCTCCTACGCTGACGACACTCAGCTGATCCTCTCCCTCACCAAAGACCCAAACACCGCCAAAACCAACCTACACGAAGGGATGAAAGAAGTAGCTGAGTGGATGAAGAACAGCCATTTAAAACTGAACTCAGACAAAACAGAAGTCCTCATCTTAGGCTCATCCCCCTTTGCCTGGGACGACTCATGGTGGCCACCGGCTTTGGGAACCACACCCATCCCCACGGACCATGCACGCAACCTGGGCTTCATCCTAGACTCCTCCCTCTCGATGACCAGACAAGTCAACGCCGTCTCATCATCATGCTTCAACACTCTACGCATGCTCAAAAAAATCTTCCGTTGGATTCCCACCGAAACAAGAAAGACAGTCACCCATGCTCTAGTCACAAGCCGACTGGACTACGGAAACACCCTCTACGCCGGAACCACAGCCAAACTACAGAAAAAACTCCAACGCATCCAAAACGCCTCAGCCAGACTCATACTAGACATCCCCCGCCAAGCTCACATATCCGGGCACCTGAAAGACCCCCACTGGCTCCCCATCAACAAGAGAATAATGTTCCGTTGCCTCACCCACGCACACAAAGCCCTCTACGACCTAGGACCCGAATGCCTCAACACGCGCCTGTCCTTTTACACCCCCTCCCGCCAACTACAATCGTCCAATCAAGCCCTCGCCGCAGTTCCATGCATCCACAGATCTACAATGGGAGGAAGATCCTTCTCCTACTTACCGGCCAAAACTTGGAATTCTCTCCCCACCCACCTCTCCTTCAGAAAACAACAAACAACTTGGATCTTTGATAAGTAACTTAACCCCCCCCCCCCCCACCCCCCAAGCGCCTTGAGACCCTCTGGGTGAGTAGTGCGCTATACAAATGCTGAACTTGAACTTGAACTTGTATGTGTATATATGTATTATATATTTCATTTATGTTAACATTATATATACTAGTTATTTTAAAATATTAAAAAATATTTAACTATGTTTCTTATATATATATATATAGTTATTTTACATTCTTTTTTAACTTTAAAAAAACTAATATTTTTAACAAAGATATTTTTTTGTTTCAATATTTTTGTGCTTAATGTAGATAGGATATCGATATTCTTGACTTCGAAATTTTGTTCCCCATACTTTTGTAGGTCGATTTTCTGTCCGTCCATATTATTAAAAAAAATAAACTGACTGCATGATTTACTATATGGTAATACTTCCTTGAAATATTACTCATTTTGCTCATACTTCAGGCCATATGAAACTAGTCTTTGCCCTCCCGCCCTCTTGTCCACACAGTACCCTGAATCCCGCCACCTATTACATGCTACCTCTCAAGAGAACTTACGGACAGAATAGAACTTTTCCTGCTGTTAGACACTGAACACTTTCTGTTAGTAACTCCACTGGTTGCAAACCCATTGGTGCCTGGTCTGTGTTATTGCATTGTTTGCATCATATTCACCTAGTGCCTGGCCTGTGATATTGCATTGTTTGCATCAGATTCTCCTTGTGCCTGGCCTGTGTTATTGCATTGTTTGCTTCAGATTCTCCTTGTGCCTGGCCTGTGTTATTGCATTGTTTGCATCAGATTCTACTCGTGCCTGGCCTGTGTTATTGCATTGTTTGCATCAGATTCTACTCGTGCCTGGCCTGTGTTATTGCATTGTTTGCATCAGATTCTCCTTGTGCCTGGCCTGTGTTATTGCATTGTTTGCATCACATTCTCCTTGTGCCTGGCATGTGTTATTGCATTGATTGCATTAGATTTTCCTAGTGCCTGGAATGTGTTATTGCATTGTTTGCATCACATTCTCCTTGTGCCTGGCATGTGTTATTGCATTGTTTGCATCACATTCTGCTTGTGCCTGGCATGTGTTATTGCATTGATTGCATTAGATTTTCCTAGTGCCTGGTCTGTAGTATTGTATTGTTTCATCAGATTGTCCTAGTGCCTGGCGTATGTTTTTGCATTGTTTGCGTCAGATTCTCCTAGTGCCTGGCCCATGTTATCGTATTGTTTGCATCAGATTCTCCTAGTGCCTTGCCCGTGTTATTGCATTGTTTGCATGAGAATCTCCTAGTGCCTGGTCTGTACTATTGCATTGTTTGCGTCAGATTCTCTGAGTGCCTGGCCTGTGTTAATACATTGTTTGCATCAGTTTCTTCTAGTGCCTGGTCTATGTTATTGCATTGTTTGCATCAGATTCTCCTAGTGCCTGGCCTGTGTTATTGCATTGTTTGCATCAGATTCTCCTCGTGCCTGGTCTGTGTTAATACATTGTTTGCATCAGTTTCTTCTAGTGCCTGGCCTATGTTATTGCATTGTTTGCATCAGATTCTCCTAGTGCCTGGCCTGTGTTATTGCTTTGTTTGCATCAGATTCTCCTGGTGCCTGTGTTATTGCATTATTTGCGTCAGATTCTCCCGATGTCTGGTCTGTGGTATTGCATTGTTTGTGTCACGTGTTCCTAGGCCTGACCTGTATTATTGCATTGTTTGACTCACGTTTTTCTAGTACATGGTACGTGTTATTGCATTGTATGCGCTGCTTTTGGTGTGTTATTATTCTAATAGTTGCAGCTTTTTTAACAAACATGGTACCTTTTATATTTCAATCAAGTGCATCTGACTACAAGGACGCTGCACTCATCCTGCAGTAGCAATCTATTTCCAATTTTTGTTGCAACAGACAGCACAACATGTCAGCCAGAGATGTTATAAGGTCAGAAACAGTACATAGGTAAGTAGGTATGATGGAAAACAAACTGTTGAGTAACGAAGAAGCTGCTGTGATAGACGGCAAAACATCCATATCTAAACAACAGCAGTAGAACAATGGTACATGGAATGATAATGGTAGATTTATTTACAGTTCTGTGCAGTGCGTGTCACTTATTGTTCTTTTCTTCCACTCTCATGAGATGGTTTTACAAGGGAACTCTGAGCTCACTGAGTGTGGAGCTTCCACGAATCTCAGAGATGAGCCGTTCCAAAGACGGTACCAGAGAAGGTTGAAAGATCTGAGTCTTGCTGCTGGTAGATGGACTGGTGATCCCTGAGGGGGTGTAGATGGTGTGGTGTTGCCATGGCTGTCCAGGGGGTGTAAGAAAATGTCAGCAATTTTTGGAGGGCCTTCTTTTGTGTGAGAACCACCCAGCTTCAAGCAATACGGACTTGAGGGTTTGTGTCTGCACAGGATGAGTTACATTCTGATGACAAAATGGAGGACCTTGTCCAAAGGGAATAGATGTTACCAAGGTTTAACATGTTCAGATACAGTGGTTGAATTAAACTTTGGAGCAGCACTTGTAGCGTTGACTCTTGGAGTCTTGTATATGCTGGAGGACCTTGTCCAAAGCGAATAGATGTTACCAAGGTTTAACATCTTCAGTTACGACAGATAAAGAAAGTCCAAGTACCACGAGGTGTCTGAAAAGCTTTCTGCACTCTGCTGGTGCTGGCTGGATGTTTATTCTTCAGTTGGCATTTGCCAGGGGATGTTCAGATACAGTGGTTGAATTAAACCTTGGAGCAGCACTTGGAGTGTTGACTCTTGGAGTCTTGTATATGCTGGATGCGGTAGGACTGTCTCAATGCTCTACGGAGATCAGAAAATCCAGACTCTCCTTCATCTCAGACCTCGAGCTCTGTGGCTTGACCAGTAGAGCTGCAATAAAGAAGATGACCGAGACCAGTTCTACCTCTCCCAACTTTTGAACTGATCATTGAGGAAAGAAGCCGTTGTCTGGAAGGAAGATCTGCACATGGTGCACTTGACAGAAATCCTGCCTGGAAGGAAGATCAGCACAAGAAACTGCTGACAAAAGTCCTGCCCGGAAGGAAGATCTGCACAAGGCGCAGCTGATAGAAGTCCTGCCTTGAAGGAAGATCTTCACAAGGCACAGCTGACTTAAGTCTGCACATGGCAAAGCTGACAAAAGCCCCTGCCTGGAAGAAAGATCTGCACAAGGCACAGCTGACTGAAGTCCTGCCTGGAAGGAAGATTAGCACAAGGACCACCTGACAGAAGTCCTGCCTGGAAGGAAGATCTGCTCATGGCACAGCTGACAGAAGTCCTGCCCGGAAAGAAGATCTGCACAAGAAACGGCTGCACAATCCCCAAGGAGCCCTTCTACCCTTAGTTATAATGAGATTTGATGTATAAGATATGGGCAGTGATTTTTTAGTGACGTACCACTGGAAGCGTCGACTAAGGTATTCTGGACTGGAGTTAAGCAGTGCCTTGAATGCAATGCATGAAGATTTGAACTCAATCCTATTTTAGGTGTCACCTAGCGTTGCTTCACATGCGCTGCTCGCCCTTTAGAGTTATAGTAAGAGAGGGGATTTGAGAAGGGGACTCAAAGCGCCGCCCCTCACTTTCATTGGCTTGCATCACCATTTATGCTAAACGGTGGCCTGCCATTGGAAATGGGGTTTTGTAGCCGCTGTCCGTTCACCTTTTCGTCCGGTCCATCCGGACAGGCTTGTCTGCTTTGCTGCTGTCGAAAATGCAATTTCTTATCTTTATGGGGCCGTCTGTTTTTACTCAGCCCCATGTTTATTTTTGCATGGTGCTTTCATTTAAAGTGAAAGTGAAAGCGTGATGCAAATATAAACACACGGCTGAGTGAAAACAGATGGCCCCCTCCCTTCCCGCAATGGCGAGCGCTGGTTCCCACTGCAGGCAGGCACAAAGTGCATGGCGCTCTTTCACCTTCCTATTTTTTGGATAAATATTGTTTTTGCATTTTTCATGTTTCACATTAAAAAAAAACATGTGTGAAAGCTCTTGTTGGGAGTAATTTACCTTCGGTAACGCTTTTTCTGGTGGATACAGTGTCTGCCTGTGGATTCCTCACCTTATGAATATCCCCTGCGCCAGCATTCCACAGAAACTTTTTTCCTAGCTCTGCACGCCAACAAGGACGTCACAATACCACACCTCCGCACGCGACTCGTCACCTGAGCCATAAGAGAGGCTAGTGGGTGTGATGACATCAGTTCCACCCATTTTTTCTGTGCCACCGAGGCAAAAGGGTGAAACGACAACATACTCAATGTATGCACAGTACATAATATTCAATCACTACACATAGTGTAAATTCGAAAGGAAAGCCAAAGAGCAAAAGCATTTCTTATAAATCATACACTGTGGGGGCGACACAATCCGTCATTTTCCTCCTGGCATCTTACCTCGCCAGCGCTGCTCTTTTGATCTCCGCCCCCAGGGGCTGTCCTGCACCTTCCTGGCCAGTTCCGCCTCTCTGTTGGTCCGCTGGTCGACGTTGTTGGCCTCGTGGTGGGCCCGGAGCCCTTGTACCGGTGGCGAGCTCCAAGCTGCTGGACCTGCCGCTGCTGCTGGTCGTGAGCCTGCTGGCTGTGCTGGGCTCCGCTGCGGAGATTGTCATTCCGTTCCCCTCTGGTGAGTTGTGCCGCCGCCTGGGGTTAGTGCCTGCAGGGTTTGGGGGCCATCTGCTGAGCGGCCGGGTGGTGTGACGCTGCGGCCTAGTGAAGCCTAGTTCGCTCCTGGTCTCGGCCCTTCGTGCGGGCCGCGGTGCTGCCGTTGCTTGGCTGTCCCGGCGGGGAGCCCCTCCTTGCCTCCCCCATTGGTTCCTTTCCCCGTGGTGGGCGCTGACCCCCGGGGCCTTGGCTCACTGAACCCGATCTGCCTCCTCCTTCGCGGGATCGCCCTGGGCCTGCATTCCATTGGCCGGCCCCCGATCCTGGACCTGCTGCTGGGCGGACCGATGTGCCTCCGTGTCCTGTGTCGCCTGAAGCGGGGCCTGGCGGTGTTGGGACTGCCGCGGAGCTGCAGTGCATCTGACTACTCCCATCTGCTCAGCAAATTAAAATCCACAATTGCCTTTCGAACCCCTCCCCCATCTCTATAGGAGTTCCGCAAGGATCCATACTATCTCCCTCTCTCTTTAACCTCTTCATGGAATCCCTCACCCTCATTCTCAAACAAGCTGGGATTAACTATCACCTCTACGCTGACGATACACAACTCTACCATAAGATAAAAACCCATGCTGACAACCTCCACCTCAACAACACCCTCATCAAAATTCAAGCCTGGTTCCACTCGAACTATCTCAAACTTAACCCCAAAAAACCCTGAAATTATTCTTTTCTCCCCAAAAAACAACCAGCTCTCCATTCAAAAGTGGATCACAGACCTTAACGCCCTTAACTGCTCCTTGTCCCTAGCCACCTCAGTCAAATCCTTAGGCATCTCCCTTGACAACCGCCTAACTCTCAACGTACACATCAACAACTCTGCCAAAGGAGCCCTCTTTACCCTCCGTAACCTTAAGAAAATTAAGCCCTTCATCCCAATTGATGACTTTAAACTGGCAGTCCAATCTCTTACTCTATCGTGTATTGATTACGGCAATGCCATCCTCACCGGAATTCCTAAAACCCACCTGGCACCTCTTAAATCGGTGCTCAGCCTCGCGGCTAGGCTTATCACGGACTGCAAACGATTTTACCACATCTCTCCCGCCCTCAAATGGCTCCCCATTGAAGGTAGATCCACATATAAAACCGCCTGCATTACGCACAAAATCCTCCACCAAAACACACCGACATACCTCTCCAACAAACTGACCAAAGCAGGCTGCACGCGATCACTGAAAAGCTCCAAAACCCTCCTACTTATCCCCCCCTTCAGAAAAAGAATTCCACTCAGTCACGCTCCTTTTCAGGCAATGCCCCACTTATTTGGAATGCCCTCCCAAAAGACCTCCGTTGTAACCAGTTCTACCCCAGCTTGAAAAAAGAACTCAAACTTCTTCTCCTTAATAAATACTGGGGCTTCTAATCTCTCCCTAGTAGCCTCGCCCCTCTGCATCACCACACCTAGCAGCTCCGCATATGGCTAGTGACCACCCGCCTACCCAACCCCCTTTCCTTCAATCTGATCACCTTACCTCCCCTCCTTATGACCCTCAGTTTTTTCTTGCATGTTTTTGTATACTTAGGTGAAGCTTCCCACCAAGCTGTGACCGCTATATTGTATTTCTCATAGTGTCTAGCAATTGTTTTTACTTTTTCATCTAGTTGTCATGTATCCTATGTGGACTTACTCTTTTATTAATCCATTGTCTGTGCTTATACACACTGTACCTGTATTGAAACACCTTGTAAAGTGCTCTGATACTCCTGGTCCAGCCAGCGCTATATAAAACCTCTTAAATTAGCAGAGACCCCCAGGCTCGTGGGAAGCCAAAAGAGAGGTGAGAACCGGTCTGGTGGAGAATGGCGTTGAGTGACTATGCGGGAAACAAGACTGGCTATAGGATGCGTCACCTGTGCAAAGGCTCTAAACAGGGAGCAGCGAGGAATGGACTTCACTCCCGTGGCCTTGCTGTTGGTGGGGGGGGGGCCCTAGAGTGGGGAGGGGGGACAACGAAATATAGATGACAATGGGAAGAGATATTTTAACCAAGGCACTATGCAATTAAACAAAACTTAATAGTTACAATGGGCTGGAAACGCAGGCGAGAATGGGTCAGATGAGAGACTTCAGCCTACCTTAGCATTAAGCATGTTCTATAGGGCGAAAAGCTCCATGCAGGTTGGGGAAGATGGTAGTTCAAGCAGGGAAGCAGGGTGGGGGGTGCAAGTTAAAGGGATAGAAACCCATCAAGTGGGTGTGATTGTTACAGTAGTTGTTATTTTTATGCTCGGAGCTAAGAAACACAGTAATACAGGAGGGCACATGGATGAGAGCTGTCGGACACATGAAACAATTCCATGGAGGTGGACACAGGTGCTGAGGAGATGCACTTAACCAGCTGGGGGCGCGAGGGTTGAGAGTTTTCACCCACCATAACATGACCAACTCTCCATGATGGCACTTACAATTTTGACGTGGAATATCAATGGTTTGGGTAGTAAGGTGAAGCGAACGCTGCTGCTCCACTGCCTTCGTAGGCATGGCCCAGGCGTGGTGCTGCTCCAGGCGACCCACCTAGGAGGCAATCCCTGAAATGCAATGGATAGATATGGGTACAAGTTGCACATGCATGCGAGGTATACCTCAGGCTCAAGGGGGTGGCGGGGATTCTAATTAAGGCATCCGTTTCACTGATAGTGAATAGGTGTTGGCTCGACAAGCTAGGACAGTATGTAGCAATCACCAGCACTTGGGAAGGGAAAACTCTGAACCTTTGCTCGGTATACATTCCTTCGAGGCTGCTTAGTGATACCTTTACACTGCTGGGAAACACCATACTTGAGTTGCCCATAGGCATGCCCATTCTTGGGGATGCCATGAATGCAGTCATGGGCCCGCAGTTAGATAGACTGACAGAGGCAATGGGGACACTCTGAAGCGAACCACTACAGGGATTGATAGCAGCGATGGGCATGATTGTCCTGTAGTGGGCTCATAATCCATCGAGTCAACAGTACACACATACCTGCGCGGCACATAAAAGCCACTCCAGACTACACTACATCTTCACATTCAAATCACGGGTGGGACAGTTTTGGGAGACCACACACAAAGCGCTTGCTATATCCGACCACTCCCACAGTCACAGTGCAATTAAAGAGACCGACGAGAAACACTACACTGCCATGGCACGTCAGAAACAAGCAGTTCATGCAAAAGGTACAGATGCAAACTACACAATACTTTCAAGACAAAAAGGACTCGGTGGAATCGGCCTCCAATTTGTGAGAGGCTTACAAGGCAATGATCAGAGGATACACCCAGGCACAAATAGGCAGTCATAGAAAAGAACAAAATAGAGAAGCTGAAAAACTGTACAAGAGTCTAGCAAGTAAGGTTGCTCCCCATCTTTTAAATGTGAGTTAAGAGAAAAAGGGGAACTCCCCCTGGACCAACGCACAGCCACGATAGTGGTGATCCCCCAAAAAGGTAAATCGCTGGTCGAGTGTGGGTCGTATAGGTTGATATCCTTGCTAAACACAGAGGCATAGGTGCTGGTGAAGATACTAGCACAGTGGTCCATCTGGATCAGTCAGGGTTTATGTGTCATACGGACACACGGCTCAACCTTCGAAGGCCATACTGGACCAAAAAGACACAAGATGAGGAGGAGGTACTCCTTTCATTGGATGCCCAAATGGCATTCGATAGTATTGAATGGCAATTCATATTTGCCATGTTATTAACACCATGGCTGCTGTGCATTTTCCCCTCCTATGCTGACATTTTATGATTCCTCATTGTTCATGATGAGCTCAGCTCGTCATCAGCACAGCTCAACTGTGCCTCATGACGAGCTGAGCTCGTCATGAGCATCGAAAGGATTAAAAAGAGGGAATAGTTATTGGGCTTTTTCTAGGTCCAGCGGTCATGCCCTAGATGCAGTCAACGATGATATCCCCTGGGTTTCGCTGAACACCTGAAGCACCTGCAGAACATATCTCCTTCATTATCTCTAATTGTTTTTTATCTGGCCTACTAAGGACAATGAGACAACTAGCATGATTACAGACGCCTCCATCACCCTAGCACTTATTCCTCCTGGAACAACTACGAAGTAACATACGTTTCTGACACCCAACACAACAGTAATATCAAGCTGGCCTTAAACACTTTCTTCGCTCTACCCTCTTATAGTCAAATATAGGGTACTCTGACGGACACATTGTGCCTACCTGTTGTACTGTTTTGGCCCATAGGAACCTCTACCCTAACACCACTTAAAAGAATAACTAATTAAACGTCCAAGACATTCTACCGGGTGCTTTTTAACTTCACATCGACCCACGTACTCTCTTTGAACTTCGCATGGACCTAGGTGGCTGTTCACCCCGGCACAGTCTAATATAAGGGAGGCTGGCATACGCTATACCATTACTGTGCCAACATATTTATCACTGATTTCACTTTAACTAGGACTTATTATATACCCTTATATTACATTGCATTGTATATACACTTAGACAACCCACAGGGCGATACACACTCAGCGTACGTAGTTTTCTAGGGCCAACTACCTCCTAGCTGGGTTATGTACTACACTCCAAGAAGGCCGCCTTGTTTTAAGCATTTAACGTATGCCTCTCAGCCTTCTTCGCTGTTGAGTAACGAGGCCACTCCTCCACCACAGTCATTCCAACATGCATGAAAAGTACTTATACTCCGCGTCCGGAGCAGACTTCACCTTCCTGAAGAGCAGCGGTATGGGTAGGTCGAGAGACTGGTTCTGCATTGGGAACAGGTAAGCACCACTGTAGGTGTTTGTGTCGTCTTCTTTTTTGTAGCGCTCGTACAGCATGGAATAGTGACTCCTTTTTTGCCCGCAAAAGCTACAAACGGTTTACGAGTATGGTAACGGGGTGTGTCTTGTTTTGTTCTTCCCCAGTGCATCCGCTGATACTGTGGTCCCCGCCCTACTGTTCACACAAGTCCGTACGGGCAGCAGGGAGTTGTTTTTTGACTGCCTCGAGACTGCACACATATTTAGCCACAGGAAACATTGACACTGCCCACTCCCCACGGTTCTTTGTTTGGGATACGATACGAGTGGGGTGCCACGAGGTTGAAAACACAACAGTCCCCCTTGTTTATAAACCAACATTTCATGACCCTTTTTGAACCTTTGTGTGCGAGACAGTGCCTCCTCCCAGCGCATGTGTGCTTCAACCGTTGCAGACTTTACACATTCGTGACTGCCTATCTCGTTGACTCAATGAATTTCGATTTTCCTATTTTCATAGTGACACCACTGTTTGGGTGTCTTTTATCCGTTGCATCAGATGAGGCCAGACTTCACACTAATTTCGGTGAGTCTTGCACACACTGGCGCATCAGCCTTGTGAATATCAGGTGGTCGCTGATCAATGGGTTACCCCTCTGATAAACAGTGCTTTTCAACTTTCTAATGAATATAATGCGCAAAACGTCTCATGACCTGTAGTATAAAAACTCAGGACTGCTGTGCCTTTTCACTGTTTGTTTTTATTACAGGTGATCTCTGTTCCCTATGAGGCCATTCCCTAGGCGAATACCAGTGGTAGGTAGCATTGCACCCTTACCACACTTGTATGTAGATAGGTTTTTTTCACAATTTGTTTGACTCACGGTCCTGAAGAATCACCAATGATCAATGATTGACATTTCTAAGGCGAGAAACATGTCGACCATCTGGGAGTAGAATAGGTATTTTGTCGCATAGATAACAAAACACACTACTGCTCCCTTAGTATTTTATTTAGGTAGGGTACCCGACAGAATAAAGTCTTCAAGAGGAATCCCTAACCTATTTTAAACCACACCCCACACATCTACACTTGACTAAGGCCCCTCACACCCACTACACCCATACGGCAAGGAACAAAGGATCTTCGATAAAGAGCCCCTTTAAGGGTGCCCGTTGGGCATTGCAGCGCCGGCCCAACGAGTTGCAGGCTCATGTTTTGAAGCATGACACCTACCTTGCTGGATGTGGAAGGGCACTAGCACTGCCATAGTACCTGCCCCATGGACACCCTCATCTCTCAAAGACCAAATGTTGTGTGGTTGAAGAAGTTTGTCATCTTAGAAATGCTTAAAGTGGGTTTGATTGCCGGGTAACCTTTACTCCATTGGTTTGGGCATGCCTAGGAGTCCTTCCCACGTAATAGTCTGCCGGCATAAATGAGGCATCTGCAGGCACCCACTTCAGAACACTCCTAGACCTGGGGAAGAGCAGAAGAGGACAGGACCTCCTGTCTGTGATCTGAAAAAAGCCCTGAAGGACTTGATCTGCTTTTCTTGTACTCTGGACAAAGAAGTAGACTTGTAGGGTCATACAGCTGACCTCCTGTTCAACCTACAAGGATACCGAACACTAAAAAGTCCTTTGCTGCAGCTGACCAGTGGCATGGACTGGACTGGTCCTGGCTGTTGGTCCTTGACTGAGCCCATATGAGGCTCTACGTGCTTCCCCTGAGGTCCTGGGGGGCTATAGAAGTGCACTCCTATTATGGAAGAAGACTTAAAGGACTAAAGTCAAAAGGTAAAATCTTTGACCAGCACGAACCTGGTTGGTGTATCCGACCTGACTTCCATCGCGTTCACCATCAATTTACGCCTAGGTCTTCCGCAACAATGGAGTATCATTGGCACCTTGTGATTCTTGGCACTATCTCTACTTAAAGCGTTACAGTTCATATCTCAGATTCCGCTTATTGGGTTTTGTCATTTTAGTGTTATTTTGTTCATTACATTTCACTTTATTTTTCCATTTCGCTTTTTTATTTTTTTGCATTTTGACTTTTACTGTTTTGGTTTCTGCATACATATTTTACATAGTACCCTAAGTTAAGCCTGCCTGTTCCGTGCCTTAGATACCAGGGGGTTGACTCCAGATTACTTTTAATGGCGTTGAAAATTCACTCTGACAGGGGTTGTGTTTTTTCCTCTTTCACCACAAATAATAATTCCATTTCTTGCAGAAAGTAGCAGAGAGTTTTTAGAAATGATCTGCAAATAGGCAGTTGATAACCTACCAGGGTTGAAGCACTTGGAATATGGGACGTGTATCGTGCGGGAACAGAACCTCTAAATAATTCAGTATGGAGATGAACCAAGCATCACGCTTGAATGTCACAACTTTTTAAAACTAATATATTGCAGCTCTTTGCATTTTGACAGCCCCTAGCAAATCTGAGAACAGAGTGGATGTATGTAGCAGAGACGAGTCTGTGTTTAACTGTTTCTCTAAGAAGTTGCAGGAGAGATTACTGAGCTGTAGGAACCCAACTCTCCCCGAAAGGTGAACATTCCTAAAAGCATAGAGCGCTCCACGCTTTCATCTAAGACACTGACCTCTGAGGAGGGCCCATCACCAGTGAGTCGCATTCTTGGGACTGCTCTGGGTTGTTCTGTGAACTCCAGAGACCGAACAAAAAGGAATTGGGCTGAGAAAGCTCATCATGGCAATTGTTAAAGGCGTGGGTTTAAGTCACACGTGGGAAGTAATGGGAAATGCCCGGATCAAGGACAGTGTTGCAGTGTTGGGCATTTTCAAGCAGTATGAGTGTATGCACTACTGTAAAAGTCGGGACAATTGATGTTAATGAGGAAGAACGTCCCCAGAGGGAATAACTTAGCTTTAGCAATTGATTCCATAGTTTGTTCCACCTTCCTGCAACAGGTAATGTGTCCCTTGTGTATGGTTCATGCTGGTACGGTGCTGTCAAATGGAATGGCGGATTCAGGACTACCCATCAAGATTTGGTGTGATGTAGCCTTTGATAAAACTAGAGCCGTGAGAAACAGCCGACGAGCTCCAGTATAAATCCCCACACCCTAGGTGAGCAGGATATCGATATATACTGGATTACTTTGTTAGTCTGCTGGAATGATTGGGTAAAAAGATTCACTCAAAAATGTATGTATCTATCAATGGAAGGTAAGGGATGGTATGGCAGAATCAGACTAAGTTGGTTTCGCAATGAGGCCGGGTCCTGATAATCCAGCGGTGTTGAGAGACATGCCTGTATCGAATGTAGATTTTGATGCCAATGAAATTAAGAATACTTTACTACATTCTCCTGTTGTTTCCCGAGTGGGTCCAGTGAATGGGTTGAGCATTGTATCAAACTTAAAGCTCAGGCGGTACCTCTCATTCAAAGAGTGCGCTCTATTTTTCTGAGGGTACAGAGTGAGCTTACTGCCCTCTTACATGATTTATGATACCAATTCCTCTGAATGGTTTCACCAGTTCTTATTGTCCAGAAGAGATCTGGGGGCATGCATCTTTTAAAGTTCACAGACCACAGTCCTTTGCTTTGAAACCTTAATGGTGTCAGTAAGGCCCCTGTAAGTTTGCTAAGGCTGTTTTTAAAATTACAACTTTGGCATCAAATTAGTACACAGAGACAGACACGACAGGGCTGGCTGCTTATCTAGAAAGCCACTTTTGGGTAGTTTGGGTGACGAGGGTTTGGATGTTGATGAATGTTTGTGGCAGCGGTGTTAGACGTTGTCCATGATGCTGCTTGTGCTGACCCAGGAGTGGTGCCAGTCAACAAGGACTTCACAGATGGTCTCCCCTGGGACGGGTGCTTAAGTGCTGAGGTGTTTGTGTGTGCTCAAGTGGCGGCAGAGCTAGCTGTGCCTCTGAGTATGGTTGTGAGACCCGATTCTTTTGTTCTGCTTGGTAAGCCGAGACCGTACTTATTAATATTCACCCAATGCGAGTGGTGAGATCAGCATTGCTGGTCTGCCTGAAGTTATGATGCTGCTGACAGTAGCGTGTCTGCTAAAAGCGATGGCGTGGCTGGTAGAACTATAAAGCCAAATAAGAGAAAGTTATCTTCCGACACCACAGTCTTCGTGACTGAGACCAGTAATACTGAAGAATCTGAGACTCACAGCAGTAATTTCTCCTTTCAGAGCGTTATTGCTGCAGATGGAGTGAAGCCAAGAAGTAAGCACATTACAAAGGTACCAACAAAGTTTAATATTTTTTCAATTGTATTAACTGTTTCTCTTTTGCAGCATTTGGAAATGCATTTTCTAGTTTTGTTGCTTTTTGTTTAGTTTTTTCTTGTAGGCTGTTACCTTTGGTTTAAAGGGAAAGATGTTGTAGTGTGTGATCGTAATGCTGCAGTTTGCATTTCATTACCATCATTTGCTTACCCAGGAGAATCTCCAGGGTAGAGGAGGTTTGCTGTTCCAGAGTTCTTTCTTCAGCTTCTGGGCAGTTGTCACTCTGTGGCAAACTGTGGTCCTGTTTCTCTGCTCTCCTTGTAGTAGCTCTTATCAGAGCTTCATCCTCCCGCCAACGATAATAAGATGCCAGGCATCACCCAGCACACAACACAGACTATGATGTGCTACGTCTATCTACTCGGCGCAGTTAAAGTGCGGATAAAGTTCTCCGGACCCATCTGGCTGTGAATGTAACCAAAGGGCTTAAGATGAAATGAAGAGCTTACCTCCTTACTGAGTGGCTCCAGACTGCTGTGTGTACACCCGATAGCTGGCAGCACCCTGGAGTATGTATGTATAAATAAGATTATGTTGGAAGTAACCTGTAATATAGTGGCAGGCAACACCCTGCCAACAAGTAGGATTTCCTGGGTGTGAAGGGCGGCTGATTCCGATTGGGTGCTTGATAGCTTTCCAGAAACTCATGTTTTTGATTGTTCATGTAGTTAATGAAACATGCCTAGGCGTTTTATCTCTTCAGTTGACAGAAGCTGCAATAAAAGTTTCTTTGTCGATGCAAAAAGATATGAACGGCCGACGAGCCTCTGTCTATCAAAGAATGAAAGGGCTGGGGAACTGTCAGTCATCTCACTGCTAAGCAGAGCAGTGTCATGCTTCATCCTCCGTCAGGCCTCTGATTTTGACCAACATCGCTTAGAACACAGGGACTTTAGAGCCCATCCTTTTAATGAGAAAAACAAAACTACAAGTCCCATAAGCAATAGTGGTGGAGGGTGTCACACATGACCAGGCGCAACATCCGATTCAGCATATCCAGTTTCATTTTATAAGTATTTGACACAATATTGAATTTATAACTTTTGTTTTTTATGGTCATGAGTCACCAGAATACTAAAAACGTGTCTTTTATTTTGAAGGTCAATTAAGTAATGGTCACCAGCTTGGAAGCTCTGTTAATTCTTCAGTATTTGTCATTGATCTCCACGTGTGGCTGGTTTGGGTCTGCCCCCTGCATCGTTCCCGATAACTCGCACAGGTAAGGAGCTTGTAGCAGTAACATGATAACCCCATACTCGTCTGTAAGAAGTGCGCTCTGAGGCAGGTATCCGATAATTTTTGTGAATCAAGGAAGGGCCAATATCTGCTATGTACATTTGTTAAAATAAAACACAATCATATCACAGTATACTGTTCCGGAGGTTCAGTCCCAGAGTAATTATCTGTAAATGAACGCAGACACCCTAGGAAGCATGTGCTTTTAAGCCAAGTTGCGTTCACTCACCTAAACGTGACATGCTTCATCATTGGGCTATACTCCTCACCAGGCCGGCGCTACAATGCCTGGCGGGCACCACAAGAGGGCACTTTGTCGGACATCTTTTAATAAGTACGCCGGATGAGCATAGTAGGACAGAGGATGTTGTGTCATAAGATGTGAGATTGGTGAAAGTCTGAATATAAGATCAACTATCGACCAGTTGCCACAATATAGTTAATCCTGGTCCATGTTGAGATTAAAAACAGTGGCAGAGAAATTGAATAACTAATGGCCCCTATCACTGTGTGAAAGTGTCGATCACCTATGGACCTGCTGGTAAGCTGGGGTCTATACTTCAGGTCAACTTTGTTCATGCCCTGTGTAGCCATGGAGCAATCTGTTGGCATTTCATCAGGCCCAAATATGGGAAAATGGGTAAATGTGACCTAATCTTCTCCACAGCGTGAGGAGCTCTGTAACTCAAAGTCCTGTACCGTGCATAGGTGATAAGGTGCCTATTACCATCTTACTACCACAGGTGAGCGCTGTCTAACAGAGTGCACTAGATACGGTAACCCTCCTAAGGGTCAGGACATACTGACTTATCCAATAGCGAGGACGCCGCATCAGAGGGCAACTGGTTTGAAAAGCACATGCTTCCTAGAGCGCCTGCGATCAGTTAGAGATAATGTCTGTGGGACTGAACCTCCAGAACAGTATACTGTGAGTTGAATTATATAAAGAATGTATATACTGGACTGTCATTTTCCTCGTCATCTCTTGTGATATGTAAAATAAAACACAACACACCTGGAGGCCAACAAATCTATCATACATTTAATGCAAAAATAGCAAAAGGCCAAGCAAACTAACAAGTCACAATTGTCGTTGCAATGGACGAGAGCATCTACCCTAAAGCAAGTTGGAGTATATAATGCTAATGCTACACAATGTATTTTTATACACTTTTCTCCTAATACAAGTCAATGAAACCTGAACACGTGATAGAAACAGTTACTGAAACAACACTAATGAGTAGGAGGCAGGATCTTCTCTTGAGAGGAATGTGAGGAGTCTGTGAGGTGCAGATAAAAGATACACAGACAAGCTTCAGAATTCACTGTTTCTGGAAATAACACTTCTGTTTGTCAATGTTCAATTTACTACAAGATGCAGGAAAGTGTGCAGATGGACATCACTAAATAAAAGGGTTCTGGGCCCTAATAGAATCATGTAACTTTGCAGGTTATCATTCTGGACAACTTGAGTCATTAGTAGGACTAGTGATCATACTAACCAGCTTCAGTCAGTATTGACTCCCTGAGACCTATTATCCTGCTAAGTAACTCCAGTCAGTAGTGACCCCTGTACCTTAAATCCTGCAAATATTCAAAACCAGAGGTCAACTCTACTGCCAACCAGTTCCAGTCAATATTGACATGTATTGTTACCCTGCCTGTAATGAATACCAGAGGCTAGCGTTGTTGCTAGCTAGCTCCAGTCACCAGTGCCCGTCACATATTATCCTCAATAATATCAGTGCCCAAGGTTTGTGCAGCTGCTAACCTGCCCTAGTCAGGAGTGACCTCCCAGACCTGTTATTCTGCATATAATCAGCAAGGCTTTGGCCCTAATAACACTCACCCCCACCCCCACATCCTTACCGTATAATACCAATGTAATTTATTTACTTATATCATACGGTAGGTACCGCACTATTTCACACGATCCCAAAAACAAAGAAAATCTAAATTTGCCTAATTGTTTAGCACTCCACCTTGTCAAAAATGACCAAATCACACCAAGCACTATAGCCTGCCACATCACATGGCACACTCAGCCACAACATGACAAGATACCACGGCAGGGATTTGGGGCCATTAATCCTCTTTTCGAGGCTTGTGTGCTGTATATGCACATGCTTTACGTACTCCTGCCATCTTGTGTTGGGTCCGGATGTTTGCAAGTTATTTTCCTTTGAAGAAGCCTTTCCAGTCACGAGGTAAGATGACTCCACCTTTCGGTGATAGTGCGCATGGGCATCGACTGCATTGTTAGATTGTTTTTTAGACCAAACGGGTTTGGATGTGTATTACTGCACTCCGAAACCGCTCTTCAGGTTCCCCTCAGTGCGCAGTCCACTCTACCCTCAACTGTATTGTTTCAGTACACGTTTCCCTGTTCTCCACGTTTCAAATCAATTGGCAAACTCTCCATTTTTTATAGAAAACCTCGTGGGCAACCGTCGGGCCTTGCTGCGTAGGGCCAGCCATCTGCAAATGGAACGGACTCCATTCTATTTCTGTCCTGGGTGCCGCGCCAAGTACCCTCGCATCGACGTACATCAAGTTTGTAACTTGTGCATCTCTCCGGAGCACAAGAAGGAAGACTGCGACGCTTGTAAGAAGTCGTTTCGGTCCAAGAGGACTCTACACGATCATCGGGCTCGATGACGAGAGAGGCAGCATCAAAGCATTCAACACACTCTGGAGATCTTCGGAGAAGAATCTGACCAAGACGAGATAGAAGCGTCCGCCGTAGAAGAAGAGGCCCATCTCTATGCCAGAGCGCAATCACTGGGGCATGCTGGGGTAGCCATGTGATTGCAATTCTACGTCATACCATTACCATAGGCGACTGACCAAATGTATAGGTTATCTTGCGCCCTTCTGACATCTAAACAGGCATAATAAAAAGCATTTGGGTGTCAGCTCAATACTTAGTTGTGTGGCTTGCACCATTTTTTCGACAGCTAGTTTGATCTCACATCAGAGTACTGGCTGATAGGTCTGACGACTCCAGGAGCAAAATAAATATCTGCATTTCCAACCACAGATTGGTATTATCAGTTCACTGTAATGCCCTTTGGTTTGAAAAATGCTTCTGCCACTTTTCAAAGGTTGGTGAACTAAGCCCTTGCTGGATTGGAATCCTTGAGTGCAGCATTTCTACACAATATTGCTGTCTGTAGCTCCACCTGACAGGATCACCTGATTGACCTTAGGAAAGCACCGGGGGCTCTGAGAAGTGCAGGCCTGGTTATCAAGGCATTCAAGTGCCAGATAAGGCAGGGAAAGGTTGCATACTTGGGTCACTTTGTTAGTGGAGGCCAGGTTCAACCTTTGCAACCCAAGATCTAGACCATTCTGGACTGGGTGGCTCCAACTACCCAGACTCAAGTGAGGGCCTTCCTTGGCTTCCCTGGATTATGTCAAGCATTTAATTGTGCAGACCGATGCCTCTGAACATGGTACAGGAGCAGTGCTATCCCAAAAACATGACCACGGTCAAGATCAGCCACTGGCTTTCATCAGTAGAAGGCTAATCCCCAGGTAACAGCGTTGAAGTGCCATTTAGATGGACGCCTTTGCTGTGGTTTGGTCCCTCGAGAAGTTTAGGTCAAACCTCTTTGGCTCCCCGCCATTCCTGAGGCCGCGGTGTTTCCCGGAGGTGCAACAGGTCCCCCACTCTTCGGTTCCTCTTCTAACTTCCAGGTCTGGCCTTTGCCCGTCCTGCTTGGCTTTGGTGACGGCCGCCTTAGTTTACAGCCGTCGCCCACAGAGGACCTGCTTTCTCCACTAGGGGGCCCTACGGAGGCGGGTGCGGCCTTCGCTCACGCAGTGTCCACGGCTCTGGGTTTTCTGCGCATGGGTGACCCGGTTGCTCATTTCCCGGTAGCCATCTTTTGGAGGTTCTCCACCTAGGGCTCTGGTGGGAGGGAGCTATTGCTACCCTTTGAGGGTTCGCTCCTTTGTTCCCTGATGGAGACCTGGGGGCGTCCCGCCACAGGCGATCCGGTGCTCCAACACCTCCTGCACCGGCACCTTCCAGCGCCACGTGGCCTGGCATGTCTTTCCCTCCACCCCTCTGCCTCCAGTACACTTTTGCGGGCTTCTTTTCCCTCCTTGCCGCCACTGTTATCTCTGCCATCGCGGGAGGCCCGCTGGCTGGACTCTTGGGGACACAACATGTTCGTCTCGACCAGCGATGCTTTGCGGGCCCTTAACACCTTATGTGTGTTGGCTAGGGCCACCTCTTCTTTTTGGGACTCGGCTGAGTCCATGGGATTCGCCGCTTCACTGTTTAGGTCGACTTACGGCATCATGCGTTGGATGGCCGGGAGCTAGCAGCGTTTATTCTCCGCTCCGCTCTGGACATCTCTGAGGTGCTGGGCCATGCCATGGCTACCTCGGTCGCCCTCCGTCGGCATGCTTGGCTTGGTGACAGTGTGTTCCCTGTAAATGTTCGGGAGCGGCTGGTTGATCTTCCATTCGGTGGCACTCTGTTATTCCATGCCCCGGCAGACTCCGCCATCCAGAGGTTCTTGGCAGGGCTCCATCCTCCTCCTCCTCCTCCTTCTCCTTCTCCCCCTCAGTGACTGCTGAGTTGATCTGGTTCTTGGACCTTCTTTTGGGCAGGTTGCCCTGGCTGTGAAGTGGGTTTTATGGCCACTCGAGTCCTCCTTGCTGAGACTGTGGCTTTGTTGGCTGCTGGAAGGCCCTTTGTTGACTGTGTTTGTTTTTGCTTGAGTTATCTGCACAGACTTGGCCCTGAGGTTAGGCCTTCTGTTTTTCTCTTGGGCTGCTTGACAAGCCTTCTGCGGGTTTTTCTTTTCCCCTCGTTTTTTCCTCTGCTGCGGAAGTTTCTTCCAAAGAGGGATCCCATGTCTTGGGACTTAACGTACCCTATGTGGGGTAGTAGTAGCTGTTATATAGCTTCTACTATATAACAGCTACTACTACCCCACCTTGCGCTCTACTAGGGAGTTATGGTCGCCTTCGGTCCTCTGCTCTCCATGGCGTTTATGTATGTTGCTGATGCTTCTTTAGGTCGTGTGCGTGGACCCCTCGTAGTAGTGTGTCCGGGCATTTCCTTGCCTTCATGCTCCTTTCCTGGAGGCTGGGTTGGGTCTGTGTTTCTCCCTTTGTCAGGCGTAGCCTGCCCGGTGCTCCTGGGGCCCCAGGCTGTTCGTCCTGCTTCCGGCGGCTCATTACTGCCGGCGCAGCTCTGTCTGATCTGTTGCCTTCCGTCTATGGTGGGCTCGCCTTCTTTTTCCTCATTTCCTTGGGCCCTCTAGGCTTTTCTTCTTCCTCTTCCTTGCCCCGGCATTGGATGGAAGCTCTGTTGCCTTGTAGGGGCGTGGGGTGCTTCGGCCTCCCTGGCCTTGCCCGTGGTTCCTCTGTTGAGAGTGAACAGGCTTTCTTCTTCTTCTTTTTTCTTCTTCTTCTTCTGCTCTTGGGTTCGGTGGTGTTCTGCTTGTGGGGGGCTGGGAAGACGGGGCTCTTCGCCCTGTCCATTGGATTAGTCCCCTGTCTTGTCCAGGCTGGTGAGGTCCTTCCGCAGACCCTTTTTTCCCTAGGGTATGGCTTGGGTGTCTATTCAACGTTAAGGAATCTGTGGCTAGTAGTCTGTATCAGATGTACAAGTTACTTACCTTTGGTAACGATGTATCTAGTAGAGACGATTCTAGCCGCAGATTCCTTCACGGCCCGCCCTTCCTTCCCGTTCTGCGAGGACCCTTTGGCTTGCCCTTCTGCACTCGCCTCCCGGTGGATGGCTATGATGAGTGAGTGCAGTCTTTCGCTCTCTCGCCAAGACGTTGTCTTGCTTTGTTCCTTCCTCTTCCTTGGCAATGTAGAGACTGGGTCTATAGGTACTCCTGTGCCCCTCTGCTCTGGTTGCTCCAGGATTGAGGCTGGTGTTCTTTCATCCCTCTTGTTCCTGAGGGTCCTGGCCCCTCTGCTATCCTCTGGGTTTGGGTCATTTGGCCGTGCCCTGTCCTGGCTCCCTTGTGGGGGTTGTGGCACTCTGTGCTGGGGTTGCCTTGGACGTCTTTCGTTCCCTTTTTTTCTTGGAACTTGCTCCCCTTCATGGGTCTTGGTCGGGGTTGTAGTCCTGCTGCATGTTGTCATGACATTTTGCATATGTTCCTTGTCTTAAGGGGGTACTATTTTCATACTGGCAGGGTGGCTGCTCAGGGCTGTGCTCTGTTCTTTCTTCTTTCCCTGCTTTTGGGTACTGCAGTGTTGGCACTGGTCCTTATGGTGTTCTTCGTCACCATTCCTTCTTTCCCATTTTTCTGCTGTTTCACACACTGGTCCCATGCTCCCACAGTTTCTCTGCTGGCTCCACGTTGTGGTGCGGAAAAGTTATCCGAACAAAACTGACGTAGGCGCGCCGGGGTGGGACTTATGTGACCTCGCTGACGTCAGGTACGCGGACGACGCCTGGTCGGAGTCACGTGATGCTGTCCCCCCGGCGCACAGGGATGCTGGGGCAAAAAGTTTTCCAGATCCAGTTTCACGCCTGAGGATAATTCTACGTTAAGGAATCTGCGGCTAGAATCGTCTCTACCAGATACATAGTTACCAAAGGTAAGTAACTCGTACAACAGGTACATCATAGAAAGACTGATGGACATATTGAAGCGGACCTAGAGATATATGCATAACACAGAAAATATAGAGGTCTTGATTTAGAGTTTGGTGAGCAGGATACTCCTTCACAAGCGTGTTGGAGTATCCTGTCCAACAAATGGATGGTCTGCCTGACCTAGTGCAAGTCAGGTGAATTGTCATGTGTGCAGCCTTACTTGGGTGCCGTCGGTGTAAATACATCGGACGGCCATTCCTTTTTAGATCAAGCAGTCTGATGTATTTTTCTCTTATTCAGGACCACCAGGGAATACCTGGCAGTCGTAATGAGAATCTTTTTTTTAAATGAACCCCACTTCCTGGGAGAAAAGTAATCAGGGTGAAAGTTCCAAGGGTGCGAGGGTGATTAGTTATTGGTTTTTAAAAACAAACTACTGCTTTGGAAGCTTGTTTTTGAAAAACACACAAGTTGGTGAATGGCCGCCTGAAACATGGCAGCCGCTCACCAACCCTGCAGTGCCTTCAGAGGAGCCACCATGGCTGCTGCTCCTCTGAAGGGCCAGAAAGCGCCACAGGGCCAGCAGAGATCTCTAACAAGTCAGGTGACGCTTTGGACTTTAAATCAAACCCATAGTCTTGATAATTGACAAATACAGGAGTGGAGAAAAGAAAGAGTTAATTAGAATGCTGCCGCTATGTGATTTCTTGTATGTGAATAAGTAAATGACAAGACGCTGATGTGTTCCTTACCTTAACGCAGCCTTATTTTAAAAACCTGCTATATATGTTGCATTGGTTTATCTCTGCAATGTCAGCTGAGCAAGTTACTGTTTATGTTAAATCATGTCATACTGGATTGCTGTCTAAAAAACATACAAGGACCAAACGCTTCAGCTTGACAAAGCAAGGCAGTTTCAGTGCCGCCTCTCTGTTCAGTCTAGTTCCAGGGCGACAGGATAGGTAGCGGCTACTGGGTTGAGGTCACTTTCCTTTGATGTCATGTGACCTGTCCTAGTAATGTTGCGCAAACTGACCAAGTAAACCCTTTTTTGTACTTGACTCTCAAGTTAGCGAGGGCGAGCAGTCACAATATTCTCAGCTTTGTAATGTCGACCAGCTTGAACTCCGAGCTCAACAATAGATCAACAGACTCGATTGAATAAATGACCAGCACGCTGCTTATCTTGCCAAGACACAGGTACTTTTAAAAGCTCTTTTTATTGAACTAGTGCTCAATCGATGGTGTTGAAAACAAAAATACAGTGCACATTAGTGAGAGTGATTAGACCAAAAAGGCAAAGTCTGAAAAAATGGAGTGAGTAACATAGCTTGGCTTGTCCTGACACTCCCTGGCCAAATCCCACTACATAAAACTAGCTCGCATATTTAACTTTCACTACTTATTTTACTGGCCCGGTAGCTCTACCATCCCTCCCATATCTTTTCCTATTTACAAGGGCAGCCCCTACTGAGATACACCCTGTGTCCACCTGTTGACACCAATCAAGATCTGCTTCCCAATCCTCCACCCTAGGGGGGGAGAGCTGGCTCCCCAACCCCGTGCAATATTACGCTTGCCAACCGCTGAAGCCAGGGCCAGTCATATTCTGCGAATACTATGCCATGTCACCTCACCTGTGAAATTCAGGAGGTGCCATTTGGCCCCCATGGGGATCGCTAGTCCCATGACCTGGGACATTATTCTCATGATCTCTACCCAGTAGCATTGAATTACCGGACAACTCCACACCACATTAAAAAAGCCCCCCCTCACATTCCCTTATGCAGAGAGGTGGCTGCCCGCCCTATTTGGTGCAACAAAGTTCTGGAGTAGTATGTCCTATGTAGAATCTGTAGTTAAGTTAGACCAAAGCAAGTTCTAATTAAAACCCCCCTGGCACCCTGAATGGCCTCAACCCAATCGCCATCGCCAAGCGTGCCTAGATCCCTCTCCCACACATCCCTCCGCGTCCCCAAGGAATCCAGGGAATTGTAGATCAACTTCTTATAGATGGTTGAGATTGCTTTTTCAGTCGGGGATTAGTTAGCAGCTGGTCCTCCAGTGGGGATGCTTCAGGCAACTGCTCCCCTTCCCATATGTGACCTTGCAGAGCGTGATCCACCTGCAAATGTCAGAACCGCTTTTAGTCACCTAATTCATACTTTTGTTGTAGGATCGTGAAGGACACAAGCGCCTGTCCCCTCCACACGTCGCCCGGCCGGTTTAAGCTAATCAATCCCCATTTTGTGAAGCCCTGCAATACTCCTGCTGCACTTAAGAGATCACCATCATTCAGTGGAGTAATTTCAGTCCGCTTACCTTCTCAGCCTAAATACTTGGCAGCCTCTCTCCACACCCTTACCACTGTTTGGGTATGAGCTGGTAGGGTGCACTCATACTTTCTTCGATACAGCACCGGGGTGGGGTAACCTCTCTTGCCCATGGCCAATCTATCTACCCGGTAAGCAGGATCCTCACGGTCCGCAAAAACCCAATTGTTTACTGCCACCAGCTGCGTGGCCCAGTAATACTTCCGAATGCTCCGAACTGCTGGTCCACCTTAATAAACTCCGTTCTGCAACGTACTCAGCGTGAAGTACCACCATTCCACAACAGGAGCCGAAGTTCTCAGTCTACCTTTTGAAAGAAAATGTCCAGTAGGATCTTAAAGGACGTTTTTGGCACGATGTACAGGAGACCCTGAAGGGTTATCACTTTAAATAGGGCCACCCGGCCCAGTAAGGAGAGCCAGAGCGCCTGCCAGTTTGGGGTATCCCTGCGACACCGGTCTAATTCCGGGAGTATGTTCCTGTCTGTGGCTCTCTTGTAATGAACACGCCCAAGTATGTTGTTTGAAATCTATTTTTATTTTGTAGGTAAAGAATAGAACACAGGTCCAGATATACACAGCGTTAAGCCCACAACCCTATTTAGGGCCAGCAGCGTACTGTAAGAGAGCCTCCAAGAGTATGGAGAAGCAGTAGCAAAGTAGCTTGAACACAGCATGTCGCCTACAACCCTTGTTGGGCCGGCCGTGTGACACATTATGTATAGCAATCTTGGTCTATTGTGGGAAGTCGCAGGACCCTTTAAAAACAACAACACTAAGAGCACGGGCAAGAGGCTCATAAGAAGTGAGCAGTGATGAGTGGACAGAAAAGTGTCAGAAAGAGAAGAGGTAGTAGGAAAGACAGATTACGCCCAAAAAAGCTGCAGGGTTCCTGCCTCCAGCAGGAATAGTAAGGACTTCTTCCAATTGATCTTATATCCTGAATAACGCTTGTACTTTGTGGGCAAAACCTACCGGCAGCAGCAGCAGCAGAGGGGGATACGCGAGGAGGAGAACCACGCTCCCCACAAGCCAGCGGGGCTGAGAGACGCCCTTTGGAGGCACTCCCTGCCCAGGTGGAAGCCAAATACCTCTTGCGTTTCCCGCTCCGCAGGAAACGCTCGTACTTTGTGGGCAAAACATACCGGCAGCAGCAGAGGGGAATACGCAAGGAGGAGAACCACGCTCCCCACAAGCCAGCGGGGCTGAGAGACACCCTTTGGAAACACGCCCTGCCCAGGTGGAAGCTAAATACCTCTCGCATTTCCCGCAGAGCGGGAAACGCTCGTACTTTGTGGGAAAAACTTACCAGCAGCAGGAGCAGCAGAGGGGGATACGCAAGGAGGAGAACCACGCTCCCCACAAGGCAGCGGGGCTGAGAGACACCCTTTGGAGGCACGCCCTGCCCAGGTGGAAGTCAAATACCTCTCGCGTTTCCCGCTCGCTCCGCGGGAAACGCTCGTACTTTGTGGGCAAAACTTACCGGCCGCAGCAGCAGCAGAGGGGGATACGCAAGGAGGAGAACCACGCTCCCCACAACCCAGCGGGGATGAGAGAGGCCCTTTGAAGACACTCCCTGCCCAGTGGACGCCAAATACCTCTTGCGTTTCCCACTCTGCGGGAAACTTTCGTACTTTGTGGGCAAAACTTACCGGCAGCAGCAGCAGAGGGGGATACGCAAGGAGGAGAACCACTCTTCCCACAAGCCAGCGGGGCTGAGAGATGCCCTTTGGAGACACGTCTTGCACTGTATTTAATCGGACGCATAACCCGCTCCGCGGGACGAGCAAGGACGGGGCGGGGCCCTCCTCTTTGACTTCTCATGCAGCCAGCGGGGCTGAGAGACGCCCTTTGGAGGCACTCCCTGCCCAGGTGGAAGCCAAATACCTCTTGCGTTTCCCGCTCCGCAGGAAACGCTCGTACTTTGTGGGCAAAACATACCGGCAGCAGCAGAGGGGGATACGCGAGGAGGAGAACCACGCTCCCCACAAGCCAGCGGGGCTGAGAGACACCCTTTGGAAACACGCCCTGCCCAGGTGGAACCCAAATACCTCTCGCGTTTCCCGCAGAGCGGGGAAACGCTCGTACTTTGTGGGCAAAACTTACCAGCAGCAGCAGAGGGGGATACGCAAGGAGGAGAACCGCGCTCCCCACAAGCCAGCGGGGCTGAAAGACACCCTTTGGAGGCACGCCCTGCCCAGGTGGAAGTCAAATACCTCTCGCGTTTCCCGCTCCGCGGGAAACGCTCGTACTTTGTGGGCAAAACTTACTGGCCGCAGCAGCAGCAGAGGGGGATAAGCAAGGAGGAGAACCACGCTCCCCACAAGCCAGAGGGCTGAGAGACACCCTTTGGAGACACGCCCTGCCCAGGTGGAAGCCAAATACATCTTGCGTTTCCCGCTCTGCGGGAAACGCTCGTACTTTGTGGGCAAAACTTACCGGCAGCAGCAGAGGGGAATACGCAAGGAGGAGAACCACGCTCCCCACAACCCAGCGGGGCTGAGAGACGCCCTTTGAAGACACGCCCTGCCCAGGTGGACGCCAAATGCCTCTTGCGTTTCCCACTCCGCGGGAAACTTTTGTACTTTGTGGGCAAAACTTACCGGCAGCAGCAGCAGAGGGGGATACGCAAGGAGGAGAACCACGCTTCCCACAAGCCAGCGGGCTGAGAGATGCCCTTTGGAGACACGCCTTGCACTGTATTTAATCAGACGCATAACCCGCTCCGCGGGACGAGCAAGGACGGGGCGGGGCCCTCCTCTTTGACTTCTCATGCAGAATTGCACAGCAAGGTCAGTGTGTTATATTTGTACCACAAAGTCTCTGAGTAAATCGCACTGATATCGACTAATTTTGCTTGGACAATAAAGCCTGGAGATACTGTATAACAACTAAACGTGATCATGGCTTCAAATGGTGCTGGGAAGGGGAGAAAGTCTACCACTGGAAGTGTTGTAGGGACAATTGACCAATTCCTAACCAGGGCAACGTCCATGTTGCAACGTGAACTAACAGAGAGAAGGTTATCCACGGACCCAATTTTCAACAAACGGTCCTCACTGGGGCAACTAGCCAAGGAACAATCCCCGATACCAGAATCTTTATCTATGACGCCACCACCTGCAATACACACTGTGGCTGATATTGCATTTGCTAGACCGACTGGAGAGGGCAATCAGCTGACAGAAGTAGTCATTGTGGCACCACCAACAAGAGACCCATCTATACTTTCTCAAAGCCCAGGAACTACTTGACCGGGACAGCCAATCCGGTTGGCTATGGAAACTAATCTAGGGGCTATTAACAAAGTGCCCGGCAAAGTAGTTAAAAGAAAACCTGGGGGAACTGCATTAATGAACAAGAAAATGAAAATGCAAAAACTGGTTAATATGGAAAATTAACCACCTGTTGTTGTACCTCATGGACCGCCGCCCTTAGTGGACGAGTCGCTGCCCATAGATGTCAATGAAGACATCTCACCTCAAGAGAGAGGGGGGACTTCTGGGCTAAAATGGAACAGATTTTTATAGAGTCATGCCTCCCGATCCATGAAAGACTGGACTCTATTGAGAAAAGACTATCTCGCCTTGAATCACTATGTTTACCAAAACAGGGAGGGGAGGGCTTAGGGGTTGTGGAACCCGCTAGTAGCGGCATGGGACCTTCTTGTCTTATTAGGGTAGGCACCCGGAGTACAATTCCGGTGGTTACAAATGCAGAAAGGGCAACACCAGTTCAAATAGGTCCAACGGACGATAACCCAATTATTCAGCCTGTCCTAGTCGTACCTAATGCCCCGATAAATACAAAGAATGGGGGAGGAAGGGGGGGCTTGGGGGCTAGTAGCTCTGAACATACCCCTATACAGGCAACAAATATGGGACAGAGGACGAGGTCACAGGGTGCGAATTGGCCCCTGCTGTCTCGTCTAGATTTGCCCCCAGAGTCAATACCCTATGTGGTGGTCCTTGCGGGGGTCCCCTCCCTGAGCCTGGGAAAGTTGGAGGACTATAGAGACCTCAAAAACAAATGCATCCACTGGTTGAACTACAACAAACCCCTTCCAAACGGGGGATCTAACGAAATTCTATTCGCAAGACGAGTGGATTGGGTGGGGCCTCGAGGGAAAAACATAGAAGGGGACTGTATTGTGATTAATTTCAGGAACAGTTGGACAGTCAAGCATATATGTAATTTGGAGACATACGGCCCGAAACGTTAATAAAATCACTTCCATTAACGTATTTCTACCCGGGTGCTGAGGTAATATAAATTTTGTGATCGATTGTGTCCCCTATCTTAGACCCCACCGACTCCGTGTACACGCTACAAGTACATGTATGTTCCCTCCCCTTCAAGCTATGAAGACGCAAATACATTTGCGTCCAACGTTAACATGTCCTCTTTCAGATCCACCATGAATGGGTCAAATAGTCCGTTCCTAAATATGCCATGCCAACGTCTTTATGTAGTGTACTTTACACGTTTTTCAGCTCTGGCGAAGTAGGCCCTGAAATCTGCCATCGAGCCTTTTCCTGCCTTCTGACTCTGAATCTCAAACCTGGGCTTACATCTATACCCGTGACCTCTGCCTTACTTCCTGTGCGGCTAACGGTGCTTGGCCCAGCCTGTTGCCTGCCAAGACTGTATTCAACCTTCGAATTATCTGCTCCACTCCTCGAAAATACATTCCTGTCTAGTAGTTTCATGTCAACATCCTTCCAGCTGCAGAGCAAAGGGCTTGGCCTCACTGTCTCTATGCAAGTAATTCATGGCTCTGTTTCCATGGTAGGCCCATGCCCTCCCTCGCACCCCTCGCATCTCATGCAGACACGTAGACGCTCATACATGCACTCACAGTCAGTATAGAATAGCCTCTTGTCCGAGAGACCTTTTCCTTCCAGATAATACAGTTCCTTAAACATGAGATATTAGATACGATTCGGGATTAGGTTGATCTGACATCCAGACATCTGTCTCCACATGTAGGGCTAAATGTCAAGTCCCCCTTCACCCCTCAAGTTACACGTACATTACACGTCATACTGCTGCGCACGCATCTCTGCCATGTATTTTTGCTGACACTGCCGGATTCACTCCTGGATCCGCCTACTTGTGACATCATGATAAATGACGTTCTTGTTCACGCCTTCATGCACGCCTATTGTAACGCCTTTTTGTATTACGTACATGCACTCTTATCTCTCTTCTCAGCTGTTACGCCTCCTGCATATGCCTTTACTGTAATGCATTGACTATATATATGAATGCCTGTCAATAATGTATTGTCGCATACTTGCATACTCGCATATTACCATTGACTCTGTCAGTCTGTCCCTTCCCGAACCTGCGTTGTGACGGAACGGTATGCCACCTTGGCTCGAGCCAATATGCTATTCACCCAATTCCTTTTATAGGAATAAAACCCTTTTTGAGAAACCTCAAATATCACGGATTTTGCCTCTTATTTATTATGAGTTATTCTTATTGACTTTACCGCATAGAAATTCAGTACCAGGTAATTAATTTTACCACATAATTGGCGCCCGAATAGGGACCCCTCCCCCCTCTCACCCGCCGGAGGTGCTTTGCAGGCTTAGCCCCCTGCCACAGCCGGACGGAAACTACGCGTACCCGCAGGATTTCCTGTATCTCCCTCAGGCCAACGGAGGTGACTGAGGCCGCGATCGACACCCAGACGAGGCGGTGAGAAGTGCGGAGGATCCCGACCAGAGCCTAGCTGAGAGAGCAAGATCCGAGGTATACGGAGGCCCACCAGGTTCCGAAGTTCCGAAGTATCTGCGTCACGAGTCGAGTCCGAATCCAGTCCGAATCCAGTCGAGTCCAGTCCAGGGTTTCCGAGGCCTTCTGTTTCCGTGCTTGCCGGTGAGTACCGTTGCTGGGGACGCATCTAGACGTGCGCATTAGTTTGTGCCGGTCAAGACAGGTTTGGGTACACAGACCTGGTCTGCACTGTTTTAGACAGTGTATCTGTACTGTTTAGCAGTATATCCAGTCTGCACTGTTGAGCAGTGTATCTAGTATTATGCAGTTAGCTAGTTACATTCTAATTGTTATCATTCATGTCAAAATGTTTTAATGTGTCTCAAAATGTCGTGGTATGAGTGATTGTTCGATCGTCATTATTGTGATTATTGTGTTCATTGTGTTCATATCCGAGTAAGCACTAAGTAGCCAGATTTTTAAGATGCCGTTGTTCTCCAAATTAAGACAGATAAAGAGTAGAAAAGGGGTACTCGAGGAAGCTATTCCCATCCCACCTAGGGACACTCCAGGGTACTTTATGTACCACAAGCACGGCCTAGATGCCGTTTTATTTCTCGATTTATGGGTGGACTACACTAAAGATCTAGCAGAGAATCAGAGATGGCCCGCTGCAGGGACATGGGATTCAGAGTGTATCATAAGAGTAGAAGAAGCATTACGAAAAAAGAAAGCCAGACAGTCACAGAAAGATGCCATCGAATTATGGCGTAAAGAATCACATAGGCGTACAGAAAAAGCACTTAGAAAAGAAGGGAAAAGGAAAGAGGATCCAGACAAGGCCCAAGAAAACGTATTAGTTGAGGAATGTATCCGAGTAAAAATAGAACAAGTAGACAGACAACTGAACACCCTTAGGAATGGTATGTATCCTCTCCTGGCCGAAGGTTTACCTAAGGCCACTCCGGAAGTACCGAAAGATCTACCACCTCCCATGCTCCCGACTAAAATGCATCCCAAAACAGCGAAGGACATTTTCCTTTCTTCCTATCTAGATGATGTAGCGCCCGCATATGCTAATGCCGCACCGCCGCGTACACCTCCTCCTGGCGGCGCTCGACCCGAGACAATCAGCTCCTACCCCCGCGACAAGCTACTCCTCCACCTCTTCCTCCCGTTCCGAATGTCCCTCCTGGTCTTCCTCCCGTTCTTCCAACTCTTCCCGCACCCATTCCTCCCGCTTTACATCCGAACAACCCCTTCGGAGGCAGCACCTCAGGAGGCGTGTCCGGAGGAGCGATAGGTTTCCAGACACCTCCACAAGTACACAGAATGACTTACAGGGATCTAGCACAACAACGTACACCTCGATCAGCCGATTTCGATATAATAAAAGACCGTCTCGGGGATTGTAGATATGATCCAGTACCCGGTAGAAATGATGAAAGATTAATACTAGCATCAGTACGACTAAGGCGGGTCACCAACTTTTTGTTGACCCTACCCGGAATGGTTGAACATCTAGACAGAATATATCGTTTTGTCCAAACAGGGCAGGGACCTGAAAGTATTAAGGAAGCCATGGCTCACCAGAAAGTTGACATTCAAGCCAAGATATTACGGTTTTTTATAAACTGCTTAATAAGAGAACAAGATAGGCCGGGGATGGACCCGGAGGAAATGAAAGCACTTCATAGATGGGGTCAGAATATAGCAGACGGGAGCCATGATAAACAGAATTGTATAAAAAAACATGTATCAAAGAATCAGAAGCGTAGTAATAAAAATACATGAAACAAGACAGATAGAACCAGAAAATGAATCAGACAAGTTTGAGTCCTCAGAAGAGGAGCAACTAGAAGAAGCTACAGGACAAACACAATTACCAGTTAGAGAAAGGATAGCATACGTAGGTAAAGGAAGACCCTTTAATAATTCAATGCGCCCAGTGCGTCCAGAAAGTAAAAGAATTTTTCAAGAAGCCATGTGTAACCCAAGAACTCCTGAACACTTATTTCAAGCTACTGATAACAGACTTAGAGAACGAATGGGGTACCATGTACTAGATTCTATGGATGAACAAGAATTAGCGAGGTCAGCAGTACAATGGGCTGACAGTCCCGAGAAATATAGTGATGATGCGTTAGCACACACATTTTTGAATATGACACCAAGTGAACAGCGTTTAGCTGGTACATACATGATACAACACCTACTTCTATTATATAGAAGCCAACATTCCGATCCAGGCCCCCTGCCTGATATATTAGCAGAACTACTCATGAATAAGTGGAGAGGTCTAGGTACCGACCTAATTAAGGTAATTCTAGAACAGCGGCACAGATATAGTGCCTTCCTATGTCCACAATCTGATTCAGCACACTCCATGGAAAGAAAAATTTATTACCTGGATAGACAGAATCCGTTACGAGAAGTGCACCCAGTTCAGAATACGGATAATACACTTAGACGTGTGTTTGTGTTCACACCCATAACCAAAATAGAATAATTGGAAATGAAGAAACTAGTACCTAGCCATGATAAAGATCCCGCAGGTTTTCACCGTGAAATAAAAGACATGTTACTCATGGGTGACTATACTTATCCCGACCTTATGAAGATATTGAAAGTACTACTGCCTCCTGGTATTTATGAGAAACTTAAGGAAAAAGAATGGGAAGTGGGAAATGCAAAGATTGATTGGACTGCATTAGAAAACAAAGAAAATACTAGAATTCCAGGCCAAGGGCTCGCGGATAAGGTTAAAGCATTACCAGGATTGTTAGTACAAGTGTTGCCACGTTTATTAAGTACGAAAAAGGAAGATTGGGGTGCAATCTCAGCCTGTAAACAGAAACCCGATGAAGACACTAGTGATTTTTATACTCGATTTGAGAAATGTTTTGGTATTAATAGCGGCCTGAAACCAAGTAGCGAGTCATATCCACCCCTTGTTGTAATAAAATTAGTTGAGAATTCACTGCCCCAGGTTAAGAACAGAGTACTGAAAGTCGAAAGCACCTGGCAAGCTAACACCCCTTCACAAATGTTACAAATGTTACAGTACCACCAGAATAGAATTAGAGAAGAACAAGAACATGAACAAAGACGTATGAAAGACACGAAAATGAAAATGTTAGTTGCCCAGTCAGTTCCTGCTGATGGTCACAAAAAGGGTGCGACTCAGCCTAGTAATTCGACGGCTCCTGTTAAAGGGACATGTAACTATTGTAAACAGCCAGGTCATTATGTAAACGATTGTGCAGTTCTGAAACACAATATCTCCACGGGTAAGACCAAGGAGAGACCGCGTGTACCTAGACAAGATCAAGCCCAGCAACAAGTACCACAGAATATACAACATATTCCGCCTATGCCAGCTTCATCGCAAACTGTAGCAGTGCCACAGCAACAGCCTATTACTGCAACACAGAACACAACACAACAGATGTACCAGTACGCACAGAATGACTACCCTGATTATCAGCGGTACACATGAAACAGCCTAGAGAGGGAGTTTGGCTTGCCCCTTATTGAAGTTCCTGTAGATCAAGAGGGTCCTTATGTACACAGTCAAGTGTTAGGAAAAGACAGAAAGTTTTTAATTGACACAGGGGCAAGCAGGACCACAATCAGTCACAATGAGGTTCCAGGGGCACCCCTCTCAGGCTCACAGAATGTTTCCCTTGGATTTTCAGGAAAGCCTATTATTAATGAAGTATCACAGCCACTTCCCCTTGCAGTCGGTCCTTTGACACAGACTACAGATTTATTGCTTACAAAAGCATGTCCAGAAAACTTATTAGGAATAAAGACACTGAAAGCTCTAGGAGCTATAATATGCTGTTCTCCGGAAGGAGTACGATAATTCTTGCGAGACTTTAAAGGCCATTATGTATTAAGAGACATGGATCCCCGGTTACAGAATGTACCTGCACACTTGTGGGCGAAAGGCCCCACTGATGTAGGTTGTATGCACATTACACCATATCGAGTCACACTCAAAGCAGGAGTGGTATTACCACGAATTCGACAATACAAGTTACCTCCAGATGCTGTAGTGGCTTTACTGAGAATAATTGACGAGCTCATTGCACAAGGAGTGGTCGTGGAAACCGACTCCAATGTATGTAATTCTCCTATCATCCCAGTTCTTAAACGTACTGATCCAAAAGCACCACCTGTTTATCGATTAGTTATTGATCTGCGCGAATTGAATAAATGCATTGTACCACAGTATCCTGTGGTTCCAGATATCTCTTCATTACTGACAGCTATTGATTCAGAAGCGACGTTCTTTACTGTAATTGACCTCAAGAACGCCTTCTTTAGCGTCCCAATTGATCCAGAAAGCCAATACTTGTTCGGATTCAGTTTAAATGGACGAAGTTTCAAATTTTCACGCGCACCTCAAGGATTCACAGAAAGCCCCAGCATCTATAGCCAAGCACTGAAAAGACAACTTGACAGTATCCATATGCCTGTTAACTCCGCCCTACTCCAGTATGTCGATGATCTGCTGATCACCGCACGAAGCGAACCCGAATGTGAAAAAGCATCACTGACGGTTTTAAATTTCCTGGCTGACAAGGGGCACAAGGTTTCCCCTTCAAAGCTACAATTCTGTGTTCAGCAAGTTGTGTACCTGGGTCACTTGCTGTCCAAAGTGGGGAGACAGCTCACTCCAGATCGCATCCAGCTAATTGTAAACATGTCACCACCGAAAACACAAAAGGAGGTGCGGGCTTTCATAGGCCTCACCTCGTACTGCAGACAATGGATTCCACAATATGCATTTCTAGCAAAACCACTCATTCAGTTGACAACTCAGGAGGCAGCGACATCGACTGTCCTCCCTTGGACTCAGGAACATACACAAGCTTTTGAAGACTTAAAGAAAGCCTTATGTCAAGCACCAGTTTTAGCAACACCATGTTACAGTAAGCCCTTTACACTTTTTGTTACAGAACGTGAAGGTACTGCCTTGTCAGTCCTCACTCAGGAACAAGCAGGTTCACACAAACCGTGTGCTTACTTTTCTAGCACATTAGATCCAGTGGCACAAGCGTTACCTGCATGCTTGAAATCAGTCGCAGCGACAGCTTTAGCAATCAGACAGAGCGATTCCATAGTATTAGGACATCAATTGACAGTACAAGTTCCACATTCTGTGGAAGTTCTTCTAAATCGTACACAGACCCAACACTTGACCATAGCAAGACTGACAGGTTATGAATTGACATTGTTTCAACCACACATAGAAATCAGACGCTGCAGCACATTGAATCCTGCCACACTTTTGCCATTAAGCGGTGTAGACCCACTAAAACATGATTGTATCGAAGTCATCACTATTACGACGAAACCCAGACAAGACTTGACAGATGTCCCATTACCAGACCCAGACCTGACACTTTATGTGGATGGTTCATGTATGAGAACAGGTACAGGAGAATTAGTGGCAGCTTACGCAGTCACAACAGACACCGAAGTTATAGAAACAAATTGTATCGACACCCTGTCAGCTCAAGCAGCAGAGCTTATCGCTCTGACACAAGCCTGTATTCAAGCCAAAAATAAGAGAGTTAACATATACACTGATTCACGTTATGCATTCGGAGTCGTTCACGATTTCGGAGTCCTTTGGCGAGAGAGAGGTTACTTAACTTCTCACGGTGCCAACATTCAACACGGTCCCCTCATTCAAGCCTTGTTAGATGCAATACATCTACCTACTGCGATATCTATTATGAAGTGTAAGGCACATACAAAGGTTACCGATACGATCTCCCAGGGTAACGACCTGGCAGACCGAACAGCTAAGCAAACTGCCCAGAATCGAATGTATGCAACTGACTTGACAAAGACAATAGTTCCGACGCAATCACACTGCATGACAGTCAAGGATCCCGCACATGATGTAATTGACATACAGACACATGCCACACCAGATGAAATAAAGAAGTGGACTGAACTAGGAGGGATCCAAACAGATCAGGGATGGATGACGAAGGGAAAATCTATATGGTTTCTCCCCGATTCTATGGTTCAAGTCATCATTAACACTATACATAGCCCAGCACACCTAGGAGAAAAGGCAATGCTAGATAGCATTCAACACATATGGTACAATAAGAACTTACGAGCAGCAGCGAAACAAAAAGTGCGTACTGCATGATTTGTTGTCAGTTCAATCCAGGCAAAAGCATTCCTGTAGAGAAAGGTGGATTTCAGCCTCCTGATCACCCTTTTGAAGTCCTCCAGATGGATTATATCCAGATGGAACGTTGTCGAGGATTCAAGTATGTCCTCGTAGTCGTATGTGCACTTTCCCGATGGACAGAAGCATATCCAGTCCCAGATTACACTGCTCCGACCACAGCTAAGCAACTGGTTCGCGAGTTCTTCCCACGGTATGGTTTGCCCCGTATCGTGTACTCAGATAACGGTCAGCCATTCTCATCCGAGCTTGTGAAACACATAACACTCCTGTTAGGGTATCAGTGGAAGTTCCACTGTGTCCGACATCCCGAGGCAGCAGGTCTCGTGGAGCGCCATAATCAGACTCTAAAGATCCGACTTTCAAAAATATGTAGAGAGAAAGGCGTTGACTGGATAGTAGCCTTGCCAGTTGCCCTTTTCTATATGAGGATGGTTGCACACTCTCGAACCGGGCTATCCCCGTATGAAGTGGTCTTCGGTAGGCCACCAAATATGTGGGGGACGCCTATACCTCGTGAAATTACAGATGTTGATTGCGTTATGCTGACAGATTACCCTGCCTCCTTGATGTCTGCACTACAATCTTGTCGTTCACAGGTAGCTGCAGCCTTTCCCGACAACACCGAGGTGAAGCCCCATGAAGTGGTCCCTGGCGATTTCGTGTTCGTGCGGAATTTTGACCGGAGAAGCCCACTGGAACCCCGCTGGCAGACCCCGAAGTTGGTTCTTCTGACGACAAGGACGGCTGTTAAATTGGAGGGCAGAAGAGGATGGCTGCACTCGAGCCACATCAAGAAATTTCACGGACTTCCTTCGGACTTGGACTCTAAGCCCTGCCCTCCTCCACAAACTGACTCAAAACTCCCCCCGGTTGAGAAAACCGCCTCCGAAGAATATAGACTAAAACTACGGTCTAGCAAGTCAGACAGTTTAATTGTTTAAGTCCTCCCCTAGGTGAATCGGTTAAATTAGTTTCTGACATGTATCCCCTAGACCGAGATAGAGATAGACAGAGACAACTCAAGAAACGTGCATATTGTAAATCACTTCGTAGTCACTGTATAGTGACATTATTAATTATGTTTTTCCTAAGCCTTCTTGTTATTGCTGCAAGTATATTATTACACATGTACTACCCTATTTTCATGCGTGCACAATCTACTTACAATGTCACTGCCGAACATTCTTTTAGCGAATTACCTCCCCATGAATTATCTTACAGACTTGCGCTGCGCAACAACACATTCATTAGTATGTTACATCACTCCCATCAGACTAACAATGCTACAAACTGCTGGATATGTGGCCGACTCCCTCCCTACCAGAAATACAAGGGAGTTCTGCCCCTCTTTCCGTACCCGTTCACTCACAATGGCTCCTGTGGGGCATGGTTTAGATTGATTAATTCCTTAGATTCTGACATCGCTGTTTACGATGGGAATTGGGTTTGGGGAAACCTGAACTCAGTTCTACTTAAAGCCTGCTACCCTGACAAGAAGGGACTTCCCACTAGAACAGGAACAGATCTAGAAAACGAAGTATATGGATTAGGTAATTACACAATTAACCTCATGATTCTTACTGTTGAATCCGAAGCTGCACCAGTATTACCTGCTATGTCAGTATTACCAGTCAAAGGTGAATTATGTATCAGAAAGAATGGTTCCATACACTTAGGTCATAGTAAATGTACTACTGTGATCAAATTCAGTGATCAAGGCAAATCCACGTTTAGAGCTACACGTCATTCCTACTTTGTCTGTGGCCATATCGCATACATACGTTTGCCTCCAGATTGGGATGGTACCTGTTACATTGCATTCCTTCTGCCACCTGTTTTCCTTGCTCCTCCTGATTATCACAGAAATACCAATCTAGTAAACAATAGACTCCAAAGAGATCTCCCGATTGTCGACTACACTGAAACGGCATGGGAGCAATACACAGACTTCAATAAAGGTTTCTTCCCCTACTTAGGTGCTGTTTTCAATAGTAAACTGATACGCAAATTAACTAGAACCCTTGAAGCAGTAGTGAATGAAACTACCTCCGCTTTAGGCAACTTAACAGAGGAGCAGTCCGCCATGCGGGTTGTTGTTCTTCAAAATCGTCTCGTCATTGACGTCATCCTAGCTGATAGGGGTGGAGCTTGTAAGGTCATCGGGTCAAGTTGCTGTGTTTTCATTCCAGAAAACGCGCCAACGGTATATAAAGCTATAACACGTCTCCATAAAATTGCAAGTCTGATACATCAGAATCCAGGCACCTGGACCTGGTCCGGTTGGTTCTGGACTACGTTGACCGCTTGGGGATGGAAGATCCTATCCTTCCTAGGCATTGGCCTTCTCATAGTATTCAGTTGCTGCCTATGTTTACAATGTGGACCGGCGATTTGCGGCTTGTGCGCCACATCATGTATTCCGCATCCAAATTCAAAACGTCAAAAGAAGAAAGAAGAGCAAATGATGTTACATGAACAGATTGATCGATTCATGCAGATCGATATATCATGAAGGGTCCGTAGGGGACAAGGAGGGAATGAGGTAATATAAATTTTGTGATCGATTGTGTCCCCTATCTTAGACCCCACCGACTCCGTGTACACGCTACAAGTACATGTATGTTCCCTCCCCTTCAAGCTATGAAGACGCAAATACATTTGCGTCCAACGTTAACATGTCCTCTTTCAGATCCACCATGAATGGGTCAAATAGTCCGTTCCTAAATATGCCATGCCAACGTCTTTATGTAGTGTACTTTTCACGTTTTTCAGCTCTGGCGAAGTAGGCCCTGAAATCTGCCATCGAGCCTTTTCCTGCCTTCTGACTCTGAATCTCAAACCTGGGCTTACATCTATACCCGTGACCTCTGCCTTACTTCCTGTGCGGCTAACGGTGCTTGGCCCAGCCTGTTGCCTGCCAAGACTGTATTCAACCTTCGAATTATCTGCTCCACTCCTCGAAAATACATTCCTGTCTAGTAGTTTCATGTCAACATCCTTCCAGCTGCAGAGCAAAGGGCTTGGCCTCACTGTCTCTATGCAAGTAATTCATGGCTCTGTTTCCATGGTAGGCCCATGCCCTCCCTCGCACCCCTCGCATCTCATGCAGACACGTAGACGCTCATACATGCACTCACAGTCAGTATAGAATAGCCTCTTGTCCGAGAGACCTTTTCCTTCCAGATAATACAGTTCCTTAAACATGAGATATTAGATACGATTCGGGATTAGGTTGATCTGACATCCAGACATCTGTCTCCACATGTAGGGCTAAATGTCAAGTCCCCCTTCACCCCTCAAGTTACACGTACATTACACGTCATACTGCTGCGCACGCATCTCTGCCATGTATTTTTGCTGACACTGCCGGATTCACTCCTGGATCCGCCTACTTGTGACATCATGATAAATGACGTTCTTGTTCACGCCTTCATGCACGCCTATTGTAACGCCTTTTTGTATTACGTACATGCACTCTTATCTCTCTTCTCAGCTGTTACGCCTCCTGCATATGCCTTTACTGTAATGCATTGACTATATATATGAATGCCTGTCAATAATGTATTGTCGCATACTTGCATACTCGCATATTACCATTGACTCTGTCAGTCTGTCCCTTCCCGAACCTGCGTGGTGACGGAACGGTATGCCACCTTGGCTCGAGCCAATATGCTATTCACCCAATTCCTTTTATAGGAATAAAACCCTTTTTGAGAAACCTCAAATATCACGGATTTTGCCTCTTATTTATTATGAGTTATTCTTATTGACTTTACCGCATAGAAATTCAGTACCAGGTAATTAATTTTACCACAGTGCCCACAGTAATGCTCATTTAGCACACAAGAGGAGGGGGGGATACAGTGGGAGGGCAAGGAAATCCAGGGAGGCAATCCCCTGCTAGGAAATGTCAACTGGAATGGGTCCCAAATAGCCCCTTGTTGCTTGATATGTTCCACCACCAGAATAGGTATAGTACTCTGGAATTGGTAGATTGACTGCCGAAGATTAAGAAGTCGTTATCTTCTGCAGTGGTAAACAAGAACTTACTGGAAGTCAAGGGCAATTTTGTTGAGATGAAACGTTTAATCATCCTGGGAGGATCCATGGGTGAGGAAGGTATACTAGGGGATAAAAAAGGTCAAACTAGGTGGAACTAAGCAGCTGGAAAGGTGGGTCCTAAAAACTACAGTGGCCGGGGGCAGGAGAACTTATGGAAAATGGAGGTGCGGGGGTAGGAGCGTTGGGGATCGGTGGGGTCAGCTGTGTAAATGAGGGGAGGGGAACTACACCGACGGGTGACCGTGTGCATAGACCATTTAACTGTGGCTTAAATATAAGCCCCACTCACAGGGTGTCAAATGGGAACATCAACATACTCTCCTGGAATGTGGCAGGACTAAAAAACAAATTAAAATCCTAAGATTGGGGCTTGTTCATGGACAAACACGACATCTGCCTAATGCAGTAGACGTGGGCCGTGGACAATTACCAGCGGAGTGGGTTTGCCACATTTAATATTCCCGCAACAAAAGGGGGCAGAGGAAGACCGTCAGGAGGTCTAAGTATCTGGGTAGCCACTCACTTGGGAGCTACATCCAAGCAGCTGACAGTAAACTCCCCAGACATCCAATGGGTCTTACTAACTTTGACAGGAAATAAGCACATAGCCATATTAAACATCTACTCTAGACCTACCAAGAGTGGGCAAGAGTCCATGGTTATTGAACAATTGAGGGAATTCGCACTGACTCTTGATCCCGAGGTTGTTTAAATCATTGGGGGTGATTTCAATTGTCAGTTTGAACCCCTCAGCAACATAGGCCTGGATGACACTGATGAGGAGAATCAGCATTGGAATATTCCGGAAACCTTAATTCCACCAGTTAAAGCTTGGACTCCGTTGGTGCTACAAATTACTTCCCTTACCCTGTCCTTATCTGTAAGGCCCTGTAATGGCCGACTAAAATCGGATAGACCCGGCCAGGTGACATTTAACAGAGAAGGGCAATCATCGATCATTGATTACATCTTGATCGAATCTAGATCATGGGATAAGGTCCAGGATTTTAGGATCCACCAACGGATGGACAGCGACCTCAACGCCCTAGTTATGTCTCTAAAGGCAGGGAGTTGGGGACTGACCAATAACCAGACTGAGCCGTTTCCTGCCCAACAGCCCCACCTTCTCCACAATAATAGACAGAGAGTAAAATGGCCCCACATAATGGGCTCTCCCAACAGGCAGTCGCAAATATATCTTCAGGTTTTGCCCCATCTTATCGATATGGCATAGGTAGGGTCAACAGGCCCTGTAGACGGGAGGGATAATAGTAGGCCTGTTGAAATCCACAACCAACTAGCCTCAATAATGCTGGAGGTTTTTTTTCCCACTCCAGACCTATAGGGAAAACTCAGCTAAGACTCACCCATGGTACAATGCTGATTGTCGTAAGAAGAAAAAGTACCTGATTAAAGCAATTAAGGCCAAAGATAAACCCTGTATCAAGTTACTCCGGGTGCAGTACAAGCAAATTATAGAGAGGGTAAGAAAGTGCTGGGAGGCGGAAAAGTGGGAGGAACGGAGGTCAGTTTTACAGCTTAGAGACCTCAAATCCTTCTGGGCAATTGTTAGTAATGATGGGAGGGGAGGGAAGAATGCAGTAAACCCTAACTTAGCCCCAGCAGTATGGGAAGACCATTTTGGAAGCCTCTATGATCGGCCGAGCAATGCCGGTCCTGTATCGGTGTCACAGAGCCTCCTCCACGAGTATCGACTGGGGGGGCCCAGGAGATATCGATACTAGAAGTGGAATCAGCCATTGCTAAGTTACTGCCTAACAAAGTCCCGGGGCTTGACAAAATCCCCGGGGACTTGTATCGGTCAGAACCGAAAATATGGGCCCCCTATCTCTGTCCTGTTTAATACAATCTTAACAGGGATGGACCCGCCAGAGACCTGGCGGGGGGAAGAGATAGTCCCTATTTTTAAAAAAGGCCGCTGCGTCCAGGAGTGCTTTTCTGTCCAGGGAGGAACTTACTGCCGATTTTGGGCCAACTTTGAGAAGCGCCGGGGTCGTGTGCTAGGTCCCGCTGCGCCGTGATCTACCTGCTGGCTGCTAATAAACCATCCCCAACGCCCAGCATAACCATCTGGACTTCATCCCCCAGAAGGCTCTGGGGCTGCCTGCACCTGTGACGGGGCTTGTCTCCGCCCCCAGCACACGTCTATTAATTGCTCCGCCCATTCCGCTACGCGGGAGCACCCCGGGAGAAGCCCGGGACAAGGGCGGGGCCGTTTTTGGCCGTTATTGGCCGTGTGAGGCCAGGCTGGGCCACCCCCTTTGACTCTGCTCATTTGCGTTCTAGGTATTTCTTGTTATATTTGATTGGGCTCCTGCATGTTTGCTTCTAGCTAGCTAGTGTTTTAAACTGTATTATTCGCTTGTTGGTATCGACTGTTGTCTATCAGAGCGTTCTTTGTTGTGGGCTATTTTGATAGGTAATGTTTGGCACTTGTTGATTGTACTCCATTTTTTCTTGCATCTTCCACTTTGGCTCTTATAGCAATAAAAAATGGTGAGGCGTAACCCCGCAATGCCTGCCCCTTCCCCAAAGCAAAAGGAGGCTGCGTAACCCCAACTCCCTAGCCTGACAGCTATAGATCGCATACTTCAGAAGACCATCGGGGTGGTGGCAAATGCCATAGAGAACACAGAGCGCCGTCTCTCGTTACCTGTTGGTTCTGTTCCCCCTTTACCCCTTGCTAATATGTCAACATTTTCTGTTAATTCCCAGGATTCGTTACTAGGACCTTCTTTTGTCGCTCTCCCTGGATGTAGTCATACCTCAACATCTCAGGATGTAGCCCCATACGGTGGGTAACTTATCCTCGGATATTTATCCTTTTGTTGCGAGGCTATCATTGACCCCTCATATTTTCCAGGATGTGGCCATTGATGATTTCCCGTCTGAGGCAGAGGTCTCTAATGATAAAGGGTGCTGTAATACGCCAGCTAGCACTAATTCAGTCCCTGGCTCACGGTCAAGTGCGAATGGTGATAGGCCTTGTGTTACAACTAGAGGGCAGCTAGCAAGGCGTAGGTCGAAATACGCCGCCAAGGCACACCCAACAGTGAGTATTAGCAAGAGATTAACAGGAGGGAGTAAATCTAAGAAGGTACCTGCCAAACCCTGCACATCAAAGGGCAAGAATGCTAATGTCAAGGTACCTCAATGCCGATAAAGAAATCCCTTTTATTGCTCATATTGAGCAAATTTTGAAGTCCTTGATCTTACCGGTGATTGAGAGGTTAAAGGAAATAACAACAAGATTAGATCGCTTTGAACAGGGTACACTTGACAACTTTTTCTCTGTAAAGTCCCTAATTAAGCTACACTCCCAAAAAAATGTTGCAACAGGCGCACATAAGCAAAATCCTTCTGTAGCTCCTTCAGCAATGGGTAAACCGACACCTTCAAAACAATACTTTGCCTCAGGGACCCCAAGTGGAACTAACCCTCCTACGAGATCTGTCACAACGAGCAAAGCTCCAGTTATAGTAGCTATTCCAAATAAGGCTAGCAATCTACCAGATCAATCTCTAACTAAAGGGGCTAAGAGGGTTCGCGATAGGGCACCCACAGAGGTCCTGAGTGATAATCATAATAATAGCAAAATGGATAAGCAGAGCAAAGATCCACTCTTAAAATCTGATCTAGCTCATAGCATGGATTCCAATCTTCCTTGTGTTAGTTTGCCTCCAGCCTGTTTGCCTTATGTAGTTGTATTGGCAGGAGTCCCTTGTCTGAAACCGGGCAAAATTGAATCATATGCCGAACTTAAGAATAAAACCATCTTCTGGCTAACCAATAATAGGCCCCTCCCGAGGGAATTATATGGACAGATCCTTCATGTTAGAAGAGTAAGATGGGTGGGAAAAAGGACCAAAGACATTAAAGGGGATTGTATTCTAGTCAATTTTAGTGACATACGAGTGGCTAGGCACATTTGCGATCAGCAAAATGTACATGGTGACATTGGAATCAGTACGCATGAGTTGGGATATTTTTACTCAAGCCCACTAAGATGGCATCAGGGACAGAACATTGGAAGCCAACTCTGGGGAGGGTATGCTGGCAGTTCCAATTTTTTCCCAAATCCTGCTTTTTACAGAGATATTATCCATCACGAAAGTAATTTTGGGTAATGACATAGCGATGATTTGTTTTCGCGTTCTTTGCCCTTTATTCCTGATTATACTAGGCACAGTGGTTGTAGGTTCCCAATCCTCTCTCCAGGGACTATCCAGTCAGCCCCGAATTTAATTTCACCAGAAATAACTCGCCGGGGTGGTGGGCTTCAGATAGGATCCCAAGCTGTGGCTACCAACTCCTGTAAACGGAAGGGAAAGGAATATGGGAACCATTCCATTATCAGATTTGGCCCATTTGGCCGCAAGGATATATCTGTTAGTCCCTTGGGCACCCCTATTCCCTCTGCAGATTTATCTGCCCAAGAGAGCGCCATTTCCCCATACAAGATCTCTTGCAATCTTCTATGGCAACTGACCCTGGTGGAGAGCATCCACCACTACATGCAGAACAACTTAACTGCCTCCAGGGTGTAGAGGTGGCTGACGGGCCGATGATAAAGGTTCTCAGCTGGAATATAGCAGGAATCGCTAGGAAGTTAGATCTCCCTGATTGGAACACCTTGGTGGAGTCCCACACAATTTGTATCTTCCAAGAGACCTGGAGCATGGAACCTAACCACAAGGTTGGCTACACCACGTATTTTATACCCGCAGTTTGGCCATCCACAGGGAGGGGTCGGCCTTCGGGCGGACTACTCATCTGGGTGAGCATCTCCCTGGGATGTAGTATCACACAAGAGCAGTGCAGCTCGCCAGACATTCTTGGGATCTCAATAAGAGTCCCAGGCAGGGGGAGGTTTCTTGATATATTTAATATATATGCCAGGGGCACTAAAGGCTGTTCCTTTTCCCCGACAGTAGCATTGCTAGAAAAATCTATTAGAGATTGTGGTAGTAGCATGCATGTATTGGTCGCGGGGGACCTTAACTGCACATTCGAGCCCCTTGCAGTAGAGGACATCCTTGATCTTACTGAGGACGACTCTAGGAAGGGCATACCAGCGTTAGCGATCAAACCAATAACAAAATGGACCCAGAGGGCGATCCAGCTCAATGCGCTGATGCTGGAAGATGGTTTAAGAGCAGCAAATGGCAGAACCGCCTCAGATCCCTTAGGTGCCCACACATACAATAGGCCCAACCATACGTCAAGGATTGACTATATTCTCCTTGATTTAACACTTTGGGAATATATTCAGGATATAGTAATATAACCAACTGTAGACAGCGATCACAACTCGCTGTCTTTGAGCCTAAAGCACCCGTGGCCATGCCAAAGTGGCTTATTGCCTCCACGCAAAGTAAAGTCCACCTCAGAAGTTCTTCCATCTAACTGCAGAAGGCGCCTCAAGTGGTGCAAAGTTGCCTTAGATGAAGCAAAGGTCCAGGCTATAGGAATGATACTGGCAGCCTCACTAAGCGAGATGGAAGTGTCCCTTCTGGAGCATCCAGACCCTTCCCGGGCTACGTTGGTATTCCAGGATACCACAAAGTCCATAGGAAATGTATTCTTGGTACAAACATGTGGGGGCAGGGCAAAAGGGCCCCAGAGGCCTAAGGTAAAGCAGGGCTGGTATACAACAGATTGTAGGCAGAAGAAGTTGGCATTAATTAAGGCTGTCAAGATGAAGTCACAACCTCTGATCCAGTACACCAGGAAAGAGTACTTTTTTGTGGTAACTAACGCCAAAAGGGTGTGGGAGGACCTGTATTGGGAAACATTAAAAGAGGCTAGCGCAGGGCGGGATGCAGGCCGGTTCTGGAGCACTATAAGAGCGAGGAATGGGCCTGACAGCGACCTTATCATCACTGACCAGGTGTGGTTTGACCACTTTTCTAAGGTTTATTCTTGCCAGCCAGAAGCTCCTAGTGATTCCGCTCCATGCAGTTCTCCAGTAGTACCCAGAGAGAATAATCAATTTCCTTTTTCAGTCAAGGAGGTTGAATACGCAATTAGTTGCATTGTGCCCCAAAAAGCAGCTGGCCCTGATGATATTCTTGGGGACTTGCTTCGTTCTAACCTGCCGAAATGGGGGAAGCTTATTCATACTCTTTTGACTGCTATTGACAAGGGTGCCGCCATTCCTGAGTCCTGGTAGGGGGCCGAGGTCGTCCCTATTTATAAAAAGGGCCAGAGGGACGACCCTTCCAACTACCGCCCAATAAGTTTATTAGACTCCACCCAGAAAGTTGTGGGGAAGGTGGTGCTTGAAAGAATTCTGCAATGGGCTGCGGACAATGAGATTCTCTCCAACTATCAAGCGGGCTTCAGAGCTGGCACAGGCACTATAGAGCGGGCTTTTAGATTACTACTTATTTATTGGAAAGTGGCTGTTATAGGCAAAGGCAGCCTTTACCTTGCTTTTATTGATCTAAGGCCTGCCTTCGACCTTGTGCCTAGAGGACGTTTATGGGGGGTGCTGTCAGAAATGGGGATTCCACCCAACATCTTGTCTATTCTAGTAAGGCTTCACGAAGGAAATTTCGCACAAGTGAGGTGGGGTACAGAGGGGCAGAAAACGAATAGGATTCCGGTGGGGAACTGGGGTCCGCCAGGGATGTGCCCTTGCCCCGACCCTTTTTTCACTGTATGTGAATGGGGTGGTTGAGCACTTGCTACTTAAACCATCAGATGCTCCATCCCTGGCAGGGGAGTGTATCCCTACCCAATTATTCGCCGATGATACGCTCTAAGACCCCAGTAGGCCTTCATGGCCTCCTAGATAACTTTCAGGCTTTTTGCATCCAACGTGGCCTAGTAATAAATACTGACAAGACTAAGTTTCTGGTGTTGAACCCCCCGAAAAAAATTGGGCGCCCCCCCTGTTACATTTTTACTTGGCAAGCTAGGCCTTACTGAAGCCTGGGATACTCCTTCTTCTCCCCCGAAAGCGACCCTTATGATCCTTTATTGGAAATGGGTCGCTACCAGAACTTGTATTGACCCAACTCTTGGTAGGTTGACGGAAGAGTTCCTAAGGCATAAAGATGTACTATTTCGGGAACTATATCTAGATATTGTATGGAAATCTTATGACAGGGCATTATATTTTAGATTCAGGGTAGGGGCACTCCCAGTGCGCGCCCTAACTGCTCACTGGAAACCCCGTCTCAGACAACATCTCTTTGTCCTATTTGTCAAACTAGTAGAGAAACTGTACTACATATCCTCTTTGCTTCCCCGGATTATGCCCACCCAAGACGAAGGTGGCTCAAACCTATATGCCAAGCTATGGGAACTAGGCACTCCAATGAGGCACTCCGGATTTTAATGTCGGACACACGGCCACTATATGTTTGTGGTCTTTCTAAGTTTTTAGCAGGGACATGGTCCATTAGGGCTAAAAGGCCAAATCCAAATGTTTAATCTGGTTTTAAAACATGGTTAAATTTAAAATCTGTAACCACAATTTTATTGTCTAAGGTTTTAGATTTTAAACAATAATGAATTGCTAACAAATTGTTTTTATGTAAATGTGTTGTATATAATGTGTGCTTTTATGATATTTTTATCGAAATAAAGCCCTATGAACTGAACTGAAAAAAAGGTTGCCCTCTGCAACCCTCGAATTATAGGCCCATTAGACTGATAGATATAGCCAGTTCAAGGGGTGGGAGCGCACCAGACACGTCCTAACGTAATTACCTCAAGCATGATGGTTCATGTAGTTCATTATTTCTCGCTCAATTCATTTCAAAGTGTTCATAGCCAGTGCTGTATTATTAGTTTCAATTCGTATCCCTAGACACGTGTTTCATGATTCCTCAATCGTCAGTAGGGAAAAAGCAAAGTTCATAGGTTGCAGGGCGTGCTGCCTCGTCTCTCAGGACCAGTTCCACTCACAGCATGAAGGTGGAGGCTCCCGAGGTCGTCAGCTCACAAAATATAAACAGTTCAAGGGGTGGGAGCGCACCAGACACGTCCCAACGTAATTACCTCAAGCATGATGGTTCATGTAGTTCATTATTTCTCGCTCAATTCATTTCAATGTGTTCATAGCCAGTGCTGTATTATTAGTTTCAATTCGTATCCCTAGACAGGTGTTTCATGATTCCTCAATCGTCAGTAGGAAAAAAGCAAAGTTCATAGGTTGCAGGGCGTGCTGCCTCGTCTCTCAGGACCAGTTCCACTCACAGCATGAAGGTGCAGGCTCCCGAGCTCGTCAGCTCACAAAATTTAAACAGTTCAAAGGGTGGGAGCGCACCAGACACGTCCCAACATAATTACCTCAAGCATGATGGTTCATTATTTCTCGCTCAATTCATTTCAAAGTGTTCGTAGCCAGTGCTGTATTATTAGTTTCAATTCGTATCCCTAGACACGTGTTTCATGATTCCTCAATCGTCAATAGGGAAAAAGCAAAGTTCATAGGTTGCAGGGCATGCTGCCTCGTCTCTCAGGACCAGTTCCACTCACAGCATGAAGGTGCAGGCTCCCGAGCTCGTCAGCTCACAAAATTTAAACAGTTCAAAGGGTGGGAGCGCACCAGACATGTCCCAACGTGTCTGGGCCTCAACAATCACGTTGTCGTAGAGTTTTATTTTCTGCCTTGAACCGTTGGGAGAGTCTTGGCGGGGGGTCCCTCAGACTAGCTGGTCCTGCTGAATGGCTTTCCGGCCCGCCCTACAAATACCCTGGATGTGTCAGACCTTGGTTCTTCCAGGACCGCCTTGTCCTCCTACTGGATAGTCAAACTCCCTTCCCTTTTTTACCAGACAGGCAGACTTTTAGGCAGACTTCTAGGCTCTTCAGTACAGGTACATAGCTTCTCCATTAAGTAATTCAGCCTGCAGGTGATGTCCCTTCAACTTAGATAGACTGTCAGGCTGACACCATCCCTGGTGGCACAGCAGACACCTAAGTACTTTGTAGAGCACATTATTCCTTGGTAACAGAGGACTTTGAACTGGAGTATAAAAGAGGGATAGATGGTCCCACTTGTATACACACCTGGCAGGCAGGAGATGCATTCTAATCTGTCGCACTCTCACATTGCATCTATGCTACGCACACCAACACCCTAAACACACACTGGATGTTAGCGCAAAGTCTGGGCACAGGCAAAGAAATGGAGCATTACATGGGTGTGTCAGTAGGAAGCGACTCCACTGACCATGATGCAAAGATCGCATCAGGCTATTGATCCTTACAACAGGGTGCATTGCCACCACCGCTCTAGCTGTTAAACCCATGACTGTCCTCTGCCTTAAATAAGGGCACACTTGGTGTGACCCTCCAGGTCAAAGGACCGGTCCGTGACCTATCATAACCCCTTGTTCGAAGTTGCACAGTACTGGGGCAACAGGAAAATCTCATGTAAATTTCTTTTTTTTTAACTTTGTTGTAGTTTTACCCCAGTAAAGTGTAGTTACTAGTTTGACGCCATGGACTGGGGAGTTGCCACGAGGAACAGATTCTTCTGCCTGTCAAACCACATACCATTCACTATTTCATAGTGTTTTTCTGCTTTTATTTACCACTTGTTTTAAGCAGGTGGTATATATATATGCATGTGGTTGGTTGGGGGGGGAGATTGGTGAAGTAGGGGAGGGATTGGTGAAGCAGGGGAGGGAAGGGGAAAACAGAGGGAAGAATTGTGTGTTTTCCGCAGTTAGTAAAAAAAAACAGCATAAGTCTTGGCTGCTTCTGCTGCACCCAGAGTCTTGTGCGTCGTTTCAGTCTAATTTTTCTGTCTGGAAAAAAATGGTGTCCTGTTTTTCTGCACCCATTAAATCCAGGTGCAGAAAAACCTAACCACTGATAATCAGGTGGAATAAAATGAACACATGAAAGTACGCCTTAATTTCATTGCCCTTGATTCATACACTGGACAATAGTTGAGGGATAGGTCTAGGCATAGTCCTTGCAACACACAATAGATTTGCGTGCGGCAGAGGCCAGAACTCAAAAGCCAGGATACCAGATACAAGTTGGTGGGAACTCAGGGCAGGGGAAAACGCCTGTTGTCCATGGGGAAATTCCCATCCCAGAAATCTACATTAAAAATTAATTAATAGTATTTTTTTTAAATAGCTGTTTGGTGCCAGGGCATATGACTTTAATTTCTGCCTTTGGGATTCTATGTTACAACTCCATAGGGTACAGGTATCCTTTGTGAGTTTAATAAAATGTTGAAAATTCTACAAATCCTTACTCCTACATCCAAGTATTTTCAGGCTACCATTCTACACTCTGCTCTGTCAGAAGAACAGCTCAACATTTTCAAAATTCTGCAATTCTGTATTGATTTGGCTTGTAAATTATTTTTGGAGAAATTTACATGCATTAACTATTTAATTTTAATACTATAGGTAATTGAAATTATGGACGAAAAAAGCACGATTTACCACCAGGCAACTGAATGTTAGTGCCATAAGAAGGATTATTCTGAAAAACTGAAGGACATCCAGCATTCTAAGTTTAAAAAAATTCCGAAATCTAGGTGTGGCGAGGAAGTGGGAGCTGAGGAAAGTACTATACCTGTAAGTGAAGTATCTAATTTTGCATTTCATTAACCCAGAGCAAAGTCATACCTGTGCACACAGCATCAGAAATAATGCCAGAAAGACCAATCAGAGCATCCTCATCTGAAATATTATCAGAAAGACAAATTGCCTCAGCATGACAGCATAACGTTCATCTAAAGCATCATGTAATCCCAGAGAGGAAGGACACACTGCATGAAAGAAAGTTATAACAAAAGGTTTCTTCTGCAGACCATCAAAGAGAAGACACTAAAGAAGACTCCGAAGCTGACACGCTAACAACCAAAAGATTGGAAAATCACCTTTGTTCAACAACCGTTTTTAACCAGTTACGCAAGTTTGAGACTATCTGCCTCGGGATATAACACCTCGATCCACTCTGCTTACTCTTGCGAAAACCTTAAAAATTCACCACTTTATTGTGTTCATGACCATCTCAGATTGTTTCCTTTTTATTATGTACAGTTCTGTAATTCTATGTAAATCGCCTCAACATTATCTGTTGTGCAGGAGTGATATGTAAAACTGATTAAATGAGCACCGTTGCATAATAGCTAATGTGAATAAATCCTCGTCTTCAGAACTACAAACCTTAACCTTACACCAAACATAGAAAGGGTAAAAGGAACTGATGTTCTGCGACTAATGATCCACAATAGTACTGTGCATGTTTTAATGTCCTCAGTTACTGCCAATACGTCAGTGCAAAAAGTGACTTCTCAGCTTAATCATTAAATATCAGACTAACACCTTATCACTGCATTGCTAAGAACCTATACAAATAGATTTGAGAAAAACTTCAGTCACAAATTAAGTTGCTGCCAGAGAGGCTATAACCAAAAGACTAATATCTGCTAGAAACATTTCGACAGGTGTTACAGGGCTGCTTCCAGACATATTTTGCTCAATTCAAGTGTTAAGAAGATTACACACAATTTCTTTTAGAGATAAGTGCTGAACATTATCTAAACAAGCCCGACTCTAAAATCAGGTTCACTATTACTGTGGCATATAAGCAAGAGAAAAGTAGAGATATTACCTCTAGGAATACAATTGATAAAAGCACGGGCTGTGAGAACAAATTCAGTGTTAAAACCCGTCTCAATCAAAGCAAAATAACCCAAGTTGGGGAAAAAAGTTACCTGTGCCAACAAAGATTCAACCATAAATCTCATCTCACTGAATTTGAGAGAATGCTCACTGGGGAAAACCACTCTCAGTGCAAAGTATGCCAAAAAAGTTTCAGGCGTAAATCTTATCTCACTAAGCATATGAGAATCCACACAGGGGAAAAACCTTATCAGTGCTCTGAATGCCAGAAAAGGTTTAGTTTCAAACCTAGTCTAAATCTACATGCATTAACCCACTCTGTGGAAAAACCTTACCAGTGCCCTGAATGCCAGAAATGTCTCAGTGACCAAAACAGTCTCACTCGTCATATAAGAACCCACACTGGGGATAAACCTTATCAGTGCACGGATTGCCAGAAATGTTTCATTGAGAAAAACAGTCTCACTCAGCATAGAAGAACCCACACTGGGGATAAACCTTTTCAGTGCTCTGAATGCCAGAAATGTTTCAGTTACAAAAGCAGACTCACTGAACATACAAGAATCCACACTGGGGAAAAACCTTATCAGTGCTCTGAATGCCCAAAACATTTCAAACTTAAATCACTTCTAACTGCACATGTGAGATTCCACACTGGGGAAAAACCTTATCAGTGCTCTGAATGCCAGGAAAGATTTTGTAACAAACAACGTCTTTCTCAACATGCAATAACCCATTCTGTGGAACAGCCTTATCAGTGCTCTGAATGCCAGAAATGTTTCTGTGTAAAACGTAATCTCACACGGCATACAAAGATCCACACTGGGGCAAAACCTTTTCAGTGCTCTGAATGCCAGAAATGTTTCATTGACAAAAGCAAACTCATTGAACATGCAATAATCCATTCTGTGGAACAACCTTATCAATGCTCTGAATGCCAGAAATGTTTCAGTGTAAAAAGTAGTCTCACACGGCATACAAAGATCCACACTGGGGAAAAACCTTATCAGTGCTCTGAGTGCCAGAAATGTTTCATTGACAAAAGAACTCTTTCTCAACATACAATAACCCACACTGGGGAAAAACCTTATCCATGCTCTGAATGTCAGAAATGTTTCAGAGACAAACGCAGTCTCACTCAACATATAAGAACCCACACTGGGGAAAAACCTTATCAGTGCTCTGAATGCCAGAAATGTTTCAGAGACAAACGCAGTCTCACTCAACATATAAGAACCCATACTGGGGAAAACCTTTATCAGTGCTCTGAATGCCCAAAACATTTCCACTGTAAATCACTTCTAACTGCACATTTGAGATTCCACACTGGGGAAAAACCTTATCAGTGCACTGAATGTGACAAATGTTTCAGGGTAAAAAGTAATCTCACTCAGCATATAAGAACCCACACTAGGGAAAAACCTTATCAGTGCTCTGAATGCCACAAATGTTTCGGCCAAAAAAACAGTCTCATTATTCATATAAGAACCCACACTGGGGAAAAACCTTATCGGTGCTCTGAATGCCACAAATGTTTCAGTGAAAAAGCCAGTCTCACTCAGCATATAAGAACACACACTGGGGAAAAACCATATCAGTGCTCTGAATGCCAAAAATATTTCTGCCAAAAAAACAGTCTCATTATTCATATAAGAACCCACACTGGGGAAAAACCTTATCGGTGCTCTGAATGCCACAAATGTTTCAGTGAAAAAAACAGTCTCACTCCGCATGTAAGAACCCACACTGGGGAAATACCTTATCAGTGCTCCAAATGCCAAAAATGTTTCAGCCTTAAATGTAATCTCACTAAACATATGAAAATCCATACTGGAGAAGAAAATTATCAGTGCTCTAATTGTCAGAAAAGATTCAGAGGTAGAGATGGTTACAAGCGCCATAAGAAAACACACCATCAAAATATTTTAGTGCCAGAAAAGCATCAGTTTTAAACACAATCTCACTCTACAGGAGCAGACGCACACTGGGAAAAACATTGCCAATGCTGTGAATGCCAGAAATTCCTATCTGATAGGCACAGCCTCACTAACCATAAGCGATTCTCCATATTGATGAAAAACCTTATGAGTGTTCTGAATGCCAGAAAAGCTGCAGAGAAAAACGCTATCTCACCATGAGAAACTCCACACTGGAGAAAATCCTTATGCCAAAAAAGCTAGTATCTGAAAGACAGAATCTGAAAGAAACACGTTCGTGTTGAATGAATGAATGAATGAATGAATAGCATTTTTATACCACGCAAAACTTAGCCCCAAGGGGCATCAAGGCGCAAGAAAAACAAACAAAAGGTCCACAATACCAGATAGATGAACCAGGAAGCCACAAAAGGCGCAGTCCCTAATATGCCTGGGAGAAAAGCCAGGTCTTCAGGTGTTTTTTGAAGACTGCTAAAGAGGATTGGCTAGTGAGCTCCAAAGGGAGAGAGTTCCAGAGTTTAGGAGCTAGAACAGAAAAAGCTCTGCCTCTCCACTTTGCCTTTGTGAACTTGAGGACCACAAGCAAATTCTTGGAAGAAGACCGGAAGGTTCTACTGGGGGAATACACACACAGAAGGGCCCCGATACCTTCTGAGCCTGCGCCATAAAAAGCACCATGGGCTAAGCACAGGAGTTTAAAGGTAATCCTAGAGGGGATGGGAGTTCCTGCCAAAAGTCTTGAATCATTTGAAAAGATACCATCCAGCGTATGGCCGGCCAAATGTGTGGGGCCAATGACCAGTTGACCCAAACCACATGCCGCTAGACCATCTACAAGTACTACTGTATCCTTCGATTCTATGGCCTCTAAGTGAAAATTAAAATTGCCGAGAATACTGAAGTGGGGCTTATCAACGTAGGGCTCTATCAATTTAAGGATGTCATGGGCAAAGGTCGTTCTGGGGTCAGGAGGTCTATAACAGAGCATACCAGAGAAAGAGGCCGAGGGAAGGAAATTAAAAGAGAAATACAAAGCCTCAAACTTATCAGAGGGTAAAGAAAGAGGCTTAGGGCTACAAGTAAAAGTGTCTCTGAAAAGGATACCCAGGCCACCTCCCTTTCGTCCTGACCTATCCATTCTGGCCAAAGAATAGCCTTTGGGAACTGCCTCTACGAAGTCAGGGCCGGAGGTTTCAGAACCCCATGTTTCCGTAATAAAGACCCAAGGGGCCCTTTTTTGAGAGACAAAGTCGTTGAAGGCAACATTATTACGAGCCAACGACCTAGCATTAAGGAGCAGGCCAGCCTCACTTAAATCGTTAGGAACGGGAAACTGACTTCCATATCTCCTACATTTATTAAGACAATAATGGCGAGGGCGTATGGATCTAGAAACCCCTTTGCAACAGTTGAGATTAACCAGGTTGTTAGGAATAGAAGAGAAATGACACAGTTTAAACCCAGGTCTAAGTGCAAGAAGTGCAGAGTGGGAATATAACTCACGATGATTTTTATGAAGAGTAAAACGAGGTCCAGCTCAACTAGCCCCTTGCGCGTCCTTAGCGCGGATGGGCGCAACTTCGGTGCACGCCCGCTGCGCATGTCCGCTGTGCGCAGAGAAAGTCCTCCCGATTAAATATGGCCGGCCCGAGTCTGGCGCACCACCTGACCGGCACCAGCCAATGGGAGCGGGGGGGACTAGCTGTCTGCCGCCTTGCCCTCCACGCAAACGGGAAAACCCGCGGTGGAACGGGGCACAGGCAGGTAGGGACCAAACAACACTAAGCAAAGCACCCAATGCACAGTAAAATGATTTCCAATTAAAATGCGAGAAGTTTTAAAATTCGGCGATATATGAAAAGTCAATTCTAAAATAGCAGCAGTAAAGACCAGTTAGCAGCAAGTCAATTCAAATTATTTTAGAGCAACCGGGCATAGTAAGTCATGCACCGGTAACGAGAACCAACCGAGGATTCCAGTTGTCCCGATTAAATATGGCCGGCCCGAGTCTGGCGCACCACTTGACCGGCACCAGCCAATGGGAGCGGGGGGACTAGCTGTCTGCTGCCGTGCCCTCCACGCAAACGGGAAAACCTGCGGTGGAACGGGCACAGGCAGGTAGGGACTAAACAACACTAAGCAAAGCACCCAATGCACAGTAAAATGATTTCCAATTAAAATGCGAGAAGTTTTAAAATTCGGCGATATATGAAAAGTCAATTCTAAAATAGCAGCAGTAAAGACCAGTTAGCAGCAAGTCAATTCAAATTATTTTAGAGCAACCGGGCATAGTAAGTCATGCACCGGTAGATTCCTTACCTTAGAATTACCCCCAGGCGTCAGACTAGATACGGAAAGTTCTTCGTCAGCAGTACCCCTGCGCGTCGGTAGGCGTCGTCTGCGGCTCCGTGTCCGTCGTCGGGATCGCCGGAATGATGTCGCTGGAGTACTTAGACGCCGCCCTCACGCGCTGGCGTCAGTTCTTCTTTTTTCCGCGCCAGCTAGCGCAGATCCGGGAAGGGCACGTACCTTCAGTCATTTTTTGACTAACTTTTTGGACATTTTTGTCTATCTTTGTCGAGTCGACTCGACTCCTGGTGCCAGTAGGGATGCCCGGTTTAAAGCTGTGTGACGCCTTTAACCGACTGATGTCTGTTACCGACCCCCTCCGCAGGAGTCGCTACTGTTTGGGGGGCGACCACGATGCCAAGTCGTGCCCCGACTGCCGGGCCTTGACGTCGAAGGCTAGGCGGGAGCGTTCCCGTAAGCTCCTCGAGCTCCGGCAGTCGACTCTGTGCCGCTCGAGGCCCCAGTCGGGGAGGAAGTCGAGGAACTGGTCGCGGAGCCGCAGTCATCACCGATCATTCGGATCCAAGTCGTCGCACTCGGGTAATTCGAGGCATGTCAAAAAGAAGCAGTGTTGCTCTTCGGTCTCCCCTCGCCACTCACGCGGCTCCGGAGCTGCATCCTGTCCCACACCCTCCGCTCCCTGGACTCAATGCGACTCCGGGCGATATTAGAGACTTCCTCGTTGCCAAGAGGACTCTCTTCCCGCCGTCGACACCTGCCGGCGCGGCTTCGGGCCCGCGGGTCCGACTGGGAGTCCTAACTTGCTGGCGGCTTCGGCCCCAGTGCCGTCGGCAACTTCGGTCTCGGCGTGCAGGACCCCGTGGGATCCAGGCCTGGATCCCGGTCGACGCCAGTTGACCTTATGACTTCTCCGCTGGTGCTGACCCCGGCGCCATCCTCGGACAACACCGTCCCTGGTTTTAGCCCCAGTCCCGGTTCGGCGTCGGAGCAGCGCCCTCTCCGACGTCGATGGGTGAGCCCTTCACCTATGACCGGCTCTGTCATTTATGCAAGTGTGGCTCACTGGTTAGAGGAGGCAGACCCTGAAGCAGAGGTCAGACCAGGGACCAGGGTTCAATTCCCGACGCGGCAAGGTCTTGAGCCCAAATGTCCACGGACTCGACAATTCTCGCTTCGGTGCCTACTCGAATCACGGGTTCACACTCTGCAACTCTGGGCAATAGCTTGCTTAATCTCCACTACGGCCCCCCCATGGCGGGATGCCTGGCTTTCACCTTGGGGATGCCCAGTAGGGGTTATCTCACAGGGAAAAGCCAGGACGGGTTCCCAAAGCAAGCGCCTTGAGACCTATCGGTGATAAGGCGCTATATAAGAACCTTTGACATTTCACATTTGACATGCCTGTTAATCAGGACACGGATCAAGGGGAGGACTGGGAGGGGTCTGAGGACCCTCTGGGTCAGCAGTGCCGGTTAAGTCAGGACTGGACAGATGAGCTGGGGGATGCCAGTGGTCTAGACACTTCGCCTGACACTGGTTTTCTCTCTCCTCCCTCCATGACTACGGAGGAGGGGGCTACTTATGCTGTGAGTGATATACCCGAACGAACCAGGAAGTCTCTTATGGTTTGTTCCCTCAAAAATAGAGGATTTAAGTAAGTGTGTGGCTGGCAATCTGTGTACTTAGTTATATTAATGGTCCAGCTAGCCCCACCTCCCAGGACTCCCCCCTTCTTCAAAAGTGGTGTTGCACAGGGCGGCAAAGGCCCTAGCCCTTGAGCTCCCTGCAGCAGCGTGAGGACTAACTTCCTCACTGAGGTGCTTCAACCGCCAGTCAGCTCTACGATGCCTCTGCTGCCGTTTAATGAGGCCATCACTGACTTTCTGATGGGCACTTGGTCCAAGCCCTCCACAGTTCTCCCTGTGGATCAGTACGTGGACTGACGCCAACGCCCGGCTCCGGGCTACCCCTGCTTTCTGTCCACCCACTCCACCCCCGAGAGTCTGGTTAGCCAGGCCTCCACGCCCTAGACCGCATTCCCGACCGCTCCGCCGGATCAGGAATCCAAAAGGCTAGATCAGTTTGGCAAGAAACTGTTCTTCTCAGTCAGCCTAGGATTGCGGTCCATTAACACTGCATGCCTTTTGGGCTGTTACACCCACTCTCTGGGATACGGTGGCGGACGTGCTGCACCAGTGTCCGGCGGAGGCCCAGACACGGCTCGCCCAGGCTGTCGCTGACGGCCGAGACGCAGCACGGTATTCCATCCGATGTGGACTTGACACCACGGACTCGCTGGGCAGAGCAAATTCAACGACTGTGGCGATTACTCGTCACGCCTGGCTGAGGTCCGCCAGTTTTTCAGGGGATGTCCTGAACACACTCATGGACATGCCTTTTGATGGCCGTCTCCTCTTTGGCGACAAAGCAGATAGCGAGCTTGAGCGCTTTAAAGACTTCAGGGCTATGGCCAAGTCCTTGGGCCTGTCGGGCCAGCGCCAGCAAACTTCTGCTTTTCGTCTCTTTCATGGCCACGGAAGGGGCACTCCCACATGTTTTTCAGCCTCAACGCAGTCGCAGACGTGCTGCTCGCCGTGGCGGAGCAGGGGGTCAGAGAGCCGGTGTGCCCACATCAGCTCCCGCAGCTTCTGCCTCAAAGCCTTCCTAGTCCGAGCTTTCAGGCTCATTCCACGCCAGTCGGAGGCAGGGTTTACCATCACGTACTCCACTGGCGTTCCATCACTTCGGACAGGTGGGTGCTGCAAATCATCCGAAGGGGCTACTCCCTCCCCTTTGAGGCGACCCCTCCAGCCATGCCACCACAGTACCATGTCGGGGGATCACTTGCAACTTCTGGGAGAGGAAGTTACGGCCCTCTTGGCCAAGGGGGCCATCGAGCGCGTTCCAGGTCCAGAAGTAGGACGTGGTTGTTATTCCCACTACTTTCTGGTTCCAAAGAAGGGCAAAGGGGGCCTGTGCTCTATCTTGGACCTCAGGAGCGTCAACGGCTTCCTCCTGAAGGAGTAGTTCAAGATGCTGACTTTAGCTCAGGTTCTGGCTGCCGTAGACCCTGGAGACTGGATGGTAGCGTTGGACTTGCAGGACACCTATTTCCATATTCATGTCCTGCTGGCCCACCGGCGTTACATGCGGTTCATGGTAGGCCACGAGCACTTTCAGTTTACCGTGCTCCCCTTCTGCCTTACCCGTGCCCCCCGGGTGTTCACTTAAGTGATGGCAGTGGTTGCAGCTCATCTGCGCAGATTAGGGGTTCCAGTATTCCCCTATCTCGACCACTGGTTGTTGAAGGCGGGCTCGCCCCAGACAGTCGTCTTCCACCTCCAGAGTACGGCCGGCCTCCTGCACTCGCTGGGGTTCTCCATCAACGTGCCGAAGTCACACCTGAGTCCCTCTCAGAAGATCCTCTTCATCGAAGCGGTTTTACACTCAGCGCAGTTTTGGGTGTATCCTCCCGAGCAGCGGGTTTGGGATATTCAGGCTCTGTTTCTAATCTTTCAGCCTTTATCCACAGTTTCGGTCAGAATCACCCTGCGGCTCCTGGAGCTGATGGCCTCCAGCATCCTGCTGGTACATCACGCCAGGTGGCGGATGTGGGCTCTCCAGTGGTACCTGAAGTTCCAGTGGGCACAGCATCAGGGCAACCTGACTGACCACATCCTGATCTCGAAGGGCACTGCGAGACAGCTGCAGTGGTGGCTCATGGACCGTGATTGGGTCAGTGGCAGATCCCTCTCCCTTCCCCAACAGGAGCACACATTGGTGACGGGTGCGTCCCTCCTAGGATGGGGTGGCCACATGGGACAGGCGGAGATCCGAGGCCTCTGGTCTCCGGCTCCATATCAACCTTCTGGAGCTGTAGGCGATCCGGCTTGCACTGAAGGCATTCCTTCCCTCTGTCTGGGGAAGTGTAGTGCAGGTGTTCACGGACAACACCACCGCCATGTGGTACTGCAACAAACAAGGCGGGGTGGGGTTGTGGACCCTATGTCAGGAGGCTCTGCGCCTCTGGACATGGCTGGAATATCAGGGCATCACTCTGGTGGTTCAACACCTGGCAGGTTCGCCGAACACCAGGGCGGACGAACTCAGCTGCTGGTGCATGATCGATCACGAATGGCGTCTGTACTCGGACGTGGCACAAGGTCTCTTTCAGCAGTGGGGAGAGCCTTGGTTAGATCTATTCGCCACCGAAGAGAACGAGCAATGTCTTCAGTTCTGCGCGTTGGAATTTCCAAGGCTGCACTCGCTCGGCGACGCTTTTCGTCGCGAGTGGAGTTGCGGTCTGTTGTACGCCTTTCTGCCTATCCAACTTCTGCCCAGAGTGCTGAAGAAGATCAGGCGCGACCGGGCCCAAGTCATCCTTGTGGCTCTGGATTGGGCACGAAGATACTGGTATCTCGAGCTACTCAGAATGTGAATTGATCCCCCGATTCGACTGCCTCTTCAGGAGGACCTTCTGTCGTAGCAGCAGGGAACGGTCCTCCACCCGAACCTGTCCAGCCTCCACCTCCATGCGTGGAGATTGAGCAGCGACAGTTGAGGCCATTTGACTTGCCTCCTGAAGTCTGTAATGCTATTCTGCCAGACAGGCGTCCCCCAACAAAAACGGTATATGCCTGCAGGTGGAACAAATTTGTGGCATGATGCACAGCAAAGGCTGTGGATCCTCTCTCTGCCCCTCTTTCAGAGGTTTTCCTCTTTCTTCTTTCTGTCGCCCAGCAGGGCTCTGTCCTGGGCACTATCAAGGGCTATCTTTCGGTCATTTCAGCCTTCTTGTGGCTTCCTGGTCAGCCTTCTATTTTCAAGTTCCTTGTTGTAAATAGATTCTTGAAAGGCATCAAGCACATGTTTCCTCCTGTTCCTTTTGTGATGCCTCAGTGGGACTTGGATCTGGTTCTTATCTTTTTGATGTGCGCTCCCTTTGAGCCACTTCATAATTGCCCTCTCCATCTTCTGACCCTAAAGACTGCTTTCCTGGTTGCCATCACCTCGGCCAGAAGAGTGAGTGAGCTCCAGGCTCTTAGCCTGCTTTCCTCTCTGTCCATCCGGACAAAGTTGTTCTGAGGACTCGTCCTTCTTTTCTACCCAAGGTGGTTACTGCCTTTCACATCGGACAGACCATTACCATGCCCACCATCTTTCCACCTCCACATCCCTCGAAAGAGGAAGAGAGGCTCCACCGTCTGGACCTAAAACGTGCGCTCTCCTTTTACCTGAACCTCACACAACAGTTCCAGGTGGACGACCAACTCTTTGTTGGCCACGTGGGAGCTAAGAAGGGACAGGCAGTGCACAAGCGGACCATCTCTCGTGGGTCGTTTTGTGCATCAAGATCTGTTATTCCTTGGCTAAAAAGGAACCTCTTGTGGGGCTGCGCTCCCATTCCACTCAGGCTACAGCGGCTACTACTGCTTTGAGACGGGGAGTCCCTTGCCGGACATTTGTCAGGCAGCTAAGCGCCAGGATGCCCTCTGGGTGACAGGTTTGCGCTCTATAAGTATACCTACATTACGTGGGCCTCGCTGCACACGTTTGCCAAGCATTACTGCCTGGAGAGCCAAGGCCGGAGAGACTTCTTCTTTGGCCGTTCTGTTCTCCAGGACTTCCTGGTGTGATTTTGGTTCGCAGACCCACCACCGGGGTTGGTATTGCTGGGGTATCTATTCTAAGGTAAGGAATCTAACGCTAACGTGTTTCTTTCAGATGCACAATTTACTTACCATCGGTAACGATATATCTGTAAGAAACATTAGTTAGTGTTAGATTCCTTACCGCCCCACCCATCCTCCCCATTTCTGCGAACCGATATCTAGGGTTCAGGAATTTCCCTGTCAGGGCCCTAGTTTCATGGTACCAGTGTCTGTTTCTTGCATGGCTCTGCGTTCCTGGTGCGGAAAGCTATGTACAGAACTGACGTCAGCGAGGGTGGCGTCTAAGTACTCCAGTGACGTCATTTCGGTGATCACGATGACGGACGCGGAGCCGCAGACGATACCTACCGACACGCAGGGGTACTGCTCACGAAAGTCAAATTCCACCAAGCAGTTCCAGCGCCTGTTCGTAGTACCAAACAACTGCAGCCAATAAATCCCGGGCTCGCTGTCAAACAAGTTCAAGTGTGACTCCTGATGAGACCATCGCCATTGACTGTCTTGTCTGTGAGAAGCTGCTCCAGCCCTCCTGTGATGGTGGGCCGGAAGACCTTCACCGCCAAGTGAAATGCTCGCAACTCCAACAGCTTGATGTGGAGTTGGGTATCTGCCGCTGACGAGGGTTCCCTAATCTCTGTCTCCCATATAGCCTTCCCATCCCATTCCAGAAGAGATACATGCGTCCCTGTGTCAGAGGTAGGTCGTGGTTGCTATTCCCACTACTTCTTGGTACCCAAGAAGGACAAAGGCCTGCGTCCTATCTTAGACCTCAGGGACATCAACCGGCTTCTCCGGAAGGAGAAGTTCAAGATGTTAACCTTGGCTCAGGTCTTGTCTGCCCTCGACCCTGGAGATTTGATGGTAGCGTTGGACTTGCAGGACACTTACTTTCACATCCCCGTCTTGCCTGCCCACTGTCGCTACCTACGGTTCATGGTAGGCCACAAGCTTTTTCAGTTTACCACGCTCCCCTTTGGCCTTACCAGCGCCCCTAGGGTGTTCACGAAAGTGATGGCGGTGGTCGCAGCTCATGTGCGCAGATCAGGGGTTCCAGTCTTCCCCTATCTCGATGACTGGCTGTTGAAGGCAGGCTCGCCCAGGCTGTCGTCTCCCACCTCCAGACTTCAGCGGACTTCCTGCGTTTGCTTGGGTTCACAGTTAACGCGCGGAAGTCGCACCTGATTCCCTCCCATAAGTCCTTTGAATCAGAGCGGTTCTGGCACAGCGCAGTTTTGGGTCTATCCTCCGGAGCAGCGAGTCCAGGATATTCAGACTATGATACCGAAGTTTCAGCATCCATCCCGGTTTTCTGTGAGAATGACCTTGAGGCTGCTGGACCTCATGGCCTCCTGCATCCTGCTGGTGGATCATGCCAGATGGCATATACGGGCTCTGCAGTGGGACCTGAAGTTCCAGTGGGCGCAGCACTAGGGGAATCTTTCCGATGACGTTCAGATCTCGGAGGGGACTGCAAGTCAGTTGCAGTGATGGCTCACGAACCAGGATTGGGTAAACGGCAGGTGCCTCTCCCTTCCCAAACCTGAGTTCACAGCAGTGACATATGCTTCACTCTGTGATGGGCCGGCCAAATGGGAGAGGCGGAGATCAGAGACCTCTGGTCTCCGGCGGAGTCCAGGCACCACATCAACCTTCTGGAGCTCTGGGCGATTCATCTTGCACTGAAGGCATTCCTTCCTTCTGTTAAAGGAAGAGTTGTGCAGGTGTTCACGTACAACACCACCGCCATGTGGTACTGCAACAAACAGGACAGGGTGGGGTTGTGGACCCTATGTCAAGAGGCTCTTCGCCTTTGGACATGGCTGGAACATCAGGCCATATCTCTGGTGGTTCAACAACTAGCAGGTTCACTGAACGCCAGGATGGACAAACTCAGTGCCTCATGGATCACAAATGGCATCTTCACTCGAAGGTGGAAGGTTCACTCGAAGCCCTATCCTGGCTTTCATCTTTCCTGGCCCAACGGTCTTACCAGATTTGGGAAAAGAACGCCCGCTCCTCCGAAATGCCCCTCCAATGTGGTGTGCCTCAGGGCTCCTCCCTGAGCCCTACTTTATTTAATATCTATATGTCCACATTGGAGGAGGTTATCACCCCTTTCGGAGTGAGCGTCGTCAGCTACGCCGACGACACACAACTCGTGGTGTCTCTGTCCCATCCCAAACAACAGAAAGCTGATCTCTTCAACTGCCTTACGCAGGTCCATCGTTGGATGAACAGATCAGCCCTAAAGCTAAATGGGACAAAAACCGAGGTCCTTATACTTGGCCCGAAAGGAACCTCGCTTCCCCTGGACAGCTGGCCAGCTTGTTTGGGTCCGCCCCCTGACCCAAAAATAGAGGTGAAAAGTCTGGGCATGTGGATCGATTCCGATCTCTCTTTCACTTCACAAGCTAAGAAGGTGGCAGGGACCTGCTTTGGTCTCTTAAAATCTCTGAGGAAAGTCCTGCCCCTTCTCCCCTCTAAATACCAAAAACTATTAGTCCAAGGTCTCATAATATCAAGGCTGGACTATAGTAATGTGATTTACCTGGGCGCCCCCGAAGCGACCCTTACTAAACTGCAGAGAATTCAGAACACGGCCGCCTGGATCATCACAAACACCCCGGCCAGATCATCTGCTAAACCCGCTCTCAAATTCCTCCATTGGCTCCCCATAAGGGAGAGAGTCAAATTTAAGGCCCTATGTCTCGTCCACAAAACGCTGCATAACCAAGGCCCTCCTGTCCTCAGTAACTTTGTCACCCCCTACAGAAATTCTAGATCTCTCCGTTCCAATGCAGAAAACCTTATCAACACCCCAAGATTCAGGAAAACCCGAGCAGGAGGAAGACGTTTCTCGGTACAAGCCTCCCGCCTTTGGAATTCACTCCCTCATAACTTACGACTTGAACCTCAATACCTGCGCTTCAGGAAGCTGTTAAAAACCCATCTCTTTCCCTAACCTGTGCACCCCCCCCCCCCTGTTTCTGATCCTTCATCCTTCCTTTCCTCTTATCTCAGTTTCTTGCTCCGCTGATTTGGTGAATTCAGGGTTCCTCAGCGCTGGGATACCTCCGGGTGACTATCGCGCTTTATAAAAATAAATAATAATAATAATAATAATAATAATAATAATAATAATAATAATAATAAGGTCTCTTTCAGCAGTGGGGAGAGCCTTGGTTAGATCTATTCGCCACTGAAGAGAGCACGCAATGTCAGCAGTTCTGCGTTTTAGAGTTTCCAAGGCGGCTCTCGATCGGCTACCCTTTCCGTCGCGAGTGGAGTTGTGCCTGTACCACTTCTGCCAAGATTGCTGAAGAAGATCAAACGCGACAGGTCCCAAGTCATTCTTGTGGCTCCTGACTGGGCACGAAGAGTCTGGTTCCCTGAGCTCTTGAGCATGGCCATCGATCCTATTGTTAACAGATTTCTGAAGTGCATTACTAATCTTTCTTCCTTCTCCTTTCGTAATGCCCCAGTGGGACTTGAATCTTGTCCTCACTTATCTTATGTGTCCTCCCATTGAGCCCCTACATAATCGTCCGCTTTGCCTCATTGGAAGACTGCTTTTTTACTTGCCGTCATCTCTGCTCCCAGGGTGAGTGAGCTTCAGGCTTATCTTCCAGACCTCCCTTTCTTGCTGTCCATCCCGACAAAGTAGTCCTCCGTATAAGCCCTCTTTTCTGCCCAAAGTGATTGCCTATACATTAGGATCTGTTATTTGGCTAGAAAGGAACCGCTTGTAGGACTGCACACCCACTCTACCAGGGCGACGGCCACTACTGCTTTGGGACGTGGAGTTCCGCTGGTCACGTGGGCATCCCTGCACAAATTTACTATGCATTACTGCCTGGACAGCCAAGTCCGGAGAGATGGCTATTTTGGCTGTTCTGTTCTCCAGGACTTCTTGGGGTGAACTTAGTTTCCTGCCTACAGGGTTGGTATTGCTGGGGTATCTATTCTAGGGTAAGGAATCTATAACCAATAGTCTCTTTCAGATGAACAAGTTACTTACCTTCGGTAACGTTGTATCTGTAAGAGACATATATTAGTTATAGATTCCTTACCGCCCCACCCAACCTCCCCATTCTGCACACTGACTTCTAGGGATAGGGATTCCCTTGCAGGGCCCTAGTTTTGTGCACCAATGGTCAGTGTCATGCATGGGTCTGCGCTTCTGGCATTGACCGTCGTGTCAGAACTGAGGTTGGTGCTCAGGAGCGGAGTCTAAGTAGACACTGCGGCGTCATCCTGGCGACCACGACGCTGATGACGGACGCGGAGTCTACCGATGCCACCTACTGACACGCAGGGGTACTGCTAAGAAACAATTTCTTCGGATCCAGTCTGGCACCTGAGGGTAATTCTAAGGTAAAGAATCTATAAATAATGTATGTCTCTTACAGATACATTGTTACCGAAGGTAAGTAACTTGTTCTTTTTGTGCCTGCCAGGTATGGTGCATCAATTGAGGGCAGATAATGAACAACATTAAGATATAAAAAAACTGGGTGGGTGCCAGTGCACAGCCTTGGCGAACAGCTTAATTGATAAGAAATCGTTCAGTCACCTGGCCCTGGGTTCTCCAGCGAACCTGGGCATAATCGCGGATATCTTCTTTCTAAAGCCTGTCTGAAAGGAGGATACGTTGGCCTTAGCAGCAGTCCATTCCTCAATCTTGCTCAAGATCAGTTGGGCAGTTTTTTTTTTTTGCACAGTTGATCTAGCTGATCAGCCTGTAATTGGCTGGATGGAATCTATCCCCCTTCTTATATATCGGGACGACTTCCGCTCCCTTCCAAGAGTCTGGTACTGGGGCACCACTGATAATGACATTAGTTAAGAAAAGGTTATACTAAGACAATTTATCTCTTTCTAGCAGAGGGATATAGGCTGGAATGCTGTTTAATCCTGGAGCTCTACCTCTGGTTATTACATCCAGAGCTGAGGATGTCGGCCAGATTAAGGAAAGGGCTAGGTACAGCTGTAGAGTTGTCTGTTTGCACAGTCCCCAGCACAGTGTCCGGCTCATTAAATGGAGTTATTGAATAAAGATTGTAGAAATGATCAACCCAGGTCTGGGGAGAAATGTTATTTTGCAGAGGTGAAGCAGATACCTCTCTCCCCTCCACTTTACAAGTGCCCAAAACCTGGTGGAGTTCTTAAGAGAGCAAGCCAATTTAAGTTCCTGCCATCTTTCTTCCTCCCATTCTTTCGTAGCCCGAGCCTGGGCCCTTTTGTACCTCTCTCCACCCAGACTGATTTCTGTGATGTCCTTTGTGCAAAGTGCCTTACCCAGATATCTACTTGATAGTCTGAATTCCTTATTAAACCAATTGTTTACTTTAGGAAAATGTTATTTGTGCCAGTTAATAGGGACTGTAAGGTAGGACAATATTTTCTTGAAGTTGTTGTGGAAGCAGTCGGCATGCCACACTCTTTGTTTTTGCAAATCGATTTTCCGATGGTAGTGATAGATTGATCTTCACCTCGACAGATGACCAAAATACCGTTGATATACACATATAACTGAAATCCCAATTGGCACAGACAAACCATGGTAACAAAAGCAGTGATTGGGATAGGACCGGGCCTGAACACCATTTTCCCTTGTCCATGTAGGATGGTCCCAAATCTCGATTGGTTGCTATAGGAACAAGGGAGTTGTCCCTTCTCTGGCGGAGGCGGCCCCATTAGACTTGACCTTTTCCACGTGAGCAATTCTTCAGGGTGTGTGGTGCAGTGCCACAGGTCACCTAACATACAAGAGAATACGTATGGCTAACCATATAGAACTATGGCTCCTGATAACCAGGTGCCTTAGAATATGTGCCAGGGACACTGCCTGTTCTTTCCTATATTTTCATATATATTTTTTTTTATTGTCCTCTCATAAGCTCAGAAGATGATTACCACCACCAGATACCTGTAACAGACTGTCCGTTGGGCATCATACACCTATCCATACAAGCCTGGGCACTCTGATTCGGGTGCACTGACTTCTCTATACCCTTAGACATATGGGGCTGACCGCTTGCAACAGGATACATGCGTAGCACAAGGGACATGGTTTACACACCCATCACTCATTTCTGCTATGAGCAATCTGATTTTCGGGTGTGCTGAATTTCCTAATGGGTCTTCTGCCCTTGGGTTTATGGCGCTGACCCATTAAAAACACATGCCAGTACATCGTGGCATTTGCATTTAACTTCGATGGAGGCCCGTCGTTAGTGATTCTATTCCACATGAAGAACCATGCTGCATGTGACAGAGGCACGAAAGCCTTCAGCATTTAGTGCGTGTTCATTCAGATTCATGCTGCTGGCATGGGACTACATTTCCCAAGTACACATGGTCACGTGACTGCATCAGAGTGATTCAATTATACAACCTGAGTGAGTAGCCACACACCAAATTCGGCTTTAGCTAGCCCCGGATCCTCTATTCAAGCAAAAGCAATTACTCTGGGCACCGTCCTTCATCTGCAGTGGTATACCGGATTGCTGGCTCCCCGTATATAGGTATGGGTCTAGGACCCTACCTTTGTTGTATCTGTAATTGTTTCTGCACCGAAGCAGCATGTTCCTTGTATGCAGAAATGGGTCCCTGAACCTACCTTTTTGTTGTACTTGAATCTTTTGTGCCTTGAGCGCGTCTTTTCTTTTTCTCTTGTTATGAAAACGTAAAGAATGTTGCATTTGTGTTGGAGATATGGAAGTATCAAAGCACACTATCTAATGTCGTAGGAAAGCTCTCAGTACATATGTGGCAGGTGTTTTGTCTTGAAAACAAAGCATGCTGCACCCGTGCTGAGGTCAACAATTTTAAGCGCATTTCCTCCATTGCATTGCAGCCTTGTTATTGCAGTGCACATCAAACACGTCCGCTGTTTTTACTTGAAGAATGTTGCATCTATGTTTAAACTAGGCAGTGTTATCATGTGCCTTACCGCTGCATATTTTGATGGGGCAGTTGCTTCTGAAATCTAAGCACACTGTACTTGTGTGTTAGGCCAACTAGCTCTAAGAGTCTTTTTTTTCCCTATAACACCACGTTTGCTATGGAAGATACTGCACTAGGTTCTGCCTTTGTTCACCCTGTGCCGCCTTAACACACGCCTGTTATGAAGCACAAGCCATCAAATGCATTGATACACAAACTTCAAGGCAGACACACAACTGCCTCTATGATCTTGGTGTGTCTCCCCCTAGTGTTCAACACCATTACGCTGCCCGCTTGTCTCGATAGACCTTAGTGACATTTGAATACATGCTTGGGGAACCTATTAGGGACTTCACAGCCATACGAAAATACCTGATTCACTATTGCAGACACCGCCTATGAGTATTTGGATGGTTTTTAAACTACATGGGCACACTTTATCTTTACACTTGTTTGTGAAATGCCTAGAACACTTACAGCCTTCCAAAAGACTTATTTTCTTACCATGCTCCCCTTCCTATAATTATTTGATAGGGCGGAGAGTCACCCTGAGCCGCATGCCACGGTGAGTTGAGGCACATTTCCCAACGTCAGATGATTAACCCTTCTACAGTATATTGTTATTGTAGTGAATCTTGTTGTCTAAAAATGATTTTATTTTTCACCTATACGAAGAATAACAGACATTGACTATACAGTTTACGGTAGTCCCGTTCAGATGGTTTTGTATGTCCTGGACTGAATAGCTTTGAAATGTAACGCTTGCACAGATGTTCAAATGCCTGACCTAGATTTTTTCAAACTGTTCTTATATTTCCTATGTATGTATTCTTTTAGGTACCACCAGTAAATTCACCTCTCTATGTAGATTAATATGATCACTGGATGGTTTTGTACATTAAAACCCTTCTGTATACTTATATTCGTTCGTACACCATTTTTCGGTCTCGCCTGAGCCAGCGTGCATGCGCTGCTCTGCAAGGCTTTTAGTAAGTGCTTTAAATTCTGAACACACACCCATGCGTGTGCTTTTTGTTTTTTATCACTAGCTATCGGCCTTTACATTTGTCTTTCTAAGAAAGACAGCACGCAATTGGCCAAAGGGGGGTGCATGTCCCCCCTTCTCTCACCCCTGGACTAGGCAGCTTGGGAGCGAGCAGCAGTGCCATCTTTTTCCAGTTATCATGCCCGCGTCTCGCTGTTGTGGTAATTGGAAACAGATGGAGGTCGCGCTGGCCCTGGTGCACTTTTGCTCCAAATGTGGCGCTTTCACTTTCGCCGCCGAACTGGCGCGCGCGGCCTCGCTTGTTCATCCTTGCTGCCTCTCTTTGTCACCTTCCTCTTTTCTGCCTTTCCCTCTCTTGCTTTGGGACCTTTTCAATGTTTAACAAAAAGCTGTAAAACCTGCTGACCGATCGTTGTTCTTTTTTTTATCACCCTGTTCCTAGTAAATTATGGCAGATTGGAGTATGACGAACCCATGAAAAATGGACCTCGTCTGCTGGTTTCTCAGCATTAACTAAGGAGAAATGAATTGCATAATAGCTTGGACAGATGAACTGACACATCAGAGATCCCGCAGCAGCTCTGTGGAGACTCAAATTCAATAGCTCCTTACATGGAGTTCTGGGAACCAAGTCATGCACACTCCGGAGCATGTTGTGCCCTCTGACCTTTTGCAGTCGATGTAGTTAATTTTAAATCCCTCCATGCACAAAAAAATTTCAGAATGCCTAAGAATCCATTCTTTTGAGGTCCGAAGCGTGGGGTCTGTCTTCTATATCTATGTGTTTTAATAACAAATAATGAAAGCGCCTAGATTTTTGCACCATATAGGTCAAGGTAGTTTACGAGAACGCTGCGTGCCCCTTGTATCTGTTCCCTGCGGCGCGTGCATCATTACAGGAATCCTACCCAGAGCTGGAGACCGCATTCCTGTGCTTTGGTAGTCTGGTTCATCGAATTGTTGCCTTTTGAAACATTTAATCCCTGTTTGTGCAAAATGCCTTCAGTATTGATACAGTGCCTATTTATTCCTTTACATTTACTTTCCAGTTGGCCTTGTAACATTTTCTTTTTGGGAGGAGGTATGTTTTTGATAATTCAAATGTAAGTCCTGTAAAGGCACACATTTCCACAGAGGATATTGCATTCACAGTGTATCCTTCCTGCTATATGGTTGATGGGTGTGGGCCGGAACGTTTTTCAAACTCATTAAATTTTCTTTTGTGTATTTAGAAAGCTTTTTTCCTATCCTTGTGCTTGCAAACATGAATTGTATTAAAAATAGAAGCCTTGACTGAGCCAATAGACTCTAAGATAAATATTGTATGCAGTTTTTTATCTGCCTGGCACACAATATATAGACTGTTCACACACTTTCTGTAGTATGCTTCGTTCTGGGCAGATCAACTCTAAGCCCCACTCTACTTCTATCCTCGTGTTAGTGCAGCCCGATGTAAACAGTAATTGTAATGTATTTGCATTTATATAACACTTACTACCCCTGACGAACTTTGAAGCGCTCTTTCGGCGAGTAGCACGCTACTCTGGGATCCAAAAATGATTAGTGGTGAATTAGTATAGGGAAATATAAAATGTATATGAGAGCTGGACATGTTGGTCTGTTAGTTGGATTAAGAAAGATTGTGGGGGGGATAGAAGAGGGAAGGTTTTGCATTTATATAGCGCTTGCTACCGCTGATGAAGTGTTGAAGCGCTTTTCGGCAAGTAGCATGCTACTCCAGAACCCAAAAAGATGAATAGATAGATCGATTATGGTAGGTAGGTTGTTTTATTATATACACACAACTGAATGAAAATTAAAAAATATCTGTTGTAAAGTTGTATCCAAGAGGCAAGTATAGTCTCTGATAATAATATATACAATACTGATAAGTTTTAAGTTGGCTTGCCATCAAGACTGATGCCCCGTAATGTTGATGCAAAGTCAGTTGCGCTAGACTATCTTAGACTCTTGTTGAATTGTAACATCCACCTTGTAGGTACTGCTATTTGTATCAGGTCCACGTTGTAGGCAGACACAAACGCCGACATTGTGCACTATTTATATTAAGCATAATGTAGGTGAGCAGATGACAATAACCACTGTACAAGCTTGCTGGAATGGGAAGTGTTTAATCAAAAGGTGGATTGAATTCAAGTTTAGGTGATAATTTTAAAAATGTGTATGGATTTTGTATATATTTAAAATTGTTGATCTTCAAAAAGGCCTGAATCAATAAATTGAATTGAAATTCAAGTTTATCATTTTAATCATATTGTTGGAAAAGATGGGTTTTGAACCCCATGTGGCGGTTCCTTTCCAGAAAACATTCAGGTTGTAATCATGAGTCAAATAATGCTGAGGAGGTTAAAATATTCAAATTGAATTCAAATTACACATGAAATGTTCATTGTTCAATATATTTCTCTTAGTCTTTTAATTTAAGGACTTTATTGCTTAAAGAAAATAATTAGTATTTGTTTTTCTATATGTAGGAAGTATTACATTAATGAAATCACTGTATCTCACCGTCTTTCTTTCCTTTTCTGTTATTTATGAACGTTTCTATTGTTGAACTTTAAAGATTGCCCGGAATTAAGAATTGTGCTCTACATAACTTTGCTGTGTTATAGTATGTTGATTTTTATGTACAACTTGTGTCTCTTATGTGTATGGCAACTGATGTTTTGTTTTGCTTTAATAATCAGTTTATGTTTATTAGGTTTTATTATTCAATAAAATGTTTCAAACACAACAAATGGTAGTTGATATGTATTTATAACTGCAGCATTTTTATTGTATGGGCAGTTTCAAAGTGGCCAAAAAATATGGTCTGCGGGATGACGGAGGACCACATTGGCATCAGCAGGGAGAGGTTTGGGCAGGTGATTGGGGGTACATGTAAGGTTGGAAGTAGGGGGAACCAAACATGTACATTGTGTGGACTGTGACTCCTGGAGTTATTGTGAGGGATACCATGCTACCCTCTAAATGAATCCCCTAGTGATTATTATCAACAAACTTTATTCGGTTTTATAAAATGAAAACAATAAAAGTCATACAAAAAATGATAAAACATCTTCCAAGTTACAGATTGACATATATAATATGCCCAAGTTAATCAGAACACAAGATACAAATTCATGAATTACAATACATTAGTTAATCGCAGCTTGACCTGAGTCTAGCAGCGAACCGTAAAAAGTTAAGCGTATGCAAAACAGTGTCATTAGAGAGGAGTTATAAAAAGATAAGAGCTGGTCTCGCCCTCCTAAAACCCGCTGTCTTGAGAATGGGAATAATAAATAACTTTCTAGTGACAGCATAAAAACTACAAATCATTGTAAAGTGCATCATGTCCTGAGGAGACTCACCGTTGAAGCCACAGGGCATGAGGCACTGGCCTCTGTGGAAGCCGCAAGGATGTGCCATGAGGTAATGGGAGAGGTTGAGCCAAAACCGAGTCAATAGAAAACGATCATGGATGCTTTTGAGCTCTAGACGATAAGGTTCGGTAGTTTGTACAGTTTTTAACATGTTGTACTTACACACACTAGGCTTACACATCTTATTTCCCTCGCTATCACAGTGGCTCATTCTTAAAAAACACTCTTTGACTAAAGAAAGGTCCCTCTTACATATGCTCTCAGGGTTATCGAATAGTTCCTACCTACCGTGGAGAGGCCAACTCTTATATACTGGAGCCATCGGATGCGTGAGACACGGTCAAGTGAAAGGTATTCCTGTAGGATGTGTTTGCTAAGTGTATTTTCTTGTTTAGCCCAAATATTAAGCCACAAAGCCAGGGGACGGAATGCCAGTACATCTGAGACGAAAGGCATTCCCAACTCTTCGTGCACAACATAAAACAGAGTGCTTTGTGGGGCAGAAAGGGCCCTTCGGAGGAAAGAGTTTTCAGCACTTTGCACTGCCCCTACCCCAATGTGGCCCCATATCTCACTCCCATAAATAACCTTTGAGATGTATTTGGCTTCATATGTCTTCAAAAAAGCCCCTATTGGCTTCCATCCCACTCTGCTGGCAAAGTTAAAAACAGCTGCAAAAGCTTTCAATAGATCCCTTTCTTCCAAGTAAGCAAAGGGCACCAACTCAAGGAATCGTCAAATTCAACTCCCAAACAGGAGAAAACATTGGTCTTCGGTATTGATGAAAGTCAGAGTTTAAAAGTAAACTGCTTAGCTTTACGAGGTCCCACTTGCATAATGAACGACTTGGCATGATGAAACAACAGGTCCAAGTCCTCCATAAAAAGGGCAAAAGAATTCAGAAGCAGATGTGTGCCCCTAGCTGTCCTCGCCAAGAGGACTGCGCCGTCCACGTATAGGAGGACTGGCAGTCTACGCTTGCCTACCTGGGGACAATCCGCATTTGTCGCCAAAAGGGCCTTCTCTATGGAATTATTATATAGGTTAGAAAGAAAAGTTGCTAAAATGCACCCCTGATGCACCCCTCTCTTGATGTCAAGCTGACAGGACACGTTCAGGTCCTTTGAATAGCGGACAACCGCTAGGTATATGGGGCTGGAACGAGCCACAGTGTATTTGTTCAGGACCATGTACAGGTTTAAACACTGTTCCACAGTGGAACGACCTGGTTGAAAGCCGATTTGGATATCGGATAAAAAGTTGTTTTCATCAACCCATGATACAAGTGTGTCAAGTACCATGCGGCCCACCACCTTCACCACAGAGTCCAGCAGAGAAATGGGCCTATAACAATAGGTACTGTCCTATTATCCTTTTTTAAATACCGGGACTATAATCGATAAAGCCCAAGAATCTGGGCGGCCAACCTGGACTGCAGCATTGATGACAGCTGTGAGGACAGGCACCCAGATTTTTAAGTGGGCGATGTAGAGATCTGGCGGGATCCCATCTGCCGCGGGGGCCTTGTTTTTAGATAGACCCAGAATACCGGCTCTCACCTCTGGCGTGGTGAAAATAAGTTCCGACTTGCCTTCCACCCTTTTCTGCCCTTCAGTTGACAGGGTATCAGACTGGAAGATACCCTCGAAATGATGTACCGAATCGTCCTGTGTGATTTGGGCATCCAGTAAATTAGCTATATTTCCAGATAAAAATGGGCTGTTAATAATACCCCAGAACTTTGAGCTATTACGCAGTGTACTAGCCTTCACTAAATCGATCCAGGCCTCCTCCTTCAGGGCAGACTTGCGAGTTGCTAGAGCAGCCTCATATGCTCTTCGTAGTCCTTTGACCGACACCCGGTCTCAGGGCTTAACACCCAAGGCCTGTCTCAGGTTCCTGGAAGCCTGGGAGCACGCCGAATAAAACCATTGTGGACCTGGTTGCTAACAGACCCCGTAGAAAGTTCCTTATGACAGTAGACATGGATCCAAATGCACCCATGATGTCCGGAGCACTTGCCTCATCGTCACCAACCCCCCGCCCACCTTGGTGTGTCCGAGTGTTAGGGTCCAGCCAGTTGAGACACAAATGGGGTTGTGGTCACTGCATTCACTCGCCTGCACAGAGAGTAAAAGGGGGTATATACAAAGGTGAAACCAATAACGGTCTCACACCCTCTCCCAATAAAGGTGGGAGTAATGTCTGTTTTCCCCGGAGGCAGCTTATTTATTACAGATGTTAGATCAAATTCAAGCAAGATGGAGTTAAGCTCAATACCCTGGGGAGTATTTTCCATGTGTAAGCCTGCTTCTCGTGCACAGCCCATAGCTTCCACTCCTCCTTGCATGATGTCCCTACAGATGAGTGGTAAAATCCCCTGTTAAAAAAATGTAGTGATAACTCTGACCTTTCAAGATGCTAGAAAAACACACAAGAGAGAAGAACAGGTCAAGGGGTGGTGTGTGGCCATATCAGTGACTAAGGGACAGTAGGGCGCATATGTGAACCAATGCTGCTGGAGGTAGTTGGAAACACAAAGCTAGTACCAATCCCATCAGACCACCCTTCCGGTGGAGTTTACGTCACGTGGGAATTGGCAGATCAGTCCATATCTCGGCCGGCCATATAGTGCCGGTGTAGAACTGGATGTCAGAAAACTAGCCATGATGTTTACCATGTAGTGGACTAGATAATGTGCAGTGCTCGAGTGAGAGTGAAAAATAAAATTGACTACACTGGCTCTGAAAGAACGCATATACAGACGTCCGTGTGTCAAGGGATAAAAACCGCGCCTGGTAGAACGACTACCCTATGGCGCTTGTGCAGTACGGTCAACATGTTTCAGCCAAAGGGGGCTTTTCCCCAGCATTCTTCAGGACCTTCCGCTTGGCCCATAGACGGAGGTACCGACGGACAGAGCGGGGCCTCATACTCCCGAGCGGTTGCCGGGTGAGGTGAGGTCTTCACCCACACAAAGCTGGGAAGAAGACATGCTTCCTCCCACCAGTGGACGTTTAACCGTAAAGTTCCTGGTAGATATGTATCCTTCTACTAGTAATCTTATCGTTATTTTTCACTGAACACTACAATTGTAGTTATAGCCGCAGTAGCTACTTTACATTGAAGGTCCCTTAGTCACTGATATGGCCACACACCACCCCTTGACCTGTTCTGCTCTCTTGTGTGTTTTTCTGACAATTGGGGAGCGAGCAGACAGGTCGTTAAATATTCCCCCCGACCCTCCACATACGTATGTTTTTGTTAGTCTTTCAAGATGCTATGCTGAAGTACAGACACCAGCAGAGTTATATTTCCCTCATCCGGGTGTTTAACACCAGCATTGAAGACGTTACCAGAGCAGCTTGCTCTTTCCACTGGGCAACAACATCACATGTAAATTGAGAGAGACATACAGTGAGGTATTGTAAGAAACTGGCTCTGTATACTGCACCAAAGTGAGGTACAGTGTGTATAGAGTCCAAGGGTCTCCAGAGGTCGGCAGAGGTTAAAGTTAGATAGAACCTTACTCTCTAAAGTGTTAGCTTGGTCGAGCAGTGAGGCAGTATAAGAGGACAGTGTTAAGCATTTGATGTACACACTCAGTCAGCAAATGAATTCACACACTCAAGAACTGAACTCTAGGCCAATTGTTTTTGTATAAAAAAATATATTGTTGTTTTATTTCTAGAACCAAGCAAGCTTGGTACAGGTAAGCATAAAAATACTTTGCGGTAATCATTTACTTGTATGAACACAGTTCAAGTATGCAGTAGAAATTGCACTTTGTTTGATTTACAGGGGAGCAGTAGTGTGCAACACTTAGCAAATACAGTACATTGATATGAATAGGCTTTTTCACTAAATTGCAGGTTAGTAACTTTTTGCTTTACTTTTCTAACTCAGTGCTGGATACCTGGATTCAGCACTGGGACATTTTCTAGAAACAGCTAAGTAATTACGTTTTGGTTATTCGCATGATTTTTAAAGAATATTTCCAGTTTTCAAAACTCCACACTTGGAAACTTTTTGGAGCAGTACATTGAAATGAATGGGCTTCTACAATAAATTGCAGGTAAGTTACTTTTCGTGTTACTTTTATAACTCAGTGCTGGATACCTAGATTCCGTCCATCATCCCCTTTTGTATCGCTTTGTTTGCCCTAAGTTGGCAGGGTATGCTCAGACGTGAGTCCCTTGCTCACTTTGCCACTTGATTCAAGATAGCCTGGCTGATTAGGGTTATGAACCCAAAACCGGTCCCAGGATACTTGTTTCCGGTCCAGGGAAGACATGGCTTGGCAGTTCGGGCTGGACTGTTCCCATGAGGCACAGGGTCAGACTGATTTGCATATGGCCATGTCTGAACTGGGGTAGCGGAGTAAGCTAAAGAATGGTGATGGATTACACCCAGATCAGTTGACTGGGGGTGAGTGTTTGGTTTGCTCAAATGCTCCCTCCATCATCCCCTTTTGTATTGCGTTGTTCACCCTAAGTTGGCAGGGTATGCTCAGACGTGAATCCCTTGCTCACTTTGCCACTTGATTCAAGATAGCCTGGCTCATGAGGGTTATGAACCCAAAACCGGTCCCAGGATACTTGTTTCCTGTCCAGGGAAGATATGGCTTGGCAGTTCGGTCTGGACTGTTCCCATGAGGCACAGGGTTAGACTGATTTGCATATGGCCATGTCTGAACTGAGGTAGCGGAGTGAGCTAAAGAATGGTGATGGATTACACCCAGATCAGTTGACTGGGGGTGAGTGTTTGATTTGCTCAAACGCTCCGTCCATCATCCCCTTTTGTATCGCTTTGGATACCTAGATTCAGCACTGGGACATTCCCTTGAAACAGGTAAGTAAATACGTTTTGGTTATTTGTGCAATTAAAAAAAATATTTTTAGATTTCAAAACTCCACACTTCAAAACATTTTGGAGAAAAAGTGTCCATGTTATCCAAAGGAGGGAAAACAGGTTAACGGTTCTCAGGTAAGTAATTGACTGTGGGAGTTAAGGTTCTGGGGTTAGACTCAGGGGGTCTCCCAGGGTCAGTGATGCACTGTTGTTGCACCCTCAGCGGCACTAGGACGGACGGGTGCAGAGTGTTGAGGCCCAATGTTATCCAATGGAGTATAGGGGGGCTTCGTTTGGTGGCCGCTGGCAAGCAGGCCACAGGATTGTGGGAGCAAAGCTCCTAGGGTTTAGCTCAGGGCAAGTTGGGGACCAAAGGTGCACCCTCAGCGGCACTAGGGTGGCCGGGCGCAGGGGCGGTTTTGAGGTCGGGTGCCCTGTTGATTTCAATGGAGATTCTCCAGGACAAAGAAACACTGCAGGCTTGTGGACGAGGATCTTCCTGGAGCGACCACCACTTCGAGTGGTAAGTTGGGAGCTTGTAGGTTGGTTAGGCACCGCTGGGTTGGGCACACAAGGCCGTGGGGCGTCGGATGTAGGGGTGCCTTTGGACGTCGGATTCTCTTACCCGCTCCGGTCACGGTAGAGGGAGCCCTCTGGATTGAGGCTACAGACGTCTTCTGGAGGCTTGAAGCAAGTCATGGGTCGCCGGATCTCGGGTCAGGATCGCCGGGGGGACCTCCTTGTGGTGTTTTACCACTCGAGCTTGGGTCGGGTTCGGCGGGTGTGGAGTGGGCTGGATTCTCAGTTTCTGGCTGGCACCAGAAGCTGCAGTTTAAATATGTCAGGTGTTCACAGGAGAAACAGTCTTAAAAGTGAAGGCAGGCAGGTCCTCTGGGCTCTGTGAGGGTGCTGGCTGCTGGAAAGGCCGGGGTTTCGCAGGAGCAGGTTCAAGGGGAGACAGGCCTGTAGGGCTGGGGCCAAGTCAGTGGACTTCCGCCAATTACAACTGGTGCAGAATCAAGCGGCGAGACTCATATTTCGTCAACCTAGACATTAACATGTCTCCCCTATACTGAAAAAGCTCCATTGGTTACCAGTGATGAAACGTGGTCTTTTCAAACTTGGTTGCACCGTCTTCAAATCCTTGACTAGCCATGGTCCTGGCTTAATAAGTTCCAGGATCCATCGCTATGTTCCCTCTCGTAACTTGCGCTCCTTGCATCACAACCTCCTGTCAGTCCCTTCCTTTAAGCGGAAAAAACACGGCGGCCTCGGGTTTTCTTTTCTGGCCCCTAAAACTTGGAATACCTTCCCTCACGAAATTCGATCAACCACCTATTACATGCCCTTCAGGAAACTACTAAAACCCCACCATTTCCGACAAGCATATAAGGACTGATCACATGCTCCTTCTCCCTGTCTCCTCCTTCTGAGTTCCTTGTCCTACAGCGCCATGAAACCAGTGGTGTCCGAGCGCTCTATAAATAATTTTTACAATTACAATTACAATTACTTCGTCCTCTTGTTAGCTCTGCACGGCTTCTCATCCTTCTCTTCTTTTCTTGTTGTTGCTGTACCTGAGGAAGGAATGTTCAGGCTGCCACTAAATACTATATTTAGGGGCGTTACAGGTAGGTGAAGGGCAGGGACCAATGGGTCCCTTCCCTGGGGTGGGTACACCCCTTATTCTGTCACTCTCCAGTGGGAGGGGGGCAGGAGCCTGTCCCTTGTTGGCTGGGTTCCCCCATCCTCAAGATGCTGGGGACTTGAGGTTGTGCTTCACCTCGCCTCCCCCACCTTAGGGGTGGAGTTGGCAGAGGTGGGCACACCTCTCTTCCGCACTTGTTTTTTCTGCCGGTTCTCCCGCCCAAAGTGGGGGGTAGAACCACTGGGGACCCATTGCTGAAAGCGGCAAATGGTCTGGAGAGTCTCACAAAGGTGCATGCCTTTGAAGCTTCCCCTTTGTGAACCCTGCCTATCCTGGGGGAGGAAGCTTGGCACCTCTTCCCAGGATTTGCATTGTTTCAGGACCCCGAGAGCAGCAAGCTCTCGACCCAGGCGTCCATTAACATGTCTGGTGTTGGCAGCCTAAGCAGCCAATCAGTCAGGTCACTAGGAGTTGGTCGAGTTTCAGGGAGCATCTCTAAGATGCCCTCTGTTGTGCATTTTACATTAAATACCATACTGGCATCAGTGTGGGTTTAATGTGCTGAGAAGTTTGATACCAAACTTCCCAGTCTTCAGTGTAGCCATTATGGTGCTGTGGAGTTCGTAATGACAAGCTCCCAGCACCATATATTCTTAATGGCAGCACTGCATTTACAATGCCCAGGAATAGACTTGGGCACTGTAGGGATATAGGGTGCATGCACCTGTACACTCACCACTGGCATAGGGCACCCAGCTAGAGAGGTGACTGATGTATGCCAGGGCAGTGGTTTGTGGGCATGGCACACAAGGATGTGTGCCATGTCGACTCTTCACTTTGTTCTGCACCAAGTTACTGCAACAGAAACCCACTGTTCGAGGCATATGAGCTGCAGAATTCACACTTTGTGCATAGATCGCCATCTGGTGTTTGGTTTGGATGCTTGCACCTTGTTGACTTTGAAGAAGTCTTTTGTAGTCACGAGATAGGTGACTCCTCCCTTGGACGATAGTGTGCATGGGCATCGACTCCATCCTCAGATTGTTTTTTCCGCCATCGGGTTCGGATGTAACTTCTGCGCTCCGGTTCGGCACCCTATCTCCAAACCTTTTCGACGCGCAAACCATCAAAAAAATTCAACGGTATTTTTTCTCGATCGCGTGACCTTCGACGCGCTCCTCAAATATCCCATTCCGGTCGTCGACACGGGCCGCTGGGCCTATCGACGCCATTCGGGCCTATGGCTCATGGAAAGGATCCGACACAGTGACCACCACAAGGTCTGCAATCTGGGTCTCTCGACAGAGCACGACAAGAATAATTGCCATACCTGTGCCTCCTTTCGATCCAAAAAGACCATCTGTGATTGCCGGGCCCGATGACACATCATGGCGCAGCAAGCAGCTCTAGTACCGGTGGACATTTTTGATGAAGGCCCGATGTCCCGGAGGAAGATTCGGAGGAACTGGAAATCGTGTCCGAAGCAGACGACTCCAACTTAGACCACCCCATCCCTCCAGATCAACGAGTGAGTACCACTGCCGCAACCCCAACCCCACCTGCAAAAAAGAAGGCCCTGGTCAAGACTTTGCCTGTTGACTGAAAACAATATTCAGAAGCCCCGCACCCGGGCTCGGCTCCAAAGACAAAGGACAAGTCTTCAGGCAGCTCGTGACCGAGCAAGCCGCATGTTAGTGTCCCACAGGCTCCATCGCCACCGAAGTCGGGAGCACAGCCTACTCCCAGAAAGAAATTAGCATCGACCACCCCGACGCCGAAAGAAAAGGCATTTGATCCGAAATCCACACATTCGGAACCGAAAAAGATTTCCGCCTCCACATCGAAGCCGAAGAATCCAAAAATACCTTCCAAGGCTCCGAAGCAGAAATCCAAACCTCGCTTGGACCCGAAAAGATCGGCACGAAAGCGTCTACCGAAGAGGAAGAACTTTTTCAACCGGATCCTATCGATCCGAATAAAAAAACACTCCACATTCCTGCAGTGCCTGTTAAGGAAAAAAACGGTGTTACTAAACCTATACAAACCTCTTCTCCTTTTCTTCCTACCAATCCTATCTCTCCTCCACACTCTCCTATACTTCCACCAAACTCACCATTACCACAGGTCGATGATGATTTAGGGGATGGGGGAGGCAACAATGTCCCTTTTACAGACCCTGATACCAACAGACGTACCACAGGACGACTGGGACGATTATGATGACCCGGTCGACCCTCCAGACCTCCCTGATCCCCAGGCATACCCAACAGGCATACCCAGGCATACCCAACAAAGCCATCTCCCCAGATGACAATATTGATTTTAGTCAGTTGGTAAATAGGGCAGCTACATACCATGGTGTTTCAATGCATTCAGACACTGTTGAGCAGTCACTGAAGACTGTACAAACCCTGCCAATGTTAAAAGGTGTCATTAAACATGCCCCTGATATATTTAAAGACCCTGTTAGGGCTAGAATTCTCAATGTGAGAATTGACAAAAAATATAAACCTCCTCTCAATGATCCCGCCTACATCAAGGCTCACTGGTGTGAAGTAGTGTGGCTCACTGGTTAGAGGCGGCAGACCCGAGAGCAGAGGACGGCCCGGGACCAGGGTTCGATTCCCGACGCGGCAGGTTTCTGGACCAGGGTCAGCGGACTTGATAATTCTCTCGCCTCGGTGCCCACTCTGATCAGCGATCACACTCGGCAACTCTGGGCACTAGCTTGCCTCATCTTCACTAACGGCCCCCCAGACCGCCGGGGATGCCTGGTCTCACCCTGGAGATACCCATTAAGGGACCATCTCTCAGGGAAGCCAGGAAGGGTTTCGCAGTGGTCGAAGTGCGGAGGTACCCCTTCGGGAGTGATTCCAGCGCTATATAAGCACACAATTAATCAAAGTCAACTCCCTTAAGATTCCCTGGTGGTAGCTAATGCTAGAAAACGGGCTAATTCTCAGACCTCTGGTGAGGCACCACCTCCGGCAAGAAGTATAAATTATTAGATGCTTCCGGCAAACGAGTTGCTGCTCAAGTAGCTAATCACTGGCGGATAGCCAACACACAAGCATTACTTGCTAGGTATGATAGGTCTCACTATGATCAACTAGAAACCCTATTGCAACATTTACCAGATCAATACAAGACCAAGGCCAGTGATCTCATCCAAGAGGGTAAATTAATAACCAATGCATCAATCAAGTGTGCCCTTGATGCAGCAGACACCGCTTCTAGGGCCTTTAACACTAGCATGTTACTCAGACAACATGCTTGGTTGCACATTTCTGGCTTCAAACAGGAGGTACAAACAACTATCCTCAACCAGGTGTTCAATCAGCAACACCTTTTTGGACCGGCTGTAGACACCAAAAAATTAAAAAGGACACGGAGACTGCTAAATCCATGGGAGCATTACAGTCTCCATCCACACGTGGTTCCTTTCGCCGCTCCTTCTACAGAGGATAATCCAAGAACATTGGTAGAGACACTACGTCCTCTTCATACAAAAACACCACACAAACATATACAGAAGGGGATATTTTAGAGGTGGATACAGGGAAAGTAACAACAAAGGGAGAGGTTGAGGTAACAACAACACTCGCACCTCCCCCGCTAGTAAGCAGTGACTTCCCTCCAGCCCATTCCACTCCGGTCGGAGGAAGACTATCACAGTTGCTACCTGTCTGGAATTCAATCACTATGGACAAGTGGGTAAGACATATTATCCAGTATGGCTACTGCCTGGAACTTTCTGCTACTCCCCTCAACTTACCACCCAAACAGCGTCCAATGTCCGGGGAACATCTAACACTCCTCAAACAAGAAGTTCTTGAAGTAAGCCCACACAACCACAAATGATAGGACAGATGTTATTTATTAGCCATCAGTCACAAGAGCTCCCAGGAACTGACATGCAGGGAATCCTAGGACAGTGTTCAAAGCTAAACATTCTGTATCCATAGGAATGTACATGACCAAGTAATGTTCTGATAAAACATAGACGTAGAAAAAGGAGACTAGATTACTACAATATTTACCTTCTTTCACAAAAATCAAAACCTAAAGATTTAAAGATGAATAATAACAAAAAGAAGAAAAACAGAAATAAGATGGAGAAGATGAGAAGAATAAAACATCATAACAAAAAGAATAAGAATCAAATAGCATATACATTATCAAAGTTTCAATAAAAACGAATTAGATCCAAAACTATAAAGCATATGCATTTAGAATTAACATTAAAAAACTGCATAGCATTCTACATTCAAAAACTACATAGCATTCTAAAACTACAAATCCATGCGTTTAGGAGAAACCCTAATCCTACTGCTCCTCCTAGGAGGAACATAAACCAACTTAGAATCATTTTTACCAGCAATTTCAGCTTCAGTGTTTCTCCCTCTGGTAGCACACCCCAGCTGAGAAACAACCTTCTGGGGCAATTTATAAACACGAGCAAGATTCCACCAGTTTTTCCCATTAACTCTCACTGCAAATTTCGTAACAGCATCAACTTGTACTGGTGGGCCAAATTTGTATAGGCCTTTAGGAAGATTATGTGGTGATTTGATCTTAACCCAGTCACCAACCTTTATGTTGGACACAAAGTCTATCTGAATGAAAGTTTTCTGATGACTTTTAACAACTTGTCCATCTTGATGCTTATTAAGATTCATATCAGTAAGAGATTGATCATCCTTTAAAAAAGAGTCTTGAGTTGACTTATTCTGTAAAGATGAACCCCATTCTCTCATCCAAGCTGGACACAGATGGAAAGAAGCCTCTCTGCCTCTTAAAAGTTTGAACGAACTTGAACCAGTGGTCGCATTCAGAGTTGTTCTATGTGCCCATACCATACTTTGGACAGCCCCCTTTATGTTCAAATCAGAAGAGACTGCCCATTGTATACACTCTACCAAAATACGGTTATTCCTCTCAATAAAGCCATTTGCTTGTGGGTGATAAAGAGCGACCCTCTTGTGAACAATACCTGATTGAGACAAGAAGGCAGACATTTCCTTTGAAGTAAACTGAACTCCATTATCCGAAATGATCTCTTTCGGAAAACCCTCCCTAGCAAATAGACTTTGAAAGAATTTGATGCCTCATTAGAATTAGGATCAGGCATGAAATGAACCTCCCACCATTTGCTAAAGTAGTCGGCCACAACCAATGCAAATTTACATTTGTTAGGTAATATGTTGAATGGACCCACAAAATCCACGGCCAATTTCAACCATGGACTATCAGGCAATGCCACATGTTGAATAGGAGGGGAAACAATCTTAACAACTTTATCACTCGAATTGCAGATTAAGCAATCCTCAACAATAGAAGTGATCTGTTGATCCATAGAGGGCCACCAGTAAAAATTACGAATTCTTTTCTTTGTATTAGTCTGCCCCAAATGTCCTTCATGTCCAAAAGCTCTCTTTCTGGTTTCAACTCTTTTTTAGCTTTCTGTGAAAGTTCAATACTTTTCACAATAGATATAGTCTCATCCAATGATGGATTTTTGAGTGTTAATAACTTCTCTTGAACTTTCCCACAATTTGTATGAACAACAATCTGATCCCTTATTAACTGTTCAGTAAATTGTTCAAATTCACATTCTGACGCTAAGATTCTTAAAGCTGCAACATAAGCTATTATGCTTTCACTTTCGTCTTGTTTTCTAGTGAAAAACTTGTCTTTCGACAAACAAACTACTTTCAACATCAAATTGTTTCTGTAAACTCCTAACTATCTTCTCAAACTCATCCAATTCCTCCCCATTCTCACCTAACTGCGTTGTAGGTAAATGTTCTAACACTGCTTGCCCTTCAAAACCAAGATTATGTTCAAGGATAAAACATTTTCTTTGCGCACTAAATCTGCTGCCACCAATTGCCCCTAAATATTTTTCAAAGGCTCTAAACCATACTTTCCATTTCACAGGAGGATCACCTGGGAGCTGTAAAAATGGAGGAGGGGCTTGTACATTCTGCATATTTTCAAGTAAAAATATTAAGTTGTAAATATGTAGCAGTTTAAAACTAACTTGTTAATAAACAGTTTAATGATAAAATGAATTAAATAAATATAAGTATAATTTTTACACTTGTACAACAGTATTATGTATAAACATGAACTACAGCATAGCAAGTCATGAACACAAAATTACACTTTGCCTGCAGAAATGATAATGTGCCGCTAGACCATTAGATGGCACTGTTACCAAAGATATATAAAATTCAAGCTTGTCTTGCTTCGTTGCTGACTTGAAAGTTCCAAAAGATGCCACGCTGTCAATTAGATAAAATTTTAGTTAATAGTTATCAATACGTTTTACCACTTAGATGGAGTAGACTTTTATTCTTCCAATGTAGGTTGAAATTTGGCCCATGAAGAAAAAGAAGAATAGCATAATATTTCACTAACAAACGGTGCAACGAAGGAAAGCATGTGACACTGACAAATTATATGCTCTGTGTTTAATTCACTCAACGTTGTTCAGACTTCAACGAAGCAAAAGGATTTTTTTTTTCGTTTTTAGTTAAATTAAAGTTGTCACATACGCTGACGACACCCAAATGGTCGTCTCACTTTCCCTGGAAAAGGACAACCCCAGAAAGCTACATGACTGCCTCTCAGGAATCTTTAATTGGATGTGTGACTCGCGGCCTAAATTAAATGGCACAAAAACAGAGCTCATGCTTCTGGGCCAGCGAATGACATCCCTTCCCACCTCCATATGGCCCCTGTGTCTAGGGGATCTCCCGCAACCTAAGAAAGAACTCAAAAGCCTAGGGTTCTGGCTGGAGCAAGACCTCTCCCTGAAAACACAGGCCAAAAAGACGGCTGGTACCTGTGTGGGCTTACTTCGCTCAGCCCGGAAGATTCTCCCTCTACTTCTGACACAATCCCAAAAGCTGCTTATTCAAGGTCTGATCCTATCTAGGTTAGACTACAGTAACGCCCTGTTTATGGCTGTGCCAGAATCCACCATTAATATCCTTCAGCGCACCCAAAACGCAGCAGCTAGGCTGCTGACAGGCACCTCCCGAAGAACATCGGCGAAACCAGCACTCAGAGCTCTTCATTGGTTGCCCATCCGGGAAAGGATTAAATTTAAGGCTCTGTGGATCACCCACAGATCCCTTCAGGGCAAAGGGCCCCCCGATGCTGGGGAAAATACTCTATCCCTACAAAACTACCAGGTCCCTGCGCTCATCCCAAGGTAACCTGGCCACTGTTCACAGAGTTAGGAAGGCCCGCACTGGAGGGCGACGTTTTTCGGTCACTGCAGCAACCCTGTGAAATTCCCTGCCAACGGGTCTGCGACTCGAACCGACCTACATGAAGTTCCGCAAACTCCTGAAGACACATCTTTTCCCACAATAGCCATAGGTCCACTCGTCATTCCCCCTGCGATTCCTCTCAGACTTCCACTGCACCCTCAGCGCTGGGACGCTCCCGGGCAGCCATGTGCTCTATAAATCTTTTTTCAATTCAATTTCAATTTTTTTCAACGTGTGACGTATGACGTTGACGAATTACATGCTCCGTGTTTGAATCACTCAACGTTGTTTAGATTGTAACCAAGCGACAGGAGAAAGCCTGTGACGTTAACCAGTTACGTCTTACGTGTTCTGTTCCCTCGACGTTGTTCAGTCAGGCTCAAGCAATCACCGATACCTGCTAAGAGTTCCACGACGTCACCATTTGACGAAGAACAGAGGCATGAACGGATCTACGCTTGGCAAAAAAAACCGTTGGGAGGCAAAAGGACAAGTAGGTGATCAAATAATGAAAATACCTCAAAAACACGATGTAAATCTCGCGCTTTCAGTATGAAACAGATAAATGTAATTTAAAAGATTGGAAATATTATCTGCAGTCTAAGAAACAATCCTCCAAGTAATATTACCAAGATGTCCTTTACTACGAGCTGCCATAAAACAAAATTGCGAGGATGTTCCTTTAAAAAAAAAAAAAAAATTAGGTTACTCACAGTTTATTTCGATGTTTCCAGGTATTGAATTCAATGATGACAGTCTGAATCTTTTCCAAATGAGTGAAAGCGAATTGAAGCCAAAAATATATAAAGCTTCACTGTTTTAAAACACATGACAGTCACAGCTTTTGATACACGCTAAGATCCTTGATCCCATTAGCGTAAGAATAAACAACGTTTTTGGTAAACGCTGAGATCCTTGATCCCATCAGCGCAGGAGTTGAATATTAACCAAGTTTTCTTCCAATTCGACTCCAAAGACAGATGTAAAGGTTGAACACACGTGGGTTGAGTGACTAATGGCCAGACCTCGTCGCCAATTTGAAGTAAGCCCACACAACCACAAATGAAAGGACAGATGTTATTTATTAGCCATTAGTCACAAGAGCTCCCAGGAACTGACAAGCGGGGAATCCTAGGACAGTGTTCAAAGCTAAACATTCTGTATCCATAGGAATGTACATGACCAAGTAATGTTCTGATAAAACATAGACATAGAAAAAGGAGACTAGATTACTACAGTTCTTTCACTGCTTCAAAAGCACGCAATAGAACCAGTTCCCATACAACATCAATGAACAGGGGTTTACTCCCTGTATTTCCTAATCCCCCAAAAAAGACGGGACTCTAAGACCAATACTGGACCTTAGACCTCTTAATTTCTACGTCCAATCAGATCATTTTCACATGATCACTCTTCAGCAGATCCTTCCACTGCTTCAAAGAGGCGACTTCCTTGCCACACTAGATCTCAAGGACTCCTACTTCCAAATTCCCATTCGCCCTGCTCACAGGAATTACCTAAGATTCACAGTGGACGGCCGGTATTATCAGTTCAAGGTCCTTCCATTTGGGGTGACCACAGCCCTCAGGGTGTTCACAAAGTGCCTTGCAGTAGTAGCAGCGCACTTAAGAAGGCAGAAAATCCACGCATTTCCATACCTGGACGACTGGCTCTTAAAAGCCAAGTCAAACGTCAGTGTGTTCATCACACTTATCAAATGATCCAGCTATTACACGACTTAGGGATCACACTAAACTACACCAAGTCACACCTTCAACCCTCCTACGTACATCAGTATCTACGAGCTACAATAGACACTTGCAAAGCTCTAGCATACCCCAATCCAGCCAGGATAGCCAGCATGCAAACCCTGATCACCAAGTTTCAGCCTCAACACTCTCTAAGCACAAGTGTTTATGCAGCTAATAGGGATGATGGCCTCTTGCATTTTCATCGTAACTCACGCAAGACTTCAGATGGGCCCTTTACAAGCATGTTTGGCATGCCAGTGGAATCAGGCTCCGGGACAATTTATAGATCTGATGTTGGTAGACAGCCAAACACATCGCTCTCTGCAGTGGTGGAACACACAAAACCTTTCCAAAGGACGGCCGTTCCTAGAGCCAGTTTCACAAATAGTGCTAACAACAGATGCATCGCTCACCGGCTGGGGAGCCCATCTCCTAAATCACACAATTCAGGGCAAGTGGACCACACAACAAAAAGCGCTCCACATCAGTCACCTAGAACCACTGGCAATATTTCTAGTTCCAAGTACATCTCCTCAACAAGGCTGCCTTAGTCCGGATGGACAATATGACAGCAATGTACTACATACAAAAGCAAGGAGGAACACATTCTTTGCAGCTGTCTCACCTAGCGCAAAGTATATGGAGGTGGGCCATTACACAAAACATATATCTCCTGGCAGAACATCTTCCAGGAGTAAACAATCAGATAGCGGATCTGTTAAGTCGTCAGACTCAACAAATACACGAATGGGAACTTCATCCACAAGTCCTTCAACCTTTCTTCCAAATGTGGGGCCAATCTGAGATAGATCTGTTCGCAACACACTCAAACCCAAAATGCCACACCTTCGCTGCCAGGTTCCCAAACCCGTTGTCCAAGGGCAATGCAATATGGATGAACTGGTCAGGGAGATTTGCGTACACTTTTCCGCCACTCCCACTCATCCCACTAGTAGTACGCAAGCTCAAACAGCCGTCTCTCAAGATGATCCTGGTTGCTCCCACATGGGCATGGCAACCATGGTTCACAACACTCCTCGAACTCTCAATAGTTCCACACCAAAAACTACATCTGTCCCCAAGACTGCTGACGCAGAACCATGGAGAGATAAGGCACCCAGATCCAGCACAACTGAATCTAGCAATCTGGCTCCTGAAATCTTAGAGTTCGGTTACCTGAACCTCCCACGGACTGTATGAATATTATTAAAAAAGCCAAACGCCTGACTACTAGAGCTTGCTATGCAGCTAAATGGAAAAGCTTTGTCATTTACTACAATAACAACAACATTGACCCATTAGATGCTTCAATTCAGAACATTATTTGCTATTTACTACATCTACAAAGATGACATTTTGCATACTCATCAATCAGATTACATCTAGCTGCTCTTGCAGCCTACTTACAAAACAGGTTACATTTGTCATTGTTTAGGGTACCTGCTATCAAAACCTTGATGGAAGGCCTTAAAACAATAATTCCAACCAGACTGCCACCATCTCCAGTGTGGAACCTAAACATTGTTCTTACTAGGCTCATGGGTCCCCCGAATGAGCCTTTACACAAATGTGAATTACAATTTCTTACATGGAAGGTAGCTTTCCTTGTCGCAATCACCTCTCTCAGGAGAGTAAGTGAGATTCCGGCTTTAACCGTACTAGAACCATTTTTACAAATACATCGCAACAAAGTGGTTCTTAGAACATTTCTTCCAAAGGTGATTTCTCCATTCCATCCTAATCAATCAGTAGAGTTACCAGTATTTTTCCAAAACCCTGATTCTGTAGCGGAAAGAGGTCTTCACACCCTTGATGTCAAAAGAGCTTTACTTTATTACATAGACAGAACTAAACACTTTAGGAAAACAAAACAACTGTTTGTGGCTTTCTCACCACCTCATAAAGGCAACTCAATTTTCAATGCTGGAATTGCCAGGTGGATAGTAAAATGCATTCAAATATGCTATCAGAAAGCAAAATGCATGTTAACAATTCCCCCTAGAGCGCACTCAACATGCCAGCTAGGGACTTCCATGGCATTTTTAGGGAACATTCCCCTAGAAGACATTTGTAAGGCAGCAACATGTTCTACTACATACACCTTCACCAAACACTATTGTGTAGATGTACAGGCAAACACTTTTTCAAACCACTGCAACAGATACAGGCAACCACCGCTAGGGGAGACACAGCTGTACAATCTATGCACAGAGTGTGAATTCTGCGACTCATATGCCTCGAACGGAAAATGCTACTTACCAGTATGCATCTGTTCTTGGCATGTATAGCTGCAGAGATTCACACGCCCCCCACCTCCTCGGAACCTGTATCTGTTCCAGTGTTATCTTAGATACTTTCTCATGGACATCTCTATTTCTTACAAACTCCATCATTTTCCTTCATGGCGAAAAACAATCTGAGGATGGAGTTGATGGCCATGCGCACTATCGTCCAAAGGAGAAGTCCCCTATCTTGTGACTACAAAAGACTTCTTCCGAGACAACAACAAGGTGCAAGCATCCGAGCCCCACACCAGATGGCCATCTATGCACAGAGTGTGAATCTCTGTAGCTCTACATGTCAAGAACAGATGCACACTGGTAAGTAGCATTTTCCTTCCTACAGGGAGCGGAGATTTGTATTTGTATTTGTAGTTGAATTTATAGGGCGCGCAGCTACCCACAAGGGGTCTCCCGGCGCCAATAGAGAAATGATTACGTGATGCCAAGGACAGCTAGAGAAACAAAGGTGATAAGCCCCCTCTTGGCTCTCCCTGACCTGGATGGGGTAGCTGGAACAAAGAGGGTTTTATAGCCATCCAGGTGCTAATTATTGTCTCCAGCCCAAGTTTCCTGGGGGCATATCACATCAAAACTCTTAACAAGGGCCAACCATTCGGTGTTCCCAATCTTACTCTTCAGCCCGCGATATTCCAAGAAAGAAATGTACACCCTCCATTCACACTCGATACCTGTTCCGGGGGCGACACATTTCCCTGGGATGCGGGTGCCACAGGGTCCGAGGGACCCACTCATCATCAATCGCAATCTTCCTATGAGCTCATAAGAGTAAACCTATTTGCTGTGCTTACCACTATAATCCCCTCTGCACGACCCCTATGGCCCACCTCTTGCAGCCGCTCGCGCTGGGACTATAGGTGGTAATAATTGGGTCTGTAGAAGTATCCCAGCGGGAGTGTCAAGATTGCTGAGTTCCAACACCTGTAGTTAGACTGGGCAACCGTGCTTAAGATTCGGTTTACCATGACTGGATTGTTAAAATTGATGATAATGCAGTCCCCAAGCCAGGATTTCTTGGCGCTACCAACCCACTGTGTCTGGCGCACCATGAGAATTTGGTTTTCCACCCTAAGCCCAGGGTCAGTGTTAGAATTGAGCCAGTGCACCACCTTATTGTTCAGCTGGTAAAAGTCTTCCTTGGTCCCGGGGTTGAGGCATGGTACTCTAGCTAACACCACAACAAGCGTCGTGGACTCTGGTAGGAGATGAATAGAGCCCAAACTAGGATAATAGTTATTCTAGTCCGGGGGCATCACTTCCAGCCCTTCCCACCTATCATCGGAACTGTACAATCCGCCCACTTTGAAACCCTGAGATTGCAGAGACTGAAAAGATACTGGGTTCTGGGTGCCCCCGCCCCCCTCCGGTTGGCTGGACGGTGCTGAGGGTCAGTCCTGGGCAATAGGTGCAGTTGTATCTCCTACCATGTGACTAGGCTGCTTCGTGATAGGCACTGCTCTGTCTCCTGCTTCTGTGCCACTACTACTGGGACTGGAAATGGTGGTCGAGATCGTAGGCCTTGTAAGAGGGATACTTGTGGAGAGAAGGACACGGTCCCTTTGCAAGTAGCTATCAGTGCAGACAGGTTGCTTTCCAGTGCAGAAAGTCGGAGTAGGATGGGGTCCAATTTAGCTCCAAATGCTGACAGCAAGGCTGCTTTGAGCATGTCTAATTATTAATCGGGTTTTGTAGAGCGCAAACAACCCGGAGGCCTCGTAGCGCTATGTACCGTCATACTAAAAGGAAGAGATTAAATGAACAGATGCGTTTTCAAAGCCTTCCGAAATTTTAGAAGGCTGGGTTCACTGCGAAGGGAGGTGGGCAGGGAGTTCCATTTCTTCGCGGCATTCCAAGAGAAGGAGCGTCCGCCCCATCTTGTCCGTCTGACTTTACTGACAGTAGCCAGAAAGGCAGTGCTGGATCTTAGGGATCTGTGAGGAAGATAGGGTTTTGCCAAGGAACAGATCATAGTAGGGGCATTCTTCCACATAGCTTTGTGCATAAAGCAAAGAGATTTAAATAGTACTCTAGCCTTAACAGGGAGCCAGTGCAGTTTCCTCAGGGCAGTGGTGGCTGACTCTCGTTTGTTGAGGCCCAGCAGGAGGCGGGCTGCAGCATTCTGGATCACCTGTAGCTTTTTGATTGTAAATGCGGGGGCACCTAGATATAGCGAGTTCCCGTAATCCAGACTAACAAAATTGCATCCAGGTTAGGCACTTCTGGTTGCATGTCAGGAGGACACATTATCCAGTATTAGGAAGCACATAGAGCAGAAGATTGTAGAGCTGGAATTGTTTAACGTAGCCCATGAAAAAACTCAGGTCTTCCCCCTTACTTAATTTTATAGTAACACAATAGAGAGGCTGGGCTCGTTTGTTATTATCAAGGAGCCTAGAACGCTGAAACTGAACCTTGTAAAATCGAGTAACCTCTGGTATACGGCCACATGCAGAGGAAAGAGGAAGGCTTTAACTGTAGCCCTGCGCAAGAAAGACTTGACATTAGTAAGAGGAGGCAGAAAGGAGTACTCAAGAGCCACAGTTTTAGCGAAGCGTGACTGGGAGGAACAGCACTGGCAGGAGCTTAAATCTGCCTCCCAGATGAAAGACCTAACCTTATTTTGGGAGTTAATTAATAAAGCCAATAGAAGGGGAGCTGATCCTATCCCAAACCACATTACAGAGCAACAATGGTACACCCATTTTCTCAACCTGTACTGTGGCGTACGAGAATCTCAGTCCCCACAAAGCGCTCCTGTAAGATCTGGATCAGAGAACTCTGTACCAGCAGAACCCTTTTCAATCAAAGAGGTACATGTGGTCATTAAGGGTATAGCCCCGGGAAAGGCTGCCGGCCCGATGGTCTTCCTGGAGATCTACTCTTATATGATCCTGTGCTTTGGGCCACATTTATTTCCCTCCTAATGAATCTTATTGCAAGGGGCCACGTCATCCCCGATTTGTGGAAGGGAGATGAGGTGGTAACCATATATATAAAAGGTGCTAGAGAGGACCCTGCCAACTACAGGCCGATTAGCTTAATTGATGTAATCCAGAAGGTAGTTGGCAGGGTCATTGTCTCCAGGATAGGGTCTTGGATGGAAGAAGGGAACATTCTCTCTCACTTCCAGGCAGGTTTCAGACAGAAGGTGGGCACGATGGACCAGGTATTCAGATTTTTTATGTTTTACTGGAAAATCATGACCATCGGGAAAGGCAGTCTATACCTAGCCTTTATAGACCTAAAGACCGCCTTCGGCTTGGTGCCCGCGATAAACTTTGGCAGGTGCTGCAAGACCTGGGCCTCCCCATTTCTCTTCTTGATTTTATTAAGAAACTTCACGAGGGGAACTGTGCCAAAATCAGATGGGGGATCCGGGGCAGTTGACAGAGAGGGTGGCAGTGAACAGGGGGGTACACCAGGGCTGTGTGTTGGCCCCGACTTTGTTCTCTCTCTTCGTTAATGGCGTGGTAGACCATTTGTGAGAGGACCCAGCTGATGCCCCAATCCTGGCGAAGGAGAAAACACCTACCCTGCTCTTTGTCGATGACACCCTCCTGATGTCTAAAAGCCCAGCAGGCCTTCAAAAACTACTGGATAGGTTTAGCTTGTTTTGTGTGGAAAGGGGCCTAACCATCAAGACCACCGAGACCAAGCTAATGACCCTGTCACCTTCAAAAAGATTTAGGAATAAAATCTCCCTTAATGGTATTCCACTAGAGGTGGTTGAGTCGTTTGACTATTTGGGAGTTCGGGTTAATAACAGGATGAATTGGAACTCCCACATGGCCAAAATGCTTCTCAACCACACACGAGTGTCAGGAGCAATTCTAAGAGAGCAGCGAGCGTCTACTAGTAAACCAATAGCTCCGGCCCTTATGGTGTACGAAGGGAAAGCATTGTCTTCGGCAGTATACAGGTCTGAATTATGGGGGTTTGAGAACACCATTGACCTGGTTATATCTGAGAATAATTTCCTTAGAGTTCTGGTTTCTCTTCCATCCCCCACCCCTTTAAAGCCCCTCTGTCAGGAAAAGGGTAAACGCTTGATTAAAGACATAGTACGTCTTCGCCCTCTATTATTTTGGGTACGTTTAAGAAGGACGCCTGAACTGGCAAATTATGCAGCAGCCTTCGACAAACTCATTAAATTGAACACCTGTAATAAGATCAAGTGGATAAGCAAACTTAGGCAGCTTGTCTCAAATATAGGGTTGAGCGAAACGTGGGCCAGCCAGTGCCCGCCACCCAAACAAACAATTAAGAAAGTATATTGGGAATGGGTGCAGGCGGAGGAGTTACATAGTTCCAAATGGGGGCCCCTTACCGAGCAGTTTCTGGAGCACAAACCTGTTAGGAAGCTCGAACCGTTTCTCGACTTGATTCAAAATCCCAGAGACAGGACACTCTATTTAAAGCTGAGGTTTGTAACCCTCCCGATTAATGAAATCACAGCAGGCTGGAACAAGTGTAATTCTCCATCTGTTCCCTGCCCAGGGTGTACAGCTCCCACGGAGTCAATAGCCCATTTTCTTTTTGCATGTAAAGCATATACGGTGGCGAGAAGAATATGGCTGAAACCAATCTGCAAAGAGCTGGGTTTTAGGCACCACAGGATGGCTCAACGTTAGCATCTGATACTACGTCCTTGGTCATTGTCTGCGGGGTAGCCAAGTACCTGGGTACTGCTTGGCATACACGTACAAAGTTGTTAAAGAAAAACATGAGTTAGGAGATAGCGGGTCCACTCCGATTGCTTTTCCTCGATTGTACTGTAGCGGCACTTTAGGTTTTTATTGTACATATTCTTTTTATTGTATTTTATTGTCCTGTATATTGGTTATATCTATAAATGGATTGTTTTTATGATTGGAGGATGTACCTACTTTTATGATAACATTTTTATCGAATAAAGTACATACAACAACAACAACACTTCTAGGTGGACTGCTGAAGATGACGGTGATCCAATGTTCTTTTTGCGTTTACAAGGGCCCACAACTGAGGGGCGCTTCCTCTTAGCGCCTCCTGGGACCCACCCCTTGCCAGGGGTCATGTCAGGGGCTGACCTAAAAATTGGAGACTGGGCACCGACCCGTGTGACAACTGGTGTGAGGGGGACGAAACCCCCAGCCTGGTCTTGAGGCATATCTTGAGGTATGTCCACCAAGCCTACTTGAGGAGACTGAGTATGGGAACCAGCATATGGAGCAACAGAAGAAACCCCTAGGGAAGGGTGGGAACGTGACCGAGATAATTGTCTAATAGCCAGTTCAATCTCCTTGTCCAGAACCCAAGCAGCATGCTGCAAAAAAAGCATCCTATCTATGACTTTTATGGTTTTTTCCATTTATAACACCAAATAAAGTTTGTTGAATCCCCTAGTTTAGAAGAAACATAGATTAGACAGTACTGGACCTTAAAGTAAGCCTTTTCTGCCTGCTATTGCTGCATTTGGTGAGCCAAGTCTACACAGGAAGTAACTTGATTGGTATGAAATAAAATCTTAGGCATCGCTATCTACTTATTATACCTTTAGGGCCCGATGTAGGTAATCTCAATTTTCCAATTCTTAAATACTGAATTTTACCAATTCGGTATTTAAGAATCGGTAAATATGATGTCGGTAAAAAATAGCTAAAATTTACAGATTCGGTAATATTCCTTATTACCGAATCGGTAATACCGATTCGGTAATGAGGAATACCTTCCCATTCATTCCTATGGGCCTGGAATAAATAGGAAGCCATTCACTATTACCGATTCAGTAAATACCGAATCGGTAATAGCGGGAGCATATTCAAGGGTGACAGGGTGTTACATTGACACCATCTTACACCCCTGAATCGTGCATGTGTGCACATGTGGCGCACATACATGCCCTTTAGGGCAGGTATGTTTGCCACATGGCACTTTGAAAAAAGCAAATAATTGCTTTTTTAAAGGTATTTGGTACAACAAGTTGGTGGAAAATAGAGAATGCTTAAAGCAAAAAGGAACTCACTTTGTTATAAATGAATCTCGGACCCTAGTATAAATTTCCCGATTCATGCCCTTATATAGGTTTACTTTATCATTCCCTTATATAGGCATAGAAATCATTACCATATTTGGCCCAAACCATACAGCCCAAATACGGCATGGATACTTCCATTAAGCTCCAAGAATTAACAACGTTTTCTTGGAAAAACCCGCCTTCAGCAGCCCGGGACTTCCCCCTGCTTGAATATTAAGTTCTCCTAGAACTCCCGGCGTTTTCCAAAAAATGAGCCTTTGAGTGACGTTATTAAGTCCAAACATGCGTCAAACTCGGCACCTTCAAAGTATAAATATGCCTTGATTTGCCTAAACAAACACACAGTGGTTTGGAGCAGATCGACTATCTACTTGCCCGACGCCCTGCAGCAGCAAGTGCCAAAGGAAGCCGACCCTCCAGCAGACGCACTGCGAGACTCTGTCATTTCTCTTGCCGAGAAATCCAGCACCAGTGTTTCCGGGCAACCCTTGCGGGTATCTGGGAAATCGAGTCCTGAGAACGAGATACAAGACCTCCTTCATTCTAGAACAAAGGTACGGAGCTGATTAGACCTCCTAGAGAATTATTGGAATCAGATTCCTGGCAGAGAACTCTCAGACTTAAACTCCTCCTCTAATACTCTCTCCCTCTTACCAGACTTAGGTTAGGTACACCGGGGTAGGTGTATTCTAGAAGCACCAGTTGAGTATTTTAGTCATCGTTTTATCACTGTATGTATTTTATACATTTTATACATTTTATTCACTTTATGGCTTTTAAACCATATCATGCTTTTACAGTATTACTTTATAATACTGTTCGTATTATATGCATTGTACTTCATAGTAAGTTTTGCTATTGTAGCAGTTCATTTTCAATGCTTGAGAAAAAAGACTGTTCAATAAATACCTTTTTATTGAAAATGTCTGTCTCTATTTCTCTTGCACCTCTGGTCAAACTAAGCATGCACGATTGACTGAGTGAAACAGTTATCTATTGTTTACGCGACTCTAGAGATTTGATTTCTTATTCTTGGGAAACAAAGTTGTCATGTTTTATGCGGTTGTCAGAAACTAATCCCTTCTTGTTTATTCGAGAACGTTTCTAGTGACCTCTGAGCTAGCTGGCACTCACAATTAAGTCTAATATAGCCGGTAGAGACCTAGTAGACCTCAGTCCTACATCTAAACTAATCTAATCCTTGCAAGGATCCAAAGCAAGGATTGGCTGCTCTAGTTGTCAGAAGGACGCTAGAACAGTATTTAAGACAGGCAAATTAGGCGGCCAACTACTTGGGAATAGCCTCTTGGACAGATCAGAGGTGTTTCCGCTAAATGTATATTACTTGTACACTTAATGAGAGCGAAATACTGAATTTTTAAAAATCCCCGTTTTGTCCGTTTTTTTGCTGTATTATTTAGGCACTGTACCCTGCTTTTAAAAATCATTGTGATTGCATACCTGCACCCGTTTTTCGCCACATTACTGTGTTTAGAGCTGAGCTTTTCTATCAGGGAAGGGCACCACACTGCCTGAACGGCAGACATCTTTGGTGAGGGCAAGGATCCAAAGCAAGGATTGGCTGCTCTAGTTGTCAGAAGGACGCTAGAACAGTATTTAAGACAGGCAAATTAGGCGGCCAACTACTTGGGAATAGCCTCTTGGACAGATCAGAGGTGTTTCCGCTAAATGTATATTACTTGTACACTTAATGAGAGCGAAATACTGAATTTTTAAAAATCCCCGTTTTGTCCGTTTTTTTGCTGTATTATTTAGGCACTGTACCCTGCTTTTCAAAATCATTGTGATTGCATACCTGCACCCGTTTTTCGCCACATTACTGTGTTTAGAGCTGAGCTTTTCTATCAGGGAAGGGCACCACACTGCCTGAACGGCAGACATCTTTGGTGAGGGCAAGGATCCAAAGCAAGGATTGGCTGCTCTAGTTGTCAGAAGGACGCTAGAACAGTATTTAAGACAGCCATGCTGACGCGCAGCGGGCACGCGCGGCGGGCTCGCCGGAGCATCGCCGGAGTTGCGCCAGAGTCCAGCCCGTCTGCGCCCGTCCGCGCACGGACGGGCTCGGGGGCAGGGACCTCTGGACTAATGCGCTCCTACACCTCGGAAGACCTACGTAATCTGGATAAGGGTGAGGCTTGCCTTGATAACAACACCCTGAAGATACTAAGAACACATGCTATCTACAAACCATTGAACATTATACATCAAGATGCATTCTCCACCCTGAAAATAGCATATCTAAATACCAGATCACTCCACTGCCACCACGTCGAGGTCTATAACCTGTTGCAAAACAACGACACTGATATACTGACCTTAACAGAGACCTGGATGAGTGAGAGCTCAATGCCAGACATCCTGGCCGCCCTCCCCAGCGGCTATGATGCTTTATGGCAAAACCGCCCAGGAAACACACGGGGAGGAGGGGTAGCTGTGATTTTCAAAAAGATGCTGTCAGTAGAAATCCTACTATCAGAGACAGTCGACCTGGCTGATCTGCTTGGGGTGAAAGTCACAGTAAACAGCTCATGCTGGGAGGTGTTAGCGGTCTATCGCCCCCCCAACGCAACCCCAACCTTCCAGGACTTATTCGCACCCATCATATCTGACCTTTGTACTCGCTACTCGAAAATCTTAGTCACAGGAGACTTCAACTTGCACTGGGATAAACCTCACTGGGACGCTCCTATGCGCCATTTGGACACTTTGATGTCAGCGCTAAACTTTAACCAGATCGTGAATGTCCCCACGCACACCAAAGGTCATACCCTTGACCTGGTATGGACTACAGACCCCTCACTAACGCTGAAAGAAGTTGCCCCATGTATCTGGTCTGATCACTACCTAATTTCCTGTGAGCTACGTATTAAGGGCCAAATAATCAAACCAACATTGGAGGCTAGGAAAACCCGCAAATGGGCAGAGGTCGATTTGAGGACCCTGACCGAGGTATTCCTGCCCAGAGATTGCCCCCCGAACTTAGATCATAGTCTAGATCAGCAATACGCGGATTTAACGCATTCCCTGACACTAGCTATTGATCAGATAGCGCCAATAAAAATGAAGGCGCTAAAAGGCCCGGGTAAGGATGCCCCTTGGTTCACGCCAGCACTGAGGGACCATAAAAAGAAACTTAGAGACCTAGAAAGAAGCTGGAGGAAAACTAAACTGGACTCAGCCAGGAACCTCTACCGTGCCTCCTTGAACGCATACAAAAAACACATCATCCTTGCCAACTACGAATCCCGTCTAAGTAAGGCAGTCAACGTGCAGAAAGAGACTTTTAAGATCCTGTCGGAGTTGACCAAAAAACCAGACAGCGTTCAGTCTCCCATAAACTGCAATTGCTTTCAGGATTATTTCTTGGAGAAAGTAAAAACCATCATCCAGGACATAAAAAATGGGCCGCTTAATGGAATGGCTACACCTATAATCCCCCAAAATCAAACTGACTGTGCTATCACACTGTTTCCAGAGATTGACATCTTGAGCCTGCAGCAGTTGATGGCCAGAATCAAATCTGGATCTCCAGCGGACCCTTGTCCACCTAAAGTTTTTCAGGCAGCCCGTCCACTATTGGAGGAGCAAGTCATCCATCTCCTAAATAGATCCCTGGAATTAGGACAACTACCAGTAGCACTTAAGGAAGCGCGGGTAAGACCGCTGTTGAAAAAACCTGGCGCAGACCCCGCAATACTAAAAAACTATAGGCCGATCTCTCAGCTACCATTCCTCTCTAAAGTACTGGAGCAACATGTATTAAAATCTTTGTCCATGTACTTGGAGTCCCACTCCCTGCTTCACGAACGACAAGCAGGGTTCCGAGCACACCACAGCACCGAGTTGGTGATGCTCTCGGTGCTGGATGAATTGAGAGGCTTGGCTGACGGTAAAAAAACGAGCGCCCTGATGTTATTAGACCTTTCAGCGGCGTTCGATACCGTCAGTCATGCGCTGCTACTGGAAAGGCTGAGTGACTTTGGCATCAAAGGCCGGGCTTTCGAGTGGTTGCAGTCCTTTCTGTCAGGAAGGACACAAAGAATACAACTCGGAGAAGAAATCTCCGCAGTGGGAGAAATAGAATGTGGGGTACCTCAGGCATCGGCCCTATCCCCACTGCTGTTTAACCTATATCTGCAGCCTCTGATTGCCTCCCTGGCGAGTATGGGCTGCACAGTATATAACTACGCAGACGACACGCAGCTGCTGCTGAGTGTTGACAATACAAACACCGCCTGTTAGACCTGGCACCTTGGCGTGAGTTTCCCTTCCACTTTTTGCTGATGTGCCTCCGATGTTTTGCTGGTTTTCCGATACTCAGGGCACTGCGCCACGGCCGACCCGTGCCGCAGTGCAAGTGCTCCCTACTGTAAATTGTACATGCGATTGGTATCCATGATTGGTTCATTGGATTTACTGTTAGTCCCTAGTAAAGTGCACTAGGAGTGCCGGGGCTTGTAGATGCCAATACTGCTAGTGGGCCTGCAGCGCTGGTTGCGCCACCCACCGAAGCACCGAAGCAGCCGTAAAGATGTGTCTGGGGACTGCGACCGCAGAACCCGCCTGCGGTCTCGTACTGTCACGCTAGCTGGGCAAGTGCACCCACTTGCCAGCCCCTGAACCTTCCCTTGACTACATATTAGTCACCCCTATGGTAGGCCTGCGGGCAGGGTGCGTTGTAGGTGTAAGGTAGGACAAGCCCTGATGTGTGTGGCATGTCCTAGTAGTGACTTACAACCAAAATCGTATTTCACTATTGAAGGCTACCTGCTTCCGTTAGGCCAGACTGAGCTGCTGGAATTATTACACCCTATAATCCCAGCAGGCTCAAGGAGCATGGTAGCGAGTCGTGTTTAGTATGCCTGAACTCAGGATGATAAAATATTTCTTGTAGTCAAGTTTATTTTAGTATCCTGTGTTTGCAAATGCTACTTTTAGAAAGTTAGCATTTGCTTGCCTAACCATTTCAGCCCGCCTCTGCTGGTATGTGTATCTGACTTTCTGGGATGTGTGAGTGACAGGGCTGGGGGGATGACAGGTGGTGAATGCATAGATTACACCTTAGTGGGAGGTAGGAGTGGCTCTTGACTCTGGATCTTGCTGTGCTCTGCCACCACAATGCTGGCTCCACCCTCCTGGGGAGCGACTGATGACTCAGCCGACATCTGGCCCAGGAAGGGCGAAGCCCCATCAACAAGGTACTCTGGCTGCCCCTGTCCGCACAATGCTGGCTCCACCTCCTGTGGGGCGTCTGATGCGCCTGCCCCTCACACTGAAAGCAGAAGCCGGATTACGCCACCCGAGTACTCAAGGACTGAAAGTGGCTATGCAAAGGCCCCCCTGGCCTGCGAGAACAAAAGAAATACCGTATAAAAGAAGGAGCCCTGCTCCTTGAAAATTAGATCCGGTTTGGGCTACAGAAGGAACTCTGCCCGACGAGAAGGACCGTGAAGGACAAGGAAGAGTGCTGTCCCTTGCCTGTGTCTGGTGCCTTGCTGCCGAAAGAGAGGAAAAAGGAAAGACTGCGAGAAGACTTTTGCTTTACAAGACTTTGTGCCAAACTCTGCTGAAACGATCTCCAAGGGCTTGCTGCTGAACTTGCCCCCTGACCAGCGCCCCAGGACCAGTGGGCGCTACACCCTGAAGAAAGCGACTGTGTGTGCTGCTATCGCTGCAGTACCGACAGAGGAGTCTGGGAGCGCTGGGCATCCCTGCCACACTCCCCGTAATCCAAGGTATCGACATCCTCCCGAACACCGTGACTGGCGCCCCAAAGCAACAGCGAGAGCAAAGTGAGGTCCAGCCGCCGCTGGCCCGAACACCGTGACCGCATCTGCACCGGGAACCCTAGAGCAAAGTAAAGGAGGACCCGTCCGGTCCAAGCTCCCGAATTGACTGTGCCTCGAGCCGTCAATCCACCTGCGAAGACGGACAGCCGCCCTGTGAGAACCCCCCTCTGGTCGGTATCCTGCCCGACAGCCCCGCTGTGAGCGCGTAGCTACAACCGGCCCTTGGCTGGGTACGTCCTGCACTTGGGGACCGTACTGCCACTGGCCGCCACCACAGCAGCCGCCGCCTCCAGGGTTGGAGAGAACGCCGAAGGAAGGACCCTGCCACAGAACACCGCTGCCCCGGATGACCCGTGAACTGCTTGGCTGAGAGCCGCAACGAACAGCGACCCCGGGAAGGCAACGCGACGTGGGACAGCTCCCCTGGAAGCCGCCTGCTCCACAAGAACTTTGTTGAACTGGGCAGAAGGCCCTAAAGAACGCTTATTTGCTGGAAAGAACTGTGGCAACTTGAACTAAGTAACTTGGAACCGCTATTTGAAAGTTTGATAACTGTACTCACAAGCCTGCTTGAAATTTATATAAAGATATATATTTTTACAGAATACAGTTTGGTGTCATTGTGTAGTGGGTTGGTTGTGAGGGTGTAATATTGCAAGTGTTTAACCCTATGTGCCCCAAAGATTAGCCTACGACTGCTTAAGCCACACTACCTAGAGGGTAAGCAGAGGTTGTCTGGAAGGTAACCCTCAGCCCTGACGAGGAAGAGAGAGTCCCTGCTTGTCGCTAGTGTTGCACTGCGCCAACTAGAGCCTCCCCCTTCCTACATTGGTGGCAGCGGTGGGATTTTCGAATCCACATTTGCAATATCTATACCTGAGCTTCTAACCATTGCACAGTGATTACAGTCCAGTTACTTAGCCACAGACTTTACTTTTGAATTTTGCCGAAAGAAGATTCCGAGTGTGAGAACCATGCATGGCACGAAGAGCCTGGATGGAGCGGAGTCCACGACCTCGGAGGTGTTGGAGGTCGAGTGGGACGCCGCGAAGCTGGATAAATACTCAAAGAATGAGCTGAAGTTTTTTTGCAAGAAACTCAAGGTTCCGCACGCTGGTTGCAAGAATAAGCCAGAGCTCTGCAAGGCCCTGAAAGCCTGGATAGAGTCCAGGAAGGCCCCGGAGGATCAAGATGCCCTCGCGGAGCAAGATGCAACTGAGGAGCAAAATGCACTTGGGGATCTGGTGGATCTCGAAAGGCAAGACAGCGTGCACAGCTTTGGTAAAGGCCTGTCGCCAGAGGAGCTGGCAGATAGGAAAGAAACAAGGAATCACGAGAGGAAGCTGGCAGAATTGAAAATCCAACTGGAGCTTGAAACAAAAAGAATGGCGCTGAAAGAGCGAAAGCACCAAATGGATTACGAATTGAAAATGAGGGAGATGAGTCTGAAGGAGAGAAACTTGGATCATCCTCCCTCTGGTGGCAGCACATCGCCAGTGCAGGTAGAGTCAAGAGTGCACATCCCTAAGGACGTAGTTAAGGAGTTCTTTAAGGGGGATGACATAGGACAATGGTTTAGGGCATACGAGGTAGCCATGTCCTCCCACTGGGTCCCTGACAAGGATTGGGGAGCGGGGTTGTGGGGAAGGTTCCTTAGCGAAGGGCGAGATACCTTGCTAGATTTGCCCGTTGAAAATCAGAGATCCTATTCCCACATGAAAGAAGCTTTAATGAACAGGTACGGGCTTACCCCTGAAATGTATAGACAGAAGTTTAGGGGATGTACTAAGCGGCCTGGGAATACGTATGTGGAATATGTGACTTATTTTTGCAGAGCACTGGATGGTTGGGTGAAGGGTAGCAAGGTGAATGATTTTCAAGGTCTCTTTGATTTGATTGCATGGGAGCACTTGTCTGATCACTGTTTTCCTGAGTTACGCCAACACCTGATCGATAGCAAGCTGTCCAACCTGAGGAAGCTTGCTGAGGAGGCGGACCGCTGGCTCAGCACCAGGGTCCACAAGGGTCCCGTGGGAGACTCCGCCAAGAGTGGGCAGGGTCCCCAGCAGAAGAGTGGGGGGGACAAGGGGGGAAAACAGAAAGGGTTCCAAAAAGGCCCCCAAAGTAGTTCCCAGGGGAACCAGCAGCAAGGTTCTCAGCCTCCCCCACCCCCAAAGCAGAATGGGGCCCGACAGGTAAACCTGTTCCAAAGGGGCCCTTCAATTGTTACAAATGTGGCGAGCCTGGGCACATATCCAGTGACCCCAAGTGTCGCCTGTTTGGAAAATCCGCACCCACTGGTGCTCCGCCCCGTCAAGTGACTAGTGTTCACTTAGGAGAAGAAGTGATGGTCCCGGGGGGTGGAGATCCCGTTCACATGACCCTAGTCTCACTAGGAGACAGTGAGATGATCCCTACGAACTACCTGCCCTCTAACACTAAGAAATATGGGCAGGTGGTGATCATAAATGGTAAGGAAGCTGAGGCTCTTAGAGATACAGGAGCCAGTGTGACTGCAGTGAGGCAGCACCTGGTGTCTCAAGAGCAGGTTGTACCCCATGCCTACTGTAGGGTTATCAATGCTGATAATTCAGAGAGTCAGTGTCCGATGGCTCAAGTTCCCTTCGAGTGGGGGGGGGTCTCTGGTACTCTGCAGGTCTGTGTAAGAAAAACCATGCCTGTTGACTGTTTGCTAGGGAATGACTTGGAGCACTCCCCTTGGGAAAAGGTGGAGAAGACGACTCACCTGCGGATGGTGGGTCTGCCTGACTGGGCGTGCGTGACCACCCGGTCAATGGCAGCCAGTAGGGGTGATCAAGAGGTCCTGGGGCCTGAAGGAGAGGCCCAGGAACCGGCCTTAGAGAGAAGGCGCAGGGGGCGCGGGAAACCGGTCCCTGAAGTTCCCACGGTCCAGGAGGAAGCAGACCTTGAGGGGGATGCCCTGGAGCCTACAGGGGAACAGATCGCCGAACTGGGGGACCTGCCTGAGCTGACCCATTGGCAGCAAGAAGGAGGACCCTCCAGGGAGGAATTGTGCAAGGAGCAGAAAGAATGCCCTTCTCTCGTGGGTATGCGGCAGCAGGCCGCAGACCAGGCCAATGGTGTTCAGGCCAAAACACATTATGTGTACTGGGAGAACGACCTCCTGTATTCAGAGCCTAAGGCTGCTGAACCTGGGTCAGCCCGTGTGCTGGTGGTACCCCAGAAGTTCAGAGCCTTCCTACTGGGTCTGGCTCATGATGTGCCTTTAGCAGGACATTTGGGGATGGACAAGACCTATGACAGGCTTGTCACCCACTTTTACTGGCCCCAAATGCACAAGAGCTCAGACGCTCATTGTAGAACCTGTCCGACTTGCCAGGCAAGTGGGAAGACCGGAGGGAAGAACAAGGCTCCCCTCCAACCCTTCCCTGTGGTCGGTACGCCATTCCAGCGAGTGGGTATTGATATCGTTGGGCCTCTGGACCCCAAGACAGCCATGGGCAACAGGTTCATCCTGGTCTTGGTGGATCATGCCACCCGGTACCCTGAAGCCATCCCTCTGAGGACAGTGACGGCCCCCGTGGTGGGACGTGCACTGATGGGAATTTTCTCACGAGTAGGATTCCCTCTAGAGGTGGTGAGCGACAGGGGGACCAACTTCATATCCAAGTATATGAAGTCCCTTTGGCAAGAGTGTGGCGTAACGTACAAGTTCACCACACCTTACCATCCCCAAGGTAACGGGTTGGTTGAGAGATTCAACCGAACCCTGAAAGGCATGATCATGGGCCTAGAAGGTCCAATGAGGCGTAAGTGGGACGTCCTCTTACCATGCCTGCTCTTTGCATATCGCGAGGTACCACAGAAGTCCCTAGGGTTCAGCCCCTTTGAACTGCTGTACGGTCACCCCGTGAGAGGACCCCTGAGTTTGGTAAAGGAAGGCTGGGAGCAATCTCCCAGGAAACCTCCCCAGAATGTATATAGCTACATGCTGGCCTTCAGAAACCAAACCAGACGCTTCAGACAACTTGCCGAGGCAAATCTGGAAGCGAGCCAGGAGGAGATGAAGCGGTGGTACGACCAGAATGCCACTCTGGTCGAGCTTCAGCCTGGACAAGAGGTGTATGTCCTGGCCCCAGTGGAGCCCTGTGCCCTTCAGGATAAGTGGACAGGCCCATTTGAGGTTGTGGAGCGCAAGAGCCCAGTGACATACTTGGTGGACATGAAGATGCCCAGGAACCCTTTGAGGGTCCTACATGTCAACCGCCTCAAGCCCCACTTACGAAGGTCCGAAGTGGGCATGTTGTTGGCAACTGATGACGGAATGGAGGAGGAGTCGGAGCCTCTTCCTGACCTCTTAGTGGCCTGTGAGAAGGACGGGTCAGTGGATGGAGTTAACCTCTCACCCACCCTGACCCCCGAACAACAGGAAGGCTGCCGCCAGTTGCTGGGGCAGTTTCCAGATCTGTTCTCCCTGGTTCCGAGTGTCACAGATTGGTGCGTCCATGACGTGGACACTGGAGACAGCTTACCTGTGAAGCATAAGGCTTACAGAGTGACTGACAGGGTCCGGGCCTGCATCAAGGAGGAGGTCTCCAAGATGCTTGCCCTTGGGGTGGTTGAGTCTTCCAGCAGTCCTTGGTCCAGCCCCGTGGTCTTGGTCCCAAAGGCTGCTTCGCCGGGAGCCACACCCGAACTCCGGTTCTGTGTGGACTACAGAGGACTCAATTCAGTCACGAAGACTGACGCGCACCCCATCCTCAGAGCTGATGAGCTCATTGATCGGCTAGGGGCTGCTCGGTTCCTCAGCACGTTTGATTTAACGTCTGGGTACTGGCAGATCGCCTTGACCGATGGGGCAAAGGAGAGGTCGGCATTCTCGACACCAGATGGGCATTTCCAGTTCCGGGTTATGCCATTTGGGATGAAGAATGCCCCTGCCACCTTTCAGAGATTGGTCAACCAGGTGTTGGCTGGGCTGGACGAGTTCAGTGCCGCCTACCTGGATGACATCGCGGTGTTCAGTGGCACCTGGCCAGAACACCTGCGACACCTCTGGGAAGTGTTGATGGCCCTGCGCAGAGCAGGCCTCACAATCAAGGCAAGCAAGTGCCAGATTGGGCAGGGTTCAGTGGTGTACTTGGGACACCAAGTTGGGAGTGGCAAGGTAGCACCCTTGCAACCCAAAATCGAGACCATCCTGGCTTGGGAACCCCCCAAGACCCAGACTGCAGTGAGAGCCTTCCTGGGGCTCACTGGGTATTACAGGAGGTTTGTCAAGGGCTATGGCACGATTGTGACCCCCTTGACAGAGCTGACTTCGAAGAAGCAGCCCAGGAATGTGATTTGGACTGACACCTGTCAGAAGGCTTTTGACACCCTGAAGACTGCCATGTGCACGGCGCCCGTGCTCCTGGCTCCTGATTTCTCCAAGGAATTCATAGTGCAAACAGACGCTTCAGAGCATGGTGTAGGGGCTGTTCTTTCACAGATGACTGATGAGGGCTTTGACCAACCCGTAGCCTTCATAAGTAGGAGGTTACTTCCACGGGAAAGTAGGTGGAGTGCAATAGAGCGTGAAGCATTTGCTGCGGTCTGGGCGCTGACGAAGCTAAGACCCTACTTGTTTGGGTCTCACTTCCGAGTTCAGACGGACCACAGGCCCCTCAGATGGTTGATGCAAATGAGGGGTGAGAACCCGAAACTGTTGAGGTGGTCCATTTCTCTACAGAGTATGGACTTTACGGTGGAACACCGCCCTGGCACCGATCACGCCAACGCTGACGGTCTGTCCAGATTTTTCCGCCTTAGTGATGTGGAACTCCCTGGGGAAGGGTAGTTCCCCCCACATTTCAGCTGGAGGGGACACATGTTAGACCTGGCACCTTGGCGTGAGTTTCCCTTCCACTTTTTGCTGATGTGCCTCCGATGTTTTGCTGGTTTTCCGATACTCAGGGCACTGCGCCACGGCCGACCCGTGCCGCAGTGCAAGTGCTCCCTACTGTAAATTGTACATGCGATTGGTATCCATGATTGGTTCATTGGATTTACTGTTAGTCCCTAGTAAAGTGCACTAGGAGTGCCGGGGCTTGTAGATGCCAATACTGCTAGTGGGCTGGCACCGAAGCAGCCGTAAAGATGTGTCTGGGGACTGCGACCGCAGAACCCGCGTGCGGTCTCGTACTGTCACGCTAGCTGGGCAAGTGCACCCACTTGCCAGCCCCTGAACCTTCCCTTGACTACATATTAGTCACCCCTATGGTAGGCCTGCGGGCAGGGTGCGTTGTAGGTGTAAGGTAGGACAAGCCCTGATGTGTGTGGCATGTCCTAGTAGTGACTTACAACCAAAATCGTATTTCACTATTGAAGGCTACCTGCTTCCGTTAGGCCAGACTGAGCTGCTGGAATTATTACACCCTATAATCCCAGCAGGCTCAAGGAGCATGGTAGCGAGTCGTGTTTAGTATGCCTGAACTCAGGATGATAAAATATTTCTTGTAGTCAAGTTTATTTTAGTATCCTGTGTTTGCAAATGCTACTTTTAGAAAGTTAGCATTTGCTTGCCTAACCATTTCAGCCCGCCTCTGCTGGTATGTGTATCTGACTGTCTGGGATGTGTGAGTGACAGGGCTGGGGGGATGACAGGTGGTGAATGCATAGATTACACCTTAGTGGGAGGTAGGAGTGGCTCTTGACTCTGGATCTTGCTGTGCTCTGCCACCACAATGCTGGCTCCACCCTCCTGGGGAGCGACTGATGACTCAGCCGACATCTGGCCCAGGAAGGGCGAAGCCCCATCAACAAGGTACTCTGGCTGCCCCTGTCCGCACAATACTGGCTCCACCTCCTGTGGGGCGTCTGATGCGCCTGCCCCTCACACTGAAAGCAGAAGCCGGATTACGCCACCCGAGTACTCAAGGACTGAAAGTGGCTATGCAAAGGCCCCCCTGGCCTGCGAGAACAAAAGAAATACCGTATAAAAGAAGGAGCCCTGCTCCTTGAAAATTAGATCCGGTTTGGGCTACAGAAGGAACTCTGCCCGACGAGAAGGACCGTGAAGGACAAGGAAGAGTGCTGTCTCTTGCCTGTGTCTGGTGCCTTGCTGCCGATGGAGAGGAAAAAGGAAAGACTGTGAGAAGACTTTTGCTTTACAAGACTTTGTGCCAAACTCTGCTGAAACGATCTCCAAGGGCTTGCTGCTGAACTTGCCCCCTGACCAGCGCCCCAGGACCAGTGGGCGCTACACCCTGAAGAAAGCGACTGTGTGTGCTGCTATCGCTGCAGTACCGACAGAGGAGTCTGGGAGCGCTGGGCATCCCTGCCACGCTCCCCGTAATCCAAGGCATCGACATCCTCCCGAACACCGTGACTGGCGCCCCAAAGCAACAGCGAGAGCAAAGTGAGGTCCAGCCGCCGCTGGCCCGAACACCGTGACCGCATCTGCACCGGGAACCCTAGAGCAAAGTAAAGGAGGACCCGTCCGGTCCAAGCTCCCGAATTGACTGTGCCTCGAGCCGTCAATCCACCTGCGAAGACGGACAGCCGCCCTGTGAGAACCCCCCTCTGGTCGGTATCCTGCCCGACAGCCCCGCTGTGAGCGCGTAGCTACAACCGGCCCTTGGCTGGGTACGTCCTGTACTTGGGGACCGTACTGCCACTGGCCGCCACCACAGCAGCCGCCGCCTCCAGGGTTGGAGAGAACGCCGAAGGAAGGACCCTGCCACAGAACACCGCTGCCCCGGATGACCCGTGAACTGCTCGGCTGAGAGCCGCAACGAACAGCGACCCCGGGAAGGCAACGCGACGTGGGACAGCTCCCCTGGAAGCCGCCGGCTCCACAAGAACTTTGTTGAACTGGGCAGAAGGCCCTAAAGAACGCTTATTTGCTGGAAAGAACTGTGGCAACTTGAAATAAGTAACTTGGAACCGCTATTTGAAAGTTTGATAACTGTACTCACAAGCCTGCTTGAAATTTATATAAAGATATATATTTTTACAGAATACAGTTTGGTGTCATTGTGTAGTGGGTTGGTTGTGAGGGTGTAATATTGCAAGTGTTTAACCCTATGTGCCCCAAAGATTAGCCTACGACTGCTTAAGCCACACTACCTAGAGGGTAAGCAGAGGTTGTCTGGAAGGTAACCCTCAGCCCTGACGAGGAAGAGTCCCTGCTTGTCGCTAGTGTTGCACTGCGCCAACTAGAGCCTCCCCCTTCCTACACCGCCCAACTCCACACTCAGAATATTTTGAGACACACGGTCCAGTGGATGACAGGAAACCTCCTAAAAATCAATCCAGACAAGACTGAGGTCTTGGTTATTTCATCTACCACCTCACCATGGTGTGACCTCTACTGGCCCGCAGAGTTAGGTCCAGCCCCAAAACCCAGTTTGAACGTGAAGAGCCTGGGGATCAAACTGGATTGTGACCTCTCTATGGTCAGCCAAATCTCTTCAGTGGTGGGCAGCTGTACTAATATCATCCGACAGCTACGGAAATTAGTGCCTATCATTTCCCAATCTATGCTACGTTCCATCGTCGCAGCTACTGTGATTTCACGCATAGATTATGGAAATGCCCTCTACCTTGGCCTACCAAAAACCTTGATAAGTAGGCTACAGGTGGTGATGAATGATGCTGCTCGTCTTATCTTCAGACAGCCAAGACACACTAAAGCATCCCCCCTGCTACAAAGCCTCCACTGGCTCCCTATTAAGGAGCGAGTGGAATTTAAAAATCTGTGCATCGCCCATAAAACCATCTATGGCATGGCACCTGCTTACATCAAAGATCGCCTGGCAATGTATAGCCCAAAGAGAGCTCTTAGGTCCTCAGACTCTCAGCTATTAGTCTGCCCTCGGTACAAACTTGCCACCAAGGGCGGTAGAGCCTTTTCGGTGCTGGTTCCGCATCTATGGAACACACTACCTGAGCCACTACGAAAGGAAGGAAACCTCCTACGTTTCAGAAAGGGGCTGAAAACGCTGTTGTTCAGGAGAGCCCTGTGAGCCACGTAGGCTAGTGGATGCCCTCTGTACTGTCAAAGTTGTTGTTTACCATCGATTCCTGAGCGCTTAGAGGCCTGTAGGTGATTGAGCACGCTACAAATCAAAAATAACAATAACAATAACAATAAACTACAGGATATATTATTCCAATGCGCAGAGCCTATTGGGAATATAGGAACTACACTACATGGCGCCCAACGTTTGGTAAGGCGATAATTTAACGCTAGATACTAGAGTAACTCAGTTGTGCTCTTCACACAGACCCCTCTTTCCCGTAAAAACTCCAGTAGACGTCTGGAGTGGGTAAAAGGGCATAATATCCGCCAAAACTTAGAAGGACGAGAATCCTATGTCTTAGTTTTTGGTTTATTCAACGTTGAAGGATACAGTGTTACAAAAATATTGTGCACCTAATCTTTGTCTCCTTGAATTCAAAATAAATAAAAATGAGTGACGACGAAAGGAAGAGAGCTAGAATATACGCTCAAGGAGTGTTAGACAACACAACCTTCCCAGAAACAGACCCGGATGCTAGGGGCATCCCGGCAAATGTAAAGAAAAACCATAACTATAACACTTAGAGAACATGGGGTATCTTTGAGAGGTGGTCAAGTCATATTTGTGATAGAGGCACACAAATATCGGCAGACAGAGGTATTCTACTCTTGGATTACTTTTCCACAAGCAAATCCAGTAACAAAAGAGTTCCACTACTACAAAGCAGAGGAACCTCCAGAGGAAAATGTTCCTTTTGAGGACATTGAAATTCCACTAACTTACCAGGAGCATCAGCTCTGGTTTAAAGGCGCCCTAAAACATCAAAATCACATTACCAGGCTCGGTCAACTAGGTAGACCAGGAGCTATATGGCCGGTTCTAGCCAGCTATACACCACATCCTGACATTGAAGAAATGTCAGACAGAGAACTTTTTAGCTCAGCTAAAACAATTAATAAAAGCATATAGGCAATTAGTTCAATTAACAATTGACAGTCCAACCTGCTACCAGAAGTTAAAAGAAACAGATATAGCAGACCAACCTTATGAGCTTGCCAGAATTATTGAAAAATCATATGAAGAATTAGGTAGAGATAGTTTGGGTGGAAAACCATTGACGCCCCAACTAACTGAAAATCCTGAAAAAACATTTATTAAGAATAATCTCATTACTCCAAAAAAGAAGTGGGAGAGTAATAAACAAACTCTTCCTAGAGAAAAATATTCTCAACCCAGAGGAAGATCTCCCCAACAGAGACAAGTCTCCCCGAAGGGAGCCCTCTGAAAAAAGATATAATCTTAGGAATAGGGATAATTTGAAAAAACCTGATAGATATCAAGATAATGATAAACGTCCCTCTCGATCTTTTGAGACTTCCTCACAGAAATCGGAAAGAAGAGGATGATTAGAACACAAGAAAGAACGCATCAGGTCCAAAGACAAGGAACCCGTTCACCAAAGTAAAAAAGCTCAGTTTTCCAAAAAGAAGGTAGCAAGCATAAATGTCAGACATGCCGAGGATCTTGAGGACACAACTCAAGAACGGGGAATGGGCTCAGACAATGCTAGACAGCGCAGCAGAAGTAACCATAGTTCGCAAGATCCTGAAGGATCATCTGGAGACAGTGGACTTGAATGAATGCATTGAGGTTGAAACTGCAGACACCAGGGTTAGTATACCCCATAAGTTATATGAAGTAACACTCCGGATGGAGGGGGACATAACTAGAAAAATAAGAGCACTCTTTTGGGAGAAGCTCTCTAAGGGCTATGACATCCTTCTAGACTGGCCACCTGAATTTGTCAGGGAGTGCCCACATGGCGAAGAGATAATTATGCCAGCCTTCTCCAATCATATTCCAATTCATAAAAAATATACATATGCCGGAAAATGGGCAGTAGCCCAAGCTTCAGAATTTTATAAAAATCACGCAGGATGGGATGAGGTTGCTCCTCACCATAAAATCCAGTTAAAAAAAAACAGCCCACTGCACAAAGGCAGTACCCAGTTAAGCAAGAAGCTAAAAAACAGGTCAGGTATATTTTTAATCAACTTGAATCCCAAGGGGTGATTGAAACATGCACCTCATCTATGAACAATCCTTTGTCTTCTGTATCCAAACCAGACAATTAATATCGTCTAGTATTGGATTACAGACACTTAAACTCTTGTTGCAAAACATTTGCAGCACAAAACTCCCACAGTACAGCACTGATGAATAACATCGTGCGCAAAAAATATAAAACGACATTTGATATTTCAAATGGATTTTTCTTTCAAAATATTGCACCAGAAAGCAGGCATTTGACCGCTTGCTCAATATTGGGGACAGAGCGACAATTTTGTTGTCTCCCCCAAGGATTCAAGAATAGCCCAGGGTTATTTTCAGCAAACGTACAATGATGAGGCATTATCTTCTTATGTCGATGACATCTATCTTACGGATGACGACTTGGACAAGCACTTGCGAAGAGTGAACACCATAATACTTTGGTTCGCTTCTGAGGGGTATAAATTCAATTTTTCAAGAATCAAAGAATCAAGAATTGCCCACCTCAATGTCATATTCTTGGGATATGATTTGTCAAGTGAAGGCAAAAGCCTAGCAGCAAACTTTCTAGAGAAATGTGCGCTGCTCCAACCCCCAAAAACGCGGAATAATTTACAATCAATTCTAGGTTTCCTGAATTTTGGAACAACTTACGTTCTGAATTACGCAGAAAGGGTTAAACCGCTCTACGAATTAATCAAACCCGATTTTAAACCAACACATTGGACTCAAACACACACAGAAATGTTGCTTTCAGTCCAAATAGACATGTTAGTAAAAACTAAACTAGACACACGCGAAAGCGTGCGTAACCTTGTAATCCGAATCATCCCAGGAAGATGTGCATTTACGTACCTAACCTTTAATGAAGGAGAAACGGTACAAATAGTTTACAAATCACACTTGTACACACAAACAGAAATGTAGTTCACTTCTACAGAGAAAATTCTGACAGCGGTTCAAACTGCTGTAGCAAAAGAGAGAGCTCTCGCGCAGGGTAAACGCATAATGATCGTTACACCTGTACCTGCCTCAGAGGCAGTAACAAGAGCAATAAGAAAAATAAGAGAAATCCCTTTTCATTTATTTATGGAGACAGACTGCTGTCTTTTTGGGATCTGTATCTCATTAGAATGGTGATGCATTAAATTGTATCTAAAGTTGTAACCGGATCAACAAATTTACAATTTCTACCAGGTACATCAATCTCTAACATACTAAAACATAATTTCAACAGAAGAGAATGTTGGGACAAAAAACGTTATTTATAGACTCAGTACCCATTAAGGTTAAAAAGACAAAATAAGGGGAGCCAGTTACATAGGGAACACCTTAGATGAGTAAGTCCCAGATGTAATGGAAGAGAGAATACGAACTGGGATAAAACAGGGAGACTATGAAGCAATCCATAGCCAGACACCTATACAGATGAAATAATAAAGACTGTAGCCATGATTAATACAACATAAATGAATATTATTGTCTCCCTTAAACAGTGAGAATTGAAAACTCACGCAGAGGGCCTACAAACTCAATAAAGGAAATAACTTATTGAACGTTGGGAACCACCTTCATAACAAGAAGGTAATTTCAATAAAAATTAGACTGAGAAAATTTAAAATCTTATAAAACTTCCTGATTTATGAGAATGTTCTTTCCAATCCTAGAGAGGATGGAACAATCTCTGGAACATTCTGAAATCGCCCATTGATCAAAGCGACTTCACAGCATCGTATTAAGGTATGTTTGAGTTAAATTCTTGGACCAAGTAGAAACACCAAGGTGGACACAAATTTTTTTAAAAAAAATTTCCATAAGAAATTTGGAGTAATTAGAATCCATAGAATATAGTTATGGAATCCACCCAAATTAGATCCTTAATAATCTTGGGATCCACATTAAATCCAGTTTGAATGGTAGATACATGAGGCTTGTTGGATCAACAAATGATGTTTAGTTGTGTACAATGGTAACAATGAGATCGTAAATATTATCATTTAGGAAAGGGATAGTCTGTTTGCATTTATAAATCTGACAGGAGGAATTTAATAACGAAAATGAGAATGTAGGGACGATAATGTAAAATGTAGAAATGACTGATTGATGAAAATAACCTTGTTTTTATAAGAAGTATTTATATATTTCTTTGTTTTTTAACTTTAGAGGTTTTAATTCTTGAAAAATTGTCCTGAAGAAGGTGAACATTCAAATCACCGAAACGCCGCGTCGACACATTTTTCACAGTAAAATTATTGTATTGTTTTTTTAAAACTTATGAAAATGTTTTTTAACAAATGTGAGTTTTTAAATGTTTTGTAATCAAAGTGCATAATAAACTTTTGAAAAATCGATAAATAACGTTTTTTGTCCCAACATTCTCTTCAGTTGAAATTATGTTTTAGTATGTTAGAGATTGATGTACCTGGTAGAAATTGTAAATTTGTTGATCCGGTTACAACCTTAGATACAATTTAATGCATCACCATTCTAATGAGATACAGATCCCAAAAAGACAGCAGTCTGTCTCCATAAATACATGAAAAGGGATTTCTCTTATTTTTCTTACTGTAACTAACCCCTCCCTTTTCACATAAGGGTTTCTCCTTCAACTTTTCTCATTAGTGACAAGAGCAAGCCTTTCTAATTCAAAAGCTGTACATCCGAGATGGATACAATCGGTTAACTCTCTTGCTGCAACAGACGTTCAATACTTTTTTGACCCTAGTCTTAAGACACAAGAATTTCTTCAATATGAACACGAATGTCCTCTGCCAACCGAAATTCTTCCTCTTGAACATTATGGCTGTATGATATATACAGATGGATCAGCACAGCCCGCAATTGGGGGTAAAGAAGCCTATAGTGCTGTGTGCGCGATTGTTAAAGGTCTCTGGTACGAAGGCAAATTTAGACCTATGGTCACAAAAACTCAATCACTCGGAGACTGTACAGTTCAGCGAGCTGAACTACAGGCTTTCAAGATGGCGCTTGAAAATACCGATCGCGAATTCCCCACACTTATAGTGTGCGATTCGTATTACTGTGTCCAATCTGACAATGAGTATCTTCATAACTGGGTTCAAAACGGATTCAAAGACGCTAAAGGTGGCACAATCAAGCATAAGTTGCTTTGGGAACAAGTAGTTCTTTTGCAGAAAGAACTACAAAAGACTCACGTGATACATACACTGAGTCATCAGCGTGATGGCGTTCACGTTGCAGGGAATTCATTGGCTGATGAAGCCTCGAAGTCAGCTGTGCAAGCGGCTTCTGTAGCTACAATTAAACGCTCAAAAAGATCGATAGATGGTGAAACGCTATTAGCTGTAAAAGCCTCAATGGACGGCAATCAAGCAGCGTTACCTCTAAACTATCCACTCGGAAATACATACATAATTGATGCAAACTCCGTTCCTTTTGCTCAAATCCCTGGAGTGGGGGACAGAGTAATTCCAAACAGGAAGCAGAGAGTTTTCTTGATTCAAGAAGCACATATGGGAGAGGGTCTAAGACATCAAGGGATCTTGAAATCTTTAATAGAATTACAAGAGCTGTACTGGTGGCCAGGAATGAGCGTACAAGTTTACGAATTTGCAATTAATTGCCCAGGCTGCAACAGAGATCGCAGTAATAAACCGCCCCAGACACCTGACTACAGAGTAGCCAGCCAGATACAGATACCTCTGTTAGACAGCATTAGGCTATCTACCCGCAGGCGCCCCTACAGACAAATGAGGTCCCACAACTACTAGCACAAGATTTATTTGGTTATGGCCCCAGCGCTCGGCTGACGCCTGAACTGTTATAAAGGATTTGCAAGTCTTTATCGGCACATACGCAATAGGCACACTACATTCTGATCAGGATCCTGCGTTTAGCTCTCGAGCTTACAAAGAGGCCATGGTTAGTTTGGGCGTTGCATTGCGGTATTCTAGTCTCTTCCATCCTGAGGGTAAGGCGGTAGTGGAAAGAAAAAACCGTGACATAAAGCAATCCATAACAGCAAAGGTATTAGGTTCGGGTGACGGGTGGGTCAAACATCTAATAAGTGTCCAACGTAGTCTTAACAATCTGCCAAGAAATTCTCTGGGGGGAATCTCTCCTTATGAGCTACTATTTGGTACTAGAATGATAATTGAGGATCTCAATTGTCAGACTTCAGTGGTAAAACAGAAACCCTTTGATGTCAAAGATCGTTTGGCTGTCTTACAGGACTTAAATGAAACAAGAAGAAGTCTGAGTAACACAACACAAAAGCCAACAGCCACTGAAGATAAACCACCTGTCCCAGCAAGACCTGTCTGGATTCCAAAGATTGGGGATCTAGTCAGGGAAAAGATAGCGTGAAGAAGGAATTTGGGCCTTCTTACAGAAAAGCAGTACCTGTCTTAGCAATCCAAGGAACGAGATCAGTAGTACTACCGCCACTTGCTGGTAAAAAGGAGAACAGAGTCGTGTCCATCGACCTGGTAAAACCACAACATGTGGCCAATAATAAGTAGTAGGCCAAGTGGACTCCCAAGATGTAGCAGAAGACCAAATCTTGCTACAATCCAAGAGGTTCAAACTGAAAGACGTATCCCCTTTGATAAACCTGCAGTAAGAAAAGAAGGACTATGCAACAAAGCAATGGAACTCGTGCCTCTTGAGACCCAAATATCTGTTCGACCATTAACACCAGTCTACAATTAGCGGCAAAACTCTGGAACACATTACCAGTCCACTCGCACGCCGAGGGCTTACCGGCGTTATCCTGTTATAGTTGTGGACACCGTTGTAGCTGTTGCTGCCTTGCGCTACAACTATCCGCACCCGCTCCGCGGGTGCCGCGTCGCAGCTCTGGTCCGTGAGGCTGTTGGGAGCACGTTTGCTCACAGCCCTTACCAAGCACTCGAGGGAGCAGGGCCACGCTCTAATCACCAGCGCTGCCGCTGCAGGGACTCAAAGATCCAGGAGTCCCTGCGTCCCGGCACACCTGCAGACCTCTTGCCCCTCCCACCCCCTCGCTTCACGCCCCCACAAAGGAACGCCTTCATCCCGCTGTGCGGGAGCACGCGGGAGCATCGCGGGAGAAGCCCGGGACAAGGGCGGGACCATCTGTGGCCATTAGGGGCCAGAAGAGGCCGGGCCGGGCCACATCTCTTGGCTCTCCCAAGAGGGAGGGCGAATTGCTAGAACATGGCCACAGGCACAAGAGCAAGTAAATCAAGGAAAGCTGCGGGAGACGTTGTTATAGGCACAATGGACCAATTTATTACCCGGGCAGTTTCCATCGTAGAAAAGGAGATAATCCTTGCTGAACGAAGATTATCTCGGGACTCCAGGGGTCTATCTCACAAGCGCTCATCCTTGGGCGCCCTTGCCTTAGCACCCAGCCCCGTAAATGTGCCTACTACACCATTGGTCGTAATTGACTCTCCGGACATTGATGAGAGAGTAAGTCGGATCAGGGCAAGCCTAGAAAGGGTAACTACCACTGCACCAGTCATTGCTCAAGACTCAACACACTCAATTCCTCTTGATCAAACTGACCCTTCGCAGGGGGCCCAAAATTGTGATCTTTACTCAGAGACCAATAATGCCTGCAGCCCCTCAGCGCGACCTCATGAAGCCACACAACCTCCCCCCATAGTGGTATCCATCGAAGCTAGCACCCCCCCAGCAGTAGCTCAAGCAACTATCCTTACTGGGAAACCAGCTCTAGGACAAGTTGCACAAAAAAAGCGAAAGCGTCCTGCCAGTCCTAGGAGGGGGGGGTCTCATAAGCCATACAGTAAAGTGAGTAGGCAAAATGCGCCCAAAGGGGGTTCTACTACAAACCAAGTCCCACACTCAAACACTTCTTCCACCCACACCAGAGATATTGCACCTGAGGGCATACCAGGCCCGTTGGCTTCTCTAGGTTCCACCATACCCCCTCAGGCTGTGCACACCGACCCAGATGTTGAGAACTTAATCAGGTCCGTGGTGATGCCGCTCGTAGATAAGATCGACAGCCTCACACGTAAAATAGCTGCCCTTGAACAGTCGATGCTGGACAACTTTTACCATGTGAAATCACTGGTCAAATTCCATGCTAAGGTGCAGGGTGAAGAAAATGGCGGGCTAAGGAGTGGAGCTGCCACCCTAGTTCCCTCTGAGTCAGTGCCTCGCCAAAAACCGCCTGCACCTGGGGAGATCCCTCAGTCACCCCAACCCAATACTGGAACCAGCCCTGTTTCAAAAACTCCCGCTCCTGGGCCCAGCTTGGGCCGCCAAAAGAAAAAAGCTACTACCCAAGCGCCCAAGGCTCCGAAGGTTAACTTTGCTCCTAATCCCAAGCCCATAGCCCTTAACTCTAATACAGTAGGAAACCTGCCTGCCACGTCTAATGGAAACACAACTCCATCCCTTTCCACTCCAGGCAATCAGGCTACGCCTAAACCCCTAGCTAAACCCTTAGCTAAACCTCCGGCCACAACACCAGTAGATAGGGTAAAAAGGCACACACCCAATGCTAGCCTCCCCCCTGGTTGTAAACCGTATGTGGTAATCTTAACGGGTGTCCCGGAGCTCGAAGAGGGTTCTGTTGAGCTATATTCTGATCTTAAACATAAGACACTCTCCTGGCTCAAAGTAAATAGACCCCTCCCAGGGCACATTGACGGCAGAATAGCCTATGTTCGCCGTGTAGGGTGGATCGGTAATAGACGTAAGGACCTAACTGGGGACTGCGTACTAATCAATTTTAATGATCCCAGAGCAGCAGGCATGATATGCAGCCAGCAGTCGCATTATAATTTTTGCGACATTCAAACTAGAGATTTGGGGTACTTTTACCGCCCCCCCTCCTTCATCGAGGCATAAGAATTTCCTGCCGGATGAGGGTAGAGGTGCATGGTTCCCGCACCACCCAACTCTAGACGTTAGAGCAAGGGCATGGACACCGACACAAGTAGCCCCCCGCAGGGTTGGGGTTGGTGACTTGGCGATAAAGTGGTAACAAACGTCCCCTCACCAAGGGTTATTACACCACGTATAGTTGAGAGGGTCCCCTCTTCACCAGCCAACATTTCTGTGCCCCAACCCATGCCCAACCCCCCTACCCTTCACCCCCAGGCTATTGGACCGGGCCCACTGAGCCCGTGGATGGAGCACAAACTATGGCTGTACAGGGTGAGGAAGCCGGATGTGTTGAGTCTCCAAATTGCCCTACCCTGAAAACCATTAGTTGGAATGTGGCAGGCTTAAACAACAAGTTGGATGCCCCGGACTGGGTGGCGCTCATTGAGCCCCACGCAGTCTGTGCATTCCAAGAAACGTGGTGTGTGGAACCAAGGCATAGAGTAGGTTACGCTACCTTCTTCGTCCCGGCAGGTATACCAGCTTCGGGAAGAGGGCGCACATTTGGAGGCCTCCTAGTCTGGGTAGATATAACTTTAGGCTGGAGGGTACACCATCACCCCCAAAAATCTCCAGACCTTATGCGGCTCACTGTAAAATGCCCAAAGAGAGCCGCAAAGCTGGAGATTTTTAACATCTACACACGTGGGGTTCAGGGAGGGCTTTGTCACCAACCCTTACTGCTTTGGAGGCAGCCTTAGGGGAATGCCACAGAGACTCCCTAATCCTGGTTATGGGGGATTTCAACTGCACATTTGAGCCCCTGCTAACCGATGAATCGCTGGACCTGCACGACGAAGACTCAAGGAGAGGCGTCCCGTCCCTTGATTTACCTATCGTCAAAAGATGGACCCCTAGAGTTGTCCAGCTAAACTCCCTCACACTTGAGTATGGCTTGAGAGCAGCCAACTGGAGAACACGCTCTGACCTAGCGGGGGCTCACACATATAATAGGGTGGGTCACTCATCCAGGATAGATTATATTCTTCTAAATTTTCCTTTGTGGGCACACACGAAGGACATGATAGTCTTATCTTCCCTGGATAGTGATCATAACGCGCTCTCATTATCCCTAACACACTGGTGGAGGGACAGTAGCTCATCTTATGGAGATCGCGACGTTCCTGAGCAAAGGTCATCGGGGGGGTGGTCCCCTCAAATTGTCTCAGACGCTTAAGATGGGACAAAGTGGCTATCGACGAAGAAAAATTATCCTGCATCAAAGCCGTCACTGCTGCAGCCTGTGAACTCCTGGAAAGTCAGCCTCCCAGTCCGCTCAGGACTGCAGCCGTGTTTAGCGAGGTTTCGACGTCGATTGGGGATTTGTTCATGGTCAAGTCAAAAAAGGGGAGCAAAAACCTTGACAACCGACAGTGCAAATCAGGCTGGTACTCGTCGGAGTGCCGTGCTGGAAAGAGAGCCCTAATACTGGCAGTAAAGAGCGGTGAACCAACTTTAATAGCCAACAAGCGCAAAAGCTACAAATCTGCGCTAAGGGCAGCAAGGAGAGATTTGGAAGATGCCTTTTGGCAGGAACTCCGTGCCGCCAGTGTGGAAAAAAATGCTAAAGGCTTCTGGGACTTATTGCGTAAGAAAAACAGACCCCTAGATACTGTCATCACATTTAATATAACCGAAGAACAGTGGCTTGCACACTTCTCAAAACTGTACACAGCATCTGAAGTAGAAGTAACGGACTTCCCGCTACCACAGATCACTCGAGGTGATGGGAGTTATGAGGAAAGTCTGTTTACCAGGAAAGAAGCCGAAATTGCTATAAAATCCTTGGTTCCTCGTAAAGCAGCTGGTCCTGATGGCCTTCCTGGCGACCTTCTCCGCGCAGACCCGGATGATTGGAGTGTACTAATCGCATCAGTACTAAATGCTGCCATGGCAGGGGCCCCCCTCCCTACTTCATGGAAGGCCGCTGAGGTGGTACCCCTACACAAAAAAGGCTCAAGAGACGATCCAGCCAATTACAGGCCGATTAGCCTGATAGACTGTTCTCAAAAAGTAGCGGGCAAGGTCCTCTTATCCAGAGTTCAGCAATGGGCAGAGGAAAACATGATACTCTCGGACTTCCAGGCTGGGTTCAGAGCTGGCACAGGAACAATAGAACAATCGCTAAGGCTGCTCATGATTTATTGGAAGACCGTCACGATTGGGAAGGGTACCTTATACCTGGCCTTCATCGATCTCCGAACGGCTTTTGACTTGGTACCCAGAAACAACCTTTGGAAGGTACTGAGTGACCTTGGCATGCCACCCTATCGGCTTCATTTGATCATGAGGTTTCATGAAAAGAACTATGCTCAAATACGCTGGGGGCCAAATGGTCAAAAGACCTCAAAAATAGAGGTGAATAGAGGTGTGCGGCAAGGCTGTGTACTGGCCCCAACCCTATTCTCCCTCTATGTGAATGGGGTGGTGGACTTCCTAACAAAGTTACCAGCAGATGCCCCCCGTCTGGCAGGCCGTCTAATCCCCACCTTGCTCTTTGCTGACGACACTTTACTACTGTCAAAATCCCCAATGGGCCTCCAGCAGCTTCTTACTGGATTTGACGATTTTTGCAAGCAAAGAGGTCTCTGTATCAATACAGATAAAACAAAATATCTCATTCTGAATCCCCCGCAAAAACTCGGACCCCCTCTCACACTGGGGTCCGTTGCACTGGAAAGGACTAAGACGTTCGACTACCTGGGCTGGTGGACTCCATGAAATGGGACTGTCACTTGACCAAAATGTTATTGAGTTTGAAAAGAGTGACCGGGGTCTTGTTGAAAGAGCAGAGAGCAGCTTCTACAAAACCAATAGCGGCAGTAATGGACATTTATTCGGCTAGAGGTGTAAGCGCAGCACTCTACGGGGCAGAGCTCTGGGGGATGTCAAATATGAAAGAGCTAATTCGAGCGGAGAACACCTTCCTGAGAAGTCTAATGTCTCTTGGCCCATCTGTCCCCATCTTACCTTTACAACTGGATATGGGCTGTCGGGCGATCGAAGACCAAGCAAAGTTACGCCCCCTGTTACTGTGGGCCCGCATCTGGAGAGTACCTGAGCTCTCAAGCTATGCGGATGGACTTCGGGAAATAATCAAATCCCCGGGTTGGGCAAAAATAAAATGGCTAAGGGACATCAAGGCCCTACTAGCCAACCTGGGGCTGGAAGAAGCGTGGCACCAACAGACAGCTCCGCCCAAATCCACGATAAAAAAACTTTATTGGCAGTGGGTGGTAAACAGAAGAAACTCTTCGACAACGACATGCAAATCGACTAGAAACTTCTTGGAGATCAAAGATGTCCCTATCAGAGAATTGTATTTGGATACTATCTCTGCCCCATGGGAAAGATCATTGTACTTTAAATTCAGATTAGGTCTTCTCCCTGTAATGGAGCTCACATGCCACTGGAAAATTCCTTACCAGACTGCTCCATGGTGCCCCTTTTGCCCTCAGCGGCGTGAATCTGTCCCTCATTTGTTATTCGAGTGCCCTGCCTACAAGGTTCCTCGCACGAAATGGATGAAACCGATGTGTCTCACCTTGGGCACCAGACATTGCAAAGTGGCACTAAGAATACTACTTACAGACACTCGTACATTTTTTGCATGCGCCACCTCGAAATATCTTGGGTGGGCATGGCGGATCCGGTCAAAAAGACTTAGGCAAATTGTTTAATCATGATTTTAAATTTATGGCCCGTTATTGGCCTATCTCTTTTAGGTAATTTATTTAATCCCCCTAACAGAAATGGCAGGGAAAAAATAGCAGATTCCTAGCACGTAGGGTTTTTTTAATGCTTTTTTATCTAGCAATGTTAAAAATTGAATTTACTATGTATGTATGCTTTTTAAGATATTTTTTATGTCGAAATAAAGCCTATTTGACTTGACTTGACTTGATTACCAGTCCATATCGCTGCTCTTAATGACCTTCTTTTGTTTAGGAGGGTGCTCAAGACACAACTTTTTCCATCCAGGATCTAACTTCTGCTACTGCCCCTGCTACTGTTTTTGCTGCCCTTTACCTTCGCTGGTAGCTGGCCTCTCTGCTGGTCAAAGCGCTGGGACGCCCCTTTGATGGGGCAGCTGCACGCTATAGAAGTTTAATTAACATAACATAACATAACAATGATGTAGCACCTGAATACACTAACATGACAAAGGAGAAATCAGTTCCAGCAATTTCAACAAACCCCAATGCCATTCAAACAATTGACAGAACTGCATCTGGATATTTAATCAATTTTGATAACTTTTCTGAGGATCCAAGTGAACCTGAAGATACAACAACAAAGAAATCTCTCAAAGAAAAAACAACAGAACTTTTCATGAACTTGAAAAAATATATCTGGTTTCACCATGGACTGAATTTTGGATTGGTTTTGGTTCATTTTTCCTCCTGCTCTGGCTAATATTGGTTTTAAGCCTGGGGCAAATGATAGATGGAAAATACAGTACAATGGACACAGCAAGTCAGAAAATCAACTTGGTCCTAAAACTGCACAAATCATCACATGTTGAAAAAAGAGAACTGTCATCAGTAAACATCATAGCCATCCCTATACCAGGAGGTATAGTATGGGATAGAACTGATTATGATATCTATGGCCCGGTAGAGATGCTGAGGATTCCACATCAGTTCAAGGTTTCTGTGAATTACTTTGTTACACCCAGCAGATCCTCTGATGATTGGGACTTTGAGACAATTAATAATATGATGTCAGATTTAGAAATGTCTGAGAAATATACTGAACATGACTATTTAGAAGGGTCATCAGACTATGAACAAATGTATTGTTTTAACCATTTTGGTCATCACTATTTGCACAATTCAGCAAGCCCGAGAAATGTTTTTAGGTGTAATCAATGGGAACATCGTGCAACACTACCAAAAGGCAGTTCTAAAACATTTTATGAAATGTTTCCTTACTTCTCAGGGTTTAATGTTACAGATCCAGAAACGTTTTATTTCAAAAATGTAAATAAGACAGGATTGAAAACAATGTTGACTAATACCAAACAAATTTATTCTGCAAACTTTTATGCTAAGTTGTCCACATTGGGTTACGACTTCTGGAAAGACAACATCGAGACAAAAACTGTCTGGGGCACAAAAGAATGGCAGGTGCAAGGTCTGGAAGCTTTATTCAGAGCCTGCATTATACCTGAACAAATATGGTTTTTAAATGACACTGTGCAACAAACCTCTTGTCTTGGTATAGCAAAAATAAAAGATTTAAATAAACCGTCTATACCAAAGCCCATACCTGAAACTAACTAAACAACAGAAGTGGAGATAGACGTGCAATATGTTTTCAAATTAAACAGAACAAGTCCTAATTGGAAAAAATGGTTAATCTGGCCTACAGACACCAATAACTGTCAAGATAGATTCCTGAACAAAACAGAGGGTTTAATTTTTAACAGGCCAGATCCAAGATACTCCCAGAGACAACATCCAGGGATAGTAACAACATATAGTGTAGGGAAACTATGACTTGAATGGCTGAAAATGTCTACACTTCCCGAAATTAAACAACACTTGACTTTACTTAAAGAAAGCAATGATTTGCGAGATTTCATATTGGGACCTCGCAAACCACGGCAAAAAAGTTTCATATACACCGGTATATATGCTGCGTACAACGAAGCTTGGAAAGTGACACAATTAGAAACTGCAGAAAGAATACGAGAAATTGATCGTATTAACTTGGAGAAAGCTCTCTCTGTAGTGGACAATGGGTTAACTACTCTGTCCTCCAGAATATATTCATTGGACAGCATTGTATCCTCTACAATTGACGTAACCTGAGCTTTCCCGCTCCTGCCGCTGCCTCCCCTGCGGCCCCGCCCCTGATTCACCACCCGCTCCCCCTCCCAGCTGCTCCTCCCTCGCACCCTTCTTAATGGAGGCCGTTGCGCCGGTCCGCGCTTGGACCCTGCCCAGCGCCAGTACCCCTGGACCCCACGCTCGCCACTAGCCAGATTCAGATACGACACCGACTCCTTCCACGCACTCAACGCCAGCCGACACAACACCTGCTTCCAGGTCACCCCAAAATGGACCCACGGACCCTTCTCCTGCCGCACCTGCAGCTTAACCTGCGACAGACCCACCAAACCTCCTAGAACTAGACCCAACCACCTCCGCTGCATTCTGCTCAACACCCGCTCCGCACGCAAACACGGCATCGAGCTCTGGGACCTGCTCGACACCTTCACCCCAGACGTGGCCTTCCTCACCGAGACCTGGTGGAACGACTCCTCGGCACCCGACATCGCCAAAGCCATCCCGGACGGCTACAAGATCACCCGCAGGGACCGCGCCAATGGAGTCGGAGGAGGAATAGCCATCGTCTACAAGTCCACCCTCAAGGTCACCACCCACGCAGATGACACCCTCAACACCGCCGAACACCTGCACTTCCGGATCCACACCGACCCCAACACCACCCTCAGAGGAACACTCGTCTACAGACCCCCCGGATCCCGGGCTCAGTTCAGCGACTCCATTGCCGACCTCGCCAGCACCCACGCACTCACCTCCACAGACTACATCCTCCTCAGGGACATGAATTGCCACCTCGAGAACAACAATGACGTCAACTCCTCCACTATGATCGAAAACCTAGCCAACTTCGGCCTCAGGCAACTCGTCACCGCACCCACCCACGCCACAGTCCACACGCTAGATGCAGTCTTCTCCACAAGCACCCACGTCACCTTCGACCACACCTCCGAACCCCACTGGACCGACAACCGCTGCATCCACTTCACCTTTAAAAAACCAACCACGCACCATAGCACCCAAGAGCCGCCGCGCCGCTGCTGGAACAAAGTCACTGAAGACCAGCTGACCACCACCCTCGCCCAGAACCCACCCATGTAAATGTATAGGCATTTATATAGCGCACTACTTACCCGTAGGGTCCCAAGGCGCTTCGACCGCTGCGAAACCCTTCCTGGCTTCCCTGAGAGATGGTCCCTTAATGGGTATCTCCAGGGTGAGACCAGGCATCCCCGGCGGTCTGGTGGGGCCGTTAGTGAAGATGAGGCAAGCTAATGCCCAGAGTTGCCGAGTGTGATCGCTGATCAGAGTGGGCACCGAGGCGAGAGAATTATCGAGTTCGCTGACCCTGCTCCAGAAACCTGCCGCGCCGGGAATCGAACCCTGGTCCCGGGCCGTCCTCTGCTCTCGGGTCTGCCGCCTCTAACCAGTGAGCCACACTGCATCAACCCCACCTGCCCTGACGCCGCAGCCCGCATCCTCAGACAGTGGATCGACGACTGCGCCAACACCCTCGCCCCACTCAAGAGACCATCCAACAGCCACGCCAGCAGGAGAGCCACCTGGTTCACAGACGAGCTCCTGACCTCCAAACGCGCCTGCCGTAAGCTGAAGAAGAAATGGCTCCACAAACGAACACCAGAAAACCACGCAGCCCACAGAGACGCCACCCGCAGACATCCCCACCTCATCAGACTAGCCAAGAGATCCTCCTTCAAAGACCGCCTGGACAACAACGCACACGACAGCAAAGAGCTCTTCCGCATCGTGAGAGAACTCTCCAATCCCAGTGCCAACGACATCCCGCCCTCACAAGAACTGTGCGACTCACTGGCCATCTTCTTCCACCGCAAGATCGCTGACATCCACGACAGCTTCAACTCCACGACCGCACCAACGATGCATGACTCCACCACTCCCACGATCACCAACAGGCCAATCTCGCTCCTTCCAGCACTTACCAAAATCTTAGAGAAACACGTTCACAGCGTGTTATCTAACTTCCTGGAGTCAAACGACCTACTCCATGAGTCCCAATCGGGCTTTCGTTCTAACCTAAGCACCGAGACGGCGCTCTTGGAAGTCTCTGAGATTGTGAAGGAGGTGCTGGACACCGGAGGCAGGGTGATGTTAGTTATGCTAGACCTGTCGGCGGCGTTTGACACCGTCCCCCATGAGGATCTCCTCACTAGGCTACATGACATCGGTCTAGGGGGGACGGTGCTCAACTGGTTTAGTTCCTTCTTAGCCAACCGCCGACAGACGGTCTGGGTCCCACCTGGATCTGCCGAAATGCCGCCATTGGGAGTCGGAGTCCCTCAGGGCTCCGTACTGAGCCCCACTCTATTTAACATCCTCATGACCCCTCTGGCGACATTGGCAGAGTCCTATGGGGCCCGGATCGTCTCTTATGCTGACGATACCCAGCTTCTGTTCACCTGCCGCAAGAGCGAAGATTTCGATGGAGCAAGTATCCGTGAGTGCCTTGGGGCTGTTTTCAATTGGTTCCAACTTAACAGCCTCAAGTGCAACTCGGATAAATCCGAGATACTATTCTTCGGATGCCCATCGGAACCAGTCTGGCATGGCTGGTGGCCCGCTGACATGTTCCCCCCAGCTCAGTCATCTAAATGGGCTAAGAACCTGGGAGTCAAAATTGACAACGAGCTCTCGCTTAAATCCCAGGTGTCCACTCTTACGGGAACGTGCTTCGGGATCCTCAGGATGCTTCGTAAATTCTTTCCTCTTCTATCCGAGGAACATCGGAGGATAACTGTCCAGGCACTTATAGGATCCAGATTGGACTATGCAAATGTTCTATATCTGGGTCTGCCAGAATATCTCCTACAGCGCATGCAGGTGACCCAGAACGCTGCAGCTCGAGCGATTTTTGGCCTGCATCGCCGCACTAGTGCCTCTAACCTTCTTCTATCCCTCCATTGGCTTCCTGTACGGAAGAGGATAATGTTTAAGGCCATGACCTTAGCCCATAGAGCCCTGCATGCCAATGGTGCAAAATATCTCCAGAAGAGACTGGATTTTTATCGGCCTACACGATCCCTAAGATCGGAATCATTGGCTCTGGCAGTAGTGCCACGGATAAAAAGGGCCCGACTGGGCGGCCGGTCCTTTAGACTCCTTGCCCCCCAGCTATGGAACTCCCTACCGCTGTCCTTGCGGACCACATCGAATCTGCTTGCCTTTAGGAAAGGGTTAAAAACTTGGCTGTTTTCTGGTTAGTGTGTTTCTTCTTTTTAGGTTTCTGTCTTTTTTTACTGTTATGTTTTCCAGTTCTTCTCAAGGTCTGGAGCACAAAGCGCCGGGACACTACTTTGGAGTAGCCGTTGCGCTATAAAAGTCCCTTTTAACATAACATAACATAACATAACATAACCACCTGACCTCCTGGACCTACACCAACGACGACGAGACACGCAAGATCATGAACTCCATCCACTCAGGATCTCTGTCAGACCCATGCCCACACCATGTATTCAACAAAGCAGACGCAGCCATCGCACCCCAACTACGGAAGGTCATCAACATCTCCTTCAAAAAAGCGACATTCCCGGAAAGCTGGAAGCACGCCGAAATTAACCCCTCCTCAAAAAGCCCAAAGCAGACCCCAAGGACCTCAAGAACTTCGGACCCATCTCCCTGCTCCCGTTCCCGGCAAAGGTCATCGAGAAAATCGTCAACATTCCACTGACCCGCCACCTCGAAGACAACAACATCCTGGACCCGTCCCAATCCGGATTCAGACGAAACCACAGCACCGAGACAGCCCTCATCGCCGCCACAGACGACATTAGACGCCAAATGGACAACGGCGAAACATCAGTCCTCATCCTCCTGGACCTGTCAGCCGCATTCGACACCGTCTGCCACCGCATCCTAAAGACACGCCTCCAAGAAGCCGGAATCCAAGAGAAGGCCCTTGACTGGACCACGTCCTTCCTCTCCGGCAGAACCCAGAGCGTCCACCTCCCACCTTTCTGGTCAGAAGCCACCGACATCATCTGCGGCGTCCCCCAGGGCTCATCCCTCAGCCTGACACTGTTCAACATCTACATGGCCCCCCTTGCACAAGTGGCCCGCCACCACAACCTCAACATCATCTCCTACGCCGACACCCAGCTCATCCTCTCCCTCACCAAGGACCCGCACACCACCAAAATCAACATTCACGAGGGCATGAAGGCCATCGCCGACTGGATGAGGAGCAGCCGTCTGAAACTGAACTCGGACAAAACGGAGGTCCTCATCCTCGGACCCACCCCCTCAGCCTGGGACGACTCCTGGTGGCCAACCGCTCTAGGGACAGCACCGACACCAACCGACCACGCACGCAACCTAGGATTCATCCTCAACTCCTCCCTCTCCAATTCCAAACAAGTCAACGCTGTCTCCTCCTCCTGCTACAACACCCTACGCTTGCTCCGCCAGATCTACAAATGGATCCCGACCGAAACAAGAAGATTAGTGACACAGGCCCTCGTCAGCAGCAGACTGGACTACGGCAACGCACTCTACGCAGGAATCCCAGCCAAACACCAACGGCGACTACAACGCCTCCAAAACGCCACCGCCCGACTGATCGTCAACGCCCCCCCGCCGCAGCCACATCACCCCCCTCCTGAGAGACCTGCACTGGATCCCCATCGACAAGAGGATCACCTTCAAGCTCCTCACCCACGCACACAAAGCACTCCACAATGCCGGACCAGCCTACTCGAACAGCAGACTCAACTTCTACACCCCCACCCGCCAGCTCCGCTCCGCCAGCCTCGCTCTAGGAGATGTCCCCCGCATCCAAGGTACGACCACCGGCGGCAGATCGTTCTCTTACCTCGCCGCCAAAACCTGGAACACCCTCCCAACCCACCTACGCCAGACCCAAGACCTACTCGCCTTCAGAAGACTCCTCAAGACCTGGCTCTTCGAGCACTAGCGGCACCCCCCCACCCCCCTTCCCCAGCGCCTTGAGACCCTCACGGGTATGTAGCGCGCTTTACAAGTACCCTGATTGATTGATTGGATTAATGGAACAAGACTTGCTAATGTTACAACATGGCCAGTCTCAATTATGTTCTATAATGCAGCTAGGCTGGACATTGCAAAATCTGCGTTCAGGCTACGTGCCATGGAGGCTTATCAACACAACGTAATTGTTTACTGGGTTTAACCTTACAGATAAACAAATCTCTTTGGCACAAAGAGGAGCAGACTATACGGTGCTGAGCTTTGAAAAACTGGAAAGATTACCATTGACAGTTTCTGAGAAACCTGTAATAGAATGGATAATTCATGGCACCATCATGATTCCAGTGACGATTTTTCAGTTTCAGTATTGTCTACAGCATATACCAGAAGACCTGTATGAAAGCTTGGGTAAAAAATACATTAAGTCGAAATGGACTTTTCCATATACACACAGCTGTTGGAATAAGGGAAAAGAAGTATTACTTAGTGGGAAAAATTGTAAAAATTCACTAAGTGGTACACTTCTGTGCCAGGGTATTAATTTACACGGAGCCTGCGATGGTTCTGCGAATAACCTTTCATGCCACCTGCACGGTACTCCCTCCACACTGATAGAACCTGTTTTCAGGCAGCTATCCATTGGCAGTTAGGTTATGTGAAATGATCACAGCTGCTTTGGAATGATGCCAGGAAAAGCTTATCTGGTTAGTGTGTCGTCCATGGTCACTTGTTGTATGCAAGTATTGTATCCAACTCGCAAGTCAGACAGTCAGACGACAATATGGCCTTCATTGAATATCTCTTCTATACGAATTGATACTTTAAGCAAACTAAAGTCTATTCTTTTGCAAAAATCTGTGCCACTGACATCATCAAAAGAAACGTATTATCTGCAAGTTGCAAGGACATCTGCAGAGATACATGCATTATTATCAACAAACTGCCCTGTACATTTCGCAGAAATGTTAAGTCAAATCTTAAACATGTCTGATACCAGTGGCATCGCACATGTATTTAAAACGATTTTTTTCGGGACTGTTAGCACCATTTGAAGCAGTCCTCGGCATTTTCCCAAATTTCGTGCACTCTGTGTTTGGCGGCCTGCCTCTCATCTTAGGACTCGTAGCAGGAATACTATTTTTATTTCCTCTGCCCTGATATGGCAAGTCCAGTAACCGGCGATACCCAGAACCTCATGGAACAGACTGTCCGTGCTCAGAGGTATTGTGAGAGGATAACACAGATTCTCGGCTTGGCTCGTTTAACAGATCTGAATACGACATGGCTTCTATCATTCAGACCAATCTGGCAAGATTGCATCTTACCTGTTCTACGATCCCTGCTTTGCGGAGGGGAATGCGTGTTAGACATTTGTCTTACACTTCCATCAGTCCTGCCATCGGATGTCGACGCTTTGCTAGGTCCTGTAACGGCTCATGCATTGTGTTGCCCCCAACGACTGCAAATCCTGATGACGACATTCATTGAGATCTCACCAGTAAGTCTAACTGAGGGTGAGGTACGAGAAACACCAGGCACACAGGTACCATCTGATATGACCATTGCTAATGCAGCAACAAGGGCTGACGGCAATGCTTCTCATCTATGCACATTTGATCTGCTGGATCAAATGGTTCCATTTTCACGTACTGTGGTAGACGATTTCTCTGCCAGCCAAGACGACTTGATGTTTTCTCCTGACACCGAGAATAACTTTTGAGTCATGCACACAGTGTTCTCTGAACTCTGAAATTCGGCCTCCGTTTTTTTTTTTTTAAACAATGACTTCTAACATTTGGAACTCTAGTTTTACAACAAAGTTGTAATTTTATTCTCTTTCCAAAACATTGAACTTTTTGGCACAGACTAATCTGCTTAAAGTAGAACTATTCCTAGAGAACAAGTCATTTTCTGAAGACTGACTAAAAGAATTATTTAGGCCTCATAATAATAAATAATAATAAACCATTTCTAAAGCGCATGGTTACACTTCAACAGTGTGTACCCACGCTGAGAGATGCTACTGTTCCCCGAGAGGATGAAGTCCGGGGCTCACCTGGATCCCCGATAGCGAGAGACTATTATTTACGTGGGAAAAGATGGGTTTTCAGTTTTTGTCTGAATCTTGTTTCAGAGGGCTCCATACGTAAATCAAGAGGAAGCTTGTTTCAGTGTTTACTGGCTAGAAATTTAAAGGAGCCACCTCCCATCCTGGATTTGCGAACGCGAGGAAGTTGGAACAACATTGCTCTGGCAGATCTTAGGTTTCGGGTGGGACGATGAATAGTGAAAAGGTTTCGTAGGTACCTTGGGCCTTTTCCCTGGGCAATGCAATGGGCAAAGCAGAGAGCCTTAAACCGAATTCGCTCCTCAATAGGGAGCCAGTGAAGTTCAGATAGTGCCATTTTCCCCGATGCTCTGCGTGGAAGGTTGAGTGCCAGACGCGCAGCAGCATTTTGGACACATTGCAGCTGGTGGATACCTTTTTTGCTTAGGCCAAGGAAAAGAGCATTGCCATAGTCTAAATGACAAACAAAACAGGTGATGGACCGAATGTGGATCAATGTCACACATTCATCCCAGTCAAAAGATCTGGGCCCAAATCCATCGTTTTTTTGCACTCCACACCACCCTGGGTTAGACAATGGCGATATGCAAATCAGCTCTGACCCTGTGCCCCATGGGAACAGTCCAGTCCGAACTACAAAAGCCATGTCCTTCCCAGAACGGAATCAAGCATCCGAGGACCGGACCGTTTTCGAGGTAACACCTCTCATCAGCCCGGCTAGCTTGACTCCAGTGGTGTGGAGTGCCTGGGACCCACGTCTGAGCATCCCCAGCGCACTTATGGCGGCAATTGCAAACAAAACAGGTGATGGACCGAATGTGGATCAATGTCACACATTCATCCCAGTCAAAAGATCTGGGCCTAAATCCATCGTTTTTTTGCACTCCACACCACCCTGGGTTAGACAATGGCGATATGCAAATCAGCTCTGGCCCTGTGCCCCATGGGAACAGTCCAGTCCGAACTACAAAAGCCATGTCCTTCCCAGAACGGAATCAAGCATCCGAGGACTGGACCGGTTTCGAGGTAACACCTCTCATCAGCCCGGCTAGCTTGACTCCAGTGGTGTGGAGTGCCTGGGACCCACGTCTGAGCATCCCCAGCGCACTTATGGCGGCAATTGCAAACAAAACAGGTGATGGACCGAATGTGGATCAATGTCCGGTCCTCGGATGCTTGATTCCGTTCTGGGAAGGACATGGCTTTTGTAGTTCGGACTGGACTGTTCCCATGAGGCACAGGGTCAGAGCTGATTTGCATATGGCCATTGTCTAACCCAGGGTGGTGTGGAGTGCAAAAAAACAATGGATTTGGGCCCAGATCTTTGATCTGGGATGAATGTGTGACATTGATCCACATTCGGTCCATCACCTGTTTTGTTTGCTAATAGTCTAAATGAGGCGTGACTAGGGCATGAATGAGTTTTTTCCTGGCACTAATGGGGAGTAGGTCAAGGACTTTTTGGAGTATTTTAAGTATTCCGAAGCATTTTCCTGTGATTTTATTAATCTGATGCTTAAAGGAAAGCTCCGCGTCCACCATGATTCCTAGATTTTTGACGGCTTCCACTGGGCGGGGAAAAGCCCCTAGTTCTATTGGCCACCAGGCCTGCGACCAGGCAGAGGGAGATTTACCAACCACTAGCAATTCTGTTTTGTCTCCATTAAGGCGCAGGCAGTTGTTGTTCATCCACCCTGCCACAGAAAGCATGCAGTTGGAGAAATTAGTAGCATCCTCTGTCTGGTTGTCAGTGTGTCTAATGATTAGTTGGGTATCGTCAGCGTATGTGACGATATCCACTCCAAAAGCTTCCACGCTATGGGCAAAGGGCTCCATATAGAGATTAAACAACGTGGGGCTCAGACTGGAGCCTTGAGGAACCCCATGTGTGAGCTTTCGAGGGGAGGATTTATAAGGGGGGCAATGCACCTGGAAGCTCCTATTTTCTAAAAATGATTTTATCCATTTCAGTGCGGATCCCTCAACTCCCATGTCTGAGAGGCGAGACAGCAGCGTTGAGTGCAGCACGGTGTCAAAGGCTGCACTTAGATCTAATAAAACCAATGCTGCTGTCTGCCCCTCATTTTAGTTGTCTCAGGCATTCTGTGGAGAAAAGAACCGCCGACTCTGTTGAGTGGCCCGTTCTAAACCCTGACTGTGTTGAGTGGAGAAGATAGTTCTCCTCAACAAATTTCATAAGTCGTGAGTTTACTACCTTCTCTACCACTTTCCCACAGACAGGGAGAAGGGAGATAGGGCGTAGATTCTGTAGCTGGGAGATATGCATGGTGGCTTTTTTCTTCAAGGGAATTACTTGTGCCGTTTTCCAGGCATCTGGCACATAGCACTCTTGAAAAGATAGGGTGATCAGGTGTTGAATCTGAACAATCATATCTTCTAAAACTCCCTTACAGCGATTAGGTGAGATCACATCATTGGGAGAGCCGGACTGGATGCTGTTTATTATGGTAAGCAGATGTTGTCTCTCGGGAACTTTAAAACCGGTCAAATGGGGTTTTGTGGCAGGATCATTCCTCACTATCGGATGCTTAGTAATAGTATTGTCTACAAAAGTGGCATGAATTATGTCTACTTTCTTCACAAAAAAGTCGGCAATATCCTCACATAGCTCATTGGAGCAGGTGTCTTGGGCCTCTAGTCGAGTAGGAATGGTGAGTTCTTTGTATATAGAGAAAAGTTCTTTGGTCGGGTTTTTTGCAATTTCAATGCGTTCCTTAAAATGAGCGCTTTTTGCTGTTCTTATGAGTTTGTGATATAATTTTAGTTCTTCTTTGTAATTCAGCTTGTCTTCCGGAGTATAGTTTTTCCTCCAGCCACGTTCTAGATTTTTACATTTGGCTTTGGCCACTTTAAGTTCTTTGGAGAACCAGGGAGCAGTTTTAATTTTTCTGGTAGGTGACTTGAATGTCCATGGTGCTACTATATCTAGAGCACTAGATATCCATGATTCATAATTATCCCATGCCTTCAGCAGAGTATCACTAGACAGAGGAGGGTCTTTAAGTAGGGCGGATTTAAAATCATCCTGCGTAAACCTTCTCCAGTCTCTGCATTTTTGGGGCTTGGGCTTGGTTATTCTGCCCTTCTGTTGGGCAATTACTACCTCAATAGGGATGATGTGATGGTCTGACCATGTTATTTGAATCGGAGTAGCGACTGTGATACCCTCCCAGTTAGCAAAAAAAGGGTCAAGGAAATGCCCTTGATAATGCGACAGAGAGGTTGATTGAAGTTTGAGCGTCAGGGATTTAAGTACATCTACTACTCCCGTGCTTCCTTACAGTTAGAATCCTCAAAATGGAGGTTGAGATCTCCCAAAATGAGAAATTTCTTATAGCGTAATGCAGGCTGAGTTATCAGCTCTGCAAGTTGATTGCTGAACTGAGGACTTGCCTGGAGGTCGGTATAGGAGGAATCCATTGATAATGAATTTAGGGTTAGCTTTGATAGTGAAAAAAACAATTCACAATTAGGCAGTGTGGCCTTTTCCAAGCTGCATTGTAGGTTGCTTTTATAGATCATTGCCAATCCCCCCCTTTCTGTTTTTCTCTGTCAATTCTAAGCAAACAGTAGTTTGCAGGGACAGCTTCCAAGGTTTCTGGTGTTGAGGCATCATCCAACCATGTCTCAGTTAAAAAGAGCACATCGAGATCCCTATCTAATACCAGGTCATGTATCTCCAATTTGTGCTTTTTCATTGATCTACAGTTTAACAGTATAAGTCCCTCATCCCTATTAATAGAAAGATTGCTATGAGATGTTATGTTATGGAATGATCTCGTCTTTTTCTTCTGTATTTAAGAGACGTTTTTATGAATGTAATCTCATGATTCTTTTCAAATTGCGTAAATTAGACTAAAAGACTGTATGCTTAGAAATGTTTCCCTTAAGTATTTTGTGTACTGTAGAAATGTTAAAAATATTTTTCTACTTACCCAGTTCAAATGCATTCTTTGTTTTGGGGTGTGATTGTAAACACTAGCTTTAGATATATATGTTCAGTGCTTGCTATACTAGCTTTATTGAACTTAATATCCGTGGAGTGGGTGTTGTAAATGAATCTTGGACCCTAGTATAAATTTCCCGATTCAGGGGGGGCGGAGCTAGCCGGCGTCGATGGCGGACGCGTGAGCCCTCGGCTCCTCGCAAAGCTCCAGAATTATCCTGCTTAAATATCCTTGATGAGCTCGAATTGGCTATAGCTTGCCAGGAACCATCTGCTGGCACCCCGGGCACTCCGAAGATCCTTTTGGCTGGCTGAAGAGCGTGAATTCCTGTACATCCCGGGGCATTGTGCCTGGTGGCGCGCCGGTGGCGGACTAGGCCGAGAGCGGCGGGCTATCCTGGTGAGGTGGCCGGGCGACGTCACTGTACGTGCGGCCATACCTCCGGCGGCTGTCGCACGCCGTGCAAGCCGAGGCAAGATTGGCACGAACACTGATTTGTGAGCCCCTCTACCTTCCTGCCCTGCACTGCCCTGGTGGGTAAGGGGACTGGAGAAGCAGCGGAGCGACGAACCACCTAAACTGAGGCACCGCGCCACGTGGTGGGGCGACATCGAGCCTGGCGTGGTAACCTGGCTCACTTGCACAGTCCACGGGAGGCTGGGCCTTCTCCCCTGAGGCTGCGGAGGGACGTATCACCTGGGACAGCTGAAAAGGACAGGTCCCTGTCTGGCACCGGGCCGTTCTGAAAACTGCGTACGGAGAGGCGCTCTCCGCCATTGTCGCCGCCATTTTTCTACGCATTGGATGCCAGACCGCTGGAACCGAGGTATCGAGAACTGTGGTGGACACTTCTTTGCACGGCGCTGCCACGCATTGTGAACACAATGGGGAAGAACGATGCGAACCAGGGGAAGATCTCCTTTGAACGGCGCCGTCCGAAAGGTGCAGAGGTTCCGGCACCGGACTCATCGCCGAAGGGTGCGGCAGCGGTGCCGACCCAGGCTCCGACGGAGCTCCGGGACATGTTGGCAGCCATGGAGAAAGGCATTCAGGAGAGTATTGCGGCGGTGGGCACCAAAATAGACGCTCTGTCGTACAGAATGGACCGTATGGCAGAGCGTGTGGACAAACATGCGGAGCGCCTTGACATGGCGGAGCGTCGGCTCACTGAGGCAGAGGAAGCCCAGATGGAGTGGGACAAGGAGCGCAAGCAATTCGACAGACTCCTGACAGTCATCAGGGACAAGACAGAGGACCTGGAGGCACGTTCCCGCAGATCCAACCTACATATCACGGGAGTGGCGGAATCCACGCAAACGGGGAAAATGGAACTTTATGTGGAGAAACTCCTGAAGGCACTCCTGGGAGAGGAAGTCTTTTCCCCCATGTTCATTGTGGAGCGCGCCCACCGCACGCTGGCCCCGCAGCCCCAGCCTGGCTTGCCACCTCGCCCCATAATCGCGACCGAGACACTGCCCTGAGAGTGGCGCGAGAGAAGGGCAAACTCCAGCATGAGGGCATGAATATCTCCCTCTACCCGGACTTCACAGCCAAGGTGCAGGAGGAACGGCGGCAGTTCGCGCCCTACAAGAAGCAGCTCAGGACACTAGGCCTGGACTACGCCATGATGTACCCGGCCAAACTTCGGATTAATACTGGTGGGAAGTCGTACTTCTTCACAGACCCGAAAGAACTGCATAAGTCCCTTAAGACCTGGATGCGGGAAAGGAAGGAGAACCGGAGTGGCCGGGAAGACGAGGAGGAGGTATCTATGGAGGAACAGGATTGAACGGCGGCGGCGGGAGGGATCGACCCTCTACACACGAATCTGATCACGGACCCGGACAATATGGGCCTCACAATGGCGCCTGATCCACGATTTTGGAAAGGACAACCTGGTTACCCTATGGTGCTGGTAAGGGGGTGTGTGCCTTGTGGCAGTATACACTGAGCCGGGGGAGCCGGACAGAGGGGTGCTGAGTGACACTTTTCATCATGCCATGAGCAATGACTCTTGAATGGAGCTGAGAGGGGGGCAGTACTTGCACTATTTTGGAACAGTTAGGGGTGTACTGCATTGGTGCGCTCTGCCCTCGAGCTTTTGGTTGGTTCTGTTCTCTGAGGGGTGGGTGTCGGACTATTTGACACTACACCGATAGGGGGCACATGGGGGGGGAGAGTGGGGTCTGCCTGGCCAGGTTGGGGGAGGTCGGCTGTGGGTGGGTAGCTGTTCTTGGGGTGGGAGATGGCCTCGGGGTTGGGAGGGGGGGTGTTTGGTTGGGGTTGTTGACGGGGTCTGCCGGTGAAGTGTGTGAATTGAAGTGCTCTGCTGTCCTTGTCTGCGAGCGCCGGAGGGCGTTTATGGGTCGGGGTGCCCTACTGTGTCCTACGCTATCCCATCTTATGGTCCACGATCTGAACCCACTTAGCAATGGCTGATACAACACCGACTTTGAACGCACACACCCGGAATGGGCTGAATTTAATGACTTGGAATGTGCGGGGTCTGAACGACTTCCGCAAAGTAAGGAAAGTCCTTAACTACCTTAGCAGACATCACATTGACATAGCTCTGCTGCAGGAGACACACCTACCACTCTCCAGCAGAATGCTCAAATCCAGGGGACTGTCGGGTAACACTGTGGCGGCGGGTTTCACTACACATGCCCGAGGGGTGTTAATTTGGGCCAATCCGAAGTCACAGTTGCAACTCATACCGGTGCACTCAGATCCAGATGGTAGATATGTCCTGGCGAGATGTGTGGGTACGGGGATGGACATACTGATAGTGAACGTCTATGGTCCTAACTATGACCACCCTGAATTCTATAAGACACTGGCAGCTATTGCAAGAACGCACGCACAGCCTTGGGTACTGTGGGGCGGGGACTTTAACTTTGTGTTTGACCCATCACTGGACCGCTCTGCGGGCCCTGCCCGGAGGCCCGTAGCCTCGGCCACGTACATGGCGGCTGAGATGATTAAATCTGACTTGCTGGATGTCTGGAGGGAAAAGCATCCGAGGGCGGGTGGGTTTACACACTATTCTGCGTTTCACGACGTCCACACCAGGATAGACTACTGGCTGGCTACTCCCCTGGTACTTAATAACATTCACACGTGCACAGTCCTCCCACGCACGCTCTCAGATCATGCCCCTATTCTCCTCCACCTTGCAACGCCCAGGAAAGGGATCCCGGCCTTCACATGGCGGTTCCCGCCCTTTGCACTGCTAGACGAGGCCTTCCGGGGGGAACTGGCGGAGGCAATAGAGCAGTTCTTTACTACTAACATAGGCACAGTGGATGACTTCTTTACGGTATGGGAGGCATTTAAGGTATACATCAGGGGGGTGGCGATGTCGAAACATTCGGGGGTGCTGCGATCTATACGTAGGGACCTAACTGCCCTGGAAACGAAGATGGCGGATCTGGAGGCGGAGCAGCTGCGGCTGGGCGGCGAGACGGGAGATGGAGCGATGTCCCGACTCCTGTCTGAGTTTCAGGCGCTGGCGGATAGAGAGGTCCTTTACATGGGCAAATACGCCACGGCGAGACAATATGGGGAGGGTGAGAGGCCAGGAGCGCTCCTGGCACGTATGGCTCGTAACACCAGACGCCCGCTGGTCATAGAAGGTCTGAGAACTCCGGAGGGAGACACAGTGACCGATGAGGAGCAGGTACTCCAGACATTCAGGAGCTACTATGCGGAGCTATACCGAACTAAAACACGGGGAGTGGAGGGTGAGATGGAGGACTACCTAGACCATATAGCCATGCCGTTCCTCAAGAACTCGGACAGGGAATTCTTAATGGCCCCCTTCCACCAAGACGAAATAGTAGAGGCGCTGGCAAGCATGCGCTCGGGCAGTGCGCCGGGCACGGATGGCCTCACGGTTGGGTTTTATAAGGCATTTCAGGACATGCTGTTGCCACACTTGATCACCCTGTTTGATGCCATCTGCGAGAACGGTGAAATGCCGACCACCATGCGCGAGGCGCTACTCATCACCATACCCAAGCCCGGTAAACCCCCCGATCTCTGCGGCTCGTATAGACCCCTTAGTCTACTTAATGTGGACGCCAAAATCTACGCAAAGGTCCTGGCTACTCGCCTGGCCCTGTTGGTGCCCGGGTTGGTCGCCCCAGAACAGTCCGGGTTTGTCCCGTGCAGGAATTTAACCTACAACATCAGAACAGTGTTAGGCACGATGCAGCACATTAAGCAGGAGAATAGCGCATTGGCGATATTTCTTGACATGGAGAAGGCGTTCGACTCGGTTGAATGGCCCTTCATGGTTCGGGTGCTGCGCAAGTTGGGATTGGGCGAACAGTTCCTTCAGCAGGTCGGCGCGCTGTACCATAGACCCTTCGCTAGGCTCCGCCTGGGTGACAGGGTGACGGACCCGATAGACATTAGCAGGGGCACCCGACAAGGCTGCCCTTTGTCGCCGCTGCTTTACGCACTGGTGGCGGAACCCCTGGCGTGTGCCATGCGGGAGTACCACAGCCTAGAGGGGGTTAGCTTCCCCACATATAAGATAGGGATATCAACCTACGCGGACGACACGCTGTTGTACGTCAGAGAGCCGGAAGTTAATTTGCCTGCGGTCCTTCGCGAGGTGGTCCGCTTCGGCTCGCTCTCGGGCCTGAAAGTGAACTGGGACAAGTCGATTGCGTTCCCGCTCACCCCGGTGACGCGACAATTCGACATGGACTACCCACTGCAATGGACCGCCGACTCAGTTCGCTACCTGGGCATACAACTTCACTCGGACCCGGAAGTGCTCGTTCGAGACAATTACGGGGTGGCCTATAACAACCTAGTGGAGGACGTGGATAAGTGGATTCGCCTCCCACTCTCCCTCTCGGGCAGGATTGCACTAATAAAAATGGTGGTGCTCCCCCGATTTCTGTTCCTCTTCCTGAATTTGCCGGTGGTTTTATCCAAGACCTTCTTCCGACAGCTCACCTCGGTGCTGGTGAAATTAGCTTGGGGGGGGAAGCAGCCCAGGGTTAGTTGGAAGACTTTGACTCTACCTTGCGAAATGGGGGGACTGGGAGCACCGGACCTGGAACGGTATTACAGGGTCGCCCAGGCGTCGCACTTATACTCATGGGTGCACGGCGACGCACGGACTCCGCACCTTATACTGGAACGGCTGTTTGCAGATCCGCTCCCTCTACCGGCTACTGTCTGCCTGCCCACAGACCGCACAACTGGTCGGATGGTCTCGCTGAAAGCGACCAACCACGCCTGGAATTGCCTGGTGCGCTCACGGGGCTGCACGCTGCTTTACTCCCCACTGTTACCGGTGGAATGGGCCCTGTGGCTCGACCCGCTCGGTGAGAAGGGAGTGGTCAAGGCGCTGAGTTCTCTTGGCGTAACCAAACTGGAGGACCTGTTTGAGGGCGGTGTGCTTAAAACCTGGGACCAGCTATCAGTCGCCGGGGCGGGACACACCCTCTTACAAAAATTCCAATACCACAGGCTCCGCTCGGCCTTTCGTGAACTACTGGGGCCGGATTTGGAGGAACCTGTAGAGATCCCGGAACTGACCTATATACTGAAGACTACCTCCGCGGCGAAACTCATTACACAGCTTAACAAGCTGGGTGTGACACAGCAGTGTCTGCAGCCGTCGAAGGCCAGAGTGGCCTGGCAGGCGGACCTACAATCCCCCATAGACGATGGAATGTGGCGCTACTGCTGCACGAGCACGCGCAGGATCTCTCTAAACGGACGGCACCGCTTGGTGCATTTCAAATATTTACAACGAGTGTATTATACCCCTGCTCGCCTCCATCGCTATGGCCTTCGCACCTCACCCGAGTGCGAGCGCTGCCGGACTCCGTCAGCTGATTTCTTCCATTTGGCATGGCTGTGCCCAGGAGTGCAGGCATTCTGGGGGGAGGTCTTTGCGGAACTCGATCAAATGTTAGGGGAGCCGTTGTCTCGTGCCCCGGCCTTGGCGCTACTCGGTTACTCGAAACCACTAGCCCCGGGACTGCGTCGTCTGGTGGACATGGCGTTGCTCCTTGCAAGGCGGGTGGTGGCGACCTGCTGGATGAGGGGACCCCTCCCCACCAAGGCTAAATGGCTACGAGACCTGCAGTACTGCTGTACCCAGACGGAACTGTATAGCGATCTTCTTCCGCCCAGAAGCAGGCCCAAGAATTTTTGGGACCTCTACAAAGAGTACAAACAGAGAGGCGAGGAGGATGATACTGACATCGCGGAGGAGGTGGAACTGCAGGATAGAGTGGTAGAGATCGAAGTCAATACTGAGCACGGGGACACGGGGGAGGCGGAAATGGGGAGGCCCCTGGTTGACTGAGGGTAGCTGTGAGACCCAGTAGACGAGCTGCTGTAGATGGTGGAATAGGGGTAGGTTTCTGGGGGGACGGGGTGGGGGCACGGGATAGGGGCACTTGGGAGGTTGTATAGACGGGATGGGTCAGGCGGGCACACAGACACACACTAGCGGGCGGGGGGGGGGAGTTTGTTGGGAGCTGTTTAAATTTTCATAGTAAACTAGACGTTGGATCGCTGACTAGCAAGTAGACAATTGATTGCCAGTTGACACACCACTACGGTACACTACCGGCACTGGGAGCCCTCGCTTTGAATTGTTGTGCTAATTCCTTCCTACTTTGCCGCCAGGTCTCCGGGATGCTGGCACTAAGGCTGTGTACGATTAACATCTAACAAGTTCTGTGTACCCGGTGTCGATCCCGGTGTTTACTCATGCACATGTGATAATGCTTGTGTTGTCAATGGCTCTGCTGTCAATAAAGATCTGTTGAATAAAAAATAAAAAAATTCCCGATTCATGCCCTTATATAGGTATACTTTATCATTCCCTTATATAGGCATAGAAATCATTACCAAAGTTGGCCCAAACCATACAACCCAAATACGGCATGGATACTTCAACTAAGCTCCAAGAATTAACAACGTTTTCTTGGAAAAACCTGCCTTCAGCAGCCCGGGACTTCCCCCTGCTTGAATACTAAGTTCTCCTAGAACTCCCAGCGTTTTCCAAGAAATGATCCTTTGAGTGATGTTATTAAGTCTAAACATGCGTCAAACTCGGCACCTTCAAAGTATATATTTGCCTAAACAAACACACGGTGGTTTGGAGCAGATCGACTATCTACTTGCCTGACGCCCTGCAGCAGCAAGTGCCGAAGGAAGCCGACCCTCCAGCAGACGCACTGCGAGATTCTGTCATTTCCTTGCCGAGAAATCCAGCTCCAGTGTTTCCGGGCTACCCTTGTGGGTATCTGGGAAATCGAGTCCCGAGAACGAGATACAAGACCTCCTTCATTTTAGTACAAAGGTACGGAGCTTATTAGACCTCCTAGAGAATTATTGGAATCAGATTCCTGGCAGAGAACTCCTAGACTTAAACTCCTCCTCTAATACTCCCTCTTACCAGACTTAGGTTAGGTACACCGGGGTAGGCGTATTCTAGAAGCACCAGTTGAGTATTTAGTCATCCTTTTATCACTGTATGTATTTTATGTATTTTATACATTTTATTCACTTTATGGCATAGAAACCATATCATGCTTTTACAGTACTACTTTATAATGTAATGTATGTGGTCTTGTAAAGCGCACTGCTGCCCTGAGGTGTCGTGGCGCTGTAGACCTCTGGGGAACCCGTCCTGGCTATCCCTGTGAGATGGTCCCTACTGGGTATCTCCAAGGTGAAACCAGGCATCCCCGGCGAATGTGGGGGGCTGTTGTAGAGATGAGGCAAGCTAATGCCCAGAGTTGCCGAGTGTGATCCCTGGTTAGAGTAGGCACCGAGGCGAGAATTATCGAGTCCGCTGACCCTGGTCCACGACCCTGCCGTGTCGGGAATTGAACCCTAGTCCCGGGCCATTCTCTGCTTTTGGGTCTGCCACCTCTAACCAGTGAGCCACACCACTCCACACCACTGTTCGTATTATATGCATTGTACTTCATAGTAAGCTTTGCTGTTGTAGCAGTTCATTTTCAATGCTTGAGAAAGAAGACTGTTGAATAAATACCTTTTTATTGAAAACGCCCGTCTCTCTATTTCTCTTGCACCTCTGGTGAAACTAAGCATGCACGATTGACTGAGTGAAATAGTTATCTATTGTTTCCGTGACTAGAGATTTGATTTCTTATTCTTGGGAAACAAAGTTGTCATGTTTTATGCGGTTGTCAGAAACTAATCCCTTCTTGTTTATTCAAGAAAGTTTCTAGTGACCTCTGAGCTAGCTGGCACTCACAATTAAGTCTAATATAGCCGGTAGAGACCTAATAGACCTCAGTCCTACGTCTAAACTAAAGGATATATTATTCCAATGCGCAGAGCCTATTGGGAATATAGGAACTACACTACAACTTAAGTGCTACCTACATAGGTTTTAAGGATTCGGTAATTTACTGATTCCTTAAAATAAGGAATCAGTATTTTACCAATTCCTTAAAATAACAAATCCATAAATTACGGAATCCTTATTTACAGCCTCCTACATTGGAAAGGGCTAAATACCAGGCTGTAACGGAAAATTCACTGATTTTTGGCTGTTACCGACCGGTATTTAGCTACCTGCATCTGGCCCTTAGTCTCTTATCGGTAAACACTTTGAGTGCTTGGAAACTGGCTCTGTTAAAGTAGTGAGTGCTTATAAAAAATCCTTGAGAACCACCCCCACCCTCCGCCAAGAAGGTGTTCACTGATTTGGGCAGCCACAAACCTCACTCATTGATTTGTGGCTTCAACTCTTTTCCAAAATATTGTGGTTGAGAACTCTCTATTCAAGGTCTGGGCAGCTTGCACTTAGTGGCATTTCCATGATAAGAAAAGTCCCGAGCTCACCATCACAGACAGTGACATCCACTAAAAAACTTTCATGCCTGCCTAGTCTCGGTGGACGATACAGACGAACTTCCAATACTGAGACCATTCCAAAATGGCCACGCGGCATTGCGCATGCGCGAGGGGTCGAGCCGAAACTTAAGCTTGCTTCCCCAGGCGTCAGCGCTTCGCGCTTTAGTTCTTCTCCTACGAGTTGACGCTTCCGCTGGCCCTTTCCGTTTACTCGCCCTCGTCTCATCTTGGGCGCTCGTCCTTTGATTCTAAGCGCGGCCTCCTATTGCTGTGAACCTTGTTTGTTTTTGTACTGATTCGGGGTTTACGGTATTTCAAGTCATACCTCTCCCGATCTAACAAGCGACTATTTTCTGTGTGTCGATTCCGTTTTCTTGATTCTTTCGTGTTGCTCATTCCCTTCCTGATCCACCCGCCGAGAGTCGTCAGGCAGCTCACTCTCCTCAAGTGTCACGGAAGGAGTCCTAGGCAATTTCAGCAGTACCAAGTGCCTTTTGCTTAACTTGGGCATTACTTCTTATTCGTCCCCTCGCTCTGCGCCGGCTGTCTATACCCCGGTGTCACTGTGGTATTCTTCACCCTGTTTCTTGTGGACTCGTCATTGGGCCGGACTTTGGTCCCGCCGAACGGCCGGTTTTGTGTTTGCAGTGGTGAGGAGTGTTGCGTGGCATTGTGGGCTTAGTGGTCCGCCAAGCGATATCCCTTACTCCCCTTTATTATCCGTATTATCTGTTCGTTTTCTGGACTTCCCGGATTCTGGCATTCATCACAGTACTGAGACAAGAAGAACCGGTAAAGCGCTTGTAGCGCACTCTATTTACATCGTGTTCTTACTATAAAGTCTGTAGGTGTTGATGTATGTAATTTTGACCCTCCAGGCTACTACTTATGTGATCCTGACCTTTTTTACACTACAAAACCTTTCACCCAGAGATGTTTCTAGTTAGGTAAGAAGTATACTCTGGCCACTATATTGGTATGTACCAAGGTCTTTACCAGAGATAATTTCTTACATCCCTTAAATCTAGGCCATAGTGGATGTCCATAGTTCCATGGTCTCATATGAGTTTCCAGGCGGGTTCCTATTTGCGTTGATTGACACACTTTTGTGCTCTCAGGTAAAGAGTGGTTTATGTATTGATATTGGGGAATTGTGGGGTGACTGTTGTTGTTTTAATCCATTATTCCTTGTAGCTTCACCTTCAGACAGAAGCAGAAGAGAGCAGTGTCCGAAGAGTCCAGTGTTTTGTCTCCCCCTACTTTCCTTGTTTTGTTCCCTCCTTTCCCTCCATATCACCCTTGTGTCCTAGAGTTTGATAGGCACAGGTGGTGTAGGGGGAAGGGTTGGGGCTATCGTCAGCTACTGGCACTCCTGAGGAAACCACATTCAGAGTCTTTACAAAAACAAGATGGCATCTATAAAACCAGGAGATTTGTTGTTTTTCTTAATTCTCAGCCTACCCTTGTGACAAATTGTGTTCTCAAGATCAATCTTTTCATTTTGAACAGTTACAGGAATAGCTTAACTCAAACAAAACATTTGAAGCAAGTTTGTAATAGAAAAACAGGACTGAAACCTTGAGTAGTCTTAGATGCATACTTCGTATAATCCCACTTGTAGGATACAGCAAGCGGCGGCTAAACCGCCACTCAACTGATCGGCCATCTTACACGAGGCCTTTGAACATTGCAGAAACGTGCATGTACACTCTGCGGCTGCCAACTGCGTCCCGCTTATGTTGTAGGTCTTCTCTGCCGTGTTTCGTTAACCAGAAGCGCAGAGAGAAGCCACAATGATTTATTCGTTCTTCTGAAATCGAATGTGGAGCATTTAAATTTCAAATGAATATATGAATCTTTTACTTATACTTTAAGTTCTTTGACTCTAAGTTCCCTGACTGATTGTATCAAAATGTAAATTTGAGCTAGGCCAAGTGCCACACTCAACGTGACTTCCTGCAAATTCGTTTTTCTACTGCCCTGCACTGAAAAATTAGGAAAGATTACATCAAAGATGGCATTATGAACTTTGGCACTGTATCTTATATAGCAATCCTAATTTAGCTATTTTTCCAAATGATGTTACTTTGCCCCATGGACAAAACATTGATTCACAGTTTTCATCTCATCCCGGCTGGTAAGTGAGTCTTAACATGCTTTCTAGTGTTGCGAGTGTTGAGATGAATGCATCTAAGGTAGTTGGGTTCTTTCCTGGGAGTAGGGTTGGCGGGCCGGATGCTGGTGAAGCTGCAGTTCCGGCAGGAGAAGGGTCCTTGGGTGCGTTTCGGGGCAGCAAGGCATCAGGTGCATGATCATCCAGGGTTGAGTGCGTGGAGGCAGCTAAAGTAGATGCGGAGACGGGCGTCGTGGCGTTCGCGGGGGCCAGGTGTTCTGGCTCTGGGCGCGGTCCAGGCGCGGACGCCATAAGAAGGGGAGGTGGAAGGGAGGAGCAGCTGGGTGGTGGGGGCAGACGAATGGGCGAGCGGGGGAGCGGTGGCGCAGCGGCGGGAAAACGGGGGAGGAACGGCGAGGGTACAGAAGGCAGAAATGGCACAAGAGGAAAAGGAGGAATGGGAAGGAAAACAACTAACAATCCAACAAAATGCAATACAAAATACACTAAGGCAAAGTGTAGCAAGTGGAGGGGCGGGGCCGGAGGGGACGCAGCGACGGAGAAACCCCAGGAGGAACGGCGAGAAGGCAGAAGGGCACAGAAGTAGCGCAAAAGGCAACAGGGGGAATGAAGCACACAAAATAAATAAAACAACAAGCAATACAATTACACAAAGCAACCTACCACTGGCCACCAGGGATGAAGCACGGGTGGTAGCCTGTGGGTGGAGGATGGCCTTGAACTCGTGTCCCAGGCAACAGCAGCGAGCTGGGAGACACGGGCAAACAGGTGGTGCTGTTGCAGTGTGGGGCGCGCCCTCCCTGTGACAGGAAACCTATTGTCAACCTTCCCCTGCTCGGCCATGGCCCAGCAGCAGGAGGGCAGAATTGTGTCTGGCATCGGCAGCAGACCTAGGTTGCTGTTAGGCTCTGTAATGTTGGTCCTGGGAGCAGGGAGGGTTCCCCGGAAGAGCTTTCCTGTGATTGTAATCATACCTTCAACACCGGATATGGTGTTGGGGTATGATTCCAACAGGTTTGATACCGCACATGCCCAGGTTCGTTCCAGTCAGTTTCGAGATTGTCATTGCGTAATGACTCTTGGTCTCTCTATTTCAGGATGGCTGTTCCACTTACAAAGCCTGGAGAATGGACGCCAGAGTTTGTAGGGGTGTTCAAGACAAATATGGTCCAGAAGCTGGTTCCAAAACTTGGCCACGTTTTAGGGGAACTGTCGACCTCCTGTCTGTGACTGTTTTATCCTAGGGACTGCAAGAAGTTGTTTATTGTTAGATGTAAGAGTCAGATTGGTGCGATATAATTGCACCAAGGACTGAATCAAAAAGGTTGAAATTCAGTTAATTCAAGTTCCTACACCAATGGCACTGGAAGCCAGAGTGGGTCTATAAAGCACATGTGGCAGAGGATTCCAAGTCCTGGAGGTGCTGAAGGTGTGGTTCACTAGCCTGTGACATTTTGCATTTCCTGTGGGACTGTATAGTACTTTTGTGCTACTGGGGCTCAGTTTGGGATACCTTGATGACCAACCTAGGGGTGACACCACAATTCACGACCCGTCTGACCTTGCTTCACAAAATGTCAATATTCCCAGATTTAAGCCACCACGGCCTTCGTAGAGCCAAAGGTGGAATTTTATGCCATTGGTCATCCACCGCACTACCGTCTCATAGTACATGGCTCTTTGACATGTACAGCATGGCCACTTACAAAAGACCTATGTGTAAGCTGAAAGACTAACTGCAGAAGTTTGGGGACCCTTCCTACATCTGTAGCAGTATACGCTGACACCAATCGGCCTGGTTCCGTGCTCTGTGCTTGCCCCTTGATTATTTTGGGGGTGGGAGTTGGTTTCTTAAGGGGCTGCCAAGTGGCCTAGCTCCCTGACTTTTCACTCCTGTTCCCATGTCCCTTCCCCTCGTGTTCCCCCTCGTCCTCCTTCCCTAATCATCTGCGGGATCTTCTGGGCCGTATCACCTCTATCTCGAAGGGTTATGCTATTTGTTTTTCCTGTTCTCCATGCATTCTCACAAGTTCCAATTTGCACAGTATCTTGGACTCTGCTTCATAGATGATCTTTCGTACCTCTTGGGCCGTATCACCTCTATCTCGAAGGGTTATGCTATTTGTTTTTCCTGTTCTCCATGCATTCTCACAAGTTCCAATTCACACAGTATCTTGGACTCTGCTTCATAGATGATCTTTCATACCTCTTGGGCCATATCACCTCTATCTCGAAGGGTTATGCTATTTGTTTTTCCTGTTCTCCATGCATTCTCACAAGTTCCAATTTACACAGTATCTTGGACTCTGCTTCATAGATGATCTTTTGTACCTGTTGGGCCGTATCACCTCTATCTCGAAGGGTTATGCTATTTGTTTTTCCTGTTCTCCATGCATTCTCACAAGTTCCGATTTACACAGTATCTTGGACTCTGCTTCATAGATACTGTAATAGTTCACCATGACCAACAGGAAGGCTCTATACCTATCCTATTGGATTCACCATCGCAACCATACACAAAGGGCCCGGAAGATCAGGATAACTCTATACTTATAGATAAGATAACAGAAATCTTCAAACAACTACTACGACCTGTAGAACTAAAGCTAACAAAGATAGAAACACAGATTTCAAAGCTTATCTCGTCCTCACAACACTCCCAGGGGCCCCCCCCAAAGAAGAAAGGGAACGCAAACCCTTCTCACAACGCTCCCTTAAATTCTTTGGGTACTAGCACAAAACCCTCTACTCCTCACACAATTACACCACAGACAGTAGCACCCACTGTTCCTCCTCCCATTCCAATACCTCCAGCTACCTTGACCCAAAGTACACCAAACCCTACCACCGTAGGTCCGACTATATCAAAACAAACTAAAACTCAACCACCCACAACCACCCGGCCACAACCAGCCCCTAGAAAAACTGTTCCCCCCAAAACCCCGGCACACAACTCTTCTTCCCAACCAGCCCAAAAAAATACCCTAAAAGAGACAGGAGAAGCCAGAGTCCATACGGAGCTTCCTCCTGAGGCCGCCCCTTATGTAGCAGTCATGATTGGAGTAATCGAACTACCTCCTAATACGGCGGAACCGCCATGGTCCCTAAAAAACAAAGTTCACCATTGGCTGCAGACAAATCGCCCCATGCCACCAAATTGCCATGGTAGGATCTCCTCACTTTTTAGGACTCCGTGGGTGGGGAAAGGTAGCAAACAATACCCAGGGGACTGCATCATTATTACCTTCGAGGACCCATGGGTGGTAGACTATATCACCTCTTGGGAACACCCAAATCCAAAGGGAAGCATAAGAATCAAACCCCTCTCATTCTTTTACCCCTTCATCCAAACCTCAAATAGCAATTTCTTTGAGGACCCCGCTTTCCCCTGGGTCGAACCATCTCAGCGCCAATTAACCTTCCCCGACAACAGACAATATGGCACCTCTCGCTTTAGAGAGCAGGAAAACCCTTGGCAACTAGTCAATCCACGCCAGCAGGGAGAAAATTGCGGAGAATGGGGATACCAACAACAGAGGAGGACCCGTAGAGCTCCACCTAGATGGGATCCCTGGTACAACATCCCAACAACAAATAGATACAGTCCCCTAGAAATGGTGGATTGACCATCAAGGGATCTAGAACAAACCACCCCAAATTCGACACACTCCTTTTCCCAAAGCAACAACTTCGTCATAACTTCACCAACCTCAGCCCCGAAAGACAACCCCCACACAATACCTTTTTTATTTTGGAATGTGGCGGGTCTCCGAACTAAGATCGATGACCCTGGGGCAGTCAATTTCCTAGAGCAAGGCAAAATAATCTGCCTGCAAGAAACCTGGGCAACCTCAGAGTTACATTTATTAGGGTATAAAACCTACTTCTCACCCGCTACTCAAAGCCCAATAGGCAGACCCAAAGGAGGCCTAACAATCTACATTGCCAACACTCTTTCCCATCTAAAAGTGTCTAATCTTTTCACTGATTCTAACTGTCAGATACTCTCCGTCTCCTTTGCAAACGAAGACACCATTACCCTTGTTAACTCTTATAATAACCTAATGGAAAATGACTTCCTCACTTTCGTCGATAACATGCAGGAGAGACTAAGATCCCCTCAACATGGGGAGACTAATTCCAAAACGATCCACCTTATCTGGGGAGGTGATTTCAATACACATCCGTGCCCAATGGCAGACACTCAATGTTGCGGATTTGTAGACGACAACGACGCCCCACTAGCACATTTCGTCCACAATAAATCCGGCAACGCTCTGAATAACACTCTCTCAGAGTTTGACTTATTCATCTCTAACTCTCCGAAGGCTGAGAAAAACCAGTTTAATCCAACCTATGTAGCTAGAGGCCACCAGACAACAGTGGACTACATCCTGCTGTCCCACAGTCTCGCTGCAAAAGTCACAGATCACCAAGTAATAGACAACATACTAAGTGATCACTATGCATTAAAGATTGAACTTCACCTATCGGAATACAAATCCAAGGTCACGGACATCGCAGCTGCCCTCACTCAAGATAGCCTGCAACTGCGCAAACAAAATGGCTATTCCATAAAATGGGAAAAGATTGACCCACAAAAATTCACAAAACAATTAGTCAACCAGGCATATCCATATATCATTAACTGCCTGGACCCAGCCCTAAATCATTCCGAGGTCCTGTTGAACTTTGCAGAAATTTTGACATTAGCCAAGAGACTACTCACGGGGAAAATAACTAATAAACACACAGAAAGGAAACGTTGGTTTAGCCACAATTGCACGAGAGCTCTAACTGACCTAAAATCCGCCCTCCATAAAAAACCAAGGGATGCGGGCCATATTCAACTTCTGAGAAGAAAATACAATCTGGAACGTAAACTAAAATTACAACAAATGAAAGAGAAACTCTGGAATGACCTAGATAAGAGCTCTCTATCAAAAAACAGTAAGGACTTCTGGAGAACGATCAGATCCCCTTTCTTCTCGGACAACAACTCTCCCAAGATAGAGGTGGCTATAGATGAGGGAACTTGGATAGCTCACTTTGAACAAATATTCAAAGACCAAGGAATCACAGACCATCCACCTCACCACCACAATGAAGTACAATACCCAATTTCAATATCTTTTGACATCTCAGAAATCCTGGCGGCTTTGGATAAAAGCAAAACAGGAAAAGCCCCGGGTCCGGATGGCGTTCCTGTGGACCTTTTTAAATGCAACCAGGAGCTTTGGGCACCTATCTTAACGAGAGTATGTACAGCAGCAGCTAGTGAGGGCATCTTGGACTCCTGGACTAGATCAATCATGGTCCCCATCTTTAAGAAAGGGGACCGACAGGACCCAAAATGCTATCGTCCCATATCCCTTCTGGGCTCCCTCGGCAAAGTGGTGGGGAGGGTCATTCTGGAGAGACTGCAACTGTGGAGCGAGGAAAAGTCCATCATCTCGGACTTACAATTCGGCTTTAGAGAAGGCCTTGGGACAGTTGAGCAGGCACTTAATCTCAGCCTCATAATGGCCAAATACATGCACGCAAAGAAATCGACGGTATACATGGTCTATGTAGACCTGTCTGCCGCTTTCGACTGCGTTGCACACTCCAAACTATGGGCAGTCCTAAGAGAGATGAATGTGAACCCCTCATTGCTGGACCTTCTTAGAGAGCTGTATTCCGGGGCCTCGGCCAGAGTCCGGTTCGGAAAGAATGGCGAGTTGACAGCATCATTTGGTGTGGAGCGAGGAGTTAGGCAGGGCTGCGTCCTGGCCCCCTTTCTCTTCTCGCTCTACACAAACGGCTTGGAGGAGGCGATGCTGAGGGGGGCCCAGGACCTCCCAAAAATGAAACAGAGACCGATTCCAGCGCTCCTCTACGCGGATGACGCCGTCATCCTGGCCCGAACCCCGCGTGAACTCCAGCACTCACTAAATAGATATACCACCTTCATGAACTCCCTGGATCTAAAGGTTAATGTAAAAAAAACTTTTGTCATGATCACGGGGAGGGCGAAGAAAGGCAAAAAAAACATCTTTCTTGATAGCCAACCACTGGAGATCGCCACACAATATCCATACCTCGGGATTTTGATTGACGATAACTTAACATGGAAACCAGCAGTAGAAGCGAGATGTCACATTTTTAAGCGCTCAATAGCAGCCCTGCAGACCTTTTCTCGGAAACTGGGAAGGAGGCGTCCAGTAGAACTGCTAAGAATCTACAATGCCAAGTGCCAGGCGATTGCTCTCTATGGAGCAGGGGTCTGGGGCCACACAGACGTTGGAGCCCTCCAAATAATCAAAAAACGATTTGTAAGATTTCTTCTTGCTACCCCAAAAGGCTCATCAAACTACGCCTCCCACATGGAATTGGGAATTCCTTACTTGCAGGATCTCCTTAAAATTCAGCCATTGCTTTTGTGGAGGCGTATATGGACCTCGGTCGCTAACACGCTATCACAGTCGATAGTGGCCGACATAATGTCACTTGACCACGCCCACAGAATAAAATGGCTTCGCTACATTAGAAACTTTTTCACTGACCTTGGCCTCGAAAAACACTACCTCCATCCAGAATCATTAGTTGCTCTCCCAAAAAAGGAACTTAAGGAACTTGCATTACGGCATCTGGAAACACTAAGACTGTCAACCGAGTCAGCAAAACCTTCAGTGGTTCACACAAACACAGTTCAGCAAACGTTTGGCATCCAACCGTATCTTACTCTCGATACTAAAACATACGAGAGGATGCTGCTCACCAGGCTCAGACTAAACCTTTTTTTTTAGACTGGTCGCCTTTCCCTTAAACAAGGCCTGGGACCCAAACCTGCCTCTGTGTCCCTGTGACGCGAAATCAACTCAATCCAATATCCACGTCATCTTATTTTGTAAATTTTATCATCCCCACAGAAAACATTGGATACTTCCGCTATGCAGGCGATGGGGCCTCAGACAATGTCGACCGGCCTTCCTAAGACTGCAAACTTTAGAGTCTGAAGAAGTCTGTTACCTGGTCTTAAACTTTTTAAAATGCATTTTGAATCACAGAAAAAACCTCTAGCAAACTGCACTAGGGAAAAAGAAAAAAAAAACATAATGATTTAACGATTGATGACCTTCTGAAACAAAAACCTCTTTTCTTTTTAAACAAATGATATTTGTTCCCTTTTTCCTTATTGCACAAACGCTTCTATGAAATGGCTTTTTTTAACTTATGTATGTATGATCTTTTTATGCTGATTGTTTCTTTTATGGTTTTCTTTGTGATTAACCGAATAAAGAATTATTATTATTATTATTATTATAAAAGACCTATGTGTAAGCTGAAAGACTAACTGCAGAAGTTTGGGGACCCTTCCTACATCTGTAGCAGTATACGCTGACACCAATCGGCCTGGTTCCGTGCTCTGTGCCTGCCCCTTGATTATTTTGGGGGTGGGAGTTGGTTTCTTAAGGGGCTGCCAAGTGGCCTAGCTCCCTGACTTTTCACTCCTGTTCCCATGTCCCTTCCCCTCGTGTTCCCCCTCGTCCTCCTTCCCTAATCATCTGCGGGATCTTCTGGGCCGTATCACCTCTATCTCGAAGGGTTATGCTATTTGTTTTTCCTGTTCTCCATGCATTCTCACAAGTTCCACTTTGCACAGTATCTTGGACTCTGCTTCATAGATGATCTTTCGTACCTCTTGGGCCGTATCACCTCTATCTCGAAGGGTTATGCTATTTGTTTTTCCTGTTCTCCATGCATTCTCACAAGTTCCAATTCACACAGTATCTTGGACTCTGCTTCATAGATGATCTTTCATACCTCTTGGGCCATATCACCTCTATCTCGAAGGGTTATGCTGTTTGTTTTTCCTGTTCTCCATGCATTCTCACAAGTTCCAATTTACACAGTGTCTTGGACTCTGCTTCATAGATGATCTTTTGTACCTGTTGGGCCGTATCACCTCTATCTCGAAGGGTTATGCTATTTGTTTTTCCTGTTCTCCATGCATTCTCACAAGTTCCAATTCACACAGTATCTTGGACTCTGCTTCATAGATGATCTTTCATACCTCTTGGGCCGTATCACCTCTATCTCGAAGGGTTATGCTATTTGTTTTTCCTGTTCTCCATGCATTCTCACAAGTTCCAATTCACACAGTATCTTGGACTCTGCTTCATAGATGATCTTTCATACCTCTTGGGCCGTATCACCTCTATCTCGAAGGGTTATGCTATTTGTTTTTCCTGTTCTCCATGCATTCTCACAAGTTCCAATTTACACAGTATCTTGGACTCTGCTTCATAGATGATCTTTCGTACCTGTTGGGCCGTATCGCCTCTATCTCGAAGGGTTATGCTATTTGTTTTTCCTGTTCTCCATGCATTCTCACAAGTTCCAATTTACACAGTATCTTGGACTCTGCTTCATAGATGATCTTTCATACCTCTTGGGCCGTATCGCCTCTATCTCGAAGGGTTATGCTATTTGTTTTTCCTGTTCTCCATGCATTCTCATAAGTTCCAATTTACACAGTATCTTGGACTCTGCTTCATAGATGATCTTTCATACCTCTTGGGCCGTATCACCTCTATCTCGAAGGGTTATGCTATTTGTTTTTCCTGTTCTCCATGCATTCTCACAAGTTTCAATTTACACAGTATCTTGGACTCTGCTTCATAGATGATCTTTGGTACCTGTTGGGCCGTATCACCTCTATCTCGAAGGGTTATGCTATTTGTTTTTCCTGTTCTCCATGCATTCTCACAAGTTCCAATTTACACAGTATCTTGGACTCTGCTTCATAGATGATCTTTCATACCTCTTGGGCCGTATCGCCTCTATCTCGAAGGGTTATGCTATTTGTTTTTCCTGTTCTCCATGCATTCTCACAAGTTCCAATTTACACAGTATCTTGGACTCTGCTTCATAGATGATCTTTCATACCTCTTGGGCCGTATCGCCTCTATCTCGAAGGGTTATGCTATTTGTTTTTCCTGTTCTCCATGCTTTCTCACAAGTTCCAATTCACACAGTATCTTGGACTCTGCTTCATAGATGATCTTTCATACCTCTTGGGCCGTATCACCTCTATCTCGAAGGGTTATGCTATTTGTTTTTCCTGTTCTCCATGCATTCTCACAAGTTCCAATTTACACAGTATCTTGGACTCTGCTTCATAGATGATCTCTCATACCTCTGGCCGTATCACCTCTATCTCGAAGGGTTATGCTATTTGTTTTTCCTGTTCTCCATGCATTCTCACAAGTTCCAATTTACACAGTATCTTGGACTCTGCTTCATAGATGATCTTTCATACCTCTTGGCCGTATCACCTCTATCTCGAAGGGTTATGCTATTTGTTTTTCCTGTTCTCCATGCATTCTCACAAGTTCCAATTTACAAAGTATCTTGGATTCTGCTTCATAGATGATCTTTCATACCTCTGGGCCGTATCACCTCTATCTCGAAGGGTTATGCTATTTGTTTTTCCTGTTCTCCATGCACTCTCACAAGTTCCAATTCACACAGTATCTTGGACTCTGCTTCATAGATGATCTTTCATACCTCTTGGGCCGTATCACCTCTATGTCGAAGGCTTATGCTATTTGTTTTTCCTGTTCTCCATGCACTCTCACAAGTTCCAATTCACACAGTATCTTGGACTCTGCTTCATAGATGATCTTTCATACCTCTTGGGCCGTATCACCTCTATCTCGAAGGGTTATGCTATTTGTTTTTCCTGTTCTCCATGCATTCTCACAAGTTCCAATTTACACAGTATCTTGGACTCTGCTTCATAGATGATCTCTCATACCTCTGGCCGTATCACCTCTATCTCGAAGGGTTATGCTATTTGTTTTTCCTGTTCTCCATGCATTCTCACAAGTTCCAATTTACACAGTATCTTGGACTCTGCTTCATAGATGATCTTTCATACCTCTTGGCCGTATCACCTCTATCTCGAAGGGTTATGCTATTTGTTTTTCCTGTTCTCCATGCATTCTCACAAGTTCCAATTTACACAGTATCTTGGACTCTGCTTCATAGATGATCTTTCATACCTCTGGGCCGTATCACCTCTATCTCGAAGGGTTATGCTATTTGTTTTTCCTGTTCTCCATGCATTCTCACAAGTTTCAATTTACACAGTATCTTGGACTCTGCTTCATAGATGATCTTTGGTACCTGTTGGGCCGTATCACCTCTATCTCGAAGGGTTATGCTATTTGTTTTTCCTGTTCTCCATGCATTCTCACAAGTTCCAATTTACACAGTATCTTGGACTCTGCTTCATAGATGATCTTTCATACCTCTTGGGCCGTATCGCCTCTATCTCGAAGGGTTATGCTATTTGTTTTTCCTGTTCTCCATGCATTCTCACAAGTTCCAATTTACACAGTATCTTGGACTCTGCTTCATAGATGATCTTTCATACCTCTTGGGCCGTATCGCCTCTATCTCGAAGGGTTATGCTATTTGTTTTTCCTGTTCTCCATGCTTTCTCACAAGTTCCAATTCACACAGTATCTTGGACTCTGCTTCATAGATGATCTTTCATACCTCTTGGGCCGTATCACCTCTATCTCGAAGGGTTATGCTATTTGTTTTTCCTGTTCTCCATGCATTCTCACAAGTTCCAATTTACACAGTATCTTGGACTCTGCTTCATAGATGATCTCTCATACCTCTGGCCGTATCACCTCTATCTCGAAGGGTTATGCTATTTGTTTTTCCTGTTCTCCATGCATTCTCACAAGTTCCAATTTACACAGTATCTTGGACTCTGCTTCATAGATGATCTTTCATACCTCTTGGCCGTATCACCTCTATCTCGAAGGGTTATGCTATTTGTTTTTCCTGTTCTCCATGCATTCTCACAAGTTCCAATTTACAAAGTATCTTGGATTCTGCTTCATAGATGATCTTTCATACCTCTGGGCCGTATCACCTCTATCTCGAAGGGTTATGCTATTTGTTTTTCCTGTTCTCCATGCACTCTCACAAGTTCCAATTCACACAGTATCTTGGACTCTGCTTCATAGATGATCTTTCATACCTCTTGGGCCGTATCACTTCTATCTCGAAGGGTTATGCTATTTGTTTTTCCTGTTCTCCATGCATTCTCACAAGTTCCAATTCACACAGTATCTTGGACTCTGCTTCATAGATGATCTTTCATACCTCTTGGGCCGTATCACCTCTATGTCGAAGGCTTATGCTATTTGTTTTTCCTGTTCTCCATGCACTCTCACAAGTTCCAATTCACACAGTATCTTGGACTCTGCTTCATAGATGATCTTTCATACCTCTGGGCCGTATCACCTCTATCTCGAAGGGTTATGCTATTTGTTTTTCCTGTTCTCCATGCATTCTCACAAGTTTCAATTTACACAGTATCTTGGACTCTGCTTCATAGATGATCTTTGGTACCTGTTGGGCCGTATCACCTCTATCTCGAAGGGTTATGCTATTTGTTTTTCCTGTTCTCCATGCATTCTCACAAGTTCCAATTTACACATTATCTTGGACTCTGCTTCATAGATGATCTTTCATACCTCTTGGGCCGTATCGCCTCTATCTCGAAGGGTTATGCTATTTGTTTTTCCTGTTCTCCATGCATTCTCACAAGTTCCAATTTACACAGTATCTTGGACTCTGCTTCATAGATGATCTTTCATACCTCTTGGGCCGTATCGCCTCTATCTCGAAGGGTTATGCTATTTGTTTTTCCTGTTCTCCATGCTTTCTCACAAGTTCCAATTCACACAGTATCTTGGACTCTGCTTCATAGATGATCTTTCATACCTCTTGGGCCGTATCACCTCTATCTCGAAGGGTTATGCTATTTGTTTTTCCTGTTCTCCATGCATTCTCACAAGTTCCAATTTACACAGTATCTTGGACTCTGCTTCATAGATGATCTCTCATACCTCTGGCCGTATCACCTCTATCTCGAAGGGTTATGCTATTTGTTTTTCCTGTTCTCCATGCATTCTCACAAGTTCCAATTTACACAGTATCTTGGACTCTGCTTCATAGATGATCTTTCGTACCTCTTGGGCCGTATCACCTCTATCTCGAAGGGTTATGCTATTTGTTTTTCCTGTTCTCCATGCATTCTCACAAGTTCCAATTTACACAGTATCTTGGACTCTGCTTCATAGATGATCTTTCATACCTCTTGGGCCGTATCACCTCTATCTCGAAGGGTTATGCTATTTGTTTTTCCTGTTCTCCATGCATTCTCACAAGTTCCAATTTACACAGTATCTTGGACTCTGCTTCATAGATGATCTTTCATACCTCTTGGGCCGTATCACCTCTATCTCGAAGGGTTATGCTATTTGTTTTTCCTGTTCTCCATGCATTCTCACAAGTTCCAATTTACACAGTATCTTGGACTCTGCTTCATAGATGATCTTTCGTACCTGTTGATTGTAAATGGAAAATCAATAAAGAGTTGAGATATTTAAAAAAGGCCTCTCAAGTTTTTGAAAACGAATTGGCATACTGATGACCTTACAGGGAGTGATAGTCTAGAAACAACAGTGGTCCGCAAGAGTATATAAATCCAAAGTCTGATAAATAATAGTCCACAATGGGAACTATATTGGCCACTGTCCAGCCGGACAGGGTAGTTTATTTTTTACAATGAGAAAATTACTGGGGTGTGGAAGGGCACAGTCCTGTACCGTTTCCAGGAACAAACAGGGGGAGTTTTTTAGGCAAGAAGGAGCATAGTTGGCCACTTATACTTCAGTAGACATTGAAAGTAGTGCCAATAAAAGTGCTAGACACAGCAAAAATTAGACATAATAGTAGAGCTGTGAAAACACTAAAAACAAGTCGACGTTTCGATCCCATATGCTCAATGTTGCGGGACCATCATCAGGACTAACAATACATACATTTGCTTGCCTGGTATAAAAAGTTAACCACACAACCGCCTAATAGAAACAGGGAATAAGGAGACAGGTTGGGAAACAAAAGAAAAAAGAAGAATACATGAGAAATAAATATGCATAAACCCACTTGGCTGTACTCTGAAAGAACTGACAATGCATTATAATCGGAACCGACTTATCGTGTTCGTTAAATCATGCAAGTGGTATCATTAGCCTTGGAACACGTGGTTGTTGTAATTCGTGTCTCAAGCCTTGAATCATACAAGTGGTGAGGTGCGTGACACGTGTGTGTGGGAGATCATACTTCACTGTGATTAACAATTTCATTTAGAATTATATACATATTACTGGGCCAATTCCACTCACATTTAATCAGCATTTATGTGCACTCTTGTCCACTTTTTTAGCTTTTGTCTCATGCATATTCGTGCTCACATACTCAACACCTCTTTAGAGTGAACACTTACCCATATGGGTCGGGGGGTTTTTACAGGGATTTTAATAAATGGGTCCTCGTTTTGATATTGGTATTCGCCTGGAAGGGGATAACAAGTTGTAAGCCATTTATGAGCGCTAAGGGTTCAGTTGCCTAAGATTTAAAGATCGCGTGCAAGAGCAAGGGCTATTACCTGTGTGATACAGGTCGTACCGTTATGTCCTCCTCAATTTTCGTTAGGGCAAAATTATCTATGAAATAAATGTTTACACGGGCTGCTATCAGTCAGAGGATTTGCAATCAGGACAGCCGCTTTTGTAAAAAGGGGGAGAAAGCGAGCTTACCTCACGGAGGGGATCGGCCAGATAGGTCCGGTTATACTCAAAACGAGTCTACAATAAAAACCCAGTTTTAGTATCAGAATGCGGGGGGCCAGCATAGCGTTAGTCGCCAATTACTCAATATGCTTACCTATGGGAGGCAATGCCTCCGTGGTGTCTCTGGTCCCTGGGTGCTCTGCCGAGTCGCAGTCACTGGGGCCAGACGGTCAGAACGCTAGATAAGCGTGCAACTTAAAAAATGGAAAAAGGACTAGACGCACATGGGCGCCATCTTTGAATGGGGTAATGTTCATTGGGATATGCTGCAGCAAGAGTTTAGAGCGTGAAATTGTGCACAAGTGATTATAGTTATCGGCGCAGTGCTAGAGTGATAAAACATTTTTAAAAACATAGGCTATTTACAATAGATACGGTTCATTAATTTTCATATATAAAGAATTTTCATATATAAAGAATTAGTAGCCATAGGGCAAACTCATTTCCTCATTCACAAATACATGATGCCAAGTCCATTGAGATTTCTGAATTTTCAAATTAGGCCATTCACAATAATGTTGTCCAGTCCTCCGCGCGATTTAGACCATTGCGGATGGTGTTAAATTGAATCATAATCCTCAGCTCCTCTCTGTTGAGCATCTGAGTCAGGTTGCCGCCTCTTGGTGGTGGTTTGACGACTTTCAACACAGTCCATTTGATGTCATTCTCATTATGCCCTGCTTCATTGTAGTGATCCACAAGCGGTGCATTGACGGTGTGACACCTGATTTTACTCCGATGTTGGCAGATGCGGGTCTTCACTTTCTGTGTGGTCTGCCCCACATACAGTTTAGGACATGGACATTCAATGGTGTAAATCACGTTCTGCGTATTACAGTTTGATAATGACCGCCTCTCATACGTGATACTATTGTGGGTGAAATCTTTACCCTCCACCGTGAAGTCGCAGACAGTACAACTACCACACTTAACATGTCCTATAATAGGGGGTAGTCCCCACAGTAGGTCAATAGTGGGATTTTGGGCTGGGGAAGGTAACGCCGCTCTTACAAGATGGTCCCTTAAATTTTTACTCTTTTTAAAAGCAAAAAGTGGTTTTTCAATAGTTAGGGTACCTACATTTAACGTTGGCCAATGTTTTAATACTGACTTCCTGATTTTATTGGAGATAGGTGAGAAGGTTGTTACACATGCAACAATCTCTTTCTGGGTTTTATCCTTGGGGGATAGTAACACCTCCCTTGGGCAATACCATGCCCGCTTTAGGGATTGTTTTATGATCCTTTTGGGGTAGCCCCTGTCTTTCAATTTATTTGAGAGGGTTGCGGATTCCCTGAAATAGTCCTCTCTACATGAGCAGTTTCTTCTAATTCTTAGAAATTGCGAGTAGGGTAATGCATCCCTCAAAGCTCTTGGGTGATTACTCTTATAGCTTAAGAGGGTATTTCTCTCCGTCGGTTTTCTGAACAGCTTCGTGAGGAGCTTGCCTTCAGAATGGTATATGGTAAGATCAAGGAAGGGTATGGTTTCTTTGTCCCACGTTAATGTAAACGTCAGACCACAACAATTATTGTTTAGCCAGTGGAGGAACTGGGTGAGTGTTTCAATTGGTAGGCTCCAGATCATAAAAATGTCGTCTATATAACGCCTCCACACCCGGATCCCGGAGTAGAAGGGGTTGGAATCTGACAAAATCGAACCAGTCTCAAGTAGGTCCATGAAAAGTATGGCCAGGTTCGGAGCAAAAATAGCCCCCATGCTGGTCCCCTTGATCTGTTGGTAATAGGTGTCATTAAAGAGGAAAAAATTCCTAGTAAGGCAGAGTTCGAGTAGCTGTAAAATGAACAGAGTCGGCACTCTATGGGGACGAGGTCGTGTGTCAAGAACCTTCTGAATAGTAAGTAATGCTGTGACTTGCGGGATATTTGTATACAATGATTCCACATCCATTGTACACAATGTCTCAAGATGGGGATCAAAATCAAGATTTTCAACTAAATTTATCATCTGCATACTGTCGCGCACATAGCACTTGGTCGATTGCACGAATTCTTTAATAAAAAAATCCACGTATGTTCCTAAAGGCTCTAGAACCGAACCACAAGCTGACACAATAGGTCGACCTGGCGGGTTTTGTAAGTTCTTGTGCATCTTCGGTAGTGTATATATTACCGGAATGCGTGGTGACTTAGTGTTAAGGAAGTGGAATTCTTTTTTATTGATGAATCCGTCAAGTAATGCTTTTGATGTAATTTTACTTATAGTGTCTTGGATTTGTTTGGTGGGGTTACCTGGCAATTTCTGATAATGATCAGGGTTGCTCAATTGACGCTGAATTTCAAGTTTATAATTGTCTATCTCTTGGAGGACGATTTCGCCACCTTTGTCTGCGCTCTTTATGACAAGATTTTTATTGGTTTTTAGTGTTGAAATGGCCTTCTTTTCATCAATGGATATATTGTATGGAATAAACACCTTAGTTTTCTCAAGGGTATCAAGGTCTGCTAGTACAAGCTTCTCGAAAGTAGTAACTTCAGGAGGGATCATTCCTGCAGAAGGAGAGAATGTGGAAGGCGGGCGGAATGGGGTGTTAGACACAGGCACATTACTGGGATGTAATTGGAAAAAAGCCTTCAGACGGATAGTTCTGAAAAATCTAAGAAGCTCGGTCCGGAGTTCCATAAAGTTAGGAACAATAGTAGGTACGAATGACAAACCCTTCTTGAGTAACTCAAGCTCAGCGTCCATTAAAGTGTGATTTGAGAGGTTGAAAATAGGAATTACCTCTGAAGTGGTATTAGTTACCATTGGTAAAAATTGTTCCTTGTTCTCCTCTCGCCTGGTGGATTTTGCCATCTTTGTGTGCGCTTTACTTTGCCACGTTGGGGAGTGTTGGGCTGGCCTCTGCCTAAAAAATTAGGCTGTCCACCGCCTCTTTTATTCGGGATACTTGATCCTTCGCCTGGGTCTGAATTTTCTGATGAGTCAGCCGAGGTATCTGAAAAGCCAACGAGGTTTTGTCGGCGATTAAATCGGCCCCAAGGTCTATTAGATTGGGGGTAGGAATAGGCTCTGTTAGTGTAGTAGTCTTTTTGAAGATAGGGGTAGGTGTTTTCCACACTATATTGTTTGATGTCCTTTTTTACCTTATTTGCCTTTTTATTTTCCTCGATTCTGTGGTAATCTGCTAAGCTTTTTTCAAGTTGTTCCAATAGTTTTTAGCATTCACTTGTAAGATCAGATTCACCTAATTGCTTTTCTATATCTTTGATCTCTATATCCAATGCTTTTAGGGTTTCTATCGCTGTGTCTATACCCAACACTAACCAATGCCTAGAGCAGGTGGTGCTAATATAACTGAAATTAGTGATATACTTGGGATTGTCGGTGAATATACCTGGTACGTTCCTAACTTGGAGCCCCAGGGGAATTACGTCGGCCTTGAGATAGTCAGTGAGCATCAAGACCATCAGCTTAAGTCTGGTCTGTTTTTTCCTGAGTTTTTCTAATTGCTCTGGAAGTGGGCTGGGGGTTGTACTAGGTGTTTCAGTGGTGTTGGAGAGAAGAGAAGGGCCTAGGCATAATTCTTTAATATAGTCATCGGTATACAAAGGTGCGTGTGCAGACATAACAGAGCAACAAGGGTTGGGTAGCAAAAGAGGGGTAGGGAAAATTATGAGGTGGGGGAAATGGAAGTGAGAGGTTTGTTCGTGTTAAGTTGGTGAAAAAGGTACTAGGTGAGCCAGCCCTCGGCCGAGGGCTAGAAGTGTTCACTTGGAACCCTTGCAATCATGCGATTGCGCTAAAGTCTGTATACAACAACAAGGGAACCCAATCGGTTATCCGGGGACCGTGGGTAGCTATAGTCTAGAAACAACAGTGGTCCCCAAGAGTATATAAATCCAAAGTCTGATAAATAATAGTCCACAATGGGAACTATATTGGCCACTGTCCAGCCGGACAGGGTAGTTTATTTTTTACAATGAGAAAATTACTGGGGTGTGGAAGGGCACAGTCCTGTACCGTTTCCAGGAACAAACAGGGGGAGTTTTTTAGGCAAGAAGGAGCATAGTTGGCCACTTATACTTCAGTAGACATTGAAAGTAGTGCCAATAAAAGTGCTAGACACAGCAAAAATTAGACATAATAGTAGAGCTGTGAAAACACTAAAAACAAGTCGACGTTTCGATCCCATATGCTCAATGTTGCGGGACCATCATCAGGACTAACAATACATACATTTGCTTGCCTGGTATAAAAAGTTAACCACACAACCGCCTAATAGAAACAGGGAATAAGGAGACAGGTTGGGAAACAAAAGAAAAAAGAAGAATAAATGAGAAATAAATATGCATAAACCCACTTGGCTGTACTCTGAAAGAACTGACAATGCATTATAATCGGAACCGACTTATCGTGTTCGTTAAATCATGCAAGTGGTATCATTAGCCTTGGAACACGTGGTTGTTGTAATTCGTGTCTCTAGCCTTGAATCATACAAGTGGTGAGGTGCGTGACACGTGTGTGTGGGAGATCATACTTCACTGTGATTAACAATTTCATTTAGAATTATATACATATTACTGGGCCAATTCCACTCACATTTAATCAGCATTTATGTGCACTCTTGTCCACTTTTTTAGCTTTTTTCTCATGCATATTCGTGCTCACATACTCAACACCTCTTTAGAGTGAACACTTACCCATATGGGTCGGGGGTTTTTTACAGGGATTTTAATAAATGGGTCCTCGTTTTGAAATTGGTATTCGCCTGGAAGGGGATAACAAGTTGTAAGCCATTTATGAGCGCTAAGGGTTCAGTTGCCTAAGATTTAAAGATCGCGTGCAAGAGCAAGGGCTATTACCTGTGTGATACAGGTCGTACCGTTATGTCCTCCTCAATTTTCGTTAGGGCAAAATTATCTATGAAATAAATGTTTACACGGGCTGCTATCAGTCAGAGGATTTGCAATCAGGACAGCCGCTTTTGTAAAAAGGGGGAGAAAGCGAGCTTACCTCACGGAGGGGATCGGCCAGATAGGTCCGGTTATACTCAAAACGAGTCTACAATAAAAACCCAGTTTTAGTATCAGAATGCGGGGGGCCAGCATAGCGTTAGTCGCCAATTACTCAATATGCTTACCTATGGGAGGCAATGCCTCCGTGGTGTCTCTGGTCCCTGGGTGCTCTGCCGAGTCGCAGTCACTGGGGCCAGACGGTCAGAACGCTAGATAAGCGTGCAACTTAAAAAATGGAAAAAGGACTAGACGCACATGGGCGCCATCTTTGAATGGTGTAATGTTCATTGGGATATGCTGCAGCAAGAGTTTAGAGCGTGAAATTGTGCACAAGTGATTATAGTTATCGGCGCAGTGCTAGAGTGATAAAAAAAATTTAAAAACATAGGCTATTTACAATAGATACGGTTCATTAATTTTCATATATAAAGAATTTTCATATATAAAGAATTAGTAGCCATAGGGCAAACTCATTTCCTCATTCACAAATACATGATGCCAAGTCCATTGAGATTTCTGAATTTTCAAATTAGGCCATTCACAATAATGTTGTCCAGTCCTCCGCGCGATTTAGACCATTGCGGATGGTGTTAAATTGAATCATAATCCTCAGCTCCTCTCTGTTGAGCATCTGAGTGAGGTTGCCGCGGATTGGTGTCTGTACAACGCGTTGTGTTACAACGCATTCCATTACAACGCAGCTATTACATCGCAAATACCATTACAATGCATGTCATTACAATGCATGGCATTACATCGCAGATGCTATTACAACGCATGGCATTACATCGTAAGTATAGGTAAGTATACCTTTTTTTAAAAATGTTAATAAATTATTTTAATTAATTTAATTTAATTTATTTAATTAAAATACATTTTAAAATAGCCATTAATTTAATGTAATAAAATAATATCTATTAAATAAATGTAATTTTAATAAAAAAGGAAATAATTTTTTTTAATTTAAATAAAGAAATTAATTTAATTAACATATTTAAATAATTGAAATTGAATTAAATTAATTGAAATAATTTAATTAATATAATTAATTTAATTTAAAAATGTAATTAATGAAATAAAATTAATTTAATTTATTGAATATATTTTAATTAATTTAAAAATGCTAAAGAATATTTAATTATCCCAAAACACAAACCTACCCCTGAACCCTACAATACCCCTTTACCCCAAAACCCAAACCCTGCCCTAAAACCTAAAAACACCCCTGTACCCCAAAACCCAAACCCTGCCCTAAAACCTAAAAACACCCCTGTACCCCAAAACCCAAACCCTGCCCTAAAACCTAAAAACACCCCTGTACCCCAAAACCCAAACCCTGCCCTGAAACCTAAAAACACCCCTGTACCCCAAAACCCAAACCCTGCCCTAAAACCTAAAAACACCCCTGTACCCCAAAACCCAAACCCTGCCCTGAAACCTAAAAACACCCCTGTACCCCAAAACCCAAACCCTGCCCTGAAACCTAAAAACACCCCTGTACCCCAAAACCCAAACCCTGCCCTAAAACCTAAAAACACCCCTGTACCCCAAAACCCAAACCCTGCCCTAAAACCTAAAAACACCCCTGTACCCCAAAACCCAAACCCTGCCCTAAAACCTAAAAACACCCCTGTACCCCAAAACCCAAACCCTGCCCTAAAACCTAAAAACACCCCTGTACCCCAAAACCCAAACCCTGCCCTAAAACCTAAAAACACCCCTGTACCCCAAAACACAAACCCTGCCCTAAAACCTAAAAATACCCAAACACCCCAAAACATATACATCAGTACCCCAAAACATATACTCCTATACTCATACTTATTTAAAAAATTACTTAAATTAATATATTTAATTTATAATATTTAAAAACGAAATAAATATTTTTGTTATAATAAATAATAATTAAATCAATTATAAAATATTAAATAAAATAAAAAAAAATTAAATACTTACCAATACTTACGATGTAATGGTATGCGTTGTAATAGCATCTGCTATGTAATGCCATGCGCTGTAATGGCATGCATTGTAATGGTATTTGCGATGTAATAGCTGCGTTGTAACAGCATTACGTTGTAATAGTTGCGTTGTAAGAGTAACACACCGGTTGCCGCCTCTTGGTGGTGGTTTGACGACTTTCAACACAGTCCATTTGATGTCATTCTCATTATGCCCTGCTTCATTGTAGTGATCCACAAGCGGTGCATTGACGGTGTGACACCTGATTTTACTCCGATGTTGGCAGATGCGGATCTTCACTTTCTGTGTGGTCTGCCCCACATACAGTTTAGGACATGGACATTCAATGGTGTAAATCACGTTCTGCGTATTACAGTTTGATAATGACCGCCTCTCATACGTGATACTATTGTGGGTGAAATCTTTACCCTCCACCGTGAAGTCGCAGACAGTACAACTACCACACTTAACATGTCCTATAATAGGGGGTAGTCCCCACAGTAGGTCAATAGTGGGATTTTGGGCTGGGGAAGGTAACGCCGCTCTTACAAGATGGTCCCTTAAATTTTTACTCTTTTTAAAAGCAAAAAGTGGTTTTTCAATAGTTAGGGTACCTACATTTAACGTTGGCCAATGTTTTAATACTGACTTCCTGATTTTATTGGAGATAGGTGAGAAGGTTGTTACACATGCAACAATCTCTTTCTGGGTTTTATCCTTGGGGGATAGTAACACCTCCCTTGGGCAATACCATGCCCGCTTTAGGGATTGTTTTATGATCCTTTTGGGGTAGCCCCTGTCTTTCAATTTATTTGAGAGGGTTGCGGATTCCCTGAAATAGTCCTCTCTACATGAGCAGTTTCTTCTAATTCTTAAAAATTGCGAGTAGGGTAATGCATCCCTCAAAGCTCTTGGGTGATTACTCTTATAGCTTAAGAGGGTATTTCTCTCCGTCGGTTTTCTGAACAGCTTCGTGAGGAGCTTGCCTTCAGAATGGTATATGGTAAGATCAAGGAAGGGTATGGTTTCTTTGTCCCACGTTAATGTAAACGTCAGACCACAACAATTATTGTTTAGCCAGTGGAGGAACTGGGTGAGTGTTTCAATTGGTAGGCTCCAGATCATAAAAATGTCGTCTATATAACGCCTCCACACCCGGATCCCGGAGTAGAAGGGGTTGGAATCTGACAAAATCGAACCAGTCTCAAGTAGGTCCATGAAAAGTATGGCCAGGTTCGGAGCAAAAATAGCCCCCATGCTGGTCCCCTTGATCTGTTGGTAATAGGTGTCATTAAAGAGGAAAAAATTCCTAGTAAGGCAGAGTTCGAGTAGCTGTAAAATGAACAGAGTCGGCACCCCATTCCGCCCGCCTTCCACATTCTCTCCTTCTGCAGGAATGATCCCTCCTGAAGTTACTACTTTCGAGAAGCTTGTACTAGCAGACCTTGATACCCTTGAGAAAACTAAGGTGTTTATTCCATACAATATATCCATTGATGAAAAGAAGGCCATTTCAACACTAAAAACTAATAAAAATCTTGTCATAAAGAGCGCAGACAAAGGTGGCGGAATCGTCCTCCAAGAGATAGACAATTATAAACTTGAAATTCAGCGTCAATTGAGCAACCCTGATCATTATCAGAAATTGCCAGGTAACCCCACCAAACAAATCCAAGACACTATAAGTAAAATTACATCAAAAGCATTACTTGACGGATTCATCAATAAAAAAGAATTCCACTTCCTTAACACTAAGTCACCACGCATTCCGGTAATATATACACTACCGAAGATACACAAGAACTTACAAAACCCGCCCGGTCGACCTATTGTGTCAGCTTGTGGTTCGGTTCTAGAGCCTTTAGGAACATACGTGGATTTTTTTATTAAAGAATTCGTGCAATCGACCAAGTGCTATGTGCGCGACAGTATGCAGATGATAAATTTAGTTGAAAATCTTGATTTTGATCCCCATCTTGAGACATTGTGTACAATGGATGTGGAATCATTGTATACAAATATCCCGCAAGTCACAGCATTACTTACTATTCAGAAGGTTCTTGACACACGACCTCGTCCCCATAGAGTGCCGACTCTGTTCAGTTTACAGCTACTCGAACTCTGCCTTACTAGGAATTTTTTCCTCTTTAATGACACCTATTACCAACAGATCAAGGGGAAAAGCATGGGGGCTATTTTTGCTCCGAACCTGGCCATACTTTTCATGGACCTACTTGAGACTGGTTCGATTTTGTCAGATTCCAACCCCTTCTACTCCGGGATCCGGGTGTGGAGACGTTATATAGACGACATTTTTATGATCTGGAGCCTACCAATTGAAACACTCACCCAGTTCCTCCACTCGCTAAACAATAATTGTTGTGGTCTGACGTTTACATTAACGTGGGACAAAGAAACCATACCCTTCCTTGATCTTACCATATACCATTCTGAAGGCAAGCTCCTCACGAAGCTGTTCAGAAAACCGACGGAGAGAAATACCCTCTTAAGCTATAAGAGTAATCACCCAAGAGCTTTGAGGGATGCATTACCCTACTCGCAATTTCTAAGAATTAGAAGAAACTGCTCATGTAGAGAGGACTATTTCAGGGAATCCGCAACCCTCTCAAATAAATTGAAAGACAGGGGCTACCCCAAAAGGATCATAAAACAATCCCTAAAGCGGGCATGGTATTGCCCAAGGGAGGTGTTACTATCCCCCAAGGATAAAACCCAGAAAGAGATTGTTGCATGTGTAACAACCTTCTCACCTATCTCCAATAAAATCAGGAAGTCAGTATTAAAACATTGGCCAACGTTAAATGTAGGTACCCTAACTATTGAAAAACCACTTTTTGCTTTTAAAAAGAGTAAAAATTTAAGGGACCATCTTGTAAGAGCGGCGTTACCTTCCCCAGCCCAAAATCCCACTATTGACCTACTGTGGGGACTACCCCCTATTATAGGACATGTTAAGTGTGGTAGTTGTACTGTCTGCGACTTCACGGTGGAGGGTAAAGATTTCACCCACAATAGTATCACGTATGAGAGGCGGTCATTATCAAACTGTAATACGCAGAACGTGATTTACACCATTGAATGTCCATGTCCTAAACTGTATGTGGGGCAGACCACACAGAAAGTGAAGACCCGCATCTGCCAACATCGGAGTAAAATCAGGTGTCACACCGTCAATGCACCGCTTGTGGATCACTACAATGAAGCAGGGCATAATGAGAATGACATCAAATGGACTGTGTTGAAAGTCGTCAAACCACCACCAAGAGGCGGCAACCTTTAATGGCTATTTTAAAATGTATTTTAATTAAATAAATTAAATTAAATTAATTAAAATAATTTATTAACATTTTTAAAAAAAGGTATACTTACCTATACTTACGATGTAATGCCATGCGTTGTAATAGCATCTGCGATGTAATGCCATGCATTGTAATGACATGCATTGTAATGGTATTTGCGATGTAATAGCTGCGTTGTAATGGAATGCGTTGTAACACAACGCGTTGTACAGACACCAATCCGCGGCAACCTCACTCAGATGCTCAACAGAGAGGAGCTGAGGATTATGATTCAATTTAACACCATCCGCAATGGTCTAAATCGCGCGGAGGACTGGACAACATTATTGTGAATGGCCTAATTTGAAAATTCAGAAATCTCAATGGACTTGGCATCATGTATTTGTGAATGAGGAAATGAGTTTGCCCTATGGCTACTAATTCTTTATATATGAAAATTCTTTATATATGAAAATTAATGAACCGTATCTATTGTAAATAGCCTATGTTTTTAAAAATGTTTTATCACTCTAGCACTGCGCCGATAACTATAATCACTTGTGCACAATTTCACGCTCTAAACTCTTGCTGCAGCATATCCCAATGAACATTACCCCATTCAAAGATGGCGCCCATGTGCGTCTAGTCCTTTTTCCATTTTTTAAGTTGCACGCTTATCTAGCGTTCTGACCGTCTGGCCCCAGTGACTGCGACTCGGCAGAGCACCCAGGGACCAGAGACACCACGGAGGCATTGCCTCCCATAGGTAAGCATATTGAGTAATTGGCGACTAACGCTATGCTGGCCCCCCGCATTCTGATACTAAAACTGGGTTTTTATTGTAGACTCGTTTTGAGTATAACCGGAGCTATCTGGCCGATCCCCTCCGTGAGGTAAGCTCGCTTTCTCCCCCTTTTTACAAAAGCGGCTGTCCTGATTGCAAATCCTCTGACTGATAGCAGCCCGTGTAAACATTTATTTCATAGATAATTTTGCCCTAACGAAAATTGAGGAGGACATAACGGTACGACCTGTATCACACAGGTAATAGCCCTTGCTCTTGCACGCGATCTTTAAATCTTAGGCAACTGAACCCTTAGCGCTCATAAATGGCTTACAACTTGTTATCCCCTTCCAGGCGAATACCAATATCAAAACGAGGACCCATTTATTAAAATCCCTGTAAAAAAACCCCGACCCATATGGGTAAGTGTTCACTCTAAAGAGGTGTTGAGTATGTGAGCACGAATATGCATGAGACAAAAGCTAAAAAAGTGGACAAGAGTGCACATAAATGCTGATTAAATGTGAGTGGAATTGGCCCAGTAATATGTATATAATTCTAAATGAAATTGTTAATCACAGTGAAGTATGATCTCCCACACACACGTGTCACGCACCTCACCACTTGTATGATTCAAGGCTAGAGACACGAATTACAACAACCACGTGTTCCAAGGCTAATGATACCACTTGCATGATTTAACGAACACGATAAGTCGGTTCCGATTATAATGCATTGTCAGTTCTTTCAGAGTACAGCCAAGTGGGTTTATGCATATTTATTTCTCATTTATTCTTCTTTTTTCTTTTGTTTCCCAACCTGTCTCCTTATTCCCTGTTTCTATTAGGCGGTTGTGTGGTTAACTTTTTATACCAGGCAAGCAAATGTATGTATTGTTAGTCCTGATGATGGTCCCGCAACATTGAGCATATGGGATCGAAACGTCGACTTGTTTTTAGTGTTTTCACAGCTCTACTATTATGTCTAATTTTTGCTGTGTCTAGCACTTTTATTGGCACTACTTTCAATGTCTACTGAAGTATAAGTGGCCAACTATGCTCCTTCTTGCCTAAAAAACTCCCCCTGTTTGTTCCTGGAAACGGTACAGGACTGTGCCCTTCCACACCCCAGTAATTTTCTCATTGTAAAAAATAAACTACCCTGTCCGGCTGGACAGTGGCCAATATAGTTCCCATTGTGGACTATTATTTATCAGACTTTGGATTTATATACTCTTGGGGACCACTGTTGTTTCTAGACTATAGCTACCCACGGTCCCCGGATAACCGATTGGGTTCCCTTGTTGTTGTATACAGACTTACAGGGAGTGATGTCACTTAACATTTGACTTTGACTATGTAAAAGGAAGAGACATTACTGAATTTATAGATATGATGAGAACACGTGTAAAGCGATACAAGTAACAACCAAGTCTCACTAAAATAGACATTCACGTCAGCATTCTATTGAACTGTAACATGTGCAGTGCTCAAGGTGAAATATGAGAAAGGTTTTGCCACCAAAATGTGGACGGAGTCTGCTCTGTGCAGAAAGTTAGGGCGATGCTACTCAGCACACAGTGGATGTTATGTGTGAAGTTCTAGTTCATCTCTATAGTTTTGAAGAATGGGCCAGGTTTGAGTCAGACTTCAGCACAACCTCTAAATGTGTGAGTGTCACTCGTGATGAGTGAGGCTTGAGGGCTATGATTTATACACGTTCGAACTAATGTTGCTGTTGTGTCGCCCAAGGTAGCTTGCATGACAATGCTGCAAAGAGTTGATGCACTTACTAATAAACGGTGTATTGATGATAAGCGTACTATGATATAGGGGCCTATGTGAAGGAGTAGAATATTTTTGATTAGTGAAATGCCCCTCCTCTGTTCTTCAGACCAGAAACACCCACACATTTTGATGATTCAATGCACGCTGTGAGAAATCTTTGGATCATTATTGATTGCTCTATGATTTTAGGAGTTAATTGTTTCAAAGACATATTGCTTTATATTTTGGGATTGAATCTCTGTTGAAAGATGGAGGTGGTTACTGTAAAAAAACAAAGCCTGGAAGAGGCCGCTATCTTAATATTTTAGGAGACAGTTGTGCTCTTAAACCAGAAACTCAAAACCTAATAAGGGCCTACATTTCAGTCTTGTTAGAGGATATATAACCGTGTTAAAGATAAGAAATAAGCCACAGAGACAGTAAACCTAGAAATAAGCTGTTCCTTTAATTGTCGCTTTGACACATGACCTATGCTGCATTGTCACTGATCTGGTGTTTAAAACTCCATGGTATTTTCCTCTGTTTACTTTCCTATGTACCGCGCTGTAGATTTAAAAAACCTGCAAATAAATTATTTAAAAAATAAATATCTGTCCAGTATAATTGCAAAACTGACCGGAATACTCCTATATTCTTTGAAATACAGATATATTCATTGAAATACAGATATATTAATTGAAATAGGGACTGCCACTTCCAGTTGTCACCTTTCTGTAAATACTCTTAAGTCCTTTACATCAGTGTTTGGAAGATGTTCATCTGAAGTGAAGCTATAAATACTTTTCCACAGCAGCAGCCAAGTGTGAGACCTGCACTTGAACTGTCCGACCCTTAAAAACATTCACGTCTGTGACATCTGAAATCCCATGTCTTTACAGGTATAAATGCTTGTTTATGTGAAATGTATTCACTGCTGAAGCCTGGAGGCGGCAGTTCCGTCAGCAGACACCAGAGGGCGCTCCTCGCCTGCTGATGAAACCCACTGAGCTGCTCATTATATGAAAGTGAGAAGGGTTTCCTCTTCCGCGTCAGCAGCGGCAGAGACAGCATCAGCAGCGGTGCTGACATCACTTCCTGTCTCTCCTCTGTGTTCAGCCTGCTGCAGAGGAGGAAGGAGCCCTGTCTATCTGTGCAGTTATCTTCATCTTCTGACCCTCACTGACCCCCCCTCAGACCCCAGATCTACCCCCTGGGACCCCAGATCTGCCCCCTCAGACCCCAGATCTGCCCCCCTCAGACCCCAGATCTGCCCCCCTCCTTCCCCCCGCAGGAGGTGGAGAGAGCCAGGACATGTCTGCACAGGTCTCTGCTCAGGTAGGAGATTGTCAGCACCTTCTGCTGTGTTTGATGAAATAGACTGAAAAATCCTGGAGGTAATCTCTGCAGGAGCCGGACTGAGCTGGGCTCTTCTATCCGGGGGCCCTGGGCTGAGCTGGGCTCTCCTATCCGGGGGCCCCTGGGGCTGAGCTGGGCTCTTATATCCGGGGCCCCTGGGGCTGAGCTGGGCTCATCTATCTGGGGGTCCTGGGGCTAAGCTGGTCTCTTCTATCTGGGGGCTCCGGGGCTGAGCTGGGCTCTTCTATCCGGGGGGCCCCTGAGGCTGAACTGGGCTCTTCTATTTGGGGGCCCCTGGGGCTGAGCTGGGCTCTTCTATCCGGGGCCACTGGGGGTGAGCTGTGCTCTTCTATCCCGGGGCCCTGGGGCTGAACTGGGCTCTTCTATCCAGGGGCCCTGGGGCTGAGCTGGGCTCTTCTATCCGGCGGCCCGTGGGGCTAAGCTGAGATCTTCTATCCGGGGCCCCTGGGGCTGAGCTGGGCTCTTCTATCTGGGGCCCCTGGGGCTGAGCTGAGCTTTTCTATCCAGGGGCCCTGGGGCTGAGCTGGGTTCTTCTATCCGGGGGCCCCTGGGGCTGAGCTGGGCTCTTCTATTTGGAGCCACTGGGGCTGAGCTGGGCTCATCTATCCGGGGGTCCTGGGGCTGAGCTGTGCACTGCACTGTGAGGAGTCTGTGCACGCTGCACTGCATCTTATAGCATTGTGAGGAATCTGTGCCACTGCATCTTACTGCAATGAGAGGGATCTGTGCACATCCTGTGCTCTGCTCTCGCTGTTAATTTGTTGACTCTGCCACCCGACGCCTATGCTCGAAACATGTCCCCCAGGTAGTTGACGTCCAGGCTGCCCCGCGCCCCTTTTCTCCCTTTGTCCTGTTTCCATCTCTCAGACTAGGCAGAAGCTTCAGTTATTGCAATAGTTGCCTGTGCCCTAGGTTGGCTTATGGCATTATCTGCTACAGAGGTTGTGCGCCTGCTGCCGAGATTGTGCATGTGTGTGTGCATAGACCTTGGGTGTGCCATGTAGGAGGCCTGTCAAGCCATGGAACGTACGTGTCTGTGTATTTAATGTATCTCTGCAAGGGGATGTGTGTGTCTGTAGGTTGGATGTGTGTGCATGTGAACAGGGTAGGGTTGTCTTTGTAGGCTGTATGTGCCGGTATGAGGCGTGTCTGCAGTGTGTCACTTTGTGCGCTGTGTGTGTGGTGTGTCTGCAGTGCGTCCATCTCTTTGCAGGCTTCTGTCTTAGCAGATGTTGGCGGGTCTGTCAGCCACTCTTCCTGGCCTCTCTTCTCTGTACATATATCTTTAGGATCACTGGCTGAAAAGGGGGTTTGCTCTGATAAGCTCAGATCTAGATTAATTCCGATTTCTAGTCTTTGTATTACACAGACCTATATCTCTATATTACCAAAGTCATGAGAAGCCTTTTCCCATCTTTCTTCTGCATTTTACTTTGGGACTGCTGGCTTCTGGTAAGTTAGGTTGTCTTTAACTTAAAAAGACATGGTAAAAACCTTAATCCTTTCAGCTACAACTGTGTGAACCAATACTTCAACTTCCCAGGTAACGCTGTTCCATCAACGATGAGAAATTCTATTTTATCTCTGTTCATCTAAATATATGTAGTAGTCATCGGGACATAAGTGGCTGTCAAACAGGCCCCCCCCAGAGGGCTGAGGGAATAGTCATAATCCTGGTCCTGGTGAGGAACAGCTGTGTGACATCGGCATAGGACAATACGTTCACACCAAAGACTAACCCCTCAGGGATGCCACATACAGATTAAGGGTGAGATAGCATAGCCCTTGAGGTACCGGGTTTTTATGGACCCGGCGGTGCCAGGGAGAACACCCGAAGACCTCGAGTCCTTCCTGTTTCGGACCACAGAAACACAGAGTCTTCTAGGTGATGTCAAAGATCGTACTTATCGGCTGCAACCAGTAACGGGTATCCTAGAAGTACAACAGCATGAAGCGCATGTATGTTCTCAGGAGACTGCTCGTTTTTACAGAACCAGCCTTCTCTTTTTATACTAAATAATAAGCTTCAGGCAAGAATTCCTTGTTTTACAGTTGGTCATACAAATATTTCTACTACAAAGAAAAAGCAGAGTCGTGATGACAAGCCCACATTTCAGTTTGTCCAGTTCATGATAGATTACCCGGCAAGGCCCAGAACTTTCATCAGTTATCGACAGACCCCTAATAAAAACGGGTACCTCCTCCTTGTAAAACAGATCATAAAGAAGAAACAGGGACAGGTGTGTGCGAGATTAGGCATAGCTTGTATGTGATGAGCGGTTTATGACATGTTGTGCCTTGATACTAATCTCATTCGGCCACTGAGATGGGAACTGCCTGAACAGGTTTGGCTTGAGGCAGTGGAGTCAGCTCGCCCAGGTCACAGAGGTGTCAGCAAAGGTGTACGTGTCCTTTCAGATCGAATTCGGCCTTGGTCATTAGACTATGTAAGGGCAAGCACAAAATGGATGCCGCTCACAAAATGGAACCCGAGGGTTCAAGACGAAAACTACGATTTCAGGGTGATTTCGTCACTCGATCATGACGCAAATGCTTAGGTAGAGTATCTCAATCATTACCGGTCTGCCAATACCAAAATTGTCATGATACAATGATATTTATGACACGAGTGCAGAGCTTCGGTACCACACAATAGCGGGGTCCAGAATTTTCAGTACCACAGACCCTCCTTTTGCCCTTACATAGGCAATAACCTATACTCATGCTAATCTGAGTCCAGGTCTGTATTCATAAAGTCATTGAGATGCTGCTGTAGCATCATCCTATTACTCAGTTCGTCTCTTGATACAGGTTTCCTTACACATGACGTAGCACAGAGGCCACATATTGCAGGAGCACACTGTACACACAGACAGAACAAAAATAGAATGGCTAAGACCACCCAATGACTATCAGAATCTTCCATCCCCAGGCAGATATCAGTTCCCAGAACCACCCCATCAAGGACCAGTCCCCTTTATGCACGTGAATGGGTTCAGAGATCTTATGCAGTTTGGAGATGGCCTGGTATACTGTCGGAGCGTTATCTGGGATGAAGATGCAGCAACTGGATTGGATCACTTTACATACCCCACCACGGTCTGCAAGTATGACGTCTAGGGCAACCCTGTTCTGAAGAGTCATAAGGCGGTCCGACTGGAGTTCCGCAGTCAAGTTACTAAGGGCACCAGCCGTTTCAATCACGGCGGATTCAACTATCCTCGTCAATTGGCGAATGTTCCTGCTGTTCACCATAGGCCCCCAAAACGGCAGAAAACCTTTTGCGAAATCCCCAAACTCCTTTTCCACAGTGTCGTCTTCACTCACAACACCCCTAACTGTCCTTGTCCTATGGTAATCTGCCGCGGCCGTATGGGTGGGTGGCAACAGGAACGAGATGAAACATGTGCCCGAAAAGTCAGGGGGCAGCCATGTATATGCTCTATCATGGCAGATGAAATATGTACCCTTAGCTGCTAAGAATGAAGGGGCGGTCTGAGATGAGAAGACATATGTTTCGGCACAGACACTCTTCCCTAACTGAGCTCTGGGGTTTTTGCCATTTCCCTGCAGACATAGGTGACCCTGATGGGGTACTATCCAAATTGAGGAGGACTTCTTTGCTCGCTGGCTCTCACTTAAGGAAACTCCATATTTTGTTATATTCCATCTACTGTAAGCCTTCAATTCATCTCTGGGAATCGTTCCATACGTGTCGATATCTCTGCTCATATTTGTGATTCCCACCACTAGCGCCTTGTTGTTCGAGTTGCTTCCTGTGGAACGTGGGGAATATGGTTCGAGGGCAAATAGGAACATTGTTTGAAATGCTCACAAAGAGCCATGGTAGCTAAATGGCAAGACAAAATATGGGATGCCTTTATCTGTCGTGTGCGGCATAAGTCCACATACCCAACAATTTGTCGTGTTCAATACAAACTGGTGTTGGTGTAGGAGCTGAACGAATGAGTTATTTATGAATTCTAATCTCCTAGTGGACTCATGTTCGGGCAGGGGGTGAAAAGAGTGCGAGGAAACAGTAGGAGGAGGTATGGGCTGTGTAGTGGGTGCAAATGAAACTCGAAAGGTGTATAAAGCATAGCCTGTTAAAAACATCATTATACTACACAACATGAAAATGCATATTATTAAAAATCGTGTTTTTGCCATTACAGTGCATATTCTGGTTTCAAAGTTCGTTGATCTGGCAGGTCTCTCCATTTCAGAAAACTCCATCCTCTCTAATTTGCTGCCCGCGGTGGTAGGTTGTTTCTGCTGAAGAGTGCTTCTGTTAGTCCAGGGTGTCTCCCTTGAACCAACCAGAACTGTCGACCTAACCGTCTCCAGCTGCACTCCAAAGACTGTTGGCAACCGCGACCCTAGCAGCAGAACCGGATGGCGGTTCGAAAAACAAAAATTAGCAAGTTTCTTGGATGAGAGAGCTGCACAATCAAAAAGTATAAAGAAATTTATTTGTCCATAGTCATAGTTCTTGGCCTCAAATTATAATGATTTCTACCAGGTGCTGTCTGGTCTTGAAATAAGAGTTCAGGCTCTGTAGTGTTCAATCAAATTGACGGAGGCACAGCTTCTTGCAAAATGTTGTCGCTCTCCTTTTCAGAAGTTGTTCCTTTTATACGTGCATTGCTAAAAGGTAGAAAGCGAGGCACGGTCTCAGTTTCAGAGTCAGCGAATCCCTCCGGGACCCACCGGTCATACGGAAGAGGCAGTGGGACCCTCTTACAATGATTGCTGTGAACCCAATGTTTCTTTCCTTCTACTTGAACGGCAGATCTGGTCGAGAGAAGAACTAGATGAGGGCCGGTCCACCGGGGCTGGTCATTCTTTGTTTGCTGGAAATTCTTAACCAGCACCCAGGATCCAGGATCAATCGGATGCCCTGGAGCTTCAGAGGCCTGAGCAGGGGTGTGGAATTTAATGAAATATGTCCTTGTCCATGGGACAAGTAGCTTCATAAAGCTACTTGTCCTGTAACAAAATCCACTTGTCCCTTTGGTGCCACGTAGTGCGCCGTAAAATAATGGCAGGAATCTCATTATAGAAGAGCTCTGATAATAGCCTCTCTGGTTAACGTCAGGCTAATACTATAGAAGGATTTGACTTTTGGGGTTTTTCACCAGCTCTTCTCTAATCTTTTCACATACTGAGAAAGATTGGAAATTTACCACTGGCAACAGCAGAAGTAAAGTTTCTTCCAGGGCTGGGAAAAATGGGGTTGGAGAAAAAGTGAACTTGTGAACACTCAATAGATTAGCACTGGGGCACATTCATCTTTGCTCATGCTAAGATGCAATTCACAAATATTTTCTAGGATTACGGTTTCCTGGCCTACTTACGGAAATTCATGTGAATTCATGAAAAACGTAAATCTGCATTAATATAAGGACATATATCATGGGTGCACTTTTGTTACTTTCTTTAACGTTTGAGCCCCTAATTCAATCTGAGTTAACAAAGACCTTTTGTTTTTATTCAAATGCTTTCTCTTCCTATCTATCAGCTGGCTTCATTCTGTATGACAGCATTTTGCTCTTTTACTAAGTAGTTTTGTTCAGTGCTAGGAATTTCTATGGCAATGTGGCCTTTATGAGCACAAATACTGGCTGTCTAGTAAGAACGCGCTGGCAAACAGCACCACGCCTACCTGACAATCCCCAGGTAGAGAAAGGAGCATAGAGCAGGCCAAGTGAGTAACCAGAAAATTAAAATATTCCCCACTTTGATCCAAAGCTCTTATGCCACCAAGCAAGCGAATAAAATCATTGGAATCCTCTCTAGAATTGCTTTGCCTCTTCCATATAAGCATCTATCCATTCATCCTTTCACCCACTGATATCTAGCATTTCACCTTTACATTGTCATCCATTCATTCTTTCATCTATTACCCTTTCACCAATATGTTCGTCCATCTGTTGATTCGTCAGTCCATCCGGTCATCCATATCCAAACCTACCCATCCATCTCCAACCTAACCATTCCAGCCATCTGTCCATCCTTTCGCTCATCCATCTATCCACCATCCCTTTCACTTTTCCATTCATCCTTTCACTCATCCATCCACCCTTCCACTAATCCATCAATCCATCCTTCCACTTATCCATCCATTTATCCTTTACACGTATCCATCCTTTCGATCCCTAATCCATACACCATGTAACCCATCCATCCATCCACCTTTTCCTTCATTATAACATCCTTTGTCCATCCACCATCCCCGTCACTCAACCATCCCTGTCACTCATTCATCCATCCATTTAGCCAGTCACACTTGCACTCACTCATCTTTTCACCCGCACATCTACCCATCCATCCTTTCACTCACACCCACCCTTTCACATTAATTATGAGCCTTTGTCTATCGAGCTGCAGACAGAAGAGGCCCATCAAGAGCTCCATCTCTACAGTAGCTGCTAAAGTGGGGCGTTCACGAAGCCACTGTTCAAACCTATCCTTCCATCTCCAAACCTATCGATCAAACTCGTCCATCCTGCCTTCCTTTCACTCATCCATCCTTTTGCTCATCTATCCATCCTTTCACCCCACACAGCCTCCTTTTCACTCATATTAATCCACCCTTTCACTCATCCCTCCATCCATCCATCCTTTCACTCATCCATCCATCCTCCTTTTCACTCCATCCATCCATCCTCCTTTTCACTTGTATATCCTTCCACCCTTTCACTTCCTCCATTTGTTTTCTCTCATCCATCCACCCTTTCGCCTCATCCATCTTCTGTTTCGCTCATATATCCATCCACCCTTTCATTATTTCCCTCCATCCACCTTTACACTCAACTATCCACCCATCCATCCATCAACCCTTCCACCCAGCCACCCAGCCAGCCACCTACCCACCCACTATGTCATCCACCCATCCATCCACCCACCCAGCCATCCATTCATCTACTCTCTCACCCATTAATTCACCCTTTCATTCAGCCATCCACTTTCACCCCATCCATCCCTTCATTCACCCTTGCACTTATCCATCCATTCTTTCATGCATCCATCCTGACATCCATCATTTCACTCATTCATCCATGCATCTATCCATCCACCCTTTTACTCCACCCATTCATCCATGCACCTATCGATCCAGCCTTTCACTCATTCATCCATGCATCTATCCATCCACCCTTTCAATCATTAATTTATGCATCTATCATCCACTCTTTCACTTATTCATCCATGCATCTATACATCCACCCTCTCACTGATTCATCCATGCATCTATCCATCCACCCTTTCACTCATTCATCCATGCATCTATTCATCCACCCTATCACTCTCTCACCCCGTCACCCACCCCTTTTAAATCCATTATGGGCTTTTGTGTGCGGACCTGCAGACTGAAGAGGCCCATGAAGAACTCCACAGCTGCTGTAGTTGCTACGGCAGTGTGTTCAAAATGCCCCTGGTGCAGGCACAAAGTGAGATGAGGGGCTAGTGCAAGGATAGAAATTGGGGTGGCCTTAGGCCTGCATGAAAGCCTCATGGAGAAATGTATGAGCTTCAATGTAAGCCCTGGATGACGTAAGATATGAGAGGCCATGGGGGCTATCAGAGGCCGGTGGAGGGTGGTGGGGTGGGATTAGCAGGTTTAGGCACCGGGTGAAACATAAGGTGTACAGGAAAAGCAAAATTGGAGGTGTACAGGAAAGGCAAATTGCAAAGAAGGGGGTGCACGAGCTGCATGGGAAGGGAAAGCAAAGTGAGTTGAAGATGAACAGGGATCTTGGCGCTGTATGAGGCCCAAGAGTGGAGCAGAGATTAAAAGGCAGGGGTCATACAGTTCAGGTCAGAGCAAGGGGCCAAGAGGCAGATAAAGCAGCCTCTTACATGCCAGTGCTGCGAGTGTTCTGGAGCTGCAGAAGCAGGATGTTTTTGGTGCTGGCTGCAACTTTGAGTTCTGCTTTATCATTTTGTTGTTCTGTTCTGGGGAAATTAAAGTGCAGGCCCCAGCTTTTGCATTGACCCTTACACTGCCATTAAACTGCTCAGAGCTACTTATTAACATGGCTGTGACCAACAGGGTTGAACAGCATTGTATCGGATTACAGATAAGACTGTCTACTTGTCCTTTGGACAAAATACAAAAAAAAACCTCTTGCCCTCCTTAGAAATCTTGATGTCTCGGGCGTCGGGAGATGGGAATTCCCCACCCCTGCTGAGGTAGAATGTCGTGGACCTGTTGGTGTAAAACACGCAATTTAGCCGTCAATTAATACAGATAATCAAGCAGTACAGGGTGTTCTATTTCACTAAACCTGGTGGGCCTTGGCACTCCCCATATGTTGGCCGGGCGGCCGAACACAATTTCATGTGGACTAAGTCCCACTCTAGAGTGAACAGTCATTCTTGTTGATAGGAGTGCCAAGGGCAGAGCGTCAGGCCATTTAAGACCTGTGCTTGCTTGAATCTTGGCCAGTTTAGGTTTCAGCGTGCCATTGTAGCACTCTACTAATCCAGCTGATTGGGGTGATTTGCAGCGTGGAACTTCTGTTGTATGCCTAGCCCCTCACACACTTTCTTCATCACTCGACCCACAAATTCACTCCCATTATCACTCCAAACCATTCTAGGCATTCCGAATCTAGGGAAGAATTCCTTGACAAGGGCTTTAGCTGTGGATAAGGCAGTGTTGTCCTTAAGGGGATATGCTTCCACCCACCTGGAAAAGGCACAGACAACTAGTACGTATTTCAAATTGTTGCACCTTTCCATGTGGATGAAATCTAGCTGCAAGACCTCGAACGGATATGTTGGAGGCGCAAAATGGCCAGCTGGAGTTGGGGTTCCCCTACCAGGATTGTATTTCAGACACACCATACAATTCTTGACCACATTCTCTGCACACTTAGGGATCCCACCATTTTGCCATACTGGAGCCAACAACTTACAGATCCCTTTCACGCTGATGTGAGCCATTCCATGAGCAATTGTCACCACTGCAAGCACATACGCATTGGGTAACAACCATCTCTGGTGTTCTGACAATTCAACCCAACAACCATTCGCATCCAATTTACCCTTACTTTTTTTCCATTAATTCACCTCTTTCTCTGTGGCTTCAGCTTGAATAGACTTCACACTCTCAATCGTATCTTCACACATACCAACATCACCAATCCATCTCGCTGGGCCTGCAACGTACATTCGACTCATTACATTCCTTGCAGTTTCTTTTGCAACTTCATCCGCAAACGCATTTCCACGACCAACATCATCCGTCACCTTTTTGTGTGCACTGCATTTCACAATCGCAACTTGTAATGGCAAGGTTAGTGACTCGAGAAGCTCATTCACTAACTGACCATGCTGGATCTTAGCACCGTGCGACGTCAGGAACCCACGTTCTTTCCACAATCATCCAAAACTGTGAGCCACACCAAAGGCATATTGGCTGTCCGTGTACACATTCACTCGTCCTTTCGCCAAAACACACGCTCTTGTAAGTGCAATCAACTCTGCTGCTTGCGCTGAATTGTGGGGGATACGTGCAGCTTCAACAATCGTATGCAAAGTTGTCACAGCATATGCTGCAGTCGTATCACCATTCGGCAACTTGAAACACGAACCATCAACCCATAAAGTACCATCACATTCAGGAAAAGGAGTGTCCCTAAGGTCTATTCTCCCTTTCGTCTCTTCTTCTGTCCTAAAACAGCAGTCATGTTCTTCGACCTCATCTGTCTCTACTGAAATGGGCAATAACGTGGCTGGGTTTAGCGTATCGCACCTCTTTATGTGTACATGACTCGCTAACAGAGTCAGCTCATAACTTGACAATCGAGTACTAGTGAAGTGCTGTGTCCTTGTTCTGTTTAACAAAATGTCAACTGCATGTGGGACCATGACAACTAACATATTATTCATTACTAACCCAGCAGACTGTCGAATAGAAACAGCTGCTGCCGCAGTGGCTCTCAAGCAACTTGGCAACGCCTTAGCTACCGGATCTAAAGTCGCCGAAAAGTACGTGCATGGACGCTGTTTGTCCCCAAAAGATTGTGTCAGAACTGATAATGCACAACCTTCTTTCTCATGGACATACAATGTAAAAGGCTTTCTGTAGTCGGGGGTACCCAACACAGGAGCCGAACACAATGCATCACGTAATTCAGAATAACTTCTCTGACACTCTTCAGACCACGGAATGGGTTTCGGTGTACCTTTACAAGTTAATGCCACCAAAGGTTTGGCCAACAAGGAAAAATTTGGTATCCATTGCCTGCAATATGATGTAATGCCCAAGAAAGCACACACTTCTCTCTGTGTCCTTGGGACACTCAACTTTGCAATTGACTGAATTCTTTCTGGGGTCAGTTTCCTTCCCTCCTTCGATAAGAGGTGACCTAAGTTGGTCACTTCTTGTCGACAATATTGCATCTTTGAAAGAGAGACTTTGTGGTGCAACTCACACAGATGATGCAACAACGACAATGTGGCTTCTTTACAAATATCCTCAGTATCTGCGGCTATCAGCAAATCATCGACGTACTGAATAAGAGTAGCGCCATCAGGTAAAACAATCGTGTCAAGCTGTGATTTCAGAGCCTGACTGAATATTGATGGACTTTCACAGTAGCCCTGAGGAGCGCGTTTGAAGGGGAAACTTCGGCCTCCTAAATTGAAGCCAAAAATATCCCTGCTCTCCTCGGCAATTGGGATGCTGAAGAAAGCATTCTTCAAGTCAATCACTGAGAACCAAGTGGCTGAAGCTGGAATCATAGTTAATTACATCTTTCTCAATCAGATCATAGATGATTGCTAACAACGCCTTTTCGCCTTCGCTTGAGATCTTGTATTGGGGAATGCGTCGCATTCTAACATTGGCGTTCAATGTTATAACATATGGCGCTATTTCCAAAAGACCCACATCATTAGAGCCAGTAGCCCAAAGTATATCTGGAAGAGAAGACAATTCTGTTGGAAGCTTTTCCCTTGACAAATACATTGGAGAAACCACTTTCTTACCCAGTGTAAGCTGTACTCCCGAAGGAGAACAGTAAGAAAGTCGCATATAATCTTTTTAACAGATCGAATCCCAACAGGTTTTCACCACAACCTGTTGTAAGAATATGGGGTGCTTCTAATTCACATGGCCCAACAGAAAGGGACATAGGACTAGAGATCGGGTTCCTAACCGGGGCGCCAGAAAAACCTACTGAAACGTTCATTTCGCCAGACAAAGGTGCGCCACAGAGTTTTGAGTGCATAATAGAACTCTTTGTAGCACCAGTATCCAACAGAAAAGGCTCTGATACACCTAATGTAGTCACCTCAACATAAGGTCCATTCTGATCTACTGGAACTGAAACAACTCCCTCTCTTTGTCCATGGCTGTCCTAGCAATCATTACCCTCCATATTCTCGTTTTCTGCATAGTAGTCATCAGCATAGTACTGAGCTGTCCTAGAAAACGCGTTATTCTGCTGGTCGAAACTATTCATAGAATTCTGAGGCGGGAAAGAAGGAGCATTCTGGGGGAAATTTCCACGGCCCCTACCTCTAGGAACCTATTGAACACCTCGAACTCTTGCACCAGAAGCACCATTCATACGTCGTAACAAAACTGGACAACTACTCTTGAAATGACCCTCTTCCTTGCAATACGCACACTGATTCGGTACATACGGTAAACGTGGTTGAGAAGACTCCTTTCTTAACGAGTTTCTCGAATACTGCTGGGGTTGCTGATAATCGTGCTGACTAGCGTTGCGAGGTGGATAAGCTTGCTGCAGAAGAACTTTAGTTTTCAATTCCTTAGTCTTTTTATCTGCCTTCTCTAACTCATCTTTGCGCCTATTTTCATAGTCCTGGGCCGTTGCTAAAATCTGTGCTGATGTGGAAACAGCCCAAGCACTCTCAGAATCCTTCAACTTGTTACATAGTTCAGGAAGCAAATTGTGTACAAATTTGTTAACAAACAATCTTTGGCCACCCTCTGTAGTCATATCCTGACTACTATGATCTACAAAAGTCTCCTCGAACCTCGTGAAGAAGTCAGACACAGTCTCATCTTTCTTCTGTTTGCATGCTGACAACTTGTCCCAATTAACTCGTAATACGGGCATCAAAGTCTTCATATACGCAATAATCCTACCAGGAAGTTCTGCTACTAAAGGCTCAGGTTTAGCACCACCAACTTGTCTAGCATTAGCAGCAGCAATATTAACCCATGTGTCGCCTAGCTCTTGATCATGATCCGTATGACGAATCTTTCCCCATAAAGGCTGTGGAACAACATTTCCAAACAACATGTCTATATCGGCTAAATTCATGATGCAGGAGCTTGCAGTCTGTGATAACTCCTTGTAATACCCTGCAGGATTTTTACGGGGATCAGGCAATGTCTGTTTGAGAGCCAAAACCTCCGATCTCTTCCAAGGAACATGTACCCACACACGCTGAAAATGCGGCGGAATAGCTGGATTAGCATTTGCATCACCTTCCCTCCAAACTGGGGGAACCTCTCTCATGGGATACTGTCGCGCCTTTTTCCTACCTGGCGTGTCATGCTCAGATAGTGATCGAGAATTGCTCCCCTTACTCCTATAGGACAATAATGTCGCAACCGCTTGTTCAACATCGGCGCCTACAATCATGCCCTCCGCGAACTTGAACCGCACACAGTATAACTCAGGCATGTCGTGTTCCAGACCATTTCCCTCCAAATCTTCACAGAGAAATACACACATTTGTTCAAAAACGTATCTCTGTGTAGATGCTTCCCACTGACAGAAGACTTCCATGACGGACTGAACGTCATATCTTACAGTATTGATAACCCATTTACGCGCTAAATCATTTAGTACTTCTCTCTCTTGATAGTCAGGCAGTTGACTCCGCAACTGTCTTTGTTCTGTGTTAGGGGTCGTATGAGGTGACCCAAAGAAAGGTGAGAAAAGACCAGTGACAGTGTTTGCTACTCTGTCGAAAAGAAGGAGAAACTGACGGAAAAGCAGAAACGCCAGAAAAGACAGGCTGATGTAAAGCAGAGGCGGAGGCAGTAGCAGAGGGAGTATTAGGATAAGCAGTTGGAGCAGTAGACAAAGTCGTAGGGAAAACAGATGGAGTAGGTAGCAAAAGCGGCGGCCCTTGAAAGGGCTGCGCCGGAGGAGTAGGAACCATCTGAAGAGGAGCTGGCGATTGTGGTAGAACCTGTGGTCCAACAATAGGAGGTTGTACAACCAAAGGTTGCTGTGGTGCTGTAGCACTCTGCGCATATGGATGTGGTGAACTCAGTAAATGAGACATTAAAGGATCCTTATCAAGTTTCTTATTTGATCCTCGTCCTTTACGTGGCAAAACTGTGTAGCATTTATCTACCGCCAACTTCCTACTTCTAAGCGTTTGTTCATTCTCTTGCTCTTCCTCATTATCCCTGAACGCAACGGCAGCTTGTACCATTGACATACCTCGTTTATTTTTCTTTGCTAGTTTCATTTCTTTCTGTTTGGCTTCTTTGCGCCATAGGCAAAAAGAGTCAAACAGGATAAATCACTGGTATTACCACTGGCTGGAGGTGCTCCCACCTTGACGTCTAGATGTGCAGTGGCCCTGCAGGAGCAAGGTTTTAAGTATTTGGGGATCTACATTATGTAGGATCCTGACGAATTTTATTGTTGTAACCCAGGGCGGCAGCTAGATAGCTTCATAAATGATGCTAAACATTGGCGCACGCTCCCCCTGACGCGGATGGAAGGAGCGGCACTGTTCAAAATGATGGCTCTCCCACGTCTGCTTTACGTGTTGCAAAACTCACCATATGAAGTACCCCTCCTCTTCTACCGCAGGGTAAGCATGAGCGAATTTTGCGGATCTCGCGTTCGCGAATTTTGCGGATTTGCGGATTCGCAATCCGCAAAATCCGCGAATTCCCGCGAATTTGCGGATTTTTTTTTTTTTGTGTTCGCCCGTGTTTCTGCCAGTTCGCGAGGGTTTTGTACACTTTCGCAAATTGCGAACTTACCTGTCGGGTCGCAAGTTTCGCGAACTTGTTGTTTCTACGTGTCCAGCCTGTTTGGGACACTCTTCTTCATCACTGCCACTCTCTGTCACCACTGCCACTCTCTGACTACTCATGCCACCCTCTGGCCCACCCATGCCACCCTCTGTTTCATCACCACACCCTCTGGTTGTCCAGTGTACATTATTTTCGGCAAAGCAAAGCACACCTTCCCTGCCTCAAGTGACCTGAATTAATTTGGGGCTGATTAATGTGTCACAGAATATTTTTTTAGCTGGCACCTGCTTCCTTAGTGCGCCCTGATTAGTGATCTTTTGCACTAGCTAAGTGCTTTCATTGTTGCAAAATTAGTTACAACACCTGCCCTGCCCCAACTGACAATAATGAATTAGGGGCTGATTAATGGATTTTAACTTCCAGCCTGGCTCCTGCTTGTCTCCCTTAGCTGTAATTCAGGACCTTTGTGGCATATGTGTAACTATTCTGAGGTTCAGAGCAGGGTCACATAATAGTTTCAACTGGCAACTGAACTCTGGAGGGGCCCCTCAGGAAGCACTACAGGAAATGGCTACTAATGATGAGCCTGAACTTTTGAACCTGGTAAGTAGTTACTTTCAGTTTTGCTAAGATCGTATTTCTGCAATTTTGCACTTATTCGCGGGGCGCGAACTCACGCGAACTCACGCGAACAGTGCGAGCAGTGCGAGCAAAATCCGCTGCTCGTGGATTTGCGGATTTTGCGGGAGATTCGCGAATCTCACGGATTGCGGATTTCCCGAAAATCCGCAAAATCCGCGAGCGGAACGGATTTTCCGCCCATGCCTACCGCAGGGTGGAATCAGAATTACAGGTCCTACTATGGTGTGGGGCGTCCCCTCGTACAACACTGATCAAGCTCCAAAGAGGGGTCTTCAAAGGGGGCCTAGCGCTGACAGACGTTCGGAGTTATTACTGGGCCTTACAGCTGGTGAATGTGAATTGCTGGATGTTTGATGACAGAGCAGAGCCAGCGTACAGGGTCGTGGCCTACAGGAATTGCTATACAGAAAACAAATGGATAAACTTCTCCCAGCAGATACCAAAACAGTAGCCAGGTCGTGGAAGGCGGCAACAAAGCACTCCGGTTGGGAGAGCAAACTCTCAGCGATGACGCCGCTCTGGACGGGTGACTTTCTGAAGAAAGTAGGTAAAATAGAGGGCTTTGTCAAATGGGAGTTACTGGGAATTGAAACGTTAGGAGACATCTGGAGACGGGGAGCATATATCACGTTTGTGGATTTACAAAGGGATTATGAGATGGGGAAAGGAGAATGGCTTAAATATCTTCAATGGAGACACGCATTAGAGAAGCATATTCTTGAGGGAGAGACCCTGGAGACTGCCTCACCACTAAAAGGCAGGGTACTGTCAGGGCAAGAACGAGACAAGATCATATCCTTGTTTTATAAAAAGATCATCAATAATGCCCCGGACCCCATGGGTGGCCTGTGGTTGGTATGGGAACAAGATGTGGGTTCCATGGAATACGAGCAATGGGTAGAATGCTGCAGGGCCCCAGAGAGGTGGCGATCCGGATGAGGTTTTGACTTATACAGCTTAAAGTGCTACACAGGGTGTATTACTTCAAGTCAGTGCTATATGGGTAGGAGTGAGAATAAACAATGTCATAGGGGATGCGAGACTGAGTGTTCTTTCTACCACCTACTCTGGGGATGCCAGATTCTACAAGAGTATTGGGGAAAATTGCCAAGTCAATGTCGGAGGCGTTGGGCATGGAAGTCCCATTGGAGCCCAAATGGTTTCTCCTGATATCCGAGGCAAATGACGACTGGCCAAGAGATATAAAGCAATGGTTGGTGCTAGCTGCAGTGGTAGCTAAACAAAACGTGGCAAAGAAATGGGGGGCAGCTGCCACTCCAACAGTGGAGGATTGGGAAAGGGATCTAGACTGGTGCTGGCAGGCTGAATTGACGATTTACAAATGCCCTCTCCGCACCAGTGGCAGTTTTCTAAGAACCGGGTGGATGAACCTGTGGGCATGTTGGATCTGAAGAGGGAGGTGCCAGGCTGAGGGAAACCCCATCCGGGAGTGGGGGTTTGAGGGGGGGGGGGCGGGACCAGGAGGTAGAACCCCAGCCACTACAGTGTACACTGAGCCAGCAGAAATCGGGAATAAGGGGTCCTGCTCAGCTGCCAGAGTCCCATCTCAGTCTAACTTGTGAAGGTGTAGCGGAATCATTACACTACTAATAACTGTGCAAATCACACCCAGTACAATCGTAATTTTTCCTTGATATTTAGTACAGCTGTTAATTGCAATGCAACTTACTAGTACTAACTTTATCACACTCAAAGAGTGAAAGCTTGAGCTAGCTACTTATGTGCTGAACAGTACAGATGGGGTTTGCAGCAGGCACATGCCCCAGTGAGCTATCTTGTTTGGAAAGGATCTTTGACCTGGGATTACACCTCGATCTCTATGCCAAATGCAACAACAGCATAAGAAATGCACTAGTATGCAAATCTGGGACCTATGGGTTATGCCCAGTGCTTTGCAGAAGAAATGACCCATCACATTAACTTTACAAACCTTGTAAGCAAACATTTGATGGATACCCATCGATCCTTGCAGTGCACGCCTTAACCCACTGATCTCTTCTTACTAAAGAAGCTTCTGTCAAATGGATACTGCTGTTAAGGTAGCACAGAGAGTTCTTGTTCCTAGTTCCTAGCTTCGCGAAGAACACGGCCCACCACCACCCGAAGCAGGTTCCCCACAGGAACTGGAGCAAGATCACCGCCGACCAGCTCGCCACCTCCCTCAGCCAGAACCCACCCGTCAGAACAACGGACCCTAACACAGCAGCCTGCAACCTCACGCAGTGGCTGACCGCAAGTGCTGACGACCTCGCCCCACTGAAGGACCCACTCACCAGACCCAGAAGCAAGAAGGCTCCCTGGTTCACCGACGAACTCAAGGACTCCAAGAAGGCCTGCCGCACCCTTGAGAAGACCTGGCTCCTCAACAAGACCACCGACAACATGACCGCCCTCAAACTCGCCACCCACAGACATCACCAGCTCATCCACACCACAAAGAAGAAATCTCTGAAGGAACGACTGGACAAGAACGCCCATGACAGCAAGGAGCTCTTCAACATCGTCAAGGAATTCTCCAACCCCAGCACCGGCAACAACGACATCACCCCCTCACAGGACCTCTGCGACTCCCTCGCCTCGTACTTCCACCGCAAGATCTCCGACATCCACAACAGTTTCAGCGCTCAACCCCCGCACCCACCGGTCGAACCTAGGCACCCAGCCGCCATCCTCCAGACATGCACCGAGGTGACCCCCGAAGACACGACAAGCATAATGAACACCATCCACTCTGGATCGCCGACCGACCCGTGCCCCCACCACATCTTCAACAAAGCGGACCCCACCATCGCACCCCATCTCCGAGACATCATCAACACCTCCTTCAACACAGCCACCTTCCCTGAGAGCTGGAAGCACGCCAAGCTCAGCGCACTGCTGAAGAAACCAACAGCGGACCCGACCGACCTCAAGAACTTCCGCCCCATCTCGCTCCTTCCCTTCCCGGCCAAAGTCATCGAAAAGGTCGTCAACAAGCAACTAGCCGCCTTCCTCGAGACGAACGGATCCCTCGACCCATCGCAGTCCAGATTCAGAGCCAATCACAGCACCGAGACCGCCCTCATCGCAGCCACTGACGACATCCGAGCCCTGCTCGACAACGGTGAAACAGCGGCACTCATCCTCCTTGACCTCTCCGCTGCATTCGATACTGTTTGCCACCGCACCCTAGTCCAACGACTCAACAACACCGGTATCCAGGGGAAGGCCCTGGACTGGATCACCTCATACCTCTCCGGAAGAACACAGAGAGTACGCCTCCCGTTGTTCCGCTCGGAGGCCACCGAAGTCATCTGCGGCGTCCCGCAAGGATCATCGCTCAGCCCTACTCTCTTCAACATCTACATGAAACCACTAGCTGCCATCGCTCGCAATCACAACCTGAACATAATTTCCTACGCCGATGACACCCAGCTGATCCTCTCCCTCACCAGAGACCCCGACACTGCCAAAGCGAGCCTTCACGAAGGGATGAAAGACGTCGCCGAATGGATGAACAGCAGCCGTCTAAAGTTGAACACGGACAAGACAGAAGTCCTCATCCTGGGAACATCGCCCTCCGCATGGGACGACTCCTGGTGGCCCCCAGCCCTAGGCGCCGCACCCAAGCCAACAGACCACGCTCGCAACTTGGGCATCATCCTGGACTCCTCCCTATCGATGACCAGACAAGTCAACGCCGTCTCCTCATCCTGCTTCCACACACTCCGCATGCTCCACAAGATCTTCCAATGGATTCCCACCGAGACAAGGAAGACGGTCACCCAGGCCCTCATCACCAGCAGACTGGACTATGGAAACACCCTCTACGCCGGAACAACAGCCAAGCTTCAGAAGAGACTCCAGCGCATCCAGAACGCCTCCGCCCGACTCATCCTGGACATCCCCCGTCGCAGCCACATCTCGAGCCACCTGAGAGACCCACACTGGCTCCCTGTCAACAAGAGGATCACGTTCAGACTCCTCACCCACGCACACAAATACCTCCACGACCTGGGCCCTAGGTACCTCAACGACCGCCTGACCTTCTACACGCCCACCCGCCAGCTGCGATCAGCGAACCTCGCCCTCGCCGTCGTGCCTCGCATCCAGAGAGCCACCGCCGGAGGAAGATCCTTCTCCTACCTAGCGGCTAAACTTGGAACTCCCTGCCCGTCCGCCTGCGGCTGACCCAGGACTACCTTGCCTTCAGGAAACAGCTCAAGACCTGGCTGTTCGAGCAGTAGCAGACCCCCCCTCCCCACGCGCCTTGAGACCCTTCCGGGTGAGTAGTGCGCGATATAACTGCCATGATTGATTGATTGATTGATTGATAGTGTGGAAATCTGTAGACCGATTGGTACGGGAAAGCAACACCCAACCAAGCACTTAGATTGCAGGACACAGAAAGTCAAGTGGCCTTAAACTGGGCATTTGAGGTACTGCAAATTAGAAGAATCTCTTTTAAAGATAACATACAGAAAATAAAATTAAAGGCACAGTTTGAAAGACCCTTCCCCCTTGTTGCACGGTCTCAAAGGCCAGTTGTAAAATGTGAGTGGGATACAATGATGCCAACTGTTTGATATAACCATTTCTGTAGTAGGATAGCCAGCTGAGTCCTAAGAGGGACCCCAGGGACAGATTGGCACAGTGCATCTGGGAAGGGTACAATCTGTTACACCCGGCTCTGAGGGAACGGGAATGAATAAAGGACAAGGGAAAGTCAGAAAATAGGCCAAAGGGGCACATGCATCATTGCAAGTTGCATTCGCAAATGGTGCGATTCGCAAACATCGTCTGTTTGCGAATGCAATTTGAATTTTTGGGATGCATGAAGGGTGAAGGCCCTCGCAATTTGAGAATTCGCAAATATTTGCCAACTCAAATTGCGATTGCATTTAAGGAATCGCATTTTGCGATTTCTTAAATGCAATGCCGAAATTTTTAAAAATTGCGAATTCGCACGTAGGGGGAGCAAATTACCATGAGGTTGAACCTCATGGTAATTTGTGAAAACTTTGAAAAATGCACTTTTGTGCATATTTCAAAATTTCATGTTGTGCACAGATTGATTTCAGGGGTGCAACAGGGTGTCCTTTGGACACCCCTGCACCCTTGAAGTCGCATTCTCAATTTGTGATTCGCTAATTGCTAATCGCAAATTGAGAATGTCTTCCCATTCATTCCTATGGGCCTCTAGGCCCATAGGAATGAATGGGGAGGTATTCCTTAATCGCGATTCGCAATTTGCGAGTCGCAATTAAGAAATAATAGGAAATCGCAATTTATTTAGCAATTTCTTCATGCACAGCCATTTGCGATTCCTTATTAGCGATTCCTTATTTTTCGCTAATAAGGAATCGCAATGGCAATGTTGATGCATGTGGGCCAAAGTCCCTTCAAAATTACAAGAGGTATAGATTAATGAAGTATATTCCTCTAAGACCAGTCACCCCCCGCCCCCTCTAGTTGGCAAGTGGTGGAGCGGGAGGAATTACCCTGCACCAAACCACATGTGCCCTCTGTACGCTAAAACATACCTAGTGGAGTTACCCGGTGGCCCCATGATTCTGGCCTGGACGATTAGCCTGTCATGGCATAGCACTAAAACATTTAAGATGTAAACTTTTCCTGGCATAGCATGCCACACCGTTTAGGCTCTTCGTCCTGTATCGACCACATGGTTTTCTTGCAAATTCCCTCCGAGGATAGTGAGAAGTGGAGGGCGGGAAAAACCAGATACCACAGGTTTAGAATTATTCTGTCGTGCCACCCTGTGACCTAATGATTCAGACCTGAACAGTTTCTCTGTCTTAGTCATTGGGTTAAAACATGATGCTGAATGTTTCGCAATTTGTGCCGCATGGTTCACTCTCCTGTTATAGCATCCATATATATCAAAACACCCACAACCTTGCACCTACAGCAAGACAGGGCCCTTGCGGGGGTTGCAAGTTGCATGGCTTAAAACGTATCCCATACCTCACTGAAGGGTAAACCCTTGGTCCAACCTCAGACAAACCTCAACCCACATGAACGAGTTCATACGCGTGCCAAACGGGGGTACTGTTTACCCGAGATAGGTCTGCTGACAATGGGTGCATCTATTTCATATGAGCTTGCCAGCCTACCAATACAAAACATTACCCATGCCCCCATATGCACTGTCTTCACCAAGGCTGAAATATGCCAGGGTGGCGTGTAAATAAAACTTGAGGAAGGCTAGAGAAACATCTGCCCTTTCGTTAGCCCAGAAAACTAGATATCCTGGTCTTTATGGGGCATTACAAGTACAGAACTGTTATGCACAGTAAGGCGAATACCAACTGTGCTGCAATCTGCCCAGAGTTTATAAAGGTATCAGGATTAGAACCCCAAGGCAGCGCAAATGTTGCTGCTGGGTACATTTTGTAGCTTTGCCTATGGGTCACAAATGTAATCCCCCTGGGTATATTCCCGCACAGCAGGTGGAGGATATTCAATAACTGGCTGATATAAACAACTCTACTAGCTAAACTTAGTAACGTTTAAAACTCCCCTCAATGCCCTTTAAGAGAGGATACATACACATGGCATGCTAGTATCTTATGCTTCAATTAATTTGCAACTTGTAAATATGTAACCAACCACAGGTATATGTGTTAAAATATTGTGCTCACTATCATTCATAAGTGCATTAGAGCTTTTGTGCTTGTCGCTTAGATGTAAACCCCTGTACTCTGAAATCTATGTAACATAACTAGTCCTTTTTGAAAAGCGCACTGACACCTTCGGGTAAAGTTCGCGCCCTATAAAATCGCATTAAATAATCAATGCCTAAATGTCACCCCCTTGTCTAAACAGAGCAAGCAGCTCCATCGCACCCCACCTGCGCAACATCATTAATCTCTCCCTCGAGACCGCGACCTTCCCAGAGATCTGGAAACACGCCGAGATCAACGCCCTACTCAAAAAACCTAAGGCAGACCCAAGAGACCTCAAGAACTTCCGGCCCATCTCTCTGTTCCCCTTCCCGACCAAGGTCATCGAGAAAACCGTCAACAGACAGCTAACCCGATACCTCACCGAGACTGCCCTCATCGCCGCCACCAACAACATCAGAACCCTGGTGGACAACGGCAAGACCGCATCCTCCTAGACCTCTCTGCCGCCTTCGACACCGTCTGCCACCGCACACTACGCGCACGCCTCCACGCCACAGGGATCCGAGACAAGGCTCTGGATTGGACCACCTCCTTCCTCTCCGGCAGAACCCAGAGCGTCCTCGTCCCCCATTCCGTTCTAAAGCCTCCGAGATCATCTGCGGCGTACCCCAGGAATCCTCCCTCAGCCCGACGCTGTTCAACATTTACATGCCCCGCTCGCACACGTAGCCCGACAGCACGACCTCAACATAATCTCCTACGCCAACAACACTCAGCTGATCCTCTCCCTCACCAAGGACCCCATCACCGCCAAAGCCAACCTCCACGAAGGAATGAAGGCCGTTGCCAACTGGATGAAGACCAGCCGTCTGAAGCTGAACTCGGACAGGAAGTCTTCATCCTCGGCTCCTACCCTTCAGCCTTGGACGACTCCTGGTGGCGGACGGCACTGGGGGCAGCCCCGACACCCACCGACCACTCACGCAACCAGGGAATCATCCTCGACTCAACGCTCTCAATGACCAAGCAAGTCAATGCCATCTCCTCCTCCTGCTTCACCACCCTCCGCATGCTCCGCAAGATCTACAGATGGATCCCGACAGATACAAGAAAGATAGTCACCCAGGCCCTCGTCAGCAGCAGACTCGACTACGTAAACACCTTCTACGCGGGAGCCCGACCAAGCTCATCAAACGACAACAACGCATCCAAAACACCTCAGCACGACTGATCCTCGACATACCACGCCACGGCCACATCACCCCCCACCTGAGAAACCTGCACTGGCTCCCCGTCAACAAGAGGATATCCTTCAAGCTCCTCACCCACGCACACAAGGCACTCCACAAGACCGGCCCAGCTTACCTCAACAGACGGCTCTCCTTCTACATCCCCAACCGCCAGCTACGCTCCGCCGACCTCTCACCCGCCACTGTCCCGCGCATCTGAAGAACAACCACCGGTGGGAGATCCTTCTCCCACCTCGCCGCCAAGACATGGAACACCCTCCCACTGAGCCTATGACAGACCCAAGACCTGCTGACCTTCAGGAGGATACTCAAGACCTGGCTGTTCGATCAGTAGCAACACCCACCCCCCCCGTGCCTTGGGACCCTTGCGGGTATGTAGTGTGCTTTACAAATGATTGATTGATTGACAAACCCAGCAATAAGTGGTGATCATAGTCAGTGGTTGTGCTACGCCCAACTAGGCGAAAAGAGCCAGCCGTCCAGGAAAGAAGCCACGGCACCACAGGACCCCGCACTCACCGCTAACTCCATGACCGACACGACGCAACAGGCCACCACAAAGGCGGCAACTCAGCCCCTACATGCAGTCCTCATTAAAAAATGTTACTGCTCCTGACCCTAACTGCCCTGTTCTGTTATGGGCGGGATAGGGCCAGTCGCGCCCAGCAGAGAAAGCTGCAGAAAGCCCATTACTAGAAAGGACTGTCCTCTGTCCCGGCGCAAGAGCCGGGCGAGTCACCTAAAGGCAGTATGTGGTTAGCACAGAGCAGGCACCTGGACCATTCCCCGACCCTGCAGCCACCTCACTCTGAGAAACAAAACTGCAAGCACACGGCTCCCCAAACAAGCACACGCACCATAACCTGTGTGGGCTCACTGAATGAAAAACAGGTCCGCAGGGAGATTGGAGTATATAAAGCGTATATATATATTACCAATCGCAATTGCCTTTCCAACTGCAATTCCTGGTGACTTGGAAGGAGGGGGCTTGCAGTTGGAAAGGCAATTGCGATTGGTAATATATATATGCTTTATATACTGCTGGCCATGATTATGTTTTGGGGAACTGCATGCTTTGTTATTCCCAATCCCTTTAATAGATCAGATCCACTGTCCTTGATGCTCTCGGGCACTGGGGAGCACGCGCAGCAATCCAGAGGCCCTCTGCATGCTTGCCCCAATGCTCTGGGCATCCTGATTAAAGGGACAGGTGCTGCGATAAAAATGTTAAAAATAGCATTTTGCGAATGTGAATCCAGGAATAGAGCCGTGTTGTTCCTCGCAGGCCTACCTGCCTGAATTCACAGACCTTTTGGTTGGATTTTCAGTGCTTTAGTTCAGTGCCGGCGCCCAAAGCGCTACCCAGACAGACACCTGCAGCCTATAAAATGCCAACATGCAGAATACTCCTGAATCCACCTCAGGCCTCTTTGATTCGTTACCAGGCACTCCCTGCCCTGTTATATCACTGAAATGTTTTGCTTCCTCCTTTGTTAACAGCTTTTTCTGTATTTCTCTTCCTCTGTCCTTCTGTTATGTGTGGTTTTCCTTTTCTTTCTCTCAGGAAATGTCTGACGAGGAGAAATAAGTGCTGGTACCCAAAACAAAGCTCCTGTGCCTCCCACCGGCAACCACAGTACTGAGAATTCCCAAACCGAATCCTGCCTTCTCAATGTGAAAGAGGCAGTATTTTGGGGATCCTACTGAATGGTTAGATTCGCGCTTTGACAGATTATTACATCACAGCGCAGACACTCTTCTCTTCACTTCATAACAGGTACTGATCCCTCAAGTGATCACTACTCCAATAGTATTACCATTATATTTAATTCAGTTTCTTTAACTAACAGCAAGTCCAGTCTTTTAACCCAGCAATCTCTGGCGATGGATAAAATCAATGGCTATACAGTAAAATGGTCAAAGATTAACCCCAATGAGGTCACCAATAAGATTATCCAAAAAACCCTTCCCCTAATATACATTTGTTTAGAGGAGATCTCACCTCCCCATACGATCCTTTCTACTTTTGTTAATATCTTAGAAGCTATCCGGCAGGAGCTCACTCGCCAACATAAGGCACACGACAAGGACTCCCGGGGATGGTTCGACTCCCGTCGCCGCAAAGCCCTTAGTGCGCTAAAAAGAGCACTTCATAGCCAAGATAGTGACACGGCCCTAATAGCCTCATTAAGAAGGAATTATAAACTGGCCCAAAAAACCCGTAAATGGGAAATAAAAAACAATCTCTGGGCCCAACTCCATGAGAGCACAAGAAGTAAGGATAGCTCGCTATTTTGGCGAACAGTTAAGTCCCCCTTTTTAGCGGACGCCACAGCTGTTCGACATCTTGATGTGGCTGTACCTGCTGAAAAATGGGTTGCTCACTACTCACAGATCTTCGGGGATTTCCCCTCTGCAACTTTGGCCTCCCAAACCGGTGAGGAGGTCCTTATCACGGATAATATCTATCCTATTGACCTCCACTTCGACCTCACAGAGGTCATTGCTGCACTGACTTCCTCGAAGACCGGAAAAGCTCCTGGCCCAGACGGAGTCCCACTTGACATCTTCGTGAGTAACCTAGAGTTATGGTCCCCAATTGTAACGCAAGTTATGTCCGCAGCTTCACAGGCCGGCCTAATTGACTCCTGGTCTACATCTGTTCTTCTACCCATTTTTAAAAAGGGAGAACGCGACAACCCAGCCTGCTACAGACCCATCTCCCTCTTGGACTCGCTGGGTAAGGTCGCCGGGAGGCTAATCCTGGAGCGTCTCCAGGATTGGGCCAAAGAGAAGAAGATCATAACCGACCTCCAGTTTGGGTTCCAGGAGGGATTGGGTACTGTAGAACAGGCCCTTAATTTGACATTACTTATGGGTAAATACGCTAAGGCTAAAGGCGGAAACCTCTATCTGGTCTATGTGGACCTAAGTTCCGCATTTGACTGTGTAATCCACTCTAAGTTGTGGGAGATTCTGAGCAATCTGGGAGTAGATCCCCCACTTTTGAAATTTCTTTGAGAGCTCTACACGGATGCCAAAGCATGTGTGAGGTACAGCATTAATGGAGAGCTATCGGATTCATTCAGCATTGCAAAAGGCGTCAGACAGGGGTGCGTCCTCGCTCCATTCTTATTTAACATCTACACAAATGGACTGGAGCAAGCTATGCTGGTAGGCAATAAGGATCTCCCCTGCATAAACACCCGACCAATCCCAGCACTATTATATGCTGATGATTCCGTCATTCTAGCGAGAACACCAAATCAGCTCCAACTCCAACTGGACAAGTATTGCCAATATATGCTTTCTCTTGCCTTAAAAGTAAATAAATCCAAGACTTTTGTTATGCATATTGGCAAGAAAGCTCAGAAATGCAAACCTCTCTATATTGACAATACTAGATTAGAAAACGCCAGGAAATACCCTTACTTGGGGATCCTCATCGATGATCAGATCTCTTGGAAACCTGCCATCACCAGTAAAAAAATGCAGTTTCAGCGCACAACAGCAGCGCTGACTTCTTTTTCCAGGAAGTTGGGCAAGCCCGCTCCCGCTGAGATACTTAAAATCTACCAAGCCAAATGTTTAAGTGTGGCTACTTATGGAGCGGGCGTATGGGGCTATGCTCCTGCTGGAGGGCTCCAAGTAACCGAAAACGACTTCTTGAAATATGTATTAGCTCTACCTCGAAGTGCTCCTAATTACGGCAGTCATATCGAGCTCGGTTTGGATTATCTATCTGACACCATTAGATACCAACCGATCCTCCTCTGGCACCGTATATGGACCGAAGAGCAATGCCATCTTTCCCGGTTGCTAATAACCGATTGCCTGTCACTGACCCACTGGAAAAAGATCCCATGGTTATTCTATGTGTTTAATTTTCTGAATGATTTGAACTGCCCAGCTTTTTTCACCAATCCTCCCTCATTAATGGACATACCCAGAAAGACCTTGAAGAATCTATGTGTCACCCATTTAAGAGACCTTCGCATGTGCTCAGAAATCGGTAAACAATCAAATACCCAATTAATGGCGATTCAATCCTTCCCTGGCATACAACCTTATCTGTCTTTCTACTTGTCAAATTACGACACATATGTTTTAACAAGATTTCGTTTTGATTCTTTTTATCGTCTTGTCTCGTTCCCTGAGCCCTTAGACTGGCAACGTGAATTAACTAGATGTCCCTGTGATGACTGTACCCCTCAATCTACATTGCACGTAATTTTATTCTGTAGTTTCTACGAGATCCCGCGTAAACGCTGGTTAGTCCCACTTCTCCGACAAACAGGACTGAGAAGATGCAGACCTGCTCTCTTGGCACTACAGTTTTTAGACACCCAATTTGTTGCCAAATGTATAGTTTGTTTCCTAAAGGCATGTCTGAAAATTCGATCTCAATTAGCGGTTTCTGCACCGTAAATTTTATGTGCATAATTTCTACGTGTATAACTTTTATACAACTGTCAATCAGGGCATCATTGTATAGACGATTCTTTTTAAAGATTAATTTAATGTTTTGCTTATGTATTAGTCAATATTGTACTTATGAAAATTTTTATAAATTTGTTGCAAATATTTTCTATAATGTACTTTTATGATTGTAAATTCAATCGAAATAAATTTTCTTTTGACTTTGACTTTGACACTCTTCTCTGTTTGGCAGCAGTCGATCTACAGAAAGGAGCAGCTGCTTTGCATCTGAGAGTCATTCCTCAAGCCCTCAGTCCTGCTGTGTCTGACCTGGCAAAGCAAATATGAACAATGAAGCCATAACCTAAAACAAGCATTTGCAATGCAATAGGTCTCGCATTAGGAAAGTGTGAGCTATTGGTATTGTAAATGACACATTTTTTTAATATGTGTTGGATTAGAAAATATATAAATTTTTAGCATTGTTATCCACAAAGCCAATAGCTTACACTTTCCTAATGTGAGTCCTATTGGCTATGGCAATGCTTGTTGGTAGCAAGCAATGACAGTGCTGTTGTGGTGCTGAGTGATGATGTGGTTGGGCTGAGTGATGATGTGGTGGTGTCCCAGAGTGATGTGGTGGTGTCCCAGAGTGATGTGGTGGTGTCCCCCAGAGTGATGTGGTGGTGTCCCCCAGAGTGATGTGGTGGTGTCCCAGGGTGATGTGGTGGTGCCCCAGAGTGATGTGGTGGTGTCCCTGAGTAATGTGGTGGTGCCCCTGAGTGATGTGGTGGTGTCCCAGAGTGATGTGGTGGTGTCCCCCAGAGTGATGTGGTGGTGTCCCAGGGTGATGTGGTGGTGCCCCAGAGTGATGTGGTGGTGTCCCTGAGTAATGTCGTGGTGCCCCTGAGTGATGTGGTGGTGTTCCCGAGTGATGTGGTGGTGTCCCCAGAGTGATGTGGTGGTGTCCCAGGGTGATGTGGTGGTGCCCCAGGGTGATGTGGTGGTGCCCCAGAGTAATGTGGTGGTGTCCCTGAGTAATGTGGTGGTGCCCCTGAGGTATGTGGTGGTGTCCCCAAGTGATGTGGTGGTGTCCCCGAGTGATGTGGTGGTGTCCCCGAGTGATGTGGTGGTGTCCCCGAGTGATGTAGTGGTGCCCCCGAGTAATGTGGTGGTGCCCCTGAGTGGTGCCCCTGAGTGATGTGGTGGTGCTGCTGAGTGATGTGGTGGTGCCTCAGAGTAATGTGGTGGTGCCCCAGAGTAATGTGGTGGTGCCCCTGAGTGGTGCCCGAGTGATGTGGTGGTGTCCCCGAGTGATGTGGTGGTGTCCCCGAGTGATGTGGTGGTGCCCCTGAGTGATGTGGTGGTGTCCACGAGTGATGTGGTGGTGTCCCCGAGTGATGTAGTGGTGCCCCCGAGTAATGTGGTGGTGCCCCTGAGTGATGTGGTGGTGCTGCTGAGTGATGTGGTGGGGTCCCAGAGTGATGTGTGGTGCCACCGAGTGATGTGGTGGTGTCTCTGAGTAATGTGGTGGTGCCCCTGAGTGGAGTCCCTGAGTAATGTGGAGGTGCCCCTGAGTGATGTGGTGGTGTCCCCCAGAGTGATGTGGTGGTGTCCCCCAGAGTGATGTGGTGGTGTCCCAGGGTGATGTGGTGGTGCCCCAGAGTGATGTGGTGGTGTCCCTGAGTAATGTGGTGGTGCCCCTGAGTCGTGCCCCTGAGTGATGTGGTGGTGTCCCAGAGTGATGTGGTGGTGTCCCCCAGAGTGATGTGGTGGTGTCCCAGGGTGATGTGGTGGTGCCCCAGAGTGATGTGGTGGTGTCCCTGAGTAATGTCGTGGTGCCCCTGAGTGATGTGGTGGTGTTCCCGAGTGATGTGGTGGTGTCCCCAGAGTGATGTGGTGGTGTCCCAGGGTGATGTCGTGGTGCCCCAGGGTGATGTGGTTGTGCCCCCAGAGTGATGTGGTGGTGTCCCTGAGTAATGTGGTGGTGCCCCTGAGTGATGTGGTGGTGTCCCCAAGTGATGTGGTGGTGTCCACGAGTGATGTGGTGGTGTCCCCGAGTGATGTGGTGGTGTCCCCGAGTGATGTAGTGGTGCCCCCGAGTAATGTGGTGGTGCCCCTGAGTGATGTGATGGTGCTGCTGAGTGATGTGGTGGTGCCTCAGAGTAATGTGGTGGTGCCCCAGAGTAATGTGGTGGTGCCCCTGAGTGGTGCCCGAGTGATGTGGTGGTGTCCCCAAGTGATGTGGTGGTGTCCCCGAGTGATGTGGTGGTGCCCCTGAGTGATGTGGTAGTGTCCACGAGTGATGTGGTGGTGTCCACGAGTGATGTGGTGGTGTCCCCGAGTGATGTAGTGGTGCCCCCGAGTAATGTGGTGGTGCCCCTGAGTGGTGCCCCTGAGTGATGTGGTGGTGCTGCTGAGTGATGTGGTGGGGTCCCAGAGTGGTGTCCCTGAGTAATGTGGTGGTGCCCCTGAGTAGTGCCCCTGAGTGATGTGGTGGTGTCCCCGAGTGATGTGGTGGTGCCCCCGAGTGATGTGGTGGTGCCCCTGAGTGATGTGGTGGTGTCCCCAAGTGATGTGGTGGTGCCCCCGAGTAATGTGGTGGTGCCCCTGAGTGGTGCCCCTGAGTGATGTAGTGGTGCTGCTGAGTGATGTGGTGGGGTCCCAGAGTGATGTGGTGGTGCCACCGAGTGATGTGGTGGTGTCTCTGAGTAATGTGGTGGTGCCCCTGAGTGGTGTCCCTGAGTAATGTGGTGGTGCCCCTGAGTAGTGCCCCTGAGTGATGTGGTGGTGTCCCCGAGTGATGTGGTGGTGTCCCCGAGTGATGTGGTGGTGCCCCTGAGTGATGTGGTGGTGCCCCTGAGTGATGTGGTGGAGTTGGAGGGTGGAGTTGGAGGGAGGAGCTGGAGGGTGGAGCTGGAGGGTGGAGCTGGAGGGTGGAGTTGGAGTTGGGGGTGGAGTTGGAGAGTGGAGTTGGAGGGTGGAGCTGGAGGGTGGAGCTGGAGGGTTGAGTTGGAGGGTGGAGTTGGAGTTGGAGTTGGAGGGTGGAGTTGGAGTTGGAGTTGGAGGGTGGAGTTGGAGGGTGGAGCTGGAGGGTGGAGTTGGAGGGTGGAGTTGGAGTTGGAGGGTGGAGTTGTAGTTGGAGGGTGGAGCTGGAGGGTGGAGCTGGAGGGTGGAGTTGGAGGGTGGAGTTGGAGGGTGGAGTTGGAGGGTGGAGTTGGAGGGTGGAGTTGGAGTTGGAGGGTGGAGGGTGGAGTTGGAGCTGGAGGGTGGAGTTGGAGGGTGGAGCTGGAGGGTGGAGCTGGAGGGTGGAGTTGGAGGGTGGAGTTGGAGTTGGAGGGTGGAGCTGGAGGGCGGAGTTGGAGGGTGGAGTTGGAGTTGGAGGGTGGAGTTGGAGTTGGAGGGTGGATTTGGAGCTGGAGCTGGAGGGTGGAGTTGGAGGGTGGAGCTGGAGGGTGGAGTTGGAGGGTGGAGTTGGAGTTGGAGGGTGGAGCTGGAGGGTGGACCTGGAGGGTGGAGTTGGAGTTGGAGTTGGAGGGTGGAGTTGGAGTTGGAGTTGGAGCTGGAGGGTGGAGCTGGAGGGTGGAGTTGGAGTTGGAGGGTGGAGTTGGAGTTGGAGGGTGGAGTTGGAGGGTGGAGTTGGAGTTGGAGGGTAGAGTTGGAGTTGGAGGGTGGACCTGGAGGGTGGAGGGTGGAGTTGGAGTTGGAGGGTGGAGTTGGATGGTGGAGCTGGAGGGTGGAGCTGGAGGGTGGAGCTGGAGTTGGAGTTGGAGGGTGGAGTTGGAGTTGGAGGGTGGAGTTGGAGTTGGAGGGTGGAGCTGGAGGGTGGAGCTGGAGGGTGGAGTTGGAGGGTGGAGTTGGAGTTGGAGGGTGGAGTTGGAGTTGGAGGGTGGAGTTGGAGGGTGGAGCTGGAGGGTGGAGCTGGAGGGTGGAGTTGGAGGGTGGAGTTGGAGTTGGAGGGTGGAGTTGGAGTTGGAGGGTGGAGTTGGAGGTTGCGTCGCTTCACAGACTAATTATCATGCGATTGTCTGATAAAATATAGGGCTGCACAGCTGCAGTAACCCAACCCACGGGGAAATGAATGAATATTACGAGCAAACAGTCATGATGCTGGCCAAGCCAGGGTAACCCCCCCCTCACACTCCATCTTCCTTACCACAGCAAACTCGTGCTGCATATGCATCAGTGTGGCTTCCCAGGCACATTTGAATTAAATTAGTTAAGAAAAGGTAAGTAGGCGGATGGACAGAAATCACGTTGTACTGAAATATAGGCACAAGAAAACGTGTTGACAAATTAAGAAAGTGAATCGCCAAATAATTATGATGTAGAACTGACAATTGTTTACAGGCTCAGAGCAGCAATAGTAGGCTACATCAGGATATGCACTCTGAATGTTGAGACAGCACTTATCTAATAACTGCAAAGGAGAGTCTTTTTACTGCCTTTATTGTCACACTTACATATGACTTCTAGAAAATATATTTGGCTTTCTGAGGGCCACGAGTTTCTGACCTGACAGATGCTCTTATTTGGAAGTAAATGCTCGAATGCCGTAGATGCTCAGACACTCCAGCTGAAAGGAGAGAGTAGAGACAAAGGAGATCTGCAGTGAGTGGCTAATTATTTAGAAAAAAGAGGCAAAGGACAAACAAGCAGCCCCTGCACGGCTCATGCAGGGTAGGAGTTTGGAGGTGTACAAGCAAAACTAGGAAATCCTGTAACTTTGAAGTCAGAGAATGAAAATAAAGACAAACTAGAAAACAGCTGTGTACTGATTTCACCTCCCCCCGAAACCGTACTGCGTCAATCTACCCAGGGGGCAGAATGGCAACTACATGGTGGGTGGGATCACTGACTAAATATCGAGGGACAAAATATAGACTACCCAAAATATAGATTCCAAAATATCGACAGACAAAATATCGAATTCCTATCTACAAACAGGTAAGTACCAAAATATCGAAACCAAAAATATTGTTTATATATATATATATATATATATATATATATATATATATATATATATATATATATACTTTGTAAAAATATCAAATTTCTTAAAAATAATGTAAAATTAAAAATATATTAAAAATAAATAGCTAAAATATACTTAAAAATACTTAAATTACCTTACAATTATTAAATAACTAATTTAAGTTATAAAAAAAAATATACAATCATACCTGTTAAAACATATATATATATATATATTAACATAATATTAATACAAAATACACAATATTATTACCGTAGGATAGCGTAGGGGTAAAAATTACTATTCCCACTCCAGAGAGTGCAACAGTAGGGAAAGCGTTGGATAGCGTAGGGGTAAAAATTACTATTCCCACTCCAGGGAGTGCAACAGTAGGGAAAGCGTTGGATAGCGTAGGGGTAAAAATTACTATTCAGACTCCAGAGAGTGCAACAGTAGGTAAAGCGTTGGATAGCGTAGGGGTAAAAATTACTATTCCCACTCCAGAGAGTGCAACAGTAGGGTAATTCATTGGCTAGCGTTGGGGTAAAAATTACTATTCCCACTCCAGAGAGTGCAACAGTAGGGAAAGCGTTGGATTGCGTAGGGGAAAAAATTAGTATTCCCACTCCAGAGAGTGCAACAGTAGGGAAAACGTTGGATAGCGTAGGGGTAAAAATTACTATTCCCACTCCAGTAAGTGCAACAGTAGGGAAAACATTGGATAGCGTAGGGGTAAAAATTACTATTCCCTCTCCAGAGGGGGCAACAGTAGGGAAAGCGTTGGATAGCATAGGGGTAAAAATTACTATTCCCACTCCAGAGAGTGCAACAGTAGGGAAAGCGTTGGATAGCGTAGGGGTAAAAATTAGTATTCCCACTCCAGAGAGTGCAACAGTAGGGTAATTTGTTGGCTAGCGTTGGGGTAAAAATTACTATTCCCACTCCAGAGAGTGCAACAGTAGGGAAAGCGTTGGATAGCGTAGGGGTAAAAATTACTATTCCCACTCCAGAGAGTGCAACAGTAGGGAAAACGTTGGATAGCGTAGGGGTAAAAATTACTATTCCCACTCCAGTAAGTGCAACAGTAGGGAAAACATTGGATAGCGTAGGGGTAAAAATTACTATTCCCACTCCAGAGAGTGCAACAGTAGGGAAAGCATTGGATAGCGTAGGGGTAAAAATTACTATTCCCACTCCAGAGAGTGCAACAGTAGGGAAAGCGTTGGATAGCGTAGGGGTAAAAATTACTATTCCCTCTCCAGAGGGGGCAACAGTAGGGAAAGCGTTGGATAGCATAGGGGTAAAAATTACTATTCCCACTCCAGAGAGTGCAACAGTAGGGAAAGCATTGGATAGCGTGGGGGTAAAAATTACTATCCCCACTCCAGAGAGTGCAACAGTAGGGAAAGCGTTGGATAGCTTAGGTGTAAAAATTACTATTCCCACTCCAGAGAGAGCAACATTAGGGAAAACTTTGGATAGCGTAGGGGTAAAAATTACTATTCCCACTCCAGTGAGTGCAACAGTAGGGAAAGCATTGGATAGCGCAGGGGTAAAAATTTCGATTTCCACTCCAGAGAGCGCAACAGTAGGGAAAGTGTTGGATAGCGTAGGGGTAAAAATTACAATTCCCACTCCAGAGAGTGCAACAGTACGGAAAGCGTTGGATAGCGTAGGGGTAAAAATTACTATTCCCACTCCAGAGAGTGCAACAGTAGGGAAAGCGTTGAATAGCATAGGGGTAAATTTTACTATTCCCACTCTAGTGAAAATAAATTAATATAATTCACATAATTATCAATTAATCAATTAATAAAAATTAATTATCAATTAAGAATTAATTATTTATCAATTAAAAATTAATTAACAATTTATTCTAAATAAATACCAATTAATTAATTAACATATTTAATTAATTATAATTAAATTACTTCCCACCCTATTCCCCTACAAACCCACAACCCGCTACAGAAAATAAATTAATTTAATTCACATGATTATCAATTAATCAATTAATAAAAAGTAATTATCAATTAAGAATTAATTAATTACCAATTTAAATTAATTAACAATTTATTTTAAATAAATACAAATTAATTAATTAACATATTTAATTAATTATAATTAAATTATTTCCCACCCTATTCCCCTATAAACCCACAACCCGCTACAGAATTAAATTACGCAAAAATTAAATAACATAAAATAATTACTTAAAATAAGTTACAAAAATATATAAACTTTTCACACATATACTAACATACATAACACTTAAAAAAATTCGATATTATTAAAAATCCGATATTTTTAATAAACTATATTATCTACTTCGATATTTTGACTCTCTATATTTTTAAAATCGATATTACATTACTTACCTTCAAAACGATATTTTTGATGTCTATATTCTGTCCATTCGATATTTTGTCCATTCTATATTTTGGAGTCGATATTTAGGTTAGTCTATATTTTGGAATCGATATTTTGACCATTTACCGGTGGGCAGGGGCGGATTGGCACTGCGGGCATTCGGGAATCGGCCGAAGGGCCACTGTTTCAGTGCCCTCTGTGGGCCGTTTTTTTTCTCCCCTTTCCCAGTCCACAGAGAGTGCTCTCTGCTGTCTGCTCTCTGTCGACTGGGAAATGGGAGAAAAAAAACGGCCCACAGCACGGAGACAGAGACAGAAATGAAAGCGCTTCACTGTGCAGGCCATACAGCGATTATCAGCTGTGGCCTCTACTGCACCCCCTGCCCTGCAAAGCAATCAGCTAAGGGTTGCTGGGGAGGGGGTGATTGTTTACAAGAATCGGCCTCCCTGGGGGCCAGGTGTTTCTCAGGCCTTCTGAGCCATTTTCACCATGGCCCCCCTGGGGCCCACGCCGCTAGGGAAACAGTGATAGTTTTAACACTTCGCCCACAGCCCCTCACATTCAGGGCACAGTGGGCGAGGAAGAATGGGTCTGGCTGCGGGGGCCAGGTGATGTTTTTAAAGCGCACAATCTTCACCTTAGCCCCCCCCCCCCTGCAAGAAGTTTTAAAAAAAAGGGTTATAGTTCTTTCTCTGTGTCATCATTTTAGAACTGATGCATTTTCAATATTACATTCAAGGAAGTCATGGTTGCAGCTTTTCTATTTTATGCAACTAACAACCATTGACAAAACCTATAGTTCTGGCTTGTTGCAGGTGTAACATTACTTGCTGTATTATATATCCGAACGCAATGACAGAAGCAGCAAAATACCAGTCGGGCGGCACACTATGCTAAGCACAGATTTGTAGCTTAGGTGTTTTAAGCTACGCCCATAATTACATTGAACACCCCCTTTGGAGAGACCCCTCAGTTTTGTCATCCCACTTAAAGCCCTGGAAACAACACCATGTCACAGACACCTCAGGGCCTGGCACTGTGCATCATGCATGACTCATGACTTTCAAGGTTTCAGATTGACTATGTGCAGGAGCATCTTGAACGCCTCCCTTTGCTTTAGGAACTACAGCGAGGGGTGAGTTCCTGATGAGTCTCTTCTGTCTGCAACTCTGCGTACAAAGGCTCAGCTCACAATTATTGTGAAAAGGTGGGTGAGAGAGTAAGTGAAGGGATGGCTGGATGTATCAGTGAAAGGGTGAATGGATGAATGAAAGGGTGAATGGATGGATGATGAGAGAGAATGGGTGGATGGATGAGTGAAATGATGGATGGGTTGATTAATTGATAAGTGAAAGTGTGAGTGGATGAACAGATGTGTGAAAGGGTGGCCGTAAGGATGGATGAGTGAGTGAAAGGGAGGGTACATGGGCAAAAGATTGGATAGATGAGTGAAGGAGTGAAAGGATGGATGAGAGAAAAGATGGATGGATGATTGAAAGGATGGATGAGTGATAGGGTCAATGGATGGATGCATGAGTGGATGAGTAGATGGATAGTTGGGTGGATGGAAGGAAGGAAGGATGGATGGATGGCTAAGAGAAAGGGTCGATGGAGAGAGAAAGGAAGAATGGATGACTGAAAGGGTGAATAGGTGGAAGGATGAGTGACTGGGTGGATGGATAAGAAAGTGAAAGGATGGCTGGATGGGTGAGAGGGCAAATGGCTAGATGGATGAGTGAAGAGATGGATTGGGTGAAAGGGTGGATGGAGAGAAAAAGTGAGGATGGATGTGTGGATGACTGAAAGGGTGAATGTGTCTAAGGGTGAGTGACTGGGTGGATGGATGAGTAAGTGAAAGGGTGGCTGGATGGGTGAAAGGGTAAATGGATGGATGAGTGAATGGATGGATGGGTGGAGGAGTGGATGAATGGGTGGATAATGGGTGGATGAGTAAAAGGGTGGATGGAGGGATGGATGAGTGAAATGATGGATGGAAGAATACATGATGGATAGGTTTGCAAATGGTTGAATATGTTTGGATCTGGATTAGCGGCATCTTATGTTTGCCACTTTACATCTCATAATGACTATCCAAGCAGATCTTCCCGACCATTTCTCTCACCAAACATGCCTGCTCAGAACCATGAATTGTAAACAAAATATCAGACTGGACAACCAAGTGCTGTAACCATATATATAGATTATTATCATATGAAATATCACAAAAAGACCTGCACAGTTGATCAAAGCTGCGTGCATACTGAAAAACCGTTAAGTACACGATTGGTTCAACCTGATATAAACTTATTTTGACTAGTGCTTAAAGGGTTGTCTATTTACTTACTTACATAATAATGCGCAACCTCCTCTGATTGATGTAAATATATAATTTACCGTCTTAATTTCTATGCAGGTAAGTACTTAATCAATAATAACTCAAATCGGAAAGAAAAAACCAGAGTCCGTGGTGTTAGAGTTCTTAGGGGTTTTATTCCTCAAAAAGGAATGGTCAAGACCAGAATATCATGTTCTTCCCACCACAGGGGTGGAAGAAGGGATAGAGCGCTATATTTTATTGACAATACATAGCTTATATACTTAATTCATGTCATAGAAAACAGTACAGTAGGCGTAACAGCTGAGAGAAGACAAGATAACAGTATCCACGTGTTACTAGTACGTAATCAGAAGGCGTGGACTAGGCGTGAACTGGAGGTGTGTGCTAGAAACGTCACAGGTAGGTGTCACTAGGGGGTGGCACTAAACAGAAATGTTGCAATGTCAGCAGAAATCGGAAGCTTGGATGCGCGCGCAGCTGCATGACGTGTGATTGACGTGAAACTGGAGGGTGCAGGGGACTTGACATTTACACTGACGGAAAGAGACAGAAGTCTGGCATGTCAGATCAACTTGTACTTCTATCATATCTGATATCTGATGTTTGGGAACCATATTATCTGGACGGAAAGGTCTCTGGGGCAGAAGCTATTCTATACTGACTGTGAGTGCGTGTATAAGCGCCTAAGTGTCTGCATGAGAAGCGTGGGGGCATGGGGCCTTCCATGGGAGCACGGTAACAGAGGCTGTGAATTACTTGCACGGAGACAGGTCGGCCCTTTGGCCCTGTAGCTGAGGGGGATGTTTACTGAAGCTAGTAGGCAGGAATGTATTTTCGAGGAGCGGAACAGATAACTCGAAGGTTATAGTCAGTCTTGGCAGGCAGCAGGCTGAGCTGAGCGCGGTGGGCCGCGCTGGAAGTAAGTCAGAGTTCACGGGTACAGAGGCAGCCTGGGCTGAGGCTTTCAGAGTCAGAAGCCAGAAAAGAGGCTCGATGGCAGAAATTCAGGGCCTACCTTGCCAGAGCTGAAAAACATGTAAGGTACACTACAAAAAGACGTTGGCATAGCATACTTAGGAACGGACTATTTAATCCATTCAGGGTGGATCTGAAAGAGGACATGTTAACGTTGGACGCAAATGTATTTGCGTCTTCATAGCTGACACAGGAGGGAAGTTACATGCACTTTAAGCTGGTACATGGAGACGGTGGGGTACGCGCTAGGGAACACAACTTGACCAATAATTTATATTTCCTCATTCCCTCCTTGTTCCCTACGGACCCTTCATGATATATCGATCCTCATGAATCGATCAGTTTGTTCTTGTAACATCATTTGCTCTTCTTTCTTTCTTTTACGTTTTGAGAGAAAACTGGAATGTTCAATACAAGATGTGGCACACAGTCCACAAATCGCTGGCCCGCACTGCAAGCACAGGCAACAACTGAATACTAGAACTAGGCCAATGCCTAGGAAGGATAGGATCTTCCATCCCCAAGCGGTTAACGTTGTCCAGAACCAACCGGACCAAGTCCAGGTGCCTGGATTCTGATGTATCTGATTTGCAATTTTATGGAGACGTGTAATAGCTTGATATACAGATGGTGCGTTTTGTGGAATGAAAACACAGCAACTTGAGCCGATGACCTTACAAGCTCCACCTCTATCTGCCAAGATGACGTCAATAACAAGACGATTCTGAAGGACAACAACCCGCATGGCGGACTGCTCTTCTGTTAAGTTACCTAGGGCGGAGGCAGTTTCATTCACTACTGCTTCAAGTGTTCTAGTTAATCTACGTATTAGTTTACTATTTTGAACAGGTCCTAAAAAGAAAAAGAATCCTTTATTAAAATCGGTGTACTGTTCCCATGCCGTTTCTGTGTAGTCGACAAGTGGGATATCTCTTCTGGGTCTATTCTTTACTAGATTTGTATTTCTGTGGTAATCAGGAGGAGCTAGAAAAACAGGTGGCAGAAGGAATGCAATGTAACAGGTACCATCCCAATCTGGAGGTAGGCGTATGTATGCGGTATGACCACAAATAAAATAGGAATGACTGATAGCTTTAAAGGACGATTTACCATGATCACTGAATTCGACCACAGTAGTGCATTTACTATGACCTAAGTGTACTGAACCTTTCTTCCTGATACATAATTCACCAGTGACTGGTAATACTGACATAACGGGTAGAACTGGTGCGGCTTCGGATTCAACAGTAAGAATCATAAGGCTAATTGTGTAATTACCTAATCCATATACTTCATTTTCTAGATCAGTTCCTATTCGAGTGGGGAGTCCCTCCTTATCAGGGTAACAGACGTCGAGCAGGACCAAGTTCAAGTTTCCCCAAACCCAGCCCCCGTCGAAAACAGCAATATCAGGATCTAAGGAGTTAATTATTTTAAACCATGCACCACAGGAGCCATTGTGAGTGAACGGGTACGGAAAGAGGGGCAGAGCTCCCTTGTAATTCTGGTAGGGAGGGAGTCGGCCACATATCCAGCAGTCTGTAGCATTGTTAGTTTGATGGGAATGGTGTAGCATACTAATGAATGTGTTGTTGCGCAGCGCAAGTCTGTAGGAGAGTTCATGTGGAGGTAACTCGCTAAAAGTGTGTTCAGCAGAGACATTGTAAGCAGATTGTTCACGCTTGAAAATAGGGTAGTAGATAGGGAGAAGTATACTTGCAACTATTATCAGAAGACTTAGAAAAAACATTATTAACAATGTCACTATACAGTGACTACGCAGTGATTTGCAGTATGTACGTTTCTTGAATTCTCTCTCTCTCTCTCTATCTCGATCTAGGGGATACATGTCAGAAACTATTTAACCGATTCACCTAGGGGAGGACTTAAACAATTAAACTGTCTGACTTGCTAGATCGGAGCTTGAGTCTGTACTCCTCTTGGGGAGTTTTTTCTCGTTCGGAAGTTTTAAAGTCACTGGGCTCGATACAGTCTTTGGAAGGGGTGGATGAGCCTGGGTCGGATTTCAGTTCATTACACAGTTTAACATGGCTCATGTGGACCCACCCCTTCCTGCCCTCAACCTTCACCGCTGTCCTCGTAGTAAGTAGAACGGTCTTCGGCGATTTCCAGCGGGGCTCCAACGGACTTTTCCGGTCGAAGTTCCTTATGAGGATCAGATCACCTGGACGGACATCATGTGGCTTTACATCAGTGTTGTCAGGGAAGGCAGCGGCAACCTGTGAACGACATGATTGGAGTGCAGACATCAAGGAGGCAAGGTAATCTGTCAACATATTACAATCAAGAGTCAGGGAGAAACCATGTAGATTTTCCCTTCGTCACCCAACCTTGATCTGTCTGGATCCCTCCTAGTTCAATCCATTTCTTTATTTCTTCCGGGGTAGCATGTGTCTGAATATCGATAACATCTAGTGTGGGATCCCTGACTGTCATACAATGTGTCGGTCCTACTGTCTTTGTCATGTCAGTTGTCTGAGTATGAGTCAATGCTGTATGTTTTGCTGTCTGGTCTGCCAGGTCGTTACCCTGGGAAACAGAATTTGTGACTTTAGTATGTGCTTTACACTTCATGACGGATATTCCTGAAGGCAGATGTATTGCTTCTAACAGTGCTTGAATGAGGGGACCATGTTGGATCTTGGCACCATGAGAGGTCAGAAAACCTCGTTCTTGCCATAACATGCCGAAGTCGTGTACAACTCCGAACGCATAACGGGAATCAGTGTATATGTTGACATTTCTGTTCTTGGCTAGTATACAGGCTCGGGTCAGAGCAATAAGCTCTGCTGCTTGAGCAGACAGTGTGTCAATACGATGTGTTTCTTTTACTTCGGTTTCAGTGGTCACGGCATATGCGGCCACTAATTCTCCTGTACTTGTTCGCATACATGAACCATCCACATAAAGTGTCAGGTCTGGATTTGTCAGTGGAACATCTGTTAAGTCTCGTCGGGGCTTTGTTACTGCATTAATGATTTCTATACAATCATGCGGGGCTGGATCTGTCATAATTGTAGGTAACAGTGTTGCGGGGTTCAGAATGCTGCAGCGTCTGATTTCTATGTGTGGCTGGAATAGCGTTAATTCATAACCTGTCAGTCGTGCTATGGTCAAGTGTTGAGTCTGGGTTCTGTTTAACAGAACCTCTACAGAGTGTGGAACTTGTACTGTTAACTGATATCCTAAAACAATTGAATCGCTCTGTCTTATTGCTAACGCTGTTGCTGCTACTGACTTTAAGCACGCAGGGAGTGCCTGGGCTACTGAGTCCAATGTACTAGAAAAATAAGCGCAAGGCTTATGTGAACCTGCTTGGTCTTGAGTGAGGACAGACAATGCTGTACCATCTCGTTCTGTAACAAAAAGTGTAAACGGTTTGCTGTAGCATGGTGTCGCTAAAACTGGTGCTTGACATAATGCTTTCTTTAATTCCTCAAAGGCTTGTGTATGTTCCTGAGTCCAAGGGAGGACAGTCGAAGTTGCTGTCTCCTGCGTCGTTAACTGGATAAGTGGTTTAGCTAGAAATGCATATTGAGGAATCCATTGTCTGCAGTACGAGGTGAGGCCTATAAAGGCCCGCACTTCCTTTTGTGTCTGGGGTCGTGGCATATTTACAATTAACTGAATGCGATCGGGAGTGAGCTGTCTCCCCACTTTGGACAGCAAGTGACCCAAGTACACAACTTGCTGAACACAGAATTGTAGCTTCGAAGGAGACACCTTGTGTCCCTTGTCTGCCAGAAAATGTAGAACTGTCAGTGATGCTTGTTCACATTCGGGCTCACTTCGTGCGGTGATCAATAGATCATCGACGTATTGCAGTAAAGCGGTGTTAACTGGCATTTGAATACAATCTAGTTGTCTTTTCAGTGCTTGACTATAGATGCTGGGGCTTTCTGTGAATCCTTGAGGTGCGCGGGAAAATTTGAAGCTTCGTCCATTTAAACTGAATCCGAATAGATATTGGCTCTCTGGATCAATAGGTACACTGAAGAAAGCGTTCTTGAGATCAATTACAGTAAAGAACGTTGCTTCTGAATCAATAGCAGTCAATAGGGAAGAGATATCGGGGACCACAGGGTACTGTGGTACAATACATTTATTCAGTTCTCGAAGATCAATCACCAGCCGATATACTGGCGGTGCATTGGGGTCAGTACGTTTAAGAATTGGAATGATAGGTGAATTACAGATATTGGAGTCGGTCTCTACGACCACTCCTTGTGCTATGAGCTCTTCAATGATTTCCAGTAAAGCCACTACAGCATCGGGTGGTAACTTGTATTGTCTGATTCGTGGTAGTACAACTCCTGTCTTGAGTGTAACACGGTATGGTGTGATATGCATACAACCTACATCAGTTGGGCCTTTTGCCCACAGGTGATCTGGTACATTTTTTAATCTGACATCGAATTATCGCAACACATAATGACCCTTGAAATCCCGTAGAAAGAGTCTAACTCCCTCCGGGGAACAGCAGATTATAGCTCCTAGAGCCTTCAATGTTTTAATTCCTAACAGATTTTCTGGGCATGATTTCGTAAGTAACAAGTCTGTAACTCGTGATAATGGGCCCACAGCCAAGGGTACCGGTTCTGATACTTCATTTACAATGGGTTGTCCTGAAAAACCAAGGGAAACATTCTGTGAGCCTGAGAGGGGTGCCCCTGGGACTTCATTATGACTGATTGTGGTGCGGCTTGCCCCTGTGTCAATTAAAAACTTTCTGTCTTTTCCCAATACTTGACTGTGTACATAAGGACCTTCTTGATCTACAGGAATTTCAATAAGAGGCAAGCCAAATTCCCTCTCTAGGCTGTTTCATGTGTATCGTTGATACTCAGGGTAAGCAGATTGGGCATACTGGTACATCTGTTGAGAAACTTGTTGAGTCGTGGCAGTGGGCTGCGGTACCGCTACTGTCTGTGCTGTATGCGATGAAGCATGCATAGGCTGTGTATTCTGCATGGGCTGTACATTCTGTGAAGTCTGTTGCTGAACCTGATCTTGTCTAGGTGGATGCGGTCTCTCTTTAGTTTTACCTGTTGCTATGTTATGTTTCAGAACTGGACATTCATGTACGTAGTGACCTGGCTGCTTACAATAGTTGCATGTCCCTTTAACGGGACCTGCGGCGTGACCTGTCTGGTTCGTACCCTTTCTGTTTCCGTCGGTATGGACCGACTGGGCTACTAACATTTTCATTTTCGTGTCTTTCATACGTTTCTGTTCCTGTTCCTGTTCTTCTCTAATTCTATTCTGATGGTATTGTAACATTTGTAACATCTGGGATGGCGTATTTGCTTGCCATGTACTCTCAACCTTGTATACACGATTCTTGACTGCTAACAGGGAATTCTCAACTAACTTTGATACAAAAAGATGCGGGTACGATTCGCTACTTGGTTTAAGACCACTATTAATAATAAAGCATTTCTCGAATCTTGAATAAAAGTCACTAGTATCTTCGTCGGGTTTCTGTTTACATGCTGAGATTGCATCCCAGTCTTCTTTTCTAGTTGCCAATAATCTTGGCAGAACCTGTACTATTAAACCTGGTAATGCTTTAGTTTTGTCCCCAAGGCCTACCCCTGGGACACGTTTATTCTCTTCGTCTTCTATTTCTGCCCATACAATCTTTTTCTCTCCCACCTCCCATTCCTTTTCCTTTAGTTTCTCGTAGATGCCCGTGGGCAGCAGCACCTTTAACATTTTCATGATATCATCATATGTGTAATCCCCCATCAGTAACATGTCTTTAAGCTCTCTGTGGAAACCTGCAGGGTCTTTATCATGGCTCGGGACTAGTTTCTTCATTTCTAACAGTTCTAACTTGGTCAATGGCGTGTGTACATATACACGTTTCAAGAGATTGTCCGCACCCATAACTGGGTGTACTTCTCGTAAGGGGTTCTGACTTTCAATGCCACTCAGGCATTGCATGTGATACGTTTTCCTTTCTGGGGGCGGAGCGGGAACATATTCAGAGCTTATGAAAGTGTTATATCTATGTCGTTGTTCTAGAATTATTTGTATTAACTTGGTACTGAGACCTCTCCATCTATCCATGAGTAGTGCTTCTAATGTTTCGTGTAAGGGACCTGGATCAGAATGTTGGTTTCTGTATTTCGTGAGGAGGTGCTGAATCATGTATACACCTGCTAGTTTCTGCTCGTCTGGGGAGAGGTTCAGAAATGTCTGCGCTAATGTATCATCATTATACATATCCGGATTTTCAGCCCATAATATGGCTGACCGGGCTAGTTCTTGTTCATCCATCGAATTGAGTATGTGGTACCCCACTCGGTCTCGGAGTCTTTTATCAGTCTCCTGGAACTGATGTTCAGAAGAATTCGGGTTTGTTAAGGCAGAGAGGAAAACTCTCTTGCTTTCCGGACGGATACCTTTCCTAAGGTAAGTTCCCTTACCTACATACGCTATAGTATCTGTAGTCTTTTCTGGTTCTTCAAGTTCTTCTTCCTCCTCGGAGGAAGCCTTTTCTTTCTCTTTTTGGTGTATATCTATTACTGCCTTTCTAATTTTCTTGTACATACTGGCTATGCAAGTTCCCCTATCGTGTTTTCCTTCAGATATATTTTGACCCCACTTGTTTAGTGCATCTAATTCACTCTGATCTGTCCCAGGCCTGTCTCGTTCTCTTATTAGGCAATTTATGAAAAAACGTAGTATCTGTGCTTGAACGTCAACTTTCTGTTTCTCCATGGCCTCCTGAATACTGTCAGGGTCTTTCCCTGTCTGAACAAACTCATATATTCTATCTAGGCGCTCCTTCATTCCTGCATAGCATAGCAGGAAATCAGTAGCAGATCTTAACCGTAGTGATGCCATCATCATTACATTGTCTTTACCGGGTACTGGATCATATCTGCAAACTGAAAGGTTTTCCTTGAATACATCAAGGCTGGGAGACTTGAACGTAAAAGGACTCCGCAAGTCCCTGAGCTGTAACCTGCGTGTCAATGGCGGGGTGTGTAGACCCCCGGTCGCACCCCCTGAGGCGGAAGCTTGGGCATCATCTCTCGGCGGAGTCTGTATCTGAACTTGAACTTGTCTTTTAGTAGGATCAGGTAGAAGTGGTTTCGGTAGATCAACTTTAAGTGCGGGAAGTGGTGGAGGTGGTGGAACAGGAGCTTTCTGTTGTGGTACTGGCGGAATTTGATCTTGGGGCGGGTTACCACCCCCGTCCCTGTCGTTAGGCAGGGCGCGGACAGGCAGATTGGTGTAAGCGGGTGCTACATCCTCTAGATAGGAATTCAGGAATATGTCTTTAGTAGTCTTATGCATTACTTTAGTTGGAACTAATGGTGGCGGTAGGTTTTTCGGTATTTCAGAAATGGCCTCAGGCGAACCCTCAGCCGCGAGATACATACCGTTCACGAGGTTATTTCGTGCGCGGTCTACTTGCTCTGTTTTTACTCGGATCCCCTCGGTAACTAACTCGTTTTCTTGGGCCTTTTCTGATTCTTTAAGTCTGTCTTCTCTACGTAGTGCTTTTTCAGCACGCTTATGCGATTCCTTACGCCAAAACTCTATGGCGTCTTTCTGAGATTGTCTGGCTTTCTTTTTCCATAGTACTTCCTCCACCTTCATGATGCACTCAGCATCCCATGTTCCGGTAACAGGCCATCTGTGTCTTTCGTCTAGGTGCTTAGTATAGTCGGCCCATAACTCTAGATATAATATGGCATCTATGCCATGCTTGTGGTACATGAAGTTTCCTGGAGTGTCCCTAGGGGGGATAGGAATTGCTTCCTCTAGTATCCCTTTCCTAGTTCCTATCTGCTTTAATTTGTCGAAAAACGGCATCTTGTTTACTTAATACTGAATGCTCATCCTTACTACTTAATACTGAATACAGCTAGCTATACAAGAACACAATAAGGCACATTTAAAAACGGTCACATTCATACCACGACATTAATCACACGAAAATACATTTTTGAAACATATATGACTATCCCCTATACTGGATGTACTGCTAAACAGTACAGATACACTGGTAAACAGTGCAGAACTTCAGAATACTAGATATACTGCTAAACAGTACAGATACACTGTCTAAAAACAGTGCAGACCGGACTTGTGTACCCAAACCCGTCTAGATACGTCCCAGCAATGGTACTCACCGGGAAGCACGGAAACAGAAGGCCTCGGAAAACTCGACTGGACTGGACTCGACTCGGCTCGACTTCGGAAAACTTCGGAAAACTTCGGAAAACTGGTGGGCCTCTTGACACCTCGGACCTTGCTTCTTTCGGCTAGGCTCTGGTCGGGATCCTCCGCACTCCTCACCGCCTCGTCTGGGTACTGATCGCAGTCTTCGTCACCTCCGTGGGCCAGAGGGAGATGCAGGAAATCCTGCCGGTACGCGTAGTTTCCGTCTAACTGATGGCAGGGGACAGAGCTTGCAACGCACCAACCGGCGCGTGAGATGGGGGAGGGGTCCCTATTCGGGCGCCAAAATGATGTAAATATATAATTTACCGTCTTAATTTCTATGCAGGTAAGTACTTAATCAATAATAACTCAAATCGGAAAGAAAAAACCAGAGTCCGTGGTGTTAGAGTTCTTAGGGGTTTTATTCCTCAAAAAGGAATGGTCAAGACCAGAATATCATGTTCTTCCCACCACAGGGGTGGAAGAAGGGATAGAGCGCTATATTTTATTGACAATACATAGCTTATATACTTAATTCATGTCATAGAAAACAGTACAGTAGGCGTAACAGCTGAGAGAAGACAAGATAACAGTATCCACGTGTTACTAGTACGTAATCAGAAGGCGTGGACTAGGCGTGAACTGGAGGTGTGTGCTAGAAACGTCACAGGTAGGTGTCACTAGGGGGTGGCACTAAACAGAAATGTTGCAATGTCAGCAGAAATCGGAAGCTTGGATGCGCGCGCAGCTGCATGACGTGTGATTGACGTGAAACTGGAGGGTGCAGGGGACTTGACATTTACACTGACGGAAAGAGACAGAAGTCTGGCATGTCAGATCAACTTGTACTTCTATCATATCTGATATCTGATGTTTGGGAACCATATTATCTGGACGGAAAGGTCTCTGGGGCAGAAGCTATTCTATACTGACTGTGAGTGCGTGTATAAGCGCCTAAGTGTCTGCATGAGAAGCGTGGGGGCATGGGGCCTTCCATGGGAGCACGGTAACAGAGGCTGTGAATTACTTGCACGGAGACAGGTCGGCCCTTTGGCCCTGTAGCTGAGGGGGATGTTTACTGAAGCTAGTAGGCAGGAATGTATTTTCGAGGAGCGGAACAGATAACTCGAAGGTTATAGTCAGTCTTGGCAGGCAGCAGGCTGAGCTGAGCGCGGTGGGCCGCGCTGGAAGTAAGTCAGAGTTCACGGGTACAGAGGCAGCCTGGGCTGAGGCTTTCAGAGTCAGAAGCCAGAAAAGAGGCTCGATGGCAGAAATTCAGGGCCTACCTTGCCAGAGCTGAAAAACATGTAAGGTACACTACAAAAAGACGTTGGCATAGCATACTTAGGAACGGACTATTTAATCCATTCAGGGTGGATCTGAAAGAGGACATGTTAACGTTGGACGCAAATGTATTTGCGTCTTCATAGCTGACACAGGAGGGAAGTTACATGCACTTTAAGCTGGTACATGGAGACGGTGGGGTACGCGCTAGGGAACACAACTTGACCAATAATTTATATTTCCTCATGATGGGTCTGTAAAACGTACCTTTTGTCCAGAAGGTTTGTTCTGAATTTTAACCCTTTGTCCTGAAGTTTTACACTCTCCATCCTGAATTTGCACCCATGCCAGTTGGTCACCCTAGTCCTGACACTCCCATACAGAACTACAGAGTGTTCACCCTGCCTTTTCTATTTGGTTACTTTTGTAACCAGATGCACCACACTGCCAAGCTTTTTTAGCATGTTCAGGTTAGAATTCCTTTTTGCGGATTTTATATCATTTTCATGGTTAATTGAGTAATCCTCAGTCTCCTCATGGCCCAGACTTGAAGGCAGCAACAGATGTGAATAAAACTGTGTTTTTTGTATATAGACATCACTTGCTGGCTGTGAAATAAATTTATGACTAGATTGAACAGATACATTTTTTCAGCATTCTTTACACCCCAGACTGCCTTTTCCTCATTTGTGAATTCTTACTTTTGTTATTACATGTTCTGTTCCCAGAGATTCCAGTCTTACCCTTTCTCCTTGACTTTGTACTAGATTTCTGATTTATGTGATGATTAGCTGGTTGGGAAAGAGTATCTAACGACCTTGTGCAGGGCGTTAAGACTGCATGTAAGTATTCAGTTATCAGACCTGCAGTGCTCCTAGTCTTTACCAATGTTACTTGCTCTGTAAGCTTTAAAAGGCTTAATTTAATAAATATTTCTCTACGAATTAGACCTCAAAGAGTAACCAAATAGTGTTTCATGAAAGGACACGCCCCTTGAATGCGGGCCACGCCCCTTAACTGTAGGCCACGCCCCTTAAATGTATGCCACGCCCCTTGAAGGTGGGCCACTTTTTTCGTCAGTGCCCGGGCCAAATTGTGATCCCAATCCGACCCTGCCGGTGGGTGTGCAGCATGCTGGTAGGGTGCCAATTAAGCGCCAAAAACACAAACACTTGAGGGAAGTGCTCTGTTAAAAAGAAGCCTGGTGACTGTGAGCCGGGTGTCTGACTGAGAGGGAAAAAATCAGCCAGAATATTTAAAAAAAGAACCTCCATGCGCCTCATGGGTAGCGGGCGACGAGGTAAAGGTATGATCTGAACTCCCTTTCTGGCGGTGGGGAGTGTGAAAGGAAGGTACCCGATGCGAGAGAGGAAAGTGAACGCACAGGGACCTATGGTTGGCAAAGGCCTAGATTTCACTGCTCACAGAGCATTGCCGTCCGTATTAATCCTTCCACACAATCGGATCGCATTTTTGTCAACTCACAGCCACTAAATAAATCTTTTACTAGATGCATTTTATAACTTCGGAAACATGAACACGCAGGACAAAGCCGAACCTGAAAAAAGGAGACGGTCGACGCCTGACCAGGAAATTCCACACAACTAACGGTTTAAAGCAAGGCTGTGTTCTGGCCCCAAGCCTCTTTAATATCTACACTGCGGACCTAGAAAGTGTCATAAGCACCATCCCTGGAGATCCACCAAAATTGGCCCACTCGCCTATAACAAGTCTCCAATACGCTGATGACATTGTTCTCCTTTCAAAAACCCCCATCGGTTTATAACGTTTGATCTCAAAACTGTCGCAGTACCTTGTGAACGCACAACTAACTATAAACCTAAAAAAAACCAACATCATATGCTTCTGCGGCCAGAGAAAAAAAAATAATAATAATTTTGTCTGGAGGATTAATTCTACCCCTCTAATCCAGGTAAATCATTATAAATACCTGGGAATCTTACTAGACCACCGATTAAAGTTTAAACTGCACCAAGACCAGGGGGAAACCAAAGCAAAGCAGCTCCAATTTGCCTTCAAAACAGTCCAAAAGCAATTAAAAGGTCATTCTACCGGCCACATTCTCAACATCGTAACTGCCAAATTTTTGCCATCATTGACATACGGTTCCGAACTACTGGCAACCCGGGACGCTACAGCGTTAAATCTCGCCCAATCTAGGCTGTTCAAAACTCTTTTTTCAATTCCGAGACACATCTCGCATGCCCAAATTCGTTTGGAGTACGGTCTCACTAACCAGCTCCCAGCAAGACAAGGAGCACTCGTTAAATATTATTGGCGCATGAGGGAGGCAGAAGAGGAATCCCTGGCCCACCTTTGCTGGTTAGAAGTTGAAAAACAGGCCGGGCAGCCAGACTCAATATACAAGATCTTGAGGCAAGTGCTGGAGGCACTAAAACTAGATGAATCTTGGCGTCTGCCCATGACATATTCTGCCTTCAAACTGCTAACCAAGAAAGCAGTCAAACAATCATCACTATTCATGGACAAAGCAGCAGTGGCTGGCAAAAGCCATGCCTGGATCGTCTTGCCGTCATATACCCACCTAAAACCACAGGATTATTTGAAAGAATGCTTTAGGGACCACTATAAAAGGAAACTAAGCCTTCTAAGGGTGGCTGCTTCTCGTCCAAAGACCTCACTCCCAAATGGCAACGGCAGTGGGCAACTCCCGATTGCCGCCTATGCGGCAACGGTGCAGAGTCTTTACTGCACCTCATATGTATATGCCCGGCACTCCAAAATCTAAGAAAATCGCTCCTTCGATCTCCCTTAAGAGAAGCCCAGGTGAGAACTTGCAGGGCGGCGGTGATAAGATGCCTAAGCGGTTCTTGGATAGAACTATCATGCAAAACCTTAAAATTTTTGAACCTTGCCGCCATAGAGCTGGAAAAAAAGGGCACCATCTGAAGAGGTTCCTGGACAATAGGTCAGGCTTTGGCAGACCACAGACTCTTCCTCCCTTCTTTCCAATGGTTGCTTTTATGCAGCACGAGTTAATGATAACGAGCCTCTTGTTTGAATAACCATTATTCTTTTATACTTTTTTTTCTCTTCTTAGACCTTTTTTTTTTTCTGCTACTTTTTCAGAGCATGTTATTAATTTTCAACTCGACTCAAAATTTATTCTGTGTTGTTTTTATGATGTAAATATCTCTTGCATGGTGGTAAGTCCACCCTTTTATGATTTGTTTTAAATCAAATAAAGAATTATTATTATTCAGTTATCAGACCTGCAGTGCTCCTAGTCTTTACCAATGTTACTTGCTCTGTAAGCTTTAAAAGGCTTAATTTACTAAATATTTCTCTACGAATTAGACCTCAAAGAGTAACCAAATAGTGTTTCATGAAAGAACACGCCCCTTGAATGTGGGCCACGCCCCTTAACTGTAGGCCACGCCCCTTAAATGTATGCCACGCCCCTTGAAGGTGGGCCACTTTTTTCGTCAGTGCCCGGGCCAAATTGTGATCCCAATCCGACCCTGCCGGTGGGTGTGCAGCATGCTGGTAGGGTGCCAATTAAGCGCCAAAAACACAAACACTTGAGGGAAGTGCTCTGTTAAAAAGAAGCCTGGTGACTGTGAGCCGGGTGTCTGACTGAGAGGGAAAAAATCAGCCAGAATATTTAAAACAAGAACCTCCATGCGCCTCATGGGTAGCGGGCGACGAGGTAAAGGTATGATCTGAACTCCCTTTCTGGCGGTGGGGAGTGTGAAAGGAAGGTACCCGATGCGAGAGAGGAAAGTGAACTCACAGGGACCTATGGTTGGCAAAGGCCTAGATTTCACTGCTCACAGAGCGTTGCCGTCCGTATTAATCCTTCCACACAATCGGATCGCATTTTTGTCAACTCACAGCCACTAAATAAATCTTTTACTAGATGCATTTTATAACTTCGGAAACATGAACACGCAGGACAAAGCCGGCCAGATAGTAACAGCGCGGGAAATAGATCAGAAATAAGAAATGGAAACAAAGGAATTACCATGCCAAATAATAATCAAATATTCCAATTTCAGAAGAGTCTTCGAGCCCGCCACCCCTCCCCTGACAAACTTCAATTGCAACAAACAGCCTACACGTCTGTATGTCTTGTTTTCTCCTGTCAGATCCCTTCTGACAGTGATGAGTTTTTGGATACCGAGGTAGTCACCTCATTACTCCACATTCATTTAGAATTTTTTAGTCGCTGTTTCGGTTGTCTTATCGAAGTGTGACTCTTTGTCACAGTTGGGGTTTTATCACATGGTCAGCTCAGTGATGGGCCGCGGGTAGCGGTCAATATAGTTTGCAGAATTGTCAGCATGTTTCCTCAGAGAGTGTCGTCTTTGTCTATCTAGTACCTTCTGATATTGTCGAGATTTGGGTGCCTGCCGCGGCGATTATGCCATCTGGCAGCGGTGAGTTTTGTACCTGCCCGCGTTTGCCTTCAAGCAGTGATGAGTTTTTGGATGCTGCGTTGCTGTTTCAGTTTCGCAAGGTTAGCGCTTCAATGGGACGCGGGTAGCGGTCAAATGGGTTTGTAGAGATGTCTGCGAGTTTCCTGATCAGTGGGTTTTCTTTTTGTTCCAGTCCTTCGTAGAATTTTCTGTTGAGTTTGAGGAGATGGTCGTCCAACATCTCAACGCCTAATTCTCTGTGGAGGTCTGCTGTCCGTGTGAACATAGGTGCACCTGCTGCAATCCGTAAGGCCTTGTTCTGTAGTTTCTGTAGGTCTTCCCGAAGCTGCGGGCGGCAGCCGGTCCAAACTGGTGAAGCGTATGTCATAGTTGGTCGAATTATTGCGGTGATTGCTCGCACCTTGCTCTTCATGGGCATCGACTTGGTCTTCAGGAGTGGGTATAATGCAGCCAGTTTGGATGCTGCTTTCTGGCAGGTCTTCTCTATGTGGTTTCTCCAGCTGAGTTTAGAGTCCAGAGTCACCCCTAGGTAGGAGCTGCTGTTTTCCCATATGATCTCATCCCCATTGAGGAGGTTCTGTGGATGTTTCCTGTTCAGCTTCCTCGTGAATAATGTTGCTGTGGTTTTGCTTGTGTTGAGGGTGATCTGCCAGTCGCTGTACCATTCAGAGAGGCTGTTAAGTGAAGCCTCCAGGTTCTTAGCCACTTCTATTTCGCTGAAGGATTGGGAGATGACTGCAACATCATCAGTGTAAAGAGCCAGATCAGTCTTCTTTAAGTCTGTGGGGATATCATTGGTGAATATGTTAAAGAGAAAAGGTCCGAGGATTGATCCCTGGGGCACTCCAGCGAGGATAGGGCGTGTTGATGAGCATTCCTCCCGTACCGTCATGTGGAAGGTCCGTCCTAACAGGTAGTTGGAGAGCAGTTTAACCAGGTAGCTTGGGAACTTAAGTTTGATGAGTTTGTAAATCAGTCCCTTGTGCCATACTCGGTCGAAGGCTTTGGCTACGTCCAGGAAGACTACTCCTGTAGACTTGTGGATGTTGAATCCATGGCTGATGATGTCCACAACTCTGAGTAGTTGGTGATTTGTTGAGTGGTCTTTCCGGAACCCAAACTGTTCTTTGGAGAGGAGGTTTTCACTTGAGGCAAAGTCCGTGAGGCGAGCGAGGATAACTTTCTCAAAGAGCTTTGATAGGCCCGATAGCAGACTTATGGGTCGATAGTTTGCAGGGTCTCGCAGTGGTTTTCCAGCTTTAGGGAAAACAATGACTCTTGCCTCTTTCCAGGCTCTGGGGAAGTACTGCTGCTGCATACACGCGTTGAATATCTCCGTAAGTTGATCAACTGCGGCATCTGGGAGCATCTTGATGGCTTGGTTTGTTATTCCATCCTTTCCTGGAGCCTTGCCATTTTTTAGTTTCTTTATTAGGGCTAAGACTTCGCCTGTTGAGCATTCCTCGATGGTTGAAGCTTCAGTTTCTGGCGTGTGCTCCAGGTGGTGCTTTGTGACCTCTTGGTCCACTTCTGCTGCCATTTTGCCTGCCTGGTTGGGCCTGAAGGATGCCTCCAGTGTCTCGGCGAGGACCTCGGCCTTGTCCCTGTTGCTGCATGCCAGGTGTGTTTTTCCTTGTATGGGTGGGTTTTGTTCTTTCTTTCCAGTCAAGCGTCGGGTCATTCTCCATAGCGAGTTGTCCGAGTCCTTCAGGTTGGCTGTTGCAGCTTCCCATTTCTCACCTCTGTGCTGGCTTATTTGCATCTTCAGCTGTCTTGTCAGTTCGTTGTATTTTTTCAGCAGGTCGGGGGTGCGGTACTTTTGCCACTCTCTCCGGGCTTTGTTTTTGACAGCTATTGACTTCTTGATGCCGTTCGGTATGTCGTAGATGGAGCAGCGTTTGGGCTCTTACTGGGGAATGCTGTGTTCGATAGCAGTATGGACTGCAGATGTGAAGTTGTGGACCGCTAGATCTATTTCTTCAATGCAGCGTATGGGACCAGGGACCAGTGTCTCCTCCAGGCTTCTCTTGTAGAGGTTCCAGTCCGCCTTCTTGTAGTTGTGCCTGGTGCCCCGTTGCTCCTCTTCAAGCACATCTCCAACTGTGATCAATACTGGGTTGTGATCAGATATCAGCGCTGTCAAAGTCTCAAGCTCCATGGATTGTGATAGGTTCTTCATGACTACTATGTCCAGGACGTCGGGATTGCACCACGCAGCACCCGGGTAGTGTGTTGGGCAAGTCGGGCCTGCCACTACAAAGTCCTTCTTCCTGGAGTGGGCAAGTAGAGCGTGTCCTTTTGTGTTTGCAGTGCGAGAGTTCCCGCACTGGTGCTTGGCATTAAGGTCTCCTCCAATTAGTGTTGGTATGTTGGGATCTAGTAAGTCATCCAGGTCTTTTGGTTGTAGCTTGTCTGGGGGTGAGTAGGCAGCAATCAACCGTAGAGGGCCTGCTGGGGTCTGGATCTGTATGCCAGTTGCTTCAATGCTCCCCACTGATGGTAGTACAATCTCGTGGTGTTTCACTTTTGTGTTGACAATGACGGCTGTTCCTCCGCCCCTGGCTCAATTGGGGCGATCTGTGCGGTACACCCTGTGGTTAGCTAGGTTAAGCTTCTGGCTTCCTTGGAGATGAGTCTCAGAGATAAGCGCAACACTCACATCCTTAGTTTCCATCAGGTGTAGGAGTTCATCTGTTTTCTTCTGAATGCTGTTAGCATTCAACATCACGAAGAGAGAGTTTCTTTTAGTCTTTGCTGCCATGGGAGTTGCTTTCTTCACCTGGGAAAAGTCCGGCGATGATATTCGCCACCATTGTCACCACGGGGTGGATGTCCATGTCTGCGACGACTTTCGCAACCTTCACAATGAGTGCCTGCCAGTCGATGGTTGAGCCTATTCCACAGGATGGTGCCGGTGTGGCTGTTAGAGGTGGGCTGACTTGTTTAGGTACCGTGACGTCCGCTGTAAAAGCCAGGGCCCTTAAAAGGCCGGGAATGTCACAGCACTTCCGGCCAAATGCCAGGCTTCGCCCACCACGTGACTGTTAGTGACTTCCCAGTTAAATGGAAGCGAGGTAACTCAGTAGCTCGGGTCAAAGGTGTCGAGCTTATGTGCAACACGAACAAACCTACACACACCCTAAGATAAACAGAGGCCAATACCTTTATGTCTGCTTAGGACTACATTTCAAAAGACATAAGTTTGAAGGAAAATGCAGACACAGAATACGACCATATATACTAACAGACATTGCAAATAGTAGTGCAAATTGTGCATAGACAGGTTTGCGCAGTGGTATCGTGGTGCCCCTGGCAGATTCAGATCTGCTCCAAAGCCGGCTGTTGTAAACAGCTGGTGTGAAAGAGAGAGACCCATGGGCGTCTCCTCACTGGCTCTAGAGAGAACCTTTTGGGAACTTGACGCAAAGTTCACAAACTCAGAATCATTTCCAGCCATCAACCAGTTTCAGCTCCAAACAGATTTCACAGTTACAAACACAAATTACCATCATGAAATTGTGAAAACAAGAGCAGTTTCAAAATCAAAAGGGAAGCAGAGTAAAATGTATCGCTGCACAGGCCGGAATATTGCAGGGTCCTCAACAGTGCACTCTTTATACTGGGAGGAAATGAATGCCAAAAGACAAACGTGAGATTCTATGAAGGCTCGCGATAGCTGGCCTAGAGGGACCCGGAGATTCAATGAAGGCTCGCGAGAGCTGGCCTAGAGGGACCCGGAGATTCAATGAAGGCTCGCGAGAGCTGGCCTAGAGGGACCCGGAGATTCAACGAAGGCTCGCGATACCTGGCCTAGAGGGACCCGGGCACTGGTTGCAAATGCGCGCGTGCGAGGAAGGACAAGGGAGAAACTGAGGGAAGGAAAGAAACAAGACGTGAATGAAGGACGTGATTAAAGAAGAAAGAAAGGGCGGGAGGCCTAAAGAAGGAGGAGTGGGGGTGGGGTTCGAAAATGTGCGAAGGATGCAAAATAATGAATGGAGGAGGGAGTTAAGGTAGGGGAGCACAAAAACAGGATAGGGGGAGGAAGTGAGAGGTTAAACAAAGGAGGAAGAAGGAAAGAAGAGGAAGGAATGGAGATGGTAAAGAAAACAAGGCACTCTCCAGTGACTGTTTTTCAGACATCACACCTGGAGCGTGAGGAAGAGACAGGAGAGCGTCAGACACAGACCTCAACTAGAAATCTTGAGAGCTCTGTGAAAATTGTTAGATCTGTAATGCCACTGGTTTCTGCACTGGAAGAACAGTGAGCAAGGGTCACTCTGCGCCTCATAGGTAAAAGACATGATGAAAGGAGGAGTGGTCTGCTGGGCTAGCAGGAGAGCCGCGGGCCTGCTGCCCAGGTGTGCCTCACAAGGCCTCATAGGAGAGACCTGCTGACAGAAAGGGCTATTTGGCTGGGGAGGGCCACCAGGAGATTAGCCTTGTGCTTGCTTGCGCCACAGGCCAAGTGTCACTGTACACTGGGGCCTCTCAGAAGAGAGCCCAGGGGCCACCTGCCAGAATGTGTCTAGAACCGCCTATGGCTAAATGGCGCGACGGCTGGTGCCTGATGCTACCAGGAAGAGGCGTTGTGTCCAGAGGGCCTCTTCGCCATGGGGGCTGCTGGCACGCCGTCAAGTCAAGTCAAGTCAAAAATTTGTATAGCGCACTACATACCCAGAGGGTTTCAAGGCGCTTAGGAAGGGGAGGAGGATTATTTATCAAATATCCACGTTTTAAGCTGCTTTCTGAACGCTAGGTGGTTCTGGGTGAGGCGAAGGTAAGCGGGGAGTGAGTTCCATGTTTTAGCAGCCAGGTATGAAAAGGATCTGCCTCCCATGGTGGTCTTGTTGATGCGAGGTACAGTGGCGAGGGCTTGGCTGGAAGAACGTAGTTGGCGGGAGGGGGTGTAGAAGGACAGTCGAGAGTTGAGGCAATCTGGGCCGATGTCGTAGAGTGATTTGTGTGCGTGGGTAAGCAGTCGGAAAGTGATCCTCTTATTGACGGGTAGCCAGTGGAGGTCTTTAAGGTGACCAGAGATGTGTTCGTTGCGTGGGATGTCTAGTATGAGCCTGGCTGAGGCGTTTTGGATTCGTTGGAGTTTCTTCTGGAGTTTAGCGGTGGTACCTGCGTAGAGGGTGTTTCCGTAGTCCAGTCGGCTCGTGACCAGAGCGTGGGTGACTGTTTTCCTTGTTTCGGAGGGGATCCAGCGAAATGTTTTTCTGAGCATGCGAAGAATGTTGAAGCAGGAAGAGGATACGGCGTTGACTTGTCTGTTCATTGAGAGTGAAGAATCCAGGATGACGCCAAGGTTCCGTGCGTGGTCTGTCGGGATGGGTGCTTTTCTGAGGGCTTCCGGCCACCAGGAGTCGTCCCAAGCAGAGGGGGATGTACCTAAGATGAGGACTTCTGTTTTGTCTGAGTTCAGTTTCAGACGGCTTTGTTTCATCCATTCGGCAACTTCTTTCATTCCTTCGTGTAGGTTAGTTTTGGCGGTGTTGGGGTCTTTGGTGAGTGATAGGATCAGTTGGGTGTCATCCGCGTAGGAGATGATGTTGAGGTTGTGTTGGCGTGCGATGGCCGCGAGGGGGCTCATGTATACGTTGAAGAGGGTGGGACTGAGTGAGGATCCTTGTGGTACGCCACAGATGACTTCAGTGGCCTCGGACTTGAATGGTGGGAGGCGGACTCTCTGTGTTCTTCCGGAGAGGAAGGAGGTGATCCATTCAAGTGCTTTTCCTTGTATTCCGATGTTTCTGAGGCGCTGTAGAAGGGTGCTGTGGCAGACTGTATCGAATGCTGCAGAGAGGTCGAGGAGGATGAGGGCGACTGTGTCTCCATTGTCCAGTAGAGTTCGAATGTCGTCTGTTGCTGCGATGAGGGCGGTCTCAGTGCTGTGTTTTGCTCGGAAGCCAGATTGTGAGGGGTCGAGGGATTTGTTGGCTTCGAGGAAAGCGGCGAGCTGGTTGTTGACGGCTTTCTCGATGACTTTGGCCGGGAATGGAAGAAGCGAGATGGGGCGGTAATTTTTTAGTTCGGTGGGGTCCGCTGTTGGTTTTTTCAGAAGGGCGGTGAGTTCAGCGTGTTTCCAGACTTCTGGGAAGGTAGCGGAGTTGAAGGAGCAGTTGATGACGTCTCGGAGGTGCGGTGCTATGACGGAGTCTGCTTTGTTGAAGATGTGGTGAGGGCATGGGTCTGTGGGGGATCCTGAGTGGATGGAATTCATCAGGCGGATGGTGTCCTCAGTGGAGATTGGGTTCCAGGCGTTAAGGGTGTTCACGGGGGGAGGATGGTCAGTAGATGGTAGGGTGGGTTGGTTTCCGGGTTGGTTGTCAAAGCTGTTGTGGATGTCTGCAATCTTGTTGTGGAAAAAAGAGGCTAGGGAGTCGCAGAGGGTTTGAGAGGGGGTGATGTCGTTGGAGTTGGCCGAGGGATTGGAAAATTCCTTGACGATGTTGAAAAGTTCCTTGCTGTTGTGGGCGTTGTTGTCAAGTCGATCCTTGAATGCTGTTTTCTTGGCTTTTCGGATCAGTTGGTGGTGAGTGCGGGTGGCGCTTTTGAAGGCGTCCTTGGTGCTGGTGGTTGGGTCTTTTTTCCAGGCCTTTTCAAGGGAGCGGCAGAGTTTCTTGGACTTCTTGAGATCATCGTTGAACCATGAGGCTTTCTTGCTGCCAGGTTTGCTTTGACGTTTTTTCAGTGGAGCTAAGGTGTCGGCGGTGTTGGATAACCATAGGGTGAGGTTGGCGGCGGCTTCGTTGGCGTTAGAAGAGAGGGCTGGGGAGTTTCGAAGGAGCGATGCGGAGATTTGGTCCGTGGTGATTTTGTTCCAGTTTCTTTGCAGGGTAGGTTGGGAGTGGTTGATGGGTTTCGGCTTGTTGTAGGTGAAGTGAACGCAGCTGTGGTCGGTCCATAGGAGATCCGTAGTGTGGCTGAAGGAGACATGTTTGCTGGAGGTGAAGATAGGGTCGAGTGTGTGACCTGCGATGTGGGTGGGGGAAGTGACTAGTTGTTTAAGTCCGAGGTTGGCGAGGTTGTCCACGAGGGTGGCGGTGTTGTGGTCGTTTATCTTTTCAAGGTGAAAGTTGAGGTCTCCCAGAAGAATATAGTCTTTGGAGGGGAGCGCGTGTGGAGAGATGAAGTCCGTGATGTCTTCTCTGAATTTTGCGCGGGGTCCTGGTGGTCTGTAGAGGAGAGTGCCTCTGAGTGTTGTTTTGGGGTCGATGTGGATCTGGAAGTGAAGGTGTTCGGAGTTGGCGAGGTTGGCGTCAGAGCTGGTTGAGATGCGGATAGATTTCTTATGGACGATAGCGATTCCTCCTCCTGTGTGGCTGGTACGGTCTTTGCGGGTGATCTTATAGTCTTCAGGGATGGCAATGGTGATGTCTGGTGCGGAGGTAGCATTCCTCCAAGTTTCCGTAAGGAAGGCGACGTCTGGAGAGAAGGTGTCTAGTAGGTTCCATAGGTCAATGGCGTGCCTGTGCACCGATCGGGTGTTGAGAAGGATGCATTGTAGGTGGTTGGGGTCGGGGATCTGTGGTGTGGTCGTAGCAGAGATGTTGTCGGTGCCGCTGAATTTGCAGGAGTAGCAGGAGAAAGGTCCATGGGTGTGTCCAGGAGCGGCTTGGACGCAGTTGGGGGCGCGGCCGGGGTTAAGGGCTAGGAGGGAGGCGGCATCGTAGGTAATGCGGGAGGGCTGGGGAGCGCGAGGGGCAGGGGGTCTGGCGCTGGGCGCGGTCCAGGCGCATACGGGCGTAGAAGGGTCCCTGTGTTCAGGGGCCTCACAGGAGAGCGACCAGGAGGGCAGTGCCTATGAGTGTTAACAAGCCCCTCAAGGCCTCACAGACAAGAAGCCTGGGGCCAAATGCTGCCAGGAAGAGGCGTTGTGTCCCATGAACCCACAGGAAATAAGCCTGGGATATGCTAGGACTGGGTGTCAAGGTCCTTTGTGTCTCGCTGCTTTCTGACAGAGATGTCTGAAGCCTGCACCACAGTGTATTCGGGGTCTCACAGGAGAGAAGCCAGGGGCATGCTGGTACCGGAAACGTTCTGTGTCTTGGGCCTCACTGGCGGTAGGCTCGAGGCTTGATTTTAAGCCTGCTCAGATGTAATCTGTAGTAAAAGCAGCTCCAGGCTGAACAGCCAAAGAATTTCCGTGACTTCTTTAAAACGAGTCTTCGTTCTGAAATGTACGCCTTGCAGCGGCTGTTGGACTTACTAACTGGCATCACTGCACCGCTCAGGCGTGGATTCTCTCGAAGAGAAGCGCTTGCAGGGTTGAAACTGACAATGTGCCCAAAAATTAACCTTCCGTGCCAAAACTCATTTTTCATGATGCCATGTTGGTGAGAAGCCATATGGAATTATTCTCTGATCCAAGTTCCAGAGCATGAAATCTGATCACATCATCAGGCCAAAGGTTGTGAGATTTAATTTTCACTCAATCCTGAATGATTTTAAAATGTGGTACATCCTCTCTCTTTCTGCTCACAATGTTAGCAAGCAAGAAATTATATGGAATCTGGTGGCAGATTTTGTGGTGGTATTACTTCGTTATTTTACACTTTTCACACTTGTTAACACTGTCTGGACATGGGCTGCACCGCATTATTACCAATTTGATACCCTAAAATAGCAATAGGAAAAGGAAAGGTGACCAGTTAACCTTTGCGAAGGGCCTTCCACTACACAACAGCAGGTATGGCTGCATTTTTAGTAACTTTTGATCCGTGTGAACTATAAACTTTTTTTGTTAACATCTGCAGATTATGAAGAAGATGATAGATTATGTGGCACAAGCTGCAAATGAATAATTATGCAGAAACCGCTGCTGCCCTATAATCGCATAAATCCTGGTGCCCTGGATACAAGTCCCAAGAAGCCAAAGAGAAAGGTTATTTGTTGAGCTAACTTTTTGTTCTACATTGGATACCTTAACACGCAGGTTAGAGGTGACACAGCTACAATGGGCTCCTCCGAGAGCCAACCCTGTTCGTTTTGTCACCCATGTGATCTGTTGACACTGGGTCACCAAGCTGCACCAACACAGCCCCCACTACAGGTTAAAGAGCAGAACCTGTCCTAATGAGTGAGACTCTGCGGCGCGAGCTGCGACACACCGTCGCCCGTCTCTGTACATGGCTTTACGCTTCTTTGTGGCATAGAAAACGATAACATATACACTCGGAGCAGTCGCAATAGGAGTTTAACAATTAATGACTGAGAGTCACAACAAAAAAGCACTTAGAAATGCAAATAGTTAAATGTAAGTACACTACTGAGGTCTTCAGAGATGGGATGTTTTATAACACATTTCATCAGTCACTTGCTCTTTGACGGACAAGGGGTCGGATGCTTTTACTGATCCCCACTCGATAAGATGTTTAGTTAGGCTTGCACAAAGCACTGCGTTGGGAGAATCTGGCTTACTTACACTGTATAATTTGACTGTGCCAAAGTACAGTTACAGGGTGTCTGCTGACCTCTATGGACGATATGTGGGACGGCACTGAATTTTTCGTACGGTTTAAAAGAACATTACAAATTACTTGTCGGTGATCTTCAATAATGCTAAAAACAAGCAAAAGTGCTTTATGTGGGGAAAGAGAGAGAGAGCCGTAAACTGCACAAACTTGAAGACATATGCTGCCCTGTGCCACGAGCACTGTGAGGGGGCTAGGCAAGCATGCCAGCATTCACGACTCAACCTAAAAAAAGAGGAAGAAAGAATGTGAAGTTAGAGTGGGGCGGGGGGGGAGCTCTTTGAAATCTGAAACTCTCGCGAGGGGGGAGGAGAAGTGAGCGGATCCCTTTGAAGCACGCACAGCCTTGCAGCCGTGAAACAAGTGTGAACAAGCAACAAATGGCTTTCATGTGGTGATGCGAGGCAGGCGGATAGAAGCGCATTCACAAGAGCACATGCACTTCTGGAAATCCGCTTTTTTCGGAGCTTAGTTTAGCTCTTAGTTTAGCCCTAATAGTCTTGTCCTATTCATTCCTTGCGGAATGGAATAGGACGAGACCTAAAAAAACAAGCAGCTGCGTATTTGGCCCAATGACGTCATGTTGTGTTGCTGCTGACGCGATAATAACCCACTACAAGTGGGTTTAAGTATCACCAGACACTGGAAAGGGCATTATTGAACCATCACAATACATGCATTGGGTGCGTTTTATTTTTATAATCGGCCATTTTAGTTCCTTTTGAATAGCTCATTCCCACCATTTGTACTGTCTCAAAGCGCTTTATGACTCTATATGTTTTTACGATGCTGGGTCTTTCGCTGCCCAGAGTGCTTAAAAAAACATTTATGTGTGTTTTCTTTTTCGAAACAGTCTAGTTTGTGCAGAAATTAATAACATAAAATACTGCAATACTATTATAGTTTCTGGGCTTCCAAATGGGGGAGCGTTGTAATGGAAAGTAATTGACAAGTCGGAAATGGATCCACAAAAGTGTTTTTGCTGTTTGTTCCATGGTAACACCAATCAGTCGTCTCGCATTCCGGCATGCACAGAGGGCGGCTTTAAAGCAGCAGATTTCCCTGCTGCTAGGACAGCTGGGGAGGTTAATGCACGTGTTGCCCAGACACGCGTAAAAGCAGCAGGTTGCAGATTTCATTCCTGCTAGAAAGTTCAGTGGGCTGCTGTTTTTGCGGCAGACATAGTGTCCAATTTGTACTCTGAACGCTTACATCTTAGTAATATAGCACAGGGGGTTGAGTGATTAGTACAGAGATCTTTTGCCCACTTGCTGATCACTGATCAGTATTTAACACAAGCCTGGGAACTGTCTTACTGGCTGTATGAAACGGATTGGGAACCAAACGCATCCAAACTCTGTGGAAAACAAGCCACAGAGAGAAAACACGACATGCACAGGATCAAACAAATAGAGGGTGGAGCCGATACTCGAAGAAGCTCGTAGCTCGGAATTTTCTGCTGTCTGCCCCCTGTCTGATCCTGGGAGGCAGCAGAGCTCGGGTGGGCGGGGGAGGAGGAGCGGCAGGCGGTGACCTCACCGCAGCAGCTCGGAGGAAAGCGAGTCTGCGTGTGTTATCTCTCCTGATAAACAGAGGTGCGTGATCTGAGCTTCAGCTTGCTGAACTCCCCCTGATCCTTCCCTGGACAGCCTCATCAGACAAGCTGATAACAAAAGTATTCACAACAGCCAGCCGCAAAGCAGGACACGGTGTCCGGAGGGGCTGTCCGAAAAACAAACAGGGTGGCACCCAAAAACACTCCTTTCCATTGGGAAGCCAGCGCTTATCATAAACGCTGACACTACCCAATGGAAAGGAGGGGTGGGGCTTACAGTCCCTTTTAGAAATCTTGTATCTTGTATCTTCGCTGCCACGCCCAGCCGAGACCTAAAAACCTGTGCCTGGCAAAGCCACTGGATGGCACAAGCCAGGTGCACCGCACTGGCACCCTAGCAGTCACTGACGCAGTCCCATGGCACACACCTCTACAACACTGCGTGTCACGCACGCGACAAGCTGCGCAGCTGGAACATTTAACGTTGGCTCATACTCCCCCCCCCGCCCCCAGTTGGTAACTCAAGCTGCTTTTTAGCAGGGGGTCCGCGAGCCACCTGCAAAATTGCCCTCCCCTCCTGAAGGCGCACTGTCCTCTAGCCAACCGGAAGCAGGCCGGAGATCAAAACCGAGGTGAACAAACACTAACCCCCACCAAGAATGATCTGGGGCCTCCCAGGCTCTAAACTGTGCCCCTCAGCACCGGAGCAGTTCAGTCTCCCTGTCCATGCAGCCAAAATCTCAGTTGCCACAACGGCGACCCCGTGGCGTGCGACTAACTCCGGGCTTCTTGCATCTCATTAACCTTGGGGGCGCACTTGCTGCTGCAAGACCCTAGGAAATTGTAACTGCTCCCCGAGCTAAGCCCCACAATGAATCTCCCCCACACGCACAAACGTAATCGGGCAGCAGGGTCTGCCCCCACTGCCCTAATGTTCCCCTCCCAGACCCGTAAGGAACCAGAAAGCTTAGAATATGGGTCCATGCTCCGCTGTGCCTGTGCAGACAAAGAACCCACTTGGTCCGACAAGGCAGCACATGCCACAAAAAACCCAACACCACAGCACAGGGGGCCTCTGGTCACCCACTATGCCGCACAACTGTCCCCCTGCACACAGAACCATACTAAAGAAAGACTTGAGGGAGGGGACTGACAATATCCCTGCACTCACCGGGACTAAGCTCACAACAGCGGGGGACCGAGGCCAGACCAGGGACATGACATCGGCACACCCAAACGGCATCAGAGTAGTGAGCAAAGAGGATGCCAGTGGGCGGGAGAGGTATTTGTACCTCACTCCAGCCCGGGTCAGACGCAGGTGAGCAGACCCCTAGGGGGTCGACCAACATTAGGCTGCTGCCTCTTGTGCCCTCATGTGACACTAATAGTGTACACAACAAAGTGCCTGGTATCCTTGTCACTTACACTGCTTTTAATTCTGCAAAAACCACGCTATATTCCTCTCGTGATTAGGTATATTTAATTACCCTATTTTTTCAGATTATCGTCATTTTTTTATATAAGGATTCTGACCTTCACATAGTTACACAAACTATTTCAAACCATATATTACAAACATTTATACATAGCACATTGACATTTAGACATACAACTTAGACATGTCAACCAATAAAGAAAACTTTTACAATTTTTGACAATATATGCAGGCAGGCTTAGCGGGTCACACGCCGAGGAATCGAGGCAGGCGAGCAGGATAGAATGGACGGAGTTTACAGATAAATAAAAAAGGTCGAGGAAAACAGGCTGAGGCGGACATTAGTAATTAAAACGCCAAAGAATTAGAATGCCTTTCGCATTGCAAAGAACAAGCAAAAAACGGACAAGTAAAAGTCCAGGTTCACGAACAAAATGGATCGTGTTCCCTGCTCGTGATTGCAAAGAAATTGTCCCAATACAGAGACACGTTTTTAGTTCTCGGTACTATCCGGTTCGTCAGAACCGGAAGTATTGAGATCTTATGTCTCTTAGAGGGGCTCTTCATCCCGCCTCTAATTTTGGCTCTCTCCCATTGGCTGGCTTCCTAAATGGAGGCCACCCATTGGAGGAGAGAGCCTTCACTCCAAATAGGCTCCGTCCTTTTCGGATTTGGAGGTGTGTTCGGTGTTCTTCTTTCCACTTTTTAGCCACGCCCACCGAACACGCCCCCAAATCCGAAAACACGGAGCTTGCCGGCCGCCATTTCGTTTTGTTCGCAAGGAAGGTGAGCCTCGCTGTCCCTGCTCTCCTCCCTTCCCTTCTGCTTTTAGGAGCTGCTCGGCTCTGCTCGACACCCCTCTGCCCTCCTCCGTCGCGCTCTCACCCCTCCCCCCTCCCTCCCTCTGCTGCAGCTCTCCTCCGTCGTGTCCTTTAATTTGTGTATTCGGTCAGCTGATTGCTGGCCTCTGCGCCTGGAGCCCTCGCCGGGCGGCGGTGTTGTGTCTGGGGAAAGGGCCCGAGTACGCTGCCCTGTGGTTTATTCTCAGCGTGGACAGGGAAGCCCCCTCCTGCGCTTGTTTTTGCTGTGGGAAAGCGAGTCTTCATTACCCCCAAGCCCAGGCGCCAATGCTTATTGTGTCCAGCCAGCCTCTTTCCGTGTTTTACTTCTTCACAGAACAGCAGTTTGTGGCCGCTTGATGCCACATTCGGGACCGTGCATCAGAATCCAGAGCTAGGCTTTAGGGCACCCGAGGCAGGCACGGCACTGGAATCCCCAACACTTTACATCCTAAAGCTGCCAAGGTTCTATTCAGTGACGTTCAACTACCAAATGCGGGACACTTTTCTGTGAGTAAAACCGAGTGACCATTAGCATGGAAAGAGATATATAACAGAAAATGTACCCTTTTGAGCAATGAAAAGCTCCACCTTCCAGTTTTAGTAACTAATAGACACTGTTCTGCTTAAACAGGATCAAAGCAGTCTTCCCTCACGGCATGTTACTGACATACCATATGTGAGAAGTTGGCCTGGTATATAATGCTCACTAATTCTAGTGATCACTTTGTACCATGCCAAGCAACCCTTATGATGATTGGTTGTAAGTCAACCTTATAGACCAGTTATCCTTGTGGTAACGTGGACAAAGCAGTCTTAGGCTAAACTCTGAAAGGCATGTGAAGCCAGCTGTATTACCATACACAATCCCCTTGAATACCAAATGAAAGGACACCACACAGATATATATTGAAAATATATATTGATTTATTAACTAAAAGTATCCCCTGGACTCTTTATGAGCACAGAAGCACAAGCGTTAAACACAAGACAGTTTAAAATACACAAAAGTTGCACAATATGGATGAGCCCTAGTGGCCACCTAAACCATATACTAAGAAAGTGGTATAAGAGATACCAATCGGAAAGGAAACAGGCCTAGGGCCTTGGGAATTGCTGGAGCTATTCGAGACTAGCAGTGACTAAGTCGGGAAAGGCCCGCGGGACTCGGGTGCAGTGTTTAAAGTGCATGCACTCACCAATGCAAAGTCTATGGTGCGTAAAAAGTACAAAGTTAGTTAGTTCGGAACCTTCCGAGTGACCTAGAAAGCTGAAACTTGAGACACAGGCCCTAGAGGTGTGTACCAGTGTAGGAACACCGGCGGAGCTGAGTTACCTCACCCACAGGAAGCGGGTGCATAGGGTCGAAGTAGTGTCGGGTTTCGTCACGCTGGTCGATGGTGCTTGGAGCTGAAGATGCTGCAGGCGGCTCGATGTGAAGAGTTCCGGTGGATCCAAGGGTGGATCTGAAGATGTGAAGACCTGAAAGCAGAGGGGACAATGTTCAAAGTCACTAGCCAGTGACTACCCTGGAACCAGATTGGAACCAGGCGATGTCGGGTGCAAACAGGCGTTGAGGTGTAGCTTCTCTCTGCAGCCACGTGGACACCGGGGGTCGAGGACGTCCAGGAGTCGGTCACGAGCTGTCCCACGCAGGCTTCTCGCTGTTGGCGGTGTCGGCAACTTGATTGAAGCAAACAGGCCTTGGCTAATGCAAGCCACGCAGGAATCAAGAAAGGCTTGTTACTCGTACCAGCAAGGGCTGCTTTTTACAGGAGCGAGGGCAAGTCTGGAGCAACCAGACCCGCAGTGTAGTTTGTAGTTGTAGTCGCCAAGATGGCCGCTGACCACGTGGCTAGTGGCCGGGATGGCGCGTCGAGTGGCACAATGCAAAAGGGCTCCACGCAGATCGTGGAGATGCTGGGGGGCTGATCTTCGGTGCAAGGGCTGCTCGGTGGTGGGGGTTCTCAGTCCCCAAAGCACAACGTCGAGGATGCCTTGGGTGCTGCGCTATCAGCTCTTCGGGTGTCTTCCAAGAAGTCCGGTCCCACGTCTCTCGGTACCTCCACGGGTCCCTTCCTTGCAGGGACTGTGGATCGGGCTGTGAGAAGTCTGGGAGTCTGGGTCTTGTCAGGCTCTGGGCTCCGGCTCCGGTGGGAGGCGGCGGCAAAGCAGACGTCGATTCGCTGGTTGGTGCCTGTGTTCACAGGGTGGCCACTCCTAGGCCACAAGGGAGATTCTCTTCAGTCTTCTGTGCAGCAGAATGTCGAAGTCCAGTCTTCTTCTTCGTGTAAAGTTGATTCAGGATGATCTGCTGTGCAATGGCACTGCTCCCACTCTTATTCCCAATCTGAGGAGTGGATCACCTACTAGGTCCCTCCTCTGGATGGGACCAGGAAGGGGGGCGGTTACACCCCCTTTCCTTTGTCCAGCTCCTCGCCAGGCCTGGGTCTGGAAAGTCCCAGGACCGGTTTGGACTGGCTTATGCACGGGGACACCTTGTGTGCCCCGGGCATGTCTCAATCTATTCAGCCTTGTCCTACCCAATACACAAAACCCTGTCTGGGGTGGTGCTCGCACCTCCCAAGGCAGGAAACCCTTTGTCCAAGCCTCCCTCGCTGGAAGGACTCCCAGCAGCAGGAGGTCAGACTTGTGTCTGTGGTGGCAGCATCCATTTTGTGATGCTGAAGCTCTGGTTAACTTTAACCGGGGTTAAGGCTACACACATGTCGTGTCCCTCTAGAAGGGTGGGATGCTATCCCCGTCGACAGAACTGTCGAGGGGATAGTATTCCAATTCGTATGACACCTTACTCGACATGTTTTGATAAAGCCAAACCAAAGATAGCATATAACCGCGAGGATTATAATGCACTTAAGAGTATATGGTATGGCAATATCCCGGAACAGCTTAGGGAGTGGTTCCCGACAGCTGCAGACAGGCTCAGCTCATGCTAGAGCACCATCTCACATATTTCCAAGCACTCTGCCTCCAGGATTGTTGAGGCCTTCCATAGGAGTGGCTGATAGGAACATATGTGTCCAGTTTAAGGTCAGGTATAGGGATACTTTACCTAAGTAAGAGGTGATTAAACCAACTTACCCCAGCTGAGTGATCAGCCAGTTGTGTCAAATATGGAGGCCAGGCCAGGGGTGGCACAATACATGCTGCAGCCCCTGGTAGGCCTTGGATGCACCTATGCCCTGGGTACCTAGGGTACACTGTTACAGGGGCCAACAAGGTGAACCAATTCCAATTGTGTTATGCACCTAAGGTACATGGAGTCCATTTTAAGGAGAGAGCAATCAGCCTGGGGCCCTGAATAGCAGGATCCCAGGCCACCTAAGTCAAAAACCAGCTAAACACCAAGCAAAAAGTTTGGGGGTAACCATAGTCAGATATCTACCTTCCTACACCATACATGCGTCATTTGTGAGCACAGCATACACATACACGCACCGTTCCACTCAAAAATCCCCAAACTCGCCTCCCTTCCCTTCTGCTTTTAAGAGCTGCTCGGCTCCGCTCGACTCCCCTCTTCCCTCTGCCCTCCTCCGTCGCGCTCTCGCCCCTCCCCCCTCCCTCCCTCTGCTGCAGCTCTCCTCCGTCGTGTCCATTAACTTGTGTATTCGGTCAGCTGGTTGCTGGCCTCTGCGCCTGGAGCCCTCGCCGGGCGGCGGTGTTGTGTCTGGGGAAAGGGCCCGAGTACGCTGCCCTGTGGTTTATTCTCAGCGTGGACAGGGAAGCCCCCTCCTGCGCTTGTTTTTGCTGTGGGAAAGCGAGTCTTCATTACCCCCAAGCCCAGGCGCCAATGCTTATTGTGTCCAGCCAGCCTCTTTCCGTGTTTTACTTCTTCACAGAACAGCAGTTTGTGGCCGCTTGATGCCACATCCGGGACCTTGCATCAGAATCCAGAGCTAGGCTTTAGGGCACCCTAGGCAGGCACTGGAATCCCCGACACTTTACATCCTAAAGCTGCCAAGGTTTTATTCAGTGACGTTCAACTACCAAATGCGGGACACTTTTCTGTGAGTAAAAACGAGCGACCATTAGCATGGAAAGAGATATATATCAGAAAATGTACCCTTTTGAGCAATGAAAAGCTCCACCTTCCAGTTTTAGTAACTAATAGACACTGTTCTGCTTAAACAGGAGGGAAACATCATTTACCACGAAGGCATTACCACTACTCACGTTTACCACGTGACACTTACCACGCAGGGTGCCTTCCACGCAGGGTACCTTCCACGACGTCTTTACCACGGGCTAGGGGGGAGACGTGGTATTCCTTGAAGTCGATCAGCGTGGGCATGAGGGGGCAGAGGGAGGGGGGGGCTCGGAGGGGAGCTTGGGGGGGCTGAGGGGGGGTCTCCCCCCCCAAAAAAAACAAGCAGATTAGATTAACAAAAAAAACGGAAAAAAAAGAAAGAGGAAAGAGCCTCCCCCAAAGACGTGCCGTATACGTCAAAAAAAGTCCTTTTTTTATTTCGGTGTACGTGTTTTGACGTTTGTTTCAAAGGAGGATGGAAGTAAGGGCTCGAGAAGAAAGACGTGCAGGTAAGACGTTTCTACTCGTAGAAAAATGCAACGTTGTAAATACCAGCGTGGTAAAGCCACTTGCGAGGTAAAATTCGCGTGGTAAAGCCATGCGTGGTAACTGAAGTCGTGGTATAATCATATAACCAAACAGGATCAAAGCAAGCTTCCCTCACGGCATGTTACTGACATACCATACATGCGTCATTGGTGAGCACAGCATACACATACACGCACCGTTCCACTCAAAAATCCCCAAACTTTTCACCGTGTGATTCCTTCGCAGTACCAGTGCATACTTTACTCACACGCTGCACAGATCGTAGCTGTGAAAGCTTCCCTGGCATGCGTCCTTCCAACACGTCACATGTGGTATGGGAAGAGAGACGGACGTGAAGGGTGGAGGGGGTGGTAAACAAACTGCACCCATGTCCTGCGGCTCATTGTTCTAGTTTTGCGTTGCCATCAGTTTCGCTTTTCATTCATCCTGGCACGCGGGAGAGTGACATTGTGGTTTCACTCTAGCCTGTTTTTGCCAAAAAGGGCACTCTGAGATCTTTTATAAGTTAGATGTCTTAGTCAGCAGATCTTGGGTTATCTAGACGAAAGCATGCATTTCCAAAGGCCCCTCATACCAGTGTCCAGACTTGAAGGTAAATAACTATCTGAATATTAGAAACCATGTTACATGTAAATAATGCATTAATTCTAAACATACTCAGTGTGTGTGTGCCACTTCCCGCATTCTACCCAAGAGGCGCACTGAGTGTGTGTGGACATGTTGTAATGAGGCTGGTGCCGAATGCAGCGCACTGCTCCGAGCTCTGCCACAGGAGCCTTCACCTGTGTCAAAAATAGGAACACAAGTGATTCCTGTGTCTTTTACCCTGTGCATGGTTATGTCTGACTGGGGTAGAAAATACACCACCCCATTTGCTGATCGCTGCAGTTTTTAACTTGTGAAGGGCAGCTGTGTGCTGTGGATGTTTTGCAATAGATGGGAGACTGCATGCATGTGTACTCGCTGCGGGCAATGTTTGTGAAAAAAGTTGTCAAATTAACAGTAAAGCCAGGCTCGCCAGGCCATAAAAAAGGCCCCCAAACAGCCAAACAACCAGCTCACACACTGACTTGTCGGACCAGTTCTTCTGGCACTGCCAGTTTGCCCTGTAGGTCAGCTGGACCCAGGCCCCAAGGATGCAAGCAAGTCTAACAGGAATGATTTGGCGACACCAATTCCTAGAACTTGCGCTACAGTCTACACATTTTTAGAAGCGGAGCAATCTCTCCCTCATCCAGTGGTGGGTGTAATCAAGGTATTCAGCAGAACCCGCCTCTCTGTTCTTCAAGTAGATGTGCTTGGGTGTCATCAGACATTTGCAAGTGCATCTGATGTTGTTCTGATATTTGAGCCTGAGGTGGGTGTAGCCATTGAAGGGCAGAGGTGAGAGGGAAGGCACCTGTTGTACTCCCTGTGAAACTCTGAGAACATATTTCTGTTGATCTAATTCAAGATTTCTGGCTGCAGTTGAGGAGGAAGTGTTGAATCTACTCATAGGCCATACGTAGCTCCCCTCCCCAGACCTAAAGCCTCTTTAGCAGAATGGCGTGGCCTACTGCATAGGTTGCTGAGAATCCTTGAGATGGTGGCCTGGCATTAATGGCGGGTGGTTAGATGATAATGTACTTGCTAAAAAAGATTCAGTGCCTCTGTCTTGTCGGAAGCCCAACTGGAGGATTTGCAAAATTTGATTTCTTTTCACTCATTTTAGCAGCTGTGTGTTTTCTCTTCATGTACCCCTGTTAAGAATTGTGTCTGCCTATGCAGGCTGGAGATTGGTTGGTACTTCAACAGAGCCTATGGGGCTGCTGCTGTATTGCTTCATACATACCTTGTTTTTTCTCCGTCCTTGCTTTCAAACTGCTTTCTTACTGCAGTGGTGTTTAACTCTCTCGTCAGGATATGGTGATGAAGTGTCTTTGGGGCTTAATGCAGTGGCGGGGCTCCGCGTGTTAGTAGTGTTGGCGTGTCCTTCGTCTGTAGAACAAGCCTCGCGTTGTGCAAATTGTGGTCCTTCAAACACAAGAACCGCACACGTGCCAGTTTTTGACGTATGTAATTTATCGTGTACGTTTAAAGAAACATTTTTTTTTAATTGTCAAACTAGTCCTCTGACTAGAATGGGGAGATCCAGTTAAGCGCAGCTGTTTTGAGAGCAAGGGCACCTATCAGCACCCTTGCCTGTGCGTCTGGAGGAGAATTTCAGGCAATTGGGAAGCCTCCTCTAATACATTTTTTTATTTGTTTTTCGTGATTTAAATATGCCCTCTAATTCCACCGTATAAATGTAATCTGTGGTGCAACGTAGTGTTTCATGCAAATGGGAATGTGTTATCGCCCGACACCTGCTTATTACGGAATGTATCCAATGTTTAATGATTTTGTTATTCTTACTGATGAAATGCAATTGACCCTCAATGCACTGTCATATTAAAATGGCGTTTTGGAGTGTTGATGAACCTTAATTAAAGAGTGGGCAGCATCGGCACAAATTAATTCCAATGGTATACGGCGTTGTAATATGCGTGTGTGTGTTCCACAGCGTAGCTTTTACTCGTTATGTTTGATAAATATGAAAACAAAATGTGGCTCGTGGCATGTCGCATTACTGGATTGGTCTCAACATAGGGCCGCCCGCCCCTTATGACGTGTAAATGTGGAGGTTCCTCCACCCTCAACCGCCGGAAGTTGATTTAATTTCCATACACATTTGGCTTTCAAAATCTCATTCATATGACATTCGGCACTTTGGCTAGACAGGGTCTGTTTCTTAATGGACCGGACCACTCCAGCCCATTTGAAGCCCCTCTCGACCCCGACACCTGTTTCTCTTCACAGGAGGGCGCCGTCGCCTCAAAGCGGGTGTTCCTGTTGGCAGTGGTTGGGATGCTGGGTACAACTGGCAGCGTCCGGACAGGCTGTGTCGCGGGGGGCTCTGCCCATCGTCGTATTTAGGATGCAAATCAGAGGCCCCCTCACCTCTAAACCCCTGAATTGTGAGGAGGGGTGAGGGATGCTCGGGTGGAATCCCATCCTCGTTACGTCACGGACGGGCCACTCCACCCGGGCCAGGCGGGGGTCCTCACTGGCACGCGCGGGGGAATTCCCCCATCTGTTGCTTGTCAGCTTCCCAGGGTCGGAGCGCTGCAGGGGAGGAGGGTCGCAGACCCGCGGAGCGGACCACTGTGTGTCCCGCGGCGGGTGAGGAATGCCCTGAGTCTGCCCTTCACCTCGGTGGCACACATCCCTCTGCCACCAGGTCCACCAGCTGCCTCTGTCCGCTTTCCCGGGGCCAATGTGAGTACAGAAAAGTTATGGAGCAGAAGTGATGGGAACTAAGGGTGGTGGGGAGGAGGGGAGGAAGAGGGGAGGGGGAGAGCGAGCTGAGCATACTCTGAATGCTTCCTGTGCAAGAGTGAGGGTTATAGCTTAGCTGGGTCGTGAACACTGCTGCTGCACACTGCATACCCCAGGTGGATATCCATTAGTGCAGCCAGTGCAGTGGCACCAGGGGCTAGAAGCCTGATTATTGGAAGGAGGCTGAGGAGGTTTGGCAATGGAACAAGTGTGTACCGAAGTGGAATACTTTGTATGCAGTGTCAGGTGAACAGTACCGTGCGCATACATGCGTGCACTATGGAAAACGTATGCGCCTCTGAAAGGCAGGTGGGGGTCAGCGCATCACATGTCAAGGACAGACTAACCCTGCCCCAGCTCCGCCGCAGTGTCTCAGAGGCACCGCTCTCTTGTACAATCTCCCCGTTAGCTCGCTTCTCCACCTCTGCTCTCTCTGTTCTTTTTTCGTGTACCCCCCATGACGTCCTGCTCACTTGACTATAGAAATCCCCCTCCCACCTGTAAAGGGCTGCACAACTTTTCTTTCATTCTGAGACGTGCTGAAGCGGGAACTTGTGACCTCACAAAGAATACTAAACAATGCCACCTGAAAGGGGGATCGGACCACTGCCCAGGACGCCAACGCCTCCTACGTGCAGCATTGACATCTGTGGTCCAATTGACCTCACCATTCCACTCTTTAACCACACGTCCCCAGGCCTATTGGAAGCGGCCTTAACAAATGTGTGAGATATGATGAAGACCGAGGCTTGTGTGTGTGGGGCTCTGTGTGTGTGGGGGGGGCTCTGTGTGTGGGGGGGGGGCTCTGTGTGTGGGGGGGGGGCTCTGTGTGTGTGTGTGGGGCTCTGTGTGTGTGTGTGGCTCTATGTGTGTGGGGGGGCTCTGTGTGTGTGGGGGGCTCTGTGTGTGGGGGGGCTCTGTGTGTGTGTGGGGGGCTCTGTGTGGGGAGGCTCTGTGTGTGGGGGGGGCTCTGTGTGTGTGTGTGGGGCTGTGTGTGTGTGTAGGGCTCTGTGTGTGGGGGTGCTCTGTGTGTGTGAGGGGCTCTGTGTGTGTGTGTTGGGGGGTCTGTGTGTGTGGGGGGGCTCTGTGTGTGGGGGGCTCTGTGTGTGTGTGTGGGGGGCTCTGTGTGTGTGGGTGCAAATGCAATAGGTCTCGCATATGCAAGCGATTAAGCTATTGGCAATATAAATGGCAATGGCATTTATTTATGATTTTAAAAAAAAGAAAGGAAAAAAAAAGAAATGTCATGAGCAATGCCAATAGCTCTACCTTTAATAATGCCGAGACCATTGCATTGTAAATGCTTGTTTACCATAGTGGCAGATCAGTCCAATTTTGGAAAATAAAATACCCTGATGAGAGCCCACAGAGACAACAGTGAGGCTCGAAACGCGTCGGTGCAGCGATTAATTTAGCTGGTTCCTTCCAAAATCGAGTGAAAGGAATATGAATTGATATTTTATAAATATTTAATAGTGTTCAAGACTTTTAAAAAAACATCATTGATTGGTGCAGCTATAAAGAAAAGAGTTTTGATTTCTGTACAACATTGGTATTGTTTTACATATATTGTCAAAAATGGTAAAAGTTTTCTTTACTGGTTAACATGTCTAAGTTGTATGTCTAAATGTCAATGTGCTATGTATAAATGTTTGTAATATATGGTTTGAAATAGTTTGTGTAAATATGTGAAGGTCAGAAACCTTATATAAAAAAAATGATGATAATCTGAAAAAATAGGGTAATTAAATATACCTAATCACGAGAGGAATATAGCGGGGTTTTTGCAGAGTTAAAAGCAGTGTAAGTGACGAGGATACCAGGCACTTTGCAGGCCGACCGACACGTCCCCGCAGGGGACACAAGTAAGAGGGCGGCCACCACAGTGCCACAAGATGGCACACGGGGCAGCCCAGCTCTTTAGCTCTTTGAGACCCTGGAGGGTCCTCCCACGCGTCACTCCATCTGGGGGTGGGCGGGGGAGAGTATATATTCCTCCCCGCCCACCGAGCGGCCTCTTTTGTCCGCTGTCCCCTCACCCTGACGCCGTTTGGTGCCCTCTGGACAAGCGGGCCAGTGGCCTGGTCGGGCGTCTGAGTGCCGTTTATCGCCGTTTTCCGCCGTTTCCTTCCATTGCGGTGAGTCGACAGTTGTAGTTTAGTATTGTGGTTTCTTGCCGTTCAGGTGAGGGGACAGCGGGGGTGCAGGGGCGGTGCCGCTGGTCTAGCGTGGGTGTTCGCGCCCTGCACCCCGGTGCACGGCCTCGGTATTGGGGGTCGTTGTGTAGGCTCGCGTTGCATTGGATCGTGCACCGGTGCTAGTTTGCACAGAGAGGCCATGAATTGAACGAGCACGTTATGTTTCCGTGTCGTGTGAAGGTGCAGACAGTATTTCCAGGACTTTGGGTGCAGAGGTTTCCGCCACGCTTTGCCACGGGTTTAGACGAGTCATTGTCCTTTTTTCTTGCTTCGAGACGGGTGTGCTGAGGAAGCATCAGGAGCGGACCTTAGTGTTTTTCATGTTGCGAGCGGCTTCCATCTCACGGAGTGTCTCCTCGTGGGGGGGAGGTGCTGTCCGGTCATGGCTTAGTGCGATGCCTACGAAGGGGGGAGGGGGATTTATATGTTCCCCCCGAGCTTGGGCAGGCTCGCTAGTTTCCGTGTTCCGAGAGAACTTCCTTGAGGCCCGATGGTGTTCGCGCTAGGCTTTCGATTAGCATTTATAGGATCTCTCGCCAGGGAGGTCTTAGAATTTTGAGCTCAAGGACATGGTGGTCTTTGGGCACCCATGCATCATGTGTGTGTCTGCCCGCGTTTGTTTGATTAGCTTGTGTGTCAGATGTTTTCATGGCGGCGAGTCTGCCGGGCTCCAGTGCCGGGGTGCTGGTATCAGGGGGCATGTGCGCTCATGTATGCGGGCCCGAGTTTGTTGTGTGGGCGCTGGTGTGGTACCCCACGGAGAGGCCCCGGAAGGCGAGTATTAGCTTGCCGCCATACTGGAGCGACAGATGTTGTTCATTCTTTGTGTAGGGTTTGGCGCGAGGGTGTTTTCCGGCCACCATGAGGGCAGACTTTCTGGGTTGTGTGCGCGTTGACCCCCCCACACACCTCCCCCTTGAGGTCGGCAGCCCCGGGAGGTTGCTGGCTTGCTAATCTAGTCTCAACACGCTTTCACCGGAATCGCTGTCCTTTCTCTTGGACAGTGAGCATGAAGTCTAACGCAGGGTGTTCTCTGGACTTCGTTTACTTGGGCAGGCAAGCTGGTGGGAGTGAGGTCAGCGGGATTTCACTCTTGCCTGCCTGGTAATTGTGTCATGCTACCGGACATACATTGATCACTGAGCAGCGCATTGGAAGTGTAGGGCGAGGTAGGATTCCTATTTCAGGGATTGTTTCTGGAGCGCCAAGGCTTCATTGGAGTGGGAGTGCAGACTTTGAGGCTTCGGCCACAGTACCAGGCAGACCTTTGGGTGGCCAAATGTTTCACTGCTTGTTCGTGCATGTACAATCTCCGGGTGCGGTAAGGCGTTTTCACCACGGGGTAGCGCTGGCGGCCTGGCGTTAGGAGTGCGGGGGTTTTCAGGGTCCTCCTCAGGTGCGTGTGTTTTCTTGGGAAATCTCCCGCGTTGCTTCACCCTGTTGCAGCTCCTGCCCCTTTGCTGCCCGGGGGAACTAGGGTTCCATTTTCCTGAGCACCCCCCCCCCCCAACTGGAGGAGCAGAGGTGGGTTGAGTTCCTTTACTTCGTTGTGACTTCTAGCGCAGATCTCCTTCTCCTGCGAGTAGGCTATTGGCATGGTTAGTGGCAACATCCGATTTTACACGCAGTCGGGCTGTGTCGGGTTGGCAGGCACAGTTTGTTCTTTTGTTTATGCGTGTTTTCATAGCGTGGACTTGACCCGATGGTGTCAGAGCGTTTCACAGTAGGAACTAAACTGTTAATGTGAACATTACAGGTGAGCAAGTTCTAAGCATACGTCACATTGTGAGGCATCATTGACTTTCGTGAGCTACATTTTCTGAGGTAACTAACGGTGCATTACTTAAGGGGACATCCGTGAGCCAACAGTCTCCCAGTGTTCTACGGGTGTGCTGGACAGGAGTTAGTGGGGGCAAATTTATTGGTACACTCCAGGGGTACGATAGGTTAGTCCAGCGAGGCACCGGATTATGGGAGATGTAGAAGTTTTCTGGGGTTGACGACAGGCGCCTCGAACCTTGCTTTCGGTGCTATGCGCTAGGCTCTGGATTTTGTTTTGGGGTTTTTGTTGGCTGCGTTTACACATTTGCCTATGCTCGGCGTAAGTGGGTAATAGCGTACGTGTGCTGCCATGTTTAGGGCTCTACCGGCGTGATGTCCGGCGCAGGGGGGTAATGGCGCCCAGGGCGGCCATTTTCTAGGGCAGCTTCTTTCCCTATGTCCGACGCACGTGGTCAATGGCGCTGGTAGTCGGCCATTTTAGGGGCACTACTGAGTGATGTCCTGCGCATGCGGGTAAGGGTGCGGCCAATTTTATGGGCAGCTGCCCGCGAGATGTCCGGCGCATGTGGGATATGGGGCCGTTGCATGGCCTGTTTTGATTTGCTTCATTTGTCGGGACCATGCATGTCTGTGCTATTGTTGAAATTCGGGTGCAATTGTTGCTGGCAACCGAATTGTAGAGTTGCCTCTTTAGTCTCCTACTGAGTGGTTAGGTGTGTCTGTTTTACCTTTGTTTACATGCAGGGGCATGGTACAGTATTCTTGGTAGGCGCGGTCTACAGCAGGAGCGGTAGAGAGCTGCGTTTGCTCTCGCGAGTAGTGCCGGCCTTTTATCACTAGGACTGCTATTTCAGTGCCGCTTGCTGCTTATGAGCGTCACTAGTATATATTCCCTTCGGAATCACTCTAGGTTCTGGTAGCGAAGCCAAGCCCTCGCACTCCAGGGTTCGCCTCCCCTGGCCTTCTCGTGGGGCGCGGGGTTTTGTCGTACGGTTTACCTTTTGACCGGGGCAGGCTCACCTTTGGTCCATCAGGATTCAAGCAAACCGGGCCGAAGACGGCTGTAATGCCAGAAACCGGTCCCCGGGAGCTTGTTTCCTTCCCAGTGTAAGAATTGGCTTTTGTAGTTTGGTTTGCCCTGTTCCCATCATGCACTGGGACAGGAACAGACTAATTTGCATACAGCCAGGTTCTGAAACTGGGATGGTGCAGTGAGCTAAAAAACGGTGTTGGATCTAGCCCTGATCTCTTCACTGGGTGAGAGCTTTCTGCTTAATTCAGAGACTCTGTCCCTCACCACCCCTTGTTGTAAATATTTTTGTCCACCCTAAGCGTGGAAGGGTATTCTCAGATGTGAGACCCTTGCTCATTGCACCATCAGGATTCAAGCAAACCGAGCCGAAGACGGCTGTAATCCCAGAAACCGGTCCCCGGGAGCTTGTTTCCTTCCCAGTGTAAGAATTGGCTTTTGTAGTTTGGTTTGCCCTGTTCCCATCATGCACTGGGACAGGAACAGACTAATTTGCATACAGCCAGGTTCTGAAACTGGGATGGTGCAGTGAGCTAAAAAACGGTGTTGGATCTAGCCCTGATCTCTTGACTGGGTGAGAGCTTTCTGCTTAATTCAGAGACTCTGTCCCTCACCACCCCTTGTAAATATTTTTGTCCACCCTAAGCGTGGAAGGGTATTCTCAGATGTGAGACCCTTGCTCATTGCACCATCAGGATTCAAGCAAACCGGGCCGAAGACGGCTGTAATGCCAGAAACCGGTCCCCGGGAGCTTGTTTCCTTCCCAGTGTAAGAATTGGCTTTTGTAGTTTGGTTTGCCCTGTTCCCATCATGCACTGGGACAGGAACAGACTAATTTGCATACAGCCAGGTTCTGAAACTGGGATGGTGCAGTGAGCTAAAAAACGGTGTTGGATCTAGCCCTGATCTCTTGACTGGGTGAGAGCTTTCTGCTTAATTCAGAGACTCTGTCCCTCGCCACCCCTTGTTGTAAACACCTTTGGTAAGCGTCAGATTCTCTGCCGGCCCGCTTTCTCAGGGACTCGTCTTTCCTCTGCGTTATGATCCGACTTGTTTCAGGGTGGGGGAACTAGTCGGATGCAGGGGGTGGGGCGCACTGGCTTGGCTGTAAGAGCCCGTTGGCTCTTACAGCTGTAGTCCCCTCTGGAGCTCAGAGCTCCTAGCGTCTCAGGCTCGTTGGTGTCCGGTATGGGGGCCTTTGATTGTGTGCAGTGGGGCTCGGTTAGTCGGGCATGGGGGGCACTGCAGGCACATGCGGCTTCAAATGTTTGCGTTCTCTAGTGCTGTAGGCACTGCCGTTGCTGGACAGCCAGGTTGTCTTTCCCCTCGTAGGTTGGGGGCTACATTTACTTCACTCCGTGGTGCGTGCTTTAGTGTGCCGCGGTTGCTTGTCCAGGTTGACAGTAATCCTGCCCGATCATGAAGTTAGCAGCTCCCTACCTCCCATGCAAAGTTTTTTCTCAGGAGCTAACAGATGCCTGTTAGTGATGTATGCTGTCTCCCAACAGACCCCGTGTCCTTGGGATGTTTGTCTTTGTTTCATTGGGGATCCCATCTAGCATGCTGCTCGGGTTGTTGGGGGTGCGTCTGTGCACCTATGCAGCAGTGGCTTCGGGTCCCAGGGAAATCGTGGCCCTTTTATGCGCTAGGCATATTGCGGGGTGGCTCAACCAGCACCGGTCATTCCGCTGCCATAATACAAGGGCCCCGGCCCCACGCTACTTGTTTTGTTTTATTTGCCGGAGGTGATGCGGGAGACCGGGGTTCGAGCCTCGGGCGCGCGCCCAGGCAAATCCCTTTGTCTCCCCGTGCCTCATTGTGTTATTTCAATACGGTGCTCGGTAAAGCGCTACAATTCTTTTGGTCGAGCACAAAAAGGCTCTACATATGCTTTGGCCGTAAGGTGTGAGGTCTAGCTCGTACTGGCTTAATTTTCATTTTCCTTTTATTGCAGATATTCACCGCCTTCAGATTGCTTTTAAGATGTTTCGATTAACTTCCCATATTAGAGCGGGTGCACAAAAAATGAAGGGTCTTACATGTCCTTAATTACTCCACCGATTGTTTGCTTCCTGCTGGCAAGACATCTCGGAGGGTGCATCTCCCTCAGGGTATTGTCCTGCGTTACGTGGTGGTCCAATCCCAGCACGGTCGAGCGGGTATTTAAGTAAAAATTGTGTTCCTGTGAGTATTGCTTGTTAAGGGCAGTGCATGCCAATACAGCGCTTACGGACTTCAGGTGCTTAGACCTTATAAGTACAAGACATTAGTATTGTGATCCAACTCATGACCAAGTTGATCTTTCTCTTCAGTGAGCAGACATTCATAGTCTTTCACTAATACACTTGCATAACAGTTCCCACATTGGTCATCGGGTTCCGGGACAAATCCTTATCTCCCATGGTTTTAAGGGTGATGCAAGCTGCCGCACCATTACTGTCCCGTGCTCGTGTCGGCGAGGACAGTGCTGGGGTGACACTTTGGGGAGCAGCTTATATGGAGAATGCAATTTTACAATTACACATATCACATCATTTAAACTGTTCTTGGTCCACACGTAGCGTGCTAACCGCGACCGCGGTTCAAGTAGAGGTAACGTACTGCAACCCAGGGCAGACTCTCAAACTCAAGAACATACGTTATGTAGGCAATGCTGGAGCTTGTGCACATAATGAAAGGAAAAACCATGTGAGAGGTAGCAAACTGTTACAAGAAAAAGGTGACGTGTGCATGTTACAGTGCCAAACACAGAGAAAGGGGTTATACTGCACCATAGAGGGTTCGTGCAGACAGCAGGGCTCTTCTACCTGTAACTTGGGGATGCCAGCAGGGAGCCAGTCTCTAGGTTGCACTAGGGCAGATTAACTCCAGGCCTTATATGTACTGTCTGGTTCATACCTCTAGGCGGTTAAGTTGCCCAGGATAATGAATATAGGGCTTAATGTCCCACTACTGCTTTCCAGCAGACACTTTGGCTCAGTGGGCTGGTTGGTGTTCTGGTGCACCGCTAGGAACAGCATAACCAGCCGGTGTACTTCTTCAGGCGGTCACGATATACCCCCCCCCCCAGCTTGGTTAGCTCCTGGTGTGGCCTTCTTTAGGTATTCGTGAATGTTTACAAATAGGCCAAAGGGTGACGTGTCGATGGCCAACCAATCGGGGTTTTTTCAATTTGCTGAGATTCTTTTCAGCTGTTGTCCGTGCTAAACTTGGGTAGTGAAGTAACAAGGATTTATTTACAGTATATTATGAGCTGCTGCTGTGCTACAAAGTGGAAACACAAGTCTCTATCCTTGCATCCTGTTACTTTAATCAGACTTTTTAGTTACAGCCACCGGATAGCACACATTTTTAGCCCAAGGGCACCAGGGAGCCGCACAACGTTGGTGGTATAGTACCTTTTGACGGGTACTAAGTGTTAATTACATGTATACTAGTGGCAATTTATATCAAGAAGGTTGCTAGCAGGCTGTGTGTTTGTATCCATGTATCCTCGTCCATTGGTCATTTGGGACTTTCGTTGAGTAACTGCCTCCAGAATATCATTATACAGCGGATTATGCGTATGCACTTTTTAAGGAACAAGCGACAGCTCTCCTTACCACTTGTACAGTGGGGGAAGAGTGTCCGGGTGCCTGCCAGAACAGTGATGCATGTTTTACTCGATCTGGAGTCTCTGCAAGGCTGATGGAAATGCTAACTGCTGTGTCTGGCAGGCAAGGGCATCTAGGGGCTCCATTCACCAGGGTCAGGAAGGGGGAACGGCATCTTTACCCACATCGCATAGGGTGCGGTGGCGCCTCAGTGGACGCATTTCTTTTATTTCCCTATCCAAGTCAGGAGTGCAAACGCTACACAACACACACGCTGTTGTATGATCGGTGTCCTGGTGAGAATACAAGTTGGGGGCCCCTGTTTGGATATGGTTTGTATTTGATTCAGTCCAGCGCTGCACGCCCTCTAGGGGAAGAGTTACTGACAGTGCCCGGGCTTACTCATTCTTCTCAGAATGTGTTTCCGTACATTATCCGGGGATGGTTACATGTTTGCTACACATTTCGCAGCAACTCGCTATAGAGTCATGGATATTTTCGGTGACTCTTCCAAACTCTTCCAAGAGACTTAGGCTTGGTCGGCGTCTTTCTGATATTAGACTGGGTGGGCGTGCTCAAGTTGAGGCGTCTCTTCATACCTATACCTGATTTGGGGCTTACTCAGCTCCATTGCTCGATTGCTGGCACGACAGTGTTATTCTGGTCCCTTTTTGTCACTCATAGTGCACTGGATTGATGGTAATGTCACACTTAGCAGTTGACACCTTGGTAGATATGGATGGGGCTATGCAAGATAGCTATTACTGTGGCTTAGTTTTCTCATGCACTTTGAAGCATAGACTATACACATACACATACATGCATCATTGTGACATTTTGCACTTCCTAATTTGCGAAAAATAAGGAATCGCAAATTAAGAAGTGCAAAATGCTATGCATCATTATTTTCGGTATTCATTTGTGATTCGGTAAAAATCGCAATTTTTACCGAATCCCTCATGAATACCGAATTCTTAAGTTAATTATCGCAATTCCCATTGATTCCTATGGGCCAAAAGGCCCATAGGAGTCAATGGGAATTGCGAGTGGCACTTTGAAAATTTCATGGGTGCAGGGGGGGGTCCAAAGGACCCCCCCATGCACCCCTGAAATGTATTTTTCGCATCATGTTTCACACACACATGTCCTAAGGACGTGTGTGTGAAACATGAATGTTGAAAAAAAAAACATTTTAAGCATTTTAAACACTTTTTCCAAATTTACCGAGTGGTTCAACCACTCGGTAAATTTGGCACCCTAATTGCGAATTTACACTTTGAAAAGTAATGATGCATTGCTTTTAAGAAATCGCACATCTGCCACTTCTTAAAAGCACCCGCAATTTTAGAACTCGCAACAATGTTATGAATTCTAAAATTGCTTCATGCATCCCAAAAAGCACTTTTGCATTCGCAAACGGCCGATTTTAAGTAATCGCACCGTTTGCGACTACAAAAATGCTTGATGCATGTGGGCCTGTGTATCTAAGTAAGAATAGGGAGGCTTTGTCTTAGTGGCCTATCACCAAGCACTTCTCAGCACCTTTGGATGTGCAAGCTGGGTAGCCCATGTAGGCGATCGCTTTAGCTGTCTTTTGGTGTAGGGTCCGCAAGGGACAGGAATTTCCTCAGTATACGTCCCTCATCGGGGGTTGACTCGCAGTGGAGGGCCCTTGGCTAGGTGCTTGGGTAAGCTTTTCACCCAGACAGTATCTATTTAGTTGTTTCAAGGAAGAAAGTCTGGTTTCCTGTAGCAGTGTTCACTTACCAGGTAGTAAGATGAGGTTTTAGTTCCATAGTGCCACAGGATGCACAGACAGTTGTATAGGCTGCTTGTTTAAGCTTCCTAGGGTACAACGCAGGCCAGGCACAGGGGAGCGACTTGCACAAGTGTCTAACACGAGGAGATCCCTACACAGTGTTATAAGGGAGGTTGCCTGTGCGAATCTCTCACTGGCCACATACGCTTGATGGAGAAGCTTGCGACCAGGCAGTGGGCTGCCCAACTAATGTATTATGTGATGGGGGCAGGCATGGACAAGGAGTTGATCCTCGAGATCTGCCAAGTCAGTCAGTTTGACTCGTTGGCGTTCCCACTGCCGAAGATGGGTCAAGTTGCATTCTGGTAGTTAACCCTCCTACCGGGCCGGTACTCTGGGACACCTGTGCTCATGTCTCTCTTCCCATGGCACGTCAGTCACTACTAGGTGGGAACGGCCAGTTACAAGCCTCAACAGGACAGGACCAGCCACTCACATTTTCTGGTCACTTTCTAGTAATGCAGGTCACACACACTGACTGGGGGTGCGGGGCCCTAGGCCATTAACCTAAGATGCGAAGGGGCATCAGGCTCTCAGATGTCCTGGTAGGACGGAGCAGCAAGCAGGGCAGACTGCACCAGTCGGCCCTTCATGGTGGTTTTCAGTACCTATCCACAGGCAACACACTCTCTTTCACTCCACCTTGCTGTGACACCATGCTGTGTCGCCGGGAGCTATGGAGAAGTATTGTCAATTTGTCTGGGCTCTGGGGCTAGCACGCACCCTAGAGGTAGAACACAAGGGGATGTGGCCACACGTTGGTAACAGGTGAGCTCTGTGGTCTGATTTCTTATCCCGAGCTCCCGTGGCATGATGCCCTGTCTGGGACAGTGCGGCAGCGGGCTCGCATGCGGTGTGCTGCGCCATGCGTAAATATTTGGAGCAGAGTTTTGGCCTTTTTACATGTGTGCTACAAGCCAAACTTCCTTGGTGTTGCTGGACTCTTGGGTCAGCGGTCCACGTTGGCATGGACCTGTTTTTTCCAAATAAGGAAGAGACCCTAGTTATAACAAGTAAGGAACAGCTAGGAGGAATGCCGGCCTTGGTGGGGGGCCCTGGCTGCGACGGTCGCCACACCCAGGGCTGTGGCGGAGTAACAGGGCGATCCAGAGGCGGAAAGGTACCCGGGAGTACCCTCTTCAGGAGCACAAAGGATGCTGAGGCCTATTATCCCCAGGAAGTCTGTGCGGTGGACCCTGGGGGTACGACGGCGCCCCGCTATCCTACGGGCGGTTGGAAACCTGTACAACCGGGGGTTGCTTGAACGCTCCGCCCCTCGTAGGGGGGGGGGGGGGCGTGAGCAAGAGGGTGGACAAATGGTTCACCGGAATTGGGAGGGGCTATCTCCTCCCATTACCGCTAAGCAACGATTGGCTAAGGCCATGTTGCAAATTGGCCCATCAGGTGGTAGGTCGCGAGGGGCGGCTTGCCTTTTGGATCGCCTGTAAGATAACCCACCATGTTGGCATGTGTATATGCTAATAAACCTGCAGCTACTTTTCTCCAACAAAAAAGTTGTCTTGTCTGGTTATTTCTGCGACATGCATGTTACGGGGAGCGGGCTGGTGAGTGGGCCGATATTGGCACTATGTTGTGTACACTATATACGAAGGCCCTGCCTGGATCCGGTCTGTCGGGCCTATCCCCCTTTATTGGAACTCATGTGACACTAAGGCGGCCGCCCTCTTAGGAGGATCCCCTTTGTGAACCCCGGGCAGCCTGCAGTAAATGGAGGCAGGTAAGGGCTACACCAGCAGATAACAGCGCTGGGTCAGACTCCGGACGGGACTGGGAGGGGACAAGGGAATGGAGGCAGGGAAGGGCTGCACCAGCAGATAACAGCGCTGGGTCAGACCCCGGACAGGATTGGGAGGGGACAAGGGAATGGAGGCTGGGAAGGGCTGGGTCAGACCCCCGACAGGACAGGGTGGGGACAAGGGAATAGAGACAAGAGGGGCTGGGGCAGAACCCGGACAGGACTGGGTGGGGACAAGAGAAGGGAGGCAGGAAAGGACTGCACCAGCAGAACACAGCGCTGGGTCAGACCTCGGACAGGACTGGGTGGGGACAAGAGAAGGGAGGCAGGGAAGGGCTGGGGCAGCAGATAACAGCGCTGGATCAGACCTCGGACAGGACAGGGTGGGGACAAGGGAAGGGAGGCAGGGCTGGGGTCAGGCCCCGGACATGACTGGGTGAGGACAAGAGAAGGGAGGCAGGGAAGGGCTGGAGCAGCAGAACACAGCGCTGGGTCAGACCCCGGACAGGACGGGGAGGGGACAAGAGAAGGGAGGCAGGGAAGGGCTGGGGTCAGGCCCCGGACAGGACTGGGTGAGGACAAGAGAAGGGAGGCAGGGAAGGGCTGGAGCAGCAGATAACCGCGGGGTCAGACCCTTGACGGGACAGGGTGGGGACAAGAGAAGGGAGGCAGGGAAGGGCTGGGGTCAGACCCCGGATAGGACTGGGTAAGGACAAGAGAAGGGAGGCAGGGCTGGGGTCAGGCCCCGGACAGGACGGGGAGGGGACAAGAGAAGGGAGGCAGGGAAGGGTTGGAGCAGCAGAACACAGCGCTGGGTCAGACCCCGGACAGGACTGGGTGGGGACAAGGGAATAGAGCCAGGGAAGGGCTGCAAAGGCAGATAACAGCGCTGGGTCAGACCCCGGAAAGGACAGGGTGGGGGCAAGGGAAGGGGGGCATGGAAGGGCTGCACCAGCAGATAACAGCGCTGGGTCAGACCCCGGACAGGACGGGGATGGGACAAGGGAGGCAGGGAAAGGCTGGGGTCAGACCCCAGACAGGACTGGGTGGGGACAAGGGAATGGAGGCAGGGAAGGGCTGGGTCAGTTCAGTCATAAATTTAATCTCAGGAATTCGGTAGGGAGGTGAGGGGATATGGTATCTGGCACAGGGCCCTCTTTCTACGGGGAATTTTCATAAGAGAAGAGGTGCTGCTGCTCCAGAGTTTGAGGTGAGCGGGGAGCCGTGGGAGGGGCGAGTACCGTCAAACAGAAGGCGGAGTGAGATGCTGCTGCAGCCTGCAGGGGGTTTGTGACTGGGCAGTCACTATTAAGGACACGTAGACAGCAGCCTAGTTTATTTAGGTTTGTGAGATTGCTTATGTTGTGATAGAGGGGAAAGGTAATGTGTTAACAGGAAGGCAGGTAAAACAAAAGACAAAACGTGAAGGCAAGGAACTTCAACCCATAGAGACTGTAGCAAACATAAGAAGTAAGTCGCAGACAGCAGGGCGCACGGAGCTGAGTTTAATGGTCACTTGTAGGGACTCGAAGCATTGACAGCCGCACAAAGACACGAGTGGGCTGGAAGCTTCCCCGGGCGGGCACAGCGGAGCCCGAGACCGTCAGTGCAGGGGATCCGATCTGGGGGTGCGTGTCAGGGGGGAGGGAGGGGATACCGCAGAGGTTCATGGGCGAGGGGGGGGGGTCGGGGCTTTGGCACCAACAGAGGGGGGCAGAGGAGGACAATGCAGGCATAGCAACGGGGGCACCCGTGTGGAGGGGGGGGTGGGGGTCAGGGCATGGCTGGTGAGGGGGTAGGGGCATGGCTCGTTAGGGGGGCTGGCTCTCGGTGCTGAGGCTCAGTGCAGGGCTGCGGGGAGTCCATGGCAGAGACCAGATGGGGGGGGGGGGCGGTGAATGGAGAGCGGCACGGACAGGCGGTGATCCTCGGCAGACAGGACAGTGCCCTCAACACCCCCCCCCCCCCGCTCCTCGGTCGGGGGGGGGGGGGGGGAATTGGGGGTTCTGCTCGGAGCCTCGGGGAGGAGGGGAGCCGAGGCTCGGACCGGTCCACTCTGGCTCAAGGTTTGAATCTCGGCGCCTCGGCCTCCGGTGACCCTCGGCGGGCGGGCGGTGTCTGTGTCTCCCAGGGAGGGGGTCGCTCCAGGCCAGGCTACCCCGGGGGAGGGTTTACAAGGTAAGAAGAATGGAGTGAGGCGGTCAGAGTCCACGTGGACCCCCCACACCTGGAGGAGGCGGGGGAGCAGGCATCTAAAGCATTGTATACAAGGCGGGGGGGGGAGCCTTTCATCCTTCCGAGGCCGAGTGGGAACGTGACGGAGCAGCAGGGGGGGAGGGGGGGAGCGGCGGCCCCCGACGGTGAGGAGAGCGCGCGGGCTGACCCTGGCACGGAGCGCGTGACCCCGCGACCTCACCCTCACAGGTGCGTGGCCTGGATTTCACGTCATGACCCAGGGACCTATGAAAGGGGAAAAAACGCCCACGTCACTGGAAGGGGGAAGAGAAGAACCCGGAAGGAGCGGAGCACGAGGAAACGCCGAAGGTCGGCTGCCCACCGCTGACCCCAGAGACGAGAGGCCACGAGCCCAGCGTGCTGACGACCCCGGAGACGAGGGGCGCGCGAGGCCCACGCCGCCAGCTGACCCCAGAGGCGCGCGAGGCCGACGCAACGCTCCGCCACGTTCCTGCAGGCGCGCGGCCAACGCAGGTACGTGCCACCCTTTCAGAGGGGCCCGGGAGGGGTCACCCTCCATCACCCCCGGGGGTGCACCCCTGAACCCCCTCCTCTGTCGCGGGGCTCCCAGTGACTCTCTGAGGAGGAGTGACCTCCTCCAGGGATCCAGCTCGGGTCTGTCCCTCCCTCCGTCGTGTTTAAGGTCTCTCAAAAGTGCCCAGGTGTGTGCGCCTCTTAGTCGTCCGAGACTGTAACCCCGCCCGGATCCCCTCCACTTTCCCCTTTGTATTCCTTCTCCCTCTAGCCCTCAACTGCCACGCACTTTTTCCCCCGAAAGTGAACATTTAATGGTAAGGTTGGAGGTTTTTAAAATTGGGTTTTATTGCTAAAAGACATAACAATATTGTTGACTATCATATCAATTTGTCTTTTCTGTTCCTATTGCATCCTTCTTATTTTTTTTTCTAGTGTCCGAGTATTTATCTCATATATTTAAAAATTGTTATTGGCATTTGAAACAATACTTCCAATTTCACTGCCACGCTAGGCAGTGCAATATGAACAATCATACAACCATTTGTGACTGAGTTTTACCCCTCCTGCCTGTCACCTCCCCTGGTCCTCTGGGGGTTTCACGTGTCCCTTAGCAACTGGATAATTCTCCCGCTGCGTCACCCTTGTGTGGAGCACTCTCCTCTCATCTCACGCACCATATACATTGTTGTTTATCTCATTATCACTATCACTGAAGTCCAGGTTGAATATCACCAGACAGGACACTCACCAACACGTATGCCAGGTTCTCACCTTAAGGCATGGCGTGAATTCGGTTATGTTATGCATTTAAGGTATAAGTGAGAGTTTAAACAAATGTCCCTTGTGTCGTCTCTCTGTTTCCCTAATTTTGATTACAGGCTTGCACTTTCAAGCATTACATTGGTTGTCCTGATGATGATCCTTCATTCCTACAGGATCGAAACGCCGCCGACAGTAGATGTAGTTTAAACACCAGTTCCCCATTGTGTGATATAATTATGTTTTTACTACATGAGAAAAGCTAAGTTATTAGGTTTCATATGTACTAGCTTCTCACAAAAGAAAGATTGCCTGGTGAACCTTTAACCCTTTTTGTTTGTTTAGCCCTGTTGTATGCTGTGGATACAGGACTGTGTCCCACTTCATAATTCTTGTGTTTGATATTGCCTTGAATTATTTTCATTGATTAAATCCTAGGGTCCGGCTGGACACCTTACTTATTATAGTGCACATTGTGGCCTATAATTATTCATTAGCTGTCACATCCTCCTTTGTCAAGGACCGTTGTTTCAAGATAATACGAGTACCCTTGGTCCTTGCCTACCTAGCGGGTTCCCTTGTCTCTCCAATTAATATATTGGCAGAGACTGGTAGTTTTTTTTGGCGAGTTATATCTAAAGAGTGTGGCAGTGTGTTTCAATTTTCTCTGCAATGAGCACTGTGTAAGTGCTCATTCGAGCTGAGACCCTAGCAGAATCAGTGATGACTGCGTCAAAGTTGAGGACACTATCCAGAGTGCACTTTGCAGTTTTCGTGCTCTAGAGTGGCCTCACTTCATGTGAGGTACCGGGTTTTTAGGGACCCGGCGGTGCCAGGGGAACACCCAGAGACCTCTTGAGTTCTTCCTGTTTTGGCCCACAGAACCACAGAGTCTTCTAGGTGATGTCAAGGATCGAGTTTATTGGCTGCAACCAGTAACAGGTGTCCTAGAAGTACAACAGCGTGAAGCGCATGTAGGTTCTTAGGAGACTGCTCGTTTTTACTGAACCAGTGTTCTCTTTTTATACAAAATATTACCCTTCAGGCAAGAATTCTTCGTTTTTACAGTTTGTCATATAAATACTTCTACTACAAAGAAAAAGCAGAGTCATGATGGCAAGCCCATATTTTTGTTTGTCCAGTTTGTGATAGATTACCCAGCAAGGCCCAGAACTTCCATCAGATATCGATGAACCCTCAATAAAATCGGGCACCTCCTCCTTGTAAAACTAGTCATACAGAAGAAACAGGGACAGGTGTGTGTGAGATTAGCCTAGCTTGCATTCGATGAACGGTTTATGACATGTTGTGCCTCAATGCTAATCTCGCTCGGCCATTGGGATGAGAACTGCCCGAACAGGTTTGGCTTGAGGCAGTGGAGTCAGCTCGCCCAGGTCACAGAGGAGTCAGCAAAGGTGTACGTGTCCTTTCAGATCGACTTCGGCCTTGGTCATTTTGACTATGTAAGGGCAATCACAAGATGGATGCCGCTCACAAAATGGAACCCGGGGGTTCAAGACAGAAACTACGAGTTAAGGGTGATTTCGTCACTCAATCATGACGCAAATACACAGGTATAATGTCTAGCTCATTACCGGTCTGCCGATACCAAACTCGTTATGGTACGATGATATTTTCTGACACGAGTGTAGTGCTTCGGTACCATACAACAGCAGGGTCCAGAATTTTCAGTACCACAGCCCCTCCTTTTGCCCTTATATAGGCAATAACCTATACTCACGCTAATCTGAGTCCAGGTCTGTGTGCATAAAGTCATTGCGATGCTGCTGTGGCATCATCCTGTTACTTAGTTCATCTCTTGATACAGGCTTCCTTACACATGATGTAGCACAGAGGCCACATATTGCAGGAGCGCACTGTACACACAAGCAGAACAGAACAGAATGGCTAAGACCATCCCAATGAATATCAGAATCTTCCATCCCCAGGCAGAGATCAGTTTCCAGAACCACCCCATTAAGGACCAGTCTCCTTCATCCACATGAATGGACTCGGAAATCTTATGCAGTTTGAAGATGGCCTGGTATACTGTCTGAGCGTTATATGGGATGAAGATGCAGCAACTGGATTGGATCACTTTACATACCCCACCACGGTCTGCAAGTATGACATCTAAGGCAACCCTGTTCTGAAGGGTCATAAGGCGGTCCGACTGGAGCTCCGCAGTCAAGTTACTAAGGGCACCAGCCGTTTCGATCACGGCCGATTCAACTACCCTCGTCAATTGGCGAAGGTCCCTTTTGTTCACCATAGGCACCCAAAACTACAGAAAACCTTTCGCGAAATCGCCAAATTCTTGTTCCGCATTGTCGTCTTTACTCACAACACCCCTAACTGTCCTTGTCCGGTGGTAATCTGTCTCGGCCGTGTAGGTGGGTGGCAGCAGGAACGAGATAAAACATGTGCCCGAAAAGTCAGGGGGCAACCATGTGTATGCTCTATCATGGCAGACGAAGTAGGTACCTTTAGCCGCTAAGAACGAAGGGGAGGTCTGAGACGAGAAGACATAGGTCTCAGTACAGACACTCTTCCCTAGCTGAGCTCTGGGGTTTTTGCCATTTCCTTGCAGACATAGGTGACCTAGGTGGGGTACTATCCACATTGGGGAGGATTTCTTTGCTCGCTGGCTCTCACTTAAGGAAAGTCAATATTTTGTTACATTCCATCTACTGTAAGGCTTCAGTTCATCTCTGGGAATCGTTCTATACGTGTTGATATCTCTACTCATATTTCTAATTCTTGCCACTAGTGCCTTGTTGCTCGAGTTTCTTCCTGGGAAATATGGTTCCATGGAAAACAGGAACATTGTTTGAAATGCCCACAGAGAACCATGGCAGGACAAAATATGGGATGCCCTTATCTGTCGTGTGTGGCATAAGTCCACATACCCAACAATTTGTCGTGTTCATTACAGACTGGTGCTGGTGTAGGAGCTGAACGAATGAGTTATTTATGAATTCTAATCTTGCAGACTCGTGTTCAGGTAGGGGGGAAAAGAATGCTGGGAAACAGTAGGAGGAGGTGTGGGCTGTGTGGTGTGGGCAAATGATACTCGAAAGGTGAATAAAGCATAGCCCACCAAAAACATCATTATACTACACAACATGAAAATGCATATTATTAAAAATCGCGTTTTTGCCATCACAGTGCATATTCTCGTTTCAAAGTTCGTTGATCTGGCAGGTCTCTCCATCTGGGGAAACTCCATCCTCTAAGTTGCTGCCCGCGGTGGGAGATTGTTTCTGCTAAAGAGTGCTTCTGTCAGTTTAGGGCAACTCCCTCAGACCAACGAGAACTGTCGACCTAACCGTCTCCAGCTGCACTCCAAAGACTGTGGCAACCGCGGCCCTAGCAGCAGAACCGGATGGCAGTTCAAAAATCAAAAATCAGCAAGTTTCCTGGATGAGAGAGCTGCACAATCAAAAAGAAAAGTATTTATTTGTCCATAGTCATAGGTCTTGGCCTCAAGTTATAACGGTTTCGACCAGGGGCTGTGTGGTCTAAAAACAGGAGTTCAGGCTCAGTAGTGTCCAACTGCATTGACGGTGGCACAGATCCTTGTAGAATGTTATCGCTTTCTTTTTCAGAAGTAGTTCCTTTCAGACGTGCATCACTGAAGGGTAAGAAACGAGGCACAGTCTCAGTCTCAAAGTCAGCAATTCCCTCCTGGACCCATCGGTCATAGGGCAGAGGTAACGGGACCCTCTTGCAATGGGTCCTGTGGATCCAGTTCTTCTTTCCTTCCACTCGAACTGACAATCTTGTGGATAGGAGAACTAGGTGAGGGCCGGTCCATCAGGTCATTCCTCGTTCGCTGGAAATTTTTCACGAGGACATATGTTCCAGGATCGATAGGGTGTCCCGGAGCTTCAGAGGCCTGTGGCAGACTGTCGTAGACCTGTTGATGTAAAACACGCAATGTAGCCGTCAATTCATACAGATAGTCAAGCAGTACAGGATGCTCTATTTCACTAAACCTGGTGGGCCTTGGCACTCCCCATATGTTCGCCGGGCGGCCGAACACAATTTCATGTGGACTAAGTCCCAATCTAGAGTGAATAGTCATTATTGTGGATAGGAGCGCCAAGGGCAGAGCATCAGGCCATTTAAGACCTGTGCTTGCTTGAATCTTAGCCAATTTCAATTTTAACGTGCCGTTGTAGCACTCTACTAGTCCAGCTGATTGGGGGTGATTTGCAGCGTGGAACTTCTGGTGCATGCCTAGCCCTTCACACACTTTCTTCATCACTCGTCCCACAAATTCACTCCCATTATCACTCCAGACCATTCTAGGCATTCCAAACCTGGGGAAGAACTCTTTGACAAGGGCTTTAGCTGTGGATAAGGCAGTATTGTCCTTAAGGGGATATGCTTTGACCCACCTGGAAAAGGCACAAACAACATCGAGTACGTATTTCAGATTGTTGCACCTTTCCATGTGGATGAAATCTAGCTGCAAGACCTCGAACGGATACGTTGGAGGTGCAAAATGACCAGTTGGAGTTGGGGTTCCCTTACCAGAATTGTACTTCAGACACACCATACAGTTCTTGACCACATTCTCTGCACATTTAGGGATTCCGCTATTCTGCCATACTGGAGCCAACAACTTACAGATCCCTTTCACACTGATGTGAGCCATCCCATGAGCCATCGTCACCACAGCAAGCACATACGCATCGGGTAACAGCCATCTCTGATGTTCCGACAATTCAACCCAACAACCATTCGCATCCAGTTTACCCCTGCTTTCTCTCCATTCATTCACCTCTTTTTCTGTGGCTTCGGATTGGATAGACTTCACACTCTCGATCGTATCTGCACACATATCAACATCACCAATCCATCTCGCAGGGCCTGCAACATACATTCGGCTCATGACATTCCTTGCAGTTTCTTTTGCGACTTCATCTGCAAACGCGTTTCCACGACCAACATCATCTGTCACCTTTTTGTGTGCACTGCATTTCACAATCGCAACTTGTAATGGCAAGGTCAGTGACTCGAGAAGCTCATTTACTAACTGACTGTGTTGGATTTTTGTACCATGCGAAGTCAGGAACCCACGTTCACGCCACAATCGTCCAAAACTGTGAGCCACGCCAAAGGCGTATTGGCTGTCCGTGTACACATTCACCCGTTTTCCTTTTGCCAACACACATGCTCTTGTAAGTGCAATCAATTCTGCTGCTTGCGCGGAATTGTGTTGGATACGTGCAGCTTCAACAATCGTGTGCAGTGTTGTCACAGCATATGCCGCAGTCGTTTCACTATTTGGCAACTTGAAACATGAACCATCAACCCATAAGGTATCATTACATTCAGGAAGAGGAGTGTCCTGTAAGTCTATTCTCCCTTTTGTTTCTTCTTCTGTCCTAAAACAGCAGTCATGTTGTTCGACCTCATCTGTCTCTACTGGAATGGGCAAAACGTGGCTGGGTTGAGAGTGTGTCACACCTCTTAATGTGTACGTGACTCGCTAGCAGTGTCAGTTCATAACTTGACAGTCGAGCACTAGTTAAATGCTGTGTCCTTGTTCTGTTTAGCAAAATGTCTACTGCATGTGGGACCATGACAATTAGGGTATTATTCATTACTAGCCCAGCAGACTGTCGAATACAGACAGCTGCTGCCGCAGTGGCCCTCAAGCAACTTGGCAATGCCTTAGCTACCGGGTCTAGAGTTGCTGAAAAGTACGCACATGGACGCTGTTTGCCACCAAAAGGCTGTGTCAGAACTGATAATGCACGACCTTCCTTCTTGTGGACATACAACGTAAAAGGCTTACTGTAGTCGGGGGTACCCAACACAGGAGCCGAACACAATGCATCACGCAACTCGGAAAAACTTGTCTAACACTCTTCAGACCACGGAATGGGTTTCGGTGAATCCTAGCAAGTTAATGCCGCCAAAGGTTTGGCCAACAAGGAGAAATTTGGTATCCATTGTCTGCAATATGATGTAATGCCCAAGAAAGCACGCACTTCTCTCTCTGTTCTTGGGACACTCAATTTTGCAATTGCCTGTATTCTTTCTGGGGTCAGCTTTCTTCCCTCCTTCGATAAGATGTGACCTAAGTAGGTCACTTCTTGTCGACAATATTGTAATTTTGAAAGAGAGACTTTGTGGCGCAGATCACATAAATGACGCAACAACGACAAAGTGGCTTGCTTGCAAATCTCCTCAGCTTCTACAGCGACTAGTAAATTATCTGCGTACTGAATAAGCGTCGCGCCATCAGGTAGAACAATCGCGTCAAGCTGCGATTTCAGAGCCTGACTGAATATCGATGGACTTTCACAGTAGCCCTGAGGAGCGCTTTTGAAGCGGAAACTTCGGCCTCCTAAATTGAAGCCAAAAATATCCCTGCTCTCCTCCGCAATCTGGATGCTGAAGAAAGCATTCTTCAAGTCAATCACCGAGAATCAAGTGGCTGACGCTGGAACCATAGTCAATAAGGCAGTGATATTGGGAACAACTGGAAACTGTGGCACAACAATCTTGTTCACTTCTCTAAGATCAATCACAAACCTATAAACCGGTGGCTGGGAAGGATCAGTGCGCTTCAAAACCGGCAGAACAGGACTATTTCAAATGTTGCCGGTTGTCTCTTCAATGACATCTTTCTCAATCAGACCATAAATTATTGCTAACAACGCCTTTTCTCCTTCACTAGAAATCTTGTATTGGGGAATACGTGGCAGTCTAACATTAGCTTTCAATGTTATAACATATGGCGCTATTTCCAAAAGACCCACATCATTGGATCCAGTAGCCCAAAGTATCTGGAAGAGAAGAAAATTCTGTTGGAAGCTTTTCCCTCGACAAATACATTGGAGAAACCGCTTTCTTGCCCACAGTAAGTTGTACTCCCGAAGGAGAACAGTACAAAGTCGCTTATAATCTCTTTAACAGATCCAATCCAAACAAGTTTTCACCACAACCTGTGGTAAGAATGAGAGGTGCTTCTAATTCACATGGTCCAACCGAAAGAGACAAAGGACTAGAGATCGGGTTCCTAACCGGGGCACCAGAAAAACCTACTGAAACATTCATTTCGCCAGACAAAGGTGTGCCAGGAAGTTTTGAGTGCATAATAGAACTCTTTGTAGCACCAGTATCCAACAGAAAAGGCTCTGACACACCTGATGAAATCACCTCAACATGAGGTCCATTCTGATCTACTGGAACAGAAACAACTCCCTCTCTTTGTCCATGGCTGTCCTAGCAATCATTACCCTCATTCTCGTTCTCTGCATAGTAGTCCTCAGCATAGTACTGAGCTGTCCTAGAAGACGCATTATTCTGTTGGTCAGAACTGTTCATAGAATTCTGAGGCGGAAAGGGACGAGCGTTTTGGGGGAAATTTCCACGGCCCCTACCTCTAGGAGCTTGTTGAACACCTCGACCTCTCACACCAGAAACACCATTCATGCGCTGTAACAAAACCGGGCAATTAACCTTGAAATGACCCTGCTATTTGCAGTACGCACATTGGTTCGGACCATACGGTAAACGCTGTTGAGAAGACTCGTTTCTTTGCGAGTTTCTCGAATACTGTTGGGGTTGCTGAAAATCGTGCTGACTAGTAGTACGATATTTAACAACAAGGGGTGGTGATGGACAGAGTTTCTGAATTAAGCAGAATACTCTCACCCAGTCAAGAGATCAGGGCTAGATCCAACACCGTTTTTTAGCTCACTGCACCATCCCAGCTCAGAACCTGGCTATATGCAAAGTTCCCATGATGCACTGGGCCAGGGACAGACTGATTTGCATATAGCCAGGTTCTGAGCTGGGATGGTGCAGTGAGATAAATAATGGTGATGGATCAAGCCCTGATCTTTGGACTGGGTAAGAGTGGTCTGCTTAATTCAGACACTCTGTTCATCACCACCCCTTTTTCTGAATCGTTTTTGGCCACTATAGGTGTGGCAGGGTATACTCAGACATGAGTCCCTTTCTCACTGCACCATCAGGATTCAAGCAAGCCGGGCCGAAGAAGGCTGAAATGCCAGAAACCGACCCTACTCTGCTCACGGCGCTCAGCTGATCACTAGCTGGCGCGCTCTCTCCTCGTCTCAAAAGCGGCCGCCATCAGAGCCGGCGTGCGCGCTGACCACGCCCCCTAGAGGCCACACCCCCTTACCACGCCCCCTAGAGGCCTGGCCACGCCCCCTTACCCCCGGGATAAATGTGCATCTGGAGGAAGCGCAGCGGACGAGCGCAGCGGGAGCGCCGTTTGCGCGCCGAAGGCGCGCCTAAGGCAAGCCCGTCTGCGCCCGTCATCGCCAAGACATCGCCTCTCGCCAGTCCCCCTGCACAAAATCCCACACCTCGAATCAGCTATGATAGAGACCGGCTCCTTGCTCTAAACGCCAAAACGAGATGCAACAAGCTCGACGGCTTACTCGGACGAACTACGCTTCAGTGTGAAGCCTGTAATTTTGTTACGCCCCTACCCAGCCTGGTAAGTGCTACAGCAGCGATACCTAAGCTGCCCTCCCTCCGGGTTCTGCAATTGAATGTGAGATCCCTTGCAAAGCACCATGCAGAAGTCAACACTCTCATTATGGAAGAAAATCCAGACATTCTATTTATATGTGAAACCTGGCTCCATAACGACCAAACCAACATTTTAAATCTCACGCTGCCCAACGGCTTCTCTATGAAACTGGTCAATAGAGACTCTAGAGGCGGCGGAATAGCCGCTATATACCGAACCGAATACAACTGTTCCTTCACCAAGGAGGAAATCTGGGGCTGCGAATGCGCACGCTTCAAGATTGCCACTTGCCCGCAATTCACTCTCTCTGGCCTCTACATCTACCGGCCTCCTGGTCCCTCCGCCAGATTTATTGAGGAACTCTTGGAACTCGCGCATACTTTGGCAGTCTCCTCCCCCAACTTCACCATCTTGGGTGATCTCAATCTTCACTTTGACTCCACCACCGACCCCACAATCAAAAACCTGCTAGCCGACATCACGGCCTTGCAGCTAACCCCTTTGGTTCACTCCCCCACTCACACTGCGGGGCACATACTGGATCCCGTGTTCTCTAATTTATCAGACATCACGGTTGACCCCCCTAAACCCATGGGCTGGACTGATCACTTTCTTGTTAAAATAAGTGTTCTGACAAAAAAACTGCCCCCAAAAGCCAAGACTAACTCCAGTCACAAACGACCATGGCACAAACTCATCTCCAGTGACCTCATCAACCACCTAGGAGAATTCCACCTCCCCGATGACAATAGGGACATTAATACAGTCTATGCCGCCTTCCACGAATGGATTGTCACAGGGCTTGATGCCTTAATTCCACATAAATGGACAAAAACCCGCAGTACCCCATCTAACCCATGGTACAATGACTCACTTAAAAAGTTACGGAAAGAGTGCAAAAAAGCCGAACGCGTGTGGAGGAAAGAATACTTAGACGCTAACAAAACCCTCTATCTATCTAAACTCCGCACCTACCACAAGGCGATTCGCACTACCCGAGCCTCCTTCTACGCTAAGGAAATCGAACGCAGCTCCAACCCCACCAAAACCATCTTCAGCTTAGTCCAAAATCTCCAAAAAACTCCCAATCCAGGCACCTGCATCACCTCCCTGAAACAATGCGAGGACCTAGCCACCTTTTTTACTGAAAAGGTCAGGAAGATCTACGCGTCCTTTCCACAAGACGATGCTACGCCCATTTACACCCCCCAATCGATGGCGGAGACTTCTAAACTGCTAAGAATACCCGACGTATCCATCGACGACCTCTCTAAACTATGCAGACAGGTCAAGTCTGGCTCCCCTGCAGACCCCATGCGTCCGTCCAAATTCTTGGAATCTCTTGACTTCTTTCTCCCCTCGCTTGCCAAACTACTCAATCTCTCCTTTTCCTCAGCGGTGGTCCCCTCCTGCTGGAAATCTGCGTGGGTCTCGCCCATCATCAAAAAACCCACACTGGACCCCACTAAACCAGAAAACTTCCGGCCCATTTCCCTGCTCCCCTGGACGTCAAAACTGGCTGAAGCTCATGTCAACAAAATACTATCCTACCACATGCAGCAAAACCATGTCCTGGACCCTTCCCAAAACGGCTTCAGGCCAGGTCACAGCACTGAGTCGGCTCTGCTGACCACTACGGAGCACCTTCGAGGCATCCTAGACGCCGGTCAAAGCGCCGCGCTGATCCTGCTGGATCTCAGCGCGGCCTTTGACACGGTCTCACACAACATCCTGCTGAAACGACTCGAAGCCGTTGGGATTGGCGAATCAGCCCATGAATGGTTCCAGTCCTTCTTAGAAGACAGGTCCTTTCAAGTTTCAGCCCCCCCCTACATCTCTCAACCCCAATCCATCCGGCAAGGGGTCCCCCAAGGATCGGCGTCAGCCCATCCCTTTTCAACTTATACGTTCAGCCTCTCGCATTGGTAGCAAAAGAGTGGGATCTCACGCTGGTATCCTACGCTGATGACACTCAGCTGGTCATCACACTCTCAGAAGGTCCCTCACCTTCAGCAACCAAATTCAGAGAGGGCCTCGCGGCAGTCGCACAGTGGATGACACTCAACTGCCTTCAGCTTAACGCCGGAAAAACGGAGGTCCTCCTCCTGGGAAAAAACCCCTCCCTCTGGAACCATCACTGGTGGCCCTCTGTGCTTGGCCCCACCCCCGTGCCAAAAGAAGTCGTCAAAAACCTTGGTGTCTGGCTCGACCCCTCACTTAGCTTTCAGTCCCACACCAAGAAAGTGGCATCCACGTGTGTGGGTCTCATGAGGAGCCTTTACCCCATACTCGGATTTTTTGACGCGAAGACCCGCCAACTCATTATGCAAGCCATGATTCTTGCCCGGCTGGACTACGCTAATGTCCTGCTCTTGGGGGCAAACAAAGCTGAACTAGCAAGACTGCAGCGAATCCAGAACTCGGCCGCCAGAGCAGTGGTAGGGCTCCCACGCAGGTGCTCTGCCAGAGTCACCATTCGAAATTTGCACTGGCTGCCAATCGAATCACGGATCCAATTCAAAACACTGACTATGGCATTTAAAATCCTCAAGTCGGACTGCCCTGAACTCCTGCGCCCACTCCTGGTACCATACACGCCCCAGCGCAACCTGCGCTCTCTGGGACAACACCTCGTGATGGTCCCCCGCACTAAGCTCTGCAGACAGGGTGGACGCTCCTTTAAGGTCCTAGGAGCTAAGCTTTGGAACTCCCTACCTCCGCACATCCGCGCCCTTTCCAATCTGATTGCTTTCCGAAAAGCACTCAAAACCCATCTTTTCACTGTCATCTAATCCTTAACAAATAAATAACATTAACATTAACATTAACATTGTCTCTTTTCTGGTGAAGAATTGGCTTGGTAGTTTAGTCTGCCCTGTTCCCATGATGCACTGGGCCAGGGACAGACTGATTTGCATATAGCCAGGTTCTGAGCTGGGATGGTGCAGTGAGATAAATAACGGTGATGGATCAAGCCCTGATCTTTGGACTGGGTAAGAGTGGTCTGCTTAATTCAGACACTCTGTTCATCACCACCCCTTTTTCTGAATCGTTTTTGGCCACTATAGGTGTGGCAGGGTATACTCAGACATGAGTCCCTTTCTCACTGCACCATCAGGATTCAAGCAAGCCGGGCCGAAGAAGGCTGAAATGCCAGAAACCGGTCCCCGGTAGCTTGTCTCCTTTCTGGTGAAGAATTGGCTTGGTAGTTTAGTCTGCCCTGTTCCCATGATGCACTGGGCCAGGGACAGACTGATTTGCATATAGCCAGGTTCTGAGCTGGGATGGTGCAGTGAGATAAATAACGGTGATGGATCAAGCCCTGATCTTTGGACTGGGTAAGAGTGGTCTGCTTAATTCAGACACTCTGTTCATCACCACCCCTTTTCTGAATCGTTTTTGGCCACTATAGGTGTGGCAGGGTATACTCAGACATGAGTCCCTTTCTCACTGCACCATCAGGATTCAAGCAAGCCGGGCCGAAGAAGGCTGAAATGCCAGAAACCGGTCCCCGGTAGCTTGTCTCCTTTCTGGTGAAGAATTGGCTTGGTAGTTTAGTCTGCCCTGTTCCCATGATGCACTGGGCCAGGGACAGACTGATTTGCATATAGCCAGGTTCTGAGCTGGGATGGTGCAGTGAGATAAATAACGGTGATGTATCAAGCCCTGATCTTTGGACTGGGTAAGAGTGGTCTGCTTAATTCAGACACTCTGTTCATCACCACCCCTTTTTCTGAATCGTTTTTGGCCACTATAGGTGTGGTAGGGTATACTCAGACATGAGTCCCTTTCTCACTGCACCATCAGGATTCAAGCAAGCCAGGCCGAAGAAGGCTGAAATGCCAGAAACCGGTCCCCGGTAGCTTGTCTCCTTTCTGGTGAAGAATTGGCTTGGTAGTTTTGTCTGCCCTGTTCCCATGATGCACTAGGCCAGGGACAGACTGATTTGCATTTAGCCAGGTTCAGAGCTGGGAGGGTGCAGTGAGATAAATAACGGTGATGGATCAAGCCCTGATCTTTGGACTGGGTGAGAGTGGTCTGCTTAATTCAGAAACTCTGTTCATCACCACCCCTTTTTCTGAATCGACTAGTAGTACGAGGCGGATAAGATTGCTGGAGAAGGACTTTATTTTTCAATTCTTTAGTCTTTTTATCTGCCTTCTCTAGCTCATCTTTGCGTCTATTCTCATAGTACTGGGCTGTGGCTAGTATCTGCTGACGTGGAAACAGCCCAAGCACTCTCAGAATCCTTCAACTTGTTGCATAATTCAGGAAGTAGATTATGTACAAATTTGTCGACAAACAATCTCTGGCCACCCTCAGTAGCCATATCCTGACCACTATGATCGACGTAAGTCTCTTCGAACCGCGTGAAAAAGTCAGACACATTCTCATCTTTCTTCTGTTTGCATGCAGACAACTTGTCCCAATTCACACGTAATTCGGGCATCAGAGTCTTCATATACGTTATAATTCTACCAGGAAGTTCCGCTACTAAAGGCTCGGGCTTAGAGCCACCAACTTGTCTCGCATCAGCAGTAGCAATATTAACCCATGTATCACCTAACTCTTGGTCATGATCTGCATGACAAATCTTTCCCCATAAAGGCTGTGGAACAACATTTCCAAATAACATGTCTATGTCGGCTAAATTCATGATACAGGAGCTTGCAGTCTGTGAGAATTCCTTATAATACCCTGCAGTATTTTTACGGGGATCAGGTAATGTCTGTTTGAGCGCTAAAACCTCAGATCTTTTCCAAGGAACATGTACCCATACACGCTGAAAATGCGGCGGAATGGCTGGATTCGCATTTGCATCACCTTCCCTCCAAACTGGGGGAACCTCTCTCATGGGATACTGTCGCGCCTTTTTCCTACCTGGCATGTCATGCTCAGACGGTGATCGAGAATTGCTTCCCTTACTCCTATAAGACAATAACATCTCAATCGCTTGTTCAACGTCGGCACTCACGATCATACCTTTTCCGAACTTGAACCGCATACGGAATAATTTAGACATGTCGTACTTTGGATCATTTCCCTCCAAATCTTCACAGAGGAAGATACACATTTGTTCAAAAACATATCTCTGTGTAGATGCTTCCCACTGACGGAAGACATCCATGACGGACTGAACGTCATACTTTACAGTGTTGGTAACTCAGTTACGCGCTAACTCATTCAGTACTTCTCTCTCTTGATAGTCAGGCAGTCGACTCCGCAACAGTCTACGTTCTGTTATAGGTGTCGTATTAGGCGACCCAAAGAAAGGTGAGAAAAGACCAGTGACAGTGTTTGCTACTCTCTGTCGAACAGAAGGAGAAGTTGACGGAAGGGTAGAAACGTCAGAAAAGACAGGCTGATGTAGAGCAGAAGTGGAGGCAGTAGCAGAGGCAGTATTAGGATAAGCAGTTGGAGCAGTAGGCGAAGTCGTAGAAAAAGTGGATGGAGTATGTAGCAAAGGCGGCGGACCTTGAGAGGGCTGCGCCGGAGGCGTAGAAACCAGCTGAAGAGGAGCTGGTCGTTGTGGAGGAACTGGTGTTTGTGTGGCGGGGCGTTGTATAACAAAGCGTTGCGGGGGTGCAGTAGCATTTTGTGCATAGGGGGGTGGCGAACTTAACAAATGCGACATTAGGGGATCTTTTTCAAGCTCTTTTGCTGCTTCCTGCTGAAGATGCGGCAAAACTGGGTAGCATTTATCTATTACCATTTTACGTTGCCTGTGCAACTGCTCACTCATCTGTTCTTCTTCATTGTCTTTATACTGCATAGCAGCTTGCATTATCGAGATACCCCTTTCTCTCTTATTTTTCTTCGCTAATTTAATTTCTTTTTGTTTGGCCTCCTTACGCCATAGGCGAAAGGAGTTCAACATCGCCGGCCGGGCTTTCTTCTTAAAAAGTTTAACTTCTAGATTATCCAGGATTTCCGTATCAAAGCTACCATATTGGGGCCATTTTAAAACACCATCTTTTCTGGTGTATTTGATCCACACTTCATTGTATGTGATAGGGCCTACTCCATGTTTCACATATAATTCATATGTCGGAGTTCCAATCGGAGGAACCGGACACGAGTCCTCCAATCGGGAGTCCTTACTACAACCAAGACAAAACAAATTTCCAAGTCTGCTAAGACCAGGCATCGTCGCTCTCTAGTCTAGCTTCAAACTTCAAAGGATTATCGATTATGATATTTCTCGTGAATACACGAGTCCTTCGGCTTTGGCGCTTGCAAGTTCCAAATCAAAGCGTATCCGAAGGATACCAAACTAAGAACCAAACTAAGGACTGGGAGACGCTCCACTTATACTTAACTGAAGTATCGATGATCGATGACGTCACTAGAAGACTCGTCTACGGTTTCGCTTTACCAATCGTCAATGGGTCCAAAACAGGGCGATAGTCAGGGCAGCAGTCCTTCGTAGCCATCCGGACGCGGGGAACCTCGCAGCAAAGACCTTCGGAACCACGTCCACATACAGGGGTCGCTAAAGTGGCTGGCCGTCCTCTGGAATTTTCACACGAATCTCCTCACGAACATTTGGCTTGGACCGACACCGCTTGATACCGGCCCGAGTTGGGCGCCAACTGAGGTACCGGGTTTTTAGGGACCCAGCGGTGCCAGGGGAACACCCAAAGACCTCTTGAGTTCTTCCTGTTTTGGCCCACAGAACCACAGAGTCTTCTAGGTGATGTCAAGGATCGAGTTTATTGGCTGCAACCAGTAACAGGTGTCCTAGAAGTACAACAGCGTGAAGCGCATGTAGGTTCTTAGGAGACTGCTCGTTTTTACAGAACCAGTCGTCTCTTTTTATACAAAATATTACCCTTCAGGCAAGAATTCTTAGTTTTTACAGTTTGTCATATAAATACTTCTACTACAAAGAAAAAGCAGAGTCATGATGGCAAGCCCATATTTTCGTTTGTCCAGTTTGTGATAGATTACCCAGCAAGGCCCAGAACTTCCATCAGATATCGATGAACCCTCAATAAAATCGGGCACCTCCTCCGTGTAAAACTAGTCATAAAGAAGAAACAGGGACAGGCGTGTGTGAGATTAGCGTAGCTTGTATGCGATGAACGGTTTATGACATGTTGTGCCTCGATGCTAATCTCGCTCGGCCATTGGGATGAGAACTGCCCGAACAGGTTTGGCTTGAGGCAGTGAAGTCAGCTCGCCCAGGTCACAGAGGAGTCAGCAAAGGTGTACGTGTCCATTCAGATCGACTTCGGCCTGGGTCATTTTGACTATGTAAGGGCAATCACAAGATGGATGCCGCTCACAAAATGGAACCCGAGGGTTCAAGACAGAAACTACGATTTAAGGGTGATTTCGTCACTCAATCATGACGCAAATTCACAGGTATAATGTCTGGATCATTACCGGTCTGCCGATACCAAACTCGTTATGGTACGATTATATTTTCTGACACGAGTATAGTGCTTCGGTACCATACAACAGCAGGGTCCAGAATTTTCAGTACCACACATGTCAAGCATAACTCTTGGATTCATAACTCTGCACATGGGCGGCGTCTCCTCTGAGCCAACGCACGTCTTTTGAAGAAGCTGGACTGTATTTTGCCGGTGAGTGGGGGGGCACTTTTATTTGTGTTTCTTGTGCACTCACGATGCAATTTGATTCATGGCAGTTGAACCGCTGCATTTTAAACATGTCACGAGCCTCTCTACAGGCACACCGTTACCGGTCACAGTCTTACCGGTCTCGTGATGCCTCCATCTTCTCTGACGTCCCGGCATTTCTGGATTCCAGCTGCCTATCAACGGGTTAGTGCACAAACGTGCCTTGAGCCACCCGGCGCCGCGTCAAGTCGTGCCACCATTTTGTGTTTATTGTACAATGCCTCAGATTGCCGGTCATGTTTGTTGTACTTGGTTCTGTTTGGCGATCACGGAAAAGACGTTTTGCCAAACGCTGGGCTGTCTGCCTTCCGAGCCGCACGAGTTTGGCCAGCATGGTCAGTGTTACATTTTCTTCAAGATGCGGACAGTTTTGGCAATGTATCTGTTGGAGAGGGAGCGGAGCACTGGAACTCTCGACTTTTCTTCAGATATCACATCTCCTAGACTGCCTGATACTTCTTATGTGTGGCAAGATTCAGCGTTAACTGCGGACAGCTGGATGCAGACCTCGGGTGAGAGACCGCTCACCGGTGCACAAATCTTTTATTTATTTCTTTTGAAGTGCTTAGCATTGTTTTGACTGCGCGCTGGTTTGGGCATAATCTTTTCTTTGGGTTGCATTATCTTTGTGGAGATTTATGGTGTGTTTGCCCTATTGTGTGTATTTGAGCTTTGTACTGCTTTTACAGCTACAAATGAAAATATGCTTAAATCACATTTTAGACTGCTTCCTATTTCACTTGGGCTGAGCATTCAGACACAGAATGAAATAAACCGCAGCTTAGATTGCCGAACATTTTTGCACAGCCAATTCATGGTTAATGTAACCATCAGAAACTCCTCATACTTTCAATTGATATAAATGAGAAATAATGCAATGTGACCCACATGCTTCTATTTTTTGTGGTTTATAAACATATTAATTTCTATCAGACTTTCACATTAAATAGTGAATCGGTTAAGTGTTGGAAGTGTAAAAAATGGGGATTCAATTAATTCTTCATGTCAATGCTTTTCAAAGAAAATAGCCACCAAACAATATAAAGTGGACTGTAAGTAGCTTCATTTGCTTCTAAAAAAAGGAAAAAAGGTTACATACAATTAAAAAGGTCATTGCATTCAGGCATTATGGTTTCTGATGGGTATGCTTCTTTAAAATCACTATCCTCTGTGTTGCTAGATAGGATACAATTACTGAAGTGTGTTTAATATGCTAAGTGTGTTTTACGGCTGCAGTACCGCCGCCTGTCTACGGGGGCAAACCTGAGCAAAAAAATAAACACACTTGGTGAAACACAGGTCCCCACAAGGCAATTTTTTAAAAAGTTGTAAAAATTGGCACAGATGCTTTTGAAGTCATTTCCAATCATTTAGAAGACATTACCTTGTGGGGACTTGGGTTCAAGTCCCCACAGTGCAATCAAGTCCCCACAGCGTGAGTGTGTTATCATACTCAAGTCCCCACAAGGATAGTAACACAAACCCACACACACACCCGCACACACACACACACCCGCACACACACACACACACCTGCACACACACAACCGCACACACACACACCCGCACACACACACACCCGCACACACACACACCCGCACACACACACACCCGCACACACACACCCGCACACACACACCCGCACACACACACCCGCGCACTCACACAACCGCGCACTCACACAACCGCTCACTCACACAACCGCGCACTCACACAACCGCACACACACACACCCGCACACCCCCCGCACACACACACACAACCGCGCACACACACAACCGCACACACACACAATCACACACACAATCACACAACCACACACACAACCAGACAAACAACCACACACTCAACCACACACTCTTCTATCGGGGGGCCCTGGTGCTGAGCTGGGCTCTTCTATCCGGGGGCCTCTGGGGCTGAGCTGGGCTCTTCTATCCGGGGGCCTCTGGGGCTGAGCTGGGCTCTTCTATCGATGGGCCCTGGTGCTGAGCTGGGCTCTTCTATCCGTGGGCCTCTGGGGCTCAGCTGGGCTCTTCTAACCTGGGGCCCCTGGGGCTGAGCTGGGCTCTTCTATCTGGGGGCTCCTGGGGCTGAGCTGTGCTCTTCTATCCGGGCCCCTGGGACTGAGCTGGTCTATTCTATCCGGTGGCTCCTGGGGAGGGCTGGGCTCTTCTATCCGGAGCTGAGCTGGGCTCTACTATCCAGGCCCCCAGGGGCTAAGCTATACTCTTCTATCCGGGGCCCCTGGGGCTGAGCTGTGCTCTTCTATCGGAGGCCCCTTTGGCTGAGCAAGTCTATTCTATCTGGGGGCCCTGGAGCTGAACTGGGCCCTTCTATCCGGGGGCCTCAGGGGCTGAGCAGGGCTATTCTATCTGGGGCCCCTGGGGCTGAGCGGGGCTCTTTTATCCGCGGGTCCCTGGGGCTCAGCTGGGCTCTTCTATCTGGGGGCCCTGGTGCAGAGCTGGGATCTTCTATCCTGGGGCCTCTGGGGCTGACCTGGGCTCTTCTATCCGGGGGCCCCTCGGGCTGAGCTGGGCTCTTCTATGCGGGGGTCCCTGGGGCTGAGCTGGGCTCTTCTATCGGGGGCCCTCGTGCTGAGATGGGCTCTTCTATCCGGGGGCCTCTGGGGCTGAGCTGGGCTCTTCTATGCGGGGGTCCCTGGGGCTGAGCTGGGCTCTTCTATCTGGGGGCTCCTGGGGCTGAGCTGTGCTCTTCTATCCGGGGCCCCTGGGACTGAGCTGGTCTATTCTATCCGGTGGCTCCTGGGGAGGGCTGGGCTCTTCTATCCGGAGCTGAGCTGGGCTTTCTATCCAGAGCCCCTGGGCTCTTCTATCCAGGGCCCCTGGGGCTAAGCTATACTTTTCTATCCGGGGCCCCTGGGGCTGAGCTGGGCTCTTCTATCTGGGGGCCTCTGGGGGGCTGGGCTCTTCTATCTGGGGGCCCTGGTGCTGAGCTGGACTCTTCTATCTGGGGGGCTCTGGGGCTGAGCTGCGCTCTTCTATCCGGGGGCCCCTGGGACTGAGCTGGTCTATTCTATCCGGGGGCCCCTGGGGAAGGGCTGGGCTCTTCTATCCGGGGGCCTCAGGGGCTGAGCTGGGTTTTTCAATCTTGGGCCCCTGATGCTGAGCGAGGCTCTTTTATCCGGTGCCCCTGCGGCTGAGCTGGGCTTTTCAATCCGGGGCCTCTGGGCTGAGCTGGGATCTTCTATCCGGGGGCCCCTGGGGAGGGATGGGCTCTTCTATCCGGGGGACCCTGGGGCTGAGCTGTGCTCTTCTATCCGGGGCCCCTTGGGCGGAGCTAGTCTATTCTATCTGGGGGCCCTGGAGCTGAGCTGGGCACTTCTATCCGGGGGCCTCAGGCACTGAGCAGGGCTTTTCTTTCTGGGGCCCCTGGGGCTGAGCGGGGCTCTTTTATCCGCGGGCCCCTTGGCCTGAGCTGGGCTCTTCTATCTGGGGCCCCTGGGGCCCCTAAGGCCCTTCTATCTGGGGGCCTTAGGGGCTGAGCAGGGCTTTTCTACCTGGGGCCCCTGGGGCTGAGCGGGGCTCTTTTATCCGCGGGCCCCTGGGGCTGAGCGGGGCTCTTATATCTGGGGGCCCTGGTGCAGAGCTGGGATCTTCTATCCTGGGGCCTCTCGGGCTGAACTGGGCTCTTCTATCTGGGGGGCCCCTGGGACTGAGCTGGGCTCTTCTATCTGGAGGCCCCTGGGGCTGAGCTGGGCTCTTCTATCCGGTGGCCCCTGGGACTGAGCTGGGCTCTTCTATCTGGGGGCCCCTGGGGCTGAGCTGGGCTCTTCTATCTGGGGGGCCTGATTCTGAGCTGGGCCCTTCTATCCGGGGGCCTCAGGGGCTGAGCTGGGTTTTTCAATCTGGGGCCCCTGATGCTGAGCGAGGCTCTTTTATCCGGTGCCCCTGGGGCTGAGCTGGGCTTTTCAATCCGGGGTCCCTGGGCTGAGCTGGGATCTTCTATCCGGGGGCCCTGGGGCTGAGTTGGGCTCTTCTATTCAGGGGGCCCCTGGGCTGAGCTGGGATCTTCTATCCGGGGGCCCTGGGGCTGAGTTGGGCCCCTGGGGCTAAGCTGGGCTCTATCTGGGGGCCCCTGGGGCTGAGCTGGGCTCTTCTATTCGGGGGCCCCTGGGGGCTGAGCTGGGCTTTTCTATCTGGGGCCTCTGGGGCTGAGCTGGCTCTTCTATCGGGGGCCCCTGGGGCCAAACTGGGCACTTCTATCCAGGGCCCCTGGGGCTGAGCTGGGCCTTTCTATCCGGGACCACTGGGGCTGAGCTGGACCCTTCAATCCGGGGCCCCTGGGGCTGAGCTGGACCCTTCAATATGGGGCCCCTGGGGCTGAGCTGGGCTCTTCAATCCGGGGGCCTCTGGCGCTGAGCTGGACTCTTCTATCCGGGGGCCCTGGGGAAGTTTGCTGCCTGCCCTGGGGGTGTTTGTGGGCATAATTTGTGTTGAAGAGGGGATCTGTGCACTGCATCCTACTGCACTATGAATAATCTGTGCACGCTGCACTGCATCTGACGGCACTATGAGTAATCTCTGCACAACATCCCTCTGCACAATGGAAATCACTGCATTGTGCACTGCATTTTACTGCATGAGGAATATGTGCTGCTGCACTGCATCTTTACAACACTGAAGAATCTTTGCACTCTACACTGCATCTCACTGCAATGTGAGAAATCTGTCCACGCAGCACTGCATCATACAACACTGTGAGAAATCTCTGCACGCTGCACTGTATATACTGCACTCTGAGCAGTCTGTACATGCTGCACTGCATCTTACTGCACTATGACAAGTCTATGTCTGTGCACTGAACTGTGAAATCTGTGCACACTGCACTGTATATACTGCACTATGAACAGTCTGTACATGCTGCACTGCATCTTACTGCACTATGACAAGTCTATGTCTGTGCACTACACTGTGTGAAATCTGTGCACGCTGCACTGTATATACTGCACTATGAGCAGTATGTACATGCTGCACTGCATCTTACTGCACTATGAATTATCTATGCACACTGCATTGTTTCTTACTGTACTGTGAGGATTATATGCACACCTCATCTTACTACACTGTGAGAAATATGTGCACACTGCATCTTACTACTATAAGAAATCTGTGCACACGTCACTGCATCTTACAGCACCATGAATAAATTGTGCACACTGTACTGCATCTTACAGCACTATGAGAAGAGTGTGCCACTGCACTGTGAGAAATCTGTGCACACTGCATTGCATTGTACTGCAATGAGTAATCTATGCACACTCCACTGCAGTTTAGTGTTCTATGAGAAATCTGTGCACACTGTGCTGCGTCTTATGTTATGTTATGTTATAAGAGATTTATAACGCGCACAACTATCCTGGCGTGATATTCCACTCTAAGAAATCTGTTCACACTGCACTGTAACGTAGTACACTCTGAGAAACCTGTGAACGCTTCACCGCCTCTTACTGCACTATGAGGAATCTGTGCACACCACAGTTCACCTTACAGCACTATGAGGAATTCGGAGTACTGCAATGCTATTTACTGCACTGTGAGAAATCTGTGCACACTGCACTGCATCTGACTGCATTATGAGGATTCTGTGCAGTGCACTGCATCTTATTGCACTATGACAAGTTTATGTCAGTGCACTGCACTGTATCTAACTGCACTGTGTGAAATCTGTGCACACTGCACTGCACCTTGCTGCACTATAAGGAATCGGTGTCACTGCACTTCGTCTTACCGCCCTATGAGAAATCACTGAAGGAGGTGGACTGAGCTGGGTTCATCTACCTGGGGACCTCTGGGAGGGTGAAGGGGCTTTCCTTCCGGCCCTGGGGACTTTTGTGGTCATTACGTGTGTTTAAGGGTGAATCTGTGCAGACTCCTCTGCCTTTGACTATTTTGTGCAGGGTGTTTAGAGCCCATCTGTGGTCTGCAAACGGAATCCCTTTTTACTACAGTCCGAGTGGTGTTTAAAAAAGAGAAAATCTGGGCACGCTGCACCGCTCTTTACTCTTCACTGAGAAAAAACTGTCCATACTGCATGTCCTTCTGCTACACTTAGGGGCACACAGCGCAGCCCAGCAAGTCACCTAGCTGCACTGCATGATAGGGAAAGGGCAGGAATGTGCTGTATCTATTTGAGTGAGTGGATTTGTGAGTGGCTCTTTGGATGAGTCACTGGTTGTGTGAGTATTGGTATGGGTCTGTGAATGGGTATGTGAGAGGTTATGTGGGGTTGGGATTGGGTCTATGATAGGTTCTATGGGGGTAGGAGTGGGTGTGTGAGGGGTTCTGTGGATGTTGTCATTGGCGATGACACTGACCATGTCATGAGTGATGCAATATGTGAGGTCATAAGCTGTGCATTGCAGAGGCATAAGTTATAGTTAGCTCAGGTAACTATACCAGCTAAATGTCTATGTTTTGACACAGTGAAATCTGAACCTAACTCTAACGTCCCTGTAACCTGTAGTTTTTTCAGTGAATATATATATGTATACTCCACATGTATTCTGCCTTGCCTGTCACTCCTGAGAAAACAGCCACACCAACGCAGTAGTATTTTATCACTGGTATTTATTTGTTAAACGAAACTGGCGCGTTTCGATCTGACAAACTTTTTCACATAACCCGTTTTTCTCTATGTTCATTGCATTTATACAACGTGCAAAAACGTGTTCAAGTTAAAATGTAATGTAATGGTGTTTTATAGAGCGAACTTCTGCCCTGAGGTCTCGTAGCGCTTAGGACGGGTGAGGAGAGGCGACTGTCAGAAAGTACGCGTTTTGCAGCGTGAATCTTTCTGGATTCACTATGCTGTGCATTATTCCGCGATCTGGTTGTTGGGTCCGGATTCGTAGTCTTTTTTCTTTCTTTTTTTTTTGTATCCCAGGTGGGCGTCAACGTCTCACCATTTGGTGCACCTTTGTGACGTCGGCACGCTTCCTGCGGAAGCTCCCACCCTTGGGCGCCATCTTCTGATTCTTTTTTCCGCCGTTGGGTCTGGATCGTCGCACGAGGCTCCAGAGAGTTTTGGAGGAGAAAAGGCGAAAATAGGTCTATTTTCAAGGAAAAGTTCAAGAAGTTGGAGAAGAAGACTTCCAGAGGCTGGACGACGAAGGAGGAGAAGAACCTCGAGAACTTCGACGCCCGAAGGAGAACGCGCACTCAGGGAGCCCCCTGAGCGCTCACATGGACAGCACACCGTTCAAGTTCTGCCGTAATTGCCACCACACGTACGCTCAGAAGGACCAGCATCCATTCTGCATCCTCTGCCTGCCGCTCGACCACGGGAGTGCGGATTGCAACGCCTGCTCAGTCTTCACGCCGAAGACCCTGAGAGTGAGACAGAGACAGAGGGTGGCTCACCACACGATGCAAGGAAAAGGCTCCACACCGACCCTGTACGAGCTGGGAGCGTCCTCCGATGACGAGGAGAACATCGTTTAAGGCCCAGATGACTTCACGGTCGCAGAGACCGATAGGAAAACATCAAAGAAGGTAGGAGAGTCTACGACCCCTATACCCCAAGCAGGGCCTCGAAAACCTGAGGTGGACTCTCGAAAATCAGAGCCCAAGACCTCGAAAGGAACACCGGCGCCGATTTCGACGTCTGAAGCTGCATCCTCCGAAAAGCCCAGCGGATCCTTCGAGAAGGACTCCCAGACGGCGAAGACCGGCGAAAAGCCAAGGTCGTCGAAGCAGATCCTCGAGAAGGGATCCTCGACTGCGAAGCAGGTCCTCGAGAAAGGATCCTCGATTCCGAGCGAGAAGGCTCCGAAATCGCTCTCGACGTCGTAGAGGCCAGCCGAAAAGCTCAACGCCGAGCAGGCGGCAGAAATGGAGAAGAAAAGGGGAAGGCTTGAGGCCGAGATGGAGAACATGCTCCAGAGGAAAAGAGACTTCGATGAAAAGATGAAAAACTACACTATTCCCCCCCGAAGCCCGCGACAGTCGTCGCCGAGGTGGAGACACAGGAGGAGTTCGACGCAGAAGAGCCGCCAAAAACTCCAGAACCCTCGGAGGAGAGAGAGGAAGAAGACTTCTATTTCACGGAGGGTGACGATGGTGACCTCCGCGAGAGTTACTACTCCGAATCCTCGACGACACATGACGAGGATTGGCAGGACCTCGGCACTGAAAGCCCAGAGGAAGCTGTGGAGACATACCCTTCGAGGCCTTCGCCGCCTGATGACATCGGGGCCTACTATGAGGTTGTAAAGAAGGCTGCAGCAGCCTATGGATTCAAATTAGAGGAGGAACAGGCCAAGGCAGACTTCCTGTTGGAGACTTTGCTCCCCTCACAGACAAAGAGTCATTTCCTGCCCATGCTGAAGAGTATCACGGCACAGGGGAATGAGGCCTTCAAGGAACCAGCTACCTGCAGGTCAGTCACGCCAAGGACGGAGAAGAAATACAAATTCTCTTCCCAAGACCCCCCTTACATCCAGGGCACTGTTTCTGCAGACTCCATCATAGCAGCAACGGCCAGAAGAAGGGCCAATGTGCCGACAACATCGGGGCCACCACCTGACAAGGAAAGCAGGAAGATGGACCTCACTGGCAGAAAGGTGGAGAGAAATGCAGCTATGCATTGGAGGATGGCAAACTCAAATGCACTCCTAAACAGACACCAGTACCAACATTGGGAGGAAATGAGTCAGTTGCTCAAGCACCTTCCGGAAGAATACAGGCAAATGGCAGCCCACCTCGTGGAAGGGGGGGAAGAACATCGCAAACTCATGCCTGAAGACGGCCCTAGACGGGGCAGAGACATCAAGCAGGTTTATGGCCATAGGGATTACCGAAAGAAGGCAAGCTTGGCTCAGAATTTCGGCGTTCAAGGCAGAGGTCCAGAATAACATCCTGAACACCCCTTTCAATGGGGAGACGCTGTTTGGGGCCACAGTGGATGATAAACTCACCCAGCTGAAGTAGGACAATGAAACAGCAAAGTCTATGGGGGCCCTACAATTCAGGGGGATGCGAAGGGGCACCCCTACAAGGAGACCGAGTGGAAGAGGTGGAAACCAGCAAGGTCATTCGCACCAGACGTACCACCAGGGTCAGCAAGGTGATAACCAGGGGCACCAGGGCCACCGGAAGCAAAACTGGAACGCCCAGAACAGGGGCCAGTCCTATCGTGGGAGAGGAAACGGACGGGCCAGAGACGAAGGGGCGATGATCAACCACCACAAAAGTGACTTCACAAAGATAAGGGCGCTCACCCACCCAAGCCCTCTGGGGGGAGAGCACGGAAGCCCAGAGAGGAGAGGGTTACACGGACTGGACTCAAGGGAACACGCAACTCCAGTAGGAGGAAGGTTGAGATTCTTTCTCCAGGAGTGGAGAAAAATTACCCCAGACAAGTGGATACTGAACATTATACAGTACGGATACTGCATCGAGTTGGAGAAAAGACCACCGAGCAGAAAACCAAAGAAAAGAAATCACAAGGGCAGGGAGCTGCAGTTGCTCCAAGAGGAAGCTCGAGAACTCCTCCTCAAAGAGGCCATAGAGCCAGTCCCACCCAAGGAACGGAACAAGGGAGTGTACTCAAATTACTTCCTAGTGCCAAAGGTCGACGAAAGCCTAAGACCCATCCTGGACCTACGGTTCCTAAACAAATATGTAAGGACACAAAGGTTCACTTCCCTACTAGAGGTCAGCCCACAAATAAAGGCCGGGGACTTCTTGTCCACCATAGACCTCAAAGATGCGTACCTGCACATCTCCAGGAACAGGAAACACAAGCACATGCCAAGATTCAAGGTGAATGAAGATCACTATCAGTTCTCAACCCTAGCTTTCAGACTAAAGTCAGCACCAAGGGTCTTTACAAAATGCCTCGCAGCAGTGGCTGCACACCTACGAAGAGAGAGGATACACGTGTACCCCTACCTAGACGACTGGCTCGTAAAGGCAAGCTCTTACACTAGGTGCAAAGATCATGCAGAGAAAGTCACAAGAACGCTCACAAACCTGGGTTTCTCCATACACTGCGGAAAGTGCTCCTTGAACCCAGAGCAGGTGAAGATCTTCCAGGGAGCTCAGATTTATTTATTTTATTTATTTTGAAAGTTTTATATAGCGCGAACAAGATCTTTGCAGATATCAGAGCGCTTTACAAGGAGAAGGGGTGATAGCATAATAGTGGGCAATAGTTGAGGTAGTTAGGTACAAGGTGCATAGTTACATAGGTAGGTCAAATACAAAAAGTAGGTAATAGTAAAGGTAGTGTAGGTACAATGTGCATAGTCAAACAGGTACGTCAATAATATGAAAGTACAAAGAGAGGGAGCATATACTTGCTTAAGCGTGCTTAAAATGCTTTTGGAGATAGCATAATATCAACACTATCGAATGCAGAGTGACGCCTAGCGAGAAGAGAACACTCAGCCTACTGAGGGAGAAACGCCACTACCAGAAGGGGCAAGCTCTGACAGTGAGAACAGTGAGCAAGATCTTGGGGATGATGGCGTCATGCATACACCTGGTCCCCAATGTACGCCTGCAGATGAGACCACTACAAGAGTGGCTGCAACAGCAATGGTCACAAGCGGAAGGAAGTTGGGAAGATCTAGTGGTTGTAACACACAAGGTGCAGGAAGAGATGAAGTGGTGGACGAAGGAGAAAATAACAATGGGGAAGCCTCTAGCACCACCGGACCCAACAGTGACCATCACCACAGACGCATCCCAGAAAGTATGGGGCGGACACATGAGCAGGCTCAGAGTGAGGGGTCTGTGGAACCCAGGGAATGCAGTCAAGCACATCAACTACCTGGAACTGAAAACAGTGTTGCTGGCCCTCAAGGCCTTTCAGAAACACCTGTACAACCGAAGGGTGATGATACAGACAGACAACACCACAACGATGTTTTACATCAACAAGTAAGGAGGGACAAAGTAATTTCCTCTGTCAAGGTTGGCCCAAGAAATCTGGAGATGGGCGATCCCACTCAAGATAGACCTGCTAGCCATACACCTGCCGGGGAAGGACAATGTGGAAGCGGATTGGCTAAGCAGGCAGACGTCAGTATCCCACGAATGGGAGCTGAACAGTCAAGAGACAGAGAAACTGTTCAGGAGATGGGGCACGCCAACAATAGACCTGTTTGCAACACGCCAGAACGCGAAAGGCCAACACTTTGCATCGAGGGAACCAGAACCGCTATCCCAGGGGAATGCCTTATGGATAAGTTGGTCAAAAAAATTTGCCTACGCTTTTCCCCCGACGCCACTGATCCCCAGAGTTCTCAACAAGTGCATGTCGAGCAACTTGACACTCATCCTGGTGGCTCCCCAATGGGCCAGACAGACCTGGTACTCGCAGATTATGGAAATGGCGCAGGGTCCAGCACACAAGTTCCCAAAAAGAAGAGACCTTCTCTCCATGGAAAGGGGAGAGGTTCTACACCCAGAACCGGAAAGCCTCAGTCTGTCAGCGTGGCTCCTGAGGACTTAAAGTTCGCACATCTAAAACTACCAGAGAGCACCCTATGGGTGCTGCGAGAGGCAAGGAGGCCCAGCACGCGTAAGTGCTATGGGGAAAAATGGAAGAGGTTCACTCAATGGTGCTCTAAGAAAAAACTGCAGAGAAAACTGACGAGAATCAACGGGGCTTAGATACCTCACGCACCTAATAAAAGCAAAGCTAAGCTCATCCTCACTGAGGGTTCACCTAGCAGCAATTGTGGCATACACAAGCGGGAGACTGGGAGAAGTTTCTTCACATCCCGAGTAGTGAAAGGGTTCTTGGAGGGAGCAAAGAGAATAGCGCCACCCAAAAGGATGCCGCCGCCGGCATGGAACTTAAACGTGGTGCTGACAGAACTCATGAAAGCCCCTTTTGAGCCCATGCATAAAGCATCGCTACAAATGCTGACAATGAAAACAGCCTTTCTAGTAGCAATCGCCTACGCAGAGTGAGCGAGCTGCAAGCACTGACACTACAGGAACCATACATACAGATACACAGTGACAGGGTCGTGATGAGAACAGACCCACACTTCATGCCCAAGGTAGTGTCAAAGTTCCACATGAACCAGAGTATTCAAATACCTAGCTTCTTCCAGAAGCCCACGTCAAACGCCGAGAGGGCGCTCCTCACTCTGGACGCAAGACGGGCAGTAATGCCCTATATAGAAAGGACAAAGGAACACAGGAAGACAAAACAGTTCTTTGTGTTGTTGGACTTGGCCCTTAGGGCTGGTTCCCCCCTAATCTTTTTGCTTTTATTTGTGACCCTGTGTTAGTGATTTTTGGGTCTCTGCACACTTTTCCCTGGGTCCCAGAGTAAAAGTGCGTGCGTGTAGTATGGCTGGCCTGCCCTCCCATAGGAATGCATGGGGAATGTGTGTGTCCCTGGTAGTTCCTGATGCGTGGGGTGTACAGGTTCGAATTTGATATGTGCGAACTCGTGAGAGTGAATGCTTCGCAATGGTGTGTGCGGCATGTATGTGTCTAGTGGGAAAGTGCTACTTCTGGACATTGATATGTGTGCGCAGTGAGGGTGCTGGAGCGTGATTGGCTGGAGCTGGCTGTCATGCCAGGCTCCAGGAAGTCTGGATGGGTCTGCCCGGTGGTGAGTGTGAGATTAGCATGAGTGATGTGTGGGAGGAGTGTACCTGTGTCCTGGATGGGCTGGGTTTTCCCCACACAATGCTGGCTCCGCCCCCCTGTGGTGTCTAACGACCCTAGCCTCCCCAGTGAAAGAAAGGGGTGGTTGGGCCATCAAGGGTACTCCTAAACCAGCTGCGACTGGTTTCTCCCCCACCCAGCACCCTTAGACAAAGGATTTACAGTATAAAAATGGGGCTGTGTCCCCATGAATGTGTTCTCTTCCAGGATCCTGCCTGAGGGGGCTGCTGCTGTTGCTGGGCCAGAGGACCACCACTTGGACTGTCTCCCTGCCTGGAGACCCAGTGAGCTGGCTCTGGGCCCAGCCTTGCCCCCCCTGCCTGCCTAGAAGGACTTTGCCTGGACTTTGCTGGCTTCCAGTGCCTGGAAGTGCTGCTTCTTGACCCCTAGCGCTTGAGAGCGCTTTATTTTGTCCTAGTGCCTGGGAGAGCGGTTCATCGTCTTAGAGCGCTTGGGAGCGCTACTTTAGTGTCCTCAAAGCGCCTGGAAGCGCTGTGCCGTCTTTGGTGCTTGGGAGCGCTCTGTGGGCTTCAGCCGGTGCCCACCTGGCATTTGCCTGTCTATTTTGCCAATTGTTGAAGCCCCTGGCGAGTGCCCACCTAGCCAGGGACCTTGCCGCTATTTTTTTGGTGGCCCCCATAGCGAGAGCCCACCTCGCTGTATAGTTAAAATTACCCTCGGATTGCCACTACAAGACGAGCTTCCCTCCAGGCCGCCGCTCTGCCCAAGGCGACCCGGAAGCACCTTGCGGCCGGCCAATCCTAGCACAACCCCTAGCGGAAGTCCCGCCCCCGCAGCCCCGGGAGAGAAGAAGGTGCGGGCACGAGCACAGAAGCAGTGCAGACACCCGGGGCCTCCGAAAGCTGGGGAGAGCCCCGGGGTCGACTACGAAGGACGTCTTGCCAGCCGGTGTGGGGAGAGAGCGCTTCCCTACCGCCCCGGGAGCAGAGGAGAGTCCCTGCGTCCAGAGTCGGCTGCAGGCAGGACAACGACCGAGAGGTGAGCCCCGCAGCGAGAGAGAGAGTCCTCCGGTGAGTGCGGGGCCGCTTCGGTAGAAAGGGACAGTTGTTAGTTTCTGAGCGCTGAGAGGGCTCCGGGCGCATTTTTCCAGAGCCACGGGAAGCTCTAACGATGGCCGCATTCTTTGACAGAGCCCAGAGAGGCTCGGGGGCCATTGTTGATTTAGAGCCCAGAGAGGCTCCAGAGACTGCCGCATTTTTGTTCGAAAGCCCTAAGAGGGCTCCAGGGGCATTTGTTCATTCTGAGTCCCCGGAGGGGGGACTCCAACGTTGGGGCCGTATCTGAGCCGAGCCCACGAGGCTCACGGAGCCGCATCTGTCCTCGAGTCCAGGAAGGACTCCCGACGACGCCCCAGTTGCTTGCTTGAGCCCAGAGAGGCTCCAGGCGCCCCAAGTGTTCTCGGGCCCCCGTGAGGCACCCCCCCTGCCCAGTGTGGCTGCAAAGGAGGCGTATCTCTTTTGTTTAGAGCCTGCGAGGCTCCAGCGTTGACCCTCCCCATTGTCTGCACCAGTTGCCCAGCACTTTGTGGGCAACTGCCATGTTTAGGCTTGTGTTCTTGGCTGCCTGCGCAGCCTGCCTGACATTGGGACTAAGTGCATTGCAGCCCTTGCGAGGCCAGTTGGCCTATGGACAGTCACAGGTGGTGACTTATGTAAGTTGGCGCAATTGTTCTTTAATACACCGCTGAATGTGTTGTTTAATGCATCATGTGTTTTCCTTCTTTGATACACCTCTGAATTTTTGTAGGCATCATGTGTTTTTCTCCCCTGCACCTTTGAATGTGTTGGTTATACATCATGTGCCTTGTTCCTTGCACCTCTGATTGTATGTTATGCTTCATGTGCTTTACCTTTACACCTCTGAATGGGTAGTTTATTCATCATGTGTGTTGTTGCTTTTACACCTCTGAATGTATTGTGATGCATCATGTGTTTCCTTCCTTAGACCCCTACAGGTATAGCGATGCTTAGGTGGTTTCCTTCTTGCTAGTACAGGTGGTACTAGCGAGGCCCAGGTCCCTTGTGTGATCTCCTAGGATAGTGAGGATTGCATAGGTGGTGCTCAGCTGGTACCAGTAGTGACTGGTTGTATGTTATTTTTGTGCTACAGTGATTTTACATTCTAAAAGTGCTATTTCTAAAAGTAAGTTCTAAAAGTGCTGATTCCAGACAGTGGTCCACGTGGCCCTGTCCCCTGTACATATTATCCCCTGTAAATTCTGCCCGTGCCTGTTGGCACATTGTAAAGTGTGTGTTTATCTAATGTGTTTTGGTGTAATACAAAGGCTATTTTTATATAACCTTGTGTGGAGTTTCCTTTGTGGTGGGCCTTGGGTGTTGTTGCTGGGGTGCGTGCGCAAATACTTAACTCATATCGCCTCCAAGTTTAGCCTTGCTGCTCGCGCCACGTTACCTAGAGGGTGAGCAGGGGTTATCTTGGCGTGTAACTCCCTTGCCCTGACTTAGGAGTGGTGGTCTCTGACTGACTTTGGCTCAAGCCCTGGCCAGCCAGGGATCCCATTTGTAAAATGTGTCCTTCGCAAAAAGTTTCCTGGGTAGACCAGTGACTAAGAACACCATCGCCCGATGGATTGCACATACAATACAACTCTGCCACAAGCAAGCAGGGCAGGAATTGGCGGAGGGGGCGCGAGCCCACTCAACAAGAAACAAGGGGGCAACAATTGCCTTTATGGCAAACACACCCATCCAAGACATTTGCCTGGCGGCAACATGGGCTTCAGTGCACACTTTCACCAAGCACTATTGCGTAGATGTGCAGATGAACAAGGAAGCACAAGTAGGCCAAAGAGTGCTTCAACATATTTTTAACAACCAATGCCCATCTTCCACCCAGCCGCTACATGAGTAACAAAACCGCTCCGAAATCTATGCACAGCATAGTGAATCCAGAAAGATTCACGCTGCAAAACGAATAGTTTCTTACCTGTCGGTGTAGTTTTGCAGCTTGAAGATCTTTCTGGATTCACTAGCGAACCCACCCACCTCCGCCAGAAGGATGAGGCTGGAGAAGGTGGAAAGACATAGAGTAAGAAGAAAGGTTTAAGATGAAAAGATACGTGAAGAGATTTACGTTCAAACAAGGATTAACACACATAGCCATGGATTCACCACAAGGACAGAGAAAAAAGAATCCGAAGATGGCGCCCAAGGGTGGGAGCTTCCGCAGGAAGCGTGCCGACGTCACGAAGGTGCACCAAATGGTGGGACGTCGACGCCCACCTGGGCTACAAAAAAAAAAAGAGAAAAAAGACTACGAATCCGGACCCAACCACCAGAACGCGGAATAATGCACAGCATAGTGAATCCAGAAAGATCTTCAAGCTGCAAAACTACACCGACAGGTAAGAAACTATTCATTAATGAAAAGGAAGGGTCTTCAGCCGTTTCCGAAACTTGAGTAGATCTTGTTCAATACGGAGGGAGAGGGGTAGGGAGTTCCAGCGTGAAACAGCATTCCACGAGAACGAATGTCCTCCCCACCTTGCTCGTTTGATTTTGCGGATTGTTGCCCGGCCTGTACCCTCAGATCGTAAGGCGCTTGGCGGATGGTAAGGGGAGACTAGGGAGCAAACTAATGCTGGGCCAGTGCGCCACATGGCTTTGTTGGCTATACACAACGCCTTGAATTCGATCCGAACCTGCATTGACAGCCAATGGAGGGTTTTCAGGGCGGCAGACCCTGAGTGTCTGCGAGAAAGTCCGAGCTATAGGCGAGCTGCAGAGTTCTGACTAACCTGCAGTTTTTTTATGGTACCAACCGGAGCGCCTAAATACAAGGAATTCCCGTAGTCCAGGCGGGACAAGATGATAGCCTGCACCAAGATCCACTGGACATGGAATGGGAGGAGCGGCAAGATTTTCCTCAGCGTCCTCATCAGCCCGAAACATGTTGTAGAGAGTTTGGTGGCTTGGTGGTTAAACCCTAAGGTGTTATCAAGCCATACTCCAAGGCATTTAATCAGATTTTTTGGTTCAGGCATGGTGCCCATACAAGAAGGCCAGTCAATGCTTGGTCCAGGGGAGGGGACTTCCTCAGGAACATCAGTTCCGTTTTCTCCCCATTCAATTTCAGATGGGAAAGTGTCATCCAACTGGCTACTGCTTCTAAGCAGGTGCCCAAATTGCTAGACGAACCCTCGGGATGGTTTAAACTGACCACCAGTTTAGCTGTCGTCCGCATAGGTTACAATTTCGATGTTGAACGGGTGCACAATGTCTGCCAAGGGTTCCATATAGACATTAAATAAGGTCGGACTTAAGGAGGAACCCTGTGGGACCCCTCAGTTAAGGGGCCATGGCATAGATTCAGTGGTACCCTCCGAGACCTGGAACACCCGGTCTTCTGGGAAGGATTGCTGCCAGGAGAGAGCTGGCCCTGTTACGCCGAGCCGCCGAATACGTGCTAGCAGGATGTTGTGGTCCACTGTGTGGAAGGCGGCACTCAGATCTAGCAAAATAATTGCTGTGGTGCCGCCTTGATCCATATCTCTCCGAGCTGATTCTGTCACTGCCAGAAGGGCAACTTCCGTTCCGAGCTTCGGACGAAAGCCTGCTTGGGAATCTTGGAGAAGATTGTGAGACTCCAGATGGTTAACCAAAGAGGAATTGATGTGCTTCTCTAACAGTTTGCCCAGCCATGGCAGGAGAGAGATCGGGCGGTAGTTAGCCATGGTTGCAAGGTCAAGATTTGGTTTTTAGGTCTCGGCTAGCCGCGCGGAAGCGCGTCTCCGCCGAGAACCTTTTCTCGGCGAGTGTGCTTCCCAGGAGACACTCCTGGCCGCGCGCAGGCGATTCTAAAGTGGCACGCGCACAAGTACGCGCGCTGAGCGAAGCTCCCACACAACACACGCATGCGCATACATAGAAACACACACAGAAGCGCACACGCACGCACATACATACAGAACCCCCCCACTCATACACACACGTGCACGCACGCACACACACACACACACACACACACAAGTGCACCGCCCCCCCCTAACCCCCTTCCCTTTAACTTAATGTGGCAATCTGGGGGACTCCGCTCTCCGCACGGGCAGGGAGAGTTGACGCTGCGGCTCTTGGTAGCTCCTTTCCCGGGACTCCCTCTTGGTCAAGGGAGCCCTGCAACACGTGTGCAACGTCCTGTTGTCGGCCCCGGGGCTCTCCACCGCTCGCAGGAGCCCCGGGCCGCTCGACTCATTTCCTCCGCCTGCCTCCTCTTCCGGTCCGGACGCGGCTCCGCCCCCGTCACAGGCGACCTTGCCTGACTTCCGGGGCGGCCGCGGCGGAATTCCGGGGGCAGTAAGAGCTATTTTATATTTTTCTAGTGTGTTTTCTCGTGATGGTGGGGGCGTGATTGTTAGCAAGTTGTTGTATTTTCAAACTTTATTTCCCCTTGCACAGGATTGAACGGGCAACACGAATGTAGCACGCAGGGTGAGTTTATGGTTATTACAGGCTTGCTCCTTTGCACGAGCCGCTTAGGGTATGTGGACGTGCTTTGCAGAGTTTTGAGTGCAGAGTTTTGAGTGCAGAGTTTTGAGTGCAGAGTTTTGAGTGCAGAGTTTTGAGTGCAGAGTTTTGAGTGCAGAGTTTTGAGTGCAGAGTTTTGAGTGCAGAGTTTTGAGTGCAGAGTTTTGAGTGCAGAGTAGTGAGTGCAGAGTAGTGAGTGCAGAGTAGTGAGTAGTGAGTGCAGAGTAGTGAGTGCAGAGTAGTGAGTGCAGAGTAGTGAGTGCAGAGTAGTGAGTGCAGAGTAGTGAGTAGTGAGTGCAGAGTAGTGAGTGCAGAGTAGTGAGTAGTGGGTGCAGAGTAGTGAGTGCAGAGTAGTGAGTAGTGAGTGCAGAGTAGTGAGTGCAGAGTAGTGAGTAGTGAGTGCAGAGTAGTGAGTAGTGAGTGCAGAGTAGTGAGTAGTGAGTGCAGAGTAGTGAGTGCAGAGTAGTGAGTAGTGAGTGCAGAGTAGTGAGTGCAGAGTAGTGAGTAGTGAGTGCAGAGTAGTGAGTGCAGAGTAGTGAGTGCAGAGTAGTGAGTGCAGAGTGAAGAGTAGTGAGTAGTGAGTGCAGAGTAGTGAGTGCAGAGCAGTGAGTGCAGAGCAGTGAGTAGTGAGTGCAGAGTAGTGAGTAGTGAGTGCAGAGTAGTGAGTAGTGAGTACAGAGTAGTGAGTAGTGAGTGCAGAATAGTGATTAGTGAGTGCAGAGTAGTGAGTGCAGAGTGCAGAGTAGTGAGTGCAGAGTAGTGAGTGCAGAGTAGTGAGTGCAGAGTGCAGAGTAGTGAGTGCAGAGTGCAGAGTAGTGAGTGCAGAGTAAGTGTGCAAAGTGCAGAGTAGTGAGTGCAGAGTGCAGAGTAGTGAGTGCAGAGTGCAGAGTAGTGAGTGCAGAGTGAGTGTGCAGAATGCAGAGTAGTGAGTGCAGAGTGAGTGTGCAGAATGCAGAGTAGTGAGTGCAGAGTAGTAAGTGCAGAGTAGTGAGTGCAGAGTGAGTGTGCAGAGCAGTGAGTGCAGGTGCAGAGTGGTGTGTGCTGTTGAGTGCAGAGTGCTGTGTATTGGCAATGTAAATGACAATGCCATTTATTTATGATTTAAAGAAAAAAAAGAAATGTCATGAGCAATGCCAATAGCTCTACCTTTAATGATGCCGAGACCATTGCATTGCAAATGCTTGTTTCAAAAGGGCTCTGACCTGTTCACATTTCCATGCCAGCGGCACCATTCCTGCGACAATAGAAGCGTTTAGAGTACTAAGAATCGCCGGTCTGATTGTGTCTGCAACTGGTAGCAGGTGGCGGGTAGGAGTTGGGTCAGTGGGGGAGCCAGATAGTACTTTTAGCATTAAAATTTGCAGTGACTCCTCGTCAAGCAAAGGGAATTCCGTGAGGGGTCAGTAAGTGGTTACAGTAGTATCCTCGGGCGAGAGATTAGATGCACTCCTAACGGGGGCTAAAGAGACAGAGATAAGTTCAATTTTTTGATGGAAGTACTCCGTCTGTTTCTCGCAGCGGTCTTGGGCCTCTTTATGGTCAGGGAGATTTTGAGGGATCTTAATAAGTGTTTTCGCGATATGGAAGATTTCCCTAGGGGAATTGGCTGCTGTCCGCATCTTCTGGTCATAAAAGAAGGATTGCGCCAACTTTCTATCTACCTTATACTTCCTGATCGCTTCTCTGTTATTTGTTCGCCTTTCTACCTCTGGGCCTTTCTCAATTCCCTCTCTAGTTTCCTGCACGTTTGTTTCATCTCTCGGAATTTAGGGGTAAACCATGGCGCTTCCTTAGCCTTGGTTTTTTTATGTAGGGCTTTTAGTGGGGTTACCAGGTCCAACGAGGTCTTAATCCAGATTTTAAAGTTCCTATTAGATACCTCCGGGCCAGTGCCCAAAACCAGGGACATGGCCGTCAAGGAGCGGACCCATTGGTCCGTTGGAAGATTAGACCAGTTCCTCCCCATCCGCGGGGCTATTAAAGGAGCCAGGGGAGAAATCACCGTTTCCCAGGTTAGAGGCACCAGCAGATGATCGGTCCAAGGAAGGAGCAAAGGAGAGCCCACATGGAGCTTGTGGCTGTTGCTAAAAACCGAGTCTAACAGGTGGCCCTTCATATAACAAAACAAAATACTTCACATTCTGTCATTCCCCCTCAACTCTTTGTCAACAAAAAATTTATCAATGACGAACAAAAGCTGTTATTTAGTAAACTAAGTTTTACCAATAATATTGACTTTAGCCACCATATATTAGGTATAGTTGGCTTCTATGACAGTTGTTCAGCTATGTTTGGCTTATTTCTGAATTATATTTTTATTTTGATAAACAATTTCTTGTTAGTCTTGTGCACTAATTCCAAACTGACAAACAAATGCTGCTGACAAGTTCTCCTTGGCAATCGACATAGACGGTAACACTGGCTTGTCACTCTAGACTCATTCGCAAGATGCCGAATTATACATGCGGCGAGCGGAGAAGATGAATTACTGAGAAAAACCTAACCAATTGTCCTCAACTGCTTTTTATAATAGGTAAGACCATTAGCCAATATGTAACTAATAGGGAGTAATATGACTTTCCTTTAATTATGCTCCAACAAAGACTAATCTCTGTAGGTCACTTTCCTCAGGCATACCAACTCAGAGTATTCTCATACTGCCGAGCACCAGTATGAAGCACTAGAAAATAAGAAAAAGGAACCTAACTTTGACACAGGAGTTTACACCACGTGGGATAACTCCCATAAAGGTAACCTCTCCCACGTCTAATAACCGATAACTATTGTCAGTTAGGATATTAACTCATCCATGTAAATATACTTTGCTTGCAGGATTTGGCCACTGCTACTTTATACAGGACTCCTTGTTACTAGAAGGTCAAACAGCGGTCTCTATTTGATAGAAAAGGTCCATACATAGTACCATATCTCTTGGTGAGGGGCTCAATGCACTTATCAATTATTTCTATATTTTTTATTCTGACTTTTTACAACACGGGTTGAGGAGACCATATCTCCAATTCGCTCCACTTTTTCCCACTATTTCAGCACTCAAACGCTTGTGTTACTATCTTCATCTGATCTTTATTCTTACTAACATACTTGTGGGAATCTTGGTGCTTCATACTTTGCCACCGATAGTGTCATAAATGTTTCAGCACAGGCATCGTTGTCCGAGCCTGAACAACGCACTATAGCATGGAATTCTAACCTAAAATGTCTAAAATTAACTGTGAATTGGATGCATTATAAGGACTGTAATTAACACTGAGCAAAATATGTTCTTATTTCAGATAAAAGAACCCTGTGCTTTTAATATAGAGTGTTATATATTTGTCTGCTGTCTAGTTCTATGTTGGCCCTGAAGAAGGTGAACTAGTTCATACTAATCACCGAAACATGCGTAGGCCGTACCCATCTGAGATCCCCCCACAGAGAGTTATAACAAAAAGGAAAAAGAAGAAAAGGAATGAACAGTTTGGAAATTATATAATATCAAGTAAAAGAGAATTTGGATATTTAAACTTTGCTAAACTCACAGGGGAGTCTCAGTGATAATTTTGATGTATTTTTATGTATTGTATTGTATTGTATTTGTAAGTATTGTAAGAGTATAGGATTGTGAGTGAGTGGTGAAGAATGAATGATAGAATGAGTGGTATGAGGTTATGGTGACTTTATGGGGTTCTTTGCCAAAAATGTCTTCGAATTGCAAACAGTGTGATACAGAATTATTTATATGAAATGTTGAAAAAATCTTTTTATAAAAAAATGAATGCCTACACAATATTATAAAAATGATAATAAATGAAAAAAGAAAAAAATAACATGACATAGTGCACTTTTCTCTTCTTTATACTGCATCCTCCTTGAAATATTTTGTGATTCAATCGCTATATGAAAAATGTACAGGTCAGATTAGAGGAAATTCTCTGTGGTAGCGATCCTTTTCCCAGTGGAATGGGGCGGAGGAGTTTCGTTCGCACCTCCTGCCCGAAATGGCCCGCTCCCTGCCGGGCAGCGGAAAAGCCCCACCTCCAGACTTCAAAGGAGATGAGTGCCAGATGGCCCGAGGCACCGACCATCAGCCCCAGGCCTGAGGAGCCATCTGGGAGGGCTAGAGCTTGAAAGGAAAAAGGAGAGATATAACGGGGCCACCTCGGGAGTGGAGTTAGTTGAATCTTGGAACAAGAGGGCCCTACTGACATGGTTGCGGCCCATCCTGGAGAAGAAGAAAGTCACTCCCACCAAAGACACTCTGAGCCCTGCTGACTAGATCGCGGCTCCCCTGACCCCGTGAGGACGCTTTGTTGCCCCCGACTTGAGCCCTGCTGACTTCGTCTGGGCTTTAGCCTTGTACCTGGCCTACATCTGTCCGTCCCGTACCTGGAAGCGCTTGAGAACCTGTGCGCTCCAGAGGACGCACTGCAGCTACATCTGTTTGTCCCGTACCTGGAAGCGCGTGAGAACCTGTGCGCTCCAGAGTACGCACCGCATCGACCGCTGTACGTCACGGCCCAGGGAGCGCAAGGAGACCAGTGGCGCTCCAGGGTGTGCCCCACACCGGAGACCGGACACAAGAGCCCTTCGCGCTCCAAAGTACGAGCAGCACTGGCCTGTCACCGCCAGAAGAGGCGACCCAACCTACGGCGCTCAGAAGTGCGAGCCGTACCTGGAACCTAGGGTGTGTGGAACATCAAGTGAACGAATCGTGGTTGATGGTACGAGTTGTCCACAAACCTGCTGCTCTAGACCCCATCGGTATCGCACGACTCGAGGATTGTGAGTCGTACGCCTGATACCTCTACATTGCAGCCCTCCATATCCCGCGGGTCGAGGATTGAGAGGCGTACGCCGGATGCGTGGCCTCCACCATCCGTGCCAGGAGTGCTGAATACCACAGCCCTCCCGAGCCGACCGGACTAGAGACTAACCCGGGGAGACTGTGAGTACCTAGAGAATTCCCACTAAGTCTCCTGCATATCCCCTCCATGAATCCCGGCCATTCAAGAAGCAAAGCTAGCCCCTAGCCCAAGTGTACATAATACCTGATCTGATGAGAAGCCATATATAAAGAACTTGTTTTGCCTATAACCCATTGGCGTGGTATCCCTTTGTAGTGTGGTGGTGTCTTCGTGTACATGAACATAAATGCTTAATCCTCCCCTCTGGAGGGTCTGACTCTAATGCTTGGTAACGTTCCTGGATGAGAGGGGTCCCGGGGTGGTCATGATTACTTACTTCTGTCCCCCAGGGACCTCCCCCCTCTAACACTGGTAGCAGCGGAAGAGATCCGAATCAGCATTTGTGGTCATTGTATAGGGGAGCAGCTGACACACTACCTAGCGCCATTAGTCTTACCGGACCCAGCGGGAACTCTACCTTTCAAGAAGACCAATTACAGAATTACACCCATAGGGAACTGAAACAATTCTGTAAGGACTTTCAAATCTCCATCCACTGGCCTAAACACCAAGGAAGATTTCCAGAAGGCCCTGAAGGCCTGGGTAGAGTCCAGGGCGCCTCCTTCCCATGTAGAAGGGACGGCGCTGGGGACGGACGGCAGGACGAACCCGGGGCCCCTGAGATGGAAAGAGCAGTTTCCCTTGCGTGTAGCGGCATGCTAGAGAGAGGCCTGTCCCCAGAGGGACTGGCAGATCGAGAGAATAGTAGAGCCCACGAGTTAGAGCTAGCTAAGCTAAAAATTGAAGGGGAGTTAAAATTAACAGAAAGGAAGTTAGCTATGGAAGAGTTGAGGTTGCAAGGGGAGTTGGAGGAAAAAAAGTTGCAGCGAGAGCATGCGGGCAGGAAACTCCAGTTAGAGCACGAACGGAGCTTGAAGGAGCTCAAACTCAAGGCTAGGAGTGAGGAAGCCGGGCACCCGGTGAACCGAGGAACCCCTCCCCCATAGAAGCCAAGGATCACATCCCTAAAGACGTAGTCAAGGAATACTATAGGAACGATTTATTTCAAAGGTTTTATATAGCGCTGCTGGACACGAGAGTATCAGAGTGCTTTACAAGGAAGGTGAAAACAAACAATGAGGTAGACAGCATTACATTGTGATAGTGAGTTCAAACATGTCTAGTGCGGCAAAGAAGCATGGAAATATCAATTAAAATGTATATAGATAAAGATGGAAGGAGAGAGATGGAAGTGAGGCGAGGGTGAGAAAGAGAAGGATGAGTATAGAGGAGGAGGGAGGGGAGTGCATAATATGAGAGTAAGGAGTGGCCATGGATGGTGTCGTAATACTAAGTATCACAATACTGTGAACATGTAAAGTGTCAGTGACATTAGATACCCCAGTATTTGTTGAGAAGCAGTATTTTAAGTTCTTTTTTGAAGGGATGATAGGAAGGGTTGCAGCGGATATCCTTTGGGAGGGAGTTCCAGATTGTGGGAGCGTTACAAGAAAACGCACAGGATTGGGTTTTATGACATTTAAGTCTGGGTGGGATCAGGACAAGTGAGTTAGTGCTTCTCAGGGATCTGGAACAACCTGCTTTCTGAAGTTTTGTAGGAAGGGGTGTTTTGGTGGAGAGCTTAATGAGTGATGCAGGCAATTTTGTATGCGGATTTCCCTTCTATTGGTAGAGGATGGGGGAGATGTGATCAAATTTTCTGCAATCGGAGTTGAGTCTAGCCGCAAGGTTGAGGACAGATTTAATTGAGGCAAGATGGATTTTAGGAGTGCCAGCCAAAGTGGCGTTGCCATAATCGATCCTGGAGAGGACCAGTGATTGGACAACAAGTTTGAAATCTTCTGCTGGAATAAAAGGTTTGAGTTTTTTGAGGTGGAGAAGGGTGAAAAGGGCGCTTTTGGATGCATTTTTAATGTGGGGATGAGTTTGCGATTTTGGTCAATACTGATGCCAAGAGACTTAACAGTATTAGAGGTGGAGCGAGTGCAGTTTAGTGCTTTGATGTCATTTACCCAGAGTTGGATGGGAAGAGGATTGTTTTTGGGGGAGAAAATTATGATTTCTGTTTTTTTGGGATTTAGTTGAGATGGTTCAGATGGAACCAGGTTTGAATTTTAGTCAGTGTCTCATTTAGGTGAAGGATGTCTTTGTGAGATTTGATCTTGTAGTATAATTGAGTGTCATCAGCATAGAGATGGTAACTGATATTAGAGTGTTTGAGGATGAGGGTGAGTGGTTCCATGAACAGATTGAATAGGGTATGGGAGAGGATGGAACCTTGAGGTACTCCAAGTGAAACAGGTTGAGGTTTGGAGAGGAAATGGCTAAGTTTGATTTGTTGAGATCTGTTTTGTAGGATTGAGGAGAACCATTTGAGTACCGTGCCTTCAAAGCCGAATCGATCTTTGAGAGTGCTGAGAAGGGTGGGGTGGTGGGCAGTATCAAATGCAGCTGAGAGGTCGAGAAGGATAAGTATTGAGGATTCTCCTTGTCAAGGGAATGATGAATAGCATCCATGATATTAAGAATAGCAGTTTCTGTGCTGCATCCCTTTCTGAAGCTGGACTGGAAGACATCAAGGAGGTTGAATGAGACAATATGTTTCTCTAGTTGCATTAGGACACATTTTTCGAGGGCTTTGGAGAGGAAGGGAAGGTTAGAGATGGGACGAAGGTTGTTTGGATCATTGGGGTCAGCTGTGGAGTTTTTGGGAATGGGCGTAATTTGGCCAAGTTGGAGGGAGGCAGGAACACAGCCTGTGGAGAGAGAGGAGTTGATAATTTTAGTCCATATAGGGGCAATGGTAGATTTGAGTTCTTGAGCTAATGTGGCGGGGAGAGGATCTTTGGAATGTGCAGAAGGTTTAAGTTTGACAAAGATATTGGTGATCAAAGATTCAGATACTGGACTAAAATCGTTCCAAGAGGCGTTATTTTTAGCGGGGGGTTTGTTGTATGAAAGGTATTATGCAAGAGTAAATCAGGTAGGGAATCAGAGGTATCAGGCGTGGTGAAAAAAGTGATCGACGTAGACTTATGAGTGTTTGGAAGAGTGTGTAGGGTAGTGGTAGGTTGGGTGAGAGAGGGAGGGAAGAGAAGGATAGTTCGATCATGTTGATTTTGTTTGTAAAGAAGCTAGCTATTTCTTCGCATTTGTCTGTGGAGGCTAATATTTTAGGAGGGCCAGAGGATGTTTTTTTTTTTACAATATTGAAAAGTTCTCTAGGGCGGTTTCTGGCTTGATCCAGCTGAGATCGTAGAAAGGAATTTTTTTCTCGTTAAATATGTGTTTTTTTGTACTGGGCACGAGCAGTCCTAAGAATAGACCGATTCTCCATGGTAGGGAGAGATCTCCAGACCCGTTCACAATGTCTAAGTGACCGTCTTTCATTATTAAGTTCGGAATTGAACCAGGTCTTAGGGGGTATATTTTTTGTTGTTGTTTGAGTTTGATAGGAGCAATTTTGTCTAGGCTTCAAGAATAGAGTTGTTATAATGGTTGGTTAGGTCTTTAGTGCTGTCAGAGAGAGGTGGTAAGTCTAAGTGAGCCTTAATTGTTATTTCGAGTTCGCCGGGAGGAATAAGGTGAAGGTTGCGTGTGGATTTTTTGGATAGTATGTTGGAGGGGGCTGGTCGAGAGGTATTTTTGGTCAAGGTGAAAAGGATGAGGTAGGTGTCAGACCAGTCAACCGGAAAAATATTTGTGAGGGAGGCTAGATCGTTGTTCGTTATAATGGCATCAAGGGTGGCACCTTTGTTATGAGTGGGAGCGAGGCAGAGTTGGGACATATTGGTGATGTCCATGGTATTATTTAGTAGGATGACAGCAGGATCAGCATTGTTGTTCTAATGGATGTTATAATCCCTGAGGAAGAGGTTATTAGAATGGGAGAGTGACGATTGTATGATAAGACCAGTCAGTTCTTCCGTAAAGGAAATGTTGTTACCTGGGGGGTGGTAGATGACGTGTAACCGGGTAGTGGGGGAGTCAGGTATGGTGAGATCGGCGCAGAGGTATTCAAAGGATGAAGGGTCTTGAAGATTGCCTAGCGAGATGTTAAGTTCGGCTTTGAAAATTAAGGCGAGTCCACTGCCTGTTTGATTGATGCTGTCTTTTCTGTTGATATAATAACCAGGGGGGATAAGCAAGTCGAGGATGGGGGGTGGAGTGGGGTATGAGCCATGTTTCAGTTAGGACAGCAATATCAATGTCTTAACTGAGAATAGTTTTAGCAATCTCCGTAGCGTGACAGGAGGCAGATCTACAATTTATCAACATCCAGCAGAGGGGGGTGGGGACTGGTGGAGGAGAGGGGGGACAGATGGAGGATATGTTTAAGTAGTTGGGGAGGTCTGGGGGAGGAGGGAGGAAGGGGGGATTGCTTGTTCCTAAAAGAACTGGAATAGACGACATATGCGTCGGGTAGGAGGTGGATCAGCAGTTCATCATCAAGCAATGTTGAGTAGTGGGGCTCAGGTGATTGAGAGGGGGGCAAGGGGGGATAGCTCTGAGTTGTTGAGGAGGTCTGTGTGAGGAAGGGGGAGAATTCTGTTTCTTAAGAGAACCGGGATAGAAGAATTATGACTGAGGGGTAAAATGTACGACGGTGGGGATGGAGAGATAATTAAATTCGAGGGAGTGTAAGCTTTGGTGGGTGGAGATGGAGAAATAGTTAGATTAGAGGAAGTTTTAGCTTCCGGGGTTTCTGGTAGAGTACCAGGTTATGGTTGAGTGGAGTTGAGTGGAGACAAGATTTGAGAGGTTTGAGAGGGTAGTGTGTTGGTTAAATGGTTGTAAGAGTGAGGGGTGTTTTTGCAGGTGATAGTTAGGCAGACACTGTGTAGGTGTGTTGAGGAGGTTGTCATTGAGTGAGGAGATGGTTTTAGAGAGGAGTGAGATGTCGCTTCTAAGAGAGGAGAGTTCTAAGATGAGGGACCAAAGGACAGGTTCAATCTTCGGGGAGGCTAGAGTGTGAGTTGATGGGTGCGGGGGGGACAGTGTTTATTTGTCTGTTTGTCGAGTAAGGGTTGGTAAGTGGGGGGATAAAGAGTGGCGGAAAAGGTATAATGCCTTGTGGGGTGGGAAGGCATGTATTGATGGAATCAGGGGAGATCAGGGGGGATGGGGATGTAGGGGGAAGCGTTGTTTGGATGAATGTAGTGTTGCAAGGAGGGGGGATGTTGATAGGGCGGTTGGGAGGTGAGGTGAGTGTAGCGGTGCAGGGTGACTTAGGAAGAGGTGCTGGGGGAGGGGTGAGGGTAGGTGAAGAGGGGGATATGGGGGGAGAGGGGTAGAATTGTGTGGATGTAAGAAGTGTTGCAAGGAGGGGAGGTGTTGGTGGAGAGGTTGAAGGGAGAGGTGAGTATAGCAGAGCAGGGTGGCTTAGGAAGAGGTGTTGGGGGGGGAGAGGTGAGGGTAGAAGGTGGCGGGATGTGGGGGGTACCGTTGTTTGGATGTAAGAAGTGTTGTAAGGAGGGGGGATGATAGGGGGGAGGTTGGAAGAAGAGGATTGTGTAACAGAGCTTATCGAAGTGGGAAGATGCGATGAGGGGAGGGGAGCAGTGAGGGTAGATGGGGATAGTAGGAGTTGAGGAGTGATGTGGAGAGGAGGGAGGAGGGACTTTGTTGGAATGGCGGGTGATGAATCAAGCGGTAGAAGGTGTGCGATGGCCGTGTTCAGGGATTGTGATATGGTTTGTGGTGGAGTGCTAATAGGTTGTTTAATGGGCATAGTGGAGGGAAAGGGAGAATCAGGGGGGAGCGATGGGGGGAGGGAGATGTAGAGGGAGAAGCATGCCATAAAAGTTGGGATTGGACAGAGGAGCGAGGTAAGAGGTAGGGTTGATCATTGGGGGTAGTAGAGGGAGGTGTTGCATCAGTAGGGAGCGATGGAGTGGAGAGAGATTAAGGGAGATGTGGACACTGTAGGTTGTGTAGGGTCAGATAGGGGAGGTGAAAGGGAAATGGGTGGGATGGGGGGGTAATGACTCTAGGGTAGGATGTGGTGAGAGCACAGGGTCAGGGGATTGTGTGGTGGTTAGGGATACAGTGCTAATATGTAGATCATTAGAAGTTGGAGAGGACGGGGGGGGGAATCCAGAGGAGGCGATAGGGGGTAAGGTGAAATGGGGGCAGAAAAGGCGTTGAAGTGTAGTTCAAAAATGTCAAGGTGTTTTTCAGATGTTTGGATGAGTATGGTTCCCGATTTGAAGATGGATATAACTATTTCCCCGGGAAAGGAAGAAGATGGTTTGGTGGAGAGTTTAAACCCGTAGGGGATGTTGCATGAGTTGGAGATCAGGAAGTGACCTAGGAATATGCTTTTCATTTATACGGGTGTTTGGTGAAGAAGATGAGATTGGTGACAAGAGAAGAGTTAAGGCTGTTATGGTGGTCAGTGAATAAGGTTTCAGGGTGGAGACAGATAAGTTTGTGTTTACGTTTTTTTTAAACCATGTTTAGAGTGATGGGGTGGGTAGATGATGGACCAAGAGTTGGGGCCAAATTTGGAGATGTGTGGGGATGAGATTGGTGATGGAAGAGAGAGTGGGGGCATGGTTAAGAGAGAAGAAAAGAGAAGGGGGAGGAGGGGAGAAGCACACTGGAATGAGAACGAACTAGTGCTCCAAGGTAGTATGGTATGGCGTGTAACAATGTCCTGGGCAAAGTTATACAGTTAGGGAACAGAAGCAAAGGTGAATAGGAGGATTAAACAGAGAGCAGTGTGAGCAGTTACATGGGACACGATTAAAATGATCATAGGTGAGGGTGGACTGAGCAAAGGAATATCATAGTATACATAATGACAAAAAATAATAAATAACTCAATGAACTTTACAATTTGCAATGAAAAGAATTATGAAGCGTCACAATAAAATAGCATAACTAACATGATATCAAAATGAGAGCAAAACAAGTATAAAACAATATAGAATATGAAGCGCCACAATAAAATAGCATAACTAACATGATATCAAAATGAGAGCAAAACAAGTATAAAACAATATAGAATATGAAGCGCCACAATAAAATAGCATAACTAACATGATATCAAAATGAGAGCAAAATAAGTATAAAACAATATAGAATATGAAGCGTCACAATAAAATAGCATAACTAACATGATATCAAAATGAGAGCAAAATAAGTATAAAACAATATAGAATATGAAGCGCCACAATAAAATAGCATTACTAACATGATATCAAAATGAGAGCAAAATAAGTATAAAACAATATAGAAAAAATGTGATCGAATATGATAGGTAGAGTAGATTAATAAATAGGATAAAAATAGTTTTTATACATAGCGACAAAAAATAATAAATAACACGATGACCTCCCACCGGCTCCCGGAGAAGGATTGGGGGCCGAGCTGTGGGGGCGATTCCTGAGCGAGGGGAGGGATACCTTGCTAGAACTCCCCTCCACGGTACTGAATTCCTATAGAGAACACGCCCTATGTTTTGAGCATATAACAGTTTTAGGCCAATCACACGAGATGAGACCAATTTTGAAAAATGTTTAGAATATATATAGTCAGTAGAGAAAAAATCTTAGTGGATAATGCTAAATGTTTAAACAAGCTACGCGATAAGAATCACGTGATATTTTTGCGAACAGTGATGAGAAAACTTTCATTTCTGAATGAGGGTTGATGATAGAGTAACTCTGTGACTTTAAGTGTGATCTCAATTGGCAAGTTTTTTGAGTATGTGGTTACCCAAGACAGGATTGTGGCGAAGCTATGAATGGTAAATAATTTACCTTGAACACATAACACATAGATAGACTAAGCAAACGCCCCGTTTTAATACCCTCCCTAAAACTGACACATCCCCCCTTTTTCCACAGGCACAAAAGTTGACCTCATAAGGAAGGAGATATTAATGATCCCTTCTCGCCAACTCACCCGGTCCTGAAGAAAGCCCGACGATCACTTTGACGGACAAGGGCTGAAACATGTCGACCTTTTAACCCACGAAAATAGGTAGCGAAGAGAACCCTAACAATTCTCAAATCGCATACCAAGGATATTTTCACTTTCACTAACTCGTACCCAGAATAATAAAATTCACTCTCTGGCTCTTCGAGTTATTTTAAATTCACCACTCTCACAAATCACTGGACACTACTGCACACAACCTTGGATGACTACCTCCGGGCGGAGGCTGCATACCAAAGAACCCCGTGATTATGCAGACACTCGATAATTCCAGCGGAGAATCAAGATATACCGCTACCCACGATTCCATCTTGAGTGTATGAGGGTTTTTTACAGAAGGACGTACAGAATACCCGAGTAATCCAGGATGGCAGGACAAGTGATCCAACCCCACACTGATTTAAAGATTTGAACCTAAGGAAACTGGTTGGATCGTCGATTTCCTTCTCCCCCGCTTTGATTGAAGAAGAGGAGAAGAACTGAATTCCTATAGCCACATGAAGGACGCCCTAGTAGCTAGGTATGGGCTCACCCCAGAGATGTACAGGGAGCGATTCAGGGATTGCAAAAAGCTCCCTGGTACCACCTGGGTAAAATATGTCAACTTTTACAGTAGATACATTTACATTTGGGCAGCAAGGTCACCACATTCGAAGAGTTCTTTGATCTGATAGCCTGGGAACACCTATCATTAAACTGCTTTGTGGAACTGCACCAGAACCTCCTGGACAGCAAGCTTACTAACCCCAGACGGCTCGCCGTGGAGCCAGACCGCTGGGTGAACACCCGGGTCCCCAGGGGCCCAGTGGGTGACTATGCTAGAAATGAGAAGGGCCCCTGACAGTGAGGGGGGGGAGGCCATGGTAGGTTGCAGGAGTTCCCGCCAGGGCCCCAACGTAGCCCCCAAGGAAACCAGCAGCCAGGATCACTGTCTCCCCCCGTAACGACCCCTGGGGTCCCTCCAGGCAGACCGGGGCCAAGGAACGCCACCTCTTGTTACAAATTCCAACAACCAGGCCGCTATGCCAGTGACGTCCAGTGTCCCCTCTACAAAAAGCCCACCATCTTTGGCAACCCCCCCGTCACCTGACCTCAGTCGCCCTCGAGAAGTTAGAAGCTCCCGAGGAGTGGGAACCTGTAGCAATTTCGCTAGTTTCCCTAGGGAATGGAGAAATAGTCCCCGGAACCCCGCTACCACCCAACACTATGAAGTACGTGCAGTGGGTGACCATCAACGGACACCGGGTAGAGGCCCTCAGCGACACCGGTGCCAGTGTCACAGCTGTCCGCTGTCACTTGGTATCAAAGGAGCAGATTGTCCCTCACTTCCTCTGTCCCGTCATTGTGGCCGACAATTCTGAGAGCCTCTGCAAAATGGCAGAAAATAAAATGGTATTTAAAATACCATTTTATTTTCTGCTTTTTCGCGCAGCGAGAAAGGAGTGGGGCGGTGCTCAAACGCCCTAATGGAGCGGCCGCCACTGCCAGTGTGTCATATGCCTGTTTTAAATCTAGTGTAATGCAGCCTGCGTTGTGATTTGTTTCAGAGATGGTCCCCCTAACGTTGTACAGTATGCAAATATTCAGTGAGGTACTGCGTGTCTGCACGAAGCCACATTGGTCAATATGTATTAAATTCTGTAGATATGGGAGGAGGTGAAGTGCTTAATATCTTGTATTCTGTGGCTAGTAATGAGAGGGGGCGATATCCTGAAATGTCTTTGGCAGCTCGGCCTGGTTTAGGAATGGATACCACCAGAGCCTGCGTTGTAGTGGACGGACCCTGTTTCCATCGCAGAGTTATACAGCTGTTCTAATTGGGGCACCATAATATCCGCAAAGGTGTCAAAGAATTCTATTGGGACGCCGTCTAGGCCAAGGGCCTTATTTCGTGGCAATGTCCGAATAGCGACCCTAACTTCTGCCCTATTGATACGGCCTGATAAAGCATCTGGAGCGGTACGACCTCGTTGAGGAAAAGGTAGGTCCTCGTAGAAGGCATCTACGATGTCTTCTGTCTGTTAAGGCGGGGCTTGGTATAGAATTTCATAATAAGTACCGAGTGCTTCATTTATATCTCGCTGAGTGGTGACAGTGGACCCCACCCCGATGTGGTTATCTCGTGAGTGACTACGGCTTGTGGCACATCATGTAAAATGCGCTCCAGCAGCGCCCCTGATATTTCCGCCTCTGAATGTTTTAACTGAGTGTATGACTTATAGTCTTTTATTTGGAGGCTTTCCAGCAGTTCAGCGGGTTTTACATGTGCCTCTTGTAATTCTGCTGTCTGTGTGGGGTACCATGCCGCTTCTTGTTCTAAGGCGGTTTTTAACTCATCCCATTCTACGTATCTAGTGGAGGCAGTGTTGGCATTTTCTGTAAAATAATTTTGTATACCGTCCGTTATTGCATTCTTAAAGACAGGGTCTTCTAACATCTGAGGCCATCATTTCCAGGTTGGGGCCGTAGTGGCAGTGCTCCCCCGGCAACGGTTAGTTCTAATGGGCTGTGGTCTGAGAAGGTTTTTTCCAGATAGGTAGTGCGTGTGACTTGTGCTGTGAGGGGAGTAGAGCAGAATACTCTGTCTATCTGCGTGTGCAGGCGGTGGGTTGAGGAGTAAAAGGAATACTCTCTGCTGTGCAAATTTTTGAGACACCAGACATCTCCCAACGCCTAGCCCTCCGACCACCTGGCCAGGGCCTCCGCCTGCTTGATGATCCCGCTCCTAGAATCGGGGGATGTGAACGGTTAATGTTAATATTCATGACTGCGTTGTAGTCTCCACCCAGTATCCTTGGGTACCCTGCCCAGTCCACCAGCACATCATTAATGTTCATCAGGAATTTATCTTGATCAAAATTAGGGAAGTATATACTTCACAGTATCACTTGCGCGCCATCCAGCGTTCCCTTTACTAGGGTATATCGGCCCTGTGGGTCTTTGCATTGTTCGAAGGCTACAAAGGGAACCCCGCCATGCACCCAGGTGGGAACCTGTGGTGATCTGTAATCTGTATTTATTTCTGCTTGATGTCATGCCATCTTGGAATACTGTGATGTTACCTGTGGGTCTTTGCTGGGGGTTTCACTCGAGTGTTCCTTGTGTGGCAGTTGCAGCTGCTGTGTCTTATCTACTGGCTGGACGTCTCTCTTCTCTTCAATAAATCTACAACATCCTTTTCCTGCGTCCGCCTCATCTTTACATTGCCGACAAGGATGGTCAGCTGTTCTTAACATTTAAAGGGGCATCTTCTTTTGAACGATCTCAAGGTTCAGAACTTTTCATTTCTACGTTTGCCCCAGTTCGACTCGACACTCATGTGAGTAAATTTCGAATTTTATATGCCTGCTGCGCACCTAGAAAGCCGTCACAGCCGTCGGACTTGTTCTCACTTTACCGCTGCTGTTTTCAAGACTTTTAATGTGCATCTGCAGCGTTTAAATTTGCCTATTTGATTTAATCGTCAGCGAGGCATTGACTGAATCTGTAGAAGTTCAACGAGGTTTTGTCTGTGCCAGCCGAGTTCTGCGAGGCAGTTTCTGTTTCTGTGAAGTTTTCCTTTCCTCTCGCTCTGCTCTCCCAGCGCCTCATACTTTTCCTTCCATCTCGGCTTGCTCGCTGTTGTGATGACGCATTAGAACCTTGAGCGTACACCAGTGAAGCTTAACGACATAACGTCACTACGCACGCTGGCAGCCCTAGCAACTCTGATTCGTCACGACGCAGACGCTAGCAGCCTTGGCAACTCTTTGTTTATTGCCTACGCCTTCGTCACAGAGGATTATTCTACGCTGACGCACACAGCTTAAGATTACGTGTTCGTCACAAAGCGTTCACTCTTGCTGACGCGCACAGCTGATTTGTCTCACAGTTTTCCCTCGCTGATGCGCACAGCTGATTTTCCTCACAGAGTTTTCCCTCGCTGATGCGCACAGCTGATTTTCCTCACAGAGTTTTCCCTCGCTGATGCGCACAGCTCTAATTTTCTTTTGTCAATTAACGCGGACAACTTCTTCAGATGGTCTCATTTTGTTTTTATTTTCTTCGCTGGTGCGCACAGCTCTGATTCTTATTAACTGCATACTGCCTTATATACTTGCATTTAAATTCTATTGTAACAAATACTTTTCTGATGTTTACACAGAGTGCTGATACTCCTCAAAGGTTTTCACAGAGCGCTGATGTGCACAGCTTTGTGTCAATACTCTTCTAAGGTTGTTTATAGGCTGATGTGCACAGCATTAATTGCTTTGCATTGCATTTCTAATTTTAATGTGCACAATTTTTACTATTTACTGATTTTACAAAAATTTTCTATCCTGATGTACGCAGCTTTTATTTTCAAAGTTTCTCTACATTGATGCGCAGAATTTGAATTTTTGTTGTACATTTACAGAGATACTTTCCTTTCACAGCTTTACTCGTTCTAACTAAGTAAAGGAAAACAAGGGGTTGACTTTTTGTTAATCTTCATCTTAATATAATGCAAAGTGTCACTCCTCCGGCTTCTTTTCTTCAGACACCTGGTGACCCACCTCTTGAATGGAAACTCTGGATAATATCTTTTATGGCTTACTTGGGTGCAATTGATGGTTTGATATTTCGAGCAGAAAGGAAAAAAAGCCTTATGTACTATCATCTTGGGGTTGAGGGCCAAAATGTGTTTGACCATTTACCTCCTTTTGTTCCTCCTGCTGGTGAAGATCCTGACGAGTTTGACATTGCTATAGCCAAATTGGACAAGTATTTAATTAAAACCAAAAACATTGTTGTCCATCGTTACAAATTCTTCACCAGAGCTCAAAAACCTGAGGAAAGCATTGATACTTTTGTCACAGCTTTAAAAAATATTAGCTTCAAAGTGTGAATTTGAAAACTTCACTTCCCAACTTATCAGGGATCAACTGGTGGCACGTTGTTCGTGTAAGCAAATTCAAGGAAAATTGTTGACTTGCAAAGATCCTACTTTAGATAAGGCAATTGACATAGCAATGAGTATTGAGACATCTTTGGAGGATTCTAAACAATTGGAAGTTGCTCTCTCCAATACTTCTATTTCGAGTGCAGTTTCTAATAAAACATCCAATTTTACCCCTCGTGACACACATGGCTATTTTAGAAGGATGGGAACTACTGGTACTAGAAGACCTTTCATGCCCAACAGACAATTCAGTCAAAGAACTTTTTGTTTTAGATGTGGTTCCTCTTACCATGTGTCTAATTTCAAAAATTGTCCTGCTGCCAACCAACAGTGCAGCCAGTGTGGCAAAAGTGGTCATTTTTCTAGAGTTTGTATGAGAGGTAAAAGAGGCAGTGTAAGGTGTGTCATGAATGAGAGTGATTCTTCTCCTGATTTAAACTCTACAGAAAACACAACTGAGAATTTAGAATGTGATGTAACTAGTCAAGAGTATGTAGTTGTTGTTAAGGATAGAGACGATGTATAGCAAACATCACATGTTCCTGATCCAGAAGTTGATACTACTATTGAAAAACAGTGTGTTCAATTACTTGTAGACACTGGAGCGCGTATCACTATTGTTTCTCATGAAAAATACATTCGTTTTTGGCAAGATAAGTGTTTACTTCCTCCGGATGTTCTCACTGTAGCTTTTGAAGGGAGCAGAATTGATCTTTTAGGTTATTTGTGGGCTGAAATTGGTATTTTTGGGAAATTTATCACGGGGAAGGTTTATGTTGCAAAGCGAGGCATTAATGTTCTTGGCCTCCTTCATCAAGCTAAGTTTGGTGTTACTATCAAACCTGGTTTACCCAATCCTGTATTTATTGAAGGATGCAATGCTCCTTATTCTGCTTCTTCGATTCCTGTTCCTTTGTGTAACATTCTAAATAGTAAGACGTGGGAATGCAAGTTTGAGAACATTTTTGAAGACCGTCTTGGCAAAATCACCAATTATCAGCATTTTATCAAGGTCAAAGATAACATTATTCCTGTCAAACATAAACTGAGAAATGTCCCGCTTAGTATTAGAGAGGATTTGTCCAAACACTTAAGATCACTATGTGAACAAGGAATTATTGAAAAGGTTGAGTCCACTCCATGGCTTTCTCCCATTGCGCTTGCAAGAAAAAGGTCTGGTGACCTTAGGATGTGTGTGGACTTGCGCAGCCTCAACAATGCCATCTGGGTTGATGGTTTTCCTCTTCCCCGCATCGAAGATCTAATAGCAAAAGTAGGTTCTTCTACTTGGTTTTCAAAACTTGACCTCAAGGCAGCTTATCACCAGATCGAGCTGCATCCCCAATCTCGACATCTAACAGCTTTTGTTACACCTGATGGTGTATTCCAATTTTGTCGTCTTCCTTTCGGCCTGGCCTCTGCTGCCGCCGTCTTTCAGAGGATCATGTCTGAAATGTTTGAGGAACTTTCTAATGTAGTCGTTTTTCAAGACGACATTCTTGTTTTCACTCAATCTGAGGTTGAACATGAGAAAGTAATTGAACAGGTTTTCACCATTTTAGAACAAAGAGGAGTAACTTTACAGAAGAGTAAGTGTGTTTTCAAAACTAGAGAGGTTGAATATCTTGGTCATATCATTTCGGAGAATGGTATCAAACCTAGACCAGGTTTAGTAAAAAGTATTATTGAGGCTCCTGCACCCTCCAACAAAGAACAGCTTTTATCCTTCTTAGGTCTTTGTGAGTTTTACTCGAAATTCATGAAAGACTATGCTAAGACTACTGAATGTTTCAGACTTTTATTAAAAAAGGGTGCCACTTTTAGCTGGTCTGATGAGTGTGAGAAGGGTTTTCAGCTTATAAAAGAGCATATCTCTCTCTCTTCGCTTTTGGGCTGAGTGGTCGCTCCCCAGTGTCTCTGACGACATCTGGTATCGTTGTGCTGCGCTTTCAATCAAAACTGCCTCATTATTATTGCCTGCAGTCTGCCTTGCTTGCCGCTTTGCTTTGTATGCATTTTTGAATTGCCATTGTAACTTTTACTGTGATTGCGCGTTATCCCCAAGCGCTCGGCTGTGCTCACCCCTCCACTGCCATTTTGTTTGTTGTTGTCGTCCTATTAAGCCCGCCCCGCCTCCCAGCTGAGCCGCCCTCCCACAGACTACATACAGCGCTCCATTACCTCGAAGCGCTGTGACTCTCTCTTCGCTTTTGGGCTGAGTGGTCGCTCCCCAGTGTCTCTGACGACATCTGGTATCGTTGTGCTGCGCTTTCAATCAAAACTGCCTCATTATTATTGCCTGCAGTCTGCCTTGCTTGCCGCTTTGCTTTGTATGCATTTTTGAATTGCCATTGTAACTTTTACTGTGATTGCGCGTTATCCCCAAGCGCTCGGCTGTGCTCACCCCTCCGCTGCCATTTTGTTTGTTGTTGTCGTCCTATTAAGCCCGCCCCGCCTCCCAGCTGAGCCGCCCTCCCACAGACTACATACAGCGCTCCATTACCTCGAAGCGCTGTGACTCTCTCTTCGCTTTTGGGCTGAGTGGTCGCTCCCCAGTGTCTCTGACGACATCTGGTATCGTTGTGCTGCGCTTTCAATCAAAACTGCCTCATTATTATTGCCTGCAGTCTGCCTTGCTTGCCGCTTTGCTTTGTATGCATTTTTGAATTGCCATTGTAACTTTTACTGTGATTGCCGCTCGGCTGTGCTCACCCCTCCGCTGCCATTTTGTTTGTTGTTGTCGTCCTATTAAGCCCGCCCCGCCTCCCAGCTGATCCGCCCTCGCCCCTCCCCCTCCACTATCCATATATGACAGTTGCTCCCGCGCGCAGCGTTTACGCGCAGCGATCGCGCCCCATTCGCGCCGAAGGTGCGCCAAAGGTAAGCCCGTCTACGCCCGTCCGCGCCTGGACCGCGCCCAGCGCCAGACCCCCTGGCCCTTGTCCTGCCCACCCCTCCCACATTACCTACGATGCCACCACCCTCCTAGCCCTTAACCCCGGCCGCTCCCCCAACTGCGTCCAAGCCGCTCCTGGACAAACCCACGGACCTTTCTCATGCAACTCCTGCAAATTCAACGGCACCGACAACAACTCCGCTACGATCACACCACAGATATCCGACCCCAACCACCTACAATGCATCTTGCTCAACACCCGATCGGTCCACAGGCACGCCATTGACCTATGGAATCTACTAGACACCATCTCTCCGGACGTCGCCTTCCTAACAGAAACATGGATGAACGCCTCTTCTGCCCCAGACATCACCATTGCCATCCCAGAAGATTATAAGATCATACGCAAGGACCGTACCGGCCACACAGGAGGAGGAATCGCTATCGTCCATAAGAAATCCATCCACATCTCAACCAGCTCAGACGTCAATCTCGCCAACTCTGAACACCTTCACTTCCAGATCCACATCGACCCCAAGACCACACTCAGAGGCACCCTCCTTTACAGACCTCCAGGACCCCGAGCACAATTTAGTGAGGACATCACGGACTTCATCACTCCACACGCACTCCCCTCCAAAGATTACATCCTTCTAGGAGACCTCAACTTTCACCTTGAAAAGAACAACGACCGCAACTCCACCACCCTTTTGGACAACCTCGCCAACCTCGGACTTAAACAACTTGTCACTTCCCCCCACCCACATCGCAGGTCACACACTCGACCCTATCTTCACCTCCAGCAATCATGTCTCCTTCAGCCACACCACGGCTCTCCTTTGGACTGACCACAGCTGCGTTCACTTTACCTACAACAAGCCCAAACCCAACAACCACCCCCAACCAACTCTGCAAAGAAACTGGAACAAAATCACCATCGACCAGATCTCCTCCTCGCTTCTTCTAAACCCCCCAGCCCACTCCTCAAACCCCGACCAAGCCGCCACCAACCTCACCCTATGGTTATCCAACAGCGCCGACATCCTAGCACCACTGAAAAAACGACAAATCAAACTTGGCAGCAAGAAGGCCTCCTGGTTCAACGATGATCTTAAGAAATCCAAGAAACTCTGCCGCTCCCTTGAGAAGGCCTGGAAAAAAGACCCAACCACCAGCACCAAGGACGCCTTCAAAAACGCCACCCGCATACACCACCAACTGATCCGAAATGCCAAGAAAGCCGCTTTCAAGAACCGACTAGATAACAACGCCCACAACAGCAAGGAACTATTCAACATCGTCAAGGAATTTACCAACCCCTCAGCCAACTCAAACGACATCACCCCCTCTCAAGCCCTCTGCGACTCCCTAGCCTCATTCTTCCACAACAAAATTGCAGACATCCACAACAGCTTCGACAACCAACCCGAAGACCAACCCACCCATCCCCCTGCAGGACCCCCACCCCCCTTGAACACCTTCAATGACTGGAAGCCAATCTCCACTGAGGACACCATCCGTCTGATGAACTCTATCCACTCAGGATCCCCCACAGACCCATGCCCTCACCACATCTTCAACAAAGCAGACTCCATTATAGCACCGCACCTCCGAGACGTCATCAACTGCTCCCTCGACTCCGCAACCTTCCCGGAAAGCTGGAAACATGCCAAACTCAGCGCCCTCCTGAAGAAACCCACAGCTGACCCCACCGAACTCAAAAACTACCGCCCCATCTCACTCCTTCCATTCCCGGCCAAAGTCATCGAGAAAGCGGTCAACAACCAGCTCGCCGCCTTCCTCGAAACAAACAAATCCCTCGACTCCTCACAATCCGGCTTCCGTGCCAAGCACAGCACTGAAACAGCCCTCATCGCAGCAACAGACGACATTCGAACTCTCCTGGACAATGGAGACACAGTCGCCCTCATCCTCCTTGACCTCTCCGCAGCCTTCGACACAGTCTGCCATAGCACCCTTCTACAGCGCCTCAGAAACATCGGAATACAAGGAAAAGCACTGGAATGGATCACCTCGTTCCTCACCGGAAGAACCCAGAGAGTCCGCCTCCCACCATTCATCTCAGAGGCCACTGAAGTCATCTGCGGCGTACCCCAAGGGTCCTCACTCAGTCCCACCCTTTTCAACGTATACATGAGCCCCCTCGCGGCCATCGCACGCCAACACAACCTCAACATCATCTCCTACGCGGATGACACCCAACTGATCCTATCACTCACCAATGACCCTAGCACCGCCAAAACTAACCTACACGAAGGAATGAAAGAAGTAGCCGAATGGATGAAACACAGCTGTCTGAAACTGAACTCAGATAAAACAGAAGTCCTTATCTTAGGTTCCTCCCCCTCTGCCTGGGACGACTCTTGGTGGCCAGAAGCCCTTGGAAAAGCACCCATCCCGACGGACCACGCACGGAACCTGGGCGTCATCCTGGATTCCTCACTTTCGATGAACAGACAAGTCAACGCCGTCTCTTCATCCTGCTTCAACATTCTTCGCATGCTCAAAAAAACATTTCGCTGGATCCCCACCGAAACTAGGAAAACGGTCACCCACGCTCTGGTCACGAGCCGACTGGACTACGGAAACACCCTCTACGCCGGTACTACCGCTAAACTCCAGAAAAAACTCCAACGAATCCAGAACGCTTCAGCCAGGCTCATATTAGACATCCCGCGTAAAGAACATATCTCTGATCACCTGAAAAACCTCCACTGGCTCCCCGTCAATAAGAGGATCACTTTCAGGCTCCTAACCCACGCACACAAAGCACTCTACGAAATCGGACCCGAATGCCTCAACACACGACTGTCCTTCTACACCCCCTCCCACCAGCTACGATCATCCAACCAAGCCCTTGCCACTGTACCTCGCATCAACAAAACCACCATGGGAGGTAGATCCTTCTCCTACCTGGCAGCTAAAACCTGGAACTCACTTCCTACTTACCTTCGCCTTACTCAGAACCACCTAGCATTCAGAAAGCAACTTAAAACGTGGATATTTGACAAGTAACCCCCCTCCCCTCTTCAGCGCCTTGAGACCCTCTGGGTATGTAGCGCGCTATATAAATTTTTTGACTTGACTTGACTTGACTATCACTAAAGCACCTGCTCTACAACCTTTTATCGGTAGTAGAGAAACGGTGATCACTGTTGATGCATGCGAATATGGTTTAGGGACGGTTCTTTCACAATTGTCCAATGGCAGGGAATTTACAGTAGGATTTGCTTCCAGGACTCTCCGTCCTGTCGAAAGAAAATATTCTGTTATAGAAAAAGTGCTTCTAGCTTGTGCTTGGAGTGTTGAAAAATTCAAATCTTACTTATGGGGTAGACCTTTCAGGCCAGATGTAGGTAAAATAGATTTACCGATTCTTAATTACCGAAAATTACCGAATTTTACCGATTCGGTAATTAAGAATCAGTAAATCTGAGGGGTGGATATGTAGGTATTCCAGATGTGCTGGAATAACGATTCGGAAAAATTCAGTATTTACCGATTCGGTTAATACCGAATCGGTAATGCTCATTCATTCCTATGGGCTTTGAAGCCCATAGGAATGAATGGGCATTACCGATTCGGTATTTACCGAATCGGTAAATACCGAATTTCACAAGGGTGCAGGGGGTGTCACTTTGACACCCTCTGGCACCCCCAAAACAGGCTTGGGTGCCATGTGGCAGGCATACATGCCCTAAGGGCAGGTCTGCCTGTCACATGGCATAGGTGTGCATGCACACATGTGCATGCACACCGGAATCGGTATTTTAACATCAAATTGGATTGGAGTCCCACCTACATCTGGGTACCTCAGATGCGGTAAATTTACCAAATCTGTATTTTACGGATTCGGTAAAATGACCGAATCGGTAATTTGACCGAATCGGTAAAAAAATGCCCCCTACATACCAGTCACCCATTTACCGATCGGTAACGGCCAAAATCGGCCGTTACCGGTCGGTAAATGGCCTGAAACGGCCACCTACATCTGGCCCTTGATCCTTCAAACTGACCATCGACCGATAGTCGATATTTTGTCAGGCAAAAATATTAAACGTACGACCGCCCGTTTGGCTAGGCTTTCTACTAAATTACTGGAATATAACTTCAAGGTCATTTACATCCCTGGAGGTAAAAATAAACGGGCATATTGTTTGTCCAGACTTCCCATACAAGATTCTGATGAACAAGAGTGGGAAACTGAAATTGAAGAGTGTTTTGTGGCCAATATTAGTCATGACTTTATTTCATTCGCCGAAAACGATTGGATTAAAGCAGTTGAAAATGATGACACCCTTAAAGAAGTAATTTCTTTTATACAAAAAGGGTGGCCAAAGGAAAAATCTCTTTCTTCTGAACTTCAGATCTATTGGAAAATTAATTCTGAACTTTCTTTGGAAAATGGCAAAATTGTTAGGAGTGACAAATTCATTCCTCCCTCTGTTTATAGAGAAAGATTAGTTTTGGATGCTCATTCTGGACATCTTGGAGCTACTATTACCAAGAGGAATGTTAGAGCGAATTTTTGGTGGCCTAAAATGGATAATCAAATTGTAGAGGCAGTTAAGCATTGTACACGTTGTAACACTAGTGACAAGGTTCTTGTCTTAGAAGGTGTTTCTGATTCCATTGTTCCTCCTCCAGCCAGGGCTTGGCAGAAAATTGGTTTGGATTTTCTTGGTCCATTTCATGTTCTTCCTAATACTTCTAAATACTTTCTTGTTCTTGTTGATCATCTCTCAAGATGGGTGGAGGTCGAACCCATCAATGTTCCCAACTCTAAAAGTGTCATTGATTGCTTAAGTAAAATTTTCATGAGGGAAAGTTGTCCGAAAGAAATTCTCACTGACAATGGGGTACAGTTTGTTTCTAAGGACATGAGTGTTTTTTTGAATAACTGTTGTATTAAACATACTAGAACCCCTTTATATCATCCCCAGAGCAATGGTAAAACCGAGAGGTTCAATAGGGTTGTTGTTGAATGTGTGCAAGCAGCTTTTAGGTCTAAAAGTTGTATTTTTCAAGCGGTTAAAGACCTAGTATGGTCTTATCGTATTTCTCCTCATGTTGCTACAGGTTTGACTCCCTTCGAACTTATGAGAGGAAGAAAAGCTTGTTCTCAAGCTTATCCTTTTTGGATGGCCAAAAGTTTCCACCGAGGGTGTGATTTGGAGGAGGTATGGGAATGTGCAAATAAGAAATCTTCTGAATTACTGTCTAGTAATGTTGAACTAGGAAAGAGGGCTCCACTTAGTATTTGTGTGGGTGATTGGGTTAGAGTTAAAAATCCTGTCACAGTTAAGAAGGGTTTTTCTAAATTTCTTGAATCTCAGCAAGTTGTGGATGTTCGCAAAAATGCTGTTAAATTGTCAAATGGAAACTGGTGGAACACATCTCGTGTTGCAAAAGATCCTTCTTTTCGTTCAACTGTACTTTCTCCTAAAAATGTTCAAACTGAGAATGGTTTCAGGAAAAGCACCAGAGTGATTGTTAAGCCTAACAGATTTCGTGATTATATCTAATTTGTTAATTCAAGTTGTTAAACTCTATGTTTTTCGTGTTTTTTTTAATGTTCTTTTTTTTTTCTTTTCATTGATTTTTTTGTTTATTAAAAAGGGGGGAGGTGTGTGGTGATCTGTAATCTGTATTTATTGCTGCTTGATGTCATGCCATCTTGGAATACTGTGATGTCACCTGTGGGTCTTTGCTGGGGGTTCCACTCGAGTGTTCCTTGTGTGGCAGTTGCAGCTGCTGTGTCTTATCTACTGGCTGGACAGCTCTCTTCTCTTCAATAAATCTACAACATCCGGGGAGGAGCCTAGCCGGCGACTAAGATGGCCGCCTGAACCCTCAGCTCCGCTGATCCGTCTCCCTCGTGTCCGAGCCGCCCCAGATCCTGAAACTCACGGTGCACTCTCTCTGCGGACACGGGAGGGGGCGCTGCGCCTGACGGTGTGATTCCCGTCACTCTACACCCAGCAGAAGTGCGAAAACGCCCCAGCTTGTACCCGGCGTGACTGGCTGGCGTCCAGTCCTTTGTCTCCGAGGACGGCTGCCCCCGACGGAGTAAAGCGTTGGCCGCAAGCGGCGGATCGGAGCAGCTTGGCGGGAATTGTGGCATCAACGAGCATTCCGCTACATTGTTGCATCTGCTCCCACAACGCGCGGAACTGGAGTCGCGGCGATCTGGGATACATTGTATCCGCTCCTGGCTTCTGTGTTTGCCTTCATCTTCCGACGACTTCCCCGGGGGCCATTTTGAGCCGGGTGCTCTTCAACTGGCTGTTGTGGACGCGGCAGGGACCCGCTGTTATTGCAGTCCTCTGCCTAACGCTACAGCTGGGAAGGTGCTGCTATGGAGAGTGCAGCTTTCGCCCTTGAGTTACGGCTGTGTGAGTCGAGACGCCGTGGGCATTCCGGGCAGCTGGGAAACGGCACTGGCAGGGGGGCCCAAGTGCTGGTACACGATCGGGAGCTTCGTGGTCCTGGCACTGAGCCGTCCCTTTCTCCTGATCTGCCCCTGAGTCTGAGGGACCTTCACGACGCCCTAACTGCTTTGCGAGCAGATGTCCGCTCCACAGCTCGGGACCTGTGCGGTCGACTGGACACCGGTGGTCTCGCCCTGCCCCCCAATGATCGAGCCTGCGTCCGCCTGCGGGGCGCTTCGCCATATCCTGTGCCCGGTCGTGCTGAACCGACTGGACGACTATACACGGGGAAGCCGGCAGACCTAGACATGGTGGCCGCCCCGACTTTGCCGGAGTCGCGTGAGGCCAGCGTGGAAGCTCCTACGTTATCGCGTCGATTTGATAAATGCAACTGGGGACCATGTCCTGGACTTTCCGTGGGAACCGCTGGCGGCACTGCCTACTGTGGTGAACCCATGTCGCCACCGTCTAGTTGGATTGTTGTGGGTGACTCGCTGCACTGCGCTGCTTCACGCAATACAATTTGGGACCCCATGGCACTGGTCGGGTCAGATGTTGGGGACAGGCCCTTTCGATCGCTGCCGGATGGACTAGCTGCCTTTGGTAGACGGCTGCCTTGCTATGGATCGCCTGCCACAACGGTGGACCGCTCTGCGACGACCGAAACGGACTTTGGAGATCGATCCTCTACCTCGCAGTGGTCCCCTTGTTTGTTTCCACCTTCCATGAGATTTGTTGTGCAGCCGGACTGTGCCGTTCCACCGCACCGCAGGGGCCAGGGGTGAGGCTGCACCCTCTTGGGTTAGGACTGTTTTTCTCCTGTTGCTGAGACGCTGAAGGACTGCCGGGGAATTAAACGTTGGTATTGTATTGGCTTTGGAGTCGGGGTAAGGGTGGCCGGGGGCTCATATGTTCATCGGACTGAAAATGCTTCATAGGCCCTCCTCCGAACCTCTCTTTTCCTTTCCTGGGAGTAATAGGGTATTACACTCTTCCTTTCTCCCTGGGTTCAACCGTGATTTTCTAGACCTTTCCTTTTCTCTCTCTTATCTCTATATTTCGGGTTCTTCCGGGGCGACAGACACGTAGCTTGGGGGGGGGGGTAGGCCATAGCCTCGGCATGCGTGTAGGGTGGGGGGTCCTCATTGATATGTTTTTATTTCTATGGTGCCTTCTTTTTCTTTTATTGTTCTTCCTTTTTGTGTTTTAGGGTCAGTGGTGGGTATTGGGGTAGGATGGGCAGTGGTTGGGTGACACGTCTTGCGGCGTAATTCTATCCTGATGTTGCAGTACCGTGCCGCCATTTTAGATGTGCTTAGTGCTAGTAGTCTCTCTTGCTCGCGTTACCCTTTCATCATGCGATTAAATGTGATTTTCTGACCTTACCTTTTCTCTCTCTTATCTCTATATTTCGGGTTCTTCCGGGGCGACAGACACGTAGCTTGGGGGGGGGGTAGGCCATAGCCTCGGCATGCGTGTAGGGTGGGGGGTCCTCATTGATATGTTTTTATTTCTATGGTGCCTTCTTTTTCTTTTATCGCTCTTTCTTTGTTTTCTTGGGGTCAGTGGTGGGTGCTGGTGTTGGATGGGCAGTGGTTGGGTGACACGTCTTGCGGCGTAGTCCTATCCTGATGTTGCAGTATCGTGCCGCCATTTTAGATGTGCTTAGTGTTCGTAGTCTCTCCTGCTCGCCACCACCCATTCATCATGCGATTGTCTGTACTGTGCACTGATCCGTACTGACTTCTGTCTCTCCTTACATATAAATCATAAAATTAACCTCACTGTCTCCTGCCACTCGGAGCACATAGATTTGTGGTAACAAGGATCGTATGCTTTTCTGTGCTGCCGTGCTACCGAGTGGAAATATCCTTTGCCAATAAGCTCAGAATTGTGGTGGCCGGCCGGATGGTTGTAGGCCCGTATTTGTACTGTGCAAAGAGCTTAATAAAGGTTTTCAAAAAAAAAAAAAAAAAAAAATCTACAACATCCTTTTCCTGCGTCCGCCTCATCTTTACAGAACCCCCCTGGCAAAGGCAGAGTATATTGTGGAGAAGAATTGGCCTCTCCATTTCTTACACATCTTGAGGACTTCAGAAATAGTGAGGTTGGATTTTTGAATAAAGCCTGTGTGACCTGCGTCTGTTGAGCTGTGCATATATTCTATGGCGTTTGTGTATTGACCCCAATCCCCGTACATTCCAGGTTATTATTGTGTAGGCGTCTGTCATTTGACTGTGTATCTTAGTGTATTATGTTTAAAACCCAACCAACACATGCACTAAGAATGAGAGCGCCAATCCAAACCCCGCAAACAAGGGAGCCGGGATCCGCGCTACCGGCAGGACCCCAGTCAAAATCTTAACGTATGCTACATAGGGTCTACAATCACGTTTACTTCACTGCAGTCTCACAGCTACAGGCCTCAATTGCCAGCCATCGGTGGGTCCGTTCCTCGGGCATCTAGCCACTGCCATGCTGCACCATTCTGTAGTGCTCAAATGTTATATATTGTGTGGAAAGCATGCACTTACCACCCAGGAGTCAGACAGTTCTCAACCAGCGTAGCATACTCAGGTTAATCATGTCAAGGACAGTTATCATGCACCCCCCCCCCCCCCGGAGCGCCAACAATCTCAGTAGAGGGGTTTCCGTCGCTCGGTTCATCAATCGGTATCCTGCTGTTGATCGTCATGTTTCTGTTCCTTGCGTTTGCCAGTAATTTTTTTGAGGAAGTCCTGGGCCACCTTAGGCGTGGGAAGTATGGTGGTTTTACCTTCCCAGGTTACCTTCAGATGCGCAGGGTATAACATAGCGTATTCCACCGGCATGTTTCTCAGCTTCATCTTAACAGTGGCAAACCCCTCCTTCGGGCCTTTTGCACAGCTATAGTGTAATCCAGGTAGAAGTCTAGTTGGTTACCTTGATAGTTCACTTGCCTTTTCTCCCGCGCCCTCCGTAGTATGTTGTTGCGGTCCCGATAATTTAAAATTTGAGCCACTATAGGTCTAGGGGGAGCGCCTGGTTGAGGATGGGACGCCAGCGATCTGTGTGCTCGCTCAACAATGAAGAGCCGAGATAGCTGTTCCACTCCGAAAATCGCTCGACACAGCTCCTCAACCTATGTCTCCATGCGGCCCGTATTGGTTGTTTCAGGGACCCCCGCTATACGGATGTTATTGCGGCGCGATCTGGCCTCCAAATCTTCCGCCTTGGCCTTGATCACCTCCAACACCTTTTCCATTCCTCCACATTTGCTAGCAGTGGTATGTGCCTCATCCTCGACCGCCAATATACGGGTTTCAGCCACATCTAGGCGCTCCCCCTGTATGTCTAATTTGGCCGCCATGTTATCCACCCAGCTGGTAAGATGGTCGAGCTTCCCGTTAATGTCCTGCAAGTTGGATTGTATTGCCTATTGCTTTCCGTGGCCTTGTCCACATCTGTTTCTGTATCAGAGTGCGCTGCAGGTCCACGCACCACCCTGCGTGATTCAAAGTTAAGCTTTGATTGCTGCTTGTCTGGTTTCCCCATCCTGATGGATGAGCCGGGACCTTAGAACACTTGTCTGCGAGCAGCACACTGTAGGAAAAAAGGTGCCCTGCGGCGCAGTTCTATGTCTGCGCTGTTGATCGCAGAAGGGCAACTTATGATCGTTCCTGTGTTGTCCAAGACCAAGCACCCACTGTAGCGTCACCTGCTAGATCCAAGGGCGAACACAGGGTGGAGACGCTGAGATATTCAGGTGAAAAAGGCAGCTATGGAGGTAGGAAACAAACCGTGGCAGCATGAAACTGCTCGTGTCAGAAGGTGAGGCCAAGGCAGTGCTATCAGGTAAGGCTGTGTAATGTGAGCTCCCACCATCGTCTACCAGATAACTACAGCCCGCGAAGGTCGTCGCAAGAAATCCACATGTATAATGCAATTAGTGGCTGCTAAGGCCCCGGCCTTCAGCTATCTGTGTGGCGCAGTAAGGGTCAAGAAAGGTTTTTGTCCTAGGACTGGGGTGCACTGCCCTACGCTAACGCTAAGACTTGAGAAGAGTGGAAAATCAGTGGAGTATGAGGTGCAAGAGGGCGAGGGTAAAAAACCTGTAACCCCCCCCAGTGGAGTGTCAACCTAGACTGACACTGTATCAAGACAAAACAGAAACCCATGCACACTCTAGAGTAAGTACGTTGAAAAGTTAAAATAGAATCAGATACAGTTATGGAGACAAAGGCATGGAAAACACAATGGCAATAGTAATATTCAAAACAAGAGCAAAATGTTTCGTCGCGTGTGGCACAATATGCCTGCGACTATTCAGGGCTGTACAAAAATGAATAGAAGCCGACGGTTGCTCAATCAGTGATAATTCCAACCTGACCGGGCTCAGGACCAGATAAAAGCATATGTTTCAAGTAGTGTTTCCCGCACAAATAATCCTTATTGGGTGAAGGAAAAGAATAGGATTGCGTAAATCTGACCATGGCGTTAGACAATGTTCAAGAGCATGTATTGAAGTGCTGTTCATAGAAAACCCATCGGTATTGGGTGAAGTAAGGATATAGGGCGAGATACGTGCTAATGGACAGGTGCGCCCAGCAGGCGTGTCATCTCGTGTGTCGGCTAGCGGGTATTATCATGATCCACAAAATGGCCGGCTCCCGGAATCTTCCAAACCATTCTTGCCAATCAAAATGGAAAGCGGCCCGCGCTCCAGTCACTCAGCTCACCGGGCAAGCTTATGGTCATAGTTCTGCATGTGGCACCCCCGCTTCGCCATGTCAGGTGGATAGCAGTCACGCTGTTGGCAATGCAGGTCCAATGTGGCTACGGCGAGAGTGAAACACTGCACAGTGTATAGGGCGCGGGGTAGGCAGTGGCAAAAATCGGCAGTGTAATGTGAGCAATATCGGCCACTGCTCCAGATGATGCAGGCTTACTCGCCATCCGAGAGCCGTCACTTTCTCACGGTCCCCACTCTACTGCCGCTTGCAGCACACATTCGAGCGGCTCCGGCAGGTCCCCGCACCTGATGTCATCCATGGTGTGAGCGGAGTATGAGGAGAAGGGGCGGCAAAAGGTGGCAAGGGGGAGCTCTCCTACCTGACAAGGAGGCTTTCCCCACGTTGCTCCCTAGAGGCTGCCATTTTAGGTCGATGGTGGTGTTGCAGACAGAAGCGCCCAGATCAGTTCACAACAGGAGCAGTGAGCTTTAAACTACCGCATCTCAGGGTACAAACTCGGGCCGCCGCGGCCGTGATCACTGGGCTCCAGGCGCCCCGCTCCCCGTCGTAGCAGCGCTCAGTTCACCGCTCAGCTCTCCAGTCGGCCAACGGGCGGCATCTTGTAGGGTGGCAGCCGCCATGCACGGGAGATGGAAAGGCTCTCTATATCCTCATTCCGGGCACCGAGTGCCGTCAAAATCGCTCTGCAGCTTCTAGACGCGTTCCGCTGCTGACCGCTTCCAGTGGCATATCGTCTGTTTTAAGGGCGAAAACACGCAGGGCCGAGGTCTGTCCGGCGGAGCTGTCACTTCAGGCAGCCATCCCGCAGTGCGCCCTCTAGCCCCCCCTTTGTGGGATTATTATGGCGTGATTTCAGAGAAGCCGTCATTTTCCGATTTCGGAGTTTACTTTGCGTGGAGGACCCTGATGCTGTCGAGGGGGACATAATGTCCAACCATTCATCTGCATCTTCCGGGGTGTCGAAGAAGTTTGCTTTTTGGTCATATATGACTTTCAGGCAAGCAGGGAAGAGTAGGGCATACTTCAGATTAAGAGTTCAAAGCTTCTTTTTTGTCGCCTGATATGAGGACCTTTCCACTGTACTTGCCTCGTGTAATCAGGGTTTTTATAAGATCCTTTGATTTTCATATTGTATTCGGGATCCCTCTCTGTCCTTTTAAAGCAGCGTGTCTCGATCCCTGAAGTTCAGGATCCAAGCAATTATGGGACGGGGCATGGCCCCTTCTGTTGGTCTGCCTGACGGAATTCTGTGTGCCCTTTCCACACAGAAAAAGTCTCAGAGGCCCTCCGAGGCCACATGCTCCCTGAGCCGTTGCTCCATAAACTTGGTAGCGTTGGGCCCTTCACATCCTTCCGACAGACCTTTAATGTGAACATTATTCCTCTGAGCTCTTCCCTACGCATCATCAATCCGTTCCTGTTGTCCCAACACTGGAGCTGTAGCTGTGTCCGTTGCATTGCTTGCTCTTTGTGCTGTGGCACCAGTGAGTATATTATCTTTAACGCTGGTGGCAAGTTTAGCATGGTCTGCTTTCAGAAGTGTGAATCCTGTTGATAGGGAGCCGATTTGTTGCTCTATGCCTTTTCTGGAGTCCCGAACTTCCTGTAGGATTAAGTCTAGTTTGTCGGGTTCTGAAGTCATGTTTGTTGGTGGGACACAGCTCAAGGAAGGCTGATGAGAGGCGGTGGTCCGTATTCTCCATTTGTTGTTTGCCTGTAGGTGTGGTCGTCTCCGGGACTTTACTTTTGGGGCCTCCCATTTTTATTTGTTTCCCTGCACAGCACCCGGAGGCCACACAGCGTGCCTATGGATAGAAGTGTCTATTTGGGTGCAATGTCTCTGTTATTGCACGGGGTGATGCACTGACTTCAGCAGGCAGGTCAGTGTGGTCTGTCGTATGTATGGTTCTAGCCTGAACCAGTGGGCCCCAGTAGGCGATTCTGTGTAGTGTCTTCGGTAGTTTCCTCCAACTCACAGCCCCCCACCCCACTGTGTTGTTGCACAGGTAGCTGATAAATTATGTTACCCAAGTGAACACTTTGCTTTTAAGTTGGTGAATTCTCTTTCAAGCAGTTAGCTCGGTTCCATTCTCGAGTTGCCCTTTGTTGTATGCGGTGTCCACTCTGTCCCAAGCCTGAACTACCTCCAGGAGCTCCTTCGTTCACCCTCCAGTGTCTGCGTGCTGCAATGGGGGAGGAGCACGGTGACTTATGTTGGTAGGTGCAGCAGAGTGTCTTGCTTCCCTCAGTAGGCCATATGATGCGTAACACTTCACACAGTGGGGATTCCTCCGCCCAGCATCAGGGAAGGCCCATGTTTATGGGCAGTATCCTGGGGCCTACTCAACCTCTTTGTGTATATAAAGTAGAAGAAGGGTGGATGGGGGAGCACCGAGAGGCTCTACTCACCATTTTTCTTTCGTGGTCGAGCACAGCCACTGCATGTGTGTTCGTCCCAGGCCAGTCACAATGTCGGACAGTGCCCAGGTGTTGCCTGGAAGTGCTGCCGGGCCACCGTTAGTCCTGTGCAGAAGGGGTGTTTGGGCATTTCACATACCCAGGGGGAGCTTGCAGGTCTTCGCTCACCCACTGGAGATCGCAGCCAAGTCTGGTGTTGCGCAGGGGCGAGGTTGTGAGCTGTACCGTGTTGACTGCGCCAGTTTGCTGGCCTCTGTTGCCGGCCATCCAACCCCCGGGGCCCCACTTAGGCCTGCCTCCACTCTCCAGCCCCCTGCTCGTGGTCTGTCCAGTGGTCCCAGTAGTTCAGTACAATGCAGGTTTGGGGGGAGGGTGGACACAGCCTTCCGCCACCAAAGCTGGAGAGGCGCAGGTTCGCTCAGTGTGTCATGCCGGGGACGGGTCCAGAGGCCTCAGTGATGCAGCTCTCAGGGTCCTTGCCCGCATCCAGGGTTCTCTCTATAGCCCCGGAATGCAGGAGTCCCCAACTGGTTGGATTATCGTACCTCTCTGTGCCGTCCTCGTCCCCGTGATCTCTCAAACCGGTGTTGTTTAACCCGTATCGGGATCAGGCGAATTGGTTTGGCCTCAAATGGATTCAGCACAGTCGCTGTGTTTGGCTGCCCAGAGGTCCCATCAACTGTTTTAGAGTGGGTATATCATCCGCCTTCCGCTGTGCAGTCACACTTCTCTCGTCTGGGTGCAGGATGCATCCTAGCAAAACAGGATTTGGCAGCATTAGTTGGTCTGGGCGTGGAGCTGTCTCAGAGTGTGTCCACTATGCACAGAGGTTGGTCACGCTCTGTGGTTGTGAGTGACTGTATTGGAGAGGGAATGTCTGTGTGAGTGGCTGTAAGGATGTGTGAATGGTTATGTCAGTGGTTATGTGGGTGTGTGAGTGGTTGTATGGGGAGTGAGAGGCTGTCAGTGACTGTATGGGTCAGTGAGAGACTGTGTCAGTGGCTGTATGGGTAAGTGAGTGGGTGTTTGGGTGGCTGAATGGGTAAATACGTGGGTGTATGAGTAAGTGGCAGTGTGAGTAGCTTTATAGGGGAGTATGTGGGTGTATGAGTACTTGTATGGGTGAGCGAAAAAAAGCAAAGGTTACAGGGACGTTATAGGTAGGAAATAGCATCAAAAACTTCAGAAATTCACAGAAAAAAGGGTACAGGGACATTTACTTAGGATCAGATTTTACACACACAAAACCATATCAACTCAGCAGTTATCGTTACATGGGCTAACTATAACTTACGCCACCCACAATGCACTGCTTATGAAGCGGGCAGAGAAACACATGAAGAAATTGCTTCTGCCTGTAGAGCGTAGGATTTTAAGCTGCTTCCTACGGGTAGGAACAATGCTGGCTCCCTCTGGCATCACGGAGGCTTAGGGACCCCCGCTGGCCCCCAACAATAATGATGTGGGTGCCCTGGGTGGGCTCAAGGGCACCCACCCTTTACGGGCAGGGCCTTTTTTGTAAATCTTTCTTTATGCGTGGTAAAGACTTGTGTGGTAAAGCTGTTACTTGGTCAAGGCATATGCATGGTAAAGACTTGTGTGGTAAAGGTGGTATGTGGTCAAGGCATATGCATGGTAAGGACGTATGTGGTGAAGGTGGTACGTGGTAAAGACTTGCGTGGGAAAGGTGTTACGTGGTCAAGGCATATGCATGGTAAAGACTTGCGTGGTAAAGGTGGTACGTGGTAAAGGTATTGCGTGGTAAAGGCATTTGTTGGAATGTATGACATTATAATTAGTCTAATCCTGCACAATCTCTTGACTTGAAACTAAACCATCCATTTCTCTTCCTACCCTGGAAGGGGAGTTACTCCTTCATTTTGTGGAAGTGAAACTCTGTTTCCAGTGTCAGAGTCAGATTGGGGTCTGTGAATTCTCACTTACTAACTCACAAGTTAGCGTTCATTCACAAACTGACAAGGCGAAGCTTGCGTGCGCTGCATTTACTAGTGTGTGATTCTACACATGCAAAACATGTACACCTGTCAGCGATCATCTGACTAGTTTAGTTTTCAAACATTGTTGAAAGAGCTGCTTAGTCCTAAAAACTCCAACTCTTTGAGCATAAATAGGATAAGCTGTAAACAACTATTCTGGGGACACAGACAAGCCCACTGACACTTAGGGCCAGATGTATCAAAGGGCTTTACCCATCTGTGTCTATGGGGAAATGTGTTGATACATATGGCCCTAAGAGAGAAACAGTAATAACACTTAATCACATGCCCTGGAAAGCCCCCTAGTCCTGCTCATCATACAGACCCATCTCCCTCCTAAACATTCTTGCTAAACTATTCACAGGCATTCTGGCACACAACCTAGTCCGTTCATAATGGCCTTATGACTGCAAGTCACAGCAGTAGTGAGATAATACTGTGCCGTTAATGAAATGGATGCTTTCCAACACTGAGAGGACACTGGACACAATGTCTGCCAAGGGCCCGATTTACATTTAGGCGGATGGTTTATTCCGTCATAAATGTGGCAGGTGTCCCGTCCACCCTATTAAAAGTGCATTATATCCTGTGTCAGTTGTAATAAAGCGGACGGGATCTGTCATGTTTGAAGCAATAACCTGTCCGATAAACTCTAAATCAGGCCCTATGTCTGCAGCAAGTGTTGTTGAAGGAGCAAGAGCCAGCATTATAGGAAGAGGGCCTAGAAACAGATATAGTCCCAGAGTCACTGAAGTACCTACCTCTTCACTTCCTCTGTTTTAACCTCATTTGCACCTACCTGTGCGCCTGCTCTGTTTGTACCTCATAGGTACCTATATGTGCACCTCATCTGTTTATACCTCACAAGCACCCACCTGTGCACTCTCTCTGTTTATAGCTAATAGGCCCCTTCCTGTGCACCTCCTCCTTTAGTACCTCCCAGGTGAGCTTCTGAAATGAAGCTTGTGAGCTCCGTACTGCCAACCACGGCCTCAGGCCATTATCTGCATCTGCTGTGTGCATGCTTCAAGTGTGTCTCCCTGCCTCACCCAACAATGAACCCTGTGGAGTGAGTACACAAATAGAGGGGAGTAGGGAGCTGAAGGACATGGAATGAGGTAAACCTGGATAAAAGAAATATGGGATGGGAGAAATGGCACTTCACCTGTGGACAACAGACACCTCCTCCCGCTCTACCAAAGCCCTGTTGAGTCACAAAGTAGCATCGTGGCCTTCAAACAGACAACAATAAGTCAAATATCTTGTAAATGTTGAAAAACAAAAACAATTATTTATATGCACACATCTGTTGGATTGGGAGATATTTCAGTTAAATTATTGGTTGTGATGGATTCTCTATAAGGAATAAATGACTGATATCGTTGAATAATAAATGTCATGAATTAATGTTTGTTTGCCATATCTGTGTGCGCAATATAAAGACGGGCCTTTGCAATCAGCCCCTCATTCTGTTTCACAGAAAACCCTGGAAGGAGCTGCTGATTGAAATACAACAGGATCTTAACTTTACCTACTTTAGGAAGAACCAAAGACTCACTTTTTAAGTTGTCTTTCAGGGCAGAATCAGTCAATAGTTCAGGGGAGATGGATATATATTACGCTGATAGAAAATCCACCTCAACTCAGGATAATGCTCCAGTCTTCCAGGTTAGAAGGATCCAGAAATGCTTGAGCCAGGAGGGCTGTAAAATGTGTTGAAGGTGACTTAGGGGCTTATTACGAGTGTGGCGGTCTTCCAATGGGACTACCACAGCGGAGGTACCAGGCAGACTGCCAAGCCCATTGAGAGCCCGCCGCCGGATTATGACCTAAATCCAGGGTGGGTGGGTGGGCGGTGCAGCAGCGGTCTCGCGGCGGCTGTATTAGGCTCATTGGAGAGCCTAAATAGCAACCACCACCTTAAGAGTGCCTGCAGCACGTTCCTGCACCATGTCATGCATGCCACACTGTGCAGGAACAAGGGCGCAATTCCATGAGGTACACAACATGTGCCCCCCGCATGCAACCCCAGGAGAAGAATCGGCCGGGGCCCTGTGAGGGCCCCCTTACCTGCATGTCCTTTATCCTTTTCATGGTGGGTCCCCGCCATGAAAAGGGCGGTGGATATGCAGACGTAATATGCTCTGCGACATCGGCACTGCCAACATATTCAGGGTGTTTGCAGACCGCCTCCACAGCGGGATCCTTGATCCTGGCGGGGTGGCGGTCTTGTGGCGGTCCTCCCACCACACTCATAATACGGTGGTCAGACCGCTAGGATGGTGGCAGTTGGACCACCACCGTGCGTACGGCGTGGAGAAGTGAGGCTCACCGGTTAGAGGAGGCAGACCCTGAAGCAGGGGTCAGACCCGGGACCAGGGTTCGATCCCCGACGCCGCAGGGTCTTGAGCTCAAATGTCCACGGACTCGATAATTCTCGCTTCGGTGCCTACTCAAATCAGGGGTTCACACTCTGCAACTCTGGGCAATAGCTTGCTCAATCTCCACTACGGCCCCCCGCGGCGGGATGCCTGGCTTTCACCTTGGGGGTAACCAGTAGGGGACATCTCACAGGGAAAAACCAGGACGGGTTCCCAAAGCAAGCGCCTTGAGACCCTCTAGTGGTGATAAGTGTGCTATATAAGAAGCCATATTACATTATTTATTACATTATTATCATGAGGGCCGTCGCACTCATAGTAAGGCCCTTAATGAGCTGCAAGGTAAAGGCGGGAGTTGACATTTGAGTTGATCCAGTGTGAACATGAAAGCATTGTGAAAAAGGTGTCTGGAGTTACCTTTGATATATATACTTCCTAAAGAGTTACCTTTGTCATATATACTTCCTAAAGAGTTACCTTTGTCATATATACTTCCTAAAGAGTTACCTTTGTCATGTATACTTCTTGAAGAGTTACCTTTGTTATACTCTTCCTAAAGAGTTACCTTTGTTATACACTTCCTGAAGAGTTACCTTGGTTAAATACTTCCTGAAGCTTCCTGAAGAGCTACCTTTGGTAGATACTTTCTGAAACTGAATTAACAGCAGCGCTTCCTGAATCCTCTCTTTTTCAACAATTTGTTCTGTTTAAATGAAATCTTGTCCATGTATATCTACCTAAAACTGTCTATGTAGCATGAGTGCTCTGTGACTGCCCTTTCTTTAGTAAGTTACTCAGTGAATAATGGTAAATCACTGCTTTTTCAGAAGTAAATAAGATGTGACATGTTCAACCACAGTTTTAATGAAATATCTATGTATGGTAAAATGTTCCTTACTAAATTTCAAATATGGTAGCGAAGAGATGTCTTCTACAGCTGATTAAATATTGTGTATTCACATTATATTACATTTGCATTTAGTAATATTGCATTTCTTTACATCCAACAGAAAATAAGCCTTAAATGCACGGATTGATTATGAATAATGAAGAAAACACATCAAACCTGCAACAATTATCAAAAATAAGGAGCTCCAAAAACTTCAGTGCAATCAGAGGCAGAGGACAGATCCAGGAAGAAGCAGTCAAAGGCAATTCAGTGAGTGAACGAGTCTGAGCTCTGCACCTCGACACCCCAAGACGAAGAAATGACCTCAACAAAATTAAGACAACCAAGACAACAAAACTGACACACCACCTGCATAAACAAGTGTCCAACACCAGCTTTGATCATGAGGCTGGCATGAGAGTTGGAGGAAGGTCTTGTGTCTATTTGGGATCCATAGCTTGGAACAAACTCCCTCTTCAGCTTTGAGCTGTTAGCAACATGATAATGTTTAAAAAAGGTTGAAAACTTGGCTTTTTGTCAATGTTTGAAACAACCGGATTTACTTTCTTTTCTGACCTCTGCTTGGCCCCGGGACACTCTTTGGAGTAGCTGTACACATTACAAGTCGCTTCATCATCATGTTATGGCTAGATCACTGCTTCGCTATCTAAACTGGCAACAGAGCACCATTCAGTGCTCTAGGTGTATTGCAAACTCTTTCTAGCCAAACCAAAGGCACCAGGGAAAAGCACATCAAAGTGGAGCCTAACAACTGAAGGGAAAAGGAACGAGTGGTTCTGCTGCCTAAAGCACAGAGTATTGTCCCAATTTGCACCTACCGGAAGGAAGATTAAGCTTTACCCGAAGCATGCGTAGCCATTATCCATTCTAAAAATGCAATCACCCACAAGGAAGCCTTACTTATGTTATGAATGTGGCAGGTATTTAGTGAGTCTTGTATTTTATTGTTAAATCTAAATCAAGTGTCCAAAATATCACACACATACAGGGAATGTGAAAATAACGCAAGTGGTTTATTAACTATGCTGACCCTTCAGGAAACACGGTCAGGAGACAAAACGTGCAATTGCATTGAATATGTCAAGAACTTTAGCCAATTAGAAACCCTAAAAGAGCATCAGCGAATACAAACAGGGGGAAAACCATACCATTGCACTGAATGTCTAGAGAGCTTCAGTCAAATTGCAAACCTCCACAGACATCAGAGAAAACACACAGGGGAAAAACCATACCATTGCAAGGAATGTGTAGAGAGCTTCAGTCAAATTGCAAACCTCCACAGACATCAGCGAATACACACAGGGGAAAAACCATACCTTTGCAAGGAATGTTTGCAGAGCTTCAGTCGGTTATCACACTTCCAAACACATCTGCGAATACACACAGGGGAAAAACCATACCATTGCAATGAATGTGTAAAGAGCTTCAGTCGGTTATCACACCTCCAAACACATCTGCGAATACACACAGGGGAAAAACCATACCATTGCAATGAATGTGCAAAGAGCTTCAGTCAAATTTCAAACCTTTACACACATCAGAGAATACACACAGGGGAAACACCATACCATTGCAAGGAATGTGTAAAGAGCTTCAATCAGATTTCGCAGCTATACACACATCAGAGAATACACACAGGGGAAAAACCATACCATTGCAGTGAATGTGTGAAGAGCTTCAGTCAGTTACAAGAACTTCAAGCACATCAGCGAACACACACAGTGGAAAAACCATACAATTGCAAGGAATGTGTGCAGAGCTTCAGTCGGTTATCACACCTCCAAACACATCTGCGAATACACACAGGGGAAAAACCATACCATTGCAATGAATGTGCAAAGAGCTTCAGTCAAATTTCAAACCTTTACACACATCAGCGAATACACACAGGGGAAACACCATACCATTGCAAGGAATGTGTAAAGAGCTTCAATCAGATTTCACAGCTACACACACATCAGAGAATACACACAGGGGAAAAACCATACCATTGCAGTGAATGTGTGAAGAGCTTCAGTCGGTTACAAGAACTTCAAGCTCATCAGCGAACACACACAGGGGAAAAACCATACCATTGCAAGGAATGTGTAAAGAGCTTTAGTCAATTATCAACCCTCCTTAGACATCAGAAAATACACACAGGGGAAAAACCATACCATTGCAGTGAATGTGTGCAGAGCTTCAGTCGGTTAGCACATCTCCAAACACATCAGCGAACACACACAGGGGAAAAACCATACCAGTGCAGTGAATGTGTGAAGAGCTTCAGTCGGATAACAGCCCTCCGGAGACATCAGCGAATACACACTGAGGAAAAACCATACAATTGCGGTGAATGTGGAAGTAGCTTTACTTACTCTTCAGCACTAAGAAATCATCAGCGAGCTCACAAAGGGGAAACAAATCTTTTAAATGCCATGAATGCTTGAAAAGCTGTAGTCCATTATCACTCCTAAACAGGCATCAGCGAACACACGCAGAAGAAAAGCCTTCAAGTGCAATAAATGTGTGAAGCAATGTAGTCAATTATCAAGCCTATGTAGACATCTGCTTGCACACACTCTGTAAATACTGTACAACTGTAGTGAGTGTAGAAGTACCTGTAGGAAATCTTTTGCATTAAGGATTCATCCGTTAATGCTCACAGAGAAAAATCCTTTCAGGTGCAGTGAATGTGTGAATATCTTCTGTCAGTTATTAAACCTTCGGATACATCAACTAACATACACAGAGTAAAAATGAGCATTGCAATGAATGTCAGAAGTGATTTTGTCAATTGCAGACACACCTGGGCTAAACCTTACAATTGCACTAAAAGTGTGACAAGCTTTTGTCAATTTCTTATCCTTTTTTTTTTTTTAAAATAAACAATCTTTATTGCAGATTTTTGTTAACTATACATTTGAGACCATGTGGTGATTATACAATCAAACATAAGTAGATACAAATTACAGCTCAATATTTTGTTGAAGATATATGTAAAGATGTAGAAACAAAAAGGAAAAAAAAAAGAAAAGAAAGGAGTACATAAACAGGAAAGGAGAGAAGACTATTTTATATAATATCAACATATTCCGGTTTCTAATGTCTCCGATTATTCCCCCTAATCATTCTCTTCTATCCAGTCAAGTAGGAGACCCCAAATCTTCATTCCTCTTCTACGAGTATTATACCCTTTGTTTCTATAGATAGCAACTTCAATGCTACATGTTGCCAGCAGTCTGGCCCTCCACTGTATATATGACGGTGGTATTGGATCAAGCCAGGCTGACGCAATACACAGACGAAGCACCCCCATCGCGACAAAAATTAGCCCCTTAATCTGTTTTGGCCTTTCATTGTTTGACACCCCCAGCATGATTTCTGATGTTGTGATGTTTACCTCATAATGCGCTATCTCTGTGAGAAAGCTTGATATTTCAGCTATTAGATTAGTTAGCGAGTCACAGGAGGCAAACATGTGAATGGCATCTGCCGCTGGGAATGAGCAGTGTGGACAAGTTGTGCCTTTCCCAGTTCCCCACTTAGCTATTTTAGATGGAGTATAATACAATGAAAAATAGGTCTTATAAAATTGTGCTGGAAGCCTTATGGACATAAGGCATGAAAGTGACAATTCATATGAATATGCCAAACTTTGGTTAGATAATCCAAGTTTGGTCTGCCATGCTATTATATGTTTGTTCATGTCATCTGGTAACAATATATTCATAGCCCCATAGATTTCACCAATTTTTGAGGGCGTTTCCCTATATAAGTTACCTATGAAAGAACATGGTTGAAATTTAATCCGGCCACCCCCTTTCTTCAGTAAAAAATCTCTCACTTGAAGAAATTTAAAAAAATCCCTATTAGGAATATTGAATTCTAACTTTAATTCGGCAAATTATTTAAATCCATTAGTCGAGAAAAAACTACCAAGATGGGTAATCTCCAGATCGTTCCATTTCTTTATATAATTGTCGTGGAAGATCTCAGGGAGATCTGAATTCTGATTTACGGGAGTGTAATAGGAATAGCGACCTATTCCTAATAGTTTTAACATTCCCCCAGACTTTGCTTAGATTATTGATAGTCTTAAATTTGACTTTTTTGAAATACCCGTCATTAACATGTCGCCATAGGCATCCAGCGGCCCCTTCTCCCAAAATAAGTTCTTGTGGTGTTAATATATTGCCGCTGCCTCGGTTACCAGTTATAAGACTCAAGCTATACCTTAATACTGTGGCCCAGTAGTATAACCTAAAGTTGGGGAGAGCCCAACCTCCACGTTCTCTTGAATTAGTGAGCCACCTCAATGCCCTGCGCGGTCGATTATATCCCCAGACAAATCTAGAGAACAATGTATCTATATTTTTAAATACCTGTGGGGAAAATTCTAAACAGATAGCCTGAAAAAAATACAGAAACTTAGGTAAAAACAACATCTTAATTACGTTAGTTCGACCACCAATAGTTAGATGGAGATTATTCAGTCTGGTCAGTTCTTTCTTGGTGCGTTGTATAAGTGGATCTATATTGATGCTGACAATGCACTCTATAGCAGCACAGATGCTGACCCCCAAATATGTCGCCTTTTCAGTTACTCTAAAGTCATTCATCATAATCTTGTTATTCAACACAATCTGTGTCTTACTAGCATTCAGTTTATACCCAGAGGCTTCACCAAAGAGTAGTGCTTCTGTTTCTATCACACTTATAGTATTTATAGGGTCTCCTGTAACAATCGCGATGTCATCAGCATATCCTAAGCATTTTGTATCCATATCTCATACTAGGATAGGAGGGATTAGTGCATTATTTTCCAACCTCCGGATAAATGTATCTATATATATAGCGAATAGAAGGGGCGAGCAAGGGCACCCTTGTCTAGTCCCCCTAGTAATAGTGAAATTTTCTGACAGGATCCCGTTGATCAAGACACTGGCTCTAGGGTTTACATACAACTGTTTAATAGCAGTTATAAATTTTTCACCAATACCACGGTTTGCCATTGCCGCCCACAGGAACTTCCAGGAGACCCTATCAAATGCCTTTTCTGCATCTAGCAGGATGAGTGCCATAGGGTCTCCTGTAGTTCCCGTGTAGTCAAAAAGAGAAATAACTCTTTGTACATGGTCGATAGTAGACCTTCCTGGTATAAACCCGTGTTGCCTCTCAGAGACTATTTTATGAATCAAAGGTGCCAGTCGTGATGCTAATAATTTAGAATAAATTTTGGAGTCCCCGTTTATCAGGGTAATTGGTCGATAAGATCCCATTTCCTGTTGGTTTTTATTTTTTTTAGGAAAAACTACTATTTTCGCTGATGACCATGACCTCGGTGGGTTCCCCCCTTGCCCAATGGATTGAAAAAGTTCTAAAGCAATCCCCCTGATTTGTGGCGCAAATTGTACATAAAATTCTGTGGGTATTCCATCCAAACCTGTTGCCTTACCATTAGCCATGGAATTCACTGATAATAGAATTTCTTCCCACTGTATGGGACCATCTAGTATATCTCGATCTTCTGTATCCAGCTGATCTTTGGTAGTTAGACCCAAATCTAAATCGGGTTTACGTCCCACATTATCGGTTTCCTGATATAAGTTCTGATAGAACTTCTGGAAAGCAGTTCTAATATCAGAAGGTTCTACAATCAGGCCTGCTACCAGATCGATGATTTCTTTTATTAAAGTACTTGACGATTCTTCCCGGGTTCGGACAGCTAATTGGTGGCCTACCCTTTCGCTTAACTCATATGTTTTCTCTTTCTTAGAGTTTGCACTTGCAATCGCCTTTTCGATTAAAATTTCCGAGATGTAGTTCTTTGCGATTGCTACCCTACTTACAGCAGAGTCTACTTCCCTGCCTTCATGTACTGCTTTGATCAAATCCTCCTCAGCATTACATAGATTCTGATCAAGAGCTGTCATTTTTCTCCTCCTTTCTTTATTAAGCCGAAGAGAAAAACGCATGGTTTCGCCCCTAATACAAGCCTTCAGGGTATCCCACACTACATCCACTGTTGCAGACCCTATGTTTTCAGACAGGAAAACCGGGATCCATGTTCTCATATATTGACAATATTCTTCATTATATAAAAGTGCCTTTTCAAACGTCCATGTATTTAGTGAAGGTTTATCTATACCACACGTAAGGCTGAGTACTAGTGGATTATGATCCGAGAGGATTCTTGGCAGTTTTTCTATTTGGCACCCTGATTTCAAAACGTTAGACATAAACATATAATCTAACCTTGCGTGTTTTGAATGTGGGTGAGAAAAATAGGTATACCTAGGATCCCCTGGATGTTTCGCTATCCATCCATCTACTAAACCATGTAACCCACACATATCTTTTAATGCTTGAAAAACGTTATGCTTCCTCCCACGAAATTTAAACTCTGGACCCATAGACCAATCGGTAGGTAGGTGAATATTTAGATCCCCGCACACTATCAACAGGAGGGGCACAAGTTCATCTGAAACATTGATCAGCACGTCTGGATCGTCAGTAACGTTTCCATAAACGGTGCAAAGTGTTAATTTATTCTTCCCGTTATTATATCCACACTCTACTATAACATATCGTCCCGATTTATCCGCAGCTGATCTTGAAAACTGCAGCCCTGGCCCTTTTGCTAAAATCGCCACCCCCTTAGTACGTGAACCTTGTGTAGTGGCGGAGATGAGTCGGTATCCAAGTGTTTGTAGTAGATGTTTTTGTGCCCCTTCGATATGTGTTTCTTGTAGACAAATAATATTGGCAGATGAAAGCTTGAGTCCCTCTGCCACTTTCTGTCTTTTCTTTACATCGTTGAGGCCACATATATTCATTGAAAGTATTTTTAATTTAGCCATACCAGTTGTTTATTATTACCAAATAATTGTTTTCTAAGTTGTGTTCTACAAAGGAGCTTCCCCCCAGTAATTTCTTTCCTTATGTTTCTCTGCGTGTATCTCACACCTCCGGTAAATCCCTTTGAACCTGGTCTCCCCCCCCCCACCCCCTTAACCTCCCCTTGAGGCATCCTGGGTCCAGTAGGATCCAGGTGTGGGCGTCCGGTTGGTCAGGGCGCCTTCGTGCACTCCCACCCCCTGCCCCGCATGGGAGTTATAGTTACTTAGAAAAGAAAAAGTCTATAAAGGCGAGAGCTTTACACCAATTGTTGATAGTCATATATTAAATCCTATTTAGTTAGTGATTACTATTTTTCTCCTCATATTGATCACAACAACATACTTTTTGTAGTACTTATGGTCTGTTCTGCATCATAAGAGAAGAAGAAAGGAAAAAAAAAAAAAAAATTATGCGTATGTGGATACATCTTTTTTTTTGTTTCTCTGTTTCCTTCCCTTTCTTTCTCTCCTTTCTTCTCTCTTCTACCCATTTTTCTTCCCTTTTCTCCCTTCCTTCCCCCCTTGAACATTTCTGATATCACTTTTTTGTGGTCTTGGAGATTTCTTTAAGATAATTTTCAGCCTGTATTTCGCTGGTGAAGCTGTGGGTTGATCCCCTGAAAACTATTTTCAGTCGGGCAGGGTTCTGTAAGAATACTTTTGCACCTATCTGCTCGAAGGGAGTAAATAGCTGCCTCAACCTCCACCTCCTCTCAACAGTTGCATGGGCAAAGTCAGGTCTTACAAAAAATGCGGTGCCATTAAATTCTCTCTTGCTTGTAGGACGAGCTATGTCATAAATAGTATCTCGAAGTAAAAAATTTCCAAAAAACACCAGCATTGCCCTTGGGTATTTAGATTGGTTCTGCGATTGCTTAGGTTGGGTAAGGGGGAAGCGATGGGCTCGTTGAACCTCTCTCTCTAGATCCCAGTTTTGTAGTTCAGGGAGGGCTGTTTTGAGAAGTTTAATTACATACCCCCTAGGGACATTGCCTTTGACGCCTTCCGGGAGCCCCAGGAAGCGGAGGTTGTTTCTCCTTGATCTATTCTCCTGGTCCTCGATCTTTGTCAGCAGGTCCTGTATAATTCCTTCTTGTGTTTTTTCCTGTTTTTGAAGATAAGTAACATCCTTCTCAAGATGATCAGTTCGTGTTTCAACTGAAACCATCCTTTCTGAGATTGCTAAACAGGTGCTTCCCACCTTGTTAACTGCCCCTTGCAGCTTTTGAATGGCTAATTGATGCTTTTGAGTGTCTGTTTTAACATCTTTATGAAGTTTCTTTATGGAGCTTAATATATCTTTCAAAGATGGCTCGGTTGCTTCACCTATTCCCTCGTGTTGAGAGATATCCCCAGTTGAATCCTCTCCACTTTCTTGAGCCAGTGTTATTTCCTTTGATTTTTTAGGTTTAAGGTTTTTTCGTATATTAATTGGCTCTGGGTTGCTTCCCTGATCAGTGGTATCTTCATAAGCCGATTTGTTTAATTTTTTATTCCTTATTTTTCTGGTCTCGAGTATTTTCCGTGGTGTAGTTCCTTGCCCTGGATCGCTATTTTTTCTAGTATCCGAATAGCCGGATATTTCCGGGGTTGATACATCTTTGTCTTGGCCTTGATTACCATCGCTTTCCCCCCTGGAAGTCGAGATGCCGGTTTCGTAGATGTCTGCATCAGATTCATCAGGCTCATCTGAGTATGAGTTCTTTTCCCGGGAGTGTAATTTGTCCAAGGAAGGGTTCTGAGTTAGATGAGTGTTGATCCCTTGAGCACAATTTAGGTTTACCCTACTTGCCCCACTTTGTATCGTTGAGTCTTGATCTATTGGTTCATAACTCACCCCTTTATTCGCCCCCACTTTAGATAATGGGCTAAAGATGTTTAAAATACTAGGCTGCGATGTAGTTGAATGCCCTGTCATTTTTGCATTTGCTTTCAGATCCTTGATGGTTTGTAGCCGCTTTGCTTTTTTGACCATTAAATCCATCTCTTCGGTGTCTTCAAAGTCTTTCTCTTTCTCTTTCTCCTTATATCTCCCCTTGATCTTTTCTTTCTTTTTCTCTAGTTCTATACCATTAGCTTTAGCAACAGTTTTAGCCACATTTTTATCACTTTTCTTGTCTTTCTTAGATTTTTCATAGTCCCCTTGTTGCTCACAGATAGTCATGTTTTTGGATTTGCCTTTATCCTTCTCTTTATCTTTTTCTTTTTCTAGGCCTTTTTTGTTGCCTTTCTCTTTCTCCTTTTCCTTCTCTTTGTCCTTTTCCCCACCTTTCGCTTTGTCCCTGTCTTTATCTTTTTCTTGTTCATTTGCATATTCATTTGCGTGTTCCTGATCTTTATTTTTTAATTCCTTGGCTTTGGCCCCTCTTGTCTCTGGTCGCCTCTGGGTTAGCTGGGTTGGCTTTGATAGCTTTGTCGTATGCACATTATCCACCTCCAATACATCTCGTGCCATTTCATTAAACTCAGCTTCTTCAATGTATTGACACCCTGTGTCTTCCACGCTGTCAGACTGAGGCATATGTTGGTCGGATACCAAGCTTAGATCGGATAGCTCCTTGAGGTCATATTGTCCAATCTCCCCCTCTCCAGTACCCATGTCATTCATTTTTTCTGTTGCCTTTTGTTTTGCTTTGTGTTCAATTGGTTCTGTCTCACCCAGCTTTGCCTTACACTCAATCGATACTGTCTGCGCCTCATGTGATGATAATGAATTCTGCCACGCATTCGTAAGCCAAAATTTTTTTTTTCAATGTGATCAGGATGCTCAGTATATCAAATGAGTCACATGTGTGCGGGCTGGGATTTAGCTGACATAGTTGATAGCATTCAATAGTGCCACACTCAGGTCTGCGTTTTCTTTTTTGTGCCTGCTGCCTATCAAGTTGTATATATTTAACGGGCCCATTGAACCTGCATACTGAGCCCTCAATACACAAAATGCAAATCTCCCTTTCGCCCCCTCCCAGCTGCTTTGGTGAGGGAAAGTTCAGGCAGCGAAAATTACTCTTCTGAAATCTCCACGAGGCCCTCTTCGCATCGTAGGCTGTTACCCTTTAAGAGGAAGGTCCCTTTTTTTTCCCCTCTTTTAGTCTTTAACACAGCTGCTGTGGCTAGGAGCAAGTGATTAGCAGCAGAGCAGAACAGATTAGATCAGCAAAGAGGTCAGAGCCACCGCGGCTGCAGAGGGGCTGATGCAAAGCCTAATGCAGAGCCAAGATGAAAGACGATGATGAAGACGGTGAAAGCTCCGGCAATCAGCACTTCACACGAGGTATATTTTCAATACCCCCCGGTAACTCTCAAAGCAATCCTGGGAGCTCTAACTGAATCTGAGTGCCGCACAAAACTGCAACTCTCTTCATAGATCATCCCCAGTAAGAATTCTCCCGCCGTCACGCATCATGCTGCATCTTACCTTCCACCAGGCGCAGGAATTGTTCGGTAGTTGCTCGGTGGCTAACATGGGAGATGGAGGAGAGAGTAGGGGGCTGCAGGCAGCAGCAGCAGGCGGGCAATTTCTTATCCTGCATAGCCTCAGCAAACACACACCTTCATTTAACTCACTTAGAAATAATCCTAGAGATGCAGTGAATTCAGAAAGAACTTACGAACATTAACAATAATATTGACTCATCTGAGGACATAGACAGGAGCAGAACAGTGCTGTTATTGTGAGATGAAGGAATTACAGGAAAACTATATAATTATGTGGGATATTTAAATACCAGATGAATGAAGACTCGACTAGAAGAAAAGAAGAACACCAAAGATTTGTAGAATAATAAAAGTGTCTGTTCCCAGTGATTGTTCACTTTGGTACACATAGTAAAAACAACGTGATATAACAGGAAATCCACTGGGAGACTAGCACAATGTGGAATAAAAGAAAAGAAAACTGGTGGTTTTTATTTGGCGACGAAGAATTACAAAGAAAAACATCCAAGAGTTCCTGTTCATGCTACCTGTAAAAGTGTAGTGAGGATAAGGTTCTGCCTGCACACATTGCTATATTAGCATAAGTGAGTTAGTTGCTCAAACGCCATTTTGCTGCTTTTGCACATGACACTACATGTTTCTGTTTTTATAAAGACAAACTGCTTGCTTTTTCTTCACATGAGAACGGTCTGGTTTTCACATCTCTAGACTCACAGTGCTACCTCAAGTCTGCACAAAGTGTTCAAGGTTAAAATAACAATGTATGCTGTTGATGCAGGTTGATCGACCCACGCTCTAGACACAACACGAACACAGGTGCTCATTTCTGAAACTCAGGTGCTTTTAATATTGGACTGCATGCATGAGACTAGCACTTGGAAAAAACCTTTCCATCGACAAAGAGCTGTGCTGATCTGGGATGTGATTCACTGTACCTGACTTTGGAGGTAGGCGGTCCCCGTTTTAACCTAGAGATCCTCTATTATTATTATAATACCTAGCAAGGGGAGGGTGGTACAAAAGGCGCTATAGACCTGGTTCCACTATCATTATAATATGATTTCTCCCTTTCTATTTTATGGAATTGTAACAATGCTGATTGTATTGATTTTATGCGTCTTTTTACTGATGTTACCAACGATATTGCATCTTAGAGCACGTAGTTGAAATAAACATTTTAAACTATACCTTGTCTCTGATTACTCACATTGTGGACATTTATGAGAATAAAAATGAAATAGTGTTCTTGATTCCCACTATTCCTGAGAGGTCCCAAAGTCACTTGTTCTGTGTTGTCTAATCATTGGTAGCTTTGCTTTAGTACGGAGAACGAATGAGACACCGATGGTAAATTTTAATTACCTATACGGAATTTATGCGGTAAAGTTCAATAAGAATAACTCAGTCAAAAATAAGAGGCAGAATCTGTGGTATTTGAGGTTTTGAAAGGGGTTTTATTCCTTAAAAAGGAATTGGTTCGAACCAGGCAGATCACATTCCGTCACCACGAAGGTTCGGGAAGGGATAGACAATACTTTATTGACAGGACATCATATATATAGTCAATGCATTACAATAAAGACATATGCAGAAGGCGTAACAGCTGAGAGGAGAGATAAGAATACACATACGTAGTGAAAAAGGCGTTACAATAGGCGTGCATGAGGGCATGTACCAGAAACGTCATTATGAGGTGTCACAGGTGGGTGGATCCATAGGAGAATCCTGCAGTGTCAGCAGAAATACATGGCAGAGATGCGCGCGCAGCAGCATGACGTGTGATTGACGTGTAACTGGAGGGTGAAGGGGACTTGACATTTAACCCTACATGAGGAGACAGAAGTCTGGGGTGTCAGAACAACCTAATCCCAAATCATATCTGATATCTCGTGTTTTAGGAACTGTACTATCTAGAAGGAAAGGTCTCTCGGGCAGAGGCTATTCTATACTGGCTGCTAGTGCGTGCATAGGCGACTACGTGTCTACATGAGAAGTGAGGGGCCATGGGCCTACCATGGTAACGGAAGCTATGAATTACTTGCATGGAGACAGTGAGGCCGGGCCCTTTGCTCTACAGCTGGGAAGGATGTTGTCGTATACTGCTAGACAGGAATGTATTTTCGAGGAGCGGGGCAGATAACATGAAGGTTGAATACAGTCTTGGCAGGCAAGGCAGGCCGAACCAGGCACAGCTCGCCGCGCAGGGAGTAAGTCAAGGGTCAGGAAGCAGCAGATTGCAGCCTCCAGAGACGGAAGGCAGAAAAGGCTTGATGGCAGAAATCAGGGCCTAACTCGCCAGAGCTAGAAATACATGAAAGTGCACCATGTAAAGACGTTGGCAAGGCACACTTATGAACGGAATATCTGACCCATTCATGGTGGATCTGGAAGAGGACATGTTAACGTTGGACGCAAATGTATTTGCGTCTTCATAGCTGGAAGTGGAGGGAACATACATGTACTTGAAGCACGTACATGGAGCCGGTGGGGTCTACGATAGGGGACACAACTGACTATAAAAATTCATATTACCTCATTCCCTCCTTGTCCCCTACGGACCCTTCATGATATATCAATCCTCATTAATCTATCAATCTGTTCATGTAACATCATTTGCTCTTCTTTCTTCTTATGGCGTTTTGAATGAGAACTTGAATGGGGAATACATGATGTGGCGCACAATCCGCAAATCGCTGGCCCACATTGCAGACATAGGCAGCAACTGAATACTATGAGAAGGCCAATACCTAGGAAGGATAGGATTTTCCATCCCCAGGCTGACAACGTGGTCCAGAACCAACCGGACCAAGTCCAGGTACCAGGATTTTGGTGTATCAGACTTGCAATCTTGTGAAGACGAGTAATGGCTCTATATACTGATGGCGCGTTTTCTGGAATGAAAACACAGCAGCTCGACCCGATGACCTTACAGGCTCCGCCCCTATCGGCCAGGATGACGTCAAGGACGAGACGATTTTGAAGAACAACAATCCGCATAGCAGACTGCTCCTCTGTTAAGTTACCTAGGGCAGAAGTAGTTTCATTCACTACTGCTTCGAGGGTTCTGGTTAATTTTCGTATCAGTTTGCTATTAAAGACAGCACCTAAGTAGGGAAAGAAACCTTTATTGAAGTCTGTATATTGCTCCCATGCCGTTTCAGTGTAGTCGACAATCGGGAGATCTCTCTGTGGTCTATTGTGTACTAGATGGGTGTTCCTATGATAATCAGGAGGGGCTAGGAAAACAGGTGGCAGAAGGAATGCAATGTAACAGGTGCCATCCCAATCTAGAGGTAGACGTATATATGCGGTATGACCACAAACGAAGTAGGAATGACGTGAAGCTTTAAACGCAGACTTGCCCTTATCACTGAATTCGATCACAGTATTACATTTACTATGACCCAGATGTACTGAACCATTCTTTCTGACACATAATTCACCTTTGACTGGTAATACGGACATGGCTGGCAAGACTGGTTCGGATTCGGATTCAATATTCAGAATCATGAGGTTAAGTGTGAAGTTACCTAATCCATATAACTCATTTTCTAGATCAGTTCCTGTTCTTTTTGGTAAACCCTCCTTGTCAGGATAACATACTTTATGTAGAACTGTGTTCAGGTTTCCCCATACCCAGTTGCCCTGGTAAACTACGGAATTGGAATCTAGTGAGTTCATTAATCTAAACCATGCACCACACGAACCATTGTGTGTAAACGGGTACGGGAAGAGGGGCAGAACTCCCTTGTATTTCTGATAAGGAGGGAGTCGGCCACATATCCAACAATTTGTAGCGTTGCTGGTCTGATGGGAATGATGTAACATACTAATGAATGTGTTGTTGCGCAGCGCAAGTCTGTAAGACAATTCATGCGGGGGTAATTCACTAAAAGAGTGCTCGGCAGTAACGTTGAAGGAAGAATTTGCACGTATGAATATAGGATAGTATATGTGTAAAAGCACACTTGCAGCAATAATCATAAGGCTCAGAAAAAACATAATCAATAATGTCACTATACAGTGACTACGAAGTGATTTACAATATGCACGTTTCTTGAGCTGTTTCTGTCTATCTCTCTATCGGGGTCTAGGGGATACATGTCAGAAAACACGTTCAACCGATTCACCTAGGGGAGGACTTAAACAATTAAACTGTCTGACTTGCTAGACCTCAATTTATCTTTATACTCCTGCTGTGGAGTTTTCTCTATCAGGGGAAGTTTAGAGTCACTAGAATCTGGACAGTCCTTAGAGGGGGAGGGTGAGTCAGTCTCTGGCAAGGCATGAAATTTCTTCACATGACTCGAGTGGAGCCACCCTTTGCGGCCCTCGACCTTGATTGCAGTCCTCGTGGTGAGAAGTACCAACTTCGGCGCCTGCCAACGGGGCTCCAGCGGACTTTTCCTGTCGAAGTTCCTTACAAGTACGATATCTCCTGGAACAACGTCATGCGGTTTCACCTCGGTGTTGTCGGGAAAGGCTGCAGCTACCTGTGAACGACATGATTGTAGTGCAGACATCAAGGAAGCAAGGTAATCGGTCAACATATTACAATCAACATCAGTGATTTTACGAGGTATAGGCGTCCCCCACATATTCGGTGGCCTACCAAAGACCACCTCATACGGGGATAGCCCTGTTCTGGGCGATCATTCTCATGTAAAAAAGGGCGACTGGCAAAGCTACGATCCAGTCGACACCCTTCTCCCTACAGATTTTAGCAAGACGAATTTTCAGGGTCTGATTGTGTCGTTCCACGAGACCTGCTGCCTCAGGATGTCGGACACAATGGAACTTCCATTGGTAGCCGAGCAGGAGAGATACCTGTTTCATTAACTCGGACGAGAATGGCTGACCGTTATCGGAGTATACAACACGGGGCAGACCGTATCTGGGGAAAAATTCACGAACCAACTGCTTGGCAGTGGTCGGAGCAGTGTAATCCGAGACTGGATATGCTTCTGTCCAACGGGAGAGTGCACATACAACTACGAGGACATATTTGAATCCTCAACAACGTTCCATCTGAATATAATCCATCTGGAGGACTTCAAAAGGGTGATTGGGAGGATGAAAACCACCTTGCTCTACGGGAACGCCTTTACCAGGGTTGAACTGACAACAGATCATACAAGTACGCACTTTCTGTTTGGCTGCTGCTCCTAAGTGTTTATTATACCATATGTTTTGAATACTGTCTAGCATAGCTTTTTCTCCTAGGTGCGCTGGACTATGTACTGTGTTAATGATTACTTGGACCATAGAGTCAGGGAGAAACCATGTAGATTTTCCCTTCGTCATCCATCCTTGATCTGTCTGGATCCCTCCTAGTTCAGTCCATTTCTTGATTTCGTCTGGTGTAGCATGTGTCTGTATATCAATTACGTCTAAGGCGGGATCCCTAATTGTCATGCAATGTGTCGGTGTCGGAACTATTGTCTTTGTCAAGTCAGTTGCATGAATCTGATTCTGAGCTGTTTGCTTAGCTGTTCGGTCTGCCAGGTCGTTACCCTGGGAAATGATATCGGTGACTTTTGTATGTGCCTTGCACTTCATGATCGATATAGCAGTAGGTAGATGTATTGCATCTAACAGAGTTTGAATGAGGGGACCGTGTTGAATTTTGGCCCCGTGAGAAGTCAAATAACCTCTCTCTCGCCATAATACACCGAAGTCGTGTACAACTCCGAATGCATACCGTGAATCTGTGTATATGTTAACTCTCTTATGTTTGGCTTGAATACAGGCTTGTGTCAGAGCGATGAGCTCTGCTGCTTGAGCTGACAGGGTATCGATACAATTTGTTTCTATAACTTCGGTGTCTGTTGTGACTGCGTAGGCGGCCACTAACTCTCCTGTACTTGTTCTCATGCATGAACCATCCACATAAAGTGTCAGGTCTGGATCTGGTAATGGAGTGTCGGTCAAGTCTTGTCTGGGTTTCGTCGTAATAGTAATGACTTCAATACAATCATGTGCCAATGGGTCTGTTCCACTTAATGGCAAAAGTGTAGCAGGGTTTAATGTACTACAGCGTCTGATCTCTATGTGCGGTTGAAACAGTGTCAATTCATAACCTGTCAGTCGTGCTATGGTCAAGTGCTGGGTCTGTGTACGGTTTAAAAGGACTTCCACGGAGTGTGGAACTTGCACTGTCAATTGATGTCCTAACACTATAGAATCACTTTGTCTGATTGCTAGAGCTGTCGCTGCAACTGATTTCAAGCACGAAGGCAGAGCCTGGGCTACTGGATCTAATGTGCTAGAAAAGTAAGCACACGGTTTGTGTGAACCTGCTTGTTCCTGAGTGAGTACTGACAAGGCAGTACCTTCGCGTTCTGTGACAAAAAGTGTAAAAGGCTTACTGTAACATGGTGTTGCTAAAACTGGTGCTTGGCATAAGGCTTTCTTTAAGTCTTCAAAAGCTTGTGTATGTTCCTGAGTCCAAGGGAGGACAGTCGATGTCGCTGCCTCCTGGGTTGTCAACTGAATGAGTGGTTTTGCTAAAAATGCGTATTGGGGAATCCATTGTCTGCAGTACGAAGTGAGGCCTATGAAGGCCCGCACCTCCTTCTGTGTCTTGGGTGGTGACATGTTTACAATTAACTGGATGCGGTCAGGTGTGAGCTGTCTCCCCCCTTTGGACAGCAAGTGCCCAAGGTACACAACTTGCTGAACACAGAATTGCAACTTCGAAGGGGACACCTTGTGTCCCTTGTTAGCCAGGAAATGCAAAACCGTCAGTGACGCTTGCTCACATTCAGGTTCGCTTCGGGCGGTGATCAATAGATCATCGACGTACTGTAACAGGGCAGTGTTTTCAGGCATGTGTATACTGTCTAGTTGTCTTTTCAATGCTTGACTATAGATGCTGGGGCTTTCTGTGAATCCTTGAGGTGCGCGTGCAAATTTGAAGCTTCGTCCATTTAAACAGAATCCGAAAAGGTATTGGCTTTCCGGATCGATTGGGACGCTAAAGAAGGCGTTCTTCAGGTCAATTACAGTAAAGAATGTTGCCTCAGAATCAATAGCTGTCAATAATGAAGAGATATCTGGAACCACGGGGTATTGTTGTACAATGCATTTATTCAATTCGCGCAAATCAATAACTAATCGGTAAACTGGTGGTGCATTGGGATCTGTACGTTTAAGAATTGGAATGATAGGAGAATTACATACATTGGAGTCGGTTTCCACAACCACTCCTTGTGCAATAAGCTCGTCAATGATTTTCAGTAAAGCCGCTACAGCATCTGGAGGTAACTTGTATTGTCGGATTCGTGGCAAGACTACTCCTGGTCTGAGTGTGACTCGATATGGTGTAATGTGCATACAACCTACATCAGTGGGACCTTGTGCCCATAAATGTGCAGGGACATTCTGTAAGCGGTGATCCATATCTCTCAATACATAGTGACCTTTAAAGTCACGTAAAAACAACCGTACTCCTTCCGGAGAACAGCATATTACAGCTCCTAGAGCTTTCAGTGTCTTTATACCTAACAAGTTTTCTGGACATGATTTTGTTAACAATAAATCTGTAGTCCGTGTCAATGGGCCAACTGCAAGAGGAAGGGGTTGTGATACTTCGTTAATAATAGGCTTTCCTGAAAATCCAAGGGAAACATTCTGTGAGCCTGAGAGGGGTGCCCCTGGAACTTCATCATGACTTATCGTTGTCCTGCTTGCCCCTGTATCTATCAAAAACTTTCTGTCTTTCCCTAATACTTGGCTATGTACATAAGGACCTTCTTGATCTACAGGAACCTCAATAAGAGGCAAGCCAACTTCCCTCTCTAGGCTGTTTCATGTGTATCGCTGATAATCGGGATAATCATTTTGTGCATACTGGTACATCTGTTGTGTCGTGTTTTGTGTTGCGGCAATAGGTTGTGGCTGGGGTACCGCTACGGTCTGTACTGTCTGTTGTGAAGCTTGCATAGGCTGGATATTCTGGGGTACTTGTTGTTGGACCTGATCTTGCCTAGGAGGACGCGGTCTCTCTTTAGTTTTACCTGTAGCTATATTGTTTCAAAACTGCGCAATCGTTTATATAGTGACCTGGCTGTTTACAATAGTTGCATATCCCTTTAACAGGAGCTGCTGAATTATTAGACTGCGTCGTACCCTTTTTCTGACCGTCAGCTGGGACTGACTGAGCAACCAACATTTTCATTTTTGCGTCTTTCATACGTCTTTGTTCGTGATCATGTTCTTCTCTAATTCTGTTCTGGTGGTACTGTAACATTTATAACATTTGTGAAGGGGTATTAGCTTGCCATGTGCTCTCGACTTTCAGAACACGATTCTTAACTTGGGGCAGGGAATTCTCGACTAATTTTGTTACAAAAAGATGTGGATACGACTCGCTACTTGCTTTCAGGCCACTATTAATACCAAAACATTTTTCAAATCGGGAATAAAAGTCACTAGTGTCTTCATCGGGTTTCTGTTTACAGGCTGAAATTGCACCCCAATCTTCCTTTTTAGTTGACAATAATCGTGGCAATACTTGTACTAACAATCCTGGTAATGCTTTAGTTTTGTCCCCAAGCCCTAGGCCTGGAGTTCTAGTATTTTCTTTGTTTTCTAATGCAGCCCAATCAATCTTTTGCTCTCCCACCTCCCATTCTTTTTCTTTGAGTTTCTCGTAAATACCGGCAGGCAATAATACTTTTAATATTTTCATAATATCAGGATAGGTATAATCACCCATAAGTAACATGTCTTTTATTTCACGGTGAAAACCTGCTGGATCTTTGTCATGGCTGGGCACTAATTTTTTCATTTCCAATAGTTCTATTTTAGTTATGGGCGTGTACACAAACACGCGTCTAAAGGTGTTATCATCATTTTTAACTGGGTGTACTTCTCGCAAGGGGTTCTGTCTGTCTATGTAATACATTTTTCTTTCCATGGAGGGAGCTGGATCAAGCTGTGGACACAGGAAGGCACTGTATCGGTGCCGATGTTCTAAAATTATTTTAATTAGATCGGTACCTAGCCCCCTCCATTTATTCATGATTAGTTCTATTAATATATCAGGCAGGGGGCCTGGATCAGAGTGTTGGCTTTTATACAATATGAGGAGGTGTTGTATCATATACATACCAGCTAAACGCTGTTCGTCTGGTGAAAGATTCAAAAACGTGTGTGCTAGCGCGTCATCACTATATTTATCCGAACTGTCAGCCCATTGTACTGCTGACCTGGCTAATTCTTGTTCATCCATAGAATCGAGTACATGGTACCCCATTCGTTCTCGAAGTATTTTATCAGTAGCCTGAAACAAGTGTTCAGGCGTCTTTGCATTCGACATGGCAGCTTGAAAGAGTCTCTTACTTTCTGGACGTACCGGACGCATTGAATTATTAAAGGGTCTTCCCTTACCTACATAAGCTATCGTTTCTCTAGCTGGTAATTGTAATTGTCCTGTTGTCGTTTCTTGTTGTTCATCCTCCTCCGAGGATTCAGTCTTATCTGCATCTCTTTCCCTTTCAGGTTGTTCTCTTTCATGTATCTCTTCTACTACTTTTCGGATCCTTCGGTACATGTTTTCTATACTACTTTGTTTATCATGTTTTCCGTCTGCTATATTCTGACCCCATTTGTTAAGTGCTTTCATTTCTTCCTGGTCTGCACCAGGCCTATCTCTATTTCTTATCAAGCAGTTTATAAAGAAACGTAACAATAGTTTTTGAGTATCAACTTTCTGGTATGCCATGGCCTCGCCAATGCTTTCAGGACCTTGCCCTGTTTGGACAAAGTGATATATTTTGTCCAGATGATCAGTCATTCTTGGTAGTATCATTAAATAGTTCGCAACTCGTCGTAGACGTACTGATGATAGCATCATTCTGTCGTCCTTACCGGGTACTGGATCATATCTACAGTCTGTAAGAGGCTCCTTAAGTATGTCGTAATTCGCTGTTTGAGGTGTACGTTGGTGCGCTAAATCCCTATAAGTCAATCGGTGTGCTGGTGGTGGTGTTTGAAAACCTCCTGTTGCACCTCCTAAGGTGCCAGGTCCAAAAGGGTTTGTTGGGTGTAGAGTAGGAAGAATAGGTGCAGGAAGGAGTGGGGGAACAGGTGGAAGGGTTGGAACGGGAGGAGGAGTAGAATGTTGCTGCAGAGGTGGGGACGAATTATCTCGGGGTCGAGCGCCGCCAGCAGGTGGAGTGCGTGGCGGTGGAACATTAACATATTCGGGAGCTACATCGTCCAAATAGGAAGAAAGAAAAATGTCCTTTGCGGTCTTGTGATGTAATTTTGTCGGGAGTAATGGAGGTGGCAGATCTTTTGGTACTTCCGGGGTGGCCTTAGGTAAACCCTCGGCCAGTAGAGGATACATACCATTCATAAGAGTGTTTCGTTGTCTGTCTACTTGTTCTGTCTTTACTCGTATACCTTCCTCAACTAATACGTTTTCTCGGGCTTTGTCTGAATCCTCTCTACTTTTCTCTTCTCTTCTGAGCGCTTTCTCCGTGCGTCTATGCGATTCTTTACGCCATAATTCAATGGCATCTTTCTGTGACTGTCTGGCTTTCTTTTTCCATAGTGCTTCTTCTACTCTCATGATGCAATCAGCATCCCATGTCCCAGCAGCGGGCCATCTTTGATTCTCTGCTAAATCTTTAGTATAGTCTACCCACAAATCGAGATATAATACAGCATCTAGGCCGTGTTTATGGTACATAAAGTACCCTGGAGTGTCCCTAGGTGGAATGGGAACAGCTTCCTCTAATATCCCTTTTCTAGTTTTTATCTGTTTTAGTTTAGAGAACAGCGGCATGTTTCAGCCGTTCTATTTAATACTTGATATTTACTCGGGCTTGAACACAGAATACAATTAATACAGTAACCACAATAATGTAAATCGAACAATCACTCATACCACGACATTAAAACACATTAAAACATTTCAAAACGGACAATAATAATCAGAATACAACTAGCTAACTGCATGATACTGGATGTACTGCTAAACAGTACAGATACACCGCTAAAACAGTGCAGACCGGGTCTGTGTACCCAAACCCGTCTTGACCGGCACAAATTAATGTGCACGTCTAGATGCGTCCCCAGCAACGGTACTCACCGGGAAGCACGGCAACGGAAGGCCTCGTAAACTCTGGACTGGACTGGACCGGACTGGACTCGACTCGTGACGTAGATACTTCGGAACTTCGGAACCTGGTGGGCCTCCGTATACCTCGGATCTTGCTCTCTCAGCTAGGCTCTGGTCGGGATCCTCCGCACTCCTCACCGCCTCGTCTGGGTGTTGATCGCAGCCTCAGTCACCTCCATTGGCCTGAGGGAGATACAGGAAATCCTGCGGGTACGCGTAGTTGTCCGTCCGGCTGTGGCAGGGGACCGGGCCTGCAACGCACCTCCGGCTCGTGGGGTGGGGGAGGGGTACCTGTTCGGGCGCCAATTATGTGGTAAATTTTAATTACCTATACGGAATTTATGCGGTAAAGTTCAATAAGAATAACTCAGTCAAAAATAAGAGGCAGAATCCGTGGTATTTGAGGTTTTGAAAGGGGTTTTATTCCTTAAAAAGGAATTGGTTCGAACCAGGCAGATCACATTCCGTCACCACGAAGGTTCGGGAAGGGATAGACAATACTTTATTGACAGGACATCATATATATAGTCAATGCATTACAATAAAGACATATGCAGAAGGCGTAACAGCTGAGAGGAGAGATAAGAATACACATACGTAGTGAAAAAGGCGTTACAATAGGCGTGCATGAGGGCATGTACCAGAAACGTCATTATGAGGTGTCACAGGTGGGTGGATCCATAGGAGAATCCTGCAGTGTCAGCAGAAATACATGGCAGAGATGCGCGCGCAGCAGCATGACGTGTGATTGACGTGTAACTGGAGGGTGAAGGGGACTTGACATTTAACCCTACATGAGGAGACAGAAGTCTGGGGTGTCAGAACAACCTAATCCCAAATCATATCTGATATCTCGTGTTTTTGGAACTGTATTATCTAGAAGGAAAGGTCTCTCGGGCAGAGGCTATTCTATACTGGCTGCTAGTGCGTGCATAGGCGACTACGTGTCTACATGAGAAGTGAGGGGCCATGGGCCTACCATGGTAACGGAAGCTATGAATTACTTGCATGGAGACAGTGAGGCCGGGCCCTTTGCTCTACAGCTGGGAAGGATGTTGTCGTATACTGCTAGACAGGAATGTATTTTCGAGGAGCGGGGCAGATAACTTGAAGGTTGAATACAGTCTTGGCAGGCAAGGCAGGCCGAACCAGGCACAGCTCGCCGCGCAGGGAGTAAGTCAAGGGTCAGGAAGCAGCAGATTGCAGCCTCCAGAGACGGAAGGCAGAAAAGGCTCGATGGCAGAAATCAGGGCCTAACTCGCCAGAGCTAGAAATACATGAAAGTGCACCATGTAAAGACGTTGGCAAGGCACACTTATGAACGGAATATCTGACCCATTCATGGTGGATCTGGAAGAGGACATGTTAACGTTGGACGCAAATGTATTTGCGTCTTCATAGCTGGAAGTGGAGGGAACATACATGTACTTGAAGCACGTACATGGAGCCGGTGGGGTCTACGATAGGGGACACAACTGACTATAAAAATTCATATTACCTCAGTTGGATAGGGGTTCTGGGCACTGAGGTGGGTTTTAGGTACACCACAATACACTGAGGTCCTGGTATCCTGAGCATAGTTCTGTGCATAATCAGAATCCCTCCAACATGGCGCTCAACGTCTTGATTAGAGCTTTATATGTCCACAATACCCTTACCACTGTTTCCGGTTAACAGGCGTGACGGATTAACCTACCTATACGAATGTGTTATAGGTTAATTCAAACTTGAGATTTATAAAAAGGTTCACGTTTTGAATTACTACCCTTTTTGTGTTGCAATTTATAAATTGTTTTTCTTCTCTATGTCCTTATGGGTGATATTGACATAGCTCAGCCCTTTGAGCTTTTCTACTCTTGGGTTATATTTCTTGCAATAAATGCGGATGAGGATACATTCCATACATACATTCACACTGCGATTCCTGTGAACTACACTCCATATAGGACACAAGAGATTCCAATTTCGGCATGGCAGCATCGTGTTTGGTTTAATGGCACCCTCCCCCACACGTAACTCCGTTTCAGTTAAGTCCCTTGTCAATTCCTGGGGCCACTTGGCCAGTCTTAGCCGGGTTCACACCATATCCACGTTATCTCAATGCCCCGATTAACGACTTGTGTCAACTGTATACCTCTTTTGTTGGGGTACATAGGGCTTTAGGTCATTGTTTCTTGCAGCGCAATAAGTTGGACCGGCCGGGATGTCGATTAGTTCCGTCATGGTTAATTCAGTTAATTCGGTAATGGGCAAGCACCCCCAAACTAAGTACGATATGCCTTATTGGAAGCAGTGTTTCCTAATACCACTCCTGTGGAAAAACACAGGATTCTCACAATTAGTTTGCAGAAAGACTTATTGCTAGAGGTAACAGATTGTGAGAATTGGGGTAAAGTATTTGCAGCAGTATTTGCGAAGTGTTACGGCACGCCGTCTATGACTGTCTTGCTTTCTGTGATCAAGCGTGTTCAGGATGAGCACAGTCCGGAGGCGGCTGTCGAGTTGGGAATCGTAGTGTAGTTCTTGTATTCCCAATAGGCTCTGCGCATTGGAATAACATATATAGATACGATGTATTACTGAGGTCGACTAGGTCTCTATCGAATATATTAGACTTAATTGTGAGGGCCAGCTAACTCAGAGGTCACTAGAAACTTTCTTGAATAAACAAGAAGGGATTAGTTTCTGACAACCGCATAAACATGACAACTTTGTTTCCCAAGAATAAGAAATGTATCTCTAGAGTCGCGGAAACAATAGATAGTTATTTCACTCAGTCAATCGTGCATGCTTCGTTTCACAAGAGGTGCAGAGAAATAGAGAGACAGGCATTTTCAATAAAAAGTATTTATTGACCAGTTTTCTGTCTCATGCTGGAGAAATTAACTGCTACAATCGTAATACTGGTTGCAAAATACAATGCGTACAGTACGAAGATTATTATAAAATAATACTGTAAAAGCATGACATGATGCTTCTAAAATACGCCTACCCCGGTGTACCTAACCTAGGTCTAGTACAAGGGAAGAAGTAAGTGAGGTGAAGCTTAGTTTCAGTATTCTTTTGCCAAGAATCTCTCTAAGGGTCTAATCAGCTCCGTCTCCGTTGGTTTTAGAATAAAGGAGGTCTAGTATCTCTCAGGACTCGATTTCCCAACAACCCTCAAGGGTAGCTTGGAAACACTGGAGCTGGATTTCTCAGCCAGAGAAAAGGCAGCATCACTCTCAGTGCGTCTGCTGGAGGGTCGGCTTCTTTCGGCACTTGCTTCGGCAAGCTGTGTCATGTAGGTAGATAGTCGAACTGCTCCAAACCACTGTGTGTTTGCCTGGGCATATTTATACCATCAAGGTGCCTAGTTTGATGTAATGTTGGTCATAATAACGTCATCAAAGACTCAGTTCTTTGAAAACTCCATGAGTTCTCGGATAAATCAATATTCAAGCAAGGGGAGAAGTCCCTGACTGCTGAAGGCGGGTTTTTCCAAGAAATCTTTATGGATTTTTGGAACTCGTGGAAGTAGCCATGCTGTATTTGTACTGCATAGGCTAAGTCTAAATATGGTTATGATTTCTATGCCTATATAAGGAGAAGGTGATTTATACCTATATATGGGCATGAATCGGGAAAATTACACTAGGGTCCTATATTCATATACAACAGAATCAGGCTCGTTGGAGTGTTTGACGTAGTTACTGATCTCATCTTTTGTAATGTAAAGGGAGATGCGGGTAACTTTCAGGTGTCGAATGCTTTGCACCTTGTCCCAGACGTCGATAAACCCTGAGCGTACCGAGAAATATTGCGGAGGCTTATAAGACCATTGGCCGCAATATTTGGGTGTTAAGCCTTTTGCTAAAACGGCAACTCAACCGCAGACTCAGATGGCAAAGTCTACTAAAGACGACCGTCCAAATTTTCCAAAACAGAATTGGAAGAATCAAAAACGGTAAGCAGCAATAGAAACAGGGGTCGCGTCCGGCGTCGCCGATACCAGTGTCTACTGAGCGCACTTATGATTTGTGCGACCACGCAACAATTAGGTCTCCTGATAGATTTCAGGTTCCTGAGCAACGTTCTCCTAGTTCTTCACAGGAAATATTGGGCACGCAAGCTGGTGGCGGAGAACACGGCAGGGGTCGGGGTGCCCCACGAGGACATGAGCAGCCCGCCCGTCTGATGGTAAAGGCAAGCAGGACGACTTGCCACGTTAACGCCCTCATTTTCAGAAAAAGAAAGTTGCTGCATTAACCGTAAGTATGCCATGGATAGTGAGAACACAGCTTCGGAACCTGACATGGGCATTAACGCTGCTCGACAGCGCAGCGGAGGTTACAATAGTGCGGCAAGCGCTGCGTCCATATCTGAAGGCGACAGCAACTGACACTTTTATCACAGTGGAAACTACTGACAATATGGTGGCTCCCCCTGACAGTCTATATGATATAGTTCTTTTAATTGAAGGTGACATCCAACGTGTAATAAAAGGGATTTTTTGGGAACATCTTACCTCTACATATGACATTCTGTTAGCTGAGGAAGACTGGCCCACGCTTTTCGTTTTGGCCGCTCCGAGAAGGGAGGAGCTGACCCTCCCTACTTTTCTGCACACTGCCCAAGGAGCTGTCCGCAGAACTTTGCAGAAGAGTGGGCTCTGGTGCTTGCACCTGCGTTGTACCGTACTTAAGTCGAGTGGGATAAACTTTCTCCCAGACACGAGATTCCATTGCGGTCTATTCCACAGCCACAACCCCAATATCCCATGCGGCAAGAGGCTAAATCTCCGTTGCGGAAATCCTTGAACAATTAGAATATCAAGCTGTGATTGAGACATGTGTTTCCCCCATGAATAATCCTTGTTTCACTGTTACCAAACCTGATGAGTCGTACTGCCTGGTTTCGGATTATCGACATTTAAATTCACATTGTCGTACATGTGCGGTACAGAACACCCACAGTTCAGCTCTCGTTGACAGACTGGTGCAAAAAAGATTTAAGACCACACTAGACATTTCCAATGGCTTTTTTTGTCATAACCTGTCCTCTGTTAGTAGTCAATGGACAGCGTTCACTTGTGGCGGCAAACAAAAACAATTTAAAAGATTGGCTATGGGCTATAAAAACAGCCCAGGCGTCTTTGCCGCAGATGTTGTCTCTTTGCTAGATGGCATTGATCCTGATGCGTACTCGTACATTGATGATATTTATCTCATGGATGACTTATGGCCGCATCTGTGTTGCATTGACCGCATCATAGTTATGTTTGCGGACTTCGGTTATAAATTTAACTTTGCAAAGTCACACATTGCGGAGTACACAGTGTTGTTCCTGGGCTATGAGCAAAAGAATGAAGGTAGAGGTCTTGCACCTCACTTCCTGGAGAAATGCGCACATTTACAGTCTCCTACAACTCTGAAAAAACTACAATCCTTGCTGGGATTTTTGAATTTCGGGCGTACTTATATTCCTGATTATGCCCAGCATATCAAACCTCTATATGCTTTGATACAACCAACTTTTACCAAGTCATGCTGGCTGCCTGAACATTCAGCTATTCTGCAATTTTTGCAGTCTGATATTCTTGAATCTAAGTACTTATTGACTCATGATAACCACACTAACCTGGTAATAGAAATTGTGCCTGGTGCCGTGGGTTTCACATACTTGTTGTTTAATGAAGGAGACACAGTGCCTATCGCTTACAAGTCACACTTGTACACTTCGGCTGAAAAGCGATTTTCTTCTGTCGAGAAAGTCTTGGCAGCTGTACAGATGGCGATTCTAAAAGAGAGAGCACTGTCACAAGGAAAACACATGTTGGTTGTTACACCTTATCCTGCATTTGAAGCAGTGATGAAAGCCAGTGTACCAAATTCTAAAGTTATATATCCTAATTGGATACAATGGGCAACTTCGTTGACATCTCCGGATGTCACATTTATCTTTGACCCCTCATTACAAACTCAGGAGTTCTTACAGTATGAGTTTGTTCATCCTGCTCCTCTGTCCATGCGCACGCTTGAGGATTACCGTTGTATCATTTACACTGATGGTTCTGTAGTGTAGTTCCTATAGACCCAATAGGCATCTGTGCATTGGAATAATATAGACAACAGTATAGACCAGGGACTGAGGTCACCTAGATCTCTGCGGACTATATTAGACTTAAGTTTTTGCCAGCAAGCTCAGAGGTCACTAGAAACTTTCTCGAATGTAAGAGAAGGTGTTAGGCTTCCTACTTAGACAAGAAGGAATTTAGTTTCTGACAACCATACAACATGACCTCTTTGCATCTCCATGAATGAGGAGGGAATCTCCAGAGTCGTGAAAAACAATAGAGGGTATTTTACTCAATCAGTAGTGCATGCTTAGTTTCACCAGAAGTGTAGAGAAAGAGAGACGGGCATTTTCAATAAAAGATGTTATTTATTGAACAGTCTGTTTTCTCACACATGAGAAGTGAACTGTTACAATTGCAATACTTGTCATAAAATAAAGTGCGTACAGTAAAAAGAGTATTATGAAATAATACTGTAAAAGCATATTATAGTTTCTCAGCCATAAGATGCATCTAAAACATATAAAATCTATACAACAATAATAAAATGTCTAAACTGACTCAACTGGTGCTTCTAGCTTATGCCTACCCTGTGTACCTAACCTGAGTTTAGTACGGGAAGAGATAAGGGAGAAGTCGGTTAAGTTAAATAATTTCTCTGCCAATATTCTAACACCAAGAATTCTCTCTGAGGCTAATCAGCTCCGTACCTTGATTTAGAATGTCGGAGGTCTTGTATCTCTCTCTCTCAGAACTCGATTTCCCAGCAGCCTGCAAGGGCGGCAGGGAACACCGGAGCTGGATTTTCGCGGCTGGAGAAAAGACAGCGTCTCTCTCTGGTGCGTCAAAAGGGAGGGTCGGCTTCCTTCAGCTCTCGCAAACAGCAGGGCGTAGGGCGAGTAGTCAGTCGATCTGCTCTAAACCACCGTGTGTTTAACTAGGCAAACCTGGGCATATTTATACTGAAAAGGTGCTGTGTTTGACGCACAAGGGTGGACATATTAACATCTCTAGGTGCATGAAGTGCGCAATACGTTCCAGGGGTCTGGGACAAATCAATACTGGAGGCTTAGAGTATTCTCTTGGGGCTACAGTAAGTTTGTCATGTCCCAGAGCCAGTTGTACTCTCTAGGGGCTTATAGGCAGAGGAAACGCCATGTTAGGACTGTGCTGACTCTGTCTAAATATGGTCATGATTCTTATGCCCATATATGGGTATTATAAGTTAAATCCATATTTGGGCATGAATCTGGAAATTCATATTAGGGTACTAGATTACTTTACAACACCCACTCCACGGTAAGATGTACATCCTGATAAGCATATAACTACTTCTAAGCATAGCTAAGTATGTGTATACATCCCACCCACAAAATACAAAACATTTTTGAATTTCAAAAAATGGCATGTACATGTAAAAATGAGTATTGTACTGTACGACTTAGTAAAAGGCAAACTGTATACTGAGCATTATACTGAGCATTGCATACATTAAACCTTATATCATTCATGAAATATTTACAATTTATGAAATGTCTCTAAATACAGAAAAAAAAATCGAGAACATTTCATCACATTTCAAATACAAGATTGCAAGTGCTAGAGGCTGGGTTTTAATACTGACTCTAGATCCAGAAATCTCGTTCTCTAAGAATATGTTTACTTTGAGCCGAGTATCTTGTGCCAAAAAGGGGTAAATATTTGGGAACGGAAAAAAAGATAGTCTTTTCAAAGTTGTAAAAAAGTCTCTTAAAAAATAGCAGGTCTGTTTTGAAAGTCTGAAGGCACCTGACCTGTTTTTTAACTTCTTGCTTTATTGGGTACTGCCTTTGTGCAGTTGGTGTATTTTTTTATTGGATTTTATGGTGAGGAGAGTCCTCATCCCACCCAACATGATTTTTATATAAAGCTGGAGCTTGTGCTACCGCCCATTTTTTAGCATAGGTGTGTATTTTATGTATTGGAACATGTTTTTAGAAGGCTGGCCTAATTATTTCGCCATGTGGGCACTCTATAACAAACTTTGGTGGCCAATCTTTCTCAGCCATCAGGATGTCATAACCCTGGGAGAGTTTTTCCCAAAAAAGTGTTTTAATTTTCCTAGTTAGGTCTCCCTCTATACGGATAGTTGTTTCATATATTCTATGGGGGACACTCACTCTTGTGTCTGCAGTTTCCACTTGAATGTATTAATTCATGTCCACTGTCTCCAGAAGATTCATCACGTTCTTGCGAATGATGGTTATCTCTGCTGCGCTGTCTAGCATTGTTAGAGCCCATTCTCCGTTCTTGAGTTGTGTCCTCAGAATCCTCGGCATCTTTTACTTTTACACTGGCTACTTTTTTCTTTTCAAATTTTAATTGCTTACTCTGTGGAGCAAGGTCCTTGTCTTTGGACTTGGCGTGCTCCTCCTTCTGTTCTGACCGTCCTCTTCTTCCCGATTTCGGTGAGGAAGTCTGAAAAGATCGAGAGGAACGTGTATCATAATCTTTATCTTTCAAGTTTTTTCAGATTATCTCTATTTCTAAGATTGTATCTTTTTTCAGAGGGTTCCCTTTGGGGAGGTCTTTCCACCCATTCAGGAGATTTATTTCTCCTCCGGGTTGATCATCCTCTGTGTTTTGACTGTTTTTCCCTGGGACTAGTATCTTTATTACTTTCCCATTTCTTTTTTAGAGTAGTTGAAGTCTTTTTTATAAACGACTTTTCTGTACTGTCTGGTAGTTGATGTTTTAGTAGTGTTCCACCCAAACTATCTCTACCTAATTCTTCATAACACTTTTCCATTTTTCTGGCAAGCTCAAAAGGCTGGTCTGCTCCATCTATTTCCTTTAATCTTTGGCGGATCGCCACAGATGCTGCTTCACCTCTCACATTTGCTAATAGTATAGCAGAGACTTGCTTAAAGTCTTTCAGTAATTTCATACCTAGATTTAAAGCTGGTTCTGGACCATATTCATTCTGAATTTCCTTCAGAACGTCTGGTATTACCGCAATAGACGGAACACCATGTGTTTTTGTATAGATTGAAGCAAAGACTGTTCCCCAAGTGTCACAGTCCTCCACATTTGGTGTGATCCCCATTGGTAAACAGATGGTCAGAATTCTGTGTTTTTAATGCGGTGTACTGTCAGGAAAAACTGCCTCTATCTGTGTAATTTTCTGTGCTAACCAAAATGGAATCTGTTCCCGTTTTGTGGGTAACTTTCCAATGACTGACTGTATTGTCTGTGGTGTAATTTTATTTGTATTCCCCTGATAAGGGGCGTGCTGTGGTAGTTTTACTGTCGGTTGGACTGTTAAAGTCCTCATGACATATTGGACTAACTGTCTGTGAATCTTAATTAGTTCTTTTAGCTGGATAACTACCTCATCTCTTGTCATTTTCTCTATGTCAGGATGTGGTGTGTAGCCAGCTAATACTGGCCAGGTTGCTCCTGGTCTACCTAGTGGACCAAGCCTGGTTATGTGTTCACTGTGATGTAGGGCGCCATTAAACCATAGCTCATGCTGCTGGTAACTTAGTGGAATTTCGACCTCCTCATGAGGAATATATTCCTCTGGAGTATCACCTGGTTCATAGTAGTGAAACTCTTTTGTTATAGGATTTACTGCTGGGAATGTTATCCATGAATAGAATACCTCTGTCTGCCGATACTCATGTGCCTCTACTACAAACACAATTGTACCACCGTTGGGTGGTACACCGTTGTTCATTAATTTGAGAGTCAAAATTTTCCTCACATTTATTGGGATGAGCCGGGCTCTCCGATTAGTTTGTAAAATGCTATCATCCGCTATTATTAGCTGTTTAGCAATGTCTGCCGCTTCGGCATCATCCATATTTTTAGAGCAAGATTCAAGGGAACAAAGATTAGGTGCACAATATTTTGGAACACTGCATCCTTCAACTTTGAATAAACCAAAAACCTCTTCATAGGATTCTCATCCTACTCGGTTCTGGCGGATATTGCCCGTTCACCCACTCCAGACGTCTATGGAGTATAATGGAAAAAAGGGGTCTGAGTGAAAAGCACCATTGAGTTACTTTAGCCTCCTACATTAGATTATCGCCTTACCAAACCGTTGGGCGCCATGTAGTGTAGTTCCTATAGTCCCAATAGGCATCTGCGCATTGGAATAATATAGACAACAGTATCGACCAGGGACTGAGGTCACCTAGATCTCTGCGGACTATATTAGACTTAAGTTTTTGCCAGCTAGCTCAGAGGTCAATAGAAACTTTCTCGAATGTGAGAGAAGGTGTTAGGCTTCCTACTTAGACAAGAAGGGATTTAGTTTCTGACAACCATACAACATGACAACTTTGAATCTTCATGAATGAGGAGGGAATCTCCAGAGTCGTGAAAAACAATAGAGGGTATTTTACTCAATCAGTCGTGCATGCTTAGTTTCACCAGAAATGTAGAGAAAGAGAGACGGAGTTTTTCAATAAAAGATGTTATTTATTGAACAGTCTGTTTTCTCACACATGAGAAGTGAATTGCTAAAATTGCAATACTTGTCATAAAATAAAGTGCGTATAGTAAAAAGAGTATTATGAAATAATAATGTAAAAGCATATTATATTTTCTCAGCCATAAGATGCATCTAAAACATATAAAATCTATACAACAATAATAAAATGTCTAAACTGACTCAACTGGTGCTTCTAGCTTACGCCTACCCCATGTACCTATCCTGAGTTTAGTACGGGAAGAGATAAGGGAGAAGTCAGTTAAGTTAAATAATTTCTCTGCCAATATTCTAACACCAAGAATTCTCTCTGAGGCTAATCAGCTCCGTACCTTGATTTAGAATGTCGGAGGTCTAACACCAAGAATTCTCTCTGAGGCTAATCAGCTCCGTACCTTGATTTAGAATGTTGGAGGTCTCGTATCTCTCTCTCTCTCAGAACTCGATTTCCCGGCAGCCTCCACGGGCGGCAAGGAACACCGGAGCTGGATTTTCTCGGCTGGAGAAAAAGACAGCGTCTCTCTCAGTGCGTCAAACGGGAGGGTCGCCTCCTTCAGCTCTCGCAAACAGCAGGGCGTAGGGCGAGTAGTCAGTCAATCTGCTCCAAACCACTGTGTGTTTAACTAGGCAAATCTGGGCATATTTATACTAAAAAGATGCCGTGTTTGACGCACAAGGGTGGACATATTAACGTCACTAGGTGCATGAAGTGCGCAATACGTTCCAGGGGTCTGGGACAAATCAATACTGGAGGCTTAGAGTATTCTCTTGGGGCTACAGTAAGCTTGTCATGTCCCAGAGCCAGTTGTACTCTCTAGGGGCTTGGAGGCAGAGGAAGCGCCATGTTAGGACTGCGCTGACTGACTAAATATGGTCATGATTCTTATGCCCATATAAGGGTATTATAAGTTAAATCCATATTTGGGCATGAATCTGGAAATTCATATTAGGGTCCTAGATTACTTTACAACAGTTCGGCGCAACTGGCGATAGGATCTAAGCATTCTTATTCAGTGGCCTGCACAATCGTGGCTGGTACCATGGTGAAAGGAGAATTCAAGTCCGATGTCATGCACACGTTGACATTAGGTGACTGTACCACCCAGTTGGCAGAACTACGTGCTCTAGTGCTTCGGTTAGAGAGCATGAGGGGTAAAATGTCCCAATCCCTTACTGCCTGTTTATTGAGCAATGGTCCCTCTTTTTTGTCAAGCTTGCCCTCGGCATGGGGAAACCCCTATCCCCCTTATTATAGCAACGTTTGAGAAAGGTGTGTCAGGGCAAGCTTTGTTTTTTATAGTCTATTATGGAAAAATGCCAATCGCACGAGACGACTCGTACCGACATTACACCAAAATCAGGGAATCCCTATTTATCCACAGAAAAAATGACCAGATATACTTCTTCAACCTGATTCGTAACGCCCTGAGGAAGTCCCAGGCCGGATGGCCATGTAAGGGGTGAAACACATGTTGGCTGTTCTCCTACGTACTATCACGAATATAGTAACGCCTTTATTAAAACAAAAAAATTAACCATTGTGTGATTGGAATTGTTCCATAACAGACTATAAAAAACAAAGCTTGCCCTGACACACCTTTCTCAAACTGTGCTCTAGTGCTTGCATTGGAGTTTGCTGTCCCTCGTGTGACTACTTTAATTGTGAGTGACTCTTATTACTTTGTTCAGTCCTTCAATAAAAATGTATTCTTTTGGACTCAGAATAACTATCGTGATTTCAAAGGAGGCACAATTAAGCACAAGATCCTATGAGTTCGAGTCGCAGAACTTAAAGAACGTCTGCCTCTCATAAATGTAATTCATATTCTTGGTCACCAGAATGTAGGAGCACACGCTGTTGGTAACAGTCTTGCTGATGAAGCAGCAAAGACCGCAGTAGCAACATATGTAGTAGCCGCAGTTACACAGTCCAACAGTAACATTGATGATGACATCTTGGCAGCTGTAGCTGCTACAGAGATCGTTGATAATTACCCTCAGGGTTTCCCTTCTAAATACTGTTATCATTTAAGTCCTGATAAGGTGCCCAATGTGAAAATTAACAACGTTTGTGACAGGCTGATTCCCGACGCAGACCGCAGGCTACCCTTGATAACAGCCGCTCATGAAGGAATAGTCTCAGCTCATGCCGGCGTTTCAGCGTATGTCTCTATCTTACAGCAGTGTTACTGGTGGCGTGGATTGTGTAAATAAACTTGTGAATATGTCCTTTCTTGTTATGTATGTCAGCAGATTAAACCTTCAACTGCTGCACGGCCGCCACCAACTCAGCTGTACATATCTAATAGATCACTTGGTTGTGTTTATTTAGATCACTGCTGTCCTTTTTCTTCTGATACTAAGTATACGTATGTTAGTTGCAGTGGATTCGTGCACACGTTTTCTATGGGTTTGGCCACAAAGGAGTGCTGAGGCTCGAACTGTCATCAGGGATTTGCATGTCTTTATGGGAATTTTTGCATGTGGCACCTTCCATTCTGATCAGGGTCCAGCGTTCACCTCTAAGGCGTACAAGGAAGCCATGGGGTCTTTGGGGGTGCAGGTGAAATTTTTGTCTCCATACTGGCCTTAGGGCAATTGTGTTGTGGAGCGAATGAACCGTGACTTAAAGCAATCTTTGCCAGCTAGGGTTTTAGGTACTAGGTGCACTAAATAATCTTCCTAGAAGATCTCTGGGTGGGCAGACTCCATACGAAATGCTCTTTGGTATAAAAATGTTTATCCCGGACCTTGATGGTCTAGACATCGCGGCGGTGGTTACACCTCTGCGTTCTGCATTTGCCGAGCTGTTCGGCATTCTAGTTCCATATTGACACTCCGCGCGTGTCCGTTTTTCATTTTTACAGCACAGCTCGGGCTTTCACTCGACTCTACAGTTTGTCCCGTTTTTATGTCTACACTCCCCTCTAAATGCGCACACACGGTTCCACCTAGCTTCCTGGTTTCTCATGGCGTCCTTGTGGATACACAGCGGTTTCTCACACTTTGTATTCTGTTAGGTGTAAGCTTTTTTTACTTTGATGCCTGCTGCACTTGTTTACCTGCATTTCCCTCTTTACCCATATTTTTCGTTTTCCGTCAACTTGTATTTCTCGCATGTTACCTCAGTGTCTTCAGCACTATTTCATCTTTCTGTATTTCTACCGTAGTCTCACTCACGTGCACCCGTTTCGCTTTTTTTCAATATTCACTTAGTCTAAGTTTCATCTTGTCACACTAGCCTGCCATTCACAATGGGTTTAATATCGCACGGTTACCGCTTGTGTAACGTTTTGGTTTCTCAGCTCACTGCTCACCTTGCATTGTCTGTTTCTTTTGAGCAGCATGTGATATTTTATCAGCTCTCGGGCCCTGTATCCCTCCTATGCATATTTCCTTTGTTTTACATTAACAGATTACGGACCCCCTGAAGAAGAGCCAGCGTGGCTCGAAATGCATCGGGGACACCATTAAAACCATTGATATTTCTCATTGTTGCATAACTGATGCCATGGTTATGAAATCTAGAACATTTACTTTGAATCACTCTATTCTTTTCAACTAAATTTGTTGCAATTTACATTTGGAAAATCGAACTGAATTTCAAAGTGATTAAAACTTTGTTATTTCACTTCTAAGACTACGCATGTTTACCATTATTTAAAGTGCAGTCGCACGTAGGTGTGCTCAAGGTCCCCACCTTACACCTGTAAGGCTTTCCTTTGCTAGACATGGCGGCGACAGCTGTACCTTTTGACGTAGATAATCATTCTGCTGTGTTACAGAACCTACAAGAGACTCGAGACAGTCTTGCAAAGGAACACTTGCCCTCCACACCTGGAGCTGAAGCTGATCTACTGATTCCGGTAGTTAGATGGCTACCCCGAGTCAGTGACCTGCTCCGTGAGAAGGTGGAGAACAAGAAGGAGTTCAGCCCCTCTTATCATGCACCCGTTCCTGGGAAACAGGTACGACTCCATTGACAATTTCAAACTACAACGAGTGGCCGATTCTTCTTAGTATGACTCCTGCTGTCTCTTGTCCAGCAATGCTGATAAATTCTGTTTTGGCCTTGGCTGACACCAACAGGCCTGGCCTTGCTATAGAGATGTCCACAGTCACTAATCCATTATTAAATTTGCCAGCTGGCGATCCACATGAAGATACTGAATATACATATCCCACGGATGTGTCTTTGCCTGGTGTGTAAACAAGTCTAGCTGACCAGTCACGTTTTTCCTTTGACTCTGACTCTTTACCATGGAGTGTACCATTGAGGTTTTCTATTTTTGTTACTTGGTTTAAAAGACATTTTTTGGTTCCACCTTAGAATTACATCTGGTTGGTTCTCATCTCCATTTTTTTGGTTCATGTCGATTGGATTTGTGATGGTATTTTTCCGTCTGGTAAATGGACACAATATAACTGAACAATCAAAAATGTGATTAATTGATGGAACTTTGGCCCCACACTCCTCATCACACATCATGAAAAGAGACCAGACTTTTGTCAACATCACAGCCTAGCCCGTGCTAGATGTTATTGTATGAGATGCTGTAAAATTTCAAATTCATGGACCCACAGAGGTGGTTAATGTTCCTAATGTACTTCGTGTTTCAATGGGGGATGTTGTGAAACAAACCATACGTTCTGATGATTGGGATGTCCAAGCCATTGAAGCTCTCTTTTCTGATTTGAAATATTATGCTGCCTTTGATGCTGAGGATTTATATTTAGACTCCACAAACTGTTATGTTATGTTATGTTAAAAAATTTGTACCGCGCACGTACACCGAGACGGTTTCTTGGCGCTCATAACAGACATGACGAACCGGGGCAGGAAGTATTACTCAAACTACGCCGACTTGTTCTGTTACCAACACTATGGCCATCACTTTCTGCATAAGGCTAATACATTTAGAAATGTGGTCAATTACACCCAATGGGAACATTGTCCTACTCCCATAGAAGGCAGCTCAAATACCCTTCTGAATAAATTTACATATTTTACTGACTTTGATCGGTATAACCCGAGCTCATTTTATTTTAAAATTAAATTACAAATCTAATTCGAAAGTGAGACTTACTCACTCAAAATTGTTGTATTCCAAATCATTTATGGATCAGTTAGCAGTGGATGGCTACAAGCTATGGAAAGATACCATAGATCTTAAATATGTTTGGGGTTCTAGACCCTGGCAAGTGCAGGGCACTGAAGCTTTACACCGAGCATGTCTTATTCTCGGCCACATGTTGTTTTTAAATAGTACGATCTCACAAACAACTTGTCTTAGTTTGGCCACTTCAAAACACATGAATACCCCTAAAATTCCTAATCTGCATGCTTACCCTAATTGGAACAATCATACTGATAGGTCCCTTGATGAATTACAATCTTTCATTTTAAATTCCTCCTTTAACATTTCGTCCCTGGACCCTGAGGGTTGGCTTTTGTGGCCAACAAGTTCTAATTCTTGTCAACATGGCTTTCTGGATTTAGCCCCTAGCCTTACACAGGACAGAACTGACCCCTTTTTGAAACTTCCCATTCAGTTACCACCTAGTCAGTGGGGAAATGATGTCAAAATTGGCTTAAACATTCCACTCTTTCGTCTGTTAAACATCATTTATCTTTGTTGACCGACAATGTTGATTTAACTGATTTTGTTAAGGGTCCTGTGAGTGGAAGATCTAAATGATACATATATGTTCTATTTACTATGAAGATTGGAAACTGTCGCAGGTTGAGGCTGCTTCCCGTTTAAGAGCAATAGACCAAGCTAATTTGGAAAAAGTGCTTGCTCTCATTGATAATAGCATCAACACACTCTCTTCCAGGATTTACACCTTGGATAATATTGTTTCATCTGTTGTGCATATTGTGCAAGATGATGTTTCTGATTTGTTCTATGGTCAAAATCAATTGCGGTCAATCATTGTTATGGACCAAATCGCGCCTCACTGTGAAGCCGCAGAGGAATGAAACTACATTGCCCAGAATGCTTAGCGGCAGAGAGGCGGGGTATATAGGCAGCCACCCCCTAGGCCCGGTGTCGGATATCCTGAATCTTGACCCGGATGTCTCATCCGATCTGTTTGCTGCTGACGGTTCTGGCCGTCCCGTTGTTCTTTGTCTTTATCCTGATACCCTGGAGGATTTACAGAGGAGTTCGGAGTGCAAACAGAACTGGCGGTGAGGTAACCGCTACTCCGTGGAGTTGTGCTCTTTGCAAACAATCGAGCGCAGAATTCCTGTGTTCCCCGTTGGCGAGCCTCTTTCCTCGGCTCATGCGGAGGGAAATTGCTACTTAAAGGTGCTCGAGGGGCGCATTCCGTTTCCGTTGGCGAGCCTTATTTCCTCGGCTCATGCGGAAACGGGGTTTGTCATTTCCCTGTTCATTTACCACTTCCGTTGGCGAGCCTTCTTTCCACGGCTAATGCGGAAGTAGTTCCTGTTGTTTATTGTTCTTTGTTTATCAAACCCTCTGTTGGCGACCCTTCTTTCCACGGCTATTGCAGAGGGTTTGTGTCGTCCGTTTCCATTGGGGAATTGGTCCTGGTGAGTTTAACAGGCGCCCTCCCTCATCTCTCGGAGGTTTCAGGCAAGAGTCTTCATAAGAAAAGGTACTTGTTTATTTCTACTATACATTATTTGGGTGATGTAACCCCCACCTTTCGTGGACTACCGTTAAGGCATTGTTCCTAGAACCCCACTTTGAGACATGAAGGGAAGGAGTACAGGGTAGGTGTGTTACTGTTCTAGACCTACATATCGTAGATGGTTAGGATTCAAGGCGCATGTGTATTTAAACTTCAAATCATATTGTGTGTTTCAGAGGGGAAGATTCCATTAGGCTGCCAAGGCCAGCTCTCAGTAGAAGAGAGGTATCTCCTGAGTATAGCAGCCATTCATTGTTATCAAGGTAGGGAGAGTATCAAACTGACCTTACCTGGTAGTAATAATTATTCGTACAAGAAAAGTTTCCAACCTTCTTGTTCTTTGTCTTACAGCTCTACCTCCCCGCTGTCCCCTTCCTTCCCTTCCCGTTTGTTCCTGCAGCCCTCATCTGATCCTTCCTTAGCCCAAGGCTTTTATAGCACGCTGGGTTTGGATAGATCTGGAGGGGACCTTTTTATCTACACGCTGATCCGGAGGAAGAAGAAGATAACAATCAGGCAGTTTGCATGGACCTTACAAACTCTAAAATCTGGGAAAGTGCCTTGGGACTACATTAATATTTCGTCAGTGTTTTTACCGTTTAATTTAACAAAAAAAACAACAGTTCATGTCCATGAAGGATGCGTCATATTCTCTATTGCATATTTAAAAATTAGAACTATTACCATTTTCTTTAGCCGAATCTAATTCAGCTGTGTGGCCTCATCCATGGTTTAATAACATTGCCTTTTCCTCTGTTTAAGTTTAGTTCATGTATGAAACACCATGCCCTGGGTGGATATGAAGCACTTGGTACCGCTTTTCTCTATGAAGTTTGGTTTCTGCCCTTCTCATACAGATGTCTGAGGGATGGCTAAGAGGTTTACTTAAAAGGGGAGAAGTGCACTTCCACACCTGATCATTCACTTGTATGCAAGAATGTTCAACTGCACGACATGTGTAATGTGGAGGCTCTGAATTTAGCTTGCATTTTGAAGGGAATCCCTGTGCCAGCTATCGTACCAACATTCACACTATTAGCTAACGGTAGCTATTTACTTTTAAATAATGAAGCTTGCTGCGGGATGTTGGCTGGATTTACGTACATTGTCACTGTTTCACAGCGAGTAGTTTGCTGTAAAAATGTGCTTTTCCCGCCCCCGCATGGGAGGCTTGATATCTCGATTTGGCCTTCCATTCCGACCCTGAAAGCAGAGTTCAACAAGTGGAACATAATAAGAGCTTTATTGTCTCAAACAGAAGTCGCTCTCACTTCTTCTCATGAAACATTTTTCCTTCATGTTACAAAAACGTGTACAGAAGTGCACACGCTTTTAAATACGGATCTCCCACTTCATTTTGGTGCTTTAATCCACACTATCTTTAATGCCTCAACCACTACAGGCCTGGCCCACTTTTTTAAAACTGTTAGCTCCAGCCTTGTGACCTCATTCCAAACTCTATTTGGTGTGATACTGGCATTTTTTCATTCTATTTTTTCCAGCATCTTTAGCGGCTTCCCTCTAATTCTCGCCTTGGCTGCTGGTCTGCTGATGTTAATTTGCTTGCTCCAAAATGTCTGCACTGTCTGTGTCAAGAGACAGCCGACCCAGGCTTACGCAGCTTCATGATCAAAAGCTTGAACACTATGGAGTACTGCCATTGGGCACATTGGGTGTGGTATATGGATTATCATTTCGCTTTTCATACTTTACTTGCGCTCAACCCGTGTTTCATTGCCTGGATTGCCAATTCGAATGGCCATTAGAACTCTATCTCTCAAATACGGTGTCTCCTGCTCCAGATTTTGAGCATCTAATGAGTTCCTTAGTGGCTCATGAGTTGGCCTGTTCTGTAATCGGGATTATGGTCTGTGCAGCGGCACACAGAATTTTGGTGAATTGGGACATATATACGGGTGCGCATGACTTCCAGGAACGAAGTTATCTTGAAGTAAACGCACATTGTCCTCTGATTGTGCTAGAGGCCCCTGCAATTGAAGAACCTGTATGTTCATTTCCGTTACTAAACTGAATGGTGGACTCTTTGCTGACAATAACAATGACTTCCTTTTTGGAGGCTGTTGCGACATACTGTGCATACACGCTGATGGATTAGATTGGCAACGATAAAGCATGCGATGCATCACTCAAGTTTTTTGCTTCTCCCTGTGGTGTTATTTTTCTTCTCTCACTTGCATTTTTTTCTTTTTTAATAGACATTCTTTTCATTTCATTTCCTCATGACCCATTTTTTGACAAGAATGAACTCATTTCTTTCTCGGATGAACTTGAACTCTGCGTTCTTCTTATGTTTCTTTTCGTGCATTGGCCCGATCAAGGGAGGGTATATTGAGGATACGGTTCTGCCTGCACACATTGCTATGTTAGCATAAGTGAGTTAGTTGCTCAAACGCCATTTTGCTGCTTTTGTACATGACACTACATGTCTCTGTTTTTATAAAGACAAACTGCTTGCTTTTCCTTCACATGAGAATGGTCTGTTTTTCACATCTCTAGACTCACACTGCGACCTCAAGTCTGCACAAAGTCTTCAAGGTTAAAATAACAATGTGTGCTGTTGATGCAGGTTGATCGGCCCACGCTCTGGCACTGAATGCACCAAGAGATGACGCCTCGACTTCCACCGGAGGAGCAACATCATCGGGGAGAGGAACAGCAGTTGAGCTGATACCCAACATTCAGCCTGTTTTTAAAGACATTACCATTAGGTGTAAGCAGTGTAACAAACTGCTTTGTTATGGGGAGCAGAGTATCCTATTAATTGTTCGGAAAAGAGAAGAACACCGCTGCCCTCCCCAGCCCTAATTTTTCCCTTTTTTTTGCTCCTGTTGAGCAGTTTGGCATTCCCTAGTTTTTTTTTTGTTCTGAAAAAAAACACAAAAAATTAAAAACGTTCGGAAAAAGTAAAAAAAAAAAAACAAAAAAAAACAGTTCTTTTTAGAACTACAATTCTCCAAAAAGAGCTATATTCATTACAAATTCAAAAGTAGTGAGTGAAGCGGAGTGCAGTGAGAGAGAAAAGGAAAATGAGTGAGGGAGCAAAGAAAGGGACGAGAGGGGAAGGGAAGTGAAGTAGGGGGATTGAAAGAAGGTGAGTGTGGGAGGTGAGTGAAGGGAAGGGGAGTGAACATGGGGAAAAACACCCACATAACACAACAGCTCTTTCCAGAGCTACCTTACCTCTAAGCACTCTAAATAATTTTTTTACTCTAATTTTTTACACTGTTTTTCCCCGTGGTGCGCTCAGGGTGCGCGTACATGGGAACGCACCCAGCGCTTACTCCGTGAAAATTTCCCTCCCAAAAAATAGTTTTTTTGCCCTTCAGGGTCCTTCTAGGCCCCCCTCAGAAAACCTAGGGGGTCAGGGGGTGTCTTACCTGCCCCCTTTTAATCATTTCCCTTTTTTATTTTCACCTCTTGTGTCTCGATTCTACCAAGACACAAGATGGCGGACTCTCCAGACTGTTTAGAATGTTGACAGACATCCGACAGTCAATCAGCTTTCCGCTCGTGCACTCCCGTAGCGCGCCGGGTGCGCTCCCCGGTACGCGTACCGGTGAGCGTTCGGAGGGTGCCTATAGATATATATGTGTTTTTGAAGTTAATTTTCGAAAAAAACACAGGAGCAATTTTCACCAAATATAGCAAAGGCACATCTGCGTACCAGTCCCTACAATTTTGCAAAGTTTGGCATAATTCCGTTCAGCGGTTCGGGCTGTAGCCATGTCAGAATGTCCTATGGAAATTAACACGGGGAAAACATGTTTTGGAACACCCCTTTTTTCACAGCCCCCACTTCACGAATCCCCCTGAAACTTTCAAGGAAGGAGCAGAGTTGAGCTGGCCAAAATTTTGGAAAATTACACGCAAATTCCTCAACCGGCGCCAAAGTTATTCCTTATAGAATGTTGCGGATTTCCTATGGTAGCTTGGTAGCTAGGTCCTAACTATAACTACCTACTAGCGACCGCAGTAGGTAATATATATATATATATATAGATATAGATTATAGATATATAGATATATTTATATATTTATCCACTGGAAAAAAACACAACGTTTACAGGGACGTTCTAGTTAGGAAATAGAATTTTAAAAACCTGAGAAATTACCTAAAAAAACGAAGGTTACAGGGACGGTATACTTCAGTTCACAATTTGTACACAAAACCATAGAAATTCAGCAGTAATGGTTTTAGTTATCTCAAGAAACTATAATTCGTACCCTCTGGTAACTATAACTTGCGCGCCCACCATGCAGTTTTCTTATCAATAATTTTGCTGCAAATTATATCATCAATGATGGCATGGAAGTTATCATGAGTGATGTAATATGTGGGGTAATTAGCAGTGCATGGCCAGGGTGCGAGTTATAGTTACCTTAGGGCACTGCCCCGGATGCTCCACGCCTCCGGCATGAACCGGCATTGCTCCCACTTGCAGGGAAAAGCTAAAAATGCTGCTCCCTGCATTCAAGTGCAATTTTTTCATCTGTTTTTCTGCCCACTTCACTGCGGGCAGGGAAAGTCTGCTCCCAGCACCAGGTGCATTTTTTAATGCTCCTGCCTGCTGGGCGCAGACGTAGTGTTTGTTCTCGCTTTGCAGGAGCATCAAAATTGTTCCCACGAAGCGAGAACAAACACAGGTTTCCATGTTCGGACCAGTGCGGGCAGGGAAATTGCTATGCTCTGGGTGTGGGCACCTCAGGGCATAGCCAACCCGGCAATGGAGTATGGGGTCCCCACGCTTATTAATGGCCCTGGGAGGGCTGCATGTTGCCCCATTCCCATTTGCTTTTACAGACTTCCCCCAGGATGGGGTCCCTGGGGCTGAAATTAACCTGGGGAGGGGGATGCCTGTTCCCCTCCCTCATGATTTTTGCTTTGTGCCTGGGGATGCCCCCCTTTAGATCCAAAATCGGCCCGGGGAGGTGGACTGCATGGCTCCCGGCATTACAATTCTGGCTGGGCCCCGGGTTATGGGGTTACCAGGTCCGAAATTGGTCCAGGATGGTGGCATCTGCCCCCTCCTCTCTGGTTTGGATAGCTAGGCCCTGTGGGTGTTGTGGTCCCCAGGGCTGAAATCAGCCCAAGAGAGGGGCCACGTGCCCCCTCCCCTTAAGTTTGGATGGCTGGGGAGTGGTGGTCTCCAGGGCCATAACTGGCCTGGGGAAGTGGGGCCAGGTGCACCCCCTCTTTCCTAATTCTGAAGCTAATTATCCCCCAGGATCTGGCCCACCCGGGGACATTATAAAAAAACAAACAGGCCTCTCATTTCAGCTCCTTCCTGGAAAGTTTTGAGGTGATCCATCAGGCGGGGGCCGAGAAAAACAGGGGTCCCCACCTTTGAGGTGATCCATCAGGCGGGGGCCGAGAAAAACAGGGGTCCCCACCTTGTATTTTCCATAGACTTCTTTAAACAGTGCTGTTGCAAAAACTGCTGAACAGCATTACACTAAATTTAGCATGAAGCTAGATCTTGGCCCACAGATTTAGCTTTTTTTGAGAAATTAGGTGTCAAAAATAATTGTATAATTAGGCAGTTGGTGTCCAGATGTGCTCTGATTGACCAAATTAAGAGACAGTAGTCAATCCTGGTTGGTTGGTTTCAACTTGAACAATATGTTTTGGCAGCCTTTACCAGACTCAGTGACATAATAAATTAATTAAACAAGCATTTCCAATGCAATAGCCTTCACATCTGCATGAGTTTAGGCTGTAAGCATTGTAAATGACAATGCCTTTTATTTATGTTTTAAGAAACAAAACTTAAATAAAAGGGATTATCATGTACAATGTCCATAACACAAACTCTCGTAAATACGAGACCTAGTGCACTGTGAATGTGAACCAGCAGAGAGATATAGGGAAAGAGAAAGATGGAAAGAGCGAAGGAACAAATACACATGTGGAGACAGAGAGGAAGAGTGAAAACACTGTGACCATAGATACATTTCATTCTACTGAAACTAAACGCAAATGTAAAACTTCAAAACATGAAAAGCATAATTATTCCACTTACCTTGGAGAAGTTGATTGAAGGGGGTAATGAAGCCCATGGCTGACTTGGTGGCCGGTTGCAAACGGAGCTGCAGTTTCAAAAGTGCAGGACACTGTAAACAATTTCGAATAACACTGAAAGTGTGATTTGCGGGAGCTAAAGCAACCCAAGGCTGGGTAACCAAAGCTGTTCTCATTGGCCCATATAAGTCCTGCAGTGGAGCAGCGAGCACTAGGATTGGCTGATGGCTTTCAAGCCAATCATAGTAGCTCTCCACAAAAAGTCTGTGGCAACCATTAGAGGGTGAAACACACCGCTTCATTGGCTGTCACCCAAAATAATGAAAATTACAGACAAATGGCTTCGTATACAGGCATTCTTATGGAGAGTCCGTGAAAAGTAGGGACGGTTACTCACCATGGGTATTGATGGGATTTGTGTAGAGAAATGAGGGATGGAGGAGCAAATACGAAGCACCACAGCCACTACGGTGGTGATGAGAAGCCAGTTGTTATTCAGGATGCGATTGCAGTCGCAACCACCTCCGCTGTTTCTCACTTTTTTTTTTGGTAAACAGATTTTATTCATTTTCATCTTGTCAATTAGTAGCAGAACATTTCAACAAGAGCGTCTCATCTTAACTTAAACAGCGGGTGTCAACAAGCTCGGTTGCATCTATTCAGTCCTGCTCCCCACATCTCGCCCCTTATAGCTGTCACCTAAAGGGCAACCACGCCCCAAATTCTGAACAACTCCAGCAACTTTACATTCAATGTCTTTATATCGGAGATTAGATTCTCAGTTGTCTGTTCTCCTCTACACACATATCTTTCTAAACAACTAATAAGTGAACAAACCCCTCTCCCTCCCCCATCCCCTTCCCCCCCTGCCCCCAGGCATATCGCTCTATCATGTGAAACCACCTCCACTGTTTCTCTTGTGTTGTTTTGTGGCCACAACTTTAGCTGCTATGGTGTTGGGAGTGTAAAAGGAAACACGTGATGATTTGTATGAGAGAGTCCTGGGTAAGAATGACTGCGTGGTTGTGTGTGGCACTAAATAGGCAACTGTGTTCAAGAAAGAGTGTGTACAGATTACTAGTGTTTGCACAGTACATTGCGTGTGTGTTACTGTACCTGAAGTGCAAGGGACGTTGGATTTTGGTGTTCTGCCCACATGCAAGAAAGGGGGTAGTGGGGGAGCTGAAAATGATGAATTGCTGGCTTTGCGCTGCCTTTGTCTTGGTCTGCTTCGTACAGCCCTGTGCGGTGAATGCTTCAGTGCCGCCAGTGTTTCTTGAGCTAGCAGAACCGGCAGCAGGCTCCTGCTCACCTCTCCCATCCTACACCGGCACCACCAACCTCTATGACCTCTGTAGAGGCAGTGACTAAGACTAGTACAAAACAAATAAACACATTTTGAAAAATGCTTTATTATCGCTAAAATCAAATTTCTTGTTGCCAGGCTGCACCCAAAATAACTATTTTCTCTTGATAACTTACCAGGTATGGCTTTGTTCAAGTGAAGTAGTGTGGCTCACTGGTTAGAGGCGGCAGACCCGAGAGCAGAGGACGGCTCGGGACCAGGGTTCGATTCCCGGCGCGGCAGGTTTCTGGACCAGGGTCAGCAGACTCGATAATTCTCTCGCCTCGGTGCCCACTCTGATCAGCGATCACACTCGGCAACTCTGGGCATTAGCTTGCCTCATCTTCACTAACGGCCCCACCAGACCGCCGGGGATGCCTGGTCTCACCCTGGAGATACCCATTAAGGGACCATCTCTCAGGGAAGCCAGGAAGGGTTTCGCAGCGGTCGAAGCGCCTTGGGACCCTACGGGTAAGTAGTGCGCTATATAAATGCCAATACATAAATGCCAATACATACAAGTTGGCAGGGTATGCCCAGACGAGGGTCACGTGCTCCTTCTCCCACTAGATTCAAGATAGCCTGGCTGATGAGGATTATGAATCCGAAACCGGTCCCAGGATGCTTGTTTCCGGTCTAGGGAAGACATGGCTTGGCAGTTTGGCTGGACTGTTCCCATGAGGCACAGGGTCAGACTGATTTGCATATGGCCATGTCTGAACTGGGTTGGTGGAGTGAGCTAAAGAATGGTGATGGATTAAACCCAGATCAGTTGACTGGGGATGAGTGTTTGATTGGCCCAAACACTCCGGCCATCATCCCCTTTGGTATCACATGGTATATCCTCTAGGCACTACCTTGAATACTTCCCAAACTGTAACTGCTAAGAAGATGTTTCACAAGAGTATCATCTAATAACCACCAGGCATTCAAACACCACATACCCTTCAACTCCCACTGTCGATGTCAGAGGGCTAGTTGGACTGGTGAATGATCGAAAAGCCCGCTGGAGAGAATGATATATCTACCTATGTCATCTACATGAATTGTCTGTACTGAAAATGGGAAGGACCTACAGAGGTGAATGAAGAATGGCAACCCCTGTGGACCACTGAGTAAATCCTGCATGATAGACACGGGTGTATGTGAACTACCAAGGAACACACACTTTGTACCTAGTAAATGAGTCTCTTGAAGTAACAGGATATCAGGGGTGTGATAACTGCCCCCTCTTAATTTTTGTATTCAAACTATTATCAGTCCATGACTTTATACTATATCCCATCTCACAGTCTGACAACAATTTGTTAGTCATTAGAATCAAAGTGATCCTGTACAACTTGCGGGAGCATGTGCCTGGTAACATTAACAAAATGAAACCCTGAAGAATCTAAACTAAAATCCATCTCCCTAACACCCCACCCTATATTTCCATCCTAGAAGCATCAGTCTCCCCAAATCATATGAAATAATCACATGTGAAACTCAATGGCAAAAAATGAAAAAAGAAACAAGCAAACAAAGGAGTGATGCACTTTGAATGAAGAGTCCTTTTTCTTTTCTCTTTCTGGGCTTTGTATTGTGCAGAAAAGCTGAACATGAAGTCAGTCTTTCATAATGGTCTCTGTTGCCACATGGGTGTTGTTTCCCCTGAACCCCTGGGTATGGTGAAGACTGTCTGCAGCAGGAGTAACCTCTACCCCCAATGACTTCGGTGTGCTAGATTCTTTGATCCCGCCTCGGTTTATGTTGTGTTCTTTGCGGGATGAAGATATTTCATCAGACGCCCTTTGAATCCCCTGTATGTGTCAGTGTGAACTGAAGGAGGTTCAAAGGCAATATCTTGTGTGCCAGACACAGCCCAGTGGGCAGAGGTCCTATCCTCCAGATCTTAGCCAAGGCACTGAGAGCATCAATGTACATTTTGAAGGGCTTCTCTTAGTGAACCCACCCAGGCACAGAATTTGTAACTCACTTCAGTCAAATCCAGGAATCAGCAGAAACATAGACAGTGCCTTTAACCACTTTCACTAGGAAACATCAGTTTGCCTTCCTTCTCAGAAAAAACAGCATTGTCTATCAAGGATAATTTAATTGGAAAAACAGCAGAGTGTGAAAGTTATGAGACTGAAGGTACTCGTAGGAACTCAAGCCAGGAACCACTTTGAGACCATTGTAAAGTTGAACAACACGGACATGAAATGCAATTAAACTGAAACAAACATTTCATTTATTTTTGCAGAGATCAGCACTCTTGTGGTGTTCATGCTGATAGTATACCTTGGCAGGAACGTGTCAGTGTAGCGCCTGCACCGCTTCCGTCTCTGAGCGAAGCGCATGCTCCTCCCCCTTTCTCCAGATGAGCGCACATGTATGGGCTTCACAGAGCTCAAGGTTTTGAGATTCTTAGGAGCCAAAACAAAGTATCCTATTGATGACCTCACAGGAAGTGATGTCACATAAGATTTGACTTTGACTTTGATAATGTCAGAGGAAGAGACATTAGTGAAATGATAGGAATGATGAGTACACAGGTAACATCCAAATCATTAATGCAGACATCCAAATTAACATTACACCGAAAGTACAATATGTGCAGCCGCAAGGTGAAATATTAAAAATGTAGTGTTATCAAAATGTCTGGCAGTGGGTTTGCTGAACTCCATGAAGTGAATTGTGTCTCCCTCTTTAGTTGTAAGCGGCTACTCTGCACACAGTAGAAGTGGGAGCAAAGTCACATATGGAGTATTTGTACCCCTCTCCTGTCTCCCAGTTATAAGATTCATCTAGGTGTGAGTGACCTCTAAATGTGTGAGTGTCACTCATGATGAGTGAGACTTGAAGGCTCTGATGTGTGTGCATTTTCGGATCCGATGTCACAGCCGAGGCAACAAATGGAACTTGCCTGACAGTGCTACGAAGCCCTCCTGCATCCGCACATTGATAGTGCGTGGATGAAGAGTGTCTTATGATAGGAGAGAGGGTTATCACCTGGCCGGTCTTTTATAGGCGTGGCATGGCCTGTATTTTCATGTCCCGGCCAGTACAAAAGTAGGAAGATTACTTAAAGCTGGCATTTTTCTTCTAATCGGTGCAAACTTAAAATATCAAATATAAGCAGAAATCACTTTAAAATGTGTACTAGAGCTGCCTTAATGAATCATGACTGAGAGTTAAAGTAAATAAAGACAGCAAAGCCATGTTAAAAATGAATACAAACAATTTTATTCAAAGTCTTATTGAAGAATAATATCCGAGCCTTTGCAAAATCTTAAAACATGACTAAAAGGCAGGTGGTAACTCCAATAAGAGCCTGTATGAAGGAGTCTATCATTTGTTAGTGCTGGAATACCCTCTCATCCTCAGACCCGGCACCGGTCACTCATTGCCAGGGGACCATCCCATGAGGGAGAAATCTGTGAGCGTCAAACCCGATTGTTCTGTCTCATAAATGTATTGAGACTGCAATCTACTTTATTTTGTTTTATAAGTGAAACTTTGGGGGGAGAGAGTGGGTAAACATGCAGACAAATGTAAAACTTAATTTGGGGCAAATTGTTGGAAAGTTGTTTGAATATACACAGCCCTATCAAATATAAGGAATTACCCACAGAAACAGGAAAAATAGAAAAACAGAAAAACGTTGACTAGTTTAATTCTAGCAGTTTTCTTACATTTTCATGTATTTAATGAAATTCAGGCTTTCATTTCCAATTCACTATTAAAGACTGGAGGCGGTGGTTCCGTCAGCGGCCAGCAGAGGGTGGTCCTAGCCTGCTGATGAAACACTGAGCTGCACATTGGTTGAAAGGGAGAAGGGTTTCCTCTTCCGGGTCAGCGGCGGCAGAGACAGCACCAGCAGCGGTGATTACATAAATTCCTGCCTCTCTTTGTGTGTGTTCAGCTTGCAGCAGAGGAGGAAGGAGCCCTGTCTGTCTGTGCAGTTACCCCCATCTTCAGACCCTCACAGAACCCCCCTCATACCCCAGATCTATCCCCCCACCCAGGCCCCCAGAAGGACGAGAGAGCCTGGACACGTCTGGACAGGTCTCGGCTCAGGTAGGAGATTGTCAGCACCTTCTGCTGTGTTTGTAGAAATAGACTGAATAATCCTGGAGGGAATCTCTGCAGGAGCCGAGCTGAGCTGGGCCCTTCTATCCAGGGGCCCCTGGGGCTGAGCTGGGCTCTTCTATCTGGGAGCCCCTGGGGGCTGAGCAGGGCTCTTCTATCCGGGGGCCCCTGGGGCTGAGCTGGGCTCTTCTATCCGTGGGCCCCTGGGGCTGAGCTGGGCTCTTCTATCCGTGGGCCCCTGGGGCTGAGCTGGGCTCTTCTATCCGGAGGCCCCTGGGGGTGAGCTGGGCTCTTTTATCCAGGGGCCTCTGGGGCAGAGCTGGGCTCTTCTATCTGGGGGCCTCTGGGGTTGAGCTGGGCTCTTCTATCCGGGGGCCCCTGGAGCTGAGCAGGGCTCTTCCATCCGGAGGCCCCTGGAGCTGAGCTGGGCTCTTCTATCTGGGGGCCCCTGAGGGCTGAGCTGGGCTCTTCTATCCGGGGGCCCCTGAGGCTGAGCTGGGTTCTTCTATCTGGGGGCCGTGGGGCTGAGCTGGGCTCTTCTTTCTGGGGGCATTGGGGCTGATCTGGGCTCTTCTATCCGGGGGCCCCTGGGGCTGAGCTGGACTCTTCTATCCTGGGGCTCCTGGGGCTGAGCTGGGCTCTTCTATCCGGGGCCCTTGGGCCTCTCGGGCTGAGCTGGGCTCTTCTATCCAGGACCCCTGGGGCTGAGCTGGGCTCTTCTATCCAGGGGCCCCTGGGGCTAAGCTAGGCTCTTCTATCCGTGGGCCCTGGGGTTTTTTTCTTCTGCCCTGGGGGTGTTTTGTGGGCATCATGTGTGTTAAAGAGGGGATCTGTGCACTGCACTGCATCTTACTGCACTGTGAGGGGTCTGTGCATGCTGCCCTGCATACTACTGCACTATGAGAGGTCTGTGCACTGCATCTTACTGCACTGTGAGGAATATGTACACACTGCACTGCAACTGATTGCACTATGAGTATTCTCTGCACAGCATCTCACTGCACGATGGAAATCACTGATGGTCCTCACGATTGAGACAGCACACAGAATTTCGGTAAAAGAACTAGAAGAAATTGCAGTGCTTGAAAAAGAAATTCAAGATAATCAACTAATATCTGATTCCAAAGGACTATTGGAAAAGGTGGAAAAAGAAATCAGTGAATTCAAGGATTTCACAGTTGCCCAAAAAAACAATAAATTTGAGCTGGACAAGAAAAACTTCTCCCTGGAATCCGTATATCCATACTTAAGAAAAGATTTCTATTCGAACTCTGACTCATGGCGGTTCCTCCAGGACAATCAAGGCCGATCACGACGTAAATTTGTCTCATTCTCAGATACATCATCTTCTGGAAGTGACTCAAATAATTCGAACAGATCCTATCAAAATAGGCAAGGCAACCAACAAGATCAGGGGCAAAGACAACAACAAAACCAGGCTCCTTTTTTAGGACAAGGCCAACAGAAGAGCAGAGGACGCTCACGACCCGTCCAGCCATGGGAAATGAGGACACGATCCCGGTTCTACAAGAGCTAGATCTCCCATCTATATTTAACTTATCCGATAGAATTTTGACGGAAGCAGAAACATCAATTTTGACAAAGGGACTTGGATTTGTCCCGTCGAGACCTACAGATTTCATCAAGATGAAGTTAGAAACACTCGAATTCTGTCGCAAAATAAGATTGAAAACATTCTTCTCGGACACATGCGAGGAACATCAACCCGAAGTAACGGGACTAAGAAAGAAATCTACTTTTTGCCCAGCCGGCTCAAAAATACCAAAGGAGATTATTACTTTTGAACGGACGGTTCTATCAGGAATATCAGCCCTTGAAAAAAAGAGGAACTTCGTTAAATTCAATCTTGCAAAAGCTGAAAAGGATGCCTTAACAACCTTGAAAAACGATAAAACAGTAGTCGTAAAGCAAGCAGACAAGGGAGGAGCGGTGGTCATCTGGGATATTAATAAATATAAAACAGAAGTCTACCGCCAACTTAATGACAACTCATGCTATAGACGCATTATAAAAAATCCCACACATGAAATTCAAAGTGAATTGTTTCAAACGATTCAGAAAGGATTCGATCAAGGTTTTGTGGGACCCAAAGAACTGGCATTTCTACAGAATAAAAATCCACGAACCCCAGTTTTTTATTTACTACCAAAAATTCATAAGGATGAAGTAAATCCACCAGGACGCCCTATAGTTTCAGGGTGTGAATCCTTATTAGAACCGGTTGCCAAGTACATCGACTTCTTCTTAAAACCCTTCATTGAAGAAATCCCAGCTCACCTTCAAGATACTACTGCTTTCCTCCAAAAAATCAGCACAATATCTTTTGAAGAAAGTACACAGCTATTGGTGACGCTAGACGTCGTTTCGCTGTATACTCAGATTCCTCAAGATCAAGCCCTTGAGACGCTTTCAGTAGTTTCTGTTTTGTAGTTTGGTTTGCCCTGTTCCCATCATGCACTGGGACAGGAACAGACTAATTTGCATACAGCCAGGTTCTGAAACTGGGATGGTGCAGTGAGCTAAAAAACGGTGTTGGATCTAGCCCTGATCTCTTGACTGGGTGAGAGCTTTCTGCTTAATTCAGAGACTCTGTCCCTCACCACCCCTTGTTGTAAATATTTTGTCCACCCTAAGCGTGGAAGGGTATTCTCAGATGTGAGACCCTTGCTCATTGCACCATCAGGATTCAAGCAAACCGGGCCGAAGACGGCTGTAATGCCAGAAACCGGTCCCCGGGAGCTTGTTTCCTTCCCAGTGTAAGAATTGGCTTTTGTAGTTTGGTTTGCCCTGTTCCCATCATGCACTGGGACAGGAACAGACTAATTTGCATACAGCCAGGTTCTGAAACTGGGATGGTGCAGTGAGCTAAAAAACGGTGTTGGATCTAGCCCTGATCTCTTGACTGGGTGAGAGCTTTCTGCTTAATTCAGAGACTCTGTCCCTCACCACCCCTTGTTGTAAATATTTTGTCCACCCTAAGCGTGGAAGGGTATTCTCAGATGTGAGACCCTTGCTCATTGCACCATCAGGATTCAAGCAAACCGGGCCGAAGACGGCTGTAATGCCAGAAACCGGTCCCCGGGAGCTTGTTTCCTTCCCAGTGTAAGAATTGGCTTTTGTAGTTTGGTTTGCCCTGTTCCCATCATGCACTGGGACAGGAACAGACTAATTTGCATACAGCCAGGTTCTGAAACTGGGATGGTGCAGTGAGCTAAAAAACGGTGTTGGATCTAGCCCTGATCTCTTGACTGGGTGAGAGCTTTCTGCTTAATTCAGAGACTCTGTCCCTCACCACCCCTTGTTGTAAATATTTTGTCCACCCTAAGCGTGGAAGGGTATTCTCAGATGTGAGACCCTTGCTCATTGCACCATCAGGATTCAAGCAAACCGGGCCGAAGACGGCTGTAATGCCAGAAACCGGTCCCCGGGAGCTTGTTTCCTTCCCAGTGTAAGAATTGGCTTTTGTAGTTTGGTTTGCCCTGTTCCCATCATGCACTGGGACAGGAACAGACTAATTTGCATACAGCCAGGTTCTGAAACTGGGATGGTGCAGTGAGCTAAAAAACGGTGTTGGATCTAGCCCTGATCTCTTGACTGGGTGAGAGCTTTCTGCTTAATTCAGAGACTCTGTCCCTCACCACCCCTTGTTGTAAATATTTTGTCCACCCTAAGCGTGGAAGGGTATTCTCAGATGTGAGACCCTTGCTCATTGCACCATCAGGATTCAAGCAAACCGGGCCGAAGACGGCTGTAATGCCAGAAACCGGTCCCCGGGAGCTTGTTTCCTTCCCAGTGTAAGAATTGGCTTTTGTAGTTTGGTTTGCCCTGTTCCCATCATGCACTGGGACAGGAACAGACTAATTTGCATACAGCCAGGTTCTGAAACTGGGATGGTGCAGTGAGCTAAAAAACGGTGTTGGATCTAGCCCTGATCTCTTGACTGGGTGAGAGCTTTCTGCTTAATTCAGAGACTCTGTCCCTCACCACCCCTTGTTGTAAATATTTTGTCCACCCTAAGCGTGGAAGGGTATTCTCAGATGTGAGACCCTTGCTCATTGCACCATCAGGATTCAAGCAAACCGGGCCGAAGACGGCTGTAATGCCAGAAACCGGTCCCCGGGAGCTTGTTTCCTTCCCAGTGTAAGAATTGGCTTTTGTAGTTTGGTTTGCCCTGTTCCCATCATGCACTGGGACAGGAACAGACTAATTTGCATACAGCCAGGTTCTGAAACTGGGATGGTGCAGTGAGCTAAAAAACGGTGTTGGATCTAGCCCTGATCTCTTGACTGGGTGAGAGCTTTCTGCTTAATTCAGAGACTCTGTCCCTCACCACCCCTTGTTGTAAATATTTTGTCCACCCTAAGCGTGGAAGGGTATTCTCAGATGTGAGACCCTTGCTCATTGCACCATCAGGATTCAAGCAAACCGGGCCGAAGACGGCTGTAATGCCAGAAACCGGTCCCCGGGAGCTTGTTTCCTTCCCAGTGTAAGAATTGGCTTTTGTAGTTTGGTTTGCCCTGTTCCCATCATGCACTGGGACAGGAACAGACTAATTTGCATACAGCCAGGTTCTGAAACTGGGATGGTGCAGTGAGCTAAAAAACGGTGTTGGATCTAGCCCTGATCTCTTGACTGGGTGAGAGCTTTCTGCTTAATTCAGAGACTCTGTCCCTCACCACCCCTTGTTGTAAATATTTTGTCCACCCTAAGCGTGGAAGGGTATTCTCAGATGTGAGACCCTTGCTCATTGCACCATCAGGATTCAAGCAAACCGGGCCGAAGACGGCTGTAATGCCAGAAACCGGTCCCCGGGAGCTTGTTTCCTTCCCAGTGTAAGAATTGGCTTTTGTAGTTTGGTTTGCCCTGTTCCCATCATGCACTGGGACAGGAACAGACTAATTTGCATACAGCCAGGTTCTGAAACTGGGATGGTGCAGTGAGCTAAAAAACGGTGTTGGATCTAGCCCTGATCTCTTGACTGGGTGAGAGCTTTCTGCTTAATTCAGAGACTCTGTCCCTCACCACCCCTTGTTGTAAATATTCATTTTTTCTGGACACACGTGATAGACCGTGTCAGGTTCCTTCAGAATTTATCTTGCAGCTGGCATCTTTCGCATTGAAAAATAATTTTTTCACTTTTAATTCCGAATACTTTCTTCAGGTGAAGGGAGTAGCTATGGGGTGCCCATTTGCCCCGGAATTAGCGGTTATGTTCATGGGTCTCTATGAGCAAAAGTTCATTTACAACGATAATCCCTTCAGTCACCAGATTTCGCATTACATGCGATATATAGATGATGTTTTTCTCATCTGGACTGGGAACCTTGAAACTCTTAATGTGTTTGTTGAGTGGCTTAATGGACGTACAAGTGATATAAAATTTAATTGTACGTCCTCTAACCAATCCATCACATTCCTGGATGTACAAGTTGTACCTCGCAATGGAAGCCTTGAAACAACTTTATTCAGAAAACCGACGGATAGAAATAAGGCATTGCTGTTCACGAGTAATCATCCGCGTAGTCTGAGACAAAATTTACCTTTTAGACAATTCCTCAGGATTCGGAGGAATTGTTCACGTAAAGAGGAATATTTTGAGCATGCAAATTTACTCAAGGAGAGGCTTCTCCTAAGAGGATACCCGAAGAAACTACTAAAGATGTCTCTTAAAAGAGCATGGTGGACGCCACGTGAGACATTAATGCAGAAGAAAACTAGAGTGGAGCAAAATCGAGTGGTATGTGTGTCAACTTTTTGCCCTGCGGCAAATCAACTCAAGAAATTGATAAACCTGAATTGGCATTTATTGAAATATCTGCATGAGGATTTCAGGAATCCGCCTTTGTTTGCTTTTAAAAAAGAAAAGAGCGTGGCAAATCATATTGTGAGGGCAGCCCTACCCATTGAAAAATCCCCGACTCTAAGAAGTCTATTTGGCTTTCCACAGACGAAAGGACACCATAAATGTGGAACTTGTATTTGTTGTCATGAAACCATAGAAGAGACGTTGTTCTCGTTTAATAACATCAATTGGAAGCATGAAGCTTTTACCAATTGTAAAACAAGGAATGTTGTATATGCGATTTTATGCCCCTGTCCCAAGTTATATATTGGGAAAACAACCCAAGAGGTCAGGCAACGCATCACTCAGCATAAATCCAGACTACGCAGAGAAGTTGAGAATGCGCCCTTAGTACACCATTGGTTGGCCCAGAAGCATGACAAAAACAATCTCAAATGGACTGTCTTGTCTAAAATTGAAAATGACCCAAGAGGGGGTGATTTGGAAACAAGATTGAACCAAAGAGAAGCTCTGCTGATCATGAAATATGACACAGCGGTAAATGGATTAAACGAGATCTCTGAAATTTATAAAACCAACCCTTGAATCTGGAAAGAGGACTTCATCTCCCATAATCCTTCTGTTTCTGACATACCATCGACAGCACTACAACTCCCAACACCCTCCAGGGCGAAGCCACACCCATAAGCTACATCGTAGTGAGGCTTCAGTAACCCGCCATTGACTGCAGGGTGAGGAGCGAGGACTTTGAATGTTTGCAGACCTCGAGTACCGGAGCACAATCACGGTAAGCATGATACCTTTGGCGCCAGTGAGCGCCAACACCCAGCGCCTGTTAAAGCAATTGATCCACGCCTGACAGTAACCCGCGATTCCCGCATTGTTTTTTCCCCAGCTTTTTGGGCGCCGGAACCGAACCACCGGACCGAGCGCAACCCGACTGGGATGAATCTTTATGACAATTACGCGCCGCAGTGAAGGTAAGCGCGCGGATCCGCTTTTGAAAAATTCAGTCTAGACATAGTGATGAGTGAACATCCATAGTGAGACTGAGTACACTTTTTTTGTTTTTCAGCACCCTTCGCTCCCCCTCCACTTGGAACACATCTGTCTTCTCTTGTTTTCTTTGGAGCCTTGACTCACTTGTTGAGGTAGGCTGAGGGAAACTGGATAGCGATTGAGACGTTGATCTCTTAGTATTTGGCTAGTGACGATTGTTTCCTCTTTCTTTGTAGTTAAACTGTGGTCCTGAAGAGAACCCTAAGAATTGCAGGGTTCGAAACGCGTCGACCCGACCCGGTCCAGTGTCATTCTTTTGATTCCATATGTCAACTGATTGAAAGATTTCTTCTTTTTCTTCAAATTTTGAGAAAAATGATGATTAATGTGTAAAAAATAGGAAATAAGATTGTTTTGTATTTACACAATTGTTTTATGACATTGGACCAGTATGAATGTGGTATAGTATGAATGGACGGCCAAGAATGTGTTGAGTGTGAGTTTGTTTGAATCACTGTACATATCAACTTATGTTTTCTGTTTGTATATAAATGTAAAATATTTTTCCATGCTTTTGTATCCCCATACACAAAAAGACTAGAAAAAGGCTAAAAATCATAATAGTCTTCAGAAAAGAATTAAAGTAAAAGTTGCAATTTAAAAAGCAAGTGTTCATGCTATTTTTCATGTATGCTTTAATAACGGTTGTGCCTAAAAAATAGCTTCTCAGTATAGGCAAGTTTGTTGTTTCTTCAGCACTGCATTTTACTGCATGAGGAATATGTGCTACTGCACTGCATCTTTACAACACTGTGAAGAATATTTACACTCTACACTGCATCTTACTGCAATGTGAGAATTCTGTACACGCAGCCCTGCATCATACAACACTGTAAGAAATCTCTGTAGGCTGCACTGTATATACTGCACTCTGACCAGTCTGTACATGCTGCACTGCATCTTACTGCACTATGAATGATCTATGCACACTGCATTGTTTCTTACTGAACTGTGAGGATTCTATGCGCACTGCACTGTATCTTACTACACTGTGAGAAACCTGTGCACACTGCATTATACTACTATAAGAAATCTGCGCACACATCACTGCATCTTACAGAACTATGAGGAAACTGTGAACATTGTACTGCATCTTACAGCAGTATGAGAAGTATGTGCCACTGCACTGTGAGAAATCTGTGCACACTGCACTGCATTGTACTACAATGAGTAATCTATGCACACTGCACTGCAGTTTAGTGATCTATGAGAAATCTGTGCCCACTGTGCTGCGTCTTATTCCTCTATGAGAAATCTGTTCACAATGCAGTGTAATGTAGAACACTCTGAGAAACCTGCGAATGATTCACCTCCTCTTACTGCACTATGAGGAATCTGTGCACACCACAGTGCACCTTACAGCACAATGAGGAATCCGTAGTACTGCAATGTTATTTACTGCACTATGAGAAATCTGTGTACACTGCTCCCCATCTGACTGTATTATGAGGAGTCTGTGCAGTGCACTGCATCTTATTGCACTATGACAAGTCTAAATCAGTGCACTGCACTGTATCTAACTGCACTGTGTGAAATCTTTGCACACTGCACTGCACCTTGCTGCACTATAAGGAATGGTGTCACTGCACTTCGTCGTACCGCTCTATGAAAAATCACTGCAAGGGGGTGGACTGAACTGGGTTCTTCTACCTGGGGACCTCTGGTAGGGAGAAGGGGCTTTCCTCCCGGCCCTGGGGACTTTTATGCTCATTATGTGTGTTTAAGGGTGAATTCATGCACACTGCACTGCATCTGACTGGACTATGAGAAACCTGTCACACTGAACTGCATCATACTCCACTATGAGAAACCTGTCACACTGCACTGCATCTTACTGCACTATGAGAAATCTCTGCATGCTGCCCTGCATCTTACTGCACTATGAGAAACCTGTCACACTGCACTGCATCTTACTGCACTATGAGAAATCTCTGCATGCTGCCCTGCATCTTACTGCACTATAAGAAACCTGTCACACTGCACTGTATCTTACTGCACTATGAGAAACCGGTCACACTGCACTGCATCTTACTGCTCTATAAGAAACCTGTCACACTGCACTGCATCTTACTGCACTTTGAGAAACCTGTCACACTGCACTGCATCTTACTGCACTATGAGAAATCTCTGCATGCTGCCCTGCATCGTTCTGCACTATAAGAAAACTGTCACACTGCACTGCATCTTACTGCACTATGAGAAACCTGTCACACTGCACTGCATCGTACTGCACTATGAGAAATCTCTGCATGCTGCCCTGCATCGTTCTGCACTATAAGAAAACTGTCACACTGCACTGCATCATACTGCACTATGAGAAACCTGTCACACTGCACTGCATCTTACTGCACTATGAGAAACCTGTCACACTGCCCTGCATCTTACTGCACTATAAGAAACCTGTCACACTGCACTGCATCTTACTGCACTATGAGAAATCTGTGCACACTGCACTGCATCGTACTGCACTGTGTGGAATCAGTGCATGCTGCATGGCTATTTGCACTCTGAGCGATCTGTGCATGCGGCCATGCATTGTACTGCACTAAGAGTAGTCTGTGCCCCCTGCACTGTGAGAAATCGGTGCACATTGCTCTGCTTTTTACTGCACTTTGAAGAGGATGTCTGTGAAAACGGCCCTGCTTTTTGCTACTTTGTGAGAAATTTGTGCTCAGCTTACTAATAATCTCTGAGAACCGAGAAAATCTGTATATTGCATTGCTTTTCCTTGCTCTATGAGGGCTGTTGACTGGAAAGCTAATGTGCACACACTGCACTGCTTTTTATTACACTGTGAGGGGGTTTAAAATAAAAGAGGAAATCTGTGCAGACTCCTCTGCCTTTGACTATTCTGTGCAGGGTGTTTGGAGCCCATCTGTGGTCTGCAAACGGAATCACTTTTAACCACAGTCCGAGGGGCGTTTAAAAAAGAGAAAATCTGGGCACGCTGCACCGCTCTTTACTCTTCGCTGGGAAAAAACTGTCCATAATGCACTTCCTTCTACTACACTTAGGGGCACACAGCGCAGCCCAGCAAGCCACCTAGCTGCACTGCGTGATAGGGAAAGGGCAGGAATGCGCTGTATCTAACACTCTACAGCGCAGTCCTGTCTTTTCCCTGCGCTGGCGCACAATGTGCTCTCAGTGCCAAAGCCGGCACCCCTGCACCTCGGTGCAAGCGTGCGTGCCTTGTAAACAGGATTTTTTTTGTGCAGGAAGGGGTACCTTCCTGCACAAAACAATCCCTTGAGGCATCTTGCTGTGTGTGCCACAGTATCCAGGACACATAGAAAGAGGAGGCAACAAGGAGGAATAAAGATACTTCTCTTTGCGATGCCTCACCTGGGGAGACTTAGCATTTTGACGCATTCTCAAGTCTACCAGTGTTGCTAAATGTAGGAATGCGCCAAAATCCATTGGTGGATGTGTGTGAACAACCACGCCCTACCCTTGGAACGGAACACCTCTCTGGGGAAGAGTAACCCAGCGCCGTGATTCACGCTGCGTGGTGTTACTCTAGATTCATCAAGCCGCGCAGGGCCATGCAAGGTGGCCTTGCGTGGCTTGATAAATATAACTTAAGAGTTGCGTCTCTCTTGCGTTCCATTGCATGGGTCGCGCAGGGCCATGCAAGGTGGCCTTGCATGGCTTGATAAATATAACTTAAGAGTTGCGTCTCTCTTGCGTTCCATTGCGTGCACCGCGCAGGGCTATGCAAGGTGGCCACGGCTTGTGCCAATTGTGCTGAGGGACTAGGAGGCGTTAGTCGCACTTCCAGTTTGTCAGCTTGCCAACCGGAAGTGTAGTTCGCATTCCAACTTCTGATCACCAGCCTTTCAGCCCTACAAAAGCAGGGATGGGCAGCGGACGCGCGCGGTGGATACTCTGCCGTTGCATACCGCATATATTGTCTTTGGAAGTGGTGACTATGCCTCCTTAGCTCCTGGAAATACATTACTCTAGGTCTTGAACTGTATTTTTGTGACTAATAGTGTATTTTACCCTGCGCCGTCACGACCCCTTTTTAATCTGCGCCGCATTCATTTATATACTGTATTTTCAGTTACTTGATCGCACTCGCCTCTATCCTCGGTCTGCCATGGCTTGTGACGATTGTCCAGAGGGACAAGGAGGCATTAGTCGCACTTCTGGTTCGTCAGCTTTCCAACGGGAATTGTAGTTCGCATTCCAACTTCTGATCACCAGCCTTTCAGCCCTACAAAAGCGGGGCTGGGCAGCGGACGCGCGCAGTGGTATGCCAAAGGCAAGCCCGTCTGCGCCTGACCGCACCAGACAGTTGTCAGCTCCTGGACCCCTGCCCGTTTTTTCTTTAAAACTTAGTTTATTTTGCCTTTTATTCTCTTAAATAGTTGCCATCAAAATGTCTTTACTCAAATATTCTAGTCAGGAGCTGAAAGATCTCAACCCTTTATTATCTAAAGAGTTAGCCGTACTTGAAGCTGGTACAACTAGTGGGGTACATCTGACTCCCATTCCTAATTTACCATCTCTCCCCTGTGAAACTCAAGTTCTTGTACATCTACGCATACCAAAACCTCCAGTCCACTAAAAGCACTATATTTTAATGCACGCTCTGTTCCTAAACATGCTGTTGAAGTATGGAGTCTTATTGACTCTGAATCACCAGATATCTCTTTTATAACGGAAACCTGGTTACATGAGCATGCCTCTTCAGATGTGGCCCATGCGTTTCCTTCACAATATAACATAATAAGAGTGGACAGAGAGAAGAATAGGGGAGGTGGCCTACTCATAGACACAACTCCGGAAGTGAACATCACCTCCCTAGAGTCCATAAGCACAAACAAAATGGAATTATGTATCTTTAAAATGGACGGTCTGTTGGGAGGAACATGGAGAGGAGCATTAGCGTACAGACCTCCAGGTCCAAAAAATTACTTTCCATGTAAGCTATTGGAGCTTATTGCTCCACATGTTTTAGCCTCCAACTCTTTCCTTCTGCTAGGTGATTTTAACTGTCATGTAGAACTATTACATGACCCTGACATGGATCAGTTAATCACAAGTCTCAGCACCTTGGAACTAGTCTAATTGGTAAATGGACCTACGCATATTGCGGGTCATACCCTTGACCTATTGTTCACAAACTCTACAGTGGTCAAGGTTGAGTCGCCACTACCACTATTGTGGACTGATCATTTTTTATTAAAATTCGTTATTCTAGATCGTACTATCAATGCGGTCCCCTGTAGGGAAGTGGTTTGGAGACGATCCTTGCATAAAATCACCTTACCTCTATTTACTACCACCTTCAGGTCAGCTCTACCTAACACAATTGATAACATTGATCAATGTGCGATTTCTCTGGAAAGAACAATAACAAATGCGTTGGATAAAATTGCTCCTCTCGCCAGAGCTACAATTAAAGCCTGAGCCGCTCCGTGTTTTACTGAACAACTAAAGCTAGTGAAGCGCGCCTACAGGACTGCGGAGCGAAAATGGAGGAAAACTAAAGACCCAATAGATCGTAAATCATATAAAGATGCTCACCATAAGTATATGGAAAACATAAGACAAACAGAAAAAATATTTCTTCTTAGCTGTATTGAGAGGGCAGAAAACTCTAACAAGGAACTCTATCAAATTTTGAAGGAATTCTCTACCCCGCCTGTTCAGACACAACCTTCTACCTCTCAGGACTGGGTGGACTCACTTTCAAAAATTTTTGAGGATAAGATCATGGCTATCCATAATTCCTTCCCTGCACAAGGTATTAATATTGATAAGGGAAATCGTTCTGTAACTACTTTTGATCCCCCTCATATTTGGGAAGAATTTAACTCAATTTGGCTCGGAAGAAGTGATTAAAGCATTTATAAAAGTAAAATCTGGTTCACCTACAGACCTTTTGCCACCGATATTTTTTCCTACTGTCGCTCCAGCCCACTTGAACTGCCTCACTGATCTATTCAACAAATCATTGTTAGAATCAGAATTTAACAAAATATGGAAAACTGCCAGAGTTAGGCCTATATTTAAAAATTCTACTGCAGACCCAAAACTTCTCTCTAACTACCGTCCTATATCTTTGCTTCCTCATTTCAGTAAGATGCTTGAGTCACTGGTTAATAAACAGCTCGTGTTCCATCTTGAAAGCTATGGTTTGCTTGACCCCTCACAATCTGGCTTTAGGGAAGCTCACAGTACCGAAATAGCTTTACTGGAGTTATCTGATAATATCAGGCTTGCACTATACAAGGGACAGTCATCTATCCTCGTTCTGCTAGACTTATCTGCAGCGTTCAACACCATCTCCCATAGCTTTCTTGAACATCGGCTTTGGGAGATTGGTGTCAGAGGTAAGGCTTTACAGTGGCTCAAAAATTGTCTAACTGATCGAACTACGATAGTACAGGTAGGAAATACCAGCTCCTGTAGTATATTAGTCAGGATGGGAGTACCACAGGGCTCTATCTTGGGTCCAACACTCTTTAACCTTTATGTGACCCCTCTGGCCAAAGTGATCAGATCATATGGTTTTGATGTTGTGTTGTATGCTGACGACACTCAGATCCTGGTCACTCTTGGTCCAGACCCATCACACCCCTGCTGATACATCCCTGCTAACACATCTCTGCTGACGCCGCTGCTGACACAGCACTGCTGACATGACCCTGCTGACACGACCCTGCTTACATATCCCTGCTGACATATCCCTGCTGACACATCACTGCTGACACACACCTGCTGACACGCCACTGCTGACACCACTGCTGTCACACCACTGCTGATATGCCGCTGCTGACACACGACTGCTGAAACACCGCTGTGTACACATCACTGCTGGCACATTGCTGCTGATACATCACTGCTGATGCACCGCTGCTGACACACAGCTGCTGACAACCCACTGATGACACATAGCTGAGACATCACTGCTGACACCCTGCTGCTGGCACATCGCTGATGACACTTTGCTGCTGACGCCGCTGCTGACACGCCGCTGCTGCCACGCCACTACTGCCACACCGCTGCAGACACACCGCTGCTGACATATCACTGCTGACACACCACTGCTGACACACCACTGCTGACACATCGCTGCTGACACATCACTGCTGACACACCACTGCTGTCACACCGCTGCTGACACAACACTGCTGACACAACACTGCTGACACACCGCTGCTGACACATCACTGCTGACACACCACTGCTGACACACCACTGCTGACACGCCGCTGCTGACACACCGCTGCTGACACGCTGCTGCTAACACACCCCTGCTGACTCATCACTGCTGCTGACACACCACTGCTGTGCACTTCACTGCTGACGCACCACTGCTGACACACCACAGCTGTTCACCCCAGTGATGAAAGCAGAATTAAATTCAGCCAATTTTGGAAGAGGTGGGCTTGCACAGCACATCATATAGAGATCAAAGAACTGAGTGTCAGTAAACAATCCAGCACAATACAGAAAAATGCATGTCAGAGAGGAGGCTATGGAAAGGTGAGGGGCACTGGCGGAAGGTGGGATTAAGGGAATCCTGCAGAAGGAGGTCAAGGGTATAATAAATTCATATATAAAACCACATCTCTCGAGTTCTTTTCTTTTAAAACAAAAGGAAATGGCACATACAAATGTTACCAGGGCTGCAGCGGGCACCTCCGGCACAACAGCTGTCCCTGGCGCTAAGGCATATAGATGGTATAGGGAATCAGGAAGGTGTCTATGAAAAGACGGTAGGCTGGCACAGAGTCAATAGCACGGCCTTCCTGTATAACTGACAGAAGCAGGACTTGAACCTCCCTCTGCTCGCACAGAAATCCTAACAATAAACTATTGACAGCGTGCACTCGATTCTCAGTGGGATTGTCCACATGTGACGAGTGGAAAGAAAATGTTTTCTCCACAAATCGACATACCAAGTCCAGTGGTAAAAAAAGAATCCCCTAAGTATGCCTGGAATACTGTGCTAATCGCATATTTCTTGGGTAAAATAGCTTTAGGTAATGTCATGTGACATCTTCCATGGACTCCTGTTTTCCCCGTGCATAAATCCAGATAGTGTAAAGGAGTCTAGAGCCCAAGCCTCTCGTGAAAATGCCCGTGTATACCCTAATGCGAAAACATTATTTTCCCTACACTCAGGGAATGGTCTGTTCCCCTTCCCACCCTGCATTCCTGAATTGCTACAAATATATATGTTTCTGTGCATTCATAAACTTACAAGGCAACCCATGCATACTAACAGATTCCAGAAGGTGTGGCTGGAATGTCTGCAAGTTAACATAAACTGAGACCTTCTCCTCCATGTTTTAATGTTCTTCTTGTGGCGCAATGAGCAGTACATTAACTGTTCATTGGGTGTCGAGGATAACATATACATAAAATATCTGCTAAAGAGATAAATATAAATATGTGTACTAAAACTAATTCCAATGCCAGTGCAGGGTTTTCCACCCAGCACTTACAATTTCCTTCCGCGGAACAAAGTAACGTTTCCAAAATGGCCCCACACCTTTCTTCAACGCTAAAGATGTTTTTGTTTAAAGGAATATTATACCTGTTAACTGCCTTCTAGGGCTAGTGGTAAAAGTGAGGGCAGTCTTGGGATTATCTGAAGTGTGTATATGTTTGTGTATTTAGTGTCGTTTGTCATGTGCTTATTGTCTTTGTGATCTGAATTGTGTGTGGCATATGTTTTAGTGTGGGCTTCCCGTCCCTGAGGTTACAAGGTATGGAGTTAATAGTATACATTTTCGGCAGGGTCCCCTTGTGCTGGTTATAGGTTGATGGTAGGATAAAGGATAGAGAGAGGAGGGCAAGGAAAGTAGGAGTAAGTGTTGGAGAAGGATAGCACAGGAGCAAATCAAACAATACAATTCGGTTGTCCGTTTCATTTTTTTTAAGGCATTGTAATTTACAATGTCAATAGCTCAAAATAATGTAATTGCGAGACCTGTTGCATTGCAAATGCTTGCTGATAGTGTTTTCTGCCTTCGTCCCTCAGTTGTAGGTTGTAAAACATTTTCAAGAATCCCCACGCTCTTGTTTGTTTTCAGACTCCCTGACGGCTGATCTGGCGTCCAGATAATTGACATGGTAAGGGCCTGTCGGCAGCGAACATGTCCAGGGCTTGTACACATGCACTGTCTGCTGTCTAGGCAAATGCCCTTCACAACCAGGCAGCTAAAGAGGGAGGGAACAGTCAGAAGCTAGGGATGGAAAAACCTCTAATCCTGCTCGCAGGCCGGTCGCTCCACACCTTGCTGCACGGCTCTGCCTGTCTTTGCCAGCCTCGCTACCACTTCCTGCATTGTTTTGCCTTTTCTGTGCCCGAACTTGCTTACTTTGCCTAACTTGTATTTTTTTGCCTTACTTGTCTCTCCTTCCTGTAAGCCCAGTTCTCCCTCGGCCCACCCGCCGTCCCTCGCCCGTTTTTCCCGCCGATGTTTTTCCTGCCGCTGCATCCCTGCATCCCCGCCCCCTGCACTTCCATTTGTTACCCCGCTCCCACCTACCAGCTGCTCCTCCCTCCCACATCCCCTTATATGGAGGCCACGCGCCTAAGGCAAACCCGTCTGCACCTGGACCCTGAAAATGCCACAACACCCACCTCCGCTACGACTCCAACCAGCTGCCTGGCCACCCCGAAGCGCACCCAAGGACCCTTCTCCTGCCAGAACTGCAGCTTCACCAGCATCTAACCCACAAACCCACCTACCAAAGAACCCAACTTCCTCAGATGCATCCTTCTCAACACCTGCTCCGCACGCAAACACGCCATTGAACTCTGGGCCTACTGGACTCCAACACCCCAGACGTCGCCTTCCTGATGGAGACCTGGGTGAACCCGTCCTCTGCACCCGACATCGCCATAGCCATCCCGGAAGGCTACACGATCACCCGCAAGGACCGCACCAACGGAGTAGGAGGAGGAATCGCCATTGTCCACAGGAACACTCTTAAAATCTGGACAAACACCAACGACACCCACAGCACTGCCGAACACCTGCACTTCCAAATCCACACCGACCCCAACACCATCCTCAGAGGAACCCTCATCTATAGACCCCCAGACCCCGACCACAGTTCAGCGACTCCATCGTTGACTTTGTCAGCACACACGCCTTCGCCTCCACAGACTACATCCTCCTCGGGGACCTGAAATTCCACCTGGAGAACAAAAAGGATTCCAACTCTTCCACCCTGATCGACAACCTCGAAAACCTCAGACTCAGACAACTCGTCACAACACCCACCCACTCCACCAGCCATACGCTTGACCCCATCTTCACCGCAAGCCCCCATGTCTCCGTCAATCACACCACTAAACTCCACTGGACCGACCATCGCTCCACTTCACCTTCTGGAAACCCACCACACACCACCGCACTCAACAGTTCCCCCGCCGCTGCTGGAACAAAGTCATTGTGGACCAGCTAACCACCACACTCACCCCTCACCCACCCGCAGATCCGACCGGCCCCCTATGCCGATGCCCGCAACCTCGGACAGTGGATCGACAACTGCGCCAACACCCTTGTCCTGCTGAAGAAATACTCCAACAGCCACACCAGAAAGAATGCCAGCTGGTTCTCCGAAGACCTCCAGACCTCCAAGCAAACCTGCCGAAAGCATGAGAAGAACTTATCCATGAACGAACTCCAAAAAGCTACGCAGCCCACAAGAACGCCACCCCCAGACACCACCACCTCATCAGATCCGCCAAACGGGCATCCTTCAAAGACCGCCTAGGCAACAACGCACACAAAAGAAAAGGGCTCTTCAACATTGTGAAGGAACTCTCCAACCCCAGCTCCAACATCAACGACATCCCACCTTCGCAAAACCTGGGCGACTTGCTGGCCAGCTTCCTCCACCGCAAGATCGCAGACATTCATGACAGCTTTGATGCCGCGACCGCCTCGGTAACCACCAAGACTCCACCCCCACGAACTCCACCCACACCAACAGCCTGACCTCTGGGACCAACATTCACAACGATGATACCATCAAGGTCATGAACTCCGTCTACTACGAATCCCCGTCAGGCCCATGCCACATCTTCAACAAAGCCAGCACCACCATCGCACCCCATCTTCAGAAAGACATCAACATCTCCTTCGAGACAGCAACCTTCCAGGAGAGCTGGAAGCACGTCGAGATCAACGCCTTACTCAAGAAACCCAAGGCGGACCCCAAGGACTTCAAGAACTTCCGACCCATCTCCCTGCTCCCGTTCCCGGCGAAGGTCATCGAGAAGGCCGTCAACAAACAACTGACCAGATTCCTCGAGGTGAACAGCATCTTGACCCGTCCCAGTCCAGGTTCGGCAGCAACCACAGCACAGAAACTGCCCTCATCGCCACCACCGATAACATCAGGACCCTTCTAGACAACGGAGAAATCGCAGACCCCATCCTCCTGGACCTGTCAGCACCCTTCGACACGGTCTGCCACCGCTCACTAGGAACACGCATCCATGACGCCGGGATCCAAGAGAAGGCCCTGGACTGGACCACCTCCTTTCTTTCCGGCAGAACACAGTGCGTCCGCCTCCCTCCCCTCCTCTCCGAAGACATCAAGATCATCTGCGGCGTACCCCAGGGTTCATCCCTCAGCCCAACGCTGTTCAACATCTACATGGCACTGCTCGCCCATGTCGCTCGACTGCACGACCTCAACATCATCTCCTACGCCGATGACACCCAGCTCATCCTCTCCCTCACCAAAGACCCCCTGACTGCCGAAACCAACATCCACAAAAGAATGAAAGCCGTCGCTGAATGGATGAGAAACAGCTGACTGAAGCTGAACTCGGACATGACAGAGGTCCTCATCCGCGGATCCACTCCCTCAGCCTGGGACGACTCCTGGTGGCCGACCACTCTAGGAACTGCTCTAACGCCCACCGACCACACACGCAACCTAGGGGTCATCCTCGAATCGACCTTCTATATGACGAAGCAGGTCAACGCCGTCTCTTCCTCATGCTTGATCACCCTCCGCATGCTCCCCGGATCTACAAGTGGATCCCCACCGTAACGAGAAGGACGGTCACCCAGGCCCTTGTCAGCAGCAGACTGGACTACGGAAACGACCTCTTCGCAGGAGCCTCAGCCAAACTCCTGAAACGGCTCCAATGCATCCAGAACACCTCAGCACCCCTGATCCTTGACATCCCTCGCCAAAGCCACATCATACCCCACCTAAGAGACCTACACTGGCTCCCCGTCAACAAGAGGATAACCTTCAAGCTCCTCACTCACGCACAAAAGGCACTCCACAGCACTGGACCAGCATACCTCAACAGCTGACTCAGACTCTACACACCACCCCGCCAGCTCCACTCTACCGGCCGTGCCCTCGCCACTGTCCCCCATATACGTAGAGTGATCCACCACCACCAGCAACAGGTTGCCCGCAGAAGCTGGAGCAAGATCACAGCCGACCAGCTCGCCGCTTCCCTGAGCCAGCACCCTCCCGCCAGCTCAGCAAACCCCAGCCAGGCCGCCGACAACCTCACGAAGTGGATCAGCAACTGCGCGGACGAACTCGCCCCACTGAGGACCCCGCCCAGCAGACCCGGCAGCAAGAAGGCCCCATGGTTCACCGACGAACTCAAGAGCTCCAAGAAGAACTGCCGAGCCCTCGAGAAAGCCTGGAGAAGGGAGCCAACACCGGACAACATAACCACCCTCAAACTTGCCACCCGGAAGCACCACCAACTGATCCGCGCCACCAAGAAAACTGCATTCAAGGACCGGCTGGACAACAACGCACACAACAGCAAGGAACTCTTCAACATCGTGAAAGAGCTCTCCAACCCCAACGCCGGAAACAACGACATCACCCCATAGCAAGAACTCTGCAACTCCCTCGCCTCCTACTTCCACAACAAGATCGCGGACATACACAACAGCTTCAACACCCAACCGACGAACGCCACGTCCGACACGACCGAACCACCGCCCCCCACCACCATCCTCCGCGCCTGGACTCCAATCAGCACCGAAGACACCGTCCGCATGATGAACTCCATCCACTCCGGATCTCCGACCGACCCCTGCCCTCACCACGTCTTCAACAAGGCCGACGCTGTCATCGCACCCCACCTGCGGGACATCATCAACACCTCCTTCACCACCGCCACCTTCCCTGAGAGCTGGAAGCACGCCGAACTCAGCGCTCTACTCAAGAAACCAACAGCGGACCCCACCGAACTCAAGAATTACCGCCCCATCTCGCTGATCCCGTTTCCGGCCAAAGTCATCGAGAAGACCGTCAACAAGCAACTGGCCACCTTCCTCAAGACGAACGGATCCCTCGACCTCTCACAGTCTGGCTTCCGAGCCAACCACAGCACCGAGACCGCCTTCATCGCTGCCACCGATGACATCCGAACCCTGATGGACAACGGAGAAACAGCGGCCCTCATCCTCCTAGACCTCTCCGCGGCCTTTGACACCGTCTGCCACCGCACCCTAGCGCAGCGCCTCTACAACGTCGGAATCCAGGAGAAGGCACTGGAATGGATCATCTCCTTCCTTGACGGAAGGACCCAGAGAGTCCGCCTACCACCGTACAAATCAAAGGCCACTGAAGTCATCTGCGGCGTACCCCAAAGATCCTCGCTGAGCCCAACCCTCTTCAACGTCTACATGAGCCCCCTCGCGGCCATCGCTCGCCAACACAACCTGAACATCATCTCCTACGCCGACGATACCCAGCTGATCCTCTCCCTGACCAACGACCCCGCCACCGCCAGAGCCAACCTTCACGAAGGAATGAAAGAGGTAGCCGAGTGGATGTCGACCAGCCGCCTGAAGCTGAACTCGGACAAGACGGAAGTCCTCATCCTGGGATCCCCGCCCTCCGCCTGGGACGACTCCTGGTGGCCCCCCGCCCTGGGAACCGCACCCAAACCGACAGACCACGCACGCAACCTGGGCTTCATCCTGGACTCCTCCCTCTCCATGACCAAGCAAGTCAACGCCGTCTCCTCGTCGTGCTTCAACATCCTGCGCATGCTACGGAAGATCTTCCGGTGGATCCCCACCGAGACCAGGAAGACTGTCACCCAGGCACTCGTCACCAGCTGACTGGACTACGGCAACTCCCTCTACGCCGGAACCACCGCCAAGCTCCAGAAGAGACTCCAACGGATCCAGAATGCCTCAGCCAGACTCATCCTCGACGTCCCACGACACAGCCACATCTCCGGACACCTAAGAGACCTGCACTGGCTCCCGGTCAACAAGAGAATCACCTTCCGTCTCCTTACCCACGCACACAAAGCCCTTCACGATCAAGGCCCGAGCTACCTCAACAACCGCATCAACTTCTACGCTCCCAAACGACACCTCCGATCAGCCAGTCACGCCCTCGCCGCCGTCCCCCGCATCCGAAGAACGACAACAGGAGGAAGGTCCTTCTCCTACCTGGCCGCCAAGACCTGGAACTCCCTCCCGACCGACCTGCGCCTGACCCAAGACCACCTCGCCTTCAGGAAGAAGCTCAAGACCTGGCTGTTCGGGTAGTAGCAGCACCCCCCCCCTAGCGCCTTGAGACCCTCCGGGTAAGTAGAGCGCTCTATAAATGTCTATGATTGATTGATTGATTGATTGATCGCCGGCGGCAGATCATTCTCCCACCTCGCCGCCAAGACATGATAGAATATTGACCTACAAAATATCAACCTACAGAAATATCGACACAGGAATATGGAAGGCAAGAATATCAACATCCTTTCTACAACATGGTAAGTAAAAAAATATTGAAAAAAAATATCGATGTTAAAAATATCGTAATTAAAAACATCGGGTTTTTTCGGTTACATTTTTTTATAAAATAAAGTAAATAATACTTAGAAATAAAATAAACATAGTAAAAAATATTTACTAATTAATAAATAATACATATATAATAATAAAACATTAATTTCACATATACATAAAATATATATTATATACTTACTTAATAATGCGTTTTAATGATTATTTTAATAACTTATACATTATTAAAAAATATTATAAATTACAAATACATCTACACACATAAAACAATAACATGAATAAAAAGTAAATGATTATGTTTGATACAGTAAAAAAATAAAATATACTTTCAATATTTTTAAAATTCATTATATACTACATTATCTAAAATAATACAAATAATATTAAATAGCTAAATAAATAAAACTACTATTCAAAGTCCCAAAAAAACTACAGTAATGAAAATGTTGGATAGCGTAGGGCTGAAAATTACTATTCCCACTCCAGAAAATGCAACAGTAGAGAAAGCGTTGGATAGCGTAGGGGTACAAATTATTATTCTCACTCCAGAGAGTGCAACAGTAGGGAAAGCATTGGCTACCTTAGGGGTAAAAATTACTATTCCAACTCCAGAGAGTGCAACAGTAGGGAAAACGTTTGATAGCGTAGAGGTAAAAATTACTATTCCCAATCCAGAGAGTGCAACAGTAGGGAAAGCGTTGGATAGCGTAGGGGTAAAAATGTCTATTCCCACTCCAGAGATTGCAACAGTAGGGAAAGCGTTGGATAGCGTAGGGGTAAAAATGACTATTCCCACTCCAGAGAGTGCAACAGTAGCGAAAACGTTGGATATGCTAGGGGTAAGAATTACTATTCCCACTCCGGAGAGTGCAACAGTAGAGAAAGCGTTGGATAGCGTAGGGGTAAACATTACTATTCCAACTCCAGAGAGTGCAACAGTAGGGAAAGCATTGGACAGCCCTAGGGGTTTAAATTACTATTCCAACCCCAGAGAGTGCAACAGCAGGGAATACGTTGGATAGCGTAGGGGTACAAATTACTATTCCAACTCCAGAGAGTGCAACAGTAGGAAAATCGTTGGATGGTGTAGGGGTAAAAAATACTATTCCCACTCCAGAGAGTGCAACTGTAGGGAAAGCGTTGGATGGTGTAGGGATAAAAATTACTATTCCAACTCCAGAGAGTGTAACAGGAGGGCAAGTGTTGGATAGTGTAAGGGTAAAAATTACTATTCCAACTCCAGAGAGTGCAACAGTAGGGAAAGCGTTGGATAGCGTAGGGGTAAAAGTTATTATTCCAACTCCAGAGAGTGTAACAGTAAGGAAAGCGTTGGATAGTGTAGGGGTAAAAACATACTTAACATACTTATAAATATTTTCTGTATTTTAAATAATTAATAATTTAATTTTTAAATACCTCTACATCATTTACAAATACCCATTATTTAATTATTAAAAGCATAACTACAATTGAATAATTAATTAACAATACATTAACAATAAATATTAAATAATACATATTAATTACCAAATAATAAATATTGAACAATAACATATTTTTCATAACAAAACATAATAATTATTAAACATTGATTAACAATTAAAAAATGTTAAACCTTAAAATGCTTTTTTATACCAAAAAATACTTTTTATGAAACATGAATTACCAATCAATAAAACATAATTTCCGATGAATAACAATTAATTACCAATTAAAAATATTAATTGCCATTTAAAAAAGTAATGACCAAATAAAAAAATTGAATTGCCAAATAAAATCATTATTACCAATTAATAAATTAATTAAAAAATGTAAAAACAATTACTAAATAATAATTAATAAAAAAAAATAATTATCAATACCAATAAATAAAAATTCCCCTATTATTCCATAACCCGCTACAGAACTTAAACGCAAAAATGAAATAAAATTAGTTTATAATTCTTAGAAATTAATAATTAATTTTGTATAATTAAATTACTTCCCACCCTATTCCCCTATCTTTACGCACAACCCGCTCCGGTATTAAAACACAAAATTGACTTAAAAATAACATTATTAACATATAAAAATAGTTCACATATAATATAAAACAAGTAAAACACTTAACAAAAAACATATAACACATACATATTAAATACATAAAAAAATACATAATAATAATACAAATATCGATATTATTAACATCAAGATTAGTAACATCAACAATCCCTTCCTGTTATCCCATCACTTGGCGCTGTAGCTGTGTCCGTTGCATTGCTTGCTCTTTATGCTTTGGCATCAGCGAATATATTATCTTTAACGGTGGTGGCAAGTTTAGCATGGTCTGCTTTCAGAAGAGTGAATCCTGTTGTTAGGGAGCCAATTTGTTGCTCTATGGATTTTCTTGAGTCCCGAACTTCTTGTAGGGTTAAGTCTAGTTTGTCGGGTTCTGAAGTCATGTTTGTTGGTGGGACACAGATCAAGGAAGGCTGATGAGAGGTAGGGTTCCGTATCCTCCACTTGTTTGCCTGTAGTTGTGGTAGTCTTCGGGACTTTACTTTTGGGGCATCCCATTTTTATTTGTTTCCCCGCACAGCACCAGGAGGCCACAAGGCGTGCCTACGGGTAGAAGTGTCTATTTGGCTGCAATGTCTCTGTTATTGCCCGGGGTGATGTACTAACGTCAGCAGGCAGCTCAGTGTGGTCTGTCGTATGTATGGTTCTAGCCTGAACCAGTGGGCCCCAGTAGGCGAATCGGTGTAGTCTCTCGGGCAGATGCGAGCTCTGTTGAGGCGGCACTCCAGGAATACATCGGACCGTTTTTAGAGTCCGCTACATATTGAAGCATAGACATTGTTGGAAGATTGAGAAGGAGGAGGATTATTGGACCAAGTGCAACTTTTGAAGAATTGGATGCCCTTTACTGGGTGTTGCTATATTATCCTTTCGCCATACTGTTCCGGTGTTTGACACGTCCTGTAGAAATCAAGAATATGTGCAAGATATAAGAATAGAGGCTTCCGAATTTTGAGTAATTGTCACACTAGAAAGGATTTATGGGGTTTAATCCCCGCAGATGCTGAGATTGGTGTTTACACCTAGCTGAGGACTGTCTGGCAAATCTGGTTTCTATATCTAAAGATGCATATCGGCACCAATAAAGAAGGTGCTTATACCTATTGGTGGAGTGGCATCTTTCCCCCCATACTTTGGGGCATTATATCTAGCAGGTCCTGATGAAGATGGCATTCTATCCGCTTGCAGCCACCGATACGCGTCGACCACGGCCTTTATAACATCCTGCCCTTCTGCAGTTTCTGTCTTTTGTCATCCCATTTACTTTGTTATTCTGTAATTGTGTTGTCCAGATATATTATGAATGTGAAGGTGTGTCTGGATTTTTGTGAGTTGGGTATGAATGGGTTGGTGTGATGTTTCTGGTTGTTTTTTCCCGGGCTTTCATGGTTGATTATATGTATTGTTTTTCTTATTTATGTTTATCTGTGACTTTACTATGTTGAAATATGTTATTTGCAAAAATATTTATGGATTTGTATAAGCTATGAAAAAATATTTTGATAAAATGAAATGAAAATAAAAAACTGTATATTTTTCAGATATATCGATATAATTTTCTCTGAGTGGGTTCACACACCAGCTTGGGCGCTCACAGTTGGCCTTTGGGATTAATTCCTATGCATAAATAAATGCAGTCATGAGGGAGATGTTTTCTTAGGTCTGTTTATTTTCCCCTCTTCTCTCTGACCTTGTTCTGTATCTTTAGAGGGGTCCCCTTCCTTTTTTGTAGTGTCTTCGGTAGTTTCCTCCAACTCACTGCCCCCCCATTGTGTTGTAGCACAGGTTAGCTGATGAATTACGTTACCCAAGTTGAACCCTCTGCTTTTTAGTTGTTGAATTCTCTTTCAGGCATCGGTGTTTGGGCATTTCACATACCCAGGGGGAGCTTGCAGGTCTTTGCTCACCCACTGGAGTTTGCAGCCAAGTCTGGTGTTGCGCAGGGGCGAGGTTGTGAGCTGTACCGTGCACTGTGCCAGTTTACTGGCCTCCGTTGCTGGCCATCCAACCCCCGGGCCCCACTTAGGCCTGCCTCCACTCTCCAGCCCCCTGCTCGTCGTCTGTCCAGTGGTCCCAGGAGTTCAGTACAATGCAGGTTTGGGGGGGATACAACATTCCGCAACCGAAGCGGGAGAGGCACGGGCTTGCTCATTGTGACATGTCAGGGATGGGTCCAGAGGCCTCGGTGATGCAGTTTCCAGGGTCCTAACCCGCACCCAGGGTTTTCCCGACAACCCCGTGATGCAGGGGTCCCCTGTCGGTCTGATTGCCATATCTTTCTGTGCCATCCTCGCCATCGTGATCTCTTAGACCGGTACTGTCTCCCCCGTATCGGGAGCAGGTGAATTGGTTAGGCCCTAAATGGCGTTGGCACCGGCCTCCGTTGCCGGCCCTCCATCCCCGGAGCCCTGCACAGGTCTGCCTTCCTCTGCTCGTCGCCCGTCTGGTGAGCCCGGGAGTTCAGTACAATGTAGGTATGGGGGGGAGGGTGGACACAGCCTTCCGCCACCAAAGCAGGAGAGGCGCGGGTTCGCTCAGTGTGTCAAGCTGAGGACGGTTCTACCGGCCTCTGTGATGCAGCTCTCAGGGTCCTCGCCCGCACCCAGGGTTCTCTCTGTAGCCCCGGAATGCAGGGGTCCCCAACTGGTTGGATTATCGTACCTCTCTGTGACCTCCCCATCTCTGTGATCTCTCAAACCGGTGCTGTCTCACCCGTATCGGGATCAGGCGAATTGGTTAGGCCTCAAATGGCATCAGCACAGTCCTTCTGTTTGGCTGCCCAGAGTTCCCATCGACTGTTTTGGAGTGGGCATATCATCCGCCTTCTGCTGTGCAGTCACACTTCTCTCGTCTGGGTATAGGATGCATCCAAGCAATGCAGGATTTGGCGGCATTAGATGGTCCGGGCGGGAAGCTCTCTCAGAGTGTGTCCGCTATGCATAGCGGTTGGTCACGCCCCCGTGGTTGTGAGTGACTGTATTGGAGAGGGAATGTTTGTGTGAGTGGCTGTAAGGGTGTGTGAATGCTAGTATGGATGTGTGAATTGTTATGTAAATGGTTATATGGGTGTGTGAGTGGTTGTATGGGGGAGTGAGAGGCTGTCACTGACTGTATGGGTCAGTGAGAGACTGTGTCAGTGGCTGTATGGGTAAGTGTGTGGGTGTATGGGTGGCTGAATGGGTAAATACGTGGGTGTGTGAGTAGTTCATTGGTGAGTAAGTGGCAGTGTGAGTAGCTTTATAGGGGAGTATGTGGGTATATGAGTACCTGTATGGGTGAGTGAGTGGCAGTGTGAGTTTCTGTATGGGTGATTGAGTAGGTGTGTGAGTAGATGTAAGGGTGTATGAGTGGGTGTGTAAGTGTATGTATGTCTGTCTGTATATGTGAGTGGTTGTATTGGTGAGTGAATTGGAGCATGAGTGGCTGTATGGGTGACTTAGTGGGTATGTAAGTGGCTGTATGAGTGAGTGGATTTGTGAGTGGCTCTTTGGATGAGTCATTGGTTGTGTGAGTGCTGGTATGGGTCTGTGAATGGGTATGTGAGGGGTGGTGTGGGGTTGGGAGTGGGTGTATGAGAGGTTCTGTGGGATGGGAGTGGGTATGTGAGTGGTTGTGTGGATGTTGTCATTAGCGATGTCAAGAGTGATGCAATATGTGAGGTCATAAGCAATGCATTGCGAAGGCATGTTATAATTAGCTCAGTTAACTATAACGTCTGAATTTCTATGTTTTGTACAAGTGAAATCTGACCCTAACTAAAACATCGCTGTAACCTGTGTTTTTTTTCAGTGAAAAAAAAAATATATATATAGGTAGTTATAGTTAGGACCTAGTCTTCACAGGAAATCCACAACATTCTATTTGGAATAACTTTGGTGCCGTTGGACGAATCTTCACAAATTTCTCCAAGAAAATGGCCTGCTCGATTCCGCTCCTATCCTGAAAGTTTTTGGGGTGTTTCGTCAAGTGGGGGCTGAGAAGAAAGGCGGGTCCCAAAACGTTTTTCCCCATGCAATTTTCCATAGGGACCTTTAGTTAGGGCTACAGCCCGAACAGCTGAACGGAATTACACAAAATTTGGCATAGAGGTAGAGTTCGGTTTGCAGATTGTGCTTTTTGTTAAATGGTGTAAATCCGTTAAGTAGTTTCTGAGAAAATTAAAATTAAAATCATAGCAATATCTAGAGCATGCGTACGAAAATCCGTGCAATATCGAGCACGAGCTGCATGCCGATTGGCTGTCAACTGTGTGTCAACACTCCAAACCAGGAAGTGTTGGCAGCCAGGGGGGCGTGGCTAGCCAGGCAGCGAAATGGCCGCTTCTTGAGCGAGCTCCGCCGGCTGAGCAATAGATCCTTCAATAATCATGCCTTAAACGTGACTACAGGGGCACAACGCCATCGCATCGCAGTGTGGACATCTAGGTGCACTTGCTGACTGATTTTCGGGGGCCGAGACCGACATTGTGGTGCCCGGGAGCTGACGATTGAGGATGCTGAGGTGAGACTGTTGCTGCTGCGGGGCCTCGATCTGACCTCTCTAGAAGCTCTTCATAATTGAGCCCGGGGCCGCGTGGGCCTATTGCGACCGAGGCGGGCCCCTGTACCGAATATCGCGGAGGCTGGACTTTGGATATATGACCGAGTAAATATGCGGCCGCTCTCCTGAGCCGCATCGCCTGGCGACACATCCTCCGAGAGAACATCGGCCTGCGCTGGAGCAGTAGCTCCCCAGTTGTGTGCGGTGACATTTTGTAAGGCTGTGGGACGGCGGCCGAGAGGTCGTCTGCACGGCGCGATCCTGCCACCCAGGGAGGTGAGGCGGTTGGTATGTGGATCCGCCCTATGCCCGCTGTGAACTAGATAACGGCTGCGGCAACCCTGTGCTGGACTTTGACATCCTCGCCTGACCCGACTACATGTGATGTGCCCCGGCATCGGGCGGAGTGATTATCGCCCTTACCGGAGGTGAGAGGGTGGAACCGGGGGCCAAATCGGATACTGGCTGTGGGGAGGGGCAAGCAATTGGCGAACACCTCTGCACTGTGAGGGCGGGATGCAGCTTTTTCATTTACCTGGGAACTGTGGGGAGGATCTGCTTGCACGTTGCTGTGACTGTCCCCATGCTGATGTCTGAGCCTGGGCCCTGCTTCACAATTGCCCCCGCTGCTTGTGAGAGACCATATCTAGACATACTAAGTGAGTACACCTTGGAGCCCTGTGCAAAACACCCAGGCCTGGGCAGTGAGATGCAGCGGTCGCTGTAGGCCTGTGAAAGGCTGACGCTGAAGATCTGACCATGATTGTAAAGAACTGTATTACAAGCCTCAACTCTACCCGACAGTGAGCCAGTGGGTGGCGCTTGGTGGGACTTACCTGGGACGCGCGAGGGGATATTTCCTGTGTCACTTGGTGCGGCTGCGAGACCTGGACCCTTGTCCCTTGACAGAGGTGGTGGGGAGGGCCCTGAACGTGCTCCGCTGGGCCCCGCTCTGCACCGAGCTCATCGCGCTATATCACGAGTGCGCCATGGGCAAGTACGATGCCCGTCAACCCAAAATTAACTTTGAAAATAAACACCCTGCGAAGCAAGTGGGCCCGGTCAGGAGACCATGGGTGCTGCGGATGGCGATATGTCCGGTGAAAGTCAAGGGGAAGACCTTAGATCACTGATGCTGGAAATGCGTACTAGTCTCAGGAACATAGATGCCATATTGGACACCCTAACATCCCAGCTTGAGACAGTGAAATCCCAAGTCTCCAGCCATGAAACACGGCTGGACTGCTTGGAGAATCGCCATACTGAACAGCACGAATTCCAACAAGAAACCAGAGAGCAAATCTAGAGTATGGACAAGTTACTGGCAGTTATACGGGTGAAGACCGATGATTTTGGAGGCACGCTCCAGGAGGTGCAACGTCCGAATCACAGGGAATTCCGGAGACGACTGCCATCACAAAGATGGACGTGTTTGTGACAGACCTCCTACATGAGCTTTTTGATCCTCACCTATCCCCCGTCTTTGTGGTGAAACGTGCGCACAGACCGCTGGATCTGAAACCGCCGGTGGACTTCGACCAATACCTGCTAAACTCTTGAATTATCAGGACAGAGATACGGTGTTGAAGCTGGCGAGAGAAAAGGGACGAATCACACTAAAGGTAATACCATCTCCTTTTACCCTGACTTTACGCCGACAGTGCAGGCTGCACGGCGGGAGTTCCTCCCTGCAAAACGTCTGTTGCTTGAAGCCGAAATCCCGTACTCGCTGCTATACCCTGCTAAACTCAAGGTATCCCATGATGGCACTACGCATTTTTTCACTGACGCTAAATCTGCCCTTAAATTTGCAAAGCACATCTGTGGCCCTAGAGGGAAAGCGGCAGGTGCCGAGAAACACGGAGCTAATGACCACCTCAGTGACAATGATTGAACCACCGGCTTTTTATTGGGGGATCTGTTAACTGAGATTTAGCTGTATTTTTAGGGGCACTGTTTGAGGTTTAGATGCTATAGGATACACGCCCCACTGACAATTAGCCTTAATTGCTCCTTAGATAATATGCTATCCTTCTTATAGATGATGCTATTCTGCACTGTTTTATTTCTTTCTTGTTATTTTGTGACCTTGCTGAAGCGTTTTTCATAGGCTCAGCCACCCTGTGTGAACGGGGGTGTATGCGTGTGCTCCCACACCTACGAGGGGTGGTTCTCAATGTTTTGTTGTTCCCACTTTTTTAGTGGATCTGGGGGGGATTTTTCACAACCTGATTGGGGGGTTGGAGCGGGTGGGTGGGAGGTGGGTGAGGTTGGGTTGGTTAATGATTTTAAGCTGTCAGGTCTGTTACCTTTTCCGAAAGTGCACGGACAGATTGAATGCATTAGGGTGGTGGGCTCACATGTTTTTTTTTCAGGCACTCCGATAGGGACAAATACTAATCTGTGTAGAATCCTCATCTGGAACGTGCGGGGACTGAATGATGGACGAAAGGCACGTTTAGTGCATGCATATTTAGTGAGACACCACAAAGACGTATGCTTTTTACAAGAAACCCACCTGAATTCCAAACCTTCGCCTCGCCTGAAACATAATAGGTGGGCTGATGCACACTCTGCAATTTATTCTAATTATGCGCAAGGGGTGGCCATACTTCTCCGTAGGGTATTGGACTGGAGAGAATGAGTTGAGGTTGATCCTGAGGGCCGATATGTAATACTCTAAGGCCGCCTGGGTGAAAAACCTGTTGTGTGAGCGGCCCTCTACGGACCAAATGTAGACTCCCCGGACTTTTTTCAGGAGGTCTGGGTGAAAATAGCTTCTGTCAAAATGTAATACCATTATCTGGGGAGGGGACTTCAATGTGGTGCTTAGTGACGTGCTAGATAGGAGGGGGGTACCCAGACCACTTTACCCTGCTGCAAATCAGGCCCTTCATGACCTAATGGAAGAGGGTTAATTAGTTGACATCTGGAGGCTCCAGGACCCAGACTTGCGGGAGGGGACGTGCATTTCAAGCCATCATGCCGCCTGGTCCCGGTTGGACTATTGGCTTGTATCCTCCGATGTGGCTGCCTGGACGGTCGAGGTACGCCACCTTGCCCGCTCCTTATCAAATCACGCCCCCTGTCTGTTGACACTTGCTCTCCCTGACCTACCAACTAGGGCCTTTAGCTGGAAACTCCCACAACATGCCCTCTTAGACGATGCATTCAGGGAAGAAATTAGATCCGACATTATAGACTATTATGACCTAAATGCAGATTCGGTGTCCACGTTCGCGATTTTGTGGGACGCTTTCAAGGTGGTGATAAGGGGAAAATGTATATCAAGACTGGCCGGAGTCCTAAAGGCTATTTAAGGTACCTTAGTGGCAATAGAGACGCAGGTTAGAAGACTCGAGCAGCGTTTCTGCAATGAAATTAATCCCTAGGTGGCAAAAGAACTGAAGGTGAAGCTTTTGGATTACGCGGAAGAGGCCCAAAGGGAACTAAAATTTTTAGGCAAATATGCTGAGGCCCCGCGCTATGGTGAAGGGGATAGGCCGGGTCACTCGGTTAGCCAATATGATTCGTAAGTCTGCATCCACACCTTACATCCACACGATTAATACCCCTGATGGCAATACTGTAATAGGGCAAGGGGAGGTCCTGACCGAATTCCGCACCTTTTACTCTCATCTATACACTGCCACACGGACTGAATGTTCAGACATTGACGTAAATAATTAATTTACTCTCTTAATTTCTATGCAGGTAAGTACTTAATCAATAATAACTCAATCGGAAAGAAAGAAACAGAGTCCGTGGTGTTAGAGTTCTTAGGGGTTTTATTCCTCAAAAAGGAATGGTCTAGACCAGGATATCATGTTCTGACCACCACAGGGGTGTCAGAAGGGATAGAGCGCTACATTTTATTACATTACATAGCTTATATGCTTAATTCATGTCATAGGAAACAGTTATAATGGGCGTAACAGCTGAGAGAAGACAAGATAACAGTATACACGTGTTACAAGTACGTAATCAGAAGGCGTGAACTAGAGGTGTGTGCTAGAAACGTCACAGGTAGGTATCACAAAGGGGTGGCACTAACAGAAATGTTGCAATGTCAGCAGAAATCGGAAACTTGAATGCGCGCGCAGCTGCATGACGTGTGATTGACGTGAAGCTGGAGGGTGCAGGGGACTTGACATTTACACTGACGGAAAGAGACAGAAGTCTGGCATGTCAGATCAACTTGTGCTTCTATCATATCTGATATCTGGTGTTTAGGAACTTAAGCTATCTGGGCGGAAAGGTCTCTAGGGCAGAAGCTATTCTATACTTGCTGTGAGTGCGTGTATAAGCGCCTGAGTGTCTGTATGAGAAGAATGGGGGCATGGGCCTTCCATGGGAGCATGGCAACAGGGCTATGAATTACTTGAATTATTTGCACAGAGACAGGCCGGCCCTTTGGCTCTGCAGCTGAGGAAGATGTTTACTGAAGCTAGCAGGCAGGAATGTATTTTCGGGGAGCGGAACAGATAACTCGAAGGTTATAGTCAATCTTGGCAGGCAGCAGGCTGAGCTGAGCGCGAGGGGCCGCGCTGAAAGTAAGTCAGAGTTCACGGGTACAGAGGCAGCCTGGGCAGAGGCCCTTGGAATCAGAAGCCAGAAAAGAGGCTCGGTGGCAGAAATTCAGGGCCTACTCAGCTAGAGCTGAAAAACGTAGAAGTACACTACAAAAAGACGTTGGCATAGCATACTTAGGAACGGGCTATCCAACCCATTCAGGGTGGGTCTGAAAGAGGACATGTTGACGTTGGACGCAAATGTATTTGCGTCTTCATAGCTGGTACAGGAGGGAAGTTACATGCACTTTAACTCGTACATGGAGATGGTGGGGTACGCGCTAGGGAACACAATTTGACCATAAAATTTACATTTCCTCATTCCCTCCTTGTTCCCTACGGACCCTTCATGATATCTCGATCCTCATGAATTGATCAGGTTGTTCTTGCAGCATCATTTGCTCATCTTTCTTTCTTTGACGGTTTGAGAGGAAACTGGAATGTTCAATACACGATGTGGCACACAGTCCACATATCGCCGGCCCACACTGTAGGCACAGGCAGCAGCTGAATACTATGACAAGGCCAAAACCTAGGAAGGATAGGACCTTCCATCCCCAAGCAGTTAACGTTGTCCAGAACCAACCGGACCAAGTCCAGGTGCCTGGATTCTGATGTATCTGATTTGCAATTTTATGCAGACGGGTAATAGCTTGATAGACAGATGGCGCGTTTTGTGGGATGAAAACGCAGCAACTTGACCCGATGACCTTACAGGCTCCACCTCTATCTGCCAAGATGACGTCAATAACAAGACGATTTTGAAGGACAACAACCCGCATAGCAGATTGCTCCTCTGTTAAGTTACCTAAGGCGGAGGCAGTTTCATGTACTACAGCTTCAAGTGTTCTAGTTAATCTACGTATTAATTTACTGTTTTGGACGGGGCCTAAAAAGAAAAAGAATCCCTTATTAAAATCGGTGTACTGTTCCCATGCCGTTTCTGTGTAGTCGACAAGTGGGATATCTCTTCTGGGTCTATTCTTTACTAGATTTGTATTTCTATGGTAATCAGGGGGAGCTAGAAAAACAGGTGGTAGAAGGAATGCAATATAACAGGTACCATCCCAATCTGGAGGCAGACGTATGTATGCGGTATGACCACAAACAAAATAGGAGTGACTGATAGCTTTGAAGGACGATTTACCATGATCACTGAATTCGACCACAGTAGTGCATTTACTATGACCTAAGTGTACTGAACCTTTCTTTCGGATACATAATCCACCAGTGACTGGTAATACTAGCATATGGGGCAGGACTGGTGCAGCCTCGGATTCAACAGTAAGGATCATAAGGCTAATTGTGTAGTTACCTAATCCATATACTTCATTTTCTAGATCAGTTCCTATTCGAGTGGGAAGTCCCTCCTTATCAGGGTAACAGACGTCGAGCAGGACTAAGTTCAAGTTTCCCCAAACCCAGCCCCCATCGAAAACAGCAATATCAGGATCTAAGGAATTGATTATTTTAAACCATGCACCACAGGAGCCATTGTGAGTGAACGGGTACGGAAAAAGGGGCAGAGCTCCCTTGTAATTCTGGTAGGGAGGGAGTCGGCCACATATCCAGCAGTCTGTAGCATTGTTAGTCTGATGGGAATGGTGTAACATACTAATGAATGTATTGTTGCGCAGCGCAAGTCTGTAAGAGAGTTCGTGTGCAGGTAACTCACTAAAAGTGTGTTCAGCAGAGACATTGTAAACAGATTGTTCACGCTTGAAAATAGGCCAGTAGATAGGTAGCAGAATGCTAGCAACAATAACTAAAATACTCAGAATAAACATGATTAATAGTGTCACTATACAGTGACTACGAAGTGATTTGCAATATGCACTTTTCTTAACTTGTCTCTCTCTCTCTCTATCTCGATCTAGGGGATACATGTCAGAAACTATTTAACCGATTCACCTAGGGGAGGACTTAAACAATTAAACTGTCTGACTTGCTAGATCGGAGTTTCGATCTGTACTCCTCTTGGGGAGTTTTTTCTCGTTCGGATACTGTAAAGTCTTTTGGCTCAACACAGTCTTTGGTGGGGGTGGACGAGTCTCGATCAGGTTTCAGTTCACAAAATTTTTTCACATGACTCGTGTGGACCCACCCCTTTCTCCCTTCGATCTTTACGGCGGTCCTTGTGGTGAGAAGGACGGTCTTCGGGGATTTCCAGCGGGGCTCCAGCGGACTCTTCCTGTCGAAATTTCGCACCAATACCAGGTCCCCAGGACGGACCTCGTGCGGCTTTACATCAGTGTTGTCAGGGAAGGCTGCGGCAACCTGTGAACGACATGATTGGAGTGCAGACATCAAGGAGGCAAGGTAATCTGTCAACATGTTACAATCAACATCAGTGATCTTTTTCGGAATGGGCGTCCCCCACATATTCGGTGGTCTGCCAAAAACCACTTCGTACGGGGATAGCCCTGATCTCGAGTGGGCGACCATCCTCATGTAGAATAGTGCCACTGGCAGGGCGACTATCCAGTCGACCCCTTTCTCCTGACATATTTTTGCAAGGCGTATCTTTAGTGTCTGGTTATGCCTTTCTACAAGGCCTGCGGCTTCAGGATGTCGGACACAATGAAACTTCCACTGATATCCTAGCAGTAAAGAAACTTGTTTCATTAGCTCGGAAGAGAAGGGTTGTCCGTTATCTGAGTACACGACACGGGGCAAACCATATCGTGGGAAGAATTCACGAACCAGCTGCTTGGCAGTGGTCGGAGCAGTATAGTCTGAGACTGGGTATGCTTCGGTCCAGCGGGACAGAGCACAAACAACTACAAGGACATACTTGAATCCTCGACAACGGTTCATCTGGATATAATCCATTTGGAGGACTTCAAAAGGGTGATCGGGAGGATGAAATCCACCTTGCTCTACAGGGACGCTTTTACCTGGGTTGAACTGACAACAGATCATGCAAGTACGCACTTTCTGTTTTGCGGCCGCTCGTAAGTGTTTATTGCTCCAGAGATTTTGTAAACTGTCTAACATCGCTTTCTCTCCTAGATGTGCTGGGCTATGTGCTGTATTGATCATGACTTGAACCATAGAGTCAGGGAGAAACCATGTAGATTTTCCCTTCGTCATCCAACCTTGATCTGTCTGGATCCCTCCTAGTTCAATCCATCTCTTTATTTCTTCTGGGGTAGCATGTGCCTGAATATCAATTACATCTAGAGCGGGATCCTTGACTGCCATACACTTTGTCGGTACTATTGTCTTTGTTACATCAGTTGTCTGGGTGTGAGTCAGTGCTGTATGTTTTGCTGTCTGGTCTGCCAGGTCGTTACCCTGGGAAACAGAATCTGTGACCTTAGTATGTGCTTTACACTTCATGACTGATATGCCCGAGGGCAAATGTATTGCTTCTAACAGTGCTTGAATGAGAGGACCGTGTTGTATCTTGGCACCGTGGGAGGTCAAAAAACCTCTTTCTTGCCATAACATGCCGAAGTCGTGTACGACTCCGAACGCATAACGGGAATCAGTGTATATGTTGACATTTCTGTTCTTGGCTAGTATACAAGCTCGGGTCAGAGCGATGAGCTCTGCTGCTTGAGCGGACAATGTGTCAATACGATATGTTTCTTTAACTTCAGTTTCAGTGGTCACTGCATATGCGGCCACTAATTCTCCTGTACTTGTTCTCATGCATGAACCGTCCACATAAAGTGTCAGGTCTGGGTTTGTCAGTGGAACATCTGTTAAATCTCGTCTAGGCTTTGTTACTGCATTAATGATCTCTATGCAATCATGCGGGGCTGGATCTGTCATAATTGTAGGTAACAGTGTTGCGGGGTTCAGAATACTGCAGCGCCTGATTTCTATGTGTGGCTGGAATAACGTTAATTCATAACCTGTCAGTCGTGCTATAGTCAAGTGCTGAGTCTGGGTTCTGTTTAACAGAACCTCTACAGAGTGTGGAACTTGTACTGTTAATTGATGGCCTAAAACAATTGAATCGCTCTGTCTTATTGCTAACGCTGTTGCTGCTACTGACTTTAAGCACGCAGGGAGTGCCTGGGCTACTGAATCCAATGTACTTGAGAAATAAGCGCACGGCTTATATGAATCTGCTTGATCTTGAGTGAGGACAGACAATGCTGTACCATCACGTTCTGTAACAAAAAGTGTAAACGGTTTGCTGTAACATGGTGTCGCTAAAACTGGTGCTTGGCATAAGGCTTTCTTTAATTCTTCAAAAGCTTGTGTGTGTTCCTGAGTCCAAGGGAGGGCAGTCGAAGTCGCTGCCTCCTGTGTCCTGTGGAACTTGTACTGTTAATTGATGGCCTAAAACAATTGAATCGCTCTGTCTTATTGCTAACGCTGTTGCTGCTACTGACTTTAAGCACGCAGGGAGTGCCTGGGCTACTGAATCCAATGTACTTGAGAAATAAGCGCACAGCTTATATGAACCTGCTTGATCTTGAGTGAGGACAGACAATGCTGTACCATCACGTTCTGTAACAAAAAGTGTAAACGGTTTGCTGTAACATGGTGTTGCTAAAACTGGTGCTTGGCATAAGGCTTTCTTTAATTCTTCAAAAGCTTGTGTGTGTTCCTGAGTCCAAGGGAGGGCAGTCGAAGTCGCTGCCTCCTGTGTCGTTAACTGGATGAGTGGTTTAGCTAGAAATGCATATTGAGGAATCCATTGTCTGCAGTATGAGGTGAGGCCTATGAAGGCCCGCACTTCCTTTTGTGTCTGGGGTTGTGGCATATTTACAATTAACTGAATGCGATCGGGAGTGAGCTGTCTCCCCACTTTGGACAGCAAGTGACCCAAGTACACAACTTGCTGAACACAGAATTGTAGCTTCGAAGGAGACACCTTGTGTCCCTTGTCGGCCAGAAAATGTAAAACTGTCAGTGATGCTTGTTCACATTCGGGCTCACTTCGTGCGGTGATCAGTAGATCATCGACGTATTGCAGTAAAGCGGTGTTAACTGGCATTTGAATACAATCTAGTTGTCTTTTCAGTGCTTGACTGTAGATGCTGGGGCTTTCCGTGAATCCTTGAGGTGCGCGTGAAAATTTGAAGCTGCGTCCATTTAAACTGAATCCGAAGAGATATTGGCTCTCTGGATCAATAGGCACGCTGAAGAAGGCGTTCTTGAGGTCAATTACAGTAAAGAACGTCGCTTCTGAATCAATAGCAGTCAATAGGGATGAGATGTCGGGAACCACAGGGTACTGTGGAATAATGCATTTATTCAGTTCTCGAAGATCAATCACCAGCCGATATACTGGCGGTGCATTGGGATCAGTACGTTTAAGAATCGGAATAATGGGTGAATTACAGACATTGGAGTCGGTCTCTACGACCACTCCTTGGGCAATGAGCTCTTCAATGATTTTCAGTAAAGCCACTACAGCATCGGGTGGTAACTTGTATTGTCTGATTCTCGGTAAAACAACACCTGCTTTGAGTGTAACGCGGTATGGAGTGATGTGCATGCAACCTACATCAGTTGGGCCTTTTGCCCACAAGTAATCTGGCACATTTTTCAATCTGACATCGAATTCTCGTAAAACATAATGACCCTTGAAATCCCGTAGAAAGAGTCTAACTCCCTCCGGGGAACAGCAGATTATAGCTCCTAGAGCCTTCAATGTTTTAATTCCTAACAGATTTTCTGGACATGATTTTGTAAGTAACAAGTCTGTAACACGTGATAATGGACCCACAGCCAGGGGAACGGGTTCTGATACCTCATTTACAATAGGCTGTCCTGAAAAACCAAGGGAAACATTCTGTGAGCCTGAGAGGGGTGCCCCTGGGACTTCATCATGGCTGATCGTAGTGCGACTTGCCCCTGTGTCAATTAAAAACTTTCTGTCTTTTCCTAATACGCGACTATGTACATAAGGACCTTCTTGATCTACAGGAATTTCAATAAGAGGCAAGCCACCTTCCCTCTCTAGGCTGTTTCATGTATATCGGGGGTAATCTGGATAAGCGGACTGGGCATACTGGTACATCTGTTGCGAAACTTGCTGAGACGCGGCAATGGGCTGTGGCTGTGGTACCGCTACTGTCTGTGCTGGAGGTGAAGAAGCATGCATAGGCTGTGTATTCTGGGTATTCTGTGAAGACTGATGCTGGTTATGGTCTTGTCTAGGCGGATGCGGTCTTTCTTTAATTTTACCGGTTGCTATATTATGTTTCAGGACTGGGCATTCATGTACGTAATGACCTGGCTGCTTACAGTAATTGCATGTCCCTTTAACGGGAGCTGTAGTGTGACTTGTCTGGGTCCCACCCTTTCTCTGACCATCGGCTGGGACCGTCTGAGCTACTAACATTTTCATCTTCGTGTCTTTCATGCGTCTTTGTTCCTGATCTTGTTCTTCTCTAATTCTGTTCTGATGATATTGGAGCATTTGTAACATCTGGGATGGCGTATTTGCCTGCCAAGTACTTTCAACTTTGTACACTCGGTTTTTAACTAATGGTAGGGAATTCTCGACTAGTTTTGATACAAAAAGGTGTGGATATGACTCGCTACTTGGTTTGAGGCCACTATTGATAATGAAACATTTCTCGAATCTTGAATAGAAGTCACTAGTATCTTCATCATGTTTCTGTTTACAGGACGAGATGGCGTCCCAATCTTCCTTTCTAGTTGTCAATAATCTTGGCAGGACCTGTACTATCAAACCGGGTAATGCTTTAGTCTTATCCCCAAGGCCTACCCCTGGGACACGTTTATTTTCTTCGTCTTCTATCTCTGCCCATGCAATCTTTGTGTCTCCCACCTCCCATTCCTTTTCCTTTAGTTTCTCGTAGATGCCCGTGGGCAACAGTACTTTTAACATTTTCATGATATCATCATATGTGTAATCCCCCATCAGTAACATGTCTTTAAGCTCTCTGTGAAAACCTGCGGGATCTTTATCATGACACGGTACTAGTTTCTTCATTTCTAACAGTTCTAACTTGGTCAGAGGCGTGTGTACATATACACGTTTCAAGAGGTGATCCGTACCCATAACAGGGTGGACTTCCCGTAAGGGGTTCTGACTTTCAATGCCACCCCCGCATTGCATGTGGTACATTTTCCTTTCTGGAGGCGGGGCGGGAACATATTCGGAGCTTACAAAAGTGTTATATTTGTGTCGTTGTTCTAGAATTATTTGAATTAATTTGGTACTTAAGCCTCTCCATCTATCCATGAGTAGTGCTTCTAGTGTTTCGTGTAAGGGACCTGGATCAGAATGATGGTTTCTGTATTTGATGAGGAGGTGCTGAATCATGTATACACCTGCTAATTTCTGCTCGTCTGGGGAAAGGTTCAGAAATGTCTGCGCTACTGTGTCATCATTATATATGTCTGGATTTTCGGCCCATGATACGGCTGATCGGGCTAGTTCTTGTTCATCCATAGAATTGAGCACGTGGTACCCTACTCGATCTCGAAGCCTTTTATCAGTTTCCTGGAACTGATGCTCAGCAGAATTCGGGTTTGTCAAGGCAGAGAAAAAAACTCTCTTGCTTTCTGGACGGATGCCTTTCCTAAGGTAATTTCCCTTACCTACATATGCTATAGTATCTGCAGCTTTTTCTGGTTCTTCAAGTTCTTCTTCCTCCTCGGAGGAAGCTTTTTCTTTCTCTTTTTGGTGTACTGCTAGCACTGCTTTCCTAATTTTCCTGTACATAGTGGCTATGCAAGTCCCCTTATCATGTTTTCCTTCAGCTATATTTTGACCCCACTTGTTCAATGCATCTAGTTCACTCTGATCTGTTCCAGGCCTATCTCGTTCTCTTATTAGACAGTTTATGAAAAATCGTAGTATCTGTGCTTGAATGTCAACTTTCTGTTTCTCCATGGCCTCCTTAATACTGTCAGGGTCTTTCCCTGTCTGAACAAACTCATATATTCTATCCAGACGATCCTTCATTCCTACGTAGCATAACAAGATATCAGTAGCAGATCTTAACCGTAGTGATGCCAATATCATTAGATCGTCTTTTCCGGGTACTGGATCATATCTGCAAACTGAAAGGTTTTCTTTAAATGCGTCAAAGCGGGGTGACCTGAACGTGAGAGGACTCTGTATATCCCTGAGATTTAATCTGTGTGTCAATGGCGGGGTCCGAGGACCCGCGGTTGCACCTCCTGAAGCGGAGGCTTGTGCATTATCTCCCTGTGGAGTCGGTATCTGAACTTGAATTTGTCGTTTATTTAGATCAGGTAAACGTTGTTTCGGTAGATCAATTTTGGGTGCGGGAAGTGGCGGGGCTGGCGGAACGGGGGAGGTCTGTCGCGGTACTGGTGGAACATGATCTGGGGGCGGGGTGCCCCCGTCCCCGTCAGTAGGCAAGGTGCGAACAGGCAGATTGGTGTAAGCCGGTGCTACATCCTCTAGATAAGAATTTAGGAATATATCTTTAGTAGTCTTATGCATTACTTTAGTTGGGATCAATGGTGGCGGTAAGTTTTTCGGTATTTCTGATAGGGCCTCAGGTGTACCCTCGGCCACAAGATACATACCGTTTACAAGATTATGTCGTGCGCGGTCTATCTGTTCAGTTTTTACTCGGATCCCCTCAGTAACTAGTTCGTTTTCTTGGGCTTTCTCTGATTCTTTAAGTCTGTCTTCTCTACGGAGTGCTCTTTCAGCACGTTTATGTGATTCCTTACGCCAAAATTCTATGGCGTCTTTCTGAGATTGTCTGGCTTTCTTTTTCCATAGTGCTTCCTCTACCTTCATGATGCACTCGGCATCCCATGTTCCGTTAACGGGCCATCTGTGTCTTTCGTCTAGGTGTTTAGTATAGTCGGTCCATAAATCTAGATACAATATGGCATCTATGCCATGTTTATGGTACATAAAGTTACCGGGAGTGTCCCTAGGGGGGATAGGAATTTCTTCCTCTAGTATCCCTTTCCTAGTTCCTATCTGCTTTAACTTGTTGAAAAACGGCATTTTGCTTACTTAGTACTGAATGCTCAATCCTTAGTTTACTTAATACTGGGTACAGCTAATTGTACAAGAAACACAATAATTCACATTAAAAACGGTCACATTCACATTCATACCACGACATTAATCACATAAAATGACATTTGAGACATAGATGACTACCCCCTATACTGGGTGTACTGCTAAACAGTACAGATACACTGATGTAACAGTGCAGAAATTCAGAAATTCAGAATACTAGATATACTGCTAAACAGTATAGATACACTGCCTAAAAACAGTGCAGACCGGACTTGTGTACCCAAACCCGTCTAGATACGTCCCAGCAATGGTACTCACCGGGAAGCACGGAAACAGAAGGCCTCGGAAAACTCGACTGGACTCGATTCGACACTTCGGAAAACTTCGGAAAACTTCGGAAAATTTCGGAAACCTGGTGGGCCTCTTGACACCTCGGACCTTGCTTCTTTCGGCTAGGCTCTGGTCGGGATCCTCCGCACTCCTCACCGCCTCGTCTGGGTACTGATCGCAGTCTTCGTCACCTCCGTGGGTCAGAGGGAGATGCAGGAAATCCTGCCGGTACGCGTAGTTTCCATCTAACTGATGGCAGGGGACACAGCTTGCAATGCACCAACCGGCGCGTGAGGTGGGGTCCCTGTTCGGGCGCCAAAATGACGTAAATGATTAATTTACTCTCTTAATTTCTATGCAGGTAAGTACTTAATCAATAATAACTCAATCGGAAAGAAAGAAACAGAGTCCGTGGTGTTAGAGTTCTTAGGGGTTTTATTCCTCAAAAAGGAATGGTCTAGACCAGGATATCATGTTCTGACCACCACAGGGGTGTCAGAAGGGATAGAGCGCTACATTTTATTACATTACATAGCTTATATACTTAATTCATGTCATAGGAAACAGTTATAATGGGCGTAACAGCTGAGAGAAGACAAGATAACAGTATACACGTGTTACAAGTACGTAATCAGAAGGCGTGAACTAGAGGTGTGTGCTAGAAACGTCACAGGTAGGTATCACAAAGGGGTGGCACTAACAGAAATGTTGCAATGTCAGCAGAAATCGGAAACTTGAATGCGCGCGCAGCTGCATGACGTGTGATTGACGTGAAGCTGGAGGGTGCAGGGGACTTGACATTTACACTGACGGAAAGAGACAGAAGTCTGGCATGTCAGATCAACTTGTGCTTCTATCATATCTGATATCTGGTGTTTAGGAACTTAAGCTATCTGGGCGGAAAGGTCTCTAGGGCAGAAGCTATTCTATACTTGCTGTGAGTGCGTGTATAAGCGCCTGAGTGTCTGTATGAGAAGAATGGGGGCATGGGCCTTCCATGGGAGCATGGCAACAGGGCTATGAATTACTTGAATTATTTGCACAGAGACAGGCCGGCCCTTTGGCTCTGCAGCTGAGGAAGATGTTTACTGAAGCTAGCAGGCAGGAATGTATTTTCGGGGAGCGGAACAGATAACTCGAAGGTTATAGTCAATCTTGGCAGGCAGCAGGCTGAGCTGAGCGCGAGGGGCCGCGCTGAAAGTAAGTCAGAGTTCACGGGTACAGAGGCAGCCTGGGCAGAGGCCCTTGGAATCAGAAGCCAGAAAAGAGGCTCGGTGGCAGAAATTCAGGGCCTACTCAGCTAGAGCTGAAAAACGTAGAAGTACACTACAAAAAGACGTTGGCATAGCATACTTAGGAACGGGCTATCCAACCCATTGAGGGTGGGTCTGAAAGAGGACATGTTGACGTTGGACGCAAATGTATTTGCGTCTTCATAGCTGGTACAGGAGGGAAGTTACATGCACTTTAACTCGTACATGGAGACGGTGGGGTACGCGCTAGGGAACACAATTTGACCATAAAATTTACATTTCCTCAACATTATGCAGGAGTTCCTTGACTCAGTTGCACTGGTGAGGTTCAATGATACACATCGGAAGTACATGGACCTATCCTATACAATGGAAGATATTAAGCTGGTGATACAAAGGCTTCTGCTGAACAAAGCCCCAGGACCTGATGGTCTCACCACTGCGTTCTTTAAGGCCTACGCCGATGAACTAGCTCCGCGCCTACATGCGGTATATGAGGTAGCCTTAGAAGCAGAGATCCTCCCGGCATCCAATAGAGAAGCACATATTATGGCACTGTTAAAAGCGGACAAGGATGAAGCGGAGCTGTATTCATACCGCCTGCTGTCACTCATTAACATGGACGTCAACATTTATACAAAATTGTTGGCAAACAGCCTTCAACCCCTTCTCCCAATGGTGGCCCTCCCGGACCTGTCAGGGTTTATACCTGGATGCTCCACGTCGCATAATCTCAGGACGATTTTCTCGGTCCTGCATTATCTGCACCCCACCGCCAAGGCAGCCACCATATTTTTAGATGCCACAAAGGCATTTGATTCCCTCGAATGGCCGTATCTGTTTCGCATTCTGACACGTATGGGGTATTGCCCTCTGTTCATACGGCGGATCAAGCTGCTGTATACTGAGCCTCTGGCCAGAGTAAGGATTAATGGCCTGATATCGGAAACATTTCCTGTCACACGTGGCACCAGACAGGGGTGTCCATTGTCACCGCTCTTATTAGCCATCGCCATGGAACCTCTTGCGGCCCTAATCCGCCAGCACCATACGGCCAGGGGAATAGGTTTCAGCTCACGTAATTTGCTGATCTCCATGTATGCTGACGATGTCACCCTATATATCCTAAATCCCTCCAAGAACCTGGACCCAGTGTTGCGAGAATTTATCAAATTCGGGGGTCTGTCGGGGATATCTATCAACTGGAAGAAGTCAGTTGTATTTCCGCTGACTGATGGGACACCGGATGTCATCTCGGATTATCCGTTGTGCTGGAAGGCGGAGGAGGTTAAATACCTGGGCGTCTGGCTATGTCGCAGATATCTGGACCATGAACTTTGGTAGGGCCATTGCATGGCTCGAGGGCAAAGTGGCGATATGGTCCAAACTTCCCCTGTCAGTCACCGGAAAGGTGGCGCTGTCGAAGATGGTGACACTACCGAAATTTCTATATCTCTTTACGAATATACCGATCCCGCTTACACAGCAATTTTTTAAATGTCTCCGTTCCCACTTGCTATCCCTCATATGGGAGGGTGGCCAGGAAAAAATTTCTTATGATCTCCTGACATTGCCACTGCGTCAAGGGGGGTTGGGAGCTCCAGATATGCATCTCTATGCTCTGTGTGCACAAGCCCAATTCCTACATTTCTGGATATGCCAGACTCCCTATCAGCCACATGTCACGGTCGAGTTGGACGCTGTGGCGCCGATGTAATTGTCGGTAGCGCTCTACAAGAAAACACCGCGCCCTGGTGCAGATATAGATACTGCAGACACATTGAGGTGGGCTTGGGGGGCCCTTCAGCGGCGGGCTCGCCTCCCGGTACTATTTACTCCGGCAGTCCCTCTTCGTAACAATTCAATGCTGGCCTGTTTGGAGGAAGGCGGAGGGGTGATTGGACTGGATGGCACCCAGATGCTAACCTTTGTGGATTTGTACCCGGATGGGACATTTCGGCGCCCCCTGCTGGTGTAGATGGCGGTGAGGTGCCTTTCAGGGAGAAATTTGCATACGACAAACTCAGGTCAGTTTGTCAAACTTTGTGGGACAACTTTCCTGAGGCTATCCCCACACTGCAGGCTTTACAAAATCTCCTTGCGCGATCATCGCCGCGCAAGCTGGTGACCAGACTGTACACGACCATGCAGGACCAAGCTCCGATTGTCCAGCCACGGTCCCTGAGGCTCTGGAATGAAGACTTAGATCCCCAGTTAGATGAGGATTGATTGAGTGCTTGATTAATTTTTATTGTTTGGTTACTCAAAACCATTACATAAAAACACATAAAAAACAAATTACGGAATTATAAAAAGGTTAAAACACCAAGTTAGTCAGCTGGTAAGTCTGTATAGTGAGTCCTTAGGTGCTGGCAAACTCCAAAGAATAATGTCTTTGCAAGGGCATCCCCGCCTGCGACTGCAAGGTCTTTAATCGTTTATGCCCTGGGTAGCCATCAGCTTGGCCCGTGTCTGTTGGATAAACTTTCCGAAGGAGGCCATTTGCTTTATTATAGTCAATGTGTATAGTTGATGGACCGCCTCCTTTGCGGTGCGTGTCCCCGTTTGTCGTAGGATTGGACTAAGATAAAGGTTACGTGCTGCGCGCAGGGCCGGACAGCAGAGTAATCGATGGGCCAGCGACTCTCGTTTATAATTGCAGAGCCTGCATTCCGGAACTCCCCGACCAGTCCGTTCGAGTGCGTATAGTTCTTTGGTAGGCAGGGGGTGTAGTCTGTAGGCTAATATCCTGTGAAGGGCAGGGCGGCCCACTGCCTGCGTGAGATGGTGCTTAGAATTATGCACTATGTGCGGCAGACATAGGGACACATGGAAACCTCGTTTTGCCAGTGATTCCATATCCATTTCCCGGGAGCGGATACGAACTTGTTTTTGGATGGTATTTTTAATTGCCGCATAATCAACTAGCTCGGAATTCCAATGATCAGTGGCGAGATTGAGGAGTTCCTTCGCCATGGTGAAGGTGGTTGACCAAGGGTTCCCGGTTAGATGAGGAACAATGGGCCTTTTGATGCAAGCAGCTTCTAGAGTTATCCTCAAATTGTAAACTGTGCCTCATTCATTTTAAATTTTTATACAGGTATTATAGAACCCCTATTAGCTTACACCGCATGAGGTTGAGGGAAGACGCGAAATGCTGGAGATGTGGTTTTGAGCCTGCCTCATTTATTCATATGGCCTGGGACTGTCCAAAGCTCGAGGCATTCTGGAGGGACGTCTTCAGGGCGGTCAATCAAATAGTTGATAGAACCGACGCCATTGCTCCCCATTTGGGCTTGCTAGGCCTGGTAAAAGGTACTGTGCCCCAGAAACAGAAATTTCATGCCCTCCTTTTATTGTATGCCTGAATGCAAATCGTTATAAGGTGGGGTAGAAAACAGGTACCCACGTTTGGGGCATAGTTGGCGGATGAAAGCTATGGTCACACGCAACTGGGGCTACTCTGGGAGCTGATGCCTGTGGCCTCCAGACCTAGAGATATTCGGGAACCCTTTCTGCAATGGACCAGGACGCAGGCACAATCCTCTCAATCGGGTGACTCAGAAGAGGTACCTTGAATGTGTTTGGGCTGAGTCCCTGAGACTAGGAAATGCTGGCAATCCATGTTTCAAAGACCAGAGATAAATGAGAGGCCCTCCGCTGTATTCACCAGGTTGCTGTACATGTATGATGTTCCCATGTTCCTAGTTACGAACCTGGATGGGCTGTCCTGAGAAACTGTGATAGGCTACTTGTGTGACCTTGCCCCACCTGATGTTATTACTTACTCTGAAATGTATATGTGCAACCTTGTCCAATATTTTGTGCAGATGTATCCAACAGTATTATACCATATAGGCCTGACTAGCTTTAGAGGTTAAGTTTCATTTTATTTGTACGCCAGATTTGTATATCTTGTAAACATTGGAATGGATTATATGTCCTTGGATATATGCTCTTTCTTTTGAAAATGTCACTAAACACAATAAAAAAAAAAAGTGTTGGCAACCATCTTGTTCGTCACTAGAACAGAGTCACAAGAAAACAATCAAACAAAGTTGAGAAATAAGGAAAGGGGGCAGGGTAGAAACATCCTGACCCTCTAGGCTTGCTCAGGGGGTCATACTTTAGGCTGAATTATTATTTTTTTTTAAATAAAAAATCGCGGGGTACGCGTATGGTACACGTACGCGGTGGAAAAGGGAAAAAAAAAACTAGAAGTGCGTTTTATTTATTAGGTCCCGGGGGGGGCAAATTCCAGGGGCAATTTTTTTCCATAATGGGAGCTTGTAAGGTGCTTCGAGCACCGGGGAACGCCACCCCTTTGTGGTTTTATTTTAAAGTATGCAGGGGGTTACCACCCCTCAGTCTTGGGGACCAGCACCCCATCGGGGCTTTTTAAAAAAAAATATTTTTTTTTTAAAGTATGTTTTCAGCTCTCCCTCCATCTCTCCCCGTACACGTCGCGGGGACCACCACCTTCCAGTAATATGTAAAATGACCTTCCAGCCCCGGGTATGTGTACTCCCTGGGGTTTTTTAATGTTGGGAGGGGGTCGCGCGACCCCCTTACTGGAACCCTTAATGGTCCTGGGGTCCACCATCTCCCAGGGCCAGCTCTTGCAGTGTCTCGGGGTACGTACTTCCGGGACACTGCTGTCTGCTATGGTAGGGCGGTACCGTCGCCGCTCCCACTTTACAATAGCAAACCGCTTTCTTATTTGAAAAAGAGAGCAAGTTAATCTGCTCTCTCTTTTAAGTGAGAAAGCAGATTGTTTTTCATCAGAGAGAGCAGCATGTAAGCTGTTGTCTCTGATAAAGCAATGCGGGCTGTCAAAGGACGCGGGGAGCCATCTGGGATCGTGGGGGCATTGGGGCTTAAAAAAAAAAAAGAGTTATTTTTGAGAACAAACTTTAATGGTCAAAAAAAGAGCTATATTTCTATGATAGTATGTAAAACTTTCCGTTTTTTTGTGTGAACCAGTGGTACTATCTACGCATGCGCAGCCTTGTTTCCAAGCCCACATTTTTTACCTTTTCTTCAAGTTCGCCAAGCAAACCTCTCCTCATTTCAGGTATTAAATTTGCCGCTTTCTTTTCCCGGGCCGTGTGTGTCATCCGCTGCTATACTTTTGTATTATATTAATAAACATATTGTATCTATATTTATTTGAAATGTAGTGTCAAGGCGTCAAACATTGATTACATACTCCGTCCACCGCCATTTTAGTAGTTTTCCTTCGTTATTTTTATTATACCTGTTACTTTCATTTTACCCTCCGCTTATTTTCTCTGTGATCGATGAGATTTCCTGACACAGACACCACAGTGTTTGTCCTTGGCCTCCGACCTTATCAGACATGGTCACACGTATACCTGAAAACTAACTTGAAGCACGTAAGCCACAGCCATTACAACGCGTGTTCGTCAACACAAAGACATTATTAAGATTATGCATTTATCAAGCGTGGTAAATGTTTACTAGTTGTAAAAGCATTTGTGGTAAAGCGATATGCGTGCTAATGACTTCGTGGTGACGATCACGCGTGGTTATGACCGCGTTGTAATGGCTGTTTCCCCCAGGACACTGCAGGAACCTGGTCTGTGTGTGGTGGACTCCAGGGCACCAGGCGGAGGGTACGCAGCCGCTCTCATACAATATAGAAATCTTTGTGGGGTGATTATTTCCGTGGTTTGAAGGGCATCATTGAGGCCCATACACTTAATTTTGTAGGGGGGTAGGTTTGCATGGGAAAATGTCGCAAGGGATTTGTAAATGTGGTACACATTGTTTGGTATTACTTTGATTTCTTTACCATGTTGTAGATTATCCAGAGAAAATATAACTCAGTACTTTCTTTGACCAGTGCTCTTGTTTCCTCTTCACAATGAGATCAATAGACTGCTGATTGTAACAAAGTAATTTGTTGCAATATTTAAAATGACCTTTCAGATCTGCAAACTGTGGCACAATAATAGGAGGCGGACTGCTCGGAGGAGGTGGTGGTGCAGTTGAGGTAGTAGGAACTGCAGGTTGAGGATTCTCCTGCAATGTTTGTGTTGCCATCCTTGCATAGTTATTTGGTTGCAGTGCATTGCAGTGCATTGCGGGGGCGCGAGTTATAGCTAGCTGAACTAACTAAAATGGGGGAATTGCAATGGTTTTGTATGAGTGAAATGTCCAGCTAACTATAATATGTGTGAAACCTATGGTTTTTTCAGGGAATATATAATATATATATATATATATATAAAACACTAGCTGTCGCTAGTATGTAGTTATAGTTAGGAGCTACTTTCCGTAAGAAAAGTTTTTTTGTTTTGCTAATAACATTGGCTTCGTTTGACGAGTCTACAATATTTTTAAAGCTTTCATTTTAAAGCTCTTTTTATCATTCAATTCAGCTGTTTTCTGGAAAGTTTGGGGTCATTCGTCAGTGGGGGCCGAGAAAAAGGGTGGTCCCAAAATACCTATTTCCCATGCAATTTCGCATAGGGGTTTTAGACATGACTACAGGCCGGACCACTGAACGGAGTTACACCAAATTTGGCAGAAAGCTAGATCTTGGTGCAAAAATATCTCTTTTTGTAGGTCTTAAGTAATTAAAAAGAAAAAGATTTAGCAGCATGACCATCTCGCAGCAGCACCTTGCAGCTCTCCTCCATGGTCGGTGGACAGCCCTGCCTCAGCCCCTGGGCCCCCTCTAAATGCTGTATTCAAAAGAAACAATTGCTGAATGGAATGTCCGACACTGGAAACATTCACCCCGTGTCACAAGGATCTGGATTTAATCCATTAGTTATTTTGCTCACCACACCACCCCAGTTTCGACCCAGCCATATGCAAATCAGTCTCAACCCTGTACCTTGTGGGAACAGTCCAGCCCGAACTGCCAAGCCAGATACTCCCTGGACTGGAAACAAGCATCCTGGGACCGGTTTCAGGGCATCTCCCTTCATCAGCCAGGCTAGCTTGAATCCAGTGGAGTGGTGAGCACAGGACCCACGTCTGGGCATACCCTTCCCACTTAGGATGGCATATTCAAAAGAAACAATTTATGGACGGAATGCTTGACACTGCAAACATAAGACCCCAGCAACAAAGATCAGGGTTAAATCCATCATTCTTTTGCTCACCACCCCAGTTTCGACCCAGCCATATGCAAATCAGTCTCAACCCTGTACCTTGTGGGAACAGTCCAGCCCGAACTGCCAAGCCAGGTTGAAGGACTGGGTTATTTAGGACCCAGCGGTGCCAGGGGACAACACCTGAAACCTTCGTGGGTAACCTGCTCCGGCGTACGAATCACAGAGACACGGGACACTTCCTTCTGCGTCAAAGATTCAAGGTTTATTTGCTGCAGGGAAACACAGAAGTCACAGGAAGTACAACGAGTGTAGTTCGGGGAGACTGCTTCAAATTGGTTCTGTGGATCGCTCCTTTTATACACAATTTTCCCATAGGTTTGCATAGTACACAAAGGTTTACGACCCGGTTCCCATAATCATCCCCCAGAGGGGTCGCTTTGGTCACTTTGATACATTCAAGGTCCGGAACATAAGTGTGGAAACATTTGGCGGTTCCCAACTGGAAAAACCCATCTTCCCACCATTAGTACATTCCAATCAGCAGTAAAACAGATCGAAGAAGGAACAAGGACAGGTGCAGAGGAAGATGGAAACAGTGGGGAGATTGGAAAGGGTGTAAAAGGGGGGGTATCGGGAAACACGAGCTACAGGCATCAAAGGGACGTGCCTAATGAGATGCACAGCTGAGACAATAAACCGGCATGGCGAGATGGGCCTCGAGCAGGGCCATCTGCCTTACAGTGTCATCCCCCTCGTCATAAAGACACTTACAAAGAACATGTGTCTTCCGCAAATATCTTGGGAGTCCCAGGGTCGCGAAGCGGACAATGTCCGTTCGCTGGCTACTTGAGGGCAAGAGACAAAAATGGATGCCGTATCTAAGATGGAACCCGTGGGTACAGATAGAAAAACCCACGTAACAGACGAACGGTTTAGGTTAGCACAGCGAAACTGCGTACACCCACTAAACTCGTCATTTGCTGTTCATAGATACCAGACTCGACCATATTCGTGCGAGTTGAAAACACCACTTACAATTGTCACGGAACCTCAGACGCTCCTTTTGCCCTCATGTAGGCAAGCACTAGTCGGAATCATACTCGATATTCATCAGACCATCTAGATGTTGCTGTAGCATAGCTCTGTCCAACCGAGTTCCTTGGGTAACAGGCGGCTGTCTCATACACGTTGTAGCACAGAGGCCACATAAGGCAGGCCCACACTGCACACAAAGGCAACACGTGAACAGGAACGCCACAACAACTCTGATAATCATCAGAATCTTCCAACCCCAAGTCGACATCAGGCCCCAAAACCACCCAAGTAGCGTCCAATCCCCTACATCCACGTGTATGGATTCAGAGATCTTATGCAACTTTGAGATGGCTTGATAGACAGTCGGAGCGTTATCTGGAATGAAAATACAGCAGCTCGAATGGATCACCTTACATACCCCACCTCGATCTGCTAAGATCACGTCTAAAACCATACGGTTTTGTAACGTCATAAGTCTATCCGCCTGAAGTTCTGTGGTGATATTACCAAGGGCACTGGCAGTAATATTAGCTGTCGATTCTACCACTCGAGTCAACTGTCTCAGGTTCCTACTATTAACCATAGGTCCCCAAAACGGGAGGAAACCCTTGAAAAAGTCTCCTGCCTCTTGACCGGCAGTATCCTCTTCGCTAATTACGCCTCTCACAACTCTAGTCTTGTGATAATCTGCATCTACAGTGAACGTCGGAGGCAACAAGTTTGCGATAAAACATGAGCCCATGAAGTCAGAGGGCAACCATGCATACGCACGATCATGACAGACAAAGTAGGTACCCTTGGCAGCCAGAAACACAGGGGACGAGATCATCGGCAGCATGTAATTTTCAGTGCAAGCACTCTCTCCAAGTCGGGCTTTCGGTCTTCGGCCACGACCCATTAGACAAAAATTACCAATGTGGGGTACGACCCATATCGGAGGCGAGCTCTTAAGCTGTTTATCACTCGTGAGCGCACTATACTCAACCTTACTCAGGACCCTATAGGCTTGTACCTCTTCCTCTGGAATGAGCGACGGCTCATAGATATCTCTATCTAAGTCTTCTATCGCTATAGACAAAGGCTTGTGATACGAACCAGGGCCAAAGTAGGGAGAACGTGGCTCTCGATTGGGGTAAGAATCTAGTGCGCTTCGAAACATTGTTTGAAATGCTCGAGCGGACCCTTGGGAACTATACGGTAACACCAGATATGGAATTCCCTTATCCGTGGTATGTGGCATTAACCCACACACCCAACAATTAGTAGTGTTAACCACTAACTGGTGCTGGTGAAGGAGCTGAATAAAGGAATTGTTGCGGAATTCTGCACGTCTAGCCTGCTCATGTTCGGGTAAGATGTGAAAAGAATGGGGAGATGCAATGGTAGTAAGTTTAGGGTCAGGAGTAGGAGTAGGTATGGCCGAAGATAAGAAACAAGACATCATATAGTACACCCCACCCGCCAATAATGCAGAAACAGTCAAAAGCAATACGAATATTTGGAACATAAAACATTTGGTACGACTAAGTTGTTGCAGCTTGAACCTTTGCGCCTGAGCCTCTTCCAAGTCCATCAGCTTCGAAAACGCCATCCCCTACGACCGTCCGCAACGTTTCTTGACGCACTTCGTTCTGTGTAGCAGTAGTCAATCCCTAGGAGTTCCCAGGAACCGACGGTCTTTAACCTAGTGTCAAGACCTACTAACCAGAAGGAAGTAAACGCGCGGCCCTACGGCCTTTATTCACAATTATGTGCAAAATGTCTCTCAGCTGTGGAAGCAAAAATATGAGGAACGAATCTCAATATATATATATACAAAAATAATTACAATGATACGAGTGTTCAAACTGATCGTGGAAAACGGGATAATGCAGTTGTCAAGGGACAGAACAGGATCTTTTATTAGTCTTTAGTGCTGGATCGCAAAAAGTATCGAGTTTTCCCAGGACGTGTCTGTTCGTCAAACAAAGGATCCGTTGAAGAGACAGCGTTCTGTTGATCAGTTGAATGTTCTGGTCTTGAGTCTTTTGATGACAAATGTTCAACAGTGTCTTTCTGCTGCACTGAGGATTCTCCGACAGGTTGTGCGTCGCTGAAAGGTACAAACGCCGGCAATCCTTCGGATTCAGTTGATGCAATGCCTCTCCTCACCCACGAGTCTGCCGGCAACAGAATAGGGACTTTCTTCGTATGGGTGGCGTGCACCCAGTTTTTCCGACCCTCTAGACGAACAGCAGTTCTCGTGGCAAGGAGGACCTGGTCTTCTTGCGCGTAAAATTGCGCGTCACCACCCAGTCTCCGGGCTGGAGCTGGTGGCCTGGACCCTCCGTCTGCGTCGGCAATGCTTTGTAAACCTGTTGGTGAATTAACCTCAGTTTAGCAGTCAAGTCATGCAGATAATCGATCAACATTGGGTACTCAAGATCACAGAACACACCCGGTCTAGGGACCCCCCAAACATTTGCAGGACGACCGAACACTATTTCATAGGGACTAAGCCCTACTCGGGAGTGTACAGTTGCCCTTGTTGACAGTAATGCTAAGGGTAAAGCGTCAGGCCACGAGAGACCAGTCGTAGCCTGAATCTTCGCTAGCTTCAGTTTAAGGGTGCCGTTATACCCTTCAACCAAACCAGCTGACTGGGGATGATTGGCGCTATGGAATTTTTTATTAATTCCAAGGCCCTTACACACACTCTTCATCACACTCCCCACAAACTCACTTCCGTTATCCGACCATACAATCCGAGGCATTCCGTACCGAGGGAAGTATTCCTTCAGTAGGATTTTCGCAGTTGACAAAGCAGTGTTGTCCTTAAGAGGGTAGGCTTCGATCCATCGGGAGAATGCGCAAACCACAACTAAAACGTATTTCAAGTTATTGCATCTCTCCATATGGATGAAGTCTAGTTGGATCACCTCAAAGGGACATGAAGGGGGAGCAAAACTACCAGGAGGAGTTGGGGTTCCCTTACCAGGATTGTACAACATACATACCATGCAGTTCTTAACCAGACGTTCAGCACATTTCGTGATACCATCATTCTTCCACACAGGAGACAACAATTTGCAGATACCTTTCACGCTAATATGTGCTAACCCATGTGCCATTGTCACAACAGCCAGCACATACGCATCCGGCAACATCCATCTCTTCTGTTCCGACAAATCAATCCAACAACCATTCGCATCCAACTTTCCCGTACTTTCTTTCCACTTCGTCTTTTCAGTCTCGGTGGCCTCACTCTGAATTGCTTTCACACTCTCAATAGTGTCTTCACACATACTCGACTCTGCAGGCCACCTAACCGAACTCGTCACATACATTCGAGTGCTAAGGTTCCGGGCAGTCTCCTTAGCAGTCTCATCCGCAAACGCATTACCACGACCAACATCATGCGTCACCTTACGATGCGCACTACATTTAACAATCGCTACCTGCTTAGGCAACGCAAGTGCATCCAAAAGATCATTCACAAGCCGGCCATGCTGAATCTTCGTACCATGCGATGTCAGAAAACCTCTCTCTCTCCATAACCTTCCAAAGCTATGGGCGACACCAAACGCATATTGGCTGTCGGTAAACACATTCACACGTTTCCCTTTTGCTAACACACACGCTCTAGTGAGAGCGATCAGTTCTGCAGCTTGGGCAGAATTCTGATTTAATCTCGCAGCCTCAACAACAGTATTCAATGTTACAACAGCATATGCAGTAGTCACATCACCATTCGGCAATTTAAAACATGAACCATCCACATACAGCGTTCCATCTGGATCTTCCAAAGGAGTGTTTTTAAGGTCCACTCGACCTTTTGTTTCCTCTTCTGTTCGCAAATAACAGTCGTGTTCTGTTATTTCATCTGACTCTGAGCTAATTGGTAACAAAGTCGCCGGATTCAGAACATTGCAACGTTTTATCTGAATATGACTTGCCAGCAACGTCAGCTCGTACCCAGACAATCTCGCACTCGTCAAGTGCTGGGTTTTCGTTCGATTCAAAAGAGTATCGACTACATGCGGAACCATCACCGTAAGCATATTATCCATGACCAATCCTGCTGATTGTCGGATGGACACCGCAGCTGCCGCTGTTGCTCTCAAACAACTCGGCAATGCTCTAGCTACCGGGTCCAAGGTCGAGGAAAAATATGCACATGGACGTTGCTTACCACCAAAAGGTTGCGTTAAGACACTCAAAGCACAACCTTCCCTCTCGTGAACATATAATGTGAACGGCTTACTGTAATCAGGAGTACCTAACACAGGGGCCGAACACAATGAGTCACGCAATTCAGAAAAACTTTTCTGACATTCTTCCGTCCATGGTAAAGGAGTTGAAACATCCTTGCACGTAAGAGCCACCAATGGTTTCGCTAGCAATGAAAAATTTGGAATCCATTGCCTGCAGTACGACGTGATACCTAGAAAGGCACGCACATCTCTTTGGGTTGTTGGCACAGCCATTCGCGCAATCGCTGCAATTCTCTCTGGGGTCAACCGCCTTCCCTCCTTTGACAATAAGTGACCTAGATAGGTTACTTCTTGACAACAATATTGGAGTTTAGAAGGTGACACCTTGTGATGTAAATCGCAGAGATGTTGCAGCAACGACACCGTAGCAATTTTGCAAATGTCCTGAGTATCCGCAGCTACCAATAAGTCATCAACGTATTGGATTAAGGCCGCACCAGCCGGCAACATGAACGCATCCAGTTGACCCTTCAAGGCTTGACTGTAAATTGATGGACTTTCAAAGTAGCCCTGAGGAGCGCGTTTAAACCGGAAGCTGCGTCCACCAAGAGAGAAACCGAAAAGGTCTCTGCTCTGTTCTGCGATCGGGATGCTGAAGAAAGCATTCTTCAAATCAATCACCGAAAACCAAGATGCAGAAGCTGGAATCAGAGTCAGTAGTGCCGTGATGTCAGGCACAACGGGGAACTGAGGAATCACAATTTTATTCACCTCCCGTAAATCGATAACAAAACGATAAACAGGTGGTTTCGAAGGATCAGTACGTTTAAGAATGGGCAGTACAGGGCTGTTGCACACGTTTCCCTGCGCCAGAGAATCCAACGGAAATATTTGTTAAGCCAGACAAAGGTGCGCCAGGGAGTTTCGAATGCATAATAGAACTTTTCGCTGCACCAGTGTCCAACAGAAAAGGCTCAACGACGCCCGATGTAGCAACTGCGACGTAAGGCCCTCTCTGATCAACCGGAACTGATACCACTCCCTCTCCTTGTCTATGGCTGTCCTAGTAATTACTGTCGTCAGTTCCCTGATCGACGTAATAATCGTCTACATTGTACTGCGCAGATCGACCTTGCGATGATCCACGTTGATCAAAACAGTTATTAGAATTTGATGAGTTATCTGAACGATCATTTTGAGCACCACGACCCCTACCGCGTGATGTCTGCTGTGAACCACCACGACCTCCTCTAGATGAATTACCGCTATTACGATCGTTTAGAACAGGACAATTGAATTTTATATGACCCTCCTGTCTACAATAGGCACATTGATTGTACCCTAACGAAGATCTTTGGGAAGAGGAGTCATTTCGAGATTGTGATCGATTCGATTGCGACTGCGATCTATTCTGTTGCGAAGCATTCTGATTCGAACGTGGAGGATACGCTTGCTGTAACAACACCTTAGTTTTAAGCTCTTTCGTCTTTTTATCAGCACGGTCGTTCTCTTCTTTCTCTCTGTTCTCATAATATTGTGCTGTGGCCAATATCTGAGCTGAGGTAGAAACGGCCCACGCACTTTCTGAATTCTTCAATTTATTGCTCAAATCGGGCAATAAGTTAGAGACGAATTTATCCACGAACAACCGTTGACCACCCTCGGTGCCCATATCCTGACCACTATGGTCGATGAATGCCTCCTCGAATCTCGTAAAGAAATCGGAGACACTCTCGTCCTTCTTCTGTCTACAGGCTGACAATTTGTCCCAATTCACCCTCATAGCTGGCATAAGAGTTTTCATTAGCGTGATTATTCTTTGAGGAAGAGCAGCAATCATCTGCTTGACCATCCGCCGCTACAATGGCAGCCCAATCACCACCTAATTCATTCGGATGATTTTCGTGACGAATCTTAGCCCATACCGGTTGCGGTACAACATTACCAAACAGCATGTCAATATCGGCAAGATTCATTACCGTAGCATCTACGAGCTGCGATAATTCCTTGTAATACCCTGCAGGATTTTTGCGAGGGTCAGGCAAAGATTGCTTCACCTGCAACACTTCTGAGCGTTTCCATGGGAGATGTATCCATACTCTCTGGAAATGCGGCAAGATCGGTGGAGCAGCAGTAGCGGCGCCGGGCATCCACACTGGTGGAACTTCACGCATTGGAAATTGACCAGACTCATCTGGCTGTCTTTCAACATCCTCAACAAACAAGGCTTGGGGTATAGGAGTGGGACGGAAAGATAGCAACCGCTCAACAGCACGTCGAACGTTGGTATCCACTATCAGTCCATTCGAGAACTGAAGCTGTAAATCAGATAAAGCGGTCAGCACCTCGTCAGGTGCATCAGCCGATATCTGATCACGAAGGACCTTACACATTTCTTCGAACACGAATCTTTGGGTTGGTATATTGAATTGACAAAACGTATCAAGTACAACACGTGGTGGATTTCTAAGAGGATGTGTCATCCAACCCATCGCCATGTTATATAGCGAAGCGCGTTCCCTGTTACCAGGAAGCTGACTACGTCTCTGAGGACCATCTGAACCAGCGGACCCAAGAACAGGTCCGAGAGAATGAAAGAAGCTAGCCGCAAGAGGAGAAGTACGACTACGAGTAGAGGGAGAAGTATAGCACACAGGACTAACAAGTGAAGGAGTAGAAACAGAAGCAACAGCAGGAGTTAACAGAGCAGGAGCGGTAGCGGGAGCAGGAGTATGTGGAAGCGGAGGAGCAGTAGGGATAGCAACAGGCAAAGGAGCAGGAACAGTCGGAAGAACGGGTGCAGGTTGAGGAACAGGCTGAAGAACAGGTGAAAGAATAGGTGGAAGAACAGGTACAGGGGGAACCACAGGAGCTGCGGCACCCTGTACATACGGAGGTGGCGACTTCATAAGATAGGACATTAAAGGATCCTCAACTATTTCTTCCTTCTTTTCCGACTCTGTAGGCAAAGCAGGATAGCATTTATCTATAGTCATACGCTGTAGCCTATCAAACACTTCCTTTTCCTTAACCTCCTTGTCACGCTGAAATTGCTCTGCTTTCTTTACAATGGCAGCAACACCATCTCTCTGATTTCGTTTAGTCTGTCTGATTTCTTTCTGTCGGGCTTCTTTACGCCACAACCGAAAGGCATCAAACATGGCCGGCCTTGACTTTTTCTCGAACAATTTAGCCTCTAGATTATCTAAGATCGGGGTCTCAAAGCTACCATGAGGCGGCCAACTAAGGACACCGTCCTTCTTAGTATAGCGAATCCAATAATCATTAAAAGTAATCGGGCCTTACATAAAATACGCAGAGCAGACCACCCGTATTGCCTGAGAAACTGTGGGGAGGAGGGTACACTGTTCCACACTATATGGACCTGTCCAACTATACAGAACTACTGGAGGTGTGTAACACGCACGATCAGCCAAACCCTCCAGAACCCGTTCACGCCCGATCCCAGAATCTGCCTCCTAAATGTGTGGGGCCCAACAGACTTGCCACTACATGCGAAGAGTTGGGTGGTCATTGGCGTAATGATGGCAAAGCGTGATATTGCAAAAAACTGGGGGGCAATGGAGGCACCAACTCTGGCACAATGGTGCAGAAATATGGATGTGCTTATGGTGACAGAGAGGGCTGTGTATCAACAAAGACATAATCCACGCAAATGGAATAGAATTTGGACACCATGGAACACATATAGGGGGGACATTTGTGAGCCTCTTCCTGAGGAGGAGGATGGGGACAGCTCTGGGGATGAGGTGGATCTGGAGTAGTGGGGGGGAGGGAGGGATGAAACCCGGGTACGGAGCCTGTCACAAAGACTTGGGAACTGTAAGTACAGGCAAGAATGTTATTACAAGTAAATGCGTTCAGAGTGGCTAGAGGCCCATGGACACACCAATGTTACACTGGACTACTGTGCCGGATCGTGAACTTTGACCCTTGAAGTAGCAAGTTTTAAGTTGGGGGGGTAAAATGCAAAAGTTGCTCTATTGATCGTAGGCAGCTGAATGTTGAGGCTGCGCTGCTGAACGAATAACTGTCATTTTATACCTTGTGATAGCAATGACAAAAATAAAATAAAAAAAAAAAAAAAAGTAATCGGGCCTAGCCCATGTTTGCTGTACAGCTCATAAGTCGGAGTTCCAACCGGAGGTATCGGACACGAGTCCTCCAGTCGGGAATCCGCACCACAACGTCTGAAACAACTAAACAAAGTACTGCGACCAGGCATCTTGCACACTAGCCGAGTTTCACAAACGTCAAGGGTTACGGGATTTACCAAGTCCCTGCAAAGAGCAAAAACCCTCGGTTTTTGGCGGCTGCAGTCGTCAAACAACACAACAAAGTATCAAGAACCACAAATGCAATGGAACCATGCAACCACTAAGCAACCACAACCAAGAACTCTGGGAGCGACCCACAAATACTTAACTCAAAGATCGATGGCGTCACCAGGAAGGCCCGTCAGTCGTCTCGCTCTACCAAGGTCTACGCCAGGCGCCAAAACAGGTCTACAGTCAGGGCAGCAGTCCGTCGCAGCCGTCAGGAGGCGGGAATCTTCGCGGGAAAAGTCTTCGGGCCACTTGTTTCGACAACAGGATCGATGAAGCGGAGTGCACCTTCCCTCGGAGATTTCACACGAAGTCCCTCACGATCGTCGGGCTTGGACCGGTACGACTGATGCAGCCCCACGTTGGGCGCCAACTGAAGGACTGGGTTATTTAGGACCCAGCGGTGCCAGGGGACAACACCTGAAACCTTCGTGGGTAACCTGCTCCGGCGTACGAATCACAGAGACACGGGACACTTCCTTCGGCGTCAAAGATTCAAGGTTTATTTGCTGCAGGGAAACACAGAAGTCACAGGAAGTACAACGAGTGTAGTTCGGGGAGACTGCTTCAAATTGGTTCTGTGGATCGCTCCTTTTATACACAATTTTCCCATAGGTTTGCATAGTACACAAAGGTTTACGACCCGGTTCCCATAATCATCCCCCAGAGGGGTCGCTTTGGTCACTTTGATACATTCAAGGTCCGGAACATAAGTGTGGAAACATTTGGCGGTTCCCAACTGGAAAAACCCATCTTCCCACCATTAGTACATTCCAATCAGCAGTAAAACAGATCGAAGAAGGAACAAGGACAGGTGCAGAGGAAGATGGAAACAGTGGGGAGATTGGAAAGGGTGTAAAAGGGGGGGTATCGGGAAACACGAGCTACAGGCATCAAAGGGACGTGCCTAATGAGATGCACAGCTGAGACAATAAACCGGCATGGCGAGATGGGCCTCGAGCAGGGCCATCTGCCTTACAGTGTCATCCCCCTCGTCATAAAGACACTTACAAAGAACATGTGTCTTCCGCAAATATCTTGGGAGTCCCAGGGTCGCGAAGCGGACAATGTCCGTTCGCTGGCTACTTGAGGGCAAGAGACAAAAATGGATGCCGTATCTAAGATGGAACCCGTGGGTACAGATAGAAAAACCCACGTAACAGACGAACGGTTTAGGTTAGCACAGCGAAACTGCGTACACCCACTAAACTCGTCATTTGCGGTTCATAGATACCAGACTCGACCATATTCGTGCGAGTCGAAAACACCACTTACAATTGTCACGGAACCTCAAGGTCCTCCCTGGATCGGAAACAAGCATCCTGGGACCAGTTTCAAGGCATCAACCCTCATTAGCTTGAATCCAGTGGTGTAGTGAGTACGGGACCCACGTCTGGGCATACACTTCCCACTCAGGGCGACATATTCCATCAATTGTTGTTGGTGACGGCGACCTCTGTGCTCTGTCCTTGTGTATAGTTAAAGTTCTGCTCAGTGATCTCTGTTGAGGGGCTGTTGGGGACAGATGTGATTATGTCAGTGATCCTTGAATGCTAATCTAGTGGGCAGTAGCCCTTTTTGGGACATTGTCACCTTTCTACTCTGTGGGCTTAACAGTAGCAGGTATCAGAGCTTCCTGCCTGTTACCGACCCACTTTGTCTTAAGTTATCGTGTCGCCGTCCCTCATCCCTGGCCAAGCAAGATCGGGCTGAAGATTTAGTGGGAATGGCATCCCCTAGAGCACCAGGCCAAATTAGGCTACCATCCTTTGTGCTGCTGTAGAAACGCTAGTACTTGAAATTTTACTTCATTCCCAAACCGGTGTCATTCTCTGCCATGCCAGCAGGGACGTAGCTTCTGGGGGTGGTATTTGGGGTGTTACATCTCACTAGTAAGTGTATTTTGAGCTAAATAGTTGGGCACAGATGCTTTCATTCAGGTATGGTGAGATGTCTGTCGCATTTCAACAGGAATTTTTATCGACAGACAGACACAGACATGTGCACACACACTTTTCCCTTACTGTTTTGAAAGACTTCAACAATGTTGGTTGTATTACAAAATAACGTGTTTTCTCTCACTCCGCGTGTGTCTCCTTTCCATTGCCCCTCTCATGCGCCCTGCTTGTCAAATAATGTGTTTTAACATTATATGCCAGCTCCATTCATGGAAAATCTACAATTCACCCCTCCAATCTTACTGCCCAAGCCACGCTCCTGCCTGACTGACTGACTGAAATATTTGTAGAGCGCACAAATGCCGCGGCATCTTGGCGCTAAGATACAGAGAGAGTGGAGGGCAGGGGGACAGATCGGTTTAGGTAAAGAGCCAGGTCTTTAGATCCTTTCTGAAGTTCGTTTTAGATTTTTGGGCATTTGGGGTAACGAGTTCCAGATTTTATCCGCCTGGTAGGAGAAGGACTTTCCCCCCCATCGGGCTCTTTTTATTCTGGGTTGGCAGACTAGGTCAAGGGTAGCTGACCTCAATGTACGCGAGGGTACATAACGGAGGAGTAGGTTGTTGAAGTCGTCAGGTCCCTTGCCGTGTAGAGATCTATGAACCAGGCAGAGGGCTTTAAATTGGATGCGACGTCTGACCGGGAGCCAATGCAGCTCCCGAATGGCGTTGGACGTAGGGTGACGTCTGGGAAGATTCAGTAATGCTCTGGCCGCCGCATTTTGGATTTCCTGAAGTTTGGACAACTGTTTTTCTCCTGCTCCCAGATAGAGGGAGTTACAGTAGTCTATTCGGGACATTACAAGGGCTCCCATCAACGTTTTCCTTAGTGTGTCCGGGATGAAGGGCAGGACTTTCCTGAGCAGTTTGATGCTGTGGAAACAGGTGGAAGTCACCCGATTCACCTGGGCTTTGCAAGAGAGTTCCTTATCTAATAAAAAGCCAAGGTTTTTGACTTTGTCTACAGGGAGAGGGCAAGCTCCTGCTTCAGGTGGCCACCATAAATCGTTCCAAATGGAAGGTTTATGACCGAACTCAATGATTTCAGTTTTGTCTGTGTTTAATCGTAAAAAGTTATTGCTCATCCAGTTTTTGACCTGAGTAAGGCATTTCCTGAAGCGTTCCGCCATAGCATCAATGGATTGTGAGATAGACACAATGATTTGTGTGTTGTCGGCGTAAGACACCAGTTGGAGGCCATGGGATCTAATCAGGGCAGCAAGGGGGGTGACGTATAGATTGAATAGCGTCGGTGACAAGGCCGAACCTTGTGGGACTCCACCCGGAAGAGAGAATTCAGCAGATTGTAGTCCGTTCCAGATCAGTTGGTTAGTGCGGGAGGTTAGGAAGGAGGTGATGAGGGCCAGGGCAGGGCCGGTGAAGCCTAGGGATGTAAGTCTTTTTAATAGGACGGAGTGATTTACGGTGTCGAAGGCCGCTGTGAGGTCTAATAATATCAGGGCCGACCGGCCACCTTCGTCCATGGTTTTGCGAATTTTTTCGGTAGCCATGATAAGGGCTGATTCCGTGGAATGAAGGGATCTAAAGCCATGTTGTGAAGGATCGAGTAGCTTCTTTTCCTCTGCGTGTTGCAATATTTCATGGTTCATGGCTTTTTCTAGGATTTTTGCGGGTAGGGGCGGACAGGAGATGGGACGATAGTGTTTGGGCTCAGAGGGGTCAAGGGATTCTTTTTTGAGAATAGGTCTGATGCAGGCCATTTTCCAGTTTTTTGAAAATACTCCATGAGAGATGATTTTATTGAGCAGAGGAGTTAGGGTATTTATGATGGTCTCAGGGATTTGATGTAGCACGTAAGGGGGGCATGGATCCAATGGGGAACCTGATTTCATCTGGATAAGTAAATCAGAGGCTTGCTGTTTATCAAGTGTAGATAAACTAGAAAAAGGGGGGGGGTTTGTCAGTAGATCCAGCTTCATTAGAGGGTATGACGGATACCATGGTCCTAAGATCATCATATACTGTCTGCACTTTCTTTTGAAAGAAGGTGGCCATTCCATCTACAAAACACTGATCAGGACTGAATACTGTGTCTCGAGGAGTTTTCGTTAAGTGGGACACAGTTTTGAAGAGTTCTCTAGAGGAATTTGCAGAGTTTTGAATTTTCTCTGTAAAGTAAGCGGATTTAGCTTGAACCATAGTGATTTTATACTCCTGTAGAGTTTTAAGGTATTCCAGTTTTTTCTCATGGTTATAGTCAGTGCGCCAGGACCGCTCTGCACGCCTGCACTTAGTTTTGACTGTTTTTACATCAGCTGTATACCATTGAGCGGTAACGAGCCGTTTTGTGGGTTTCTTTAATTGGATTGGGGCCAGCTGATTAGCTGCCTCGGTGATCCATTTAGTGAAGTTGGAAGCCCAATCATCGCTGTTGCCACCTTCGAAGTCGGGGGGATTTCTATCCAGTGTCTCAGCAAGTAGGTTGGGATCAAGTTTTTTCCAGGGACGGGATTTTTCAGGAGGTTGGTAACTTCGACGTTGAGTTAAAGGATTTTTAATTTGTAAGTTAAAAAAGATGGCATTGTGATCCGTCCAGGGTATGGGAATTATAGATACGATTTTAATGGAATAGCTGTTAGAAAAGATCCCATCGAGGGTATGCCCTGCTGAGTGGGTGGGTTTGTCAATCAATTGTTTCATATCGAAGCTGAGAAGATTGTCAAGAAGAGTAGCTGTGTCAGAGTCGTTAATCAACTCTAGGTGATAGTTGAAATCATCTAGGATCGTATAGGTGACTGCATCAAACGTGGTTTCTAAAAAAGTGTGTAGAGCTTTGGTGAAAGGATCTCTGGGGCCGGGGGGACGATACACTAACAGTCCCTCAAAGATCAGATGATTATTTTCTTTGATTTTAAAGGTCATGGCTTCTGCCTCTAAGTCTGGTTGAAAGCAGGCAATAATTTTAAGGTGTGATCTGTAGATTATCGCAATTCCTCCACCTATCGATCCTGTTTGATTCATGCATTCAACAGAGTAGCCTGCGGGCGTGGCGGTGTTCCAGTCAGGGCCGGAGGCCTGAGATGCCCAGGTTTCCGTGAGAAACATGAGATCAGCACTGTGATCGATAAGTAAAGCTTCTATCTCGTATTTATGTTTAGGCATAGACCTAACATTAAGTAGGATGCATTTGAGAGATCTATTTCTATGTGGTATTGTGTGAAGACAATTATCCAGAGGGTTGAGTGTGATAGGCAATGGGACGGTTGGTGGAAGAAAGCCACAAGAAGGACACTTAGAGATAAATTAGTTTTGGTAGGATGGTCACAACGGCGTTGGTCCAACCTACATAGGTCTAATTTGGAATATTGTAGGTTAGGAAAATGGGCATAAATTCCTGCACTAGGCACAAATGTTTAAAAACAGGTTAATTACACAATGTTAAAAAGCAAGATGTCAGCGATCTATCTCCCGGCTGCGCCTCAGGAGGGGTGTATCTTTTGAACATCGCGCTAGCAGTCAGCACTTTTAATAGGCGTAGAAGGGGGGGGCGTGGCCGACCGTAGTGGGCGTGGCCTTGGGGTTCCCCGTCGATGTCGTCAGCACACAAGAGGAAAGCCGCAGTAGCGATAAATCCGCTACGCGGGAAGTAAATTGAAGGTCTTGGTATAAGTGCTCAGAGAGCGAGACAAATGTTTAAAAACAGGTTAATTACACAATGTTAAAAAGCAAAATGTCAGCGATCTATCTCCCGGCTGCGCCTCAGGAGGGGTGTATCTCTGCCAGTGTCTCATTATTACCTATTTACTTCAGTGTCAATGAGGTGTGTGCTGGTGTATGTGTGTGAGTGTCTTTTAGCCTGTGTGTTTGCTTGTGTGTGCATTTTTGTGTCAGTCTGTTTGAATATCTGTTTGTGGCTGTTAGTTTTTTTCTATTTGTATTTATGTGTTTGTGTGCACCATTGTGGGTAGTTAGGTGTCTGTGTGTTCATGTTTGGTGTGTGTGTTTGTGGGTCTGTGCATCTCTTTCTATGTGTATTTCTTTGTGGGAGCACTCTTTTATGTCTTTACCAGTGTACTTAACCTCTTTCTTAGAAGATAGAAATCCTCTTTTAATTAGGTTATCCCTATGCCTGCCCTATACATTAAAACACACATTAAATTACATTAGCACACACAATTTTCTATGTATTCACAATCAATTATTAGGATAAGATTTTCAGTGTAAAAACAGTACTTCTAAATAATTATTTTTATCGCAACACAAATTTCCTATCCTCCACTCCTACTTTCAAACACAGCGCGTAAACTGGAGGCGTAGTTTCCATTAGTGCAGCAGGTGCAGTGGCACCAGGGCACACTGGACTCTTATTATTGCTGTATTTCACAGTTTAAACAGGGACCAAAGAGGTAGTTTCTTTCTTGGACTAGAGCCCCTGACACACTGGCTCCTGCTGTCACCTAGCCTTGCTGGAGGAGAAATATTTATTTGCGAGAATGATGCTGTATGGAAGAGTAAAGACTCGTTGGATATTGTTCTACCCGTGAAATACACCTGCTTTAGAGTTGAAAATGATTATCAGCCCCTCAGTGGCAGGAAGTTCCATCGGGGAGCATGGCCTACCAGGACTGAATGTGAACACAGCTAAGTACAGGAGGCTGCCGGTGCATTACAGGTGCCTGTATTCTAGGCCTTGTCATAACTTTTGGAAAACTTCACTAGATATGGTGATCTCCTGTATGTGCTGCAAGTACACCATATTAAGGTGTTAAGAGCCCTGTTCCTTGGGGAAGGTTACTTGCGAACCATAGAGACTCGAAGGGGGAGCAGCCATAAAGACAAGCCCCAGGGCAGTCCAGAGGTCAGCCACCATGTACCCTCATGCCCTCAGTACAAGAAGCTTCTTTGGTTCCTATGGGAAATATGAAATCCTGAAATACAGAGAATCTATTTACTTTATCGCTGAAAACTGCCAACATTTCTGTGTGAAAATATGAGAGAAAAGAGGAATTAGAGTAGGATATCACAAAATGTGTAATATGCAAATATATATATATATATATAGAGAGAGAGAGCGAGAGAGAGAGAAAGAGAGATATTTTCACTGAAAAAAGCAAAGGTTACAGGGACGTTATAGGTAGGAAATAGCATCAAAAACTTTAGAAATTCACAGAAAAAAAGTGTACAGGGACATTTACTTACGATCAGATTTTACACACACAAAACCATATCAACTCAGCAGTTATAGTTACCTGGGCTAACTATAACTTACGCTACCCACAATGCACTGCTTATGAAGCGGGCAGAGAAACACATGAAAACATTGCTCCTGCCCGTAGAGCTGCTCCCTACGGGTAGGAACAATGCTGGCTCCCGCTAGCATCACGGAGGCTTAGGGACCCCCTCTGGCCCCCAACAATAATGATGTGGGTGCCCTGGGTGGGCTCAAGGGCACCCACCCTTTACTGGCAGGGCCATTTTTGTAAATCTTTCTTTATGCGTGGTCATAGCATATGCATAGTAAAGACTTGTGTGGTAAAGCTGTTACGTGGTCAAGTCAAGTCAAGTCATGTTATAAATTTGTATAGCGCGCTACTCACCCAGAGGGTCTCAAGGCACTTAAGGGAAGAAGGGTTCGCTACTGATTGAACAGCCAGGTCTTGAGTTGTTTTCTGAAGGAGAGGTGGTCCTGTGTAAGACGGAGGTGGGTGGGGAGGGATTTCCAGGTCTTGGCCGCCAAGTAGGAGAAGGATCTTCCTCCCATGGTGGCTCTTCGGATGCATGGAATCGCGGCGAGGGCCTGGTTGGACGATCGTAGTTGGCGGGTGGGGGTGTAAAAGGTCAGACGGGTGTTGAGGTATCTGGGTCCTAGGTTGTAGAGGGCCTTGTGTGCGTGAGTAAGGAGACGGATCGTGATTCTCTTGTTGACGGGGAGCCAGTGCAGTTCTCTCAGGTGACCAGATATGTGGTTGTGGCGAGGTATGTCTAGGAGGAGTCTAGCGGAAGCGTTCTGAATGCGTTGAAGTCTATTCTGTAATTTGGCTGTGGTTCCGGCGTAGAGGGTGTTTCCGTAGTCCAGACGGCTTGTGACAAGTGCTTGGGTGACCGACTTCCTTGTTTCGGTGGGGATCCAACGGAAGATCTTTCAGAGCATGCGTAGGATGTTGAAACATGATGACGAGACGGCGTTGACTTGTCTGGTCATCGAGAGGGAGGAGTCTAGGGTGAATCCCAAGTTGCGAGCATGGTCCGTTGGTTTGGGTGTGCTGCCTAGGGCAGAGGGCCACCAAGAGTTGTCCCAGGCAGAGGGGGATGATCCTAGGATGAGCACTTCCGTCTTGCCTGAGTTCAGTTTTAGGCGGCTGTTCTTAGTCCACTCGGCTACGTCTTTCATCCCTTTGTGTAGGTTGGTTTTGGCGGTGGTTGGGTCGTTGATGAGAGAGAGGATCAGCTGGTTGTCGTCTGCATAGGAGATGATGTTGAGATTGTGTTGGCGTGCGATGGATGCTAGGGGACTCATGTAGACGTTGAAGTGGGTGGGGCTGAGTGAAGATCCTTGTGGTACACCGCATATGACTTCGGTGGTGTCTGATCTGAAAGGGGGAGGCGGACTCTCTGGGTTCTTCCGGCTAGGAATGAGATGATCCAATCCAAGGCCTTATCTTGTATTCTGACGTTCCTGAGGCGTTGCACAAGGGTGCGGTGGCAGACTGTGTCGAACGCTGCGGAGAGGTCCAGGAGGATGAGGGCCACTGTTTTCCCGTTGTCGAGCAGTGTCCGTATGTCATCTGTGGCTGCAATGTGGGCGGTCACGGTACTGTGGTTGGCTCGGAAACCGGATTGTGAGGGGTCTAGGGCATTGTTAGATTCAAGGAAGGCGGCGAGCTGACTGTTGACGGTCTTCTCTATGACTTTGGCGGGGAATGGGAGGAGCGAGATGGGACGGTAGTTCTAAAGCCCGGTGGGGTCCGCTGTAGGTTTCTTCAGGAGGGCACTAAGTTCGGCATGTTTCCAGCTTTCCGGGAAGGTGGCGGTGTTGAAGGAGCAGTTGATGATGTCACGGAGTTGGGGGGCGATGATGGAGTCGGCCTTGTTGAAGATGTGATGGGAGCATGGGTCTGTTGGCGATCCGGAGTGGATGGAGTTCATCGTGCGGATGGTGTCTTCGGTGCTGATCGGGGTCCAAGCGCGGAGGGTGGTGGTGGGGGGCTTCAGTTCTGTGGTTGGGGGAGTGGTCAGGTCGCCAAAGCTGTTATGTATGTCAGCGATCTTGCTGTGGAAGAATGAGGCAAGAGAATCGCAGAGGTCTTGAGAGGGAGTGATGTCGTTGTTGCCGGCGTGGGGGTTGATGAGCTCTTTGACAATGCTGAAGAGTTCTTTGCTGTTGTGGGCGTTGTTGTCTAGTCGCTCCTTGAATGCTAATTTTTTGGTGGTGCGGATCAGCTGGTGGTGTTTGCGGGTGGCGTTCTTGAGGGCGGTCATGTTGTTTGTGGTTGGGTTTCTTCGCCATGCTTTCTCGAGGGTGCAGCAGTTCTTTTTGGAGTTCTTGAGGTTGTCGTTGAACCAAGAGGCTTTTTTGCTTCCTGGGTTGTTGGGAGGGTTTTTCAAGGGTGCTAGTTCGTCAGCGCAGTGGGTGATCCATTGTGTGAGATTGATGGCTGCTTGGTTTGGGTCTGTTGATATGGCAGGAGGGTTTTGGTTTAGAGATGTGGTGAGGTGGTCGGTGGTAATTTTGTTCCAGTATCTTCGGGGAACTTGTTGCGGGTGGTGGTGGGTTGTGGTCTTTCTGAATCTAAAGTGGACACAGCTGTGGTCGGTCCAGTGGAGTCCCGTGGCGTGATTGAAGGAGATGTGCGTGCTGGAGGTGAAGATTGGGTCGAGTGTGTGTCCGGTGTAGTGGGTGGGGGTGTTCACCAATTGTTTGAGTCCAAGATTGGTGAGGTTGTCCAGCAGGGTGGTGGTGTTGCTGTCGTTGTTATTCTCCAGATGGAAGTTGAGGTCTCCTAGGAGAATATAGTCCTCGGAGGGGAGGGGGTGCGGGCTGACGAAGTCAGCGATGTCTTCGCTGAATTGTGTGCGGGGTCCTGGGGGTCTGTAGATAAGGGTGCCTCTGAGTGTGGTCTTGGGGTTGGTTTGTATCTGGAAGTGGAGGTGTTCAGTGGCTAAGAAGGTGTCGTCGGTGCTGGTCGTGATGCGGATGGTGTTCTTGTGAACGATGGCAATATCTCCTCCTGTTTTGTTGATGCCGTCTTTTCGGATGATCTTGTATTCGTCCGGGATGGCTATGGCGATGTCGGGCGCTGATGAGGCGTTCATCCATGTTTCCGTGAGAAAGGCGACGTCCGGAGTTGTGGTGTCGAGTAGGTTCCATAGTTCAATGGCGTGTCTGTGGACCGAGCGGGTGTTGAACAGGATGCACTTCAGGTGGTTGTTGTTGGTGTTCTGCTTGGCGTTTGTGGATGCAGTGTGGGATCAGATGCAGCAGAACTTGCAGGTTAGGCAGGTGAAGGGTCCGTCGGTGCGTCCTGGGGCGGCTTGGTGGCAGTCGGGGAGTCGGCCGGTGTTGAGTACAATGAGGGACGCGGCGTCGTACGTTAGGCGGGTGGAGTGGTTTTTGCGGGGGCCAGAGGGTATGGCTCTGGGCGCGGTACAGGCGCGGACGGGCGTAGATAGGCTTACCTGCGCGTAAGTGCAGCTGTCATAAGTGGAGAGGGGAGGGGGCGGAGCGAGGGAGGAGCAGCTGGGAGGTGGGAGCGGGGTGGCGATGTCCAAGGCATATGCATGGTAAAGACTTGTGTGGTAAAGGTGTTACGTGGTCAAGGAATATGCATGGTAAAGACTTGCATGGTAAAGGTGTTACGTGGTCAAGGCATATGCATGGTAAAGGCATTGCGTGGTAAAGGCATACGTGTTAAAGGCATTTGTTGGAATGTATGACATTATAATTAGTCTAATCCTGCACAGTCTCTTGACTTGAAACTAAACCCTGGGCCTTGATAAACTGGACAAAGACAGCCCCAAAAAAGTGCAAAAGAACATGTAGTGGGAATGTCATGTGACATTGTCATCACATGCCATTTTCCCAGTGCATTGTACCATTTCCCCAGTTTTGCCTGGATAAATGGTGCTATGAACCGCATAGCACTACTCGCCACCACGTTTAGAGGGTGATCCATTTCTCTTCCTACCCTGGAAGGAGAGTTACTCCCGCATTTTGTTGAACTGAAACTCTAACTGTTTCCAGTGTCAGAGTCAGATTGGGGTCTGTGAATTCTCACTTATTCACAAGTTAGCGGTCATTCACAAACTGACACGGCGAAGCATCAGTGCGCTGCATTTACTAGTGTGTGATTCTACACATTCAAAACATGTACACCTGGCAGAAACCATCGGACTAGTTTCGTTTTCAAACATTGGCGTGTCTGTGGACCCTCAGGGGTCTATTCTTAGCCCCCTGCTTTTTAACATCTTTATGGCCCCCCTTGCAGAGGTTGCGGAGTCGTTTGGCGCTCAGATCGTGTCTTACGCTGACGACACCCAGCTCTTGTTTACTTATAACAAGAACGAGGTGTTTGATGGGATCCGTATCAGAGGCTGCTTAGAGGCAGTCTATGATTGGTTCAAAAGACACGGTTTGAAATGCAACTCCGATAAATCGGAGCTGCTGTTCTTCGGATGTGTCTCTGAACCAAACTGGAAAAGTTGGTGGCCACAAGATCTGTTTCCTCCTGCCAATGCTAGTACCAAGGCTAAAAACCTGGGTATCATTGTTGACAATGAGTTAACCTTTGGGCCTCAAATTGCGTGTCTTTCGGGGAAATGCTTTGGAATCCTGCGGATGCTCAGGAAATTTCTCCCCTTGATTTCGGTGAACCATCGAAGGGTCATAGTCCAAGCACTTGTCGGGTCGCGTTTGGACTATGCAAATGCCCTCTATCTGGGACTCCCAAAATATTTGATAAGGAGACTGCAGGTAGTCCAAAATTCAGCCGCTAGGGCCATTTATGGACTCCCCAGACGAACTAGTGCCTCTAACTTGTTGAAGGAACTGCACTGGCTCCCTATAGCCAAGAGGGTTCTCTTCAAAAGCCTGACGTTAACCTATAAAGCTCTTCATGACTCAGGCCCTAGGTATATTAGAAAGCGCCTTGCTTTTTACAAGCCGAGCAGAGCTCTGCGATCTGCCTCCTTGTCTAAAATGGTCGTTCCATCCATCAAGCGAACCAGACAAGGAGGGCGTTCCTTCCACTACCTGGCTCCGCGCGCTTGGAATGAACTTCCTATTGTTCTTAGACAGGCCCCCAGTCTGTTGTCTTTTAGAAAGGCATTAAAGACCTGGCTTTTTACTAGTTAATTTTGCTGTTCCTTTTTTGCAGTTATGTTCCTTTCCATTAAAGGACTTCTTCGCCAAAGCGCCGGGACACTCCGACTGGAGTAGCCGTTGCGCTATAGAAGAGCCCAATTAACATAACATAACATAACATAACATAACATAACATAACATAACATAACATAACATTGTTGAAAGAGCTGCTTAGTCCTAAAAACTCCAACTCTTTGAGCATAAATAAGATAAGCTGTAAACAACTATTCTGGGGACACAGACAAGCTCACTGACACCAAGAGAGAAACAGTAATAACACTTATTCACAGGCCCTGGGAAAACCCCTAGTCCTGCTCATCATACAGACCCATCTCCCTCCTAACCGCTCATGCTAAACTATTCACAGGCGTTCTGGCACACATCTTAGAACATTCATAATGGCCTTATGACTGCAAGTCACAGCAGTGGTGAGATAATACTGTGCCGTTAATAAAATGGATGCTTTCCAACACTGAGAAGACACTGGACACACTGTCCGCCAAGGGCCCGATTTATTTTCAGGTGGATGGTTTATTCCGTCATAAATGTGGCAGGTGTCCCGTCCACCCTATTAAAAGTGCATTATATCCTCTGGCATTTGTAATAAAACAGACGGGATCTGTTGTTATGTTTGACAAAATTCCTGTCCGATAAACTCTAAATCAGGCCCCTTGTCTGCAGCAAGTGCTGTAGAAGGAGCAAGAGCCAGCATTATAGGAAGAGGGCCTAGAAGCAGATATAGTCCCAGAGGCACTGAAGCACCTACCCTGGAAAACCCTGGAAGGAGCTGCTGATTGAAATACAACAGGATCATAACTTTACCTACTTTAGGAAGAACCAAAGACTCACTTTTTAAGTTGTCTTTCAGTTCAGAATCAGTCAATAGTTCAAGGGAGATGGATATATATTACGCTGATAAGAAATCCACCTCAACTCAGGATAATGCTCCAGTCTTCCAGGTTAGAAGGATCCAGAAATGCTTGAGCCCGGAGGGCTGTAAAATGTGTTGAAGGTGACTTAGGGCCTTACTACGAGTGTGGCGGTCTTCCAATGGGACTACCACAGCGGCGGTACCAGGCAGACTGCCAAACCCATTGAGAGCCCGCCGCCGGATTATGACCTAAATCCAGGGTGGGTGCGCGGTGCAGCAGCGGTCTCACGGCGGCTGTATTAGGCTCATTAGAGAACCTAAACAGCATACCACCACCTTAAGAGTGCCTGCAGCACGTTCCAGCACCGTGTCATGCATGCCACACTGTGCAGGAACAAGGGCGCAATTCCATGGGGTGGCACAACATGTGCCCCCCGCATGCAACCACAGGAGCAGAATCGGCCGGGGCCCTGTGAGGGCCCCCTTACCTGCATGTCCTTTATCCTTTTCATGGCGGGGTCCCTGCCAGGGAAAAGGACGGTGGATATGCAGACCGTAATATGATCGGCGATGTCGGAATCGGCACTGCCAACATATTTGGGGTGTTTGCAGACCGCCTCTACAGCGGGATCCTTGATCCTGGCGGGGGGGCGGTCCTACCACCACGCTCATAATATGGCGGTCAGTTCGCCTTGATGGTGGCAGTTGGACCGCAACCACGAGTACCGCGATCATGAGGACCGTCGCACTTATAGAAAGACTCTTAATGAGCTGCTAGGTAAAGGCGGGAGTTGACATTTGAGCTGATCCAGTGTGAACAGGAAAGCATTGTGGAAAAAGGTGTCTGACACAAAATACCTGCTGGTGCTGAAAGCCCTATCGAATCTTTGCCGGACATCGGGGCCACACGCCGAGTTGCCACCACCGCCGCACCTTGGACTACCAGCGGCCGTTGAGCGGACTCGGTTACCCAGGGGGCCCTGCTTCGACGCACGCTGTGCGCGTCATCACCCTGCGCCAGGAGGCGCTTGAAAGCCCGGGTTCTCCCGACCATATTGTGCTAACACAAAATACCTGCTGGTGCTGAAAGCCCTATCGAATCTTTCCCGGACATCGGGCCACACGCCGAGTTGCCGCTGCTGCCGCACCTTGGACTACCAGCGGCCGCTGAGCGGACTCGGTTACCCAGGGGGCCCTGCTTCGATGCACGCTGTGCGCGTATCACCCTGCGCCAGGAGGCGCTTGAAAGCCCGGGTTTTCCCGACCATATTGTGCTGACACAAAATACCTGCTGGTGCTGTAAGCCCTATCGAATCTTTGCCGGACATCGGGGCCACACGCCGAGTTGCCGCCGCCGCCGCACCTTGGACTACCAGCGGCCGCGTAACAAGCTTTTTTGATACAAGTTTCTATTTCCTTGCCACCTATTGCGAACATCAGGTTGAGGGCTATTCTCTGTGTTTAGGCACTATGTCGAAGACAAAGACCCCCGTAGTATCAAATACCATGGACAACTATCTGGTCCAGGTGGTTGCTAAAATTAATAATGACAGAAGGTCCTCCTTGGGCCTGAGTTTATCCCCCACCCCTACCATGCAAGACATGCCTGTAAATACATTTGAGCCAGATATCAGTAATGATCCCCCGTTACAGGACCAGCCCGATAACAACACACTAACACAACTTATAGTGGCAATAGCTGAGTCTGACACGGAGATTATACCCGAAGAAGAGCTAGTAGTAATTGAGGATGAGCCCCCGGTACCTGTACCTGCACCAAGAGCATCCAGAGGGGGGGACAAGGGGGATAAGGGTCAACCCAAGTGTGGTGGGCTGCGTTCAAGTAAAAAAAAAAAAACAGCCCACCCCCTAAAAGCGATATAGTAGATGGGCGGGGGCCAAACGGGGGAAAATCACTTTTGGACGAAGACTATCTGAAGAGAATAGCAAACATGTTGGATACCAAGATAAAGGTCATTACAAAACCATTGCTGGCGAAAATTGAGCAACTAACAGAGGAGGTGCATAGATTAGGGGGGCTATTAAAGCAGACTCTAGAAGAGGTGGGAGACATTCCAAACCAAGTAGTATCCAGAATAGAGCCCAAAATGGCCCCAACAGTTCACTTACCAGGGGGCAGAGAGAATGTAACTTCCCTACCAACTACAATAAATCACCAGGGGGAAGGGGGACAACATTTAGCTGAAGAGGATTCCTTGAGATCAAGGGATAAGTACATTGCATCTTGCCCAGAGAAAGGCCCTGTAGAGCTAATTGTTGAGGCCTCCCCCCTGGTCTTGGTTTTGGCTAACGTTCCTCATTTGAAGCAGGGGAAAATAGAAACCACACCTTCCCTGATGAGTAAGGCACTGCATTGGCTGGCTCAAAATATGGCATTCTCACCGGGGGGCATGCAACAGTTGGCAGATGAGATAGTTAAGGCAAGGAGAGTTGAATGGATAGGGAGCAACCACAAAAAAATTAGGGGAGATTGTGTGGTGTTGCACCTTTCAGGCCCGGACGTTCTCCCGAACATCTTGGCTAACATATACCCCCCCCCCAACGTAGAACAGCTGAGATTATTCCATTAACCTTGGACTTCTTCTACACTAGACGAGGTAACATCTTGAATCCAACCATACTAAGAACTAAATGGAATACTGTGGCCAACAAGGGTAACAGGAGCTGTTCGAATAGTAGCGGGCGTGACTCTTGAAAATAGGTTCTCGGCGCTATCAAATCTAAATGAATGCGACTGACTTCATGGGGCTGAAGTTGTCGAATTCCCAAAAATAACTATTGGTAGCAAAAGTTCAAGTAGCGACGAGAGAAGGCCAGATAATGTAGCCTTGTCCGGCAGCAGGGTAGAACACTATGTAAATGAGCGAGGGATTGAACAGGATGCCTTGGCAAAGAGGATTCCGAACATAGTGGCTGGGGATCCCGGTGGGATGTCCAAGTCCTACATTAGTAAATCTAGTGGCAGTAGGACATATAGTTCATCATTAAATACAGGGTTGGAGCCCGCTAGCTGTGATTTAATGTCAATTCAGGATCTAGCTAATCCAGACTTAGATAATGGAAGTTTAACCCTCCTTTCATGGAACCTTGCTGGAATAGTAAATAAACAGGCCTCCCCAGAGTGGTGTGAGTTTATCGAACACTACGATATAATTTTGTTCCAGGAATATTGGGCATTGAACCCAGTTCACCGGCTTGGATTCCTAAACTTTTATGTCCCGGCAAAAAAAAAACCCAAAGGGCAGCCATCAGGAGGATTGATAATTTGGGTACGACAATCACTGCATTGCAAAATTCAGGAAAGCTCTCTTAAATCCAGTGATATACTATCAATTACGATCACCTGGGCAAATGGCCAAGGGACTGCCCTTTTTAATATTTATGCCAGGGGAGTTGCAGGGGGGAACACCTCGGAGGTGATAACATTACTTGACAATGATCTTGAGCATCTCCCACCGCATCTATCCATTATGGTGGGAGGTGACATGAACACTACCTTCGAACCTCTGGGACAGGAGGATTGTGCGTTGTCCTCAGAAGAGGATAGTAAGTGGGGAGTCCCACAGCTGGAACTACCGTTGGTTAGGAGATGGACGGATGTAGCAATCCAAGTTAAGAGCAGGTGTTTGTCAAGGGGACTTAGAGCAGCAAATGGGCGTACCCCGTCGGACCGACAGGGGTGCTGTACATTTGATAATGGAAGGGCTAAGAGCCGCAGAGATTATATTCTAGTGGATGTGAGGGATTGGCATAGGCTCCTAGACATGAGCATTAAACCTAGATTGGAAAGTGATCATAATCCACTATGCATGGATTTACTATTTAACAAAGGACAGCGAGCTCCAAGCATGGAGAGGGGCGCAGTGACCCTGGATATAGTTTCTACTACTGATCAGCGGCACGTAAGGTGGGGCAGATTGGTCGAAAGGCCAGAGATATTAGAGGACCTAAAGAAAGTAGTAGTCACTGAGGTTGCCACGATAAAACAACATTGTTCCAAACCTAATTTCATTAAATTCATGGAAGAAGCTCATGCCGAGTTCTTTGCCAAACTGCAAGGGTTCTTTTTAAAACCAGCAGGCCAAAGGAAGGCAGTAAAATCACCTCCCAGGGCAGGGGTGGTATGACCAATCTTGCAGAAGTGCACGACTGAAACTTACTTGTGAACTCAGGAATAGAAACATTGAAGGGGTGAGGAAGGCAAGGGATGCATATAGAAAGGCCCAAATTAAAGCGAAAAGGGAATGGGACGAAAATCACTGGCTTGACTTAAAACTTGCATGTGCTGCCAAGAACCAAAAAGAATTTTGGGCAATCGTTAAATGGGACAGAGGGGGGATAGCAGAGCGCCCCCAAAATAATGTCGCAAAGAAATTATGGGTAGACTTTTTTAAGCCGCAGTATGCATATAAATTAGATCTTTGCCATTATGCACCACCCCCCATGGTCTTCTCAAAAGGGGAATTGTTTATCCTAGGTGATGTGAATATAGCATTAGATGGGGTGACCAGGGGGAGAGCGCCAGGTATGGACGGAATTCCGGCCGATGTATTTCTAAGCGACCGGGATCCATGGTGCCAATATTTTGTTTGGCTAGCCAATTCGCTTGCCCAGGGTGCTCCAATACCAAATTTTTGGAAGAGAGCGGAAATTATTCCAGTCTTTAAAAAAGGTGATAAGGCACTACCCAGCAATTACAGACCCATCAGTCTTATTGATTCAGCTCAGAAGCTGATGGGTCGTCTAGTACAAAACAAATTACAAGCATGGATTACCGAGAAAGATATTTTGTCTCCTTTTCAGGCTGGTTTCCGCCCACTAACAAGCTCCATCAATCAGGTCTTTTATTTTCTAGCTTTATACTGGAAAAACGTGACCTTGAGTGATGGCCCGTTGTATGCTGTATTTGTTGACCTGAAGTCAGCATTTGACTTAGGTCCACGGCAAAAATTATGGAGTGTACTTGCAGAAGCTGGTATCAGCCCCGAATTACTGACATTGTTAGTTCGTATGCATGAAAATAACTATGCCAGGATCAGATGGGGGGCCCAGGGCGAAGTAACTGATCCATTCCCCGTAGAGCGTGGGGTTAGACAGGGATGCTTCCTGGCCCCCACCTTGTTTTCAATATATATTAATGGCATAGTGGACTACCTAAGGAAATCCCCTACTGATGCTCCAATACTAGACGGGGTTCGTGTGCCAGTACTTATGTTTGCTGACGATACGTTGTTGGTTTCGCGAACCCCTAGTGGCCTCCAGAAGGCGATTAATGCATTTGGGGATTTCTGCCAGATTCGGGGCTTAGAGTTAAACACTTCCAAGACTAAGTTTATGTGCATGAACTCAGTTAAAGCTTTTAAGGGCAAAATCACCTATAATGGGACTGCTTTAGAACAGGTCGACGCTTTCACATACTTAGGCATTTCCCTGCAGGGCAACATGAAATGGAAGACCCATATAGACACCGCAGTCTTAAAGTTTCATCAACTAGCAGGTGCTGTAGCACTCAAATATAAAACTTCATTAACTAAACCTGTATCTCCAGCTCTAGACATTTATAGTATGAAGTGCTTGCCTATATGGCTCAGAATTGTGGGGTTTTGCCAACCTGAGGGAGTTGTCTTTAGCCGAGAGCAAGTTCCTGCGGCGCCTGGTTGGTGTCCAGCAGAGTACACCAATTGTTCCCCTATTGTTCGATCTGGGAAGGAAAAAGATTGAGGACCTGGCTCGGCTGCGCCCACTACTATTTTGGAGACGGATTATGTCAACACCGGAGCTAGGCCACTATGCTGCTGCACTTATGGACATCATCAAGTCGGACCGATTTCATACAATCGTATGGCTCAAAGAAATTCGGAGCATGTTGGCAAAACTCCACCTTGATCACCTTTGGGCCAACACTGATACAACTGCTTTTCCATCTAAGGAGACTTTAAAAAAATTGTATTGGGATATGATTTTGCAATCTGTCTTTTGTTCCGAACCAATCACCAAGTTAACCTGCCGTTTTTTGGAGATTAAATCTGCTCCATCACGCGAAACATACTGGGACCTCATTACAAGACCCATGGACAGAAAACTGTACTTCCAACTTAGAATTGGAACTCTGCCCTTTAATGCTTTTACACAAAAGTGGTTGCCGAATAAGGACAATAAATGCAACCATTGCAAAGACATAGTTGAGGATGTTTCGCACTTTTTGTTTGTTTGCCCTCTTTATGTCCGCCCAAGAAAAAGACGGTTAAAACCAGCGTGCCAGAATTTAGGGACACGCAGGTGCCTTGAGGCGCTTAGAATATTGGAAACAGACTGTACTCCTCATTTAGCGATTGCAGTAGCAAAATTCTTAGGATGGGCGTGGACCATACGCACTCGCACTTTAGTTGGCGGAGATGTAGACAATGTGATGTGATTTTTGTGCCCCATATTAATTAATCATGAACAATGGATGTAAAGTTCTTCTTTTTAGTACTAATGTTTTTATTCTTAATCATGAAGTGACAGCATAACTAGTTTAATGTGAGTTTTAATAATTGAATGAATTTTAAGCTTAGTATTTATTGATGTAATGATAGGGTGTTTAATGCTTTTATGACAAGTTGTCGAATAAAGCTTTTGAATTTGTTTGTTGGAAAAAGGTGTCTGGAGTTACCTTTGTCATATATACTTCCTAAAGAGCTACCTTTGTCATGTATACTTCCTGAAGAGTTACCTTTGTTATACACTTCCTAAAGAGTTACCTTTGTCATACACTTCCTGAAGAGTTACCTTGGTTAAATACTTCCTGAAGAGTTACCTTTGTTATACACTTACTGAAGAGCTACCTTTGGTAGCTTCTTTCTGAAACTGAATTAACGGCAGCGCTTCCTGATTCCTCTCTTTTTCCACAATCTGTTCTGTTTAAATGAAATATTGTCCATGTACATCTACCTAAAACTCTACCTGTAGCACATGAGTGCTCTGTGGCTGCCCTTTCTTTAGTAAGTTACTCTGTGAATAATGGTAAATCACCGCCTTTTCAGAAGTACAATGTGACATGTTCAACCACAGTTTTAATGAAATATCCATGTATGGTAAAATGTTCCTTACTAAATTTCAAATATGGTAGAGAAGAGATGTCTTCTACAGCTGGTTAAATATTGTGTATTCACATTCTTTACATTTATATATTATTAATATTGCATTTCTTTACATCCAACAGAAAATAAGTCTTAAATGCATGGATTGATTATGAATAATGAAGATAACGCATCAAACCAGCACGAATTGTCAAAAATAAGGAGCTCCAAAAACATCAGTGCAATCAGAGGCAGAGGACAGATCCAGGAAGAAGCAGTCAAAGGCAATTCAGTGAGTGTACGAGTCTGAGCTCTGCACCTCGACACCCCAAGACGAAGAAATAACCTCAACAAAACTAAGACAACAAAACTGACAAACCACCTGCTGACCAGCTTTGACCATGAGGCCGGTATGAGAGTTGGAGGAAGGTCTCGTGTCTATTTGGGATCCATAGCTTGGAACAAACTCCCTCTTCAGCTTTGAGCTGTTAGCAACATGATAATGTTTAAAAAAAGGTTGGAAACTTGGCTTTTTGTCCATGTTTGAAACAAACTGATTTACTTTCTTTTTGTGACCTGTGCTTTGCCCCGGGACACTCTTTGGAGTAGCTGTACACATTACAAGTCGCTTCACCATCATGATGTGGCTAGAGTAGTGCTTCGCTATTGAAACTGGCAACAGACCAGCATTCAGTGCTCTAGGTGTATTGCAAACTCTTTCTAGCCAAACCACAGGCACCAGGGAAAACCACAACGAAGTGGAGCCGAACAACTGAAGGCTAAAGGAAAGCGGGGATCTGCTCTCTGAAGTACAGAGTATTGTCCCAATTTGCACCTACCGGAACGAAGATTAAGCTTTACCCGCAAGCATGCGAAGCCATTATCCATTCTAAAGATGCAATCACCCACAAGGAAGCCTTACTGATATTACAAAAGTGGCAGGTATTTAGGGAGTCTTGTATTTTATTGTTAAATCGGAAATCAAGCGTCCACAATATCACACACATACAGGGAATGTGAAAATAACGCAAGTGGTTTATTAACTATGCTGACCCTTCAGGAAACACGGTCAGGAGAAAAATCGTGCAATTCCACTGAATATGTCAAGAACTTTAGCCAATTAGAAACCATAAAAGAGCATCAGCGAATACAAACAGGGGAAAAACCATACCATTGCAATGAATGTATAAAGAGCTTCAGTCGGTTAACAGACCTCCAAACACATCAGCGAACACACACAGGGGAAAAACCATACCATTGCAATGAGTGTGTAAAGAGCTTCAGTCAAATTTCAAACCTCCACAGACATCAGAGAATACACACAGGGGAAAAACCATACCATTGCAGTGAATGTAAAAAGAGCTTCAGTCAAATGTCAAACCTCTTCACACATCAGAAAATACACACAGGGGAAAAACCATACCATTGCAGTGAATGTGTAAAGAGCTTCTGTCGGTTACAAGAACTCCAAAAACATCAGCGAACCCACACAGGGGAAAAAACATACCATTGCAAGGAATGTGTAAAGAGCTTCAATCAATTATCAAACCTCCACACACATCAGCGAACACACACAGGGGAAAAACCATACCAGTGCAGTGAATGTGTAAAGAACTTCAGTCAGTTAACAGGCCTCCAGAGACATCAGCGAATACACACTGGGGAAAAACCATACCAGTGCAGTGAATGTGTAAAGAGCTTCAGTCGGTTACAAGAACTCAGAACACATCAGCGAACACACACAGGGGAAAAACCATACCAGTGCAGTGAATGTGTAAAGAGCTTCAGTCAGTTAACAGACCTCCGCAGACATCAGCGAATACACACAGGGGAAAAACCATATAATTGCAATGAATGTGGAAGTAGTTTTAGGGTACTATCACACCTCCACACACATCAGAGAACACACACAGGGGAAAAACCATACCAGTGCAGTGAATGTATAAAGAGCTTTAGTCGGTTAACAGACCTCCGGAGACATCAGCGAATACACACTGGGGAAAAACCATACCATTGCAAGGAATGTGTAAAGAGCTTCAGTCAGTTAACAGGCCTCCAGAGACATCAGCGAATACACACAGGGGAAAAACCTTACCATTGCAATGAATGTGGCAGTAGTTTTACTTACTCTTCAGCATTAAGAAATCATCAGCGAGCTCACAAAGGGCAAACAAATCTTTTAAATGCCATGAATGCTTGAAAAGCTGAAGTCCATTATCACTCCTAAGCAGGCATCAGCGAACACACGCAGAAGAAAATCCTTCAAGTGCAATGAATGTGTGAAGAAATGTAGTCAATTATCAAGCCTATGTAGACATCAGCTTACACACACTCGGTAAATACCGTACAACTGTAGTGAGTGTAGAAGTACCTTTAGGAAATCTTCCGCATTAAGGATTCATCAGTTAATGCACACAGAGAAAAATCCTTCAGGTGCAGTGAATGTGTGAATATCTTCTGTCAGTTATTAAACCTTCGGATACATCAACTAACATACACAGAGTAAAAATGAGCATTGCAATGAATGTCAGAAGTGATTTTGTCAATTGCAAACACACCTGGGGTAAACCTTACAATTGCACTAAAAGTGTGACGAGCTTTTGTCAATTTCTGATCCTACATAGCCTCAGCGAACACACACCTTCATTTAACTCACTTAGAAATAATCCTAGAGATGCAGTGAATTCAAAAAGAACTTAAGAACATTAACAATAATATTGACTCATCTGAGGACATAGACAGGAGCAGAACAGTGCTGTTATTGTGGGATGAAGGAATTACAGGAACAAGTATATAATTATGTGGGTTATTCAAATACCAGATGAATGAAGACTCGACTAGAAGAAATGAAGAAAACCAAAGATTTGTAGAATATTGAAAGTGTCTGTTCCCAGTGATTGTTCACTTCGGTGCACATAAAAAAAACAACGCTATATAACAGGAAATCCACTGGGAGACTAGCTCAATGTGGAATAAAAGAAAAGAAACACTGGTGGTTTTTATTTGGCGATGAAGATTTACAAAGAAAAACATCCAAGTGTTCCTGTTCATGCTACCTGTAAAAGTGTAGGGATGAATATGATTCTGCCTGCACACATTGCTATATTAGCATAAGTGAGTTAGTTGCAAAAACGCCATTTTGCTGCTTTTGCACATGACGCTACATGTCTCTGTTTTTATAAAGACAAACTGCTTGCTTTTCCTTCACATGAGAAAGGTCTGTTTTCCATATCTCCAGACTCACACTGCAACCTCAAGTCTGCACAAAGTGTTCAAGGTTAAAATAACAATGTATGCTGTTGATGCAGGTTGATCAGCCCACGCTCTAGACACAACACAACACAAACACAGCTGCTCATTTCTGAAACTCAGGTGCTTTTAATATTGCACAACATGCATGAGACTAGCACTTGGAAAAAACCTTTCAATCGAGAAAGAGCTGTGCTGATCTGGGATGTGATTCACTTCACCTGACTTTGGAGGTATGGGGTTCCCGGTTTTTACCTGGAGATCTTGTATTATTATAATACCTAGCTCCTAGCAAGGGGAGGGTGGTACACAAGGCGCTATAGACCTGGTTCCACTATCATTATAATATGATTTCTCCCTTTGTATTTCATGGAATTGTAACAATATTGATAGTATTGATTCTATGCATCTTTTTACTTATGTTAGCAAAGATACTGCATCTTAGAGCACGTAGTTGAAATAAACATTTTAAACTATACCGTGTCTCTGATTGCTCATGTTGTGGACATTTATGAGAATAAAAACAAAAGAGTGTTCTTGATTCCCACTATTCCTGAGAGGTCCCAAAGTCGTTTTTTCATTGGTAGCTTCGCTGTAGTACGGAGAATGAATGAGACACTGTTGTTAGTCGGATAGGGTTTCTGGGCACTGAGGTGGATTTTTGGTACACCACAATACACTGAGGTCCTGGTTTCCTGCGCATAGTTCTGTGCATGAGCAGAATTCCCACAACATGGCGCCCAAAGTCTTGATTAGTGCTTGTATCTGTTCACAATACCCTCAACACCTTTTCCGGTTAACAGGCATGACGGATTAACCTACCTATACGAATGTGTTATAGATTAATTCAAGCATGAGATTAATAAAACGGTTCACATTTTGAATTACTACTCTTTTTTGTTGTACTGCAATTTATATAAATAGTTTTTCTTCTCTATGTCCTCATGGGTGATATTGACATAGCTCACCATAGTTGGGCAGCGCTCCGGCGTCATCTGGCGCAGTTTGGAGTACCAGACGATGGTATGTCTGTTATCTTTGTGGTGATTGCTGATTCGGCATTCCCCTTTGAGCTTTTCTACTCTTTGGTCACGTTTCCTGCAATAAATGCGGATGAGGATACGTTTCATACATACACTCACACTGCGATTCCTGTGAACTATACTCCATATAGGACACAAGAGATTCCAATTTCGGCATGGCAGCATCATGTTTGGTTTAATGGCACCCTCCCCCATACCGTAATTCCCGTTCGGTTAGGTCCCTTGTCAATTCCTGGGGCCACTTGACCAGTCTTAGGTGGGTTCACACCATATCCACGTTATCTCAATGCTCCGATTGACGACTTGTGTCAACTTTATATCTTTTTTGTTGGGGTACATAGGGCTTAGGTTCAATATGTTTCTTGCAGCGGAACAAGTTTTAATAAATATTCTTTAAAAATGCCGACTCTGTAAGCGGCACAACGCGTGTGAATTTAAAAGCTACACGCGGTAAATAAGTCTTGTTATAATTTTAGGAGCCGTGCGATAAAGACAAGCTATCCCGGTTACACCTTTAAAGAAAAGAATCAAGTGTGTACAGCCCACCTCATGTAAGAAGCCGTCCGTTTGGACTTAGACGTGTTGCTCAGGTCGGATACAAATGTATCGATCTTTTCTCTTGACACAGGGAGCGTGTTCCCCTGCCGGGCTTGGTGATTGATGGTAATCAGGATATAGTAATTCAATCCAGTACCTACGCATCGGCAAAGGTACGTTATATAGCAAACTGGTGGCAACAAACGACGCTGGTGTTGGGTACACAAGATTATGGGTCCAATATTGTTACAATTTCTTTTATCAGAACCTGCTTTTGAAAACAGAAGCACAGGCGAACCACTTGCCGCTATTAAGACTCCGAGCCTGGAAAAGAGGTAGGAATGAGTAAGATTGTATCTTCTTCCTCCTCCCCGCTTCGTGTACATAAATGAGTGGAGAAACTCAGACTTTTTCCTTCTATCACAGGCAGTCAACATAAAATGTCCTGTTTCACAGCTTGAGCCACTTCCTTGAATACAAAGATTCATAAAAAAGTTTTCCCTAAGCCTGACGATACCGTGAGAGGCCAGGACATCAGAGACACACAGGTACATATTTTAGATTGTTTAGTGCAAAACCAGGAAGAATAGAGGCTTCACGCTAGATAATTAAAACTTTATTGTTTTTCTGCATTTTACACAGAAAAGTGACAAAGCGCTGATGACAGTCTGGGTACTGGTTTCCTCGGACTAGAAACGCGTCGGCACATCTGAGGGAGCAATCAATATCACTAAGCGTTTGAACTAGCTCTGGCTGGTTGTAAAAGTCATCCTTATTTTAGGACGTGCTCCTTCCTTTTGACTTTGTCTCTTCATTCTTTATGAATTCAGATTCACTTTTTTGAAAATTTCAATTTTTTGTGTTTGTATAGTGAATTTTTTGTGGAATGTATGATACTTGTGTTGGAATTTAAATGTATTGAATGTACAGTTTTTTCCTTTTTTGCGAAACTTTCAAAAGAAGAATGAATTTTTTTCTTCGAAATAGACAGGTATAAATAAAAATACCGGGTCAAACTCAATAAGTTTGTGTTTCTCCTATGATCTGAAATAAGTTTTTGAAAATTAATTGGGTGTAGACATATTCTTGTGTTTTCTGGTTTTGGATTATCAATATTTAAATTCACATTGTCGTACATGTGCGGTACAGAACACCCACAGTTCAGCTCTCGTTAACAGTCTGATGCGAAATAGATTTAAGATCAAACGAGACATTTCAAATGGCTTTTTTTAGTCATAAGCGGTCCTCCGTTAGTAGTCAATGGACTGCGTTCACTTGTGGCGGCAAGCAAAAACATTTTAAAAGATTGGCCATGGGCTATAAAAACAGCCCAGGTGTCTTTGCCACACGTGTCGTCTCTTTCTTAGATGGCATTGATCCTGATGCGTACTCGTACATTGATGATATTTATCTAATGGATGACAAATTATGGCTGTATATGTGTCGCATTGAGCGCATCATAGTTATGTTTGCGGACTTCGGTTATAAATTTATCTTTGCAAAGTCAGACATTGCGGAGTTCACAGTGTTGTTCCTGGGCTCAACAATGAAGGTAGAGGACTTGCACCTCACTTCCTGGAGAAATGCGCATGTTTATGGTCTCCTACAACTCTGAAAAAACTACAATTCTTGCTGGGATTTTTGAATTTCGGGCGTATTTATATTCCCGATTATGCAACCGGCGATAGGATCTAAGCATTCTTATTCAGTGGCCTGCGCAATCGTGGCTGGTACCATGGTGAATGGAGAATTCAAGTCCGATGTCATGCACACGCAGACATTAGGTGACTGTACCGCCCAGTTGGCAGAGCTACGTGCTCTAGTGCTGGGTTAGTGAGAATGAGGGGTAAAAGGTCCCAATCCCTTACTAGCCGTTTATTGAGCAATGGCCCCTCTTTTTTGTCAAGCTTGCCCTCGGCATGGGGAAACCCCTAACCTCCTATTATAGCAAAGTTTGAGAAAGGTGCGTCAGGGCAAGCTTTGTTTTTTATAGTCTATTATGGAAAAATTCCAATCGCACGAGACTACTCGTACCGGCATTACACCAAAATCAGGGAATCCCTATTAAAGAACGTCTGCCTCTCGTAAATGTTATTCATACTCTTGGTCACCAGCGTGTAGGAGTACACGCTGTTGGCAACAGTCTTGCTGATGAAGCAGCAAAGACCGCAGTAGCAACATATGTAGTAGCAGCAGTTACAAGATCCAACAGTAAGAATGATGAAGACATCTTGGCAGCTATAGCTGCTACAGAGATCGGTGATAATTACCCTAAGGGTTTCCCTTCTAAATACCCTTATCATTTAAGTCCTGATAAGGTTCCCTATGTGAGAATTAACAACGTGACAGGCTGATTCCTCACGCGGACCGCAGGTTACCCTTGATAACCGTCGCTCGCGAAGTCATAGCCTCGGCTCATGCCGACGTTTCAGCGTATGTCTCTATCTTACAGCAGCGTTAGTGGTGGCGTGGATTGTATAAATAAACTTGTGAATATGTCCTTTCTTGTTATGTATGTCAGCAGATTAAACCTTCAACTGCTGCACGGCCGCCACAAACTCCGCAGTTCATATCTAATAGACCACTTGGTTGTGTTTATTTAATCACTGCTGACCTTTTTCTGCTGATACTGCGTATAAGTATATCTTAGTTGCAGTGGACGTTTTCTCTGCATTTGGCCACAAAGGAGTGCTGATGCTTGAACTGTCATATGAGATTTGCATGTCTTTGTGGGAATTTTTGCATGTGGCACCTTCCATTCTGATCAGGTCCAGCGTTCACCTCTAAGGTGTACAAGGAAGCCATGGGGTCTTTGGGGGTGCATGTGAAATTTTTGTCTCCATACCGACCTGAGAGCAATTCTGTTGTGGAGCGAATGAACCGTGACTTAAAGCAATCTTTGACAGCTAGGGTTTTAGGTACTACGTGCACTAAATAATCTTCCTAGAAGATCTCTGGGTGGGCAGACCCGCACAAAAGGCTTTTTGGCATAAAAATGTTTGTCCCGGACCTTGATGGTCTAGACATGGCGGCGACAGCCGTATTCTTTGACGTAGATAATCATTCTGCTGTGTTACAGAACCTATAAGAGACTCGAGACAGTCTTTCAAAGGAACACTTGCCCTCCACATATGGAGCTGAAGCTGCTCTACAGATTCCGGTAAATTCCGGTAGTTAGCTGGCTACCCCAAGTTGGTGACCTGGTCTGTGAGAAGGTGGAGAACAAGGAGTTCAGCCCCTTGTTTCATGCACCCATTCCAGTGCTTGGAATGCAGGTCACAAGAACATTCATTTTACCACCACTTCCTGGTCGCAAGGGAAACAGGTACGACTCCATTGACAATGCCAAACTACGAGTGGACGAATCTTCTTAGTATGACTCCTGCTGTCTCTTGTCCAGCACTGCTGAGAAATTCTGTTTTGGCCTCTGCTGACACTAACATCCCTGACCTTGCTATAGAGATGTTCACAGTCACTAATCCATTATTAAATTCGCCAGCTGGCGATCCACATGAAGATACTGAGTATACATATCCCACAGATTTGTCATTGCCTGGTATGTAAACAAGTCTAGCTGACCAGTCACTTTTTTCCTTTGACTCTGACTCTATAACATCGAGTGCACCATTGAGGTTTTCTATTTTTGTTACTTGGTTTAAAAGACATTTTTTGGTTCCACCTTGGACTTACATGTGGTTGGTTCTCATCTCCTTTTTTTGTTCATGTCGATTGGATTTGTGATGGTATTTTTCCGTCTGGTAAATGGACACTATATAACTGAATGATCAAAAATCTGATTAATTGATGGAACTTTGGCCCCACACTCCTCATCACACATCATGAAAAGAGACCAAACTTTTGTCAACATCACAGTGTAGCCCGTGCTAGATGTTATTGAATGAGATGCTGTAAAATTTCAAATTCATGGACCCACAGAGGTGGTTAATGTTCCTAATGTACTTCGTGTTTCAATGGGAGATGTTGTGAAACACAACATACGTTCTGATGATTGAGATGTTCAAGCCATTGAAGCTCTCTTTTCCGATTTGAAATATTATGCTGCCTTTGATGCTGAGGATTTATATTTAGACTCCACAAACTACGCCGGAGTTGTGGAAAGCACACAGTATTTGTTGTAAAACAACACCGCTATGACAGAAAATTAAATGTTGAAAGAGAACTGTCCACAGGGGGCAGAACGTAATTTATTGGTGCTGCAATTATTTAGTGCTTGGAATCCCACTTTTGGAAATATCCCTGTTTGCACCCACTGTTTCGAGGAACTCAACACACATAAGTAACTGGATTGTAACCAGCAATCTTTACTGTTTCTTCTTACCTGACTGGCGGATGGTTGGAGCCTGCTGAAAGTCCTGCGGTCACCTGGGAAGCTGTGCTGGCCATCTGAGGAGTTCGAGTCATCTGGAATCATCCCCACCTTCACCGGACTGCTGAAGACCAGGTCTGCACTGGGTCTGCACTTGGAGTGCTGGCGTCGATGCCCAGGTGAAGCGTCCGGAGTGGAGCGCTAGGGGCGGACTGGGCAGAGCCTCAAGGAGCGGTCCTGGGGCACTCGCGGCAACTCTTATCGAGGCAGGCTGGACAACTAACCCGAACCCCTGGGTGTGTCATCGCACTGCCTTGACAAAGGCTCTTGCTCCCGACGACGGCATTTTCACCTTCCTCCTGGCCCCCAGCTGCTGCTGCCCGCATTGGCGATCCTGGTCTTTGCTTCGTGGATCTGCCCGCTGCCCGCATTACCGATCTTGGTCCTCGCCTCATGGCTCTGACTTCCCAAGGCCCCCTTGATGTTCCCAGGACCTTTGGGAGCAGACCCGCAGACTGTGCCCGGCGATGCACACAACGATCCCGGTGCTCTCTGCTTTCCGAAGTTCTGGGATCATCGAGAGCTGCATTGAAGCTTAAAAAAAAAAATGCTGATGACACCGATGATTGCAATGAAATGCCGATGACACCAGCTACACAGTACGGAAACAGCTATGACACACATAATTGATGGTGCCCTCCAAAACCTAGATCAGAACAATACCTGCCTCCTCATCCTACTTTATCTCTCTTCAGCATTTGACACTGTCAAACACGAGAACTTACTCGAGCTGTTAAATATCAGAATGGGTGTATCAGGGACTGTACTCAAGTAGTTTACTTCCTTTCTGCATAGCCGGTCTCAGAAATTCAAGAGCAACAACTTAATGTCCCCACCTGTGCCTGTAACATTAGGCGTCCCACAAGGATCTTCCCTATCCCCAACATTGTTCAACCTAGTCATGGAGCCACTCACCACTTTGTTACAAGCATCTAATGTACACTTTCACATGTACGCTGACGACACCCAACTCTATCTCAAATTACAATCCCCCGAAGACATCAAACTTCTGAACTCAACGCTCAGAAACACCCAATCATGGCTAGCCGAAAATCACCTCAAACTCAATGCTCTGAAAACTGAGTTCCTTCTGATCTCACCTCCCGCGAAAATCTCCACCACTCAAACATGGCTTAAGCACCTAACTGCACTCAATGTCCAACCTACCATCGTGGACTCCGCGATATCCTTAGGCATAACCCTTGAGGCCAATCTCAATATGCAACATCATATCAGCAAGGCAACTAAGGGAGCTAATTTCCAAATCAATACTTTGAGGAATCTTAAACCCTTCCTCCCAGCTAAGGACTTCCAAACTGCTGTACAAGCCCTAGTCATTCCTCGGATAGACTACGGAAGCGTCGCCCTCTGCGGACTCCCCCTATCAATAACCGCACCCCTAAGAGCCTCTTTGAACGCTGCTGCGAGACTTATCACTGGATCAAAAAAACTATTTAGTACCATTAATAAAACGCTAAACTCGCAAACTCACTTTTATTAACGGTACTAAATAGTGGAGGCAGACAGCTTATTAGCATTTTTGAATTCTAGTGATTTCGTGTGTAATGCGTTTAAATATTGCTGTGCGTTTGGTATACCAGTGGTTCTCCACTAGCTGTTGCGCACATGGCTGTACATCACAACTCGCCCAGCTACCTCACTCAGAAGCTGACAATCTCAGGTGGCTCAAGAGCCACCAGAAGCACAAAAAATCTTCTTCTGAAACCTCGAAGATTCTGGAAGGAAAATACTTATAAACGCTCCTTTTCAGGAATGGCACCCAGGATCTGGAATGCACTCCCTCCAGAAACCAGACTTATCTCCTCCACTGCATTTTTCAAGAAGGAAGTAAAAGCTATCCTCATGGCTAAATTCACCTGAACATTTACCTTGGATTTATTTGAGACTCTGCACCTACTTGTACTATTTGTTTTGTCTGATCGACTATGCTCCTTGATGTGCCTACCCTATTTTGCTACCCATTTATTACCTACAGCTATTCTGTGCTCAAATAGTCTGTTAAACACTCTCTTGTTTTTCTTACCCCTTGTTTTGTAAAGCGCTCAGATATCTGCAAAGATCTTGTTCGCGCTATATAAAATTTTCAAAATGAAAAAAATCCTTCCTCATGCGAGAACTGCATTGGTTGCCAGTTAAGCAGAGGGTAATGTTTAAAGGGCTGTGCATTGTGCACAAAGCCCTTTATGCTAGGGCGCCAAGCTATATGAAATCCCGCCTGACTCCCTACAGGCCGGGCAGGGCGCTACGATCTGCAGAAGCTACCCTCCTCACTCAACCACGCTGTAGACTGGCTACAAAAGGTGGTCGCGCCTTTTCCTATACTCTCCCAGCATTTTGGAACAAGTTGCCAATGGAACTGCGGAAGGAAACCAACTTGTTGTCCTTCCGAAAGAAATTAAAAACAGTGCTCTTTCAGCAAGCGTGGGGTGGCCTTTAATTTATGACCAGCTGCTTTCTGTACTCGGCTGTGTGGATCCTGACAAAGCGCTTCGAGACCCCTGGGTTATAACGCGATATATAAATCAAATAAATAAATAAAATAAATAAATAAAATAAATAAGCTCCGGCCTTGTGACCTCATTTCAAACTATATTTGGTGTGATACTGGCATTTTTTCATTCTATTTTTTCCAGCATCTTTGGCGGCTTCCCCGTGTTCCATTGCCTGGATTGCCAATGCGAATGGGCCTTAAAACTCTGTCTCTCAAATACGGTGTCTCCTGCTCCAGATTTCGACCATTTATTGAGTCCCTTAGTGGCTCATGAGTTTGCCTGTTCTGGAATCGGGATTATGGTCTGTACAGCAGAACACTGAGTTTTGCCAAATTGGGACATATATGCGGCTGCGCATGACTTCCTGGAACGAGGTTATCTTGAAGAACACGCAAGTTGTCCTCTGATTGTGCTAGAGGCTCCTGCAATTGAAGAACATGTATGTTCATTTCCGTTACTAAACTGAATGGTGGACTCTTTGCTGACAATAACAATGGCTTCCCTTTTGGAGGCTGTTGCGACATACTGTGCATACACGCTGATGGATTCGATTGGCCACGATCCAGCATGCGATGCATCACTCAAGTTTTTTGCTTCTCCCCGTGGTGTTATTTTTTTTCTATCACTTGCATTTTTTTTTCTTTTTTAATAGACATTCTTTTCTTTTTGCCCCTTTCATTTCCTTGTGACCCATTTTTTGACAAGAATGAACTTATTTCTGTCTCGGATGAATTTGAACTCTGCATTCTTCTTATGTTTCTTTTCGTGCATTGGTCCGATCAAGGGAGGGTGTATTCAGGATACGGTTCTGCCTGCACACATTGCTATGTTAGCATAAGTGAGTTAGTTGCTCAAACGCCATTTTGCTGCTTTTGCACATGACACTACATGTCTCTTGATTTTCCTTCACATGAGAACGGTCTGTTTTTCATATCTCTAGACTCACACTGCAACCTCAAGTCTGCACAAAGTGTTCAAGGTTAAAATAACAATGTGTGCTGTTGATGCAGGTTGATCGGCCCACGCTCTAGACACAACACGAAGACAGCTGCTCCTTTCTGAAACTCAGGTGCTTTTAATATTGCACTGCATGCATGAGACTAGCACTTGGAATAAACCTTTCAATCGACAAAGAGCTGTGCTGATCTGGGATGTGATTCACTTCACCTGACTTTGGAGGTATGCGGTCCCCGTTTTAACCTAGAGATCTTCTATTATTATAATACATAGCTCCTAGCCAAGGGACGGTGGTACACAAGGCGCTATAGACCTGGTTCCACTATCATTATAATAGGATTTCTCCCTTTGTATTTTATGGAATTGTAACAATGCTGATTGTATTGATTTTATGCATCTTTTTACGTATGTCGGTAAAGATACTGCATCTTAGAGCACGTAGTTGAAATAAGCATTTTAAACTATACCGTGTCTCTGATTGCTCACGTTGTGGACATTTATGAGAATAAAAAGAAAAGAGTGTTCTTAATTCCCACTATTCCTGAGAGGTCCCAAAGTCGCTTGTTCTGGTTTGTCTAATCATTGGTAGCTTCGCTGTCATACCAAGAATGAATGAGGCACTGTTCTAGTCAGAAAGGGCTTCTGGGCACTGAAGTGGGTTTTTGGTACACCACAATACACTGAGGTCCTGGTTTCCTGAGCATAGTTCTGTGCGTGAGTTAGATAGATTGTATACAACAGAGGTGTTTATCATTTATTTTGTTTATTTTTTATATTTTGGTCATTTATTGGGTGCAGCGATCCATCCCAGGGGATCTTTCGGCGCTTGAGAAGATAACAACCTATTGACAGTGGGAACCAGATTAGAAAAGCCAGGTTTTAAGCAGTTTCTTAAATTGAAAGAACCTGGAACAGGCACGGAGCTCTTCGGGGATAGAGTTCCAATAACTGGGTGCCAGATAAGGAAAGGCTAGCCCACTCATTTTGGTCTTCCTTATTCTCCGAGTACAGAGCAGGTTGCGGTTGCTGGATCGAAGCTGTCGTACAAGTTGACAACAATCAATTTTTTTGTCAGATATGATGGGCCCATACCCTGGAGGGCCTTGAAAACCATACACAACAGCTTAAAGATGGCTTGTTTTCTAATGGGGAGCCAATGCAGTTGGTGAAAGTGAGGTAAAGAGGGGGTTCGAGCAGGCTTATTGAGGGCAAGACGGGCTGCTGTATTTTGAACCACTTGAAGTTTGGCTGCCAAGTCCTCTCTTACTCCCACCAACAAAGAGTTGCCATAGTCCAGTCGACTAACTAGGAGTGACTGAATAAGAGTCTTTCTGGCATTTAGCGGGATCTACTGAAAGATTTTTCTGAACATCCTCATGGTTCCAAAACACGTGCCTGACACAGTCTTCACCTGCTCTTCCATGGATAATTTGTTGTCAATTTTGATACCCAGGTTCTTAGCCCATCCTCTAGGGGAAGGGGATTCTCCTAATTCTGCTGGCCACCAATCTGGGGTCCATATCTCCTCCGCCTTGCCAAACAGTAAGATCTCTGTTTTCGAGGAGTTGATTTGGAGGAAATTCTTCTTCATCCAGCTTGCGATGCTGATCGTGCAGTTTATAAATTTAAGTTTGGTTACTGAAGGGTTAGCCTCAAAGGGGATTATCACCTGTGTGTCTTCTGCAGAGGATATAGTTTCAAAACCACAATTCCTAATGGTGGCAGGTAAGGGGGCCACATATATATTGAACAAGGTAGGGCTCAATATTGAGCCTTGTGGGACTCCTTTATCTACCAAAGTGGTTTTTGACACAAAAGAGTCCAACTGGACACTCTGTGTTCTATCAAACAGATAGTTCTGTATCCATTTAAGGGCCATGCCTCTGACACCAATCTCTCAACAGGATGCGATGAGAGATGGTGGCAAAGGCCGCCGAGAGATCAATCAGCACTAACATCACAGGGATATCCTTGTCCAGAGACATTCTTAAAGTGTCAGTAACCTCCAACAAAGTGGCCTCCATACTATAAGAAGCACGGAAGCCCGACTCGGATATGTCCAGTAAATTATTCTGTTCCAAGTAGCAGGAAAGGTGCCGCTTGTCTAGTGTCTCCATAATTTTTTAATAGGGAAGCAGGGAAATCGGTCTAAAATTCTGTAAATCCATAAGGTCCGCTAATGCCTTTTTTTTTTCACAACCATTTTTATTGAGCAAAGCAGGCAACAAAATCGTGGCACCCCACAATTCGGAGATCACCACCAGCAGTTAGGACACAATTCGTAAAACATGCAGTAATGGTCAATTAGGTACCTAAAATAGGCTCAAATATGAATAAACCCACAACCCACCCTACCCCGTCAACACCCAGAACTCCCCATTTCCCAGGACCACCCCCCCTACCCCCCCTCCCCACGCACGTGTACAGGTAGCAGCAAGTAAAGGTTTAGGTGTAGTGTGACGGGTGTGTCACAGAATCGGGCCAGGAACATTAGCACAATCATATGTCCTCTTCTCGTTCCGCTGGGGGATCCAGCGATAGTCCTCTGTAGTCGGCCCACCGCTTCCAGATTTTGTAGTGTTTGCGGGGGCAACCCCTTGCCTCAAAGATCGGCTTCTCAAGTCCCATATAGTAGTCCAACCCTGCCTTCCACGCAGACAAGGGGGGGGCCCTCACTCCCTTCCACGCCCGGTCCAGATCCTGTTTGGCAACAACAAGCCCCAAGAGCAGCAAGTGACGTTTATAGATGTTCCCACCAATGCCCTCCATAACATGTAGCAACCCCAATCGGTGAGTGCGGGGAAGATCCCAACCCAGGACCTCGGACAGGCAGTTCCACACACCCCTCCAAAAGCCAGACAATCGAGCACACGACCACACAGTATGCAATAAGGATCCAGGCAGGGCTCCACAGCGCAGGCACTCCGGGGATTCAATCAACCCAGCTTTCCACAATCGTTCACGGGTGTAATAGGCTCTATGAAGGTATTTGAATTGGATAAGCCGAAGTCTCACAGTGATAGCGCTAATGCCTTTTTAAGCAAAGTTTTAATACAAGCACATTTCCCTTTTCGTGGCACCATCGCTGTGCCTATTGAGATGTTACAAACTTGAGCAAGCACATAAGATAAGACTGGGGTTAGTTCAGACATAACAGCAGGCTGCACCCGGTCTAGCGGGGATCCGATTTCACCTGTGGTAATAACAGTCTTACTTGTTCCCCGAGATGTTGGGAAAAGATTCTAGGCTCGAAGGACAGTGGTTTTCTGGCACAGGGACCTTTTCAAGAGCAACCTCTTCAGGCCCAAAGGCGCGATAGATCACGTTCATTTTGCTAGTAAAGTAGCTCCCTAGATCCTCACATAATTCTTAGGTGGGTTGTTAGACCTCGGGTTTGTGAATTCCTTTAGGATAGAAAAGAGCTCCCGAGAGGAATTCCTAGCTTCCATAATGCGGGAACCTAGGTAGGATCACCTAGCTATGTTACAGCGGTTTAGTTAGGCTTAATGAGCCACTCAGTAGCGCGATGCCTCATGCTCCAAGTTGGATTTCCTCCATTTTCTTTCTAACACCCTGCATGAAGCCTTTACTCTCTTTTTTTTTTTTTAAATATATTTTTATTGCAGAGTTATAAACCACAGGATACAATTAGTCAGCCAGTTCACTCGTGACATCCCCCCGTTCAATAAAAAACCCAAATCGTACACAGCCATTCAGCCCGCATCCCGGAGGCCGGGCGGCATATTACTCCATTCAATAGGAAAACATCACGGTGCACGTCCCATAGGGACCATGGTTGAAATGTCGTTTTTCGTATCTGCTTTTACCCCCCCACCCTCAACATCGCTCCCGTCAGCCATCCCAGTGATAATCAGTGGTACCGCCCATGTCGGGACCTGCCCTAGGCGCTATGGTTCTGTCATGCCTGGCCGCTCCCCCCAACCATTCCGCACTCCACACAGTACCCACCATCCTAGTAGATTCAAGGTGCCCTGGCGGGCTACCAGCTAATGGCCTCCGGCCCACCCCAAACTCCCATTAACCAACCCCCCCAAAGCTCCCCCCCCTGGCAACTGCTAAGGTGTATGCCTCGTCCTGTCGAGTTGGATGGATCCACTACAGTGCGGGTTATAATACTTTTGTGTTCGCCCCGCGGTGTCCACCGGCTTAATTCTCACCATCCTCATCCTCTACCAAAGAATCACGCAAGGCCTGCACCACTAACTCCCATGCACGCGCCGCATCCAATGCCTTCTCGTTCCCCATCTTGACAGCCTGCTTCATCCGGAGCACACTCTCGCAGTCAGACCACCGCAGCAATTCATTCTTCCATCTACGCAGTGAGGGTCCCCCCCTGGACTTCCAATGCCACGATATTTCCCTCTTCGCCAATATCAGACCCAGGTCAATGAATTTGCTCGTCACCTTGGTGTGTTTGGTGTGCGGGAACCAGAGCAGCAGGCACGCCACCATATCGAATTCCACCTCCCTGTCAGTCACTTTGTTCAGGAGTTCCCCTACCTCCGCCCAATAGGCCCCCAAGTGCGAGCACCCCCAAAACAAATGATCCATGTCCGCTCCCAGAGACGAACATCGTGGGCATCGGGCATCCGGCACCTGGAAGTACCGCTGTAATTTCTCAGGAGTTAAGTAGGCCCTATGAAGCACATAGAAATGTACTTGCTGAAAGCGCGCATTTCTCGTGCCCTTCCACGTGCGCCGCAGGATGTGGCCCCATGCCGTATCCGGTATGGGCCGGCCCACGCTCTCCTCCCATTTAGTCTTGAGCCCTTGGAGCGGTTCCAGTCCCTCATTCAGCATCCTATTATGGAGGCACGTCACAGCTTTGAACGTACCTGCCGCCATCACCACATATTGGCACGCCATAGTCGTTGTCGGTTCCATGAGCCCCCCTTTCCAGTGCTTCTGTATGGCAGCCACCACCGCCGCATGCAGGAGGAACCCCCCGTCGGGCAGCCCAAACTGGTCCCGGAGCGCTTCGAACGGTGCCAAAGCCCCGTCTATGTATAGGTCGCCTACTACCTGCAGTCCCGCCTCTTCCCAATCCAGCAATGGGGACCAGTCTCCCCCGTGCGGCAAGGCCGTCAGCATGCCGATCGGGATCTCCGGTGCATAAGGCCGCGACGCCTTCGCTCTCCGAAGGCTCCTCTGCCAGCACAGCCGGAGCGTCCGCTCCTCCATGGTGAGGGCCCGCAACTCGAGCCGCTGTTGCATGATAATATAGGACAGCACATGGCGTTGTATCCCCCGATCCCGGTCCTCCTCTGGACCCCGAAACACCCTAGCCACGTTCTGTGTAAGGACCTGCAACTGCGCCGCTAGATAATACAGCTCGAAATCGGGCACAGCCATGCCCCCTTCTATCTTGGGGCGAAGTAGCGTGCTCAGGGCCACTCTACGGTGGCCATGCCCCCATAGGAAGCCAATAATCATTGACCTCAGGTCTCTAAAGACCCCCTGAGGAATCCAGACAGGCAGCGTCCGGAAATAATAGAGGAAGCGGGGGAGCGCCACCATTTTTAAAAGTGCTATCCTACCCAGAACCGTCAGCGGGAGGGTCGACCAGAAAGACAAGCTGCCCCTCAGTGCCCGGACACATCGACCAATGTTGCCCTCCAATAGGTCCGCAGTTGCGTGGTAGATGCGAACTCCCAGATAGGTGAAACAAGATGGCTCCCATACCACGTCCAAATCGCCGCCGGGGTCTGGCGATCCCGCTCGCAGCGGAAACACACAAGTCTTCGCCCAATTGACCTTAAGGCCCGACAGCCGGCCAAACTCCGACAACAGATCCATCGCTCCGTCCAATGCCCGCGTGGTGTCAGCGAGGTACAGGAGCAAGTCATCCACATATAGCGATATATAATGCCACTGCCCGCCGCTGGCTATTCCCGCGTACCTGTCACCCGACCTCGCATGGACCGCCAAAGGTTCCATCGCCAGAGCAAACAATAGGGGGGACAGAGAACATCCCTGTCGCGTGCCCCTGCCCACCGGGTACGCCGCAGACACCAGGCCGCCCAAACGCACTCTCGCCGTCGCCGAGGTATATAAGACCCTCGTCCACCTGCGGAACCCCTCGCCCATGCCAAACCTCTCCAACACTCCATCCAGGAAAGCCCATTCCAAGCTATCAAAGGCCTTCTCGATGTCTACGGACAGGACCACCGGAGCTCCCTCCCCGTCCAAGATGGCGTCCATTATTCCCACTTGGCGGCGAATATTCAGCGCCGTGCTCCTCGTGGGTATAAACCCGGCCTGGTCCCTGTGTACCAGGCCCGTCATGTGTGGGGCCAGCCTGGTGGCTAGGATTCGGCTCAGAATCTTGTAATCCACCGTCAGCATGGATAGCGGGCGATAGGACCTCACATCCGTTGCATCCCGGCCAGGCTTTAGGAGCGGTACAATCAAGGCCTCTCGCATGGACCCAGGCAGTTCCCCAGCCTCAAAAGCTTCCGTATACACCACCAGCAGCCTGGGAGCCAAGCTGTCCACATACTGTTGATAAAATTCAATCGGCAGTCCGTCCACCCCGGGCGTTTTGTTACGGGCCATATGTTTGATGGCCACCCGTATTTCTGTGAGCGTGATCGGGCTACCCAGCTCCTTCGCGTCCTCCTCGTCCAGGACCGGAAGCTGCCTCTCCCCCAGGTATTCCACAATGTCCTGAACCCCCACTCCCAGCTGACTCTGGTACAATTCCTCAGAATACCCCCTAAAACGTTCCAATACCGCTGCCTGGGAGTACACCATCTCCCCCCGCGCATTACTAATGCTGAGGATCGGGCAGCCCCGAAGTTCCGGGTTAGCTAGTCTGGCCAAGAGGGTGCCCACCTTGTCCCTTTCCGCATGTGCCCTGATGATATACTGCCTGTAGTCATAGCACCTTAAACGTTCCGTCTCGGTGGCAACCACTTCCTTCGCTTCCAATAACTGGGTCTGCAAATCTGGCCTAGCCGGCCTGCGGCGCTCCAAGTCCCTCAAAGTCTCTTCCGCTTTCATGAGTGCGTTCAACACAGTCGTGCGAGCATTCGAAAACCTACCCAAACACAACCCTCTCACCACCACTTTCATTGCATCCCATTCAGTGGACCTACTCGTGGCCGTGCCCTCATTCACTCCAAAATAGCTATCAATGCCTTGCTGAACCGCGTCGCTGAACACAGAATCCTCAAGCGTCTCCGGCCGAAGCCGCCATGTTGGTATCACTGAGCGCTCTCGCTGCCACTGAATGTGTACCAATAGGGGGTTATGATCTGAGATAGTCCTAGCCAGGTACTCCGCATGGGAAATCAGTGGGGCTAGGGATCCACCGCAGAGCACCGAATCAATCCTGACATGCAGATCATGGAGAGCAGAATAAAAGGAATAGTCCCTGACTTCCCTGTGCCGCTCCCTCCAGACATCCAGCAACCCCCATCTATCCTGCCAGTCCTTCCTGTGCGCGGCCAACCTGCGCACCGGGGAGTCCACCAGGGGGGGATGGGACCTATCCAGAGCCACATCCGTGATCGAATTGAAGTCCCCCCCTAACACTATCGGGCCCGCCAGGAAAGAGGCCAAGGACCCCGAGAGGCCATCAAAGTATCGAGCTTGATCAGTGTTCGGCGCATATACACAGCAGAAAACCACATCCGTCCATATAACCTCCCCTCCACCGCCACAAACCGGCCATCTGGATCCACAACTTGATTCAGCACTTGAAAGGGTATCCCCGCCCTCACCCAGATCAACACCCCCCTGGCATACGCTGAGTAAGGGGTGCCGAATACCTGGCCCCGCCATCTTTTCTGCAAAGCAGCGCACTCTTTTTTGGTGAGATGAGTCTCCTGTAGCATAGCGATCTGAACCCCCCTGCGCACTAGGTATGCATGGACTTTGTGACGTTTCACCATAGTTCGCAGCCCCCGGACATTCCACGTCAGGCATTTCAAATTAGGTAATGTCCCCATTCCAGCTTCGTACAGTCCGATTCAAATAACGAAGGTTCATAGCCCCCCCAACGCAGTTGCCCCCTCCGAACATATCCAGAACAGAAAAACTCCCCAAACCCCACTCCCCAGGACAGAGCACACGAACCCAATGTCCGCCCCCATCCAAACCTTGAACCAACTTCTCACACTCTTACCCTGTGGTCTCCACCACAGTCGGCCTTAAGGGCCCAAGGGGGGTGAGTCACCGCCGACCCCAGCTAGCGGAGCCCACGCCCCGCGCCTTCATCCCCTACTAAGCACACAGCCCCCCCACCCGGCATCCCGCCCTCCATCAACAGGATACCACCCTACCATGAAGTCTCGATCTAGTCCCAATACAGTCTCAGCCGCAAAATATGCCATCCGATGTCTGTGGGGTCACTATCGGCCCCTTCGAGCTTTCCGCCTCTGAGAGTTCCTCTCCCGTCCTGCTGCCTTCCCCGCCTGAGTCCGATTCAGCCAGTTCACTAGTCTGTTGCAACCCCGTAATGGCCGCCGTCGCTGCGAGTGCATCCCTCTTCTCCGCCGCCATTTGAGCCTCCCGTTTCTCCCGCTGGCGCCTGTTGCGGGATCTGATGCGCTGCGATTGCCTCACCCGGGGCTGCTTGGGTTGGTCTCGCCTACTTTTATGTGATCTGTCCGTCCCCGCTCTATACGACTCCAGCCATTGCCAAACTTCATCCGGAGTCTGGAAAAAGTGCGTAGTGCCATCCATTATGATCCGCAGCTTAGCCGGGTAGAGCAAGGAGTACTGGATGCCTTCCTCCCTGAGCTCCTTCTTCACCGCTAGGAACGATGCCCTGTTCTTCTGGACCGCTTGAGTGTAGTCCGGGAAGATCGTGACCTTACTGTTCTCCACCTCATAAGGGCCCGACATCCTGGCCCGCTGGATGAGGAGATCCCGGTCCTTGTAATGGAGGAGCCGCACCACCATCGGTCGGGGGGGGCGGCCAAGCCCCGGCAGGCGAGCAGGTACCCGGTGAGCTCGCTCCAGAGTGAAAAAAGGAGTAAGCCCCTCCGGCGCTACCACAGTGCGGAACCAGTTCTCCATATAGGCCACCGCATCCTCCCCCTCAATCCGTTCCGGCAGGCCTACGACCCGCACGTTGTTCCGTCTATTGCGGCCTTCGGCATCCTCCGCCCGTCGCTCCAGCGAGTCCAACCGGGCCAATATGTCCGTGATCCTGTGCTCCGCGGTCACCACCGATGGCTTCAGGTCCAGCAACAGTTGGTCATGGTCCTTGACCCTGTCCGCCAGCTTCGCGTGATCCGCGCGTAGCAGCCCCAGGCCCGTGGCCACTTGGGCGATGTCTTGGTGCAATGCCTCCTTGGTCGAGGTGATGGCATCGAGTATGGCATCCAAGCGCCGGTTCAGCCGCTGTTCTTGGCCCAGCTCCGGGGAGGGAATCTCGCCCAGCCGAGTTGATGTCGCCGGGTCCCCCTCGGCGTGTCCCTCGGCCATCGGCCCTCCGATCGCCGCCATTCCAGGGTGCTGCGTCACAGGTCCAGGAGCCCGGTTTGTGTCGGCGCTCGTAGTTCAGTGCCAGCCCCCTGGTACTGGGCAGTGCAATGTCGCCACCGATGCTCTCAGGAGCAATGACCAGCTTGACGAACTCCGTTCAGCTGACCCCCTCGGAAGCCTGAGGGGGGAAGGATGAGTCTTAGGGCGGCGGCCAGCGAGGGTCCCCAAGGTCCGGGCGAGGCAAGTCAGCGTCCCCTGGTCTCAGGACATAGCACCGCCGATCCTAGTGCCTCGATCAGCCGATTGCAGGATCTCTTGCCAGTCGGCGACAACTTGGCTCAGGGCTGAAGTTCGGGGCCGTCCGACCTCCTCGCCGCCATTTTCTTCGCACCCTCGGCAACACCTCGGCCGCCTCTTCGACTCGGTCTCCTCGGGGCCAGCAGTCCCCCAGCGACTCTCCGATCGTGCCCGGCTGTCCCCTTACACTTCAGAGGGCAGGAGCGTCGTCTCCGGGTCGCCTAGGGTACCGAAAACAGGAGAATTAGCGGGATTCCGCGCGGAGCTGCGAGCTCACGCCGCCATCCCGATCGGCGTCCAAGCCACGCTGAAGCCTTTACTCTCTGAAGACTATCTTAATACCATATTTACCCTCTTTAAATGTGCAATAGAGTAGAGGCCATCCATTATAGAGACCTAGAACCTTTCTAAGGCAGTCTCACAATTGTAAATGACTGTATTCCCCTGAGAACCAGTTCACAATGCCAAGAATACAGCAATATCAACCTTTAAAGTACAACTAGGTTAAATAATATAATTCAAGCTTCCGGCCTTTGGGTTGACACACAAATTCGATTGTGGCATAACAAAGAGAGCAATTATAAGGACAACTGAATGTACACCATGTATTGAACAAATTGAATGTTTTTACAACTGTTTTCTGTCTGTTGTAGCAATTATGCAGGTCATAATTCATTTTTTTAATTTATGAGGTTTTTTTTTGGTATCTTAGATCTTTGTCAGTAAGATTTTGATGTGTTAAGTGCTTATGTACAATTTTATATGTGTAATAAATCACAGAAGAAATTACTTTATTTTTAACCTAGTTGTACTTTATAGATTGATATTGCTGGAATGTTGACATTGTGAACTGGTTCTCAGGGTAATACAGTCATTTTAGGTTGTTGAACTTCAATACCCTTGATGTGTTAAGGGGTACCTCTCTTTTTTGATATATAGTATCACAATTGTCACAGTTCTCAAGTATGGGAGGGATATAGACCCGACTAAACGCAGCAGAAGTGACCTTTTTTCCTAGATCTACGCAACTCCTTGTGAGAGTGTGGGGGTCGGGCAGTTTTTTCAACGCCCAAGAAAAATTTAGTGCCAGGTGATCAGTCCAGCTTAACTTTAGGGGGGGTTCGGCAACTAACTCAGGGATGCTGGTGAAAATCATGTCCAACACATGTCCAGCCACATGTGTAGGGCTAGTGACTCTAGGGGACAGTTCAAGAGTTTCCATCACTGCCAACAGACAGACAGATTCTGTATTGGAGAGAACCTCCAGATGATGGTTGAAGTCCCCTACCAATAGAAACCTGTTGGCCTGTAACGTATAAGGGGCCAGCCGTTCTAGCAGTGCTGAACAAAACTCCTTCTTGATACCTCCCGGGGTGTGATATGCTAGAGCTCCCCCCACTCAATCTCTTGGCGGGGATGCACTCTGAAGATCAATAGCTCGATATTGGGGGAAGATAGTGTATCAAGAGTCTTAATATGGGGGGGCGTGGCTAGCAGCCGATCATGGCGGCAGCATAGGGGACGAGCTCCGCGGCTGAAGCGGCCTCTTCGTCGATCCGACACGAAAATCCGTCACAAATGCAAGCCCCAAAGGCAGGTACCGGATCCCAGGACCGGGCGGAGTGAGCAGCGGCAAGCAGCGAGAAAATCCGACGTTCGTAGCCAGAGATACGTCGAAGCCTCCGACCGGCCTGCTAACACCTCCAGAGCCGGGACCTTCCCTGGATATTCACCCCGCCGGAAGTGCGTCCTGACCGGAGAACTTGGACCGGAAGTGCCCGTGTGGCGGTGGACTCAATAGATCGACTGCACCTTGGGGAGTCGGAGAAGGCGGCTCAAACGACTCGAGGAAGCGGTGCTTAAAGGAGGGGCCGCTGGAGTCCTGAAAGTCTCGAAGTTCGTCACCCAAAGTGCCGAGAGCCTGGGCATCGACAACGGAGTGGGCACCCGCCATCTTGTGACCTGAACAGTCGCTACACACTCGGCGACCAACGGAGCACCTCGCGCCCTGGAGAAGCACGCCCGACCCGATCGTTGCTGAACCGGCCTGGCTAGGAGGACCACACCGATCCTCACATCCTGGCGCGTAGGGGCACGAGGAGCACGACACTCGGCGGCATGGCGGGGAAAGGCCCTAAGGGTGGCGTCACACAGACTCGTATAGATCGATTCACCTCCGACAGGCCCACCGGGTCCCCGGCAGGGAAGGAACAGAATGGCAAGACGGCCGACTCCCCAGGGGGGAAAAAGGCCACACTGGACGACGTCATGGTCGCATTGGCACAGCTGCAAACAACCGTTGGCGGAATCTCCACAGACGTCACCCTACTTAGAGCGGACCTCCACAAAATGTCGGAAAAGGTCAAGAGTATGGAAGTGATCACGAAATCGCTGGTGGAAGACGTCGCAGAACTCCAGCGTGAAATGGGGAAGATGGCGCAGGACAATAGAATGCTCCGGGAGAAGCTGGATGAGCAGGAGGGGCGTTCTAGGCGCAATAACATCCGTATTATAGGGGTACCGGAGACGGAAGGCGTGAAGGCGATGGATCTCTTCGTAGAGAACCTGATAACTAACGAACTAAAGCCGAAGGGACTGTCCAACTTCTTTTCGGTGGAGAGGGCCCATCGAGTCCCGGGTGGCCAACCGAAACCGGGGGCTACCCCGCGACCCAAAGTGGCACGTTTGTTTAACTTCCGTGACCGGGACGCAATCCTGCAGGCAGCCAGGTCCTCTCCTCCCCTCAAGATCCAGAACGCCACAGTTGCCATCTTCCCCGACTACACCGCGGAAGTCGCCCGCCGGCGACGCACATTTTTCGATGTGAAAAAGGAACTGAGGTCCAGAGAACTGCCGTACTCAATGCTATTCCCCGCGAGACTACGGGTGGTAGCGGAGAACAAAACCTGGTTCTTCGACAGCCCGGAAAACGTGCAGGAATGGCTCGAGGGATGGAGACCGGGTCAAAACCACAGACGGACGAATCGCTCCAGGAAAGATCGAGCTGAAGGCCATCGCCGGGACTCACAGGCCTCCGGAGGGGGACCGGACAACAGTGGCTCGTTGGGAGCTGAAGGCGGCGGGGAAGAGGCTGAGGAACAATGACCACTTGGGACCACTTCATTTTTGCTACTGTATTGAGACTATTAAGCTGTAAAGCGCTTCCCGCCATTGGACACTGGGTGACGGGCCTCCGGGGGTGTGAGTGAGAGACTGCCGGCTGCGGAGAGTCCCTCACCCCAACGCGCAAGTACACTGTTTTGGGGATGGGGTATGCACTCTGCTAAGTTGGGGGGGCGGGCAGTTTTGAGTCCGTACAGCAGGGGGGCAGGGAGGGGGGGTGAGTTGAGTAAGTTTCTTCCACGGGACTTTTCGGTCCTGCAAGTTTATGTTCTATGCACACTTATGTATCTAGGCATGTCTTATGTCACTGAAAACCTCTGGTCCACTCGGGGCGCAGGGAGGTCTGATTGGGAGTCTCGCTATGGCTGCAACGGATAGTCCAACCACGAAAAACTCACTAATTGTCATGTCCTGGAACGTGAGGGGCCTGGGGGATAAGATTAAGCGAGGGCTGGTGTGGCAGGGGATAAGGAGACGGGGGCCGGCTCTCATTCTCCTACAGGAGACACACTTGTCGGGAGCGGCCACGAAGGCCCTAGATAGAAGAGGCTATCAAATGATAGTACATGCAGAGTTCACTTCAGGGTCCCGTGGCACCGGCATTTTGCAGAAAAAATCTTCCAAATTTATTGTCAAGTCTACTGCAACGGATGACCATGGCAGGTTCGCGGCGGTTCATGGCCAGTGGGAGGGGAGGCTTTTTAACGTAGTCTCTGTCTACATTCCACCAGCACTACACTCTGAGGCCTTGCCGGACTTGGGCAAATTCCTGCTGACACTCCCTGATGGGGAACTGCTCATAGGTGGGGACTTCAACATGACACTTTCAAACACCGAGGACCGCTTTCCCCCACGTACGCACGCAGAAGGGCCCAACAGGCTCCAGACATTCCTGACCGCGCAGGGGTTGGTGGACATATGGCGCGCTCTACACCCTACTCAGCAACATTACACATACTACTCGGCCACGCACAATAGTCTGTCCAGGATAGATTACTTTTTTACTTTGATTAATGGTCACCTTACTGTAGCAGGAGCGGACATACAACCACGGGGGGTCTCCGACCACTCACCACTCACATTGAAACTCACCACTACGACCATGGCACGGCGCAGATTATTCCCGATTTTCCCTGGCTACCTCAAAGTACCTCGGATTAATAAGGACTTGAAGAGAGCAACACGGCTATATTTCGAAGAAAACCAATCTTCGGTGGACTCCCCCTCTACACTGTGGGAGGCGTATAAGACAGTGTTCAGGGGTCAGGCCATAGCTGTGATCGCGAATCACAAAAAGGAGCACAGGCAGGAGGCCCTTGGGATAGAGTTAGGCCTCGAGAGAGCCAACGCAGCCCATATGGCAAACCCCACAGACGACACGCTCCATGAACTCCAGTTTCACCAGCACCGCCTTACAGATCACATGCGCAAGGTCACGATGTCGGACATTGCGGCCACACAGCACAGGGTATATGATATTGGGGACAAGGCCAGTAAATTGCTGGCGTGGTTGGACAAGAGACAGGGGGGGGGGGAAGAATATCCTACAACTTACGGACCCACAGGGCAACAACCACACCCGCCCCGACGAGATAATAGAAGTCCTCGCCGACTATTTCGCCTCAGTTTACAACCCAGAAATAGTGGTGGGGGAGGGGGAGGTCCAGACCGCTCTTGCGCACGTTCCCTTGCCAGAACTGACACCAGAGATGTCCGAGGATCTAGACGCGCCTCTTACGGTGGAGGAGATCCAGCTGGCTATAGGCGCCCTTCATCCAGGCAAGGCGATGGGCCCTAACAGGATTCCCATTGAATGGTTGAAAGTCATGGCCGAATCCTTAAGCACACCCCTACTCAATATGTACGAGGACTCTAGGACACAGGGTACACTGCCGCCAGATCAGCGGATGGCTACTATTGTGGCGATACCGAAGCCAGGTAAGCCCCCCAACGAATGCTCATCATATAGACCGATCTCCCCTTTGAACCCGGAGGCCAAAATTATTGCCAAGGTGTTAGCGAACAGGATCTTGCCGACTCTGTCCCACCTGATCCACCCGGACCAATCCGGATTCATGCCACACCGCAGCACTGCCTTAAATCTCCGCAGGGTACATGGAGTATTGGCGCGAGTTCCACTACTGCAGGAACCGGCTGCCATCCTCTCCTTAGACGCCAAGATGGCGTTCGACATGGTGGAATGGAGCTATCTTTTTGCAGTGCTCGCACGTATGGGTTTTGGCCCGGTGTTCCTTTCCTGGATACGAATGCTGTACAGAGACCCAGTAGCGCAGGTGACGGCCAATGGGCACATTTCGAGAACCTTTTTCCTAGGCAGAGGTACACGACAGGGCTGCCCGCTTTCGCCCCTACTCTTCGCATTAGTTTTAGAACCGCTGGCAGTTACGATACGCACCACCCAACTCCTGAAAGGAATACAATGGACCCCGTTATGGGAGGACAGAGTATCCCTCTATGCAGACGACATGCTGATCTATCTTACGGACCTGGAAGAGAGTCTCCCTAACCTCCTGGCTCTCTGTACAGCTCATGGGCGAATCTCGGGTTACACCATTAACTGGGCCAAATCCATCATTTTTGAACTGCGGGGGCCGCTCCCGCCTCTCCCGGACTCCTGCCCACTGGAACTGGCGCATACGTCATTTAAATACCCGGGGATTCATATCACCCGGACTGAGGCAGATTTCGCACGGCTCAACCTGCAACCTCCCTTGGCCCGGACCCGAGGGGACGTGCGCCATTGGAAGGATCTCCCCCTAACGCTCCTTGGCCGTGCAGCGCTATTTAAAATGATGGCTCTGCCACGTTTCCTATATGTGCTGGAAAACGCCCCGTATTTGGTGCCGGATAGCTTCCTCCAGAAAATAACGTCGCAGATCTCGGGCCTGTTATGGGGCAACCAGCCAGCCCGCATTTCCCACGCCAAATTAAACAGGGGATGGTACGACGGGGGAATCGCCCTCCCAAATGTACAGCTGTACTACTGGGCGGCCCAGCTCAAGATCCTTAACCAGTGGATACATGCCCCGCAGGACGACCCAGCGTTCAAGGCTGACAGGGCGCAACTGGGTGCGAACAGTTTACTGGCCCCACTGTACCACCGTGGAGTGGCGGCAAAACTTAATGGGCCTACGAAGCATACAGTCCGCATATGGTACAAGGCGCAGGCAAAGATGAAGTGGGATGGCATCATTACGAAACTTACGCCCCTATGGGACGCGAAGGCATTGGGCCATTTGCGGCGCTCTAAGGGCTTCACACAATGGGACAGCATCGGCATCTCCACGGTGGGAGACATGTGGACGAGGGAAGGAGTGATCTCCTTTGCCACTCTGCAAGAACAATACGAGTTGGGGAACACAGAACTCTATCGATACATCCAGGTCCGACACGCACTGCAGGCAGCGATCCCACCCGACACATCCCTGCCCGAATCCTCCCCTCTGGAGGATCGTCTACTTACTGACTTCATGCAAGAAGGGGCGACATCGCTGACATACCGCAAACTGATTAACAATATGCCTGATCCACTGGGGAAACTGAAGGACAAGTGGATGGTGGAAGTGGGTGACCTGGATGAAACTGACTGGAACACAGCCATGGCATCCCCACGTGAAGCAGGCATATCGTCTAAATTTCGCCTAGTGCAGCTAAAAATCCTACACAGAATCTACTACACCCGTACAATGCTTCATAAACTGCACAGGGCGGATCATCCGTATTGCCTTAGGGGCTGCGGGGCAGAAGGGACCTTCATACACACGGTGTGGGAATGTCCACTGATTGTCGGTTACTGGCAACGGGTAGTGCGCACAATGGCTCAGACACTTCACACCACCCTCACTCTAGACCCACGGCTCTGCCTGCTGAACATCTGGGAGCCGACTGACCTCACCTTTTATGCAAGGACCTGGGTCACAGTGGGGATGGTAACAGAGAAACGGGACATAGCACAGAAGTGGGGGTCGGCTGATCTCCCCACGCTGCCCCAATGGCTCCGCAACATGGACATGCTTATGTTGACTGAAAGGGCGGTGTACAAATTGAGGGGTAATCCACGTAAATGGAATGGGGTGTGGCAACCCTGGAACTCATATAGAGGGGATATCTGTGAACCATTGGAAGAGGATGACATCGAAGGATCTGAGAGTGGCGAGGAGCGTTGATTGGGAGTACTTATGTATATAGGGCGTGTGCAACGGAATGGGATGGGACCTGCTTTGGGAGGTGATAAGGGAGGGAGTGGGAACTAGGGGGCTTTGATACAATACACTGCTCTCTTTACAGATGGACTGTGCTACGAGTGCCGAAAGCTACTACTTCAAGTACGTGCCGGACTAAGTGTGCTGTTTTTATTGTTTTATGTTTGTTGTAAGATAAAAAAAAGGCAAGACTCAGACGAATAGTAGCCAACAAAACACAAAATCGCAAACTGTATTTCTACGACACATGTATATCCCTATTCATCACATCGCCGATTAGACCTGAAATTCTTTGCACTAACGTGGATGATATAAGTTTTGTCATTGCTGTATACTGTATTACTTCGTTCACCTAGTACCTAATGTGTGAAACCGCGATGGATGAAGCTGTACATACTATCTTTGTTTTGCACTAAAAATAAAACTTTTAAAAAAAAATCCAGGCCGATTTTTTTTTGGCTATTTCTGACATTTTGCTCAATGTAGCGTTTTCGGGGGCCTGTTTGGGGGCTTCCTGGTGTTTGTGGGTGAGTTTTGTGGTCTGGGAGCACTGCTGGGACACTCTAATCTTGATTGCATTTGCTTTTCAGCAAATCCGTGGTGGCAACCCCGACTTATGGCCTAGCTACGCAGCGCGTTTGGACCGAAGGCCGAGAAATATTGCAAGTAAGAGATTTTGCTTTTGGCCTCTTTGGGGGTGTTATGCTTCTTGGCGGGTGGGTTGGCGGGTCTTGGGGCATTCCTGGGAAGGTCTAATACCGGGTAGAAGTGGTTGGGACAAAATCCAGGCCGATTTTTTTTTTGGCTATTTCTGACATTTTGCTCAATGTAGCGTTTTCGGGGGCCTGTTTGGGGGGCTTCCTGGTGTTTGTGGGTGGGTTTCGGGGTCTGGGCGCACTACTGGCTATATATACTTTACTTTGCAAGAGGTTTGAAGCAAATCCATGGTGGCAGAGGGGAGTTAGGGCCTAGCTGCAGAGCGCGCGCGGAGTGATTTGGGAAATTTGTGAAAAATTGACTAAGTCCCCATTTTTGTACTTTTGCTCTTTGGCTGTTTGGGGGGCTTCTACTCGTTTTCTCCTGGGTTGACGGCTCTGGGGCCATTGCTGGGAAGCTCTAATACCGGATAAAAGTGTTTTGGACCAAATCCCAGGTGGAAATTTTTTTGTGTTTTTGATGACTTGCTTGCCTTTGAGGTGCTCTTAGGGGGGGTTCCGTCTGTTTGTGGGTGAGTTTCGTGGTCTGGGAGCACTGCTGGGACACTCTAATCTTGATTGCATTTGCTTTTCAGGAAATCCGTCGTGGCAACCCCGACTTATGGCCTAGCTACGCAGTGCGTTTGGACCGAAGGCCGAGAAATATTGCAAGTATGAGATTTTGCTTTTGGCCTGTTTGGGGGTGTTATGCTTCTTGGCGGGTGGGTTGGCGTGTCTTGGGGCATTCCTGGGAAGGTCTAATACCGGGTAGAAGTGGTTGGGACAAAATCCAGGCCGATTTTTTTTTGGCTATTTCTGACATTTTGCTCAATGTAGCGTTTTCGGGGGCCTGTTTGGGGGGCTTCCTGGTGTTTGTGGGTGAGTTTCGTGGTCTGGGAGCACTGCTGGGACACTCTAATCTTGATTGCATTTGCTTTTCAGGAAATCCGTGGTGGCAACCCCGACTTATGGCCTAGCTACGCAGCGCGTTTGGACCGAAGGCCGAGAAATATTGCAAGTATGAGATTATGCTTTTGGCCTGTTTGGGGGTCTTATGCTTCTTGGCGGGTGGGTTGGCGTGTCTTGGGGCATTCCTGGGAAGGTCTAATACCGGGTAGAAGTGGTTGGGACAAAATCCTCGCGGAAAAGCCTTTTGGCACTTTTTGTAACTTAGGGTTCGTTAGGGTTAGCCCTAGCAGCAGGATTGCATGTGTTTCGGGGTGTTCTAGATTTTTGCAACTGAGTTCTGGGGTCTTAGAGCACTCGTGAGAATGTGTAATTTTGGTTGCAAGTCATTTGAAGAAAATCCATGGTGGGAAAGGGGGGATTTGGCATAGTTAAAGAAAGCCTTTGCCACTATTCTTAACTTAGGGTTCGTTAGGGTTAGCAGTATTTCTATTGCATGTGTTTGAGTGGGGGGGATTTCGAGTCTTGGAGCGATGCTGGCTATGGCTACTTTTGCTTGGTTGCTTGCAAGTGGTTTGAATGCAATCCACGGTGGGTAAGGGGTAATTAGGAAGGGGGTACTTCGGCCTACTTTTAATTTCAAAGTAAGTTTTGTCACCAGTTTTCTGCTAGGCCTCGTTTTTTGAGATTTGATTGGGGGTCTTCTACATTTTTGCGACTGGCTTTAGTAAGGGTCTGGGTGGGAGCACTGCTAGGAAGATCTAATTTTGTTCTAAAACACAGTTTACAGTACACCTAGCTTGAGGGGCAAGATCCGCTACATTAATTTGCCCATACTTATTTATCCTTCAAAAGGTGACTCAGAGTACGCACTTTCAAAAATATTGTACTGTCTACTAGGAAAATCAAATTGTGACTTTTTGCACTCCACAGCCTACATACCTTATATTTATTTATCAGTGGTGTTGTAATATTATATCACTTCCTGTTTTTCGTTGAATAATTACAGGCCGGGTTTCAGTCTCTGCAATGGGGAAAAAAGGATGGAGTCAGGCTTCACAGTAGCGAGCCACAATTCAGCATCAGGCAGGCAGTGGACAGGGTGTCTTCTGGTGACCAACATCGATGGACGAAGCGTCGGCTGCAATGGAGGAGTGCCGCTAATAGGAGGATTTTTTTTCTGCAGGCAACTTACTTACCACTTCCAACAGGACCACTACAACCACATAGATACAGTATCCCTTGCCTTTTTCTCTGACTGTGACTGCATTTCTTGGATCTCTCTCTGCTTCGAAATTGATCCCTTAACACATCACTTAGTCCACTCCACTATCACATCTGCACCACACATAGTCATTTGTAAGTGCTCCTACGTAATTCGCAAGTCGCAGCACGCCCCAGGCCGTAGAGGACTGGGATGGCCCCAATGATGAAGCATGTCACCAAGGGGCAACCCTGGCGAGTGAGGGGACACCTAGAAAAAAAGCAATTTCTCCTTTTCTATCTACTATACCTTCCAGACCAACCCCACTGAGTGTTGTTGTGAATGGATTTATAGTGACCAGCAAGGCTCTCGGGTATCTGGCTAAGTACAGAGACCTTATGTTGAATATCGTTATCAATAATTCCACACAGGCCCTGTACTGTCGCATTCTTTCTTCCACAGTTGTCGAATGTACTACTTACTTTTCACTGACATGCATGCAGTAGTGCATGCACTTTCAAAGATTGATGGATAGGTTTGTACCCAAAGAATTGTTTATGTTCCATTGTTTGTCTATGCTGTGCTTTTTTTTACAGGGTGTCTTCTGGTGACCAACATCGATGGACGAAGCGTCGGCTGCAATGGAGGAGTGCCGCTAATAGGAGGATTTTTTTTCTGCAGGCAACTTACTTACCACTTCCAACAGGACCACTACAATCACATAGATACAGTATCCCTTGCCTTTTTCTCTGACTGTGACTGCATTTCTTGGATCTCTCTCTGCTTCGAAATTGATCCCTTAACACATCACTTAGTCCACTCCACTATCACATCTGCACCACACATAGTCATTTGTAAGTGCTCCTACGTAATTCCCAAGTCGCAGAGGACTGGGATGGCCCCAATGATGAAGCATGTCACCAAGGGGCAACCCTGGTGAGTGAGGGGACACCTAGAAAAAAAGCAATTTCTCCTTTTCTATCTACTATACCTTCCAGACCAACCCCATTGAGTGTTGTTGTGAATGGATTTATAGTGACCAGCAAGGCTCTCGGGTATCTGGCTACAGAGACCTTATGTTGAATATCGTTATCAATAATTCCACACAGGCCCTGTACTGTCGCATTCTTTCTTCCACAGTTGTCGAATGTACTACTTACTTTTCACTGACATGTATGCAGTAGTGCATGCACTTTCAAAGATTGATGGATAGGTTTGTACCCAAAGATTTGTTTATGTTCACAATTGTTTGTCTATGCTGTGCTATTTTTTCTTGTCTCCCAAAACCTTTCCCAAAAACCCCCGTACCCATCCATTTTTCAAACCCTAACCCTCTTCCCCCGGGCTGTGTGGTTTTGATTGATGTGTGACTAAATGACAGCAATAAATCCACACACTTGCTGGGGAGGATAAGGTGATAGCAACAGGCTGGTGAAGAAATCCGAGGATATATTCTTACTCTGCTTGACAAAGAACCATTGCTAATGTGAAAGAACTTCAACCGAATTAGAAGTTATACTTTACCATTTGTTAGGCTACAATGTGGCACTGTTCTACTGTACTTCTGTCACCTGCTATATTCTCAGTTGTACCGTTGAATTGCTCAGGAGGACAAACCAGATTTCATTTTCTTTTTTTTCATAGGCATGCAACTGCCACTGTGTCACACCACTAGTACCACCGCTATGAGGAAATTTTATCCGACCAAGATTGCCAACCATATTCGCTGTTTTCCGTGGAGCCAGCCCTGGGTCTAGCCCTACTTTCAAACACAAATTACAGGTAAGATGAGCATTTGGTGGTTTGGGGGTATAATGGAGTATTAGTACGAGAGATGAGAGACTGAAGGTAGTACTACTAAAGTCCTAGGACTCTTGGATTCACTTCACTTAGCCTGTGAGAGGCACTTAGTGTTGAAAACATTTGGGCATTTACACTTAAAGGAATAAAATGGAACTAAACTCTCAGGAAAACAAAGTCAACGTTAAACCCCCACCCACCAGGCAAGCAGTAAGAAACGGGTATGCTCAGATAAAGTTTTAAAAAGTATATTTATATCCCTAACAAAATAATCTCCCGCAAGACCCTCCCTAACCCCAACGATTGTCCTTCAAAAGTCCCCAAAACCCAACTCCCAATTCCCACCCCCCAAAAGTCTCTAAAAAAGGGGCAAGGGACACTATGGGTGGATGCTGTCAACTTTTTGGGCCAGGGCATCATGCTCCTGGCGGAGCAAGGCGTGCTCTACGCGGAGCCCCTCCAACTGGTTGGAAAAGTGGTGGAGCTCCTGCTGGAGGCGGGACACCATCAGGGTACTGCGGCGCAGGCCTGCCTTCAATGCTTTGTAGGTGCAACGGCTGTGAGAGGAAGCTGTAGCTGTTGTCCTTGCTACTCAGCGGTGGCGTTTGGCTTTGGCAGCCCGGCTCAGTCTGGGTGGACCACTGTGCTGGGTGGCACTGGCAGCCCGTGGGGGAACGGAGGCCGATGCAGACGACGTAGTTGTTGTGGTCGACTGCACACTTTCTTCGTCCTCCAGGGCCACCAGCCGCCGATATTCGGCCACAGTGGCATCGATCCTCCGTTGCCGGGCCGCTCTAGCCAGCTCCTTCCTCCTTGTTCGTTTGGAAGGAGAACCTATATGAAGAAAGAAAGACATAGTCTGTAACCAATGCTCCTTAAGATTAACTCAATCATTCAGCAGAAATTTGTGTTGCACTACAACTAGCAACTTGCAAACGCATTACATAACTATTGAGGCCAGTATCTATCTAACCTCACACTTCTTCATCCTTGCTCTAACATTAGTGGGAGTTTAAGGAACAAATTCTACGAGCACTATGGACTTCCATTGGAGTCGACTATGAAAGTACACCAGTCTTATTCTTCTTCTTGTCTCTTGTTTTGGAAAACTGGTACGTTATCTTCTGCAAGCCGGCATAATGCCAGCGCAGTAAACTTGCACCCGAGAAAAAGAGACGCACGCCATGAGGAGTGACCTAGACTTGCGTTGCGTTACTGTACCCGTCCAGTACATGCAGGTGGTGAAGCTCTTACTTTTCTATTACGGGTGGCACTGAGAATACTCTGTTACAACTCAAGGGCTACTGCTTAATTAATTTAACTTTCACCCTACAGTGGAAATGAGTACTAGAAATGGAAAATTGAAGAAGATAAATAATCTGATTATCTATCACTTCACATGGGATGTTTTTGCTTATATATGGGATGACTTTAGGTGCTTTGCTTTTTATTGAGTGACCAGTGATACATCCACACATGAATGACTGAGTACTACTAAACTTATTAAGAGAGGTAGGGAGTGGCCACCGTAATAACCGGATCTATGCAGTGCTTGCAATACAAACTACTGCTACTATTGATGGTAGTATTTGGACAAAATTAAAAGTTCTTTTCCTTGCCTTTCCTACACTGGAACGGACGTGCGGGTGCAGTGTTACATGCTCTTCAAAGTTACACTTAGTTCATCCACTGACCGTCTACTCTCTCTAGATCATGGGTACTCACAAACTTTCTCTCAGGGGCTACATTTACAGTGTAGTTTGGGGCCGAGGGCCGCACTGGTAGGGGCGGAGTCAGAGGGGGCGGGGCTAAAGCAAAACGATAACTTGTGACCATGAGGTTGCACACAGGTCCCTGCAGCAGATGCCCTCACCCACTGAGCCACCAGACCCAGCATTTACATACATCTCTCTCCCTCCTGCTCTCCCTCCTGCCCTCCCTCTCCATCTCTCTCTCCCTCCTGCCCTCCCTCTACCTCCCCCTCTGTCATCTCACTGTGTGTGTGTCTATCTGTGTCAGCCTTCAGCCCGGGTTGAGACCGCTTCCTCAACGCGCACACACAGACAACAACACCAAAGTACTTAACAGGTCTTTAAAAGACCATTAACATATTATTGAGGCTTTGTTTGTTGTAGCGCCCCTGCTTCTCCACCCTGACAATCACTGCTTGCCCGGCCCCACAGAGCAGAGGCTTTGTTCTATTTCACCTCTTTGTGGCCTTGCATCTCCACTCTGCTCTGTGGGGGCCAGGGGAGCAGTGATTGTCAGAGTGGAGATGCAGGGGCGCTAACAGGTGAAATACAAAAAAGCCTCTGCTCTGTGGGGGCCGGGGGAGCAGTGATTGTCTGCAAGGTCTGCGCACCGCCAAGGAAGGCTTGCCGGGCCACCACTGGCCCGCGGGCCGTACTATGAGTACCCCTGCTCTAGATACACATATGCTATCTAAGAGTCAGAGAGCATGATCCAGGTATATGGACACATACAGTTTCTGTGTCACCCACCCAGGCTGTTGTCCTTCCACCCATCATTGCTTCATCATTCACCCAGCCATGCATCTCATATTCTTGCCTTCCCAGCTAGTCTTCAATCTCAATAAGTAAGGAATATATAAGAGCTTACCTCTGGCCGCCACCACCACCGTCTCAACTCTCACAGCCGCCGCCTCCTCCCCTGAAGAATCGCCCTCCGCCTCCGTGTCGAACACCACCACCTCCACACTGGCCCCGCCACCAGATGTTCCACCTACAAAGTACATTTAAGAATGTTAGAATAAAGCACTCACTAGTCTTTGGTCTAGGAATGAAGACATGTGAAAACAATGTAATTTGTGACTGTCTACGTTAAAGTTAAAAAAAGTCCCTTTTTCCAGGGAAGGTTGTCTTGCTGCACTTTTTGGCACAACTGATGAAGGCTGTTTTTTTAACACGCACCATTTTTCTCCACACAGACAGAAGATGGACTTCTAACAACAAGATCAAGTTGAAACCAGGTGAGAGCTCGGCTCGACCACAAGAAATGTCTTCAATTAATCGTCAGCACTAACCACTTTTCCATTATCAGTTAAACGTTTAGTTTTATTATGACTTCATTTTAATAAATGTGTTTACTTTTAATAAAGCTTTTAAACTTAAATACAATCTGTGTATTTTGGTCCAGACTAGAGTGACTGAGCGAAAGGTTTTGCAATTTTTGCAAGCATGAGTCCAGATAGAACACTTCAAAAGACATTATGGACAATCCCAGAGGACTGCACTAAGTTGATAGAGCTATTGCTGACTAGAATCATGGGAGTTTCGCCAACCGTGCAATCTTAGTTAGCTACACAGACAGACTAATAAGAATAATCTAGTAATACACAGGGAGTCATAGTAGAGGCAGGATAAGAATTTAGATACAGTCTACAAGAAGAGCAAAGACAATTTTGAAAAAAGTCAAATGAGGAAAGCTAGGAAAAATAGGTACTAGTCTAAAATGAAAACTTACTGGGGCCAGCAGAGGAGCCCTCGCCTGCCCGATCCTGGCCCTGTTGAACAGCATCCGCCGCCTGCTGCTCCTGTGTCCTCCTCTCGCCCCTGGGGGGAGCTGACGTACAACATGAAAGAAAGAACAGAAAACATGGATGATTGTTGCTTGTCAATGTCAACCAAATCAAACATTTCAAAAGAACAATAACAAAATATTTCCGCGAAATTATATTGATTAGGGTTAGTTTTCATTTATTTGTGGACCTGTGACTTCGAAAGTCACGTAACTCACTAAACAAAGTACTGAAACGTTCACCTAGGACTGGCAGGCAGCAGTCCGCAGGCAAGACGCAAAGTGACAGACAAACTCCATTGTGATTTCAGTCAGATCAGTGACAACACTAACAGTTGCCTGCTACATTACCAGTCATTTAAATAGTCAAACTATCAATCCACCGCCACTATTTTTCTTATTGTCAGGGGTACAAAGGAAGGGGCAGATTTAAGCCCCTTGCGGCTCTTTTGCGCCGTTCTTGCGTGACTTTTGTGACGCAGCAGCTAAACAAAAAAGGGCGCCATGGTGCGGCATATAATATTATAACAACCTGACGCATTTGGGAGATGCATCCCGTTATAAAGCCCTGCGCCATCAGGGGGCGTTCCGGCGCAAGGGAGGGCATTCCTGCGCTTGAACACATCCTAATAGTGGCTGAGGGAAATCTACAAAATTTCAATCAGTCACCTTTAGGACAATGATGCGTCACACAAACCCTGCACCTGCTTGAAGCAGACGTACGGCTTGACCCAGCATTGGGGAGATAGGGTACCCCAGAGCATTGCTGGAGCTGCGCCATCGTTGCGACGCAACTCCAGCAGTAAATCTTCGGTGACGTTTTGGGCCCATGGTGCGCCGCATTGCAAATACGGCGCACCATGTTTGGTGGTGGTAGCGGGCCGCACAATTAATGGCGCATCCCTGCTACTTTGCAGGGATGCGACGGTAATTGCAATTCTGCCCCTTAGGGGCATACTTACTTACGCGTTCTGGCGCATCTCCAGAGATGCGCCAGATCAAATGCGTCACGCAAAACTACCCTTGCAACACGGCAGATGCGCCTCATTTACAATGCGGCGCACCCTGGTGCAAGGGTAGGCACTTGCGTGACGCATCTCGTCACGTAAGAGCAGCGCATCGCTGGAGTCACGTCGCCAACGCAATGCAACTCCAGTAATGCTCAGGGCCACCCAATACTTAACATGTTGTGTCAGTCCTTTCGCCTGCTTCGAGCAGACATAAGGAATTGAATTGACGTAGCAGCGTCGCAGAAGTGCCTGCGTTAAATCTTGTAGATTTCACGCAGGCAATTTTGCGAGGCGCACAGCCGCCGGACCGCCCACCCTGCGTACTAGGAACGCACCCATTGTGGTGCAGGCCCATGGCTTTATAACGTGACGCATCTCCCTAGATGCGCCATGTCGTAAATGACTCGCAGGGATGCGGCACGTTTACGCCGCTGTTGCGCCACGCAAGGCAACGTAAACGTGGCGCAAGGGGCTTGTAAATGTAATCTGCCCCCTAGTGTCTAGCATTACGCAGTTCTGTAAAGTACACTCATACATAATAGTTACTCAGGCCAATGAGACCACGAAATAGAAAACAAATAAGCATAGTAGCAACGCCACTGAGAAGGAGAGCAGTGCACCTGAAATGCACAGAAGATTTTGAAATATAATTTAACTACAATGTAATCGTCATCAGCGGCATTATTGGCTTGCTCCATGTAAAAAACAAATATTTGCAATACAACAACACAGAGCAGGAGAAAACATCATAGTAGTGAGTGATTAAATGGCTACTACTACTCACCAAGCCCGGGGATCTCCAAGCCGAGCTGGTCCAGCAGGTCGCGCTCGCGGTCCAGGAGGTCCGTCCAGCGATGGGTGACCTGGCTGTAGGTGCGCTGGACCCCGTAGAGGTGGGATATGGCCCAGCACACCTTCTCCCACCGCTTCCGGCGCTCCCGCATGTTGTAGCCGCCGGCCGCAATCCTGCCGCCTCCCGCGATGGTCCTGGGCAGGCGGCGCTGGACGAAGTAGACCAGCGCGCCCACTTCCTCCGGGCTGAATATCTCCCGTCGCGTCACCTGCTCCCCCCTCAATCTCCCGCATGCTGTCCTGGCACTGGGTCCAGCACTACTCCCCGCCGCCGCAGGGGCCCTCAAGTGCCTGGGCAGCTTCACGGCGCCTGGCTTGACCATGGTCTGGGCAGGTAAGGTAGGAAGAAGTAGAAAATTAAGAAAGAATAGGATAGGGAAGAAGAAAAGAAAAGAGTTTAAAAAAGTAGTTTAAAAGTAAAGAAAAATAGCAGAAAAGATAAAAATATACAGCTAGGAAAAGAGAGGGATAGATAAGAAGCAAAATCGTAAAAAAAAAACTGAAAACAAGCAAAGGATGGCAAAGATACCAAGAGGATTAAACACCATGCCCAGACACAGGAAATGAATGAAAAACAAGATGGCCGGCGCCCGTTCACGAGCGCGGAAGTAAGTTCGCGCGAGATTTTCCTCGCAATCTCGTGCGAACCTCTAGATTTCCAGCGCGATCTCGTGCGAACCTCTACTCGCAATGCGCTTACTGCGCGAGATTATACATAGCGGGCGGAAACAGAAATACGTCACGCAAACAAAATGGCCGCGCCCGTACTCGACCTTGGGGTAAATTCGCGTGTTGCGCTGCAAGCGGCTCGCGAATACTGCAAAAAAACTCGCGAAACAACAAGCCGCAAAAAAATAAAATGCTCATTCGCACGAATTGGCGGCTTCCGCAGTCGGTTTCGCACGACGCCGCGCCCCGCGAATAGCGCGAAAAAAACGAAAAACGATTTCAGCAAAAGCAAAAGCAATGAGCAGGTGCAAAAGGTCAACCTCATGATTTGTAACGATTCCCTGTAGTGCTTCCTGAGGGGGCCCTCCAGAATTCGGTTGCCTGCTTGCAACTATTGTGTGACCCTGCTCTGACCTTAACTGTATGCCACAAAGGTCCTGATTTACAGCTAAAGGAGCAGACAAGCAGGTGCCAGGCTGGAACTTGAAATTCTTTCAGTGACACATTAATTAGCCCCTAATTCATTATTGTCAGTTGGGGCAGGGCAGGTGTTGTTAATAAACTAACCCCAAATTAATTCATGTCAGTTCAAGCAGGGCAGGTGGGCTTGCTTTCCCCCCCTCATCTTCTACAGTGATGATGAACCAGAGGGTGGCATTGATGTAACAGAGGGTGGCATGGGTCAAAGAGAGGGTGCCAGTGGTGAAACAGAGGGTGCTGGGAGGCTGTGATGATGAACCAGACGTAGAAACAACATAGTCGCGACCGTTGCGAGCCGACAAGTAAGTTCGCAATTGCGAACTAGTACCAAATCCTTGCGAACTGGTAGAAACACTTGCGAACACAAAAAAAAAAATCTGCAAATTCGCGAGAATTCGCAGATTTTGCGGATTGCCAATTCGCAAATCCGCAAAATTCGCGAACGCGAGATTCGCAAAATTCACCCATGCTTATTCCAAAGCTTTGCACCCTCGGTGGATTCAATGGGCTGCATCCTTGACGTCACAAGATGTCACGTTTATTTTTGACGCCACTTTACGGTCGCAGGAGTATTTACAGTATGAATTTGTTCATCCTGCTCCTTTAGCAATGCGGCCGTTGGAGGATTTCCATTGCATCATTTACACTGATGGTTCGGCGCAGGTTGCGCATGGCTCTAAACATGCCTACGTTTCCGCTTGCGCCATTGTGGTCGGTGCCATGGTGAACGATGAGTTCAAGTCCAGTGTCGTGCACACGCAGACGCTTGGGGACTGCACCGCACAATTAGCAGAGCTTCGTGCTCTGATGCTTGCATTGGAGTACGCAGATCCTGGTGTGACGACTTTGATCATAAGTGACTCTTACTACTGTGTCCAGTCTTACAATGAAAACTTGTTCTTTTGGATTCAGAATGAATTTCGTGATTCCAAAGGTAGCACAATAAAACATAAAATGATCTGGGTCCGAGTGGCGGAACTTAAAGAGAGGTTGCCACACGTGTTTGTGATTCATACTCTCGGTCATCAGCGCGTGGGGGTCCACGCTGTTGGCAATTCGCTTGCTGATGAAGCAGCGAAGTCAGCGGTATCAAAATACTTAGTTGCAGCAGTCACGAGGTCCAAAAGCAAAATAGATGATGACATCTTGGCGGCAGTTGCTGCAACAGAGAAGGGAATTAAATATCCTGCGGGGTTCCCTTCTAAATACACATACCACTTAAGTCCCGATAAGGTTCCTTATGTGAAAATCCCTGATGTTGGCGAACGTCTAATTCCCAACTCGGATCGCAGGGCTGTTTTGATTGCAGCGGCTCATGAAGGTGTGGCGTCTGCGCATGCGGGCGTCTCAGCCACTGTAACTCAGCTACAACAAAGATTCTGGTGGCGGGGACTGTACAAACAGACGCGCGATTATGTTCTTCAATGTGACATTTGCCAGCAGATTAAGCCTTCAACTGCTGCGCGTCCGCCTCAGACACGGTTGTATATCTCGAATAAACCGCTTGGATGCGTTTATTTGGATCACTGCGGTCCTTTTTCTTCTGATACTGCATACAAGTACATCTTAGTAGCAGTAGATTCATGCACACGCTTTGTGTGGGTATGGCCACATCGGAGCGCTGATTCACGTACTGTCATTAAGGATTTGCGAGTCTTTGTGGGAATTTTTGCCTGTGGTACCTTCCATTCGGATCAGGGTCCGGCTTTTGCCTCTAAGGCGTATAAGGATGCTATGGTTTCGATGGGGGTCCAAGTCAAGTTTTCGAGTCCCTACAGACCTGAGGGTAACAGTGTAGTTGAACGAATGAACCATGACTTAAAGCAATCTTTGACAGCTCGAGTTATAGGCACTGGCAGAAACTGGTTAGCCCACCTCATAGGCGTGCAGCGTGCGCTTAATAATCTCCCTAGAAGGTCTCTGGGTGGGCGGACCCCATACGAAATGCTCTTTGGTATCAAGATGTATGTCCCTGACCTCGATGGGCTGGACTGCAAGGCCCAGGCCACGGCCTTTGACGTAGATGAACATTGCAATGTTTGACAGAATCTACAAAAGACCAGAGACAGTCTTGCATAGGAACATATGCCCTCCACATCGGATGATGCGCTGCAGATCCCGGTAGTTGGCTGGCTACCCCAAGTTGGAGAACTGGTTCGAGAGAAGATCGATAACAAGAAAGAGTTTGGTCCCTCATATCGAGCACCGGTTCGAGTTCTTGGACTGAAGGGCACAAGAACAGTCATTTTACCACCACTTCCAGGTCGTAAGGAAAACAGATTTATTTCTATTGACAATGTCAAGACACACAGGGTGGCCGATTCTTCATAGCATGACACCGGCTGTATCCTGTCCTTCCATGGTGAGGCACTCTGTGCTAGCAATAAGATCTGGTGCAGAACAGGAGGTGTCCCTCGAGATGCCTGCCATATCCAGTCCTTTATTAAATACTATTCCTGTTACTAACATTGATGAGCTGCACTACACTTATCCTGCTGATTTATCGATGCCTGATTTACAGACCCGTTTGGCAGACCAATCCAGATTCTCTTTTGACTCTGTTTCGGAACTTTCAAAGAAACCCTCAAACATTTCAAAATATACCAAGTTATTTAAAAAACATTTTTGATTCCTCCATGGACATACATTTGGTTGATCCTATTTTCATTTTACCTTTTTATGTCAATTGGTTTTGTGTTTTATTTTTTCCGCCTGATCGATGGTCACTACGTTAAAGAAAGAACAGGAATTCGGTACCTGAATGGAACATTGGCCCCTCTTTCCTCTTCACATTCAGCGCACAGACTGAAACGAAACTTAAATACAGTCAACATTACTGCTTGGCCTGTCCTTGATGGGATTGTGTGGGATGCGGTTAGGTTTCAGATACATGGGCCCACTGAAGTGATTAATGTTCCAAATGTGCTTAGAGTAAACATGGGAGATGTGATTAAACAAAATATACGTTCTGATGATTGGGATATTCAGGCCGTAGAAGCATTATTTTCTGATTTGAAGTATTATGCTGCCTTCGATGCTGAGGATCTGTATTCAGGTTCTACTAATTATGGTGATTTGTTTTGTGTTTTCAACACTATGGTAATCATTTTTTACATAAGACAAATTCCAGGCGGGTTGCTGTAAATTATACACAATGGGAACATTGCCCTGCTCCATTAGGTGGCAGCTCCAATACGTTTCTGAAAAAATACACTTATTTTACAGACTTTAATCAATCTAATCCCGAGTCATTTTATTTTAAAATGACACAAAAGTCCATGTCCAAAGTTAGACTTACCGACACAAAATTGCTGTATTCGAAGTCCTTTCTAGACAGGTTGGCTGTAGATGGCTACGAGTTTTGGAAAGGAACAATTGACCTTAAATCGGTTTGGGGTACCAAAGATTGGCAGGTACAAGGCACTGAGGCTTTGCACCGTGCATGTCTCGTCCCGAATCACATGTTGTTTTTAAATTCTTCCATTTTCCAAACAACATGCTTTGGATTGGCTACTTCTAAAAAATTAAATACACTGACCATCCCAGATTTAGAGGAATATTCAGGTTGGGGTAATTTTACTGATTTATCCATTCATGAGTTGCAAGCTCTTTTGCACAATTCATCCTTTAACATTTCCATTTTGGATTCCAATGGGTTGGCTGATATGGCAGAAGAGTGCTGATTCTTGCCAACGCCGTTTTCTGGGCTTGGCTAAAGGGTTCACAGAAGTCAGACCCGATCCCCGTTTTGAAGAAGACTATACTGCCACAACTTATTCTGTGGGGAAGCTGTGTCAAAATTGGTTACAACATTCCACATTAGCTGCAGTTAAACTACATCTGTCTCAATTGAATGATAATGTGGATTTGAATGATTTTATAAAAGGCCCAGCTAAAGGTAGATCTAAACGATGGCTGTATGCGATTTACAATGAAATTTGGAAAGTTTCCCAGATTGAGGCTGCTAAACGCCTGAGAGCTATTGATCAAGCAAATTTGGAAAAGGTGCTTGCAGTTGTCGATAACAGTATTAACACGCTTTCTTCCCGAATTTACACGTTGAACAATATTGTGTCTTCTGTTGTTGACATTGTACATGATGAAGTGTCCGTGTTATATCATGGTCAAAATCAATTACGTTCTGTGATGCAGTTTGCTTGGACACAATTTTGGAAAAGGTGATGGACAGAGTTTCTGAATGATGCAGAATACTCCTACCCAGTCAAGAGATCAGGGCTTCATCCATCACCGTTTTTTAGCTCACTGCACCATCCATGCTTCAGAACCTGGCTATATGCAAATTAGTCTGTTCCTGTCCCAGTGCATGATGGGAACAGGGCAAACCAAACTACCAAGCCAATTCTTATACTGGGAAGGAGACAAGCTACCGGGGACCGGTTTCTGGCATTTCAGCCTCGTCGGCCCGGCTTGCTTAAATCCTGATGGTGCAATGAGCTAGGGACTCACGTCTGAGTATACCCTCCCACACATAGTGTGGATAAAAATCAATTTTGGAAAAGGTGATGGACAGAGTTTCTGAATGATGCAGAATACTCCTACCCAGTCAAGAGATCAGGGCTTCATCCATCACCGTTTTTTAGCTCACTGCACCATCCCAGCTTCAGAACCTGGCTATATGCAAATTAGTCTGTTCCTGTCCCAGTGCATGATGGGAACAGGGCAAACCAAACTACCAAGCCAATTCTTATACTGGGAAGGAGACAAGCTACCGGGGACCGGTTTCTGGCATTTCAGCCTCGTCGGCCCGGCTTGCTTGAATCCTGATGGTGCAATGAGCTAGGGACTCACGTCTGAGTATACCCTCCCACACATAGTGTGGATAAAAATCAATTTTGGAAAAGGTGATGGACAGAGTTTCTGAATGATGCAGAATACTCCTACCCAATCAAGAGATCAGGGCTTCATCCATCACCGTTTTTTAGCTCACTGCACCATCCCAGCTTCAGAACCTGGCTATATGCAAATTAGTCTGTTCCTGTCCCAGTGCATGATGGGAACAGGGCAAACCAAACTACCAAGCCAATTCTTATACTGGGAAGGAGACAAGCTAACGGGGACCGGTTTCTGGCATTTCAGCCTCGTCGGCCCGGCTTGCTTGAATCCTGATGGTGCAATGAGCTAGGGACTCACGTCTGAGTATACCCTGCCACACATAGTGTGGATAAAAATCAATTTTGGAAAAGGTGATGGACAGAGTTTCTGAATGATGCAGAATACTCCTACCCAGTCAAGAGATCAGGGCTTCATCCATCACCGTTTTTTAGCTCACTGCACCATCCCAGCTTCAGAACCTGGCTATATGCAAATTAGTCTGTTCCTGTCCCAGTGCATGATGGGAACAGGGCAAACCAAACTACCAAGCCAATTCTTATACTGGGAAGGAGACAAGCTACCGGGGACCGGTTTCTGGCACTTCAGCCTCGTCGGCCCGGCTTGCTTGAATCCTGATGGTGCAATGAGCTAGGGACTCACGTCTGAGTATACCCTCCCACACATAGTGTGGATAAAAATCAATTTTGGAAAAGGTGATGGACAGAGTTTCTGAATGATGCAGAATACTCCTACCCAGTCAAGAGATCAGGGCTTCATCCATCACCGTTTTTTAGCTCACTGCACCATCCCAGCTTCAGAACCTGGCTATATGCAAATTAGTCTGTTCCTGTCCCAGTGCATGATGGGAACAGGGCAAACCAAACTACCAAGCCAATTCTTATACTGGGAAGGAGACAAGCTACCGGGGACCGGTTTCTGGCATTTCAGCCTCGTCGGCCCGGCTTGCTTGAATCCTGATGGTGCAATGAGCTAGGGACTCACGTCTGAGTATACCCTCCCACACATAGTGTGGATAAAAATCAATTTTGGAAAAGGTGATGGACAGAGTTTCTGAATGATGCAGAATACTCCTACCCAGTCAAGAGATCAGGGCTTCATCCATCACCGTTTTTTAGCTCACTGCACCATCCCAGCTTCAGAACCTGGCTATATGCAAATTAGTCTGTTCCTGTCCCAGTGCATGATGGGAACAGGGCAAACCAAACTTGGACACTACAGACTTTGAAGTCTGGTCGAGTGTCTTGGAATTTTATGAACGTCTCATCACTATTTGCCCCATTTAATTTGACTGAAAAACAGCGTATGCTGTCAATGAGAGATACATCCTTTTCTATGTTACACATTGAGAAATTAGAATCCTTGCCCTTTTCTGTGGCTGAGGTGACTACTGCTACATGGCTTATCCATGGTGTTATTACCTTACCTTTTGCTCTGTATAAATTTACAAATTATATGAAATATATGGCTATAGGGCGATATGAACCATTAGGCAGTGCTTTCCTCCATGAGACATGGTCTTTACCATACACTTACAGATGCCTAAAAGAGGGAAATGAAGTGAATCTGAATGGTGAAGAATGTACACAGTCGCCTGACCGCTCACTAATATGCAGGCACATCCAGTTGCATGGTTCTTGTAATCAGGACAAGCCTAATTTGGCCTGTGTTTTGAAAGGGACACCAGTTCCTGCAATAGTTCCCACGTTCACTTTATTGTCCAACGGTAGTTATTTACTTTTGAATAATGAGCTGTGTTGTGGGTTACAGGCCGGTATCGCTTATGTGGTAACCGTTTCAGAGAGGGTGGTTTGCTGCAAGAATGTGTTATATCCACCCACGCATGGGAATTCAGATGTTTCAATTTGGCCACGAATACCAACCTTGAAAGCTGAGTTCAATGGTTTAAGCCGTATAAGAGCCCTATTGTCTCAAAAGCAGGTGGCCCTGAGCTCTGCCCGCGAAACTTATGTCCTTCACATAGCAAACACACGCACAGAGGTACAGGCACTTTTAAGTACTGATTTGCCGTTTCATTTCTCCGAGCTGGTTTATCAAATCTTCAATGCCTCCTCCACGACCGGCCTGGCTCATTTTTTTAAAATGGTTAGCAGTGGTCTCGTGACTACATTTGAAAAAGTATTTGGTATTATCCCTGCGTTCTTTCATTCTATATTCGCTAGCCTGTTTGGCGGATTTCCTGTTTTGCTGGCTTTGGCTGCAGGCGTTCTGGTGATATTTTACTTTATAAAACATGGATGCCCATCCTGCGCAAGGAAACGCTCAGCCCCTACTGATGCAGTTTCGCAACCGGATGCTTGATTACTATGGCTCCTTGCCGCTTGCGACTTTAAGCATGGCTTTTGGATTATCGTTCAGATTTTCCTATTTCACATGTGTCCAGCCCGTGTTTCATTGCCTGAGCTGTGATTTCGACTGGGCCATTGATTTGTGTCTCTGTTTACCGACTTCTCCTGACGTCGATTTTGATCAGCTGATGAACCCCGTAGTGGCTCACGAGTTGGTCTGTTCTGGCGAAAGGGTTATGGCTGTGGCAGCGATGCATGGACTAATGGGTCAGTGGGACATATTCGCAGCGGCGCATGACTTTCTGGCACATGGTGTTCTCGAGAACCCACTGAGTTGTCCTCTGATGTTGCTAGAGGAATCGGTGTTGGAGGAGCACGTATGTTCTTTCCCATTGCTTAATTGGATGGCTGAACTGTTTTCGGATGATGACAGTGATTTCATGTTGGAAGCTGTAGCTACCTATTTTGCATATTCATTCAACCCATGAGTGACTTTGAAGACTTTCATTATTATGGCAAGTGACTTTTTAGTAATTCTGAATGGTGCCTTTTTCAATACGAACATTCGATTTTCATATGTTCTGGGCCTATGAACTGAGAGTAGGCCTTAAATTCGACTTTTATATTTTGTGTGGCCACTATAGGCATTCATACATATTTTTGTTTTTAAATTTTACATACATTTGCATACATTTAGCTTGGCTCAATATCATTGAACTCTGCTTTCATGTTTTACCTTTCATATGGTATTAGCTTGTGTTTTCTCCTTTTTAAACCGTCCTCGGATCATTGGGGGGGTGTCATATTGTTACTACTTTTCTATATATTGTGTTAAGTTAACATGAGCTTATTAAATGTTTAAACGCAATATTTTCTTTCAGCTTGAGTTTGCACACGACACCTAATTGTTATTGTAGCTTTCAACCTAGACGAAAGATGTGATTTATTGGAGAATAATATTTTACTGCTCTGGTATCAGTCGTGCTTGGTACACTTGGTACAACTGTCTGTACACCGAGAACTACACACTCTAAGAATAACCTAACACAAGGTTGCTGAAGGCCTGATCCTCGCACCACGTTAGACATAACACAAATAATGTTGCTGCCAACATTGGGCTCTATGCGGGTTTAAGATACAGTTACAGGGAATGAATCAACACACTTGATGCTTCGCATGCAGAGAGCTGGTAGCTGTTGATGTGATCTCCTCCTACTGAGAATTAGAGGTATGGGTCCGCCCTGCTAGAACCCAGATGAGACCTTCTTAGAAATAATATAATATGCTAATTAGGGTGCGCGAAATATAGGTGATACAGAATTCTATAGATTTTTGCATCATAACATGCTATCACCTTTTGCTTATTATGGATTAGTGACTATGCTGCTAACTCTGATTTTTATAATATGTATGTTGATATTATACAAGATACTGCGTTTGAGAATGTTGCATTGAAAAATAAACATTTCAAACTTGCACGTGTGTTCTTTGCCTCCCAGTTTCGGTTTGTAATGATTATATAACGAAAGAGTGTTCATGTGTTCCACGATACCTGAGGTATTCTAAGTTCATGTTCTGGATTGTCTAAGTCATTGGTAAGTTATTGCTACCGATGAGACACTGTAGCTAGCTTGGTAAGGGGATTTCTGAAACAAAGGTGAGTTTTGGGTCACCCTAACTCACCCAGGTTCTAGATCTCTGTGCACAGTTCTGTGGGAGAACGGAAACCCTGCTACAAAACCAAGCAGCCACCAACCTCACACAATGGATCACCCACAGCGCTGACGAATTAGCATCCTTGAAAAACCATTAAATCAAGCTAGGCAGCAAAAAAGCCCCATGGTTCAATGATGACCTTAAGAACTCCAAGAAGATCTGTCGCACCCTCGAGAAAGCCTGGCGAAAAAACCCAACCACTGACAACCTGGCCTCCTTCAAGAACGCCACCCGCAAACACCACCAACTGATCCGATCCACCAAGAAGTCAGCATTCAAGGATTGACTCGACAACAACGCCCACAACAGCAAAGAACTTTTCAACATCGTCAAAGAGTTTACCAACCCCACCGCCGGCACCAACGACATCACTCCCTCCCAAGACCTCTGCGACTCTCTAGCCTCGTTCTTCCACAACAAAATCGCTGACATTCATAACAGCTTTGGAGACCAGTCCACCCCACCCACCTCCGAACTAAAACCCCCCTCCAACAACCTTTGCACCTGGAACCCAATCACCACTGAAGACACCATCCGCCTGATGAACTCCATCCACTCAGGATCGCCAACCGACCCATGTCCCCACCACATTTTCAACAAAGCAGACTCCATTATCGCACCCCATCTCCGAGACGTCATCAACTGCTCCCTCAAATCCGCTACCTTCCCGGAAAGCTGGAAACATTTCGAACTCAGCGCCCTCCTGAAGAAACCCACAGCAGACCCCACCGAACTTAAGAACTGCCGCCCCATTTCGCTCCTCCCATTCCCTGCCAAAGTCATTGAGAAAACCGTCAACAGTCAGCTCGCCGCCTTCCTCGAATCCAACAAATCCCTCGACCCTTCACAGTCCGGCTTCCGAGCCAAACACAGCACCGAGACCGCCCTCATCGCAGCAATAGACGACATTCAAACTCTACGGGACAACGGAGAAACAGCTGCCCTCATCCTACTTGACCTCTCCGCAACCTTCGACACAGTCTGTCATAGCACCCTTATACAACGCCTCAGCAACGTCGGGATACAAGGAAAAGCACTGGACTGGATCATCTCGTTCCTCGCCGGAAGAACCCAAAGAGTCCGCCTCCCCCCTTTCACCTCAGAAGCCACCGAAGTCATCTGCGGCGTACCACAAGGATCATCACTCAGTCCCACCCTCTTCAACGTATACATGAGTCCCCTCGCATCCATCGCGCGCCAACACAACCTCAACATCATCTCCTACGCAGACGACACCTAACTGATCCTCTCCCTCACCAAAGAACCAAACACCGCCAAAACCTGCCTACACGAAGGGATGAAAGAAGTAGCCGAGTGGATGAAGAACAGCCGTCTAAAACTGAACTCGGACAAAACGGAAGTCCTCATCCTTGGACCATCCCCCTCCACCTGGGATGACTCATGGTGGCCACCGGCCTTGGGAAACGCACCCATACCAACGGACCACACACGTAACCTGGACTTCATCCTGGACTCCTCCCTCTCGATGACCAGGCAAGCCAACGCCATCTCATCATCATGCTTCAACATCCTACGCATGCTCAAAAAAATCTTCCGTTGGATCCCCACCGAAACAAGAAAGACGGTCACCCATGCACTGGTCACAAGCTGACTGGACTATGGAAACACCCTTTATGCCGGAACCACAGCCAAAATATAGAAAAAACTCCAACGCATTCAAAACGCATCAGCCAGACTCATCCTAGACATCCCCCGACAAGCTCACATTTCCGGTCACCTGAAAGACCTCCACTGGCTCCCCGTCAACAAGAGAATAACGTTCCGCCTCCTCACCCACGCACAAAAAGCCCTCTACGACCTAGGACCCGAATACCTTAACACTCTCCTGTCCTTTTACACCCCCACCCGCCAACTATGATTGTCCAATCAAGCCCTCGCCACTATTCCCCGCATCCAAAGATCCACCATGGGGGGAAGATCCTTCTCCTACTTAGCGGCCAAGACCTGGAATTCTCTCCCCACCCACCTCCGCCTCACACAGAATCACCTCTCCTTCAGAAAACAACTAAAAACTTGGATATTCGATAAGTAAAGTACCTCCCCTCCCTCAAGCGCCTTGAGACCCTCTGGGTGAGTAGTGCGCTATACAAATTTTAAACTTGAAACTTGAAACTCAACCCCCACCAGTTCTGGCGGCAGGGGTAGAATTCCACGCTTCTAGAGGGAAAAGACATGTACACACTGGTATACCCAGTAAATGTTTAAAAGAGCCTCAGCATCACAAAATGGATCCTGCTGCCACAGACACGAGTCTGACTTCCTGCTGCTGGATGAAACTCCGGCAGGGGAGGCTTGAACAATAGGTTTCCGGTCTGGGGAGGTGCCAGCACCTCCCCAGACAGGCTTTAGTGTATTCGGGTAGGGTGGGTTGCATTCAGTGAATGCTTTTCAGACACTGCCTGGGGCACACAAGGTGGCCCATGCATTTCCCAGTTCAAACCGGTTGCTGGGGCACTCAGCCCCAGCTCTGGCGTAAAACTGGACAAAGGGGAACGGGTATAACCACCCCCTCCCCAGGTCCTCCCATGGGTGGGACCCCAGAGTTAGTCCAACCCCTACATTTAGTATAAGTGTAGGAACCCAGTCACCGAGACTTTAGATTGCCCTGGATGAAACTCTGAAACATAAATCTTTGACCTTCGACATTCCATATCAACTGGAAGATGGAAGAAATCTCCCTTGGGGTCAAGGGAGTGACTCCCCTGTTCAAACAGTCACCAAAGAAGCATCTTGCCAGTCTGCATTTTAAAGGCTCCTCACGGATCCCGAAGAATCTGCGACACAGGACACAGACTTTCAGACATTGCCGAGGCTGACACGAGTCCCCAGCAAAGCTGAGACCTGTAGCTATCACAAAAGACGTGGGACTGGAACGCCTGGACATCCTGCACATTTGCTAATACATCTACTTCACGAGCTTTCCTGAAGTTGTGCATTGGGCTACTTGTAGTCTAAGCCCTGAGCACCTTTTGCCTCGGGCCTACACTCCACGAGTGTTCCGTGGGCCCGCTTTCAGCATTTCCACTCAAGGTGCCTTCGTGATCCCTAGTCCGTTGGCTAGTGGGTCCCCCTGAAGCAATCTACTTTGTTTCTACGGCTTCCCTGGTTGCCCCAGATGTGTCCTGACTCCCCTCCAAAGGGTGAGTTCCTCAGACCTTGCTGGTCTGCACCGAAACCAATCTTGTCATCTTGTCATCTTGCGTGGGTTGCTATTGCCAAGGCTTGTTATGTCCAATCCAGATTTGTTGTTTGTTTCTTTAATCCTGGGTGGAGTAAACCGGTGCAAGGAAATTCTGACATTTCAATTTCACTTATAATTGGTGATCATAACTAGCTCATTCTCAATAATTCACTCGCTAACTCTCTCACTCTCACTAACTAAATCTCACTCTCTCTCACTAACTCAATAACTCTCTTTCACTAACTAACTCACTCGCAAACTCTCTCACTCTCACTAACTCTCTCACTCTCTCTCACTAACTCAATAACTCTCTCTCACTAACTAACTCACTCACTAACTCTCTCACTCTCACTAACTCTCTCATTCTCACTAACTCAATAACTCTCTCTCACTAACTCAATAACTCTCTCTCACTAAGTCACTTGCTAACTCTCTTACTCTCACTAACTAAATCTCACTCTCTCTCACTAACTCAATAACTCTCTCTCACTAAGTCACTCGTTAATTCTCTCACTCTCACTAACTCTTTCACTAATTGTATCACTCTTACTAACTCTCTCAATTTCTCACTATCTCTCACTAATTAACTCACTAAATCTATCACTCTCACTAACTAACTAACTAACCTTCACTCTCCTGTTATTTATACCCACCCCTTTCACAATAAACACCATAAAAAGCAACTAATAGAACAGGCAGATACAAGTTGCCAGCATTCAAACATAAAAAAAACACAAATCATTACTTCTAATTAATATTTTTTTATCATCGTCATTTTGTTGTACATTATACATCAAAAGTAACAAAAATGCTTCTCACACTTCTTTATTATAACATTTCAGCATACTGCAGACTTCTGCACAACACAGCTTAAAAACAAACACAAACTCATTATCTCTACCTTAACACTTATTAGTTCCCAAAGGCAAGACCTATTGGCTATGCCAATGCTTGTTTTGTTTATTTCAGCAGGATTACTTCTGGTGGGACTTCTAGTGTCACTTTTTGTCACTAATAAATTAACTTGACACATTCCCTTTATTGCTGGATTTTGAGACTCTTCACAGCCTGGACTCAGAGTACAAGAAACCATGGGGCTGCTACAGGAACCTTGCTGGCACTGGAGGGGGGCGTGCCTAAACACCAGCATTTGCATACCCAGAAGCCTCTGCGGCAAACTCCCGATTCAATACTACAGGTGACACAGGCGTCCGTTTAATAGGAGAAGGAGCGCCTGTAGCTGTGCACACAGAGGCATTCATGAGAGCGACGGACACGTCACCCGTGTAAAGTCGCCCTATTAGTAGTAAGTTATATTTTTTATCGTGATTGCGGGAACAGATAGACTTCTGCATGTGATTTTTGTTTAATACCTTTCGCGTATCACGTGCACTTCGAGGGGCCGTGAAAAGCGGAATCCTTTTAATTTTTGGAGGGTTTCGGATGAAGAAACTCCGTGATTGGTTGTAATATGAGCTTCATGGCTGTCGTGCCTCCTCGACCGCTGAGGAGAGGAGGCTCCCGCAGGCCCCACGGGAGGCGTCACAGGGTTACGTGACGCAGTACGAGGCGTCGTGCGTCAACGCGTGAAGGAGCAGAAGGTGCAACGCTCCCTCCTGTCGCTAGAGGTCCAGACGCTCGAGAGAGAGAGAGTCAGCGCATCATCCCTAATCTGCATACCCACAATCCTGTGCGCGCCTCATTATGCTGCTTTACTTTCATCCTAAAAGCAGGGCTCTTTATGGCAATGAAAACGTTAAAGAGCGGATATTTATGAACGAAGGGGCCAGAGTATCAGCCCGCTAATAGGAAGGCACGAATCGTGGTTAGGCACACTACTTTTCTAAGGAAGTTAATAGGAAATATACTTCTTGTGTGACACATTAATGAACATTGGTAAAATGAGCATTGGTACTATATCCTTTGAAGAATGTTTGGGAATGTCCGCCTCGCACATTTCACTGGGCAATCAAAGCAACAGCAGAAAAGAGAGGAAGAATGGATGAAAAGCCATTGACTCCGCTCCAAGTCTGCTGGAAAGCACATTGCAGAGACCTGGGGGCAGATTTACAATACATGCTCCATCCCTTTATATCAGCAGGGATGCGTACGCAGCATGGACGTAAAAGTGATTCAGTATTTCACTCAGCCACTTTTAGGAGGCGTTCCTGCACCAGAACGCCCCCCCTGCGCCGGTACGCCTCCTCCTGGCGCAGGGCTTTACAATGTGACGCATCTCCCAGATGCGTCACATTGTAAATACCCCGCACCATGGTGCATCTTTTGCGTCGCCGCTGTGTCACAAAAGTGACGCAACAGCGGCGTAAAAGAGGCGCAAGGGGCTTGTAAATCTGCCCCTTACTCTACAAGGTGGAAATGTAACTTTTTTTGTATAAATGAGGAGGCATATACTGAAATGAAATGAAAATGCGTTTTATATAGCGCGAAATAGTTGCCCGGAGGCGTCCAAGCGCTGAGATTGCAAGGTGTTCTAAACAGCAGGGCGAGTGACATAGAAGGGGAGGAGAACTTATTTATTGAACAAAAGAGTTTTCAAATTCTTCCTAAAGGAGGTCAAATCTGGATTGGACCTTAATTGAAGGGGTAGGCTGTTCCACAGCCTAGCAGCATTGAGGGTAAAAGAACGGCCTCCTGATCTAGCCCAGTTAACTTTGGGCACAATAGCAAGGAACGCGCTGGCGGAACGCAACTGTCTGCTAGGGAGGTAAGGGGTGATTAAGGGACGATTGATCAGTGGGCCAGTTGCCGAGAATGACTGATGGGCAATACAAAGGGATTTGAAAGTAATCCTGTCCCTAACAGGGAGCCAATGCAATCTTATTAATCCAGGTTTAGCAGAAGACCTACGGGGAATTTGAAGTAGGGTCCGGACTGCACAATTTTGAATCACTTGCAATTTCTGCAATGTGAAATCAGGGGCGCCAAGATAAAGTGCGTTTCCGAAGTCCAGCCTAGAGTGGATCAATCCCTGTACAACAATTTGTTTGGCTTGGAATGGTAACGGGGAGAATCTTCCTCAGCATTCTGATAAGGCCAAAACAGGTGGCAGACAGCTTAACAGCCTGGTGGTCTAGCATTAGGGACCTGTCCAGCCAAATGCCCAAGCTCTTAATGGCATCCTTTGGGACTGGGGGGGGGACCCAGGCAGGCCGGCCAGATGGAACCCAGCGAAGACGGGGCCGAGCGTCCCAGCAACATAACCTCTGTTTTGTCCCCATTGAGTTTGAGACAAGACAGGGTCATCCAGCTGTTCACTTCGCTCAGGCAACCAGCCAGATCTACCATGGCCGACTCAAGGGCTTATCGCCTAGTTAGCAGTCAAAGTAGCGTGCTAACATCGGATATCACCAATTTCCCAGCGATAGCAACCGCAGAAAGCATCGCCACAGATGAAAACCAGCAAATATCGCTAATGAGATGCAGAGTAGGCGTTCCCGTGCAAAAAGACGCGACAACACACCTTCTCAACATTCTCAACGACCAGCCAAATCCGCCATAAGAACGCAAAACATGCGATAAGGCGCGTTAGCAGCAGGAATTTAACACCTGCTCTTACCTAGTGTAAAGTCAGACGACAACCTCAACAAGAGGGAGCGAGAGAGAGAGAGAAAGAGGGAGAGAGAAATAGAGGGAGAGAGAGAAAGAGAGGGAGAGAGAGGGAGAGAGGGAGAGAGAGAGAAAGAGGGAGAGAGGGAGAGAGAGAGAGAGAAAGAGGGAGAGAGGGAGAGAGAAAGAGAGGGAGAGAGGGAGCCGACACTGAGGACCCAGGCCTCACCGCTCACCTGCTACCATCGGTGTGTGTCCAACCATGTGCGGGTATACGCTGCAGTCCACTAGGTCCCTTATTTGAAACAGAGTCCAGAGTCATGAATGGCAGAGTCCATACAGTTGCACACGCCATCATCGCTTGCCTGCCCCTGCGCACACAGGCTGCTGCACCCCAGCCCCTCCCGCCGCCCAGCGATAATTGCCCGCCCCTGCGCATCCAGGCCTCACTGCTCACCTTACGACACCGGCTTGTCTCCAAGAGGGTCCACCACGCGCCGGTGCAAGCTTCAAGCCAGGGGCCCATGCCCATGGCAGCCTCAGCATCATGCACCCCGCACCACAGGCCACCAGATCACACACTTGAGTCTGGGTCTTGATTTCGCAATGGCAGAGATCATATCAGTGCACACGGCATCATCGCAGGCTGCACACCTGCTCAGCCCTTTAGGTGCCACTACCTCTGTTTGCCCGAGAGGCAATGCCACATGGCAGTAGGCTTGCACTTCCCGCTGGCTCAGGCCTACAATGCAGTCCAGCAGGGCTCACCAAATCCTTACCAGTCTGCACCGCCAGGATGGGGTATCATTGCAGGCTGCACACCCGCTTAGCTCTTTAGGTGCCCCTACCTCAGTGTACTGAAAGTCACCATCCTGAAGCGGTGTGCCGGTACCAGCCGCAGTGTATCCAGTGCCACCAAGTCTGTGCCCCACAAGTCATGGACCCTTTATGATTGAGTCTCGTGGTGAGGACACCATCATGTGACCTACGGCACTAGGGAATGTGATGTGGTAGGGCCCTAATCCCTCATGCATAAATAATAACCACACGGATACACCCAGATAGAGAGTGGAAATGGTGTCCAGCACGTGCGCCCTGCCCTTTTAATTGGCAGGGCCACATGTCCTGTGAAGCATGCCCCGGATGGGTGTGGGGTGGGTGTAAACCAGCCATGAGGGAGTGGCTGTGACATGCTGACAACTAGACCTGTGATCAGCTGATCACTACAGGGAAGACCTGGGACATGAAGCGTTGTTGCCACGCCTGTGAGCGTAAGAGGAGTGGGCTGGCCTGGCGTATGCCAGTCCAACGCAAGGGTGTGAACAATGACACCGGGGCTCTGGGCATGGTTCCATCCTGGGCTGAACAAGGAAGTAATTAATGCGTGTATCTCTGTTTTAGTGTCGCGCCACCCGGACCCCAATTGGCAATGTATCTCCCTGTGACCCAAGTCCCACAACATGAGCAACATGGATGTAAGGGGGAACCACTGACCCTACATTCATCCGTACTTCCACACGTGAAAGATCATAGACATGACACATCTGTGTGAATATGAATGTTTAATGCACATTTAGTGGAGTGTTGCTGCTGAAGCAGTACAGGGCGATGCAAACCCCACTTTACATTTTTGGCCCATGGAGGGCCAGCCAGAGTCATTTAGGGAATGTCAAGTTCATCAGAAGAGAAAGAGTACAGTCCGAAGTCTGAATGCAGTGTCATTGGTGACCAAACAGAATATGGCAGTCCATGTCAAAGGTCCAAGGTGAGTGTCGCAGAGTGTATCGGGAGACAGTGGAAGGTGATGATGACGAATTTTATTTGGCCCGTGTTTTGACCTTCCTTCCTTGTTGTCCGCCTACCTAGCCGCCCCCCGCCCTCCCTTCCCGCCACCGCCGCTTGTCCCCGCCCCTTTTTTCTCTTCTGTAACCCTCCCCGCTCCCGCCTCCCAGCTGCTCCGCCCACCCGCGCACTTCGCCTTAAATGGCGACCGTGCGAACGCGCAGCGGTCACGCGCAGCGGGCGTGCCGATTGTGCGCCGAAGGCGCGCCAAAGGTAAGCCCGTCTGCGCCCGTCTGCGCCCGTCTGCACCCGTCTGCGCCCGTCTGCGCCCGTCCGCGACCGGACCGTGCCCAGCGCCAGGACCCCTGGCCCACGAAGACCCCGACCGACCCGCCTGACGTACTCCGCCGCCACCCTCATCGCACTCAACACCGGCCGACGCCCAGAGTGCCACCAAGCCACTCCACGACGCACCCACGGTCCCTTCAGCTGCCACGCCTGCAAGTTCTCCTGCACCCGGACCTGCCTCGCACCAACACCCGCCAAGTCAAACACCAGCAGCACGCACCTCAAGTGCATCCTGCTCAACACCCGCTCCGTCCACAGACACGCCATCGAACTCTGGAACCTCCTAGACGCCACAGCCCCTGACGTTGCCTTCCTCACGGAGACCTGGATGAACACCTCTTCAGCTCCCGACATCGCCATCGCTATCCCAGAGGGCTACAAGATCGTCCGGAGGGACCGAAACGCCAACCAGATGGGAGGAGGCATCGCCATCGTCCACAGGAGCACCATCCGTCTCACGACCAGCACCGACAACACCCTGACCAGCGCCGAACACCTGCATTTCCAGATCCACACCAACCCGAACACCACCCTCAGAGGCACCCTGATCTACCGACCCCCGGGACCACGCACGCAATTCAAAGAGGACATCGCCGACTTCGTCAGCCCGCATGCCCTCCCCTCCGCTGACTACATCCTCCTGGGAGACCTCAACTTCCATCTGGAGAACAACAACGACCGCAACACCAGCACCCTGCTCGACAACCTCGCCAACCTGGGACTCAAGCAACTGGTGTCCACCCCCACCCACCTCGCCGGACACACACTCGACGCAGTCTTCTCTTCCAGCACAGACATCAACTTCAGCCACGCCACTGAGCTTCTATGGACGGACCACAGCTGCGTCCACTTCACCTTCAAGAGAACGATGACCCACCACCACCAGAAACAGACCGCCCGCAGAAGCTGGAACAAGGTCACAGCAGACCAGCTCGCCACCTCCCTGAGCCAGCACCCTCCTGCCAGCTCAGCGAACCCCAGCCAGGCCGCCGACAACCTCACGAAGTGGATCAGCAACTGCGCGGACGAACTCGCCCCACTGAGGACCCCGCCTAGCAGACCCGGCAGCAAGAAGGCCCCTTGGTTCACCGACAAACTCAAGAGCTCCAAGAAGAACTGCCGAGCCCTCGAGAAAGTCTGGAGAAGGGAACCGACACCGGACAACAGGACCTCCTTCAAACTTGCCACCCGGAAACACCACCAGCTGATCCGCGCCGCCAAGAAAACAGCTTTCAAGGACCGGTTGGACAACAACGCACACAACTGCAAGGAACTCTTCAACATCGTGAAAGAGCTTTCCAACCCCAGCGCAGGAAACAACGACATCATCCCATCGCAAGACCTCTGCAACTCCCTCGCTTCATACTTCCACAACAAGATCGCGGACATACACAACAGCTTCAACAACCAACCAACGCACACCATGACCGAACAACCACCCCCACCCACCACCACCCTCCACGCCTGGACCCCGATCAGCACCGAAGACACCATCCGCACGATGAACTCCATCCACTCCGGATCACCGACCGACCCCTGCCCTCACCACGTCTTCAACAAGGCCGACGCTGTCATCGCACCCCACCTGCGAGACATCATCAACACATCCTTCGACACAGCCACCTTCCCCGAGAGCTGGAAGCACGCCGAACTCAGCGCTCTACTCAAGAAACCCACAGCGGACCCCACCGAACTCAAAAATTACCGCCCCATCTCGCTCCTCCCGTTTCCAGCCAAAGTCATCGAGAAGACCGTCAACAAGCAGATGGCCGCCTTCCTCGAGACGAACGGATCCCTCGACCCCTCACAGTCCGGCTTCCGAGCCAACCACAGCACCGAGACCGCCCTCATCGCCGCCACCGATGACATCCGAGCCCTGATGGACAATGGAGAAACAGCGGCCCTCATCCTCCTAGACCTCTCCGCGGCATTCGACACGGTCTGCCACCGCACCCTAGTACGGCGCCTCAGCAACATCGGCATCCAGGACAAGGCGCTGGAATGGATCACCTCCTTCCTCGACGGAAGAACACAGAGAGTCCGCCTACCACCTTACAAGTCAGAGGCCTCCGAAGTCATCTGCGGCGTCCCCCAAGGATCATCTCTGAGCCCCACCCTCTTCAACGTCTACATGAGCCCCCTCGCGGCCATCGTACGCAAACACAACCTCAGCATAATCTCCTACGCCGACGACACCCAGCTGATCCTCTCCCTGACCAACGACCCCGCCGCCGCCAGAGCCAACCTGCACGAAGGGATGAAAGAGGTAGCCGAGTGGATGACGACCAGCCGCCTGAAACTGAACTCGGACAAGACGGAGGTCCTCATCCTGGGCTCCTCACCCTCCGCCTGGGACGACTCCTGGTGGCCTCCCGCCCTGGGCACCGCACCCAAACCGACAGACCATGCACGAAACCTGGGCGTCATCCTGGACTCCTCCCTCTCCATGACCAGGCAAGTCAACAACGTCTCCTCGGCGTGCTTCAACATCCTACGCATGCTACGGAAGATCTTCTGGTGGATCCCCACCGAGACCAGAAAGACCGTCACCCAGGCCCTCGTCACCAGCCGACTGGACTACGGCAACGCCCTCTACGCCGGCACCACCGCCAAGCTCCAGAAGAGACTCCAGCGGATCCAGAACGCCTCAGCCAGACTCATCCTCGACATCCCACGAACCAGCCACATCTCCGGACATCTGAGAGACCTTCACTGGCTCCCCGTCAACAAAAGAATCACCTTCCGCCTCCTCACCCACGCACACAAAGCCCTACACGACCAAGGCCCGAGCTACCTCAACAGCCGAGTCAACTTCTACGCTCCCAAACGCCACCTCCGATCAGCCAACCACGCCCTCGCCGCCGTCCCCCGCATCCGAAGAGCGACGACAGGAGGAAGGTCCTTCTCCTACCTGGCCGCCAAGACCTGGAACTCCCTCCCGACCGACCTGCGCCTGACCCAAGACCACCTCTCCTTCAGGAAGAAGCTGAAGACCTGGCTGTTCGAGCAGTAGCGGCACCTCCCCCCCCAGCGCCTTGAGACCCTACGGGTATGTAGCGCGCTTTATAAGTGTCACTGATTGATTGATGATGACGAGGGCAGAACCAAGCAGAAACCAGCCATATGGCGGAGATGAATGCTACTGCGTCCTGCTTACCACGAAGGCTGATTCATCTGCATCTTCATCCTCTGCTGTTTCATGTGCCTCACATGTGGGTGGTGCTCTGTCTCAAGCACTGGGTGGCAGTGATACCTCAGGGGCTGGAGGTGGAATGTCTGCCACGCTGTGTGGCACGGACACTTCAGGGGGCGGAGATGTGGATGTAGTCGTAGCAGCAGCATTCATCATAGCAAGGCGTAGTGGCAGCAATGTCATGAGGAGGGTGTTTAGGGCAATGAGGATCCCAGATACCTCTCGCTGGTGTGCATCCGTGGCAGCCGCTCTTTCCCCCTGCGTCCGCTCCATGGTCTCCATGATCCTCCACATGTGTGCCAACTCCCAGTTGACATCGCTAGATCCACTCTGACTAGACAGTTGTTCTTGTCTCTGAGTGAGGACTCCAGCGATGTCAGCCATGGATCATTGGAGGACATGGAGCGGACTGGGGGTGTCCGTTAGGGACTGGTAGTGGTCCCTGATGGGACTTAGATACCCACGTATGGCATCTAGTATGGCTGTCATGCGGTCGAACCCCACCTGCACCTGTTCAGCCAGTTTCTCCTGTCACCCCAATACACGGCGTTGGAAGGCCAGGTGTTCTTCGTGGGGGTCCTGGGAGGCAGCCGTGGTGGTGCCTGCTGTTTGGTCAGTGCAGGGGGTGGGGTCTCCTAGATGCAGCTGGGCTGCCCTGCTCCTGGAGGTGGGGTGCGGAGGCTGTCAATGAACTCTTGGATGGCGTCGGTGTCGAAGGGTTGGTGGTCCTCTTCATCATCAGAGAAGAGAGGTTCTGCCTGCTCTGCAGGGGTGTTGGTTTTCCCTCTGCAATGTGAAGGGGAGATGTAGTTTAACATTGTGTTCACATGTATGTTGATGCATGGTGATGTGCTCTGCATGTTATGTGATTGTGCTGCATTTTGGGATAGTCACCCCTGCAGCTCATATTTTGCTGTCCCTTATCCTTTTCATGCGGTGTGCCTTTCACTTCTCAGCTTATACAGTGCTGAGATGTTGCAGACTTGGGTACATTGGTCTCTTGTTGGGGGTTGGGGGTCTAGGACATGGTTTGTCTGCAGATGTGCTATACTTAGTTGTGCATTAGTGCCATTGTGCACATCTCCAACGTCCCCCCAGTCCCTGGTTGTTACTCACCCTGGTACTGTTGTGTGAGGTCATGTTGAGCGGTGTCCGGTCCCCCAACTCCTGCCACCGTCTCCCCACTGATGACGGTGGACACCATTTTCTCCATCTCGTCCAGCTCCTCCTGTGGCGTTAGACTCCCAACTCCAGTCTGCATTGCTGCCTTCTGGTTATTAGCGAGTTTCTGCGGGGTTTTGCGCTTCACATTCTTCCAGCGCCTCTTAACCTCTTCCATTGTCCTCTTCAGCACTCCGACTGCATTCACCTTGTCCACGATGGACTGCCATATTCTATTTTTTGTTGCCAATGACACAGTGAAGGTGAATAACAGTTGTTGATGGTGTTCTACCACCTCCGTTATCAGGATCCTGTTTGCCTGCGGACTGAACTGCGTCTTCCTCTTCTTCTTGTCCTTTGCCTTCCCTCACCCCAAGGTCTCAGGCTGGTCCGCCAGGGGTCTTGTGGGGTTCTGGTTTTCCTCTGTACTTGCTCCGGCTACCTCCATTTTGCTTCGCTGATGTTTTGCTTTTGTTTGTATTTTTTTTCTACTTTTATAGTGATTTTTCCCACCTGCAGTGTATGACTTGCAGGCTCGGCGAAGATTATTGCTGATTTATTTATCGCGGTTGACCCCATTGCAACTTCATTTGCATTGGGGTTTACATTTTTATCGACGTCCTGGTGACTTTATCGCTGACATTTGACGCGCTATCAGGAACATATCGCATGTAAAACCCGTGATGGAAATAGAACGGTAACACAGAGTTATTTTCCCATGAAGGACGGCGATATGAAACATTGCGATAACCGATTTTGCCGATGATTATCACACGTTTTTGAGAAGATCCCCCTGAGATGCGAAGAGATAAGCCCTATACCAAGAAAATGGACGAGGACATGAAGTGGGCTGGACAAATGGAAGACCTACCTAACCCAACTGATAGAGTACCAAAGCGAGTGACTATCATGAACGCAGCCAACGTGGATGCAGAGGACAGAGGCAGGAGGGACCTACCTCTGGCTCTAATGAAGATAACAAATTAATACAGAAAACAAATGCACGGCTTGAAATGGGCTCCCCTGCTGCACCTCGGTTAGACAACATAAAGTATGCACTCTTCACACTCTTACAACTCTCAGAGTTTCAAGATTTATTGCCAGTCACTTAAGGAAAGAACATTTTACTTTAACATTTGATCTACGCCCGGCCTTTAAAGTGTAAGAGGTTAAAGTGTGCAAAACATGTTGGCAGAAGTCAGTGGATGTCCTTAGCAGACTAACACCAGCTGGACAGGGTATGGAAAGGAACAATGTGCAGCACAGAAAGAGCAGAAATGTGTGTTGCTACCCCACTGACATCCCTGAGTGCACACACAAATAGCTACAAAGACTGGGCTTCATTTATGAGGCTTGAAGGACTGGGTTATTCTAAGACCCAGCGGTGCCAGGGGACAACACCTGAAACCTTCGTGGGTAACCTGTTCCGGCGTACAAATGACAGAGACACGGGACACTTCCTTCGGCGTCAAAGATTTCGAGGTTTATTTACTGCAGGGAACACAGAAGTCACGAGAAGTACATAGCATGTAGGTTCACGGAGCCTGATTCGAATTGCTACTGTAGGTCGCTCCTTTTATACACATTTCTCTCATAGGTTAACATGGTACACAAAGGTTTACAACTTGGTTCCCATCGTAATCACCAGGAGGGGTTGCTTTGATGCATTCAGGGCCCGGAACATAAGTACGGAAACATTTGGTGGTTCCCAACTGTAAAAACCCATCTTCCCACCATTAGTACATTCCAATTGGCAGTAAACAGATCGAAGAAGGAACAGAGACAGGTGCAGAGGAAGGCAGAAACAGTGGGGAGATCGGAAAGGGTGTAAAAGGGGTGGTATCGGGAAACACGAGCTGCAGGCATCAAAGGGACGTGCCTAATGAGATGCACGACTAAGACAATGAACCGGCACGGCAAGATGAGCCTCGAGCGGGGCCATCTGCCTTACAGTGTCATCCCCCTCATCATAAAGATACTTTCAAAGGAAACGTGTCTTCCCCAAAAAGTCTTGGGAATCTCAGGGTCGCGAAGCGGACAGCGTCCGTTCGCTGGCTACTTGAGGGCAAGAAACAAAATGGATGCCGTATCTAAGATGGAACCCGTGGGTACAGATAGAGAAACCCACGAAACAAATGAACGGTTTAGGCTAGCACAGCGAAACTGCGTACACCCACTAAACTCGTCATTTGCGGTTTATAGATACCAGACTCGACCATATTCGTGCGAGTCAAAAACACCACTTACGATCGTTACGGAACCTCAGACGCTCCTTTTGCCCTCATGTAGGCAAGCACTAGTCAGAATCATATTCGATATTCATCAGACCATCTAGATGTTGCTGCAACATAACTCTGTCCATCTGAGCTCCTTTGGTAACAGGCGGCTGTCTCATACACGTTGTAGCACAGAGGCCACATAAGGCAGGACCACACTGCACACAAAGGCAACACATGAACAGAAACGCTACAACAACTCCAATGATCATCAGAATTTTCCAAACCCAAGTCGACATTAGGCCCAAAAACCACCCAAGTAGCGTCCAATCCCCTACGTCCACGTGTATGGACTCAGAGATCTTATGCAACTTTGAGATGGCTTGATAGACAGTCGGAGCGTTATCTGGAATGAAAATACAGCAGCTCGAATGGATCACTTTACATACTCCACCTCGATCTGCTAAAACAACGTCTAAAACCATACGGTTTTGTAGCGTCATAAGCCTGTCCGCCTGAAGTTCTGCGGTGATATTACCAAGGGCACTGGCAGTGATATTAGCTGTCGATTCCACCACTCGAGTCAACTGTCTCAGGTTCCTACTATTAACCATAGGCCCCCAAAACGGAAAGAAACCCTTGAAAAAGTCTCCTGCCTCTTGACCGGCAGTGTCCTCTTCGCTAATCACGCCCCTCACAACTCTAGTCTTGTGGTAGTCTGCATCAACGGAAAACGTCGGAGGCAACAAATTTGCAATATAGCATGTGCCCGAAAAGTCGGAGGGCAACCACGTATACGCACGATCATGGCAGACAAAGTACGTACCCTTGGCAGTCAGAAACACAGGGGAAGAGAGCATCGGCAAGACATACGTCTCGGAGCAAGCACTCTCTCCAAGATGAGCTCTCGGGCTTCGGCCACGACCTTTTAGACAAAAATTACCAAGGTGGGGTACGATCCATATTGGAGACGAGCTTTTAAGCTGTCTTTCACCCACGAGCGCATTATACTCAGCCTCACTCAGATCCCTATAGGCTCGCACCTCCTCCTCTGGGATGAGCGACGGCTCATAGATATCCCTATCTAAATCAGCGATCGCTATGGCCAAAGGCTTGTGGTACGGACCGGGACCAAAGTGCGGAGGACGTGGCTCTCGATTGGGGTAGGAATATAGTGCACTTCGAAACATTGTTTGCAATGCTCGAGCTGAACCCTGGGAACTATAAGGAAGGACCAGATATGGAATTCCTTTATCCGTGGTATGTGGCATTAACCCACACACCCAACAATTAGTAGTATTAACCACTAAATGATGCTGATGAAGGAGCTGAATGAAGGAATTATTTCTGAATTCCGCACGTCTAGCCTGCTCGTGTTGCGGTAGGATATGGAAGGAATGAGGGGACACAGTGGAGGTAAGTTTAGGTTCAGAAGTAGGAGTAGGTATGGCAGAAGGTAGGAAGTACTGTATCATATAATACACCCCACCCGCCAATAACGATGAAACAATTAGAAACAGAAGGAACACCTGAAACATAAAGCATTTTGCACGAGTAATCTGTTGCAGTTTGAATCTTTGCGCCTGAGCTTTTTCCAAGTCCATCAGCTTTGAAAACGCCATCCTCTAAAACCGTCCGCAACTTTCTTGACGCACTTCGTTCTGTGTAGCAGTAGTCAATCCCCAGGAGTTCCCAGGAACCGACGGCCTCTGACCTAGTGTCTAGACCTACTAACCAGAAGGAAGTACACGCGCGGCCCTACGGTTCACCTGGATGCAAGGTATTTTAATTCACAAATATATACAAAGTCTCTCAGCTGTGGAAGCAAAAACACATATATGGAAAAAAACTCAATATTTACAAAAATCACAGTTGTACGTGTGTTTAGACTGATCGTGGCAAAGGGGGTAACGTAGATGTCGAGGGACAAGAACGAAAATTTTATTTGTCCTTGGTATTAGATCGCAAAGAGTAGCGGCTTCTCCCAGGATGTGTCTGTTCCTCAAACAATGGATCCGATGAGGGAACAGAGTTCTGTTGATCAGCCAATTGTTCAGATCTTGAATCTTGTGATGGCAAATGTTCGACAATGTCTTTCTGCTGCACTGAGGATTCTCCGACAGGCTGAGCGTCGCTAAAAGGTACAAAGGTCTGCGATGCTTCAGTTTCAGAAGAGGCAATGCCCTTCCTCACACACGAGTCCGCTGGTAAAGGTATAGGTATCTTTTTAGGATGGGTGGCATGCACCCAGTGCTTTCGACCTTCCAAACGGACAGCAGTCCTCGTGGCGAGAAGAACTTGATAGGGTCCAGTAAAGCGGGGCTCAAGATTTCTTTTGCGTCCAAAATTCTGCGTCACCACCCAGTCTCCGGGCTGGAGCTGGTGGCCTGGACCCTCCGTCTGCGTCGGCAGTGCTTCAAAGACCTGTTGGTAAATTAACCGCAGTTTAGCAGTCAGATCATGAAGATAATCGATCAACATTGGATATTCAAGATCAGAAAACACACTCGGTCTAGGGACCCCCCAAACATTCGCAGGCGGCCGAACACTATTTCATAGGGACTGAGCCCTACTCGGGAGTGTACAGTCGCCCTTGTTGACAACAGAGCTAGAGGCAAAGCGTAAGGCCACGAGAGACCAGTCGTAGCCTGAATCTTCGCTAGTTTTAGTTTAAGGGTGCCATTATACCCTTCGACTAAACCTGCTGACTGGGGATGATTGGCGCTATGGAATTTTTGAGTAATTCCAAGGCCCTTACACACATTCTTCATCACACTCCCCACAAACTCACTTCCGTTATCAGACCATACAATCCGTGGCATTCCGTACCGAGGAAAGTATTCCTTCAGTAGGATTTTCGCAGTGGACAGAGCAGTATTGTCTTTGAGAGGGTAGGCTTCAATCCATCGGGAGAATGCGCAAACCACAACTAAAACGTATTTCAGGTTATTGCATCGCTCCATATGGATGAAGTCTAGCGGGATTACTTCAAAGGGACATGAAGGGGGAGCAAAATGGCCAGGAGGTGTAGGGTTTCCCTTACCAGGATTGTACAGCATACATGTCATACAATTCTTGACCAATCTCTCAGCACATTTAGTAATACCATCGTTCTTCCACACAGGGGACAACAACTTGCAGATACCTTTCGCACTAATATGTGCTAACCCATGTGCCATCGTCACAACAGCTAGCACATACGCATCTGGCAACATCCATCTCTTATGTTCCGACAAATCAATCCAACAACCATTCGCATCCAACTTCCCCGTACTCTCTTTCCACTTCGTCTTTTCAGTCTCAGTGGCCTCATTCTGTATCGCTTTCACACTCTCGATAGTATCCTCACACATACCAGTCTCTGTAGGCCACCTAACCGAACTCGTCACATACATTCTAGTGCTAAGGTTCCGGGCAGTCTCCTTAGCAGTCTCATCCGCAAACGCATTACCACGACCAACATCATCCGTCACTTTACGGTGCGCTCTACATTTGACAATCGCCACCTGCTTAGGCAATGTAAGTGCATCCAAAAGATCATTCACAAGCTGTCCATGCTGTATCTTAGTACCATGCAACGTCATAAAACCTCTCTCTCTCCACAATCGTCCAAAGCTATGAGCGACGCCAAAGGCATATTGGCTGTCGGTAAACACATTCACACGTTTCCTTTTCGACAACACACACGCTCTAGTCAAAGCGATCAGTTCTGCAGCTTGGGCAGAATTCTGATTCAATCTCGCAGTTTCCACAACAGTATTCAGAGTTACCACAGCATACGCAGTCGTCACATCACCATTCGGAAGTTTAAAACATGAACCATCCACATACAAGGTCCCATCGGGATCTTCCAAAGGAGTGTTTTTAAGGTCTACACGACCTTTTGTTTCCTCCTCAGTCCGTAAGTAGCAATCATGAGGTGCTACTTCATCTGATTCCATACTAATTGGCAATAAAGTCGCCGGATTCAGGACATTACAACGTTTTATCTGAATATGACTTGCCAACAGCGTCAACTCATACCCAGACAACCTCGCACTCGTCAAGTGTTGGGTTTTTGTACGATTCAAAAGAGTGTCAACTGCGTGCGGAACCATCACCGTAGGCATATTATCCATGACCAATCCTGCGGATTGTCGGATGGACACCGCAGCTGCCGCTGTTGCTCTCAAACAACTCGGCAATGCTCTAGCTACCGGGTCCAAGATCGAGGAAAAATATGCACATGGACGCTGCTTACCACCAAAAGGTTGCGTCAAAACACTCAACGCACAACCTTCCCTCTCGTGAACGTATAATGTAAACGGCTTGCTGTAGTCAGGGGTACCTAACACAGGAGCCGAACACAACGCGTCACGCAGTTCAGAAAAACTTTTCTGACATTCTTCCGTCCATGGTAAAGGAGTTGGAACATCCTTGCATGTAAGAGCTACCAATGGTTTCACTAGCAATGAAAAATTTGGAATCCACTGCCTGCAGTATGACGTGATACCTAGGAAGGCACGCACATCTCTCTGAGTCGTTGGCACAGTCATTCGCGCAATCGCTGCAATTCTCTCTGGGGTCAACCTTCTTCCCTCCTTTGACAATAAGTGACCTAGATAGGTTACTTCTTGACAACAATATTGTAGTTTAGAAGGTGACACCTTATGATGTAAGGCACAGAGATGTTGCAACAACGACACTGTAGCAATTTTGTAAATGTCCTGAGTGTCTGCGGCCACCAATAGGTCGTCGACGTATTGGATCAAGGCTGCACCAGCCGGTAACACAAATGCATCGAGTTGGCCCTTCAAGGCTTGACTGTATATCGATGGACTCTCACAGTAGCCCTGTGGAGCACGTTTAAACCGGAAGCTGCGGCCTCCAAGAGAGAAACCGAAAAGGTCTCTACTCTCTTCAGCAATCGGAATGCTGAAGAACGCATTCTTCAGATCGATCACTGAAAACCAAGATGCAGAAGCTGGAATCAGAGTCAGTAGAGCCGTAATGTCAGGCACCACAGGGAACTGAGGAATCACGATTTTATTCACCTCCCGTAAATCGATAACAAAACGATAAACAGGTGGTTTCGAAGGGTCAGTACGTTTCAAAATGGGCAGTACAGGGCTGTTGCACACGTTTCCCCGCGTCTCCTCAATGACATCTTTCTCGATCAAATCGTAGATGATTGCTAACAATGCTCGTTCACCGTCAAGAGAGATACGATACTGGGGAATACGTGGCAATCGCACGTTAGATTTCAAGTGAACAACATAAGGGGAGATGTCAAGCAGGCCCACGTCATTGGGACCTGTTGCCCACAAAGATGCAGGAAGGGAACTCAATTCCGGTGGAAGCTTATCGAGAGACAAGTACATTGGAGAGATAACTCTCTCACCCAAAGTAAGCTTTACTCCCGCAGGAGAACAATACAAAGTCGCAGACAGACGTTTTAGCAAATCCAGGCCCAAGAGATTTTCACCACAACCAGTGGTCAAAATCAAAGGAGCTTTCAGCTCACGAGGCCCAATGATAAGAGGCAAAGGGCGTGAAACTGGATTGCTAACAGGGGCGCCAGAGAATCCAACGGAAACATTTGTTAAGCCAGACAAAGGTGCGCCAGGGAGTTTCGAATGCATGATAGAACTTTTCGCTGCACCAGTGTCCAACAGAAAAGGCTCAACGACGCCCGAGGTGGCAACTGCGACGTAAGGCCCTCTCTGATCAACCGGAACTGATACTACTCCCTCTCCTTGTCTATGGCTGTCCTAGTAATTACCGTCGTCAGTTCCCTGATCGACGTAATAATCATCTACATTATACTGCGCAGATCTTCCTTGCGATGATCCACGTTGATCAAAACAATTGTTTGAATCTGACGAATTATCTGAACGATCGTTTTGAGCACCCTGACCCCTACCACGTGATGCCTGTTGCGGACCACTACGACCTCCTCTAGATGCACTGCCACTATTTCGATCACGTAAGACTGGACAATCGAATTTCAAATGACCCTCATGTCTACAATAGGCACACTGATTGTACCCCAACGAAGATCTCTGCGAAGAGGAGTCATTTCGAGATTGCGATCTATTAGACTGAGACTGCGATCGATTATGCTGTTGCGAATCATTCTGATTCGAACGCGGTGGATACGCTTGCTGCAACAACACTTTAGTTTTGAGTTCTTTCGTCTTTTTATCGGCGCGATCATTTTCTTCTTTCTCCCTATTCTCATAATACTGTGCCGTAGCCAATATCTGAGCAGAAGTAGAGACAGCCCACGCACTCTCAGAATTTTTCAACTTGTTGCTCAAGTCAGGCAACAAGTTAGAGACAAATTTGTCCACGAACAACCTCTGACCACCCTCGGTACCCATATCCTGACCACTATGATCGATGAATGCCTCCTCAAATCTCGTAAAGAAATCAGAAAAACTCTCGTCCTTCTTCTGTTTGCAAGCGGACAACTTATCCCAATTCACCTTCATAGCTGGCATAAGTGTTTTCATTAGAGTGATTATTCTCTGAGGGAGATCAGCAATCAATTGTTCAGGTTTAGCACCACCAACTTGCAGACCATCCGCCGCTATAAGCGCAGCCCAATCACCACCTAATTAGTTTGCATGATTTTCCTAACGAATCTTTGCCCATACCGGTTGCGGTACGACATTGCCAAACAGCATATCGATATCGGCAAGATTCATTATCGTAGCATCTACGAGCTGCGATAATTCTTTATAATACCCTGCAGGATTTTTGCGAGGGTCAGGCAAAGATTGCTTTACCTGCAAAACTTCTGATCGTTTCCATGGAAGATGGATCCACACTCTCTGAAAATGTGGCAAAATAATAGGAACAGCCTGTGGATCACCAGGCATATACACCGGCGGTACTTCGCGCATGGGATACTGACCACGTGCTCCTAGCGGCCCCTCAATGTCTTCTACGAACAATGCTCGAGGCATTATAGAGGGACGAAAAGATAATAACTGCTCAACAGCGCGTCGAACATTAGAACCTACTATCATTCCGCTCGAAAACTGGAGCTGCAGATTAGTCAAAGCAGTCATTACATCGTCAGATGCATCAGCTGATATTTGGTCACGTAGAACCTTGCACATTTCTTCAAAAACATATTGAATTGACCAAACGTGTTCAATACCGAACGTGGAGGATTCCTAATGGGGTATTGCTTCCAAGCCATCGCCATATTATACAGTGCGGCACGTTCCCTATTACCGGGAAGCTGACTACGTCTTTGAGGACCGTCCGAACCAGCGGACTCAGAAATAGGTCCAAGGGAATTGGAAAAGTTAGCAGCAACTAAAGGAGTACGACGTCGGGTAGATGGAGAAGTATAACATAAGGGATTAACAAGAGAGGAGTCGGAAACAGAAGGAACGGTAGGAGTAAGTAGAACAGGAGTAGCAGCGGGAGCAGGAGTATGAGGAAGTACAAGCGGAGGAGCAGTAGGAACAGAAGTAGGCAGGGGTGCAGGAACAGTCGGAAGAACAGGAACAGGTTGAGGAACAGGTTGAGGAACGGGTACAAGAGCAGGTACAGGAGGAACCACAGGAACTGTGGTACCCTGTGCGTACGGAGGTGGTGATTTCAGAAGATAGGACAGTAAAGGATCCTCAACTGATTCCTCTTTCTTATCCGACTCCGTTGGTAAAGCAGGATAACATTTATCTACAGACATGCGCTGAAGTCTATCGAAAACTTCCTTTTCCTTTTCCTCCTTATCTCGCTGGAACTGTTCTGCTTTTCTTACCGTGGTAGCAACTCCATCTCTCTGATTACGTTTGAACAGTCTGATTTCTCTTTGTTTGGCTTCTTTACGCCATAACCGAAAAGCATCAAACATGGCCGGCCTTGATTTTTTCTTAAACAATTTAGCCTCAAGGTTATCTAAAATCGGGGTCTCGAAACTACCATGAGGTGGCCAACTACGGACACCATCCTTTTTAGTATAGCGAATCCAAAATTCATTAAAGGTAATCGGACCTAACCCGTGCTTACTATAGAGCTCATAAGTTGGAGTTCCAACCGGAGGTATCGGACACGAGTCCTCCAGTCGGGAATCCGTACCACAACGTCTAAAACAACTGAACAAAGTACTGCGACCAGGCATCTTGCACACTAGCCGAGTTTCACAAACTTCAAGGGTTACGGGATTTACCAAGTCCCTGCAAAGAGCAAAAACCCTCGTTTTTTGGCGGCTGCAGACGTCAAATATCACAACAAAGAACCAAGTACTAAGAACCACAAATGCAATGGAACCATGCAACAACTAAGCAACCACAACTAAGGACTCTGGGAGCGACCCACAAATACTTAACTCAAAGATCGATGGCGTCACCAGGAAGGCCCGTCAATCGTCTCGCTGTACCAAGGTCTACGCCAGGCGCCAAAACAGGTCTACAGTCAGGGCAGCAGTCCGTCGCAGCCGTCAGGAGGTGGGAATCTTCGCGGGAAAAGTCGTCGGGCCACTTGTTTCGACAACAGGATCGATGAAGCGGGGTGCACCTTCCCTCGGAGATTTCACACGAAGTTCCTCACGATCGTCGGGCTTGGACCGGTACCACTGATGCAGCCCCACGTTGGGCGCCAACTGAAGGACTGGGTTATTCTAAGACCCAGCGGTGCCAGGGGACAACACCTGAAACCTTCGTGGGTAACCTGTTCCGGCGTACAAATGACAGAGACACGGGACACTTCCTTCGGCGTCAAAGATTTTGAGGTTTATTTACTGCAGGGAACACAGAAGTCACGAGAAGTACATAGCATGTAGGTTCACGGAGCCTGATTCGAATTGCTACTGTAGGTCGCTCCTTTTATACACATTTCTCTCATAGGTTAACATGGTACACAAAGGTTTACAACTTGGTTCCCATCGTAATCACCAGGAGGGGTTGCTTTGATGCATTCAGGGGCTGGAACATAAGTATGGAAACATTTGGTGGTTCCCAACTGTAAAAACCCATCTTCCCACCATTAGTACATTCCAATTGGCAGTAAACAGATCGAAGAAGGAACAGAGACAGGTGCAGCGGAAGGCAGAAACAGTGGGGAGATCGAAAAGGGTGTAAAAGGGGTGGTATCGGGAAACACGAGCTGCAGGCATCAAAGGGACGTGCCTAATGAGATGCACGACTAAGACAATGAACCGGCACGGCAAGAAGAGCCTCGAGCGGGGCCATCTGCCTTACAGTGTCATCCCCCTCATCATAAAGACACTTTCAAAGGAAACGTGTCTTCCCCAAAAAGTCTTGGGAATCCCAGGGTCGCAAAGCGGACAGCGTCCGTTCGCTGGCTACTTGAGGGCAAGAAACAAAATGGATGCCGTATCTAAGATGGAACCCGTGGGTACAGATAGAGAAACCCACGAAACAAACGAACGGTTTAGGCTAGCACAGCGAAACTGCGTACACCCACTAAACTCGTCATTTGCGGTTTATAGATACCAGACTCGACCATATTCGTGCGAGTCAAAAACACCACTTACGATCGTTACGGAACCTCAGGCTGTGCGTCACTTTTACGCTGCCGGTGCGTCACTTTTTGTGAAGCACCAGTGGCGTAAAAAATGCACCTTGTTGCGCCATATTTACAAAGTGACGCATCTAAGTAGATGCCTCACTTTGTGACCCCCTGTGCCACATTATACCTGCACCAGGTATAATGTATGCAAGGGGGGTGTATTGACGTAAGAAAGGGTCGTAGAAGTGACGCAGTGAAATATATGAGATTTCACTGCGTCACTTCTAGGACACGAATGTGTCAATTTCTTAAGCCTGCCTCACAACAGGCGTAAGACTGACACAGGCCCTTTCACATGGGGCTTGCCCCATGTGAAAGGGCACATTGCTGGAGTTGCGTCACTTTTGTGACACACTCCATCAATGCGTCACTTTTGCGCCTACAGATACGTCAGAAATACTGACATATCTGTAACTCCTTGCGACATGATGCGTCATATTATAAATATGACGCATCCAGCATGTCGCAAGGAGGGCGCAATTAAAAGTGACGCATCTCTGTTTTCACGCAGTGATGCCTCACTTTTCATAAATGAGGCCCTCTGTACATTTGAAGGAACAGTTTGCACAAAATGTATCTTATTGTGGTAGGCGGGGATTGGTAGGGCAAATGATCTTGTCAGTAGGGGAGATGTGGCCACCACTATTGCTCAGCAATCCTTGCTGCTGACTCAGGAAGCTGTAATCCATCCGTGTAACTCTTTCATTAGTAGATTCACACACTTCGAGCTTTGGAGATTCAGGAGTGATCCACCGACTGCCAGTGGCTAGGATTTTCTGGATTAAAATGGACAAAAACTAGTGTCAGATATTACACCTTTAGATAACAGAAGCATTTCCGAAGCCATTGAAAAAATACTGTTCAGGGCTTAGTATATCAATTAGGGATGGAATGAACTGGGACGCCAATGGCACAGAACTGGATGGTGCCTCGGGCCCCAACTGTGCCACATATCACTTTGAAAAATGCATTTTTGTGCATTTTCAATGCATGTGCAAATTACCATCAACTTGAAGCTGAAGGTAATCAGCGTTTTCTAAATGCACAGTTCGCATTTAGGCTACGTGCATCGGCATTAGGGAATGACAAATTGCAATTTCCTGAATGCATTCGCCATATAGGTAATTTAAAAAAATTGCAATTACCTAATTTGCAAATACAAAGCCTTTCATGCTTCAGAAAAGTCCTTTTTGCCCTAGCGAGTGCAAAGATGCTTGATGCATGTGGCTCTTGGTCTTCTAAACCTATAACTCTGGGGCTTGACCTGTGTGATTTCCGACATGTCCATTGAGAGTGTTTTAAGTAGCATCAACGGTAATTATCCACAACATGATGTTCAGAAAAGCAGTAAACTGAATGTTTTCATATGTGCTTGAAGTCAAATTCCCAAAACGTGGGCACAGAAAATAACAAGAGACAAAAAAGGAGTTCCAAATCCCCAAATAGCAAATAAAGCTTTGGGGGTTTGTGGCTAGGTTAACAATAAAACACTTTAAAATATAAGCTCTTCGTAAGGAAGAAAGAAAGGAAAGAGGATAAAGGCATTCAAGCAGCATGCACGGCGCTGCTCGATCCAGAGGCAATACTCCATGGGAGTTAACTTGACCCTACCAGGTAGGCCGCTCCCCCTCCGCACAGCACTGCCTGTGTGTCCCTGCCCCAGCTGCCGCTGCTGAGGAAGGTTGAGGCCCTCCTCAACCCGCAGGCTACCACCTGTGCCTCATTCCTGGTGGCCAGTGGTAGGTCATAGGTTTGTTCATCTCTGCTATTTTTCCGCTATTTATTGTATTGTATTTACTGTATTGCCTTTATTGTCATTTTTTTGTGTGCCTGTGACTGCTGTTCTCTTTCTTCCCCTGCTGCTGGTACTTGATCTGTGCAATTTTTTCCTTCTGTTCGCCGTGATGTCCCAGTGTCTCTCTGCCCGGTTTTACCTTCTGTACCCCTCGCTGTCTCTGTGTCTCTCTGCCTGTCTTTGCCTTTTGTTCCTTAAGCTGCCCCTGTAACCCTCTGCCCATTTTTTCCTTCTGTTCCATTTGTTGTCCCTGCATTTCCGTGCCCTTTTGCCTTTTGTACCACTCGTTGCCCCTCTATTTTGTGCCCTTTGCCTACTGTTTCCTTAGTCTCCCCTCACTGCTCCCGCCGCTGCGTCCCCTGCAGGCAGCCCCCTGACTGCCCCGCCTCCTACCTCCCAGCTTCTCCTCCCTCCCACCTCGCCATATATGCTGCCCGCTGCCCGGTGAGGAGAACGACCCTTGACCCTACCAGATAGGTCAACCAAGAACACCATCAACGTCTCGACCAGCACCAATGACACTCTCAGCACCGCCAAACACATGCATTTTCAGAACCACACAGACCCCAATTCCACCCTCAGAGGCCCCCTCATCTACCGACCCCCACAATTCCGCCCCCAGTTCAGCGACTCCATCGCCGACTTTATCAGCATGCACACTCTGACCTCCTCTGACTACATCCTCCTCGCAGACCTGAACTTATGCTTGAGAACAACAACGACAGCAACTGCACAACCCTGATCGATAACCTCACCAACCTCGGGCTGAGACAACTCGTCACAACGCCCACCCACTACGCCGGCCACACGTTCGACCCCGTCGTCTCCTCTAGCCTGCACGTCTCCTTCAACCACACCACCGAACTCCTCTGGACCGATCACCGCTGAATCCACTTCACCTTCCAGAAACCCACCACTCACCACCGCATCCAACAGATCCCCCAACGCTGCTGGAGCAATATCACCGAAGACCAACTACATGCAAACCTCGCTCTCAGCCCACTCACTGTACCCTCCAACACCGACGACGCTGCATACAGACTCAGACGCTGGATTGAGGACTGCGCCAACACCCTCGCCCGCTGAAGAAACCCCCCTACAGAGACACCAACAAGAGGGCCAGCTGGTTCACCCCAGAACTCCTAGCCTCCAAGCGAGCTTGTCAGAAACTAGAGAAGAAATGGCACAGTGAACAGACACGGACAGCCACGCAGCACACAAGGACGCCATCCGCAACCACCACCATCTCATCAGGGCTGCCAAGTGGACCACCTTCAAAGACCGACTCGACAACACTGCACACAATAGCAAAGAGCTCTTCAACATCGTGAAGGAACTCTTTAACCCCAGTTCCAACAACAATGACATACCACCGTTGCAAGCCCTGTGCGACTCCCTTGCCACTTTCTTCCACCGCAAGATAGTAGACATCCACGACAGCTTCAACACCCAGACAGCCCCAACAGACAGCAACACAATAGACTCTCAGCACATCATCGACCACGACCCCATGATAGCCTGGGCCAGCGTGAGCACTGATGACACCATCAAGACTATGAGCACAATCCACTCGGCTCTCCGTTAGACCCACTCCCGCACCACGTCTTCAACATAGCATGCAGTTCCATCACACCCCACCTGCGCAACGTCATCAACCTCTCCCTCAAGACCGTAACCTGAGATGGAAACATGCCAAGATCAACGCCCTACTCAAAAAACCCAAGGCAGACCCAACAGACCTCAAGAACTTCCGGCCCATCTCTCTGCTCCCATTCCCGGCCAAGGTCATCAAGAAGATCGTCAACAGACAGCTAACTCGATACCTCGAAGACAACAGAATCCTGGACCCTTCCCAGTAAGGGTTCCGCAGGAACCACAGCACCGAGACCGCCCTCATCGCCACCACCGACGGCATCAGGACCATGCTGGACAACGGTGAGACTGCAGCACTCATCCTCTTAGACCTCTCCCCTGCCATTGATACCGTCTGCCACCGCACGCCTCCACGCCGCAGGGATCCAAGACAAGGCTCTGGAATAGACCACCTCCTTCCTCTCCAGCAGAACCCAGAGCATCTGCCTCCCCCATTCTGATCCGCAGCCTCTGAGATTATTTGCGGCGCAACCCAGGGATTCTCCCTCAGCCCGACACTGTTCAACGTTAACATGGCCCAGCTTGCAGACGTCTTCCGACAGCACAACCTCAACATGATCTCCTACACCAACGACTAACCCTGGGCGAAGAACTACGCTCCGTTCGCGGAGTTTGCGGAGTTTCGTCAACTCCGCGTTCCGCGGAGTACGCGTAGCTGTCGATTACTCCGCGATCCGGTGCGTAGCGTAGTTGTCGCGCGCTGAATAACATTATCGCGTGCGCGGCAATGGCTTACCTTGGTTCTGCGTTCTCTTTTTCCCGGTCGCGTGTGCCACCATGTTTGTAAACCCTCCCGTGCGACTGTGCGAACGCGATGACGTCATTTGGATGCGCGATAGCGCCATAAGGACACACGAGGATGCTTGTTGGTAAGATCGAGTTGCCGAACACGCAGAACCTGCAATCTTGCACAGAATAACTCGCGAGCATGTTAAAAGTTAAACCATAAAAATTAAATTACCATTTTGGTTAGCAGAAAAGTGAGAAACCCCTTAAAGTTGTACCTTTGGCTGTATTTTTGGGGGGGAAGGAGTCCTCTTTCTGTTTCTACTCTATTTTTGAAGATTAAGAAGGAAGGGCTCTTGAGTTTACAACTTCTTGTTCCTGTCCACCAGGCTCCTCCCAGTGCTTTGTCCATGAGGTGCTCACTTTCATTTGGATTTTGAGCTGGCAGGATCACTTTCTGTGTGTGTTGGCTGCATTACTGCTTTTTTTTGGATTTTATTGAGGACTTTTGGATTTTGAATTCTCTTTTTCAAGTAAGTTTCAGTAATGTATGAGTGAGTATGATGTTGTAGACTTGTGTTTGTTTGATTTTAGATTTTGTAACTACAGTATTCATTCCTGGATTTAAATTATTGATGGGTGCCTGTACTTTTATGAGGTCCCAACTTGTATTTCTTTTAAATTTCATCCAGGCTACATAGAGAGGTACCCATGGGTAAAATCATAATTCTGTGGTCTGTGTTTAAATTTTTATTCAAGTTAGTAAACAAACATCATGGCTGGCATTGGATTATGGTCATCATTATGTAATAGCAATGTCTGTTGTGGAATTTCTGTTTGTGTAATTTAAATGTTTTTTATTTTTTTAAGCCAATAGCTGACCCTAGTACTCCATGTAGTTAGTGTGTAGGCATGCTTGAGTTCATTGTATTAACTTTCTGTGGTTGGCCTGGCCATGTGTTGGCGGCCATTTTATGTTTCCCAGCCACTTTGCTCTTACCATAGGCCTCCAAACTTGTGGCCTACTCTGCCAGTAGGCCAGAGGTACTAGTCATAGGGTCATGAAAGTTAATCAACTGTTTTTGTGGTGTACCCTTAATTAGAAAATCATGGATGGCTTGGTTTGATTTAGAAAATCTTATTTTTATGTGTGGGGTATGTCAGGTTTTGGGTGTGTTTAACTAATCTGTCAATTTCTGCCATTAGGTAACCCTAGGAATACAGCTTGGGTGGTTTTGGTAACTTCGCACAGTGTGAGAACGTGACCTTACATTTTTTGTCTTGTTCGTGCGCTCAATGTACTGGCTCGGGAACGAGATAACGACGTTTCATTCGATTCGCGCTGCCGAACACGCCGATTTTGCAATATCGCGAACAATATGTCCCGAGATGCATAAAAGTTCCTCGAAAATGTTTAATGTGCTTCTTGTGCTACAAAAAGTCCTCATTTATGTGTCATTTGGTTGTAGTTTTGTCTTATTGGAGCATGGACCACTTCCAGTTTCTTTCTGTCCTCTATGTAATGATTTCTTGTTTATGGATGGGGTGACCAATTTGGGCGGTGGTGTGTCCATTTTGTGAAGCTAAGCATTGTCCCTTTGCCATAGGCATTTATTGTCTGTCTTCTCTTTCTTTTCATGTTGTTGTGGGTGGCCAGGCCATGTGGTGGGGGCCATTTTGTGTGTACTTCCTTTGTGATGATTCTGCCATGTTGTTGTTGGTGGACAGACCATGTGGTGGTGGCCATTTTGTGTATGCTTCCTTTGTGACTGATTTTGCCATGTTGTTGGTGGCCATGCCATGTGGTGGAGGCCATTTTGGGTACATCCTTTTTCCATGTTGTTGTTGGTGGCCAGGCCCTATGGTGGCGGCCATTTTGTGTGTCCTTCCTTTGTGCTTTTGCCATAGGCATCCAAGGTTTTTGACTATTCTGGCAGTAGGGCAGAGGTACTACTACTCACAGCCATAGGTGCATTCAAGTTAATCAACTCTTTTTGTGGTGTATCTTTAATTACATCGTGTATGGCTTTGGATTGCTTCACATTTTTTTTATGTTGGTACTTTCAGCTTTTGGTTGCTTGTGTGTAACTAATATGGCACTCCCTGCCAGTAGGTAACCTTAGGAATACTGCTCGTGTACTTTTGGTAACGTCGCACAGTGTGGACACGCGACATGACATTTTTTGTCTTGTTCGCGCGCTCAATGTAATGGCTCGGGAACGCAATAACGACGTTTCATTCGATTCGCGCTGCCGAACACGCCGATTTTGCAATCTCGCGAACAATATGTCCCGAGTTGCATAAAAGTTCTTTGAAAATGTTTAATGTGTTTCTTGTGCTACAATAGTCCTCATTTATGTGTCATTTGGTTGTAGTTTTCTCTTATTGGAGCATGGACCACTTCCAGTTTCTGTCCTCTATGTAATCATTTCTTGTTTATGGGTGGGGTGACCAATTTGGGCGGTGGTGTGTCCATTTTGTGAAGCTAAGCATTGTCCCTTTGCCATCGGCTTTTATTGTCTGTCTTCTCTTTCTTTTCATGTTGTTGTGGGTGGCCAGGCCATGTGGTGGGGGCCATTTTGTGTGTACTTCCTTTGTGATGATTCTGCCATGTTGTTGTTGGTGGACAGACCATGTGGTGGTGGCCATTTTGTGTATGCTTCCTTTGTGACTGATTTTGCCATGTTGTTGGTGGCCATGCCATGTGGTGGAGGCCATTTTGGGTATACATCCTTTTTCCATGTTATTGTTGGTGGCCAGGCACTATGGTGGCGGCCATTTTGTGTGTCCTTCCTTTGTGCTTTTGCCATAGGCATCCAAGGTTTTTGACTATTCTGGCAGTAGGGCAGAGGTACTACTACTCACAGCCATAGGTGCATTCAAGTTAATCAACTCTTTTAGTGGTGTATCTTTAATTACATCGTGTATGGCTTTGGATTGCTTCACATTTTTTTTATGTTGGTACTTTCAGGTTTTAGTTGCTTGTGTGTAACTAATATGGCACTCCCTGCCAGTAGGTAACCTTAGGAATACTGCTCGCGTACTTTTGGTAACGTCGCACAGTGTGGACACGCGACATTACATTTTTTGTCTTGTTCGCGCGCTCAATGTACTGGCTCGGGAACGCGATAACAACGTTTCATTCAATTCGCGCTGCCGAACACGCCGATTTTGCAATCTCGCGAACAATATGTCCCGAGTTGCATAAAAGTTCCTCGAAAATGTTTAATGTGTTTCTTGTGCTACAAAAAGTCCTCATTTATGTGTCATTTGGTTGTACTTTTCTCTTATTGGAGCATGGACCACTTCCAGTTTCTGTCCTCTATGTAATGATTTCTTGTTTATGGGTGGGGTGACCAATTTGGGCGGTGGTGTGTCCATTTTGTGAAGCTAAGCATTGTCCCTTTGCCATAGGCATTTATTGTCTGTCTTCTCTTTCTTTTCATGTTGTTGTGGGTGGCCAGGCCATGTGGTGGGGGCCATTTTGTGTATGCTTTCTTTGTGACTGATTTTGCCATGTTGTTGGTGGCCATGCCATGTGGTGGAGGCCATTTTGGGTATACATCCTTTTTCCATGTTATTGTTGGTGGCCAGGCCCTATGGTGGCGGCCATTTTGTGTGTCCTTCCTTTGTGCTTTTGCCATAGGCATCCAAGGTTTTTGACTATTCTGGCAGTAGGGCAGAGGTACTACTACTCACAGCCATAGGTGCATTCAAGTTAATCAACTCTTTTTGTGGTGTATCTTTAATTACATCGTGTATGGCTTTGGATTGCTTCACATTTTTTTTATGTTGGTACTTTCAGCTTTTGGTTGCTTGTGTGTAACTAATATGGCACTCCCTGCCAGTAGGTAACCTTAGGAATACTGCTCGCGTACTTTTGGTAACGTCGCACAGTGTGGACACGCGACATTACATTTTTTGTCTTGTTCGCGCGCTCAATGTAATGGCTCGGGAAGGCGATAACGACGTTTCATTCGATTCGCGCTGCCGAACACGCCGATTTTGCAATCTCGCGAACAATATGTCCCGAGTTGCATAAAAGTTCCTCGAAAATGTTTAATGTGTTTCTTGTGCTACAATAAGTCCTCATTTATGTGTCATTTGGTTGTAGTTTTCTCTTATTGGAGCATGGACCACTTCCAGTTTCTGTCCTCTATGTAATCATTTCTTGTTTATGGGTGGGGTGACCAATTTGGGCGGTGGTGTGTCCATTTTGTGAAGCTAAGCATTGTCCCTTTGCCATAGGCTTTTATTGTCTGTCTTCTCTTTCTTTTCATGTTGTTGTGGGTGGCCAGGCCATGTGGTGGGGGCCATTTTGTGTGTACTTCCTTTGTGATGATTCTGCCATGTTGTTGTTGGTGGACAGACCATGTGGTGGCGGCCATTTTGTGTATGCTTCCTTTGTGACTGATTTTGCCATGTTGTTGGTGGCCATGCCATGTGGTGGAGGCCATTTTGGGTATACATCCTTTTTCCATGTTATTGTTGGTGGCCAGGCCCTATGGTGGCGGCCATTTTGTGTGTCCTTCCTTTGTTCTTTTGCCATAGGCATCCAAGGTTTTTGACTATTCTGGCAGTAGGGCAGAGGTACTACTACTCACAGCCATAGGTGCATTCAAGTAAATCAACTCTTTTAGTGGTGTATCTTTAATTACATCATGTATGGCTTTGGATTGCTTCACATTTTTTTTATGTTGGTACTTTCAGCTTTTAGTTGCTTGTGTGTAACTAATATGGCACTCCCTGCCAGTAGGTAACCTTAGGAATACTGCTCGCGTACTTTTGGTAACATCGCACAGTGTGGACACGGGACATTACATTTTTTGTCTTGTTCGCGCGCTCAATGTACTGGCTCGGGAACGCGATAACAACGTTTCATTCAATTCGCGCTGCCAAACACGCCGATTTTGCAATCTCGCGAACAATATGTCCCGAGTTGCATAAAAGTTCCTCGAAAATGTTTAATGTGTTTCTTGTGCTACAAAAAGTCCTCATTTATGTGTCATTTGGTTGTACTTTTCTCTTATTGGAGCATGGACCACTTCCAGTTTCTGTCCTCTATGTAATGATTTCTTGTTTATGGGTGGGGTGACCAATTTGGGCGGTGGTGTGTCCATTATGTGAAGCTAAGCATTGTCCCTTTGCCATAGGCATTTATTGTCTGTCTTCTCTTTCTTTTCATGTTGTTGTGGGTGGCCAGGCCATGTGGTGGGGGCCATTTTGTGTGTACTTCCTTTGTGATGATTTTGCCATGTTGTTGTTGGTGGACAGGCCATGTGGTGGCGGCCATTTTGTAGGTACTTCCTTTGTGCATTTATCATTGGCCTCCCTGCTTTTGGTCTGATCTGACAGTAGGCCAGAGTCCCAGAGGTAGTAGTTAGCGGGGCTGCTTTATGTAGCTGTTTCTATTCGGTCTATTCAATTACCATCATTAGGGCATGTGTGTATGCCATTGCATTCCCAAATTTGTTGTCTGGGCAGGGGTGTAGGTAACTTTTTTGTGTGTGTAATAATTTTATGCCTTGTATGTGTTTTTGCGGTGTAGGTTTCCAACCTCTTAGCCATGGGGTATTTTCCTTGCATTAACCTGTCATGTGTAGCAGGCATCCTCCTTTTTCTGTCCATATTGGTATATAGGCCTGCTTGACTTCATTATTGGTTCTTTCTGGACTTCATGTGGCTGGGAGCTGTGGTGCTGGTAGTATTAGTCTTCTGTTTTGTGTTTTATACATTGGCCTGTGTGTCTTTCAATTGTTCATGTTGGCTTACTGCTTGTTTGACTGATGTTGTTTTGTCTTCTTTGCTTGTAGGTGCACAAAAAAAGACTGAGGAGGTGCTGGTTGTTTTCATCCATCGCCCGTTCTACTGCCAGACGGACGTCCTTCAGTTGAACGCCATGTGTGGTGTATGACTCATCTGACCACACATCTCTGCAATTTGTGCTACTGAGTGCTGCTGTGTGCTGACATCAGAAGAAGATGGGCCCTAAGAAAGCAGGTACCAGGTCCTCCACCACCAAGAAAGTTGCTGAGAAGAAGGTACAGAAGAAGGAAGTGTCACTTAAATCTGGTATGGACCCCAAAACCTTTTTTGGGCCCCCAAAAGGTACGCCTGCAGCAGCGGTGTCCGGGGTGCAAGCTGGGGCCAGCACATCCGCATTAGCGGGGGCAAGCCACCAACCCAGGGCCAAGCACATGAGGGTCGAAGAGGTAGCCAGCCTAGTGTTACAAAGCAGTGATACTGAGCCTGAACTAAACTTATCGCTGTCTCAAAGTAGTACACAATCCACGCACGATGAAAGTGCTCAACAACCACCGCCAGCAGTAGATGTTCAACAACCACAACCACTTCCCACAATAGTTGTTGAACAACCACAACCACCGCCCGCAATAGTTGTTCAACAACAACAACCAAATCCCACAATAGTAGTTGTTGAAGAACCACAGCCCGCTATAGTACTTCCTCAAGAACAACAACCACCATCTCCGCACGCAATAGTAGTAGTTGTTCCTCCCGATGTCGGGACAGTTACGGAAGTAGAGCCTCATTCCGAGCAAGAAGAAGAGGAAGCCACTTCTGGAGGTGATCTATTGTCTTTCAATTTACCAAGGGAAAGGAGGGTTAGTGGCAGTGCATCGAGTTCTTCACCAAGCATCCCTTCAGATGACCGTGATAAGGAATGGCATTCACGACTATCTGAGCATTCAAAGGAGAGACATCCCAAGACCAGGCTAGGAAAAAGGAAGGATCCACCAAGGCTTGAACTTATGGAGGTCTATGTAGGTGAGCAGGATAAAGACGGGTCTGACACTGTCATCATCACGAGCGTTATTCCTGGTGCAGAGGATGTAGAGACCAACATTTTCACCCTATCCAGAAGGGCTGAGATTAGTGATGAGCAGGTAGCACGTATAACTCCTACACACTCAGCACCCAAAGTAACACCAGCTCCCATTTTTTCATCAGCGAAGGCCCGGCAGCGTCCGACATCCAGCACAAGCGCCACCTCAACAGAAGGAGGTAGTGGCAGTACTAGTACTGACCTGTCACATAGGGAAATTCAACAAAAATCCTCCAGTTCATCCGGCATTGGAAGTGGGTCCTCTTCCTATGGCAGGAGACAAAAGTTTAGCTCCCCAGTGTGGGATTTTTTTACGGTTCACCCACATCAGGAGAACATTGCTATATGCACCATTTGTCATACCAATGTTAGTCGTGGTAAGATTGGTACAAACTATGGTACTGGAGGCCAAACGACCCATTTGAAAAAAACACACTTATTTCAGTGGGAGAACCACCTTGCAAGCTTAAAAAATGTAAGCACTGGTGTTGGTGGGGGTACAGTACTACAAGGTCCACTCATGGAAGAAGAGGGAGACGATGACCTTCTATCTGGGAGTGGTATACAAATGAGCCCTGTCGCCAGCACTGGAGTGGTGCAGTCCAAATCCTCCGCATCAGCAACTTCTCAGTGGCACCAGAGTCAGCCGGAGACACCAAGGAGTGCAAAGTCTGCGTTGAAAGGTGGTCCGTCTAGCAGAACAGAAAGAATTACCAAGCAGCTTACCATTACTAGCATGTTTAGGCAGGAGGGAAAGTACGAGCGGAACCACCGAATAGCACGTTTGTACAATGCGAAACTTGCAAAAATGTTGGCACTCGACCTTCTCCCATTTTCATTTGTTGAGGCAGTAGGATTTCGGGAATTAGTGGCAACACTCTCCCCAAAATGGGACGTTCCCAGTCGCTACTATTTTGTAAGAGTTGCTATTCCAGCACTACACCACGACGTGCTGGAATTGATTGGGAAAGCCTTACAACAGAGTGTTGTCCATTGTATCCACCTGACAACAGACATGTGGAGCAGTCGCGAAGCCATAGCAGATTACATGTGCATCACCGCACACTGGATCTCTTTTGCAGGTGTTAAAGACAAGTTAACTTCAGGCCTTCTTGACATTGCTGGGATTTTTAATGAGACTCGCAGACATGCAACTGTAGCCATGTTTGGTATGGAGAAAAATCATACTGCTGAAAACATTTTGTCTGAGTTTAACAGCAAGGTCTTTGAATGGCTGAAACCAAGAGGCCTTAAGATTGGTTTTGTTGCCACCGACAATGGCAATAATGTAGTGAAGGCAATGAGAGAAGGACATTATTTCAGGGTACCCTGTTTGGCACACTGCATTAACTTAGTTGTGCAAGACTTTCTGAAAACTGGAGCCAAAGTCAGCAACATACTGACCATCTGCAGAAGAATATGCACGCATTTTAACCATTCTTTTAAAGCACGGAAGCTGCTACGCGTCATTCAGCGGGAGCATAAATTGCCAGTCAAAGCACTGATCCAGGAGGTCCCAACATGTTGGAACTCTACTTATTTCATGCTTGAGCGTCTCTTTGAGCAGTACATACCACTGAATGCTTATGTCATGTCAAGAAGATTAGTGGATCCTACTGTTAATCTTAAAACCCTGACCGTTGAGATGTGGCAGTGGGACATCATTAAATGCTTGACAGAGATGCTACAACCTTTTGAGGTCTTCACACGTGCAGTTAGCAGGGAGGACTGTACTATGGGCCAAGCCATCCCATTGTTGTACATGCTCGAGCAACAGCTGAAGGAGGTCTGTGAAACATACGAAGGTGACAAAGAAAAAGTTGATGCATATACCTTGGCCAAGGCCTTAGCCAACCGCTTATCTGTAAATGCAAGGCTTCAAATGATTGTGTCAGATCAACATTACATAACTGCAACAATGTTGGATCCACGGTACAAATTGTTTGTCAGCAGTAGCGCAGTAATTCCTTTTTCAGATGGGGATGTTGCCAATTACAAAACTTCCATAGCTGTGGAAGCTAATGATTTAGAAACTGAACGGCTGTTACTTAAAGGCCTGCCAGTGCCAGCCCAGGACAGTCAAAGTACTCCAGGCCATCCTCCTGAGGCAAGTTCATCAGAGCATGAGAGCAGTGCGTCCGCTTCCCAGCAGGCACCAACAGTACCAAACGCAGCACCTACACGATCTGATTCAGCAGACACAACCAAAAGCATAACTGCTTTTTTTCTACAAAAAGGGATAGGTAAGTCCGTTGCTGTTGCAAAGGGGAAAGAGGACAAGCAAAGCCGAGCACCAATGAACACTGAGCGGATGGTTCAAGCCTATCTGGATGACACAACAGAGGTGTTCATGGAGCAAAGCCCATTGGCCTATTGGTATGAAAGAAGGAGACAGTGGCCAGTGCTGAGCAGGCTGGCGATAAAGTATCTGGCTTGTCCTGTAGCCAGTGTCCCTTCTGAGCGGGTTTTCTGTGCTGCTGGTGCCATTGTGACATCGAAAAGGACCAGTCTCTCCCCCAAAAGCGTGGAGAGGCTGACAATGATAAAAATGAATCAACACTTCATACCACCAGACTATACTGTACGTGAATCAGAGCAGGATGAAGAAAGCGAGCCCGAAGATATCATCACTACTGTGTTACATGACCTACTTCTGTCCGAACCCCCAGAGTTTGAGGACGAGCTCCTCTTCCCTGACAAATAGGCTTTTAAATTGTTACTTTCTCCCTTCTTTTATTTGTGTTATTTATTTTCTTATTAAAAATGGCTTTCTGGTGCAAAACTGCTAATATTAAAAACCACAACCAAATCCATCCCCACCACTCATTCTTTTTATGTACCTACTGGAGTTGCAGGCCTGTGCATTTATTTTCACTATATTTTTTTATTTACCTCCTGGAGTTGCACGCCTGTGCATTTATGTTCCATGTTGACAGCACTCCTCAGAGTCTTGCTCCATCTTCTTGACTCCCACTCAAGTCAATACAATTCCATCTTGCCAGCCATACATTGGATGTTGTAGATGGAGTATAGTACAATAACAATAATGTAGCCTCTAACAGTCCCTCCATAACAAGTGAACCGTACATGACTACAGCCATCCTCTATTTCATTTGAAATCTGCAACTCATCACTGCCTTACTGAGTCTTAAGGCTACCACCTCTGTCTGCAGGCATTCATAGACGACTCTTCAGTGTCAAAAGAAACTTGAGCAGGCATCCACAACTGAAGTCAACTTGTTGTGACTCGCATTACAAAGGCTCGGCAGCATCTGTGATCAATCATCTGACAGTGAAAGAGAAGAGCAAGACAGGTATATTAAATGAATGATGCCATGCATTGCATTGGATGTATTGTTTTGCTGACTCTGAGCAAATGTGCATAGAGTTGAAGTATACTAGTAACTTCAGACTCACGTGATAGCCAATTTTTCCATGTTATTTAATAATATAAATTATTTACGCACTTGTGTTCCTACTACTACAGATGCAGTCAGGACTTAATTTATCGTAGTCACTCACTACAGACTGAGTTGCTGTTGCTGTTGGACTAGACGTGCCACACCTGATAATGATGGTGACCACCATATCTTTGCTGTCAGGCAGTTGGATCTGAGCTGATTGATGTACGATGTTTCTTGGAGTGGAATAGAAGGTAATAAATACAAATAAGAGGCACAGCACAGTAGACCCAGGCTACTACATGTGTGTGCACTGTGCAGTGGTAGAGTACAATAGTGGTATGATTGATGACTGAGAATGACGCATTGATTTAGTTGATTAATTTTGTAAAAGCTAGGTTGCTTTTTCATTCACCTTTCTGTGGCTCTGTGAAATTTTTAGGGAAATGCAGTTTGTATTACGGGCGACCCTCTGTCGTCGTGGGCCTGTTCTGTGCTGGCTCCTGTCTTTTTTTGTACTTCTAGATTAATAATGATGTGCAACTAGTAGACTTATACTTATTGTATCCAAGCCGCCTCAGTCTGAAAGTCCTCTCATACGACTACTCCTCTTGTATTATTTTTTTTATCTTCACTGTATTACAATTTGTTTAGGTCATTCACATTCTTTTGTATTTGCCTTTTCTTTTTCAGGCTGGACGATTTTCACCCACTGCTATTATACTATGAGCATCAACTCACCCTTACCACTAATCCTCATCATCAAGCAATTGGATGGCGGGAAACCAAGAATGATATTCAGCGTGTCCTTTTCTTACGTTTATTCCTTACATTCATTGGCTAGTGGATCAACATCATAAATCATCGTCTTCATTGTTTTGCTTTTGTTGTCTCCAATCTCCATGCGTACTGTTTTTCTTTCTCAAACCTTTCCCAAAACCCCCGTACCCATCCATTCAACAAACCCTAACCCTCTTCCCCCGGGCTGCGTGGTTTCATTGAGGTGTGATGTTTCTTACATTAAATATACACCAACAATTTGATCATGCGCTTGCTGGGGCAGATGTGGTGAAAGCAACAATAGTGAAATGTCAACAAGGCATGGCCAGGATCTTCTTCGGCTTCCCAACTCAAGCTCTGTGTATAATGCCAAATAATTTACCATTAACATCAAACAACTAATACATCTAATGAATTGGCGTAATTGTTTGGGTTTAAGTTTAAAGCATTATGATTTAGAAAAATTTGACGTTGCCGTGAGTACTACAACTACAGTTGAACTTCTTATCTTCTCTCTTGCACTTAGTTTCCAGTCCCCAAAACCATTGTTTTGTTTCAGTTTAGCAGTTGCAATATTGGATTAACCGTGTAATGTACTGTACTTACTTATACTACCCCCACATTGTCTGTCACGCAAATGACTGCCTCTTTCTTTTTGTCTCAAAATGCTACTGGCAGGGTATGTCTACTACTACTATCACAGAAGTTCAGAACCACAGATTCTTCTCCATTGTCTTGGGAAACAAATGCAGCCCTTGCAGTGCCACACTTCATCATAAATCATCATCAGCAATCACAGGTAAGATAAGTTTGCAGTGAGGTATAACGCAAGACAGACTGGTAGTTCTTCTAATACTACAAATATAACTCGGTGAGGGTTTACCGCATCTATCTGTCTGCATGTTAAAGATGTGGGCAATATATTTTTTTATTAGAAAGCACTGTCCGCTGACCTGCATGGCCAATTAAACCTTGCGTTGTTGCACAACGTACATTATTTGGTGAAACAGTCCCCCCTCCAACCCCCCAAAAAACGCAAATGAACTTCAAATGCTTTCTTTTGAACATAACTTTGTGTCATTTATTTTTAACATAATATAAATAAAGATGATACAAAAATGAAATATATACAAATCTTACCCCACAGCTGTCCCTACCCGCCTCCCCTAACCCCAACCAAATTCCAACGTTCAATGCAATGTAAAAAACCCCAACACCCAATTCCCACCCACCAACAAAAGGATTGAAAAAGGGGCAAACAACAAACAGGGTCCATCTCAAAGCCGGCGGGCTTTTAAGTGTTTATCAACCATGATCTTCACACGCTCCTCTATTTGAGTATTTGCCTGACTCTGAGCCTCCAGCCTGGCTACCCGGAGGAGAATCTTTCTTTGGAACTGGCGGCACCTACATTGGCATGCATGTTGTTGTGGGGGGGTGGCCGATGCTGGAAAAAACTCCTGCAGGCTTGGGGGCCGGGGCATTGGAAGAGGCAGCAGCTGCTGCCGCCGCCTCCTCCTCCTCGGCCTGAGCCACCAGCCGGCGGTAGGCCTCAACGATGGCCTGCAGTTTCCGCTGCCGGGCCCGGACTTCTAACTCCTTTCTGGTTGGTTTTGAAGGAGTAACTATAAAGAAAGAGACAGAATTGTTGTAGTCCAAAATCCCAGCAAATCAAGAACACAAAATTTATTCAACACATAGTGGCACAGTACAGTAGCACTAGCAAGCAAGCTGAGTACAAAAAAGGGTGTTTTATCAATCTTGAACATTCTACGGCTTATATACTTAATTTGTTTGACTTTTTGGCACAGCATTATGCCTGCCCTAGTAGCATAGCATGGGTGTACTTCAACGGTCACACACATACGAACACCTGTCTTTTTCACATCTCGTTTTTTTTATATCATATACTCTGTGCTTCCGGGAACAGTGACAGTCTCAAACTAACATTAATTAACAGGGGCCAGCTAGTACTAGTAGTAAATGTCTAGTAGAGACTATCATTCTTTATATCGCGCAACAAACCTTAGGTGGTTTGTGTTTCGCCAGCAACGACCCGGAATGCATCCAGTCGTCCCCTCCTTCACTTGCCTTTGGGTTTAACCAAAACACCGCTGCTGACACTAGTATCCAATCCATCCACTACCCACCGATATTGGATGTGTCTCCCACCCACGCAGGCAGCTGTGTTTTCCCCTTTCTATGCTTCCACAACAACCCATGCATCCGACTGCTATCAGCCACCTGCATTGCTTATTCCAAAGTATCCTTCTATATTACATGATTGGTGCTTTTTCCTTGCTCCTTTCATCATACTTAAAATCAATCTCCTTAGTGTTAATCCATCGCGGTCATGTAATGTTGTGGATAAGACTTTTTTAGTCTGCCACCAACCTTTCACAGCTGAGTTGTAGTCACATAGAAGAGGCCTGTTATTTTATCAATTCTCGCCGGTGGTAATGCTATTGCTAAGCTTGGTAATGACAAAGGTGGCATCATATATTGTCCAGTAGAACTTCAAGTTCATTATAAATATCAGAGTACAGTGAGGAAGTTTTCCCCACCCACCAAGTAATGCGGATCACTATTGAATGTAACTTACCATCGCCCACCGTTGTTGGCTCCTCCCCCACTGCTGCCGGTGCTGCTGTAGGTGCCTCTGGTCCTCCATTCCCCTCGGGATCGCCTCTACTGACGCCGTCGCAGCGCCGCTGTCCCCGTCGGCACTGGTGGATGGTACAGGTTCTGCACAAATAAAAATAAGTACACCTTTTTAGATGGATGCACAGCCCCCATTGTACTTGTTCACCAAGAATGGAGTTCTGCAAAACAGTTAAGTACAACGTAATCAGTAGTAGTCCACATTGCCTAGTACAGCAGAGTAACTAACTCACTACACATATTAGCATTCACTTGTTATGGTATGGTACCCAAGCTCATCTCATCTATACTGCTACTCTAGTCCTTGGAAAGTTAGACTGAACCATGTAACCTAACCAGTTTGTACATCAATGTCTACAGTTTTGCGCAGGCTACCTCGCAGCTTGTTGCGCAGTACGAGAAGACGCCTTTGAGGCCACATGATTGTTCAAAGCATACACCTGAAGAGTTTGGAAAATAAAAAGGTCCATATTTACTTTTTGAATGTGGATTGTGGAATCCAGTTTTGCTTACAGCCTCAGGTTACACTTTTTTTTAGCATGACAGCTAAAAACTTGCATAAATGTATTTAATTTTTTCATACTGTCTAACGTGCACCACTCTTGTCATTATTTTCCGGCAGATGAGAAGATTTCCTTCTACGAAGCAAAGATTTCCAGAGCTTACCAAAAAGAGGCATATGTAACCAGTATACGTTCAATGGTGAGGGGTCTCCGACATTTCCCACATTTACCTATCGTGCACTGGTAGCTGTACAAATGTAGATTACTTTATTCAGCCTTTTTTAACTCTGGATTTTTTCTTGTGGCCCTTGACGTATTTCACGGAACAACTTAAAAACATTGATGTTACTTACTTAGTTACTTCTAACAAAATAAAGGTTTTGAAGTACCACATTGACTCGGAAGTATATTTTCTGTGTCTGTTGTCTTGTAGACTTACACGAGAGAGTGAGCAAAAGGGGGTTACTTAGGTTATGGATTGTGTAATAAAAGCATTTGGCATCTTCGTATTGGGGTTCAGGAAAGGGGTAATTGAATAATTGACCAATGACTGAGCCCATATAGGTTGTCGTTCATTGAATTGTGGGTTCCTCTGAGTTCTGTGACTGAGGTGTAAGACTGTAAGTAAGTAAGGTCCAACCTGCCTATCACCAACATCCAATTTTGTGGTGCATACATAGTTATGTATGTGACTGCATAGAAGAATACCCGCAAGAGTAGTAGTGGTATACTAACACTTACAAAATACTAGACCAACATCTGGATGCATACTTGGTTTGTGTCAATTTGCAAAGAAGAGACATTACAGAGGAAAAAGCATAAGACAGGAGAGGACCCTGTGCCTTCCGCTATTCTATCACAGATTTTTTGAAAAGATTAGTACCTTAACTAAAGAGTGGGCAACAGGGCAAGCTTACCTACAGACAGTCTAGTAGTAGCACAGAGAGTCATAGCAGAGGCTCTTTGAAGGAACAGAAAGGCAGGGACAGATAGTAATACCCAAAATTTTGAAAACATAATCAAAATCAAACAAGCATTTGTCAAAATTTAGTTAGGTGTAATGTCATTAATCGGTTGGAAAAAAAAGCTCAGTTAGAAAGTTAGGAAAATATCATTGTTCCAAAAGAAGGCACTGTTGGACTTACTGGGGACAGCAGCAGGATCCTCAGTAGAGGAGCTCTGTGCCTGTGGTTCACGTTCACCCGCCGACTCGGTCCCAGCCTTCTGCTTGCCCCTGGGTTCTGTGGTTCATGTAAGAAATAATAAAGAAAGAGGAAAACATTGAGTGCTGTGAAACATAGACAGGATTTCAAAAACCACTGCTACAACATTAAAAGAAACAAACATTGATCTACCAAATGACTACTGCCTTGCATGATTCACTGACTAGTGTATATATACTTGGAGAAAACAAATCAAATGTTCCATAAACATTCTGATTGCAGATTACTAAGTAACACAGAGGCAGTAACACCTGAACAACACCACCGATTCAAGAATGGGGTAATCAATCAATTATCTGTAAGTAGGCATTTCTTTTAAATTTTTTGCCAGCAAAATGCATAGATCACAAGGAGGAGACATGCTTAACTTTGTGCATACTATTACTAACACGAAATTGTACGTTCATTGCATCATATTTTGTTCTGCTACTGACTGAATGCTACTGCTGCCCTACCCACTCACTAAACAAACTACATCAGTTCTATGGAGGGCTGAGGCAGGGGCGGCTCTAGGCTCATGGTGGTCCTGGACTCCTGGCCAGGGAGCATAGGTAGGGGGGCCCAGAAGAGAAGGTCGGGGCGGAGCACGGAGGCCAGTGAAGAGGGGGGGAGTCAGGGTGCTTGGAAGTGGAACAGAGCCGGAGGCACCAAATCCCTGCCAGGGGCCGCCACGCAAATATGTATCCATCCTCTGAGGATTATTAAATTAAGGATATATATTGGTGGGGTGGCCCCTGGCGTTTGGTGGCCCTGTGCAGTTGCACAGCTTGCACATGCCTAAAGCCGGCCCTGGCTGAGGTAAGAAGAACAAAGTAACTTTAGCATTCATTGCCAGAGGAGGATTCATGCAGAAGAGAAGGCCGTGAAAAAAAAATGATACAATATGCAAACACGTACAATTATCCATCAACGGCTATTTCACTGACGGACAAAGGAAGGACAAGACTCTATTAATAGCATTAACTAACTTCAGTTCTCTACAATAAAGAAAATCTCGCATCAATAAACAGCAAAAGCTAGCGCCAAATTGAACACGCAAGAGTCAGTGAAGATGAAGAAGCGCAGCACAGACCAGTGTCATACAATTACAGTAGATATAATAACGGAATACATCGGAAATGTAACTAGGAGCACCAGTCATCGCGTTACTTATTCAGCCAAGATTTACAAAGATACAAAACCAATACTTATACTACTATAGAGATATATATTATACACACACTTTTTTTTTTTTAGGGTAGCCACTCACCAAGACCCACGACCTCGACGCCAAGCTGGTCCAACAGGTCCTGCTTCCGTCCAAAATGTCTGCCCAACGGTGGGTCAGCTGATGGTGGGTACGCCGGATACCGGAGCAGCGGAAGACTGCCCGGCGCACCTTCACCCACCGCCGGAGACGCTCTTCAATATGGTGGTAGCCGGAGCCGGGCCTGCCGCCTGCTGCCAACATCAAGGGGAGGTGGCGCTGGATAAAAAACACCAGGGCAGCCACCTCCTCCTCCCCAAAAAGTTGGCGTGGCCTCACCCCTAGGGGGCGCATTCTGCCGCAAGGCAGCCGGGTTTTTTGGGGCACAGGCGCCTTGCCCTTTGAGCCGCCGCTGCTGCTGGCGCCCTTGACCATGGTTCTGGGTGGAGGGGAGAAGAAAAGTTCAAGACAAAAAAGTAGGGGAAAGAAGAAGCAAGGTAAAAGAAGGAAGTAAAATAAAACAATAGAAAAGTTGTAAAAGTAGAAATAAAATGAAAAATATAAACCTAGGCACAGAGAGAGATAGGTAATAACTAAAGAAAGTTTGAAAAAGTGGGTAAAAAGACCAGGATTGAAGAGATTTCAGCAAGATGCAAAAGTAGGCCCAAAACCATAGCCAGAGTGTGGGATCCAAGATGGCTGCGCCCATCGCGACCGCGTGGGTAGGTTCGCGCGATATTTAGCGCGATCACGCACTTTTGTAGTGCGAACGAGAAGATGAGTTCCCGAACATGTCTTGCACAACGCGACCACGTTACTTGTGACCCGGAACAGGAAATAAGGGAACGCAAGTGGGCGGGACAAACCTCTTGGGTAACTTAGCGCGCTAGCCATCCCGAGCATGCAGGCAACGCCCCGAACACGCGCACCGCGCTCCCGAAGACGAAAAACAGCGCGCGAACGGGCCTAGCAAGCAACTACGCATGGCTGCGGAGCTACGCGTAGTTCGCAGAGTGCAACTACGGCTTCGCGTAGCTCCGTGGAGTCCGACTCCGCGAACTACGCCCAGGGTTAATAATTTGCAGTGAAATTATTGATAAGAAAACTGCATGCTGGACGCGCAAGTTATAGTTACCCGAGGGCACAAAATATAGTTTCTTAAGATAACTCTAACCATTACTGCTGCATTTCTATGGTTTTGTGTATTAATTGTGAACCGAACTATACCGTCCCTGTAACCTTTGTTTTTTTAACTAATTTCTTATGTTTTTTAAATTCTATTTCCTAACTAGAATATCCCTGTAAACTTTGTTTACAGGGATATTTTTTTCAGTGGATAAATATAAATATATATATATAATATCCCAGCCAACTACAGACCCATCAGTTTAATTGATGTAGCACAGGAACTGTTTGGCAGGGTATTGCTGAATCGGCTCCAGGACTGGGCGGAAGAGGTGGGTGTCCTCAGCCCCTACCAGGCGGGATTTAGGAAGGGAGTTTCTACAGTGGACCAGGTTTTTAGATTGAACATCATCTATTGGAGGGCAGCAAATTTCGAGGGCGGCAGTCTCTACACAATTTTTGTGGATTTACGGGCCGCCTTCGACCTGGTGCCCAGAGGGAAACTCTGGAGCGTCCTGGCAGAGATGGGCGTCCCCCCGGACATCCTATTAATCTTACAGAGACTGCACCACAACAACTATGCTCGAGTGAGGTGTGGGAGGTCCGGGGCACTCACGGATAGATTCCCCGTTGACCGAGGGGTAAGGCAGGGTTGTGTGCTGGCACCGACCCTGTTTTGCCTCTTCGTCAACGGGGCAATCGCCCACCTGAATGCCATCGACTACACCGACGCCCCCAAACTGAATGGCAGCAGGGTGCCTGCAATTATGTTTGCAGATGACACCCTGCTGCTGTCTAAAACCCCTATGGGGATACAGAGGATCCTCGATTCATTTGTGGCCTTCTGCACTGACAGGGGGTTAGAAATTAACGCGGCTAAAACCAAGTTTATGGTCTTGAACCCAAGCCAAAAACTGCGACCGAACCCGCTATTGGGAGCCGTACGGCTCGAGAGAGTCTCCACCTTCGAATACCTCGGTGTGACTCTCAACGAAACCATGTCTTGGGGATCTCACCAGAGCAGGGCGAACCTTAAATTGGTACAAACAACAGGGGGCATCGCCCGGATGATGAATGGCTCCTCATACCGTCCGCTGGGGTCGCTTATCCAGATCTACAAGGTGCAGGCCAGGGGTGCAACTATGTATGGGGCGGAACTGTGGGGACACACATCCTGTCGTAGTCTGTCCTTAACGGAGAATAATTTCATCAGACAGACAGTCGCACTTCCGCCCAGCACCCCGCTCCCCCCCTTGAGGTTGGATCTGGGTCTACGACCAATAGCCGATGAAATAGGTTTGAGACCCATAGCCTTCTGGCGCAGGCTGTGGAGTAGCAACGATCTTGCAGCATATAGGGCGGAATTGATGGAACTATTGACCCACCCGAAAGCGCTTCGGATCCCCTGGATTAAATACATCCAAAATACTTGTATGAAAATGGGGTTCTCTGACCTATGGACTGATCCTGCTAATGCCGCACTAAACATTTCTAAGAGATCCCTGGCCAATGCATATCATGAACAAAAATTAGCTAGGGCTCTAGATAGCCAGGGTGAAGGGTCACTATCCTCCGTATTTGTACAAAGTAAGGACTTATACAGGTTTGAGGGGGCTTTAGATGCCATTTCCCCTGTGCTGGCCAGGAAGCTGTTTCTCCAATGGAGATATGGCACATTGCCTCTTCGATCTTTCACCAGCTCCTGGTCATCACCTCCCACCACTAAGCAGTGTCCGGCCTGTGATGCCGCGGAGGAAACTGATTTACACGTGGTCCTCTTTTGCCCAGCTTACAGGGTTGCGAGGAAATACTGGCTCCTTCCACTGATTAGAAACATGGGTTGTAGGGAGTATGCCCCAATGTATAGGATCTTAAAATCTGATGTTACAGGCCCAACTGTGTTCGCACTGGCAAAATTTCTCATTAATGTCTGGCACACCCGCAACCGTATTTTAAAGACACAGGCTCCCTCTTAATTTTAAGATTCATAGTTTTTAAGGCATTTTTAGCAACATGTAATTCAAAGTTTTTTATTGTTTAAGTGCGTACTGATGGATTATACATGTTGATTTACTGTGATTGTATATGTTTTACTGTTTATCTTTTATGGCCAAATGGCCGAAATAAAGATTGAATAATAATAATAATATAATATTTATAGTTAGGCACCCATAGAATTATGGAAATACTAGCCCCTAGACAAACTCATACAATTCTCTTTTACAGGTAACTTGGAAAAGGTGTAATAAGATCTTACTCAGTAATCACAGTGAAGTAGCTCCATAGATAGCCTTTGCTAGAACTTTATCACTGTAAGAACAAACAGGGGCTCAGAAAAAGAGCCTCTCATACTATGAGAAAAAGTATAAAACGATGAGTTAGTCCGAGACCTAGAAGGAGCAACATTCTGGATTATGACCTTTGCAGGAGCTTTTCAACAAAAAACAGAAAATCAAAAAACCATTACTTTATAACTGCAGACCCTTCACCCTTAATTGGTGCTCATAGGTTTATGAGAAGCTCTTTGTACTGAGCTCCTCCAATCCACAATAATTCCTATCAATAATGTTGCCGTCATGCATTGATTCTGTCCTGCAACCAGTTAGAATTTGGTTGAATGAGTCACTGTAAATAGGAAACTCATAACATATATTTATACAATGAATCTAACTGGGACTCTTTACACAGCCAGCTGTATCCACGACCCAGCTCGATGATAAACACCCCTGTTGTATACAATCCATCTAACCGTGAATCAGTTACATAATCAGCGCGAGGTGAGTTAAGATCCAGCTCGATGATAAAGACCTCTGTTATGTTATGTTATGCAGGGGTTTTGTATAGCGTACGGCTACTCAGAAGAGTGTCCCGACGCTTTGGATTGCACACTAATCTCATAACACAACAGGGAAAATAAGAAACAGAAATAGAAGGATGCTAAAAAGGGACCGAAACTAAGAGGAAAAGAGCCAGGTTTTAAGCCCTTTCCGGAAGGCCAACAGATTAGGAATGCTGCGCAAGGACACAGGCAGTTTATTCCATAACTGAGGTGCTAGTAGTTTAAAAGAGCGGCCTCCGATGCGGGCTCTCTTCACACGAGGAACCGCCGCAAGAAACAGGGCTTCAGACCTGAGCGACCTAGCAGGCAGGTAAAAGGCCAGCCTATTCTGCAGGTATTTTGCTCCGGAGGCGTGCAAGGCTTTGTGCGCCGAGTAAGAGTTTTAAAAATTATCCGCTTCTGGACAGGGAGCCAATGCAGAGCCTCCAGAAGACCCGAGGCTCTGGCACGGCGCGATAGTCCAAAAATGGCCCGTGCTGCCGAATTCTGGACAACCTGTAGCCGTTGGAGCAGATACTCTGGCAAGCCGAGATAAAGGACGTTGGAATAGTCAATTCTCGAGCCTATAATCGCCTGCACCGTGATTTTCCTATGTTCCTCCGATAACAGGGGAAGGAACTTGCGTAGCATCCGGAGTAGGCCAAAGCATGTACCAGTGAGACCGATTACCTGTGAACGTAGTGTGAGGCCATTATCGACCTTAATCCCAAGGTTTTTAGCCACCTGGGACGAACTTGCTGGTGGAAACATGTTCTCAGGCCACCACACTTTCCAGTCCGGATCCGAACTGCACCCAAAAAAGAGGACCTCGGATTTATCCGAGTTGCACTTGAGGCTGTTGTGATGAAACCATTGAAACACAGCCTCAAGGCAACCCTGGATCCTACCTCCATCGAAGTCCGCACCCCTCTCACAGGTGAAGAGGAGCTGGGTGTCATCGGCATAAGAAACGATCTGGGCCCCGAAAGACTCCGCCAATGCCGCCAAAGGGGTCATGAAGATGTTAAATAGAGTTGGACTCAGGACAGAGCCCTGAGGAACTCCGACACCCAATGGCGACATCTCGGCGGAGCAAGCAGAAGCCCAGACCGTTTGTCGACGGCCTGCCAGGAAAGATCGAAACCACTGGAGCACCGTCCCTCGGAGACCAACCTCTGAGAGTCTTGCAAGAAGACCCTCATGAGGGACGGTGTCGAAGGCCGCCGACAGATCTAGCATCACCAGCATCGCTCTCCCGCCCGAATCCAGCACCTCTTTAATCGCCTCTGAGACTTCCAGGAGGGCTGTTTCGGTGCTAAGATTGGCGCGGAAACCCGACTGGGTAGGGTGCAGTAGGTCGTGTGACTCCAGATAATCGGCAAGCACCTTATGGACATGCTTTTCAATGACCTTTGCAAAAGCCGGCAGGAGCGAGATAGGTCTATAATTCGCCAACACCTCCACATCCAGGCCAGGCTTTTTAAGCAGGGGAATGATCATGGCCTGCTTCCAGGCCTGGGGAACCACACCCTGTGCAAGAGAACAATTCAACAGGGGGTTCACAAGGGGGTTAATGACAGCTGCCATTTTAGCCAAAAATTTTGCCGGACAGGCATCCCGAGGGGAACCTGATTTAAGGCCAGCCATTAGGTCAAATGAGGCGGTCAGCGAGAGAGGAGGGAAAGCTGCCAAGGCCACACCTGCGTTAAGTCGGGTATCAGCGGTGTTCTCCACCCGACCCGGTATCTCAGGCTCCAGTACCAGGAAGGAGTCCTGGATCCGCTGGATCTTAGAGGTGAAAAAATCCGCAATCGCCCTGACCCAAGGTGCAGGAGGGGGAGACTGGGTTGGTACTGCGCGAGACGTTGTAAACTCCCGCACAACGGCGAAAAGCTCCTTGCAGGAATTGGAGGCAGCTTCAATTTTTCTCGCGAAGTAAGCCTTCTTCTCCGCGAGGATGTTCCGATGATAAGCTTTCGCCACAGACCTGTAGGTGAGTTTCGCCGTTGCGTCGTAATTTGCACGCCATGCTCTTTCCGCTACCTTGCATTGGCGCCGAGAGGCCGCCAATGCTTCCGTAAACCAAGGGGCAGAAGCACCTTTTCCAGGTTTGCGGAGGGGTCTCAGAGGAGCCAGATCATTAAGTCTCTCTGAGAGCCAGGCCTGCAGTTGTTCCACATCCTCCTCTAAGTTCCCTGCTAACACGAAAGGGTGGTCCGCACAAGCTTGTGCCAGCAGTTCCGGAGTAATCCGATGAAGTGCCCTGAATCCCACGGAAGACTGCCGGGGGGCGCCGGAAGGCTTCCTAACTTCCGAGAAGTAAAATTTCACCAACCTATGGTCGGACCAAAGAACCTGGCTAGGAGCCAGCATCTCAATAGGGGTCGTAGAGAAGGTCAAATCTAAAGTATGTCCCTTCTCATGGGTCGGTCCGATATGATATGGAACCAGGCCCAGAGGGGCTGTGACCTCCAGCATTTTTATCGCATCGGCATCCGTTTCCACGTCCATGTGGACGTTAAAATCCCCGGCAACAATACAATGCTCTGCCGTGAGTAATAAAGAAGAAGTCACCGACTGGAACTCTTCAAAAAAAGAGCCCATGGGCCCTGGCGGCCGATAGACTAGGAGACCCTTCATCGATTGGTGCGGTGAAAGAACAATGGCAAAGGCAAGGGATTCGCAGTCCTTGATCGCGTCCGAGGGGATGATGGTACAGGTGGCTATTTTATTTACTATTAGTGCAACCCCCCCTCCACGCCTCTTCGGCCTGTCCTGCCTGAAGATGTTATACTCGGGTGGGAGAGCAGTAGCAATATCTGGGTTGGACGCCTCACCGAGCCACGTCTCGGTGAGCATCAGAAACAAGGGTTTTTTTGAGTCCAACAGATCAAATAAGTCCAGAGCATGCCGGCCCAGAGATCTAGTATTGAGCAGTAAGCCCAGATGTTTAGCGCTAACCGCCACCTTCTGCGGCGCCCCGCCAAGATGTTTCTGCGGGCGCCAGCCACACTCAGGGCAGCAATACTTGCCCTTGTGGCGAGCAGGGAACACCGTACGGCAGGAGCCATTGATGTGTTGCAAGGAGCGAAGTTCCGAACCAGAGTAGTAAAGCATCATGCACACGTGCACAAGCTACATATGGAATACAATTGCCCAGTCCTGCCCGTCGCCTCGTACGCCTCCGGGACGCTGACGGGCACAGACGGGCAGGACTCTGGCACGACTCCGACGACTTATATACAATTCATCTAAGAGTGACACGTTTACACAACTAGTGGTGAGTCAAGATCCAGCTCGATGATAAACACCTCTGTTATATACACTTCATCTAACCGTGAATCATTTACAGAGCCAGCGGTGACCAAGATCCAGCTCGATGATAAACACCTCTGTTGTATACATTTCAACTAACTGTGACTTATATACATACCCAGCGGTGAGCCAAGATCCAGCTCGATGATAAACACCTCTGTTATATACATTTCAACTAACAGTGATTTATATACATACCCAGCGGTGAGCCAAGATCCAGCTCGAAGATAAACACCTCTGTTATATACATTTCAACTAACCGTGACTTATATAAATACCCAGCGGTGAGCCAAGATCCAGCTCGAAGATAAACACCTCTGTTATACAATTCATCTGACCGTGACTCATTTACATAGCCAGCGGTGACCAAGATCCAGCTTGATGATAAACACTTTTGCTATATACAATTGATCTAACCGTGAATCATTTACATAGCCAGCGGTAAGCCAAGATCCAGCTCGATGATTAACACCTCTGTTATGTACAATTAATCTGACCATTACTCATTTACACAGCCAGAGGTGGCCAAGATCCATCTCGATGATAAACACCTTTGCTATATACAATTGATCCAACCGTGAATCATTTATGTAGCCAGCGGTGACCAAGATCCAGCTCGATGATAAACACCTCTGCTATATACAATTGATCTAACCTTGAATCATTTACATAGCTAGCGGTAAGCCAAGATCCAGCTCGATGATTAACCCCTTCCAGGCTGATGACGAGCTGGGCTCGTCATGGCGTAGCCTCCTCGCACGCTGATGACGAGCCCAGCTCGTCACTTCTTCCACATCAGGGCTTGGGTGGTGAATGCCATGCACTGCAAGCATTAACCCTGAGAGTCACATCTCACATTCTTCTCCTTTCATTCTTCCATGTCAGGGCCTGGGTGGTAAATGCAGTGCACTGCAAGCATTACACAGAAAGTCGCAGCTCTCATTCTGATCCTTTTACTTGTTCCGCATCAGGGCTTGGGTGGTAAATGTTATGTACTGCAAGCAATAACTCTGAGACAGTTCACATTCTTCTCCTTTCACTTTGCTTTTGGACACTGTTCTCTGGCCGCTGTCACTGAATCATTACTGTTGTAGAAAACAACCAAAGACCACAATCAGCTGTGACTATTCACCAGTGTGTGCTTGTTAAATTAGTTCTTCCTGCATGGACTCAGTCCAAGTGTGTTGAGTTTATAGGTTTTATCACTAATCCCTAAAGTTAGCTGAAAATACCCTTCTTAGTCCAAGCATTGTTTCTAGAGCTGCTTTTGTTGCGGGGATTCTGCTCATGCACAGAACGATTCTCAGGAAACCGGGACCTCAGTGTATTGTGGTGTACTGAAAATCCACCTCAGTGCCCGGAACCCCTTTCCAACTAGCAACAGTGTCTCATTCATTCCCCGTACTACAGCGAAGCTACCAATGATTAGACAACCCAGAACAAGCGACTTTGGGACTTCTCAGGAATAGTGGGAATCAAGAACACTCTTTCGTTTTTATTCTCATAAATGTCCACAACGTGAGCAATCAGAGACACAGTACAGTTTAAAATGTTTATTTCAACTACGTGCTCTAAGATGCAGTATCTTCGCTACCATGAGTAAAAAGAAGCATAAAATCAATACAATCAGCATTGTTACAATTCCATAAAATACAAAGGGAGAAATCATATTATAATGATAGTGGAACCAGGTCTATAGCGCCTTGTGTACCACCCTCCCCTTGCTAGGAGCTAGGTATTATAATAATAAAAGACCTCTAGGTTCAAACGGGGAACCTAATACCTCCAAAGACAGGTGAAGTGAATCACATCCCAGATCAGCACAGCTCTTTGTCGATTGAAAAGTTTTTTCCAAGTGCTAGTCTCATGCATGCAGTGCAATATTAAAAGCACCTGAGTTTCAGAAATGAGCAGCTGTGTTCGTGTTGTGTCTAGAGCGTGGGCCGATCAACCTCAATCAACAGCATACATTGGTATTTTAAACTTGAACACTTTGTGCAGACTTGAGGTCGCAGTGTGAGTCTAGAAATGTGAAAAACAGACCGTTCTCATGTGACGGAAAAGCAAGTAGTTTGTCTTTATAAAAACAGAGATGTAGTGTCTTGTGCAAAAGCAGAAAAATGCCATTTGAGCAACTATCTCACTTATGCTAACATAGCAATGTATACAGGCAGAACCGTATCCTGAATACACCCTCCCTTGATTGGGTCAATGCACGAAAAGAAACATAAGAAGAATGCACATTTCAAGTTCATCTAAGAAAGAAATAAGTTCATTCTTGTCAAAAAAATGGGTCACGAGGAAATGAAAGGGGCAAAAAGAAAAGAATGTCTATTAAAAAAAGAAAAAAATGCAAGTGAGAAAAAATAAAAATAACACCACGGGGAGAAGCAAAAAACTTGAGTGATGCATCGCATGCTGGATCGTTGCCAATCGAATCCATCAGCGTCTATACACAGTATGTTGCAACAGCCTCCAAAAGGAAGTCATTGTTATTGTCAGCAAAGAGTTCCACCATTCAGTTTAGTAACAGAAATGAACATACTATGAGCCTCTAGCACGATCAGAGGACAACTTGCGTTTACGTCAAGATAACTTCGTTCCAGGAAGTCATGCGCAACCGTATATATGTCCCAATTCGGTAAAACTCAGTGTGCTGCTGCACAGATCATAATCCCGATTCCAGAGCAGGCAAACTCATTAGCCACTAAGGAACTCATTAGATGGTCAAAATCTGGAGCAGGAGACACCGTATTTGAGAGACAGAGTTCTAATGCCCATTCGAATTAGCAATCAGGGCAAAGGAAAACAGGCTAAGCGCAAGTAAAGTTTGAAAAGGGAAATGAGAATCCATTTGCCACACCCAATGTGCCCAATGGCAGTACTCTGTTGTAGACAATTTATATAGGCAGCAAGTTGATTTCTGATATTAGAGGATTTACGTTAACACTAACACACTTGGTGACAGCTTTTCTTTTGCACTCAAGTTTGTTTTGACCTCCAGTAGACACATAAGGCACCTTACATTCTGGTTAAAATGTACACTTGGCCATTGTTGAAAGAAGCATCTTAATCAAATTGAGTATAGAGTCAACAGTATATGATGGATTAGTATTAAAACTTTGTATATGTTTTTCTTTTTCTTACCAGCGCCCCTGAAGAAGGGAGAACTTCCCGAAATGCATTGGGCTTTATTATTATGTGCTGTTTATCAAGTTTTCAAAATAATCAATTGTACTGTCAATATACAGTATTGAATCTTTCGTTTGTAATACACTGAAATTGATTGAATGATGTTTATGATACCCACATTCAGTATTATGTTCATGAAAATTACAATGAATACATCGCACAACTTTTTGGTTTCAAGAATGTTTCTTTGATGATAAATGTGATTAGCATTTTTTAATTCTAGTGATTTCGTGTGTAATACGTTTAAATATTGCTGTGCGTTTGGTATACCAGTGGTTCTCCACTAGCTGTTGCTCATATTGCCGGGCTGGCTGCCAATTCACCAAACAGCACGCTGCTCAAGTAAAAACTGTGTCAAGAGAGTCGTGGAACAAATTAAATAGGGTGTGCATAGGCTTAACTAATCATATCAGTACAGCCATGTGTGTCATGCAGGCGATTTTCAGATGGATTCGGGCTTCAAAAGGCAGCCGGTTCAGGGATTTTAAGTCAGGGGAAATATGCGAGCGTTTTTTGATCCAGTGATAAGTCTCGCAGCAGCGTTCAAAGAGGCTCTTAGGGGTGCGGTTATTGATAGGGGAGTCCACAGAGGGCGACGCTTCTGTAGTCTATCCGAGGAATGACTAGGGCTTGTACTGCAGTTTAGAAGTCCTTACCTGGGAGAAAGGGTTTAATTTCCTCAAAGTATTGATTTGGAAATTAGCTCCCTTAGTTGCCTTGCTGATATGATGTTGCACATTGAGATTGGTGTCAAGAGTTATGCCTAAGGATATCGCGGAGTCCACTATGGTAGGTTGGACATCGAGTGCAGTTAGGTGCTTAAGCCATGTTTGAGTGGTGGAGATTTTCGCGGGAGGTGAGATCAGAACGAACTCAGTTTTCAGAGCATTGAGTTTGAGGTGATTTTCGGCTAGCCATGATTGGGTGTTTCTGAGCATTGAGTTCAGAAGTTTGATGTCTTCGGGGGATTGTAATTTGAGATAGAGTTGGGTGTCGTCAGCGTACATGTGAAAGTGTACATTAGATGCTTGTAACAAAGTGGTGAGTGGCTCCATGACTAGGTTGAACAATGTTGGGGATAGGGAAGATCCTTGTGGGTCGCCTAATGTTACAGGCACAGGTGGGGACATCAAGTTGTTGCTCTTGAATTTCTGAGACCAGTTATGCAGAAAGGAAGTAAACCACTTGAGTACAGTCCCTGATAGACCCATTCTGATATTTAACAGCTCGAGTAAGTTCTCGTGTTTGACAGTGTCAAATGCTGAAGAGAGATCAAGTATGATGAGGAGGCAGGTATCGTTCTTATCTAGAATTTGGAGGGCGTCATCAATTATGTGTGTCATAGCTGTTTCTGTACTGTGTCCTGCTCGGAAGCCTGATTGATGAGGGTTGAGGAGGTCAAACAGTTTGGCCAGGGTGGGGATATTGGAAATAGGACGGTAATTGTTTAGGTCAGTAGGGTCAGCTGTTGGTTTCTTGAGTATAGGCGTGACTTGTCCCACTTAGAGGGAGTCGGGGATGAGTCCTTGTTGAAGGGAACTGTTAATAATTTTGGTCCAAAGTGGGAGGAGCAATGGGATGAAGTCCTTTACAGCGTTAGCAGGAAGGGCGTCTGTGAGGTGATTAGAAGGTTTCAATGTACTGAGCAGTTTGCCAATTGTTTCTTCTGACTGGTGTCAAAGGACGACCATGTGGCATTGTTTTTTGGTTCAGTGGGTGTTATGCTGTGGGGGCTAGAGTAAAGGCTTACGTCATTGAGGAGATCGCTTCTGATGTTATCAGTCTTTAGATTAAAGAAAGCAGAGAAGTCTTCACAGGATGGTATATCGCCCATTGTGCAATGTGATTGTTGGGGTTGTTCTTTGGATTGTGTTTTGATTAGCTCAAACAGTTTTCTTGGCCGTTTTTTTGCTTGGTTGAGCTGGAGGCTAAAGAAATCTGATTTTGAGCGTTTGATTTTCCTAAAGTAGGCGTTTCTCTTTTTCTTAAGGGCTTAAAGGTGCAATTCCGAAGGGGCTGATCTCCAGGTGCGCTCTGCCAGCCGCATGGCACGTCTATCTTCGTTGAGTCTACCATCGTACCATGGGTTAGAGTTCTTAGTGGAGACTCTCTTCAGTTGCAAGGGGGCGGCCTCATTGATTATTGAGGTCATAGAGTTGAGGTAGTGGTCGGTCAGAGCTTGAACGTCTGAGGCGTCGGTAGGGGGAAGGAGGAGATTGCAGCTGGGGGAAGGTAAAGAGTTGGGGTTGAGTTTCTTCAGGTCCCTTTTCCAGACCTTGGATTTGGTGGATTGAACCGGGTTAAATTTAACTTTTTCATTGATGAAGAATGTGATAATGTGGTGGTCTGACCAGTCACAGGGTTGGATTGATCCAAGTTGGGTGGAGTCCATTTTGGAGATGATAAGGTCGAGGATAGAGCCTTTGTCATGGGTGGGGCTATTGCAGATTTGGGTGAGGTCAAGAGCGTTGAGGAAGTTTTTGAGACTATTTACCAGCGCGTCATTGTGATCGTTCCAATGGAAATTGAAATCACCAAGGAAAATTTTAATGTTTTTCCGTCCGGAATTGGTTGTGATTGTGTCCATGAGTTGTTGGGTGAAGATGAGGTTGTCCCCAGGTGGATGGTAAATGATGTGTAGAGAGCATACAAGTTTGCCCTCGCTGATGACATCGAGGCAGATGTATTCACAGGAGGTAAGAGAAGGGGAAGTGACTCTAGTAACTGAGAGGTTGCTCCTATAAATGCATGCGATTCCACCGCATGTCTTGCCGGTCCTGTCAAGTCTAATGATGTGATAGTTGGGGGGAGTTAGAATGTCAATGATTGATGTAGAAGATTCTGTAACCAGGTTTCAGTGAGAATGGTCAGGTCAAGGTCCAGTGTTTTGATGAGATCAGCAATGTCGGAGAAGTGTCTAGGGTCCGATCTGCAGTTGAGTAGTGTGCACTTGAGCCAAGGGGTGATAAGGGAGGTAGAGGGTTCTAGAGTGAGGGGAACTTTTTTAAGGTTATTAGGGAGGGTGCCTCTGTTGTTGTGTGTGGAGGGCCTAAGGGGGTTTGAGTGAATTGTGGGGATGGAAAGGTGTGTGGTGGCTATGTGGTTTTGGGGAACTGGGTCATATGAGCGGAGGAGGGTGCATATGTTGTATTTCGAAAGTGTATTGATGGTACGTCGAGAGCGGTTGGTGGGATTGCGAGCGGGGATTGAGGTCCAGTGTGGGGAGTTTTGTGTGAGAGGGTGAGTAGGATGGGTGGGGGACATGTTAGGAGAGGAAGTAGTGGTGGGTAGGGGGTGTCTGGGGTGTATAAAGAGTAACTCTTTGAAGGTGTGAAGATCCTCTTTGATTTGGAGGAGGGTGGACATAATCTTGTCCAGCGTGGGATTAGGAAAGGTGTTGGGGATGGGCACTGAGGGTGAGTAAGTGTCAAGGGTACTGGAGTGGGGGGGAGGGATGTGGTGGTGTTAGTGCAGGGGTTGGTGGGATTAGTGAGGGGGTTGGTGGTCGGAGGGGGAGGGAAGTTGGGGGGAGGGGTGTGGTTGGATTAGGGTGGAGGTTGATGGTATAAGTGAGGGCGTTGGTGGTAGGATGGGTAGGAAAGTTGGGGGGAGGGGTGTGGTTGGAATAGTGAGGGGGTTAGTGTTAATGGGGCGGGGTTAGTGGCAGGAGGGGGTAGGAAGTTGGGGATGAGTGTTGGCTAGGGGTGGCGGGGGTGCAGGGGTGGTAGTGGGGTCTGAGAATGGGGGGAGATGGGAGGGGAAATGGTCCTGTTGTGGGGAGGGGGAGTGGAGTTAAAGGAGGTAGGGTGTTCTGAGAGTCCAGTTGGTAGTGGGAGGGGAGGGTTATGGTGGAGGGCGGGGAGAGTGAGGGTGGGGTGGATGTAGGAAGAGGAGTGATCTACGCCTGGGATTGAGGGGTGTGAGGTTCCTGTAACAGGTGGGTGAATGACTAGAATACTGGGGGGAGGGAGGAGGGGTGTGTCGTTCTGATGCTGTGCTAGGTTAGAAGGAGGGAACGTGGGGGAGGATAGGCAATTAGTGGTAGTGGAGTCTAGGGTGCTAGGCTTGGAGGTCAGATGGATTTGGAGTCAGAGGGTTGGAGATATATTCTTTCAAAGTGGGGAACAAGTTGTTGAATAGGTCAAGGTTCCTGTCTGTAGATTGAATTAAGATAATACAGTTGTTGTAGATAGTGATGGTTGCTCTCACTGGGAAGAGTTGGGATGGTGCGGTGGAAAGTGTTAGGCCATGAGCGGATTTCCTAGTGGTGGAGATAGTGAGTAAGGTGAGGAACGATTTTCTCCATTGTGCGCTACGTATAGTGTAGAAGATAATATTGGTGCTCTTGGCTTCATTGTTTAGTGAGAAGTAAGTGTCCACAAAGGGGGTTTCAGGGTGGGACTTCAAGAAGTTGTGTTTAAAACGTTTGACGTTTTTTTTGGGTGAGTTCGAGGGGGTAATTAATTTTATATGTGTGCTTGCCCATGAGTTCCATGTTGAGAGTAGAGGTGTAGGTAGGTGAAGGAGGTTGTGTGGGTAGGTGTAGATACAGAGCTATAGTAAGTGCGTGTAAGGTGTGGGTGGTAATCTAAATAGTGGGCATGAAGGAATAGAGATTATGACTAGTCTAAAATGGCGACTCCTTAGGCATGGTTAAGTAATGAGGAATGATTAGTCTAAGATGGCCGAAAAGTTGGGGAGATAGAGAATAGTATTGTAGTCCTCTGTTTGTTTTTATGCTTTGAGACCAGGGGAGTAGACCAGTTTCGCTTTCTAATCCGGGGCAGATCGAGATAGTCCAGTTTCTAGCTTTCTAAGTGGAGAGGACAAGTCCTATAACTATTTTGGTGATCCCAGTGCCATGCAGAGTTGTTGCTCAGCCATGTGCGCGTCTGGTAGTAATGGAGGCGATTTATTGCTGTAGTTTATGGCCCCGGCCATTTTGGGCCATAGTTCTCAGAGGGGTAAATGGCCAAAATCAAAATGAAGCAGAGACAATACCTTGTTGCATTCCTGTGTAGCAAGTACGCTGGTGTCATCTGCATTTCATTGCAATCATCGGTGTCATCGGATTTTTTTTTTGAAGCTTCAATGCAGCTCTCGATGATCCCAGAACTTCGGAAAGTAGAGAGCACCGGGATCGATGTGTGCATCGTCGGGCACAGTCTGCGGGTCTGCTCCCGAAGGTCCTAGGAACAGCAAGGGGGCCTCGGGAAGTCAGAGCCGTGAGGCGAAGACCAAGATCGGTAATGTGGGCAGCGGGCAGATTCGTGAAGCAAAGACCAGGATCGCCAATGCGGGCAGCGGGCAGCTGGGGGCCAGGACGAAGGTGAAAATGCAGTTGTCAAGGCAGTGACACCCGCTCCGTCCACAGACACGCCATCGAACTCTGGAACCTTCTAGACACCACAGCCCCTGACGTTGCCTTCCTCACGGAAACCTGGATGAACGCCTCTTCAGCTCCCGACATCGCCATCGCTATCCCAGAGGGCTACAAGATCGTCCGGAGGGACCGAAACGCCAACCAGATGGGAGGAGGCATCGCCATCATCCACAGGAACACCATCCGTCTCACGACCAGCACCGACAACACCCTGACCAGCGCCGAACACCTGCATTTCCAGATCCACACCAACCCGAACACCACCCTCAGAGGCACCCTGATCTACCGACCCCCTGGACCACGCACGCAATTCAGCGAGGACATCGCCGACTTCGTCAGCCCGCACGCCCTCCCCTCCGCTGACTACATCCTCCTGGGGGACCTCAACTTCCACCTGGAGAACAACAACGACCGCAACACCAGCACCCTGCTCGACAACCTCGCCAACCTGGGACTCAAGCAACTGGTGTCCACCCCCACCCACCTCGCCGGACACACACTCGACGCCGTCTTCTCATCCAGCACAGACATCGACTTCAGCCACGCCACAGAGCTTCAATGGACGGACCACAGCTGCGTCCACTTCACCTTCAAGAGAACAACGACCCACCACCACCAGCAGCACACCGCCCGCAGAAGCTGGAACAAGATCACAGCAGACCAGCTCGCCACCTCCCTGAGCCAACACCCTCCTGCCAGCTCAGCGAACCCCAGCCAGGCCGCCGACAACCTCACGAAGTGGATCAGCAACTGCGCGGACGAACTCGCCCCGCTGAGGACCCCACCTAGCAGACCCGGCAGCAAGAAGGCCCCATGGTTCACCGACGAACTCAAGAGCTCCAAGAAGAACTGCCGAGCCCTCGAGAAAGTCTGGAAAAGGGATCCGACACCGGACAACAGGACCTCCTACAAACTTGCCACCCGGAAACACCACCAGCTGATCCGCGCCGCCAAGAGAACAGCATTCAAGGACCGGTTGGACAACAACGCACACAACAGCAAGGAACTCTTCAACATCGTGAAAGAGCTTTCCAACCCCAACGCAGAAAACAACGACATCACCCCATCGCAAGACCTCTGCAACTCCCTCGCCTCCTACTTCCACAACAAGATCACAGACATACACAGCGGCTTCAACAACCAACCAACGCACACCACGACCGACCAGCCACCCCCGCCCACCACCACCCTCCACGCCTGGACCCCGATCAGCACAGAAGACACCATCCGCACGATGAACTCAATCCACTCCGGATCACCAACCGACCCCTGCCCTCACCACGTCTTCAACAAGGCCGACGCTGTCATCGCACCCCACCTGCGAGACATCATCAACACATCCTTCGACACCGCCATCTTCCCCGAGAGCTGGAAACACGCCGAACTCAGCGCTCTACTCAAGAAACCAACAGCGGACCCCACCGACCTCAAGAATTACCGCCCCATCTCGCTTCTCCCGTTTCCAGCCAAAGTCATCGAGAAGACCGTCAACAAGCAGATGACCGCCTTCCTCGAGACGAACGGATCCCTCGACCCCTCACAGTCCGGCTTCCGAGCCAAACACAGCACCGAGACCGCCCTCATCGCCGCCACCGATGACATCCGAGCCCTGATGGACAATGGAGAAACAGCGGCCCTCATCCTCCTAGACCTCTCCGCGGCATTCGACACGGTCTGCCACCGCACCCTAATACGGCACCTCAGCAACATCGGAATCCAGGACAAGGCGCTGGAATGGATCATCTCCTTCCTCGACGGAAGAACACAGCGAGTCCGCCTACCACCGTACAAGTCAGAGGCCTCCGAAGTCATCTGCGGCGTCCCCCAAGGATCATCCCTGAGCCCCACCCTCTTCAACGTCTACATGAGCCCCCTCGCGGCCATCGTACGCAAACACCACCTCAGCATCATCTCCTACGCCGACGACACCCAGCTGATCCTCTCCCTGACCAACAACCCCGCCGCCGCCAGAGCCAACCTACACGAAGGGATGAAAGAGGTAGCCAAGTGGATGACGACCAGCCGCCTGAAACTGAACTCGGACAAGACGGAGGTCCTCATCCTGGGCTCCTCTCCCTCCGCCTGGGACGACTCCTGGTGGCCTCCCGCCCTGGGCACCGCACCCAAACCGACAAACCATGCACGAAACCTGGGCTTCATCCTGGACTCCTCCCTCTCCATGACCAGGCAAGTCAGCAGCGTCTCCTCGGCGTGCTTCAACATCCTACGCATGCTACGGAAGATCTTCTGGTGGATCCCCACAGAGACCAGGAAGACCGTCACCCAGGCCCTCGTCACCAGCCGACTGGACTACGGCAACGCCCTCTACGCCGGGACCACCGCCAAGCTCCAGAAGAGACTCCAGCGGATCCAAAACGCCTCAGCCAGACTCATCCTCGACATCCCACGATCCAGCCACATCTCCGGACATCTGAGAGACCTTCACTGGCTCCCCATCAACAAGAGAATCACCTTCCGCCTCCTCACCCATGCACACAAAGCCCTACACGACCAAGGCCCGAGCTACCTCAACAGCCGAGTCAACTTCTACGCTCCCAAACGCCACCTCCGATCAGCCAACCACGCCCTCGCCACCGTCCCCCGCATCCGAAGAGCGACTACAGGAGGACGGTCCTTCTCCTACCTGGCCGCCAAGACCTGGAACTCCCTCCCGTCCGACCTGCGCCTGACCCAAGACCACCTCTCCTTCAGGAAGAAGCTGAAGACCTGGCTGTTTGAGCAGTAGCGCCCCCCCCCCCCCCCCCCCCCCCCAGCGCCTTGAGACCCTACGGGTATGTAGCGCGCTTTACAAATGTCACTGATTGATTGATTGATTGAGTGAGATGACACACCCAGGGGTTCGGGTCGGGTGTCCAGCCTGCCTCGATAAGAGTTGCCTCGAGGGCCCCAGGACCGCTCCGTGCGGCTCTGCCTAGTCCGCCCCCAGTGCTCCACTCCAGACGCTTCACCTGGGCATCGACACCAGCACTCCAAGTGCAGACCCAGTGCAGACCAGGTCTTCAGCAGTCCGGTGAAGGTGGGAATGACTCCAGACGATTCGGACTCCACCGATGGCCAGCACAGCTTCCCAGGTGACTGCAGGACTTTCAGCAGGCTTCAACCATCCGCCTCGGACTCCACCGATGGCCAGCAGCAGTCTGGTGAAGGTGGGGATGACTCCAGACGACTCGGACTCCTCAGATGGCCAGCACAGCTTCCCAGGTGACCGCAGGACTTTCAGCAGGCTCCAACTGTAGAAAATAAGAAGTATTGATGTACATAAGCAACGTTCATTTCCCTTTTCCCACTCCCCTCCCTGCACGCACCATGAATATTGTAAAGCATTGACTGCATCCCTCCGCCCGCAAAGGCCTGTACCCATGTGTACATGACAGCCATTTTAGGCACCTTGGCCTCTTGCCCACTCATTAGAATCACTGGCTTCCCTCCTGCGCGCATTTGAGCACCCCCCTCCCCCTCTCACATGCATAGACCATGAAACCCAGCACTCTGCGCGACCCTGCTATGAAAGGCAACCATCCTGCTTGACCCAGGCACCCCCCCCATTTCCCTCTTGAAGAAGCATCCTTCGCCTCAGCTGACATAGCCCCCCCAGCTGTATCTGACTGCCCCTGTTCTCTCATGTACGGGTCATAAGATCTCTCTCTCTCTCTGTGCGACTCTGACCCTGCGCGCACCCTGACCCCCTCCTTCTCCCTCACATGGACAAGTCATAAACCTTCTCCTTCTGCAAAACCCTGTCCTTGGGAGTCACGGCCGCGCCTGACCAGCACCTCCTTTCCTTCCATGAATGCCCCTCTGTTGACAAGCCTTCCCTCCACGCTCGATTGTCCACACTGCATGAATACCACCTCTTTGATGACCCCTTCCCCCGAGTCCGACTGACCACACATGTCCGAGGCCATCGCCTAAGCCAGGAGATACCATTTACTGACCCTTATTGTATGAAGTCACTCCTTTTCAAAGAACCCACTATTGATCCTGGCCACCCCACCCCCTGGGCTATGATCAGGCGCACACATTCTAAACAGTTGACGGAACACACAGCTGCGTGATTGCCCTCCCCTCTTATCAGCAGGTCAAGGGTCCTTATTGTGAACACATGTGGGGTAGGATTTACACGAGGATTATGAGGATGTCTTTTCTTTGTTTTACAATGCTGTGACTGTAATGCCAAGTGTTCTGTAAAGTATAAAAGACAGAGACTCAGCTCACTTGTTAGAGCACCTCCCGATGGCACCTTGTTCCGTGTCTGACATGACAGGCTCTCCTCATGAGAATTAAACTCTGTTCTTGATTCCTGCTTCCAGCGCCCGTCTCTTTATTTGGTAATTATTCAACATGGGAACTAAGAGGCGGTTTGCGCCAGCGGCCTGGGCATCGATAGCAATGCGGGCTCACTTTCCACAATTGGCGTCCCAACGCGGGGTCCATCAGTGACATACGGTCCAGTAAGAGAGATCCAGACGATGAGGTGAACATCTAAAATGATCGGAGTATACCTGCCTTGAGAGGGCCCTCGTCCGGCTGCCGATTGAATGAACTTCACCTATTCTGAACGGACCTCTCTTGAGTGACCTACTGTCCTGACTGGAATCCCACAGGACTGCTGCGGTAAAATCATGGAGTAAGAGAACGATCGGGCGCTGGAAGGAGGAAGGCGAAGAACTGCCCACACGGTCCGGTCCGGGTAAGGTCGCGTAAATGCGACAAATTGTGAAATGATTGTTTGTTGGATAATACTAGTATTACGCTTTGTTGAAACCTCTGGAGATTCACCGTCTGCAAACGGAGAAAACAACAGGCTCTCTCTTTGCAAGCAGTGAAGGATAGGTAACGCAGACTTTTGTCCCCATTGTAATCCGTCGTGCCTATCTTCCTCCCCCACTGTTTCCCGAACTGTCGTTCGTGGATTATTGTCTGGAGATTCTTTGTCTGCAAACAGGGAAGAACAAGGTCTCGCTTTGCAGGTAGAGAAAGAGTGGGTAGCGATAACTTTTCGTGCCCACTTATTCTCCCCACTGAATTGTTTGATTGGCCGATTATTCGGTATTGGTTCGTTTGAGGTATTCACCGCCGCCAAACAACGGAGAATAGAAATATTCTGCCTAGTCTTTGCCCGCTGTGATAAGATAGGTAATGCAGACTTTTGTCCCCGTTGTAATCCGTCATGCCTATCTTCTCCCCACTGGTTGGTAGCCTGTTTTAGCCCGGACCGCTTATTAGAGTTGAACTATCCAGCTCCACTGGAGGGCACACCTAATAAGGACCTGTTCATTAAGTGTGGACTAGTCGCTATGGCTCATAATAGGTTATGGCATAAAAATACAAGAAAAGGAGTTGGGCGAAATCAGTAGGCCACTGAGGAGTTATCAACTTCGTTAAAAATAAAATAAAAAAAACGTTAGAAATAACTAGCAATAAGAAACATAAAAATGGCGAGGGAAGACAAGCCTGACACCAAGGCAGCCACGAGGTAGCTAGGTTCCATTGCCTATTCCAGCCCTAAAACATGTCTGCCTCATTGCCCACCACGCCCAAATAACGGTCACACGAAATAGAAACAATTCAATAGGTACCTACCCCCATTCCGGAAGCTCCCGAAGTGCAACAGGTCCGCGGTTACGCCCATCCGGAAGGCGAGGCCTGGAGGCACGAGGGACTCGCCTGGCCACGGTCAGGAGGAGATGATGTTGGGCAGGCGGTCCAAAGGATGACAAGGACCTCTCCATCTTCTCTCCTCTGCCGCCCTGCAGGCCGCGGGGAGAGAGGGGGCTGTCTTGCCTCGGCCACCGACCACCCCTCTCTCTCACCCGATCTGGCTTTTTGTCGAAGGCCGAAGCCAAGGCGAGGACGGCGGCAAATCAAGTAGTCCCGCCACATGCCAAATTCGCCGCCTGCCGCCGCCTGCATAGGTACAGGCAGTCCCGCCACATTCCAAGCTCCCTGGAGAGTTGAAGGTAGTCCCGCCACATGTCAACAAGGGAGGGGGGGGGCTGTCTTGCCTCAGCCGCCGACCACCCCCCCCCCATCATCAATGGCTGGCACAGCCAATGTCGAAAACGATGGAGCCGAAGAACGGCGCGGGGTCGCTGGAAGGGGGAGGCGGCGCGAACGACCCTCCCCCACCTCCCTCCAGGTGGAGGCTTCCAGCGACACCCCAACACTCTTTGCTTAAAGAGGGTCAACATCAAAAAGCGGTCTTCTGCCCAGGACGGGCACTCGCTCCATATCGCCTCTCCTCGACCTTGAAGATTCTATAAGAGCCGGGGGGCCCCCGACCCTCTGCATGGGTGCCCCCGCCCCCTTCGCTGGGAACCACGACATCGGTGCTACTCCTGCCGGCACCAGACTCGGATCGGAAATGGCTAAAATGCCGCCACGGCACAGGCTTGTTCAGTTCCGGAGGAACACCAGAATGACCCGGTAGGAAAATTGTTGCCGCCCTTCCCATTCTTTGACTCGTGGTCCATATTTGTTAGACTGTTAACCACATTGCACGAGACTTTCTGAACTGCCAATGGAAAGTTCTGGGCCAACCATGCGAGACTAGAGATACTCTGACTGTGCTGGAACTTGCCTGACCCCACCCAAAATGGTGCCGACACAAAATGAGACGTTTTTAAAGAACTTTGTTGCACCCTGATTGCGCAAGCTTTTTACCCCGAGATATATATAACGTTTGGATAATGAAAGTAGATATGAAGGATATTGAGTATGTGCTTGGACAATGAATTGACTTAAGGGTGGGTACCGATTATGAGTTGAAAAATGAATTGGTGTAATTTAAGGTAATGAATGAACATTGGATAATGTATTTATGAATTTGTTAGAGATGAATTACTGACATGCATCATGCTTGCTCTGTAGGGGAGTTTAATACGATTTTATTGCACTGCCGCACTTTATGCAATGAACTGCCACCAGCTTTGTTCTCCTTATGTACAGTTCCAATCTGCTCCGTGGCTAGTCCACCGGGTTGTAGGCCTGTATTTATGTGTCCACACTTTTTATTAAAAGTATTTTGAAAACGAAAGCATAGTTGTAGCGGTTGCATTAATGAGTTTTAAATGTATTACTACTGTGAACAACGAGAAAGTATGATGAAGGTTAAAGGTTAAAAAGGACCCGATATTTAGCAGCCGCGCTATGTGTCACAGGCAGCCGGAAAAGTGCTTTGGAAGCCCTAAAACGACACCACAGAAATGCCACCTGATCGCCACCCTTGTACCCGATCGAAAGGGGTTACGACCAAGTAACTCATGTAGATACACAGATCATCAATGATTATCTGTCTGACCTTCCTGGTCCATTAGGGCTTAAACGCCGTGATGGTAGGGAAATGCACTACGTGGAAATAGGTCGAGTATGTGGTAGGTAAAAACATTTCCGGATTACTGCATGCTGATGAGGTTTGAATATTGGCCCCCCTACCCCTTCTTTCTCCTCCCTTCTGCAGGTCACGTCGGGACACTGGCTGATGTATAGATGGACGACGACCGAACCACCGATGAGAGGGGGAAGAAAGGAATACGAGCATGGTCCTTATGACAAATAAAAAGTTTTTTAAAGACGTAGACTTAAACATGACTGTTCCTCCTTAGAACATAGCAACTGGGAGGATGGACTGACATAGAAACTGGACAGGTACTGAATGACGGGAAAAAGAAAAAAAAAATTTGACTAGAAACGACGCGTTAAATAATATAACTGGACGTTTTTACTAGGTAGGGAGAGGACAAAGAAAAATATACGGGTAAGGGTTGCCACGGCACCACCCGCCTAGGGAGTTAGAAATGTTGCCGATGTTCAAAATGCACTGCCCCCTTTTCTCACACTCTTACAGATTTAGCCAAGCTGTCCGACTGTTTTCCCGATCAATACTTGCCGTTGCCTCAGCCTGGAGAACTTCCCACCAAAGGAAGAAACTGAAAAATGATTTAAGATCCAACCATGGGTAAATAGCGCGACCAGGTTAATTTCTGATCAACTAATCGAGGTGTAAGTATTGGCAAATGAGAAGGCTCGAAGAAATAACAAACGAAAAGGAAAATGAGAGGAAAAGGAGGAAAAGGTAAAAAGAGCTCAGCACGTAGATAAATAGGATACTAAAGATGCGCAGCATGCAGAAGTTCTGTTTGGCCAATAACTGTTTTATGTTTTGTCATGAACTCTTTTGTATGTAACGCATGTACTGTCTTCCCTTGTCTGAGTTTGTGTGTATGTAATGTACGGGTTTATGTCTTCCCTCTGTCTGCGTTTGCGTGTTACCTGACCTCTGTCGTTCTGCGTTGTGAGCACACTAAATGACCTATTTTTGTACACGTCTCTCTCTCTCTCTCACTCTCTCTCTCTCTCTCTCTCTCTCCCTCTCTCTACATGTCATACGTGTACCGAATGGCTCGTTTAGGTTGCGGACGACTCTCACTCCCTACGAGAGTCCCCCTGTCCCATCCTTTTTGTATGGTAATATTGTGCCTCGTCGGCACCAGTCTGATTGGATAACTTATTGAACGCGAAGGTGTTCAGCGAAATTGACCGAAACAAAAATGATTGTATGTCGCCATATTAATACCTCTCCTTTCTACAAAATGAATGAACCTGAAATTGGCTGAGAAGGAAAGGACAGGTAAGACGACTAAGGTCCCCCAATTTGGCCTTTTATAGGGGAACTATATGTCAATGGCATCCTAATTTTTATTGTTAGAGACAAGCGCCAAGGTCCAGATTGACCCCCAATGCCCAGATTGCCCCACCCCCTTTGCACCCAAGCGCGAATGCCCGAAGCGTCCCCGCCCCACTTGATCGACCCCAGCTACTGTCCCCGATATATATATATATGATGACCATGAGTAACTATCGCCCCTCGAGAAAAACCTGTTTGACCCTGTCTTTCAATGATTGCACCCCCGCTCTGTTTGAAAGAGTTAGCCAGCTCTAAAGGGAAATGTAAGACTGTTAAGGCTCGAATTAGAAGGACGAGTCTCCCCTGAATGTTGTCAATCTTGGGGTTTTTGTTGAAATACGCAGGTGATAAGAGTCCGACCTCTGTCCATATATGTCATGAACGAACGCCGATTAGACTTGGTGCGAACGCAGTAGAAATACCCACCTACTTACTTCATGGTAATAGACTTCTGACTATGACCAATGAGCATAACGCCAGGTGCTAGGATTGCGAGTGGAATTCAAATGTAAAAATCTCTTCTCCTGCCAGTTCTCTAAAATTTGTTTTTACCCATTTAAAGATACTCAATCACCGGAGGAGAAGGGCCGGACGTGACGCACAGCGTGGCTGCAGATCATGAGACACATGCGACCTCAACCAAAGGTGGAGCCGCAGCACAACAAGAAACGGGACGAGGCAGCACTCTCAAAGGCGGTAAAGGAAAGAATGAAGGGCTGTCCTGAAGCTCTCTGTCCGCCAACCCACGTGTGCCTGGAGCCTCCGTCCCTCTTTCCAAGCCCGATTGATGGGCCTGCTTGCTTGTTATCCATTGCTCCCTTGGTCCCTTTGGTGTGTCCCGGGAAATCTGCCCCCACTCCGCCCTCTCACTCCCATCGACTAACGAAACCGCACACCCTCTTTTCCATGCGACTCTCTGCTGAAAGGAAGAACAGCATCTAGATGGAAATGGGGTTACGCCACGGAAATATAGGTGCCAAGCTTAAGGCGCCACTCAAAGGATTGGTTAGGGAACAGGACTGTGGTCTAACAGCAGAGGACTGACCGCACCCTGCAACGCGTAAGGATAGAACCGAGCTGGACCTATAGCTCCACCGCCGGTGCTCAACAGCGCCAACGAAAGGACACGCACTAGAGCCTACCAGTGATGGCTCACTGATAAAAAGACACTGTGACGAAGAGATCTTGCGTATTGAACTGAATTCCTCCCTTAACTACTTGGTCAAAATGTTCATTGGTCACATTTTTAAGTCAGAAACATTTATGCTATGTAGTGATTTGAAATGATAGGAACTCGACAAATGCCATCCCCTATGTGCTGCGTTCTGCCAAACACATCAACTGTCCATGATTATATGCCATATGTTAGTATTGACAAATGCAAATTCTTCGATCGCACCTGTTTATATGTACCTTCATCGACTGCAAAAATGAACTTTGCTATGTAAAAAGGGGCGACTGTAGAAAATAAGAAGTATTGATGTACATAAGCAACGTTCATTTCCCTTTTCCCACTCCCCTCCCTGCACGCACCATGAATATTGTAAAGCATTGACTGCATCCCTCCGCCCGCAAAGGCCTGTACCCATGTGTACATGACAGCCATTTTAGGCACCTTGGCCTCTTGCCCACTCATTAGAATCACTGGCTTCCCTCCTGCGCGCATTTGAGCACCCCCCTCCCCCTCTCGCATGCATAGACCATGAAACCCAGCACTCTGCGCGACCCTGCTATGAAAGGCAACCATCCTGCTTGACCCAGGCACCCCCCCCATTTCCCTCTTGAAGAAGCATCCTTCGCCTCAGCTGACATAGCCCCCCCAGCTGTATCTGACTGCCCCTGTTCTCTCATGTACGGGTCATAAGATCTCTCTCTCTCTCTGTGCGACTCTGACCCTGCACGCACCCTGACCCCCTCCTTCTCCCTCACATGAACAAGTCATAAACCTTCTCCTTCTGCAAAACCCTGTCCTTGGGAGTCACGGCCGTGCCTGACCAGCACCTCCTTTCCTTCCATGAATGCCCCTCTGTTGACAAGCCTTCCCTCCACGCTCGATTGTCCACACTGCATGAATACCACCTCTTTGATGACCCCTTCCCCCGAGTCCGACTGACCACACATGTCCGAGGCCATCGCCTAAGCCAGGAGATACCATTTACTGACCCTTATTGTATGAAGTCACTCCTTTTCAAAGAACCCACTATTGATCCTGGCCACCCCACCCCCTGGGCTATGATCAGGCGCACACATTCTAAACAGTTGACGGAACACACAGCTGCGTGATTGCCCTCCCCTCTTATCAGCAGGTCAAGGGTCCTTATTGTGAACACATGTGAGGTAGGATTTACACGAGGATTATGAGGATGTCTTTTCTTTGTTTTACAATGCTGTGACTGTAATGCCAAGTGTTCTGTAAAGTATAAAAGACAGAGACTCAGCTCACTTGTTAGAGCACCTCCTGATGGCACCTTGTTCCGTGTCTGACATGACAGGCTCTCCTCATGAGAATTAAACTCTGTTCTTGATTCCTGCTTCCAGCGCCCGTCTCTTTATTTGGTAATTATTCAACATGGGAACTAAGAGGCGGTTTGCGCCAGCGGCCTGGGCATCGATAGCAATGCGGGCTCACTTTCTACACAACCATCAGCCAGTCAGGTAAGAAGAAACAGTAAAGATTGCTGGTTACAATCCAGTTACTTATGTGTGTTGAGTTCCTCGAAACAGTGGGTGCTAACAGGGGTATTTCCAAAAGTGGGATTCCAAACACTAGGAGCAACACAAAGAATTGCAGCACCAATAAATTACGCTCTGCCCCCTGTGGGCAGTTCTCTTTCAACTACATTGATTTTCTGTCATAGCGGTGTTCTTTTACAACAAATACTGTGTGCTTTCCACGATTCTGGCATAGTTTGTGGAGTCTAAATATAAATCCTCAGCATCACAGGCAGCATAATATTTCAAATCAGAAAAGAGAGCGTCAATGGCTTGGACATCCCAATCATCAGAACGTACGTTTTGTTTCACAACATCTCCCATTGAAACACGAAGTACATTAGGAACATTAACCACCTCTGTAGGTCCATGAATTTGAAATTTTACAGCATCTCATACAATAACATCTAACACGGGCTACACTGTGATGTTGACAAAAGTTTGGTCTCTTTTCATGATGTGTGATGAGGAGTGTGGGGGCAAAGTTCCATCAATTAATCAGATTTTTGATTGTTCAGGTATGTATTGTCCGTTTACCAGATGGAAAAATACCATCACAAATCCAATCGACATGAACAAAAAAATGGAGATGAGAACCAACCACATGTAAGTCCAGGAACCAAAAAATGTCTTGTAAACCAAGTAACAAAAATAGAAAACCTCAATGGTACACTCGATGTTATAGAGTCAGAGTCAAAGGAAAAAAGTGACTGGTCAGATAGACTTGTTTACACACCAGGCAATGACAAATCTGTGGGATATATATACTCAGTATCTTCATGTGGATCACCAGCTGGCGAATTTAATAATGGATTAGTGACTGTGGACATCTCTATATCAAGGTCAGGGATGTTGGTGTCAGCAGAGGCCAAAACAGAATTTCTCAGCAGTGCTGGAAAAGAGACAGCAGGAGTCATACTAAGAAGAATCGGCCACTCCTTGTAGTTTGACATTGTCAATGGAGTCGTACCTGTTTCCCTAGCGACCAGGAAGTGGTGGTAAAATGAATGTTCTTGTGCCCTGCATGCCAAGCACTGGAATGGGTGCATGATACGAGGGGCTGAACTCCTTCTTGTTCTACACCTTCTCACAGACCAGGTTACCGACTCGGGTAGCCAGCTAACTACCGGAATTTACCGGAATCTGTAGAGCAGCTTCAGCTCCATATGTGGAGGGCAAGTGTTCCTTTGCTAGACTGTCTTGAGTCTCTTGTAGGTTCTGTAACACAGCAGAATGATTATCTATGTCAAAGAATACGGCTGTCGCCGCCATGTCTTGACCATCAAGGTCCGGGACACACATTTTTTTGCCAAAAAGCCTTTCGTACGGGGTCTGCCCACCCAGAGATCTAGGAAGATTATTTGGTGCCCGTAGTACCTAAAACCCTAGCTGTCAAAGATTGGTTTAAGTCATGGTTTATTCGCTCCACAACATAATTGCTCTCAAGCCGGTATGGAGACAAAAATTTCACCTCGACCTCCAAAGACCACATGGCTTCCTTGTACACCTTAGAGGTGAACGCTGGACCTGAACAGAATGGAAGGTGCCACATGCAAAAATTCCCACAAAGACATGCAAATCTTGGATGACAGTTCGAGCATCAGCACTCCTTTGTGGCCAAATGCAGAGAAAGCGTGTGCATGAATCCACTGCAACTAAGATATACTTATACACAGTATCAGCAGAAAAAGGTCAGCAGTGATTAAATAAACACAACCAAGTGGTCTATTAGACATGTACAGCTGAGTTTGTGGCGGCCGTGCAGCAGTTGAAGGTTTAATCTGCTGACATACATAACAAGAAAGAACATATTCACAAGTTTATTTATACAATCCACACCACCACTAACGCTGCTGTAAGATAGATAACCAACTGAATAGGGATGCCAGTACTGATATACATAATTTAAAAAAAAAACAATAACCACCAGAAACCTGAGCAAAGGATCAGAAATGGGGATTACTATTTAATAGTATTTTATTCAAAATATTTGCAACATATATCTCGACTTTTGATTCTTTTTACACGAGAAATGTACAAAAAACACATGGGACATAAGGATATTGGCTCAACATTCAACCATTCATTCTAGATTCAGGCATATCACAAGCAACCACAACAAGTATACATACTTTAGGAGAAAAAAGGGTTTAAAAGAAAACAGTGAGGACAAATACCAAGTTCTACAAATATTTTCAAAACCATTTAAGATAACTGTTTTGTAAGTACATTCTTATATTTACAAAATCATTTCGAACTTAAGCTTGATGTTATATGGTAATGTACAACAGTGTGCTCAGGGTACAGAAAATTCGATGCCCAAGAGCTAGTGTAGACTGGTATGGTGGGGCCTACGCGTTTCGAATCCCACTGAAATCATAGGGGATTCTCTTCAGGGCCATAAGAATTCCTGTGAGGGAAAAAAATAGAAAAAAAGAAAAAACAAGCATAAGTGGCGCAGATTTAGGGCCGTTTGTTTCGTAGTTATATCATAGAGACATGAACCGCATCAAGTGAACTACCAAGCGATGCAAACAACCAGTGATTCAGACGGCATTGTAGTTGGACTGAAGATTATGTCCACATCTTAGACTAACGCTTAGGAAATAAAGCCCTTTTTATTGGTTAAACTGAGGTACCTGAAAAAAGATCTCCCACTAACAGGTACTAGACTGGCGTGAGTGGAAGGTTTTAAAGCAGCTGTTAATTTACTCAACTTTGATTAATGGAAGGACGGTTGTCCTTATGATAATTGTCCACGAGTTGTGCCAATGCGCTAGAGCATAAAAAACTACCTGTAATAAGAAGAAATTTCATTTAGACTCATAAGTCCAATTGGTGACATCTCCTAAAAAAGGGGGAAACGCTAGTGGGATGGGGGTCGTATACACTTACCCCTGACTTCTTGTCCTTTAGCCTAGGGGTTCCTATGTAAACCGACTGTAGGTAGGAGGAGAATTAAACGACGGTCGAGACTGTAGAGGAATAATGGTGAAGAGCCCATTATTTATATGACAAAATGAGCCCAAAAGTTTAGTGAATTGTGAGACCGGTATTGTTAGATTGCTCTTAACGGTCTCATAACTGATTAGTTAAAGGGACAAATTCATTTAAAAAACCAAGGAGTACTAAACAGAGAAGAACAATGAAAAATGAGGCAGAATTGGCTAGCATGAACGGTTTGTTTCAACATGGTGGTAATTGCTTCTTACCCGTTGGGCTAGGTGCCTTGTTCCTATAAATATGTTGGACCACAGGATATACTACTTCGCGGTCATAGTCTACTCACAATCTCTGGAATTGTCTGAAAGAGTAGGAGGGATGACGGTAAACATTTACGGAGCGACAAAAATTACAATAAATTGCAATACAAACGAGAACAACATGGGTCTTAGGACCTCACCTGAAGAGTGCAGCAAGTTACGAAACATCCTTTTTTAGAGTTTTGGGGGTGGGTGTCATACGGGCTTCTGGCGAGTGATTCACGTCGCTAGTGAAAAAAGAGGAAGACATCTGAAGTTAGAAACGGAGCACTAAGGTCTGTAGAAAAAAGTGCCAGCCGCTATCAGCGGGGAACCGCTTACTTCAATTTGCAATTCAAAGTTCGTGTTCGGTAAAAAACGATGCGGGTGCCCTCTCGGCAGGAGGCACGGTCGGCTGTATAATCAAAAGAAATCCATAAGTTTAAGCAAAAACTAAAAGCTCTGGGAACTAGGCATAGGGACTAGCAGCAGGAGCCGTGAAACTTACTAATGAATTGGAGTGTCCGCACTTAGCAGTGGCGTCTGAGTCAGCACTGATAGCTCGCGCATGGGTAAAGAGGAGCGAGTTACGGGAGAAGTCTTTTTAAAGGAAGAGTACTACAGGGTGACGCCCAAAAGGGGGCGGGGGAGGTTTTTTTGAAACAGTGGCAAACGGGGGATACAATGTATCAAAATCAAACAAAGGTCCTGATCTTACAGGGTAGAATAACAGTAAAGAAAGACGCTCGAGGGGGGGGGGCGTGATCTGCCCTGCACACGGTGGCAAGAGGCAGGTGCAGTTTATTTGAAAACAGCAGAGCGTGTGTCGGGAAGTGGAACAATTATATAATAGTCCAAATCAAGCAGGATGCAGAAGCGGTGATAATCATAGGGACCTACAGCATCCTCATAATTTAAAGATTTCACTCAATTCATTTAAGCCAGACATTGCCGTATCAAATTTAATGATAAGCAATGCCTCTCTTTTAGACAACTTGAGGTTCCAATCTCCTCCGCGCGGATCTTTTTCAACTTTTGATATTGATGAAGGCACCAGGCACAATTCTTATTACCATACCAGCTTAGTAGGTTAGTGTGGTTATCATGAGTCAATAAGTACTTAGATTCATGAAGATCAAACTGCAAAATTGGCAGAATAGCTGAATGTTTAGGCAGCCAGCATGAGTTGGTAAAAGTTGGTTGTATCAAAGCATATAGAGGTTTGATATGCTGGGCATAATCAGGAATATAAGGACGCCCAAAATTAAAAAAAAATTCAGAGTTGCAGGAGACCATAAACATGCGCATTTCTCCAGGAAGTGAGGTGCAAGACTTCTACCTTCATTGTTCAGCTCATAGCCCAGGAACAACACTGTGTACTCAACAATGTGTGACTTTGCAAAGTTACATTTATAACCAAAGTCCGCAAACATAACTATGATGCGGTCAGTGCAACACAGATGCGGCCATAATTTGTCATCCATGAGATAAATATCATCAATGTACGAGTACGCATCAGGATCAATGTCATCTAGCAAACAGACAACACCTGCGGCAAAGACACCTGGGCTGTTTTTATAGCCCATAGCCCATCTTTTAAATTGTTTTTGTTTGCCGCCACAAGTGAACGCTGTCCATTGACTACCAACAGAGGACAGGTTATGACTAAAAAAGCTATTGGAAATGTCTAGTGTGGTCTTAAATCTTTTTCACACCAGACTGTCAACGAGAGCTGAACTGTGGGTGTTCTGTACCGCACATGAACGACAATGTGAATTTAAATGTCAATAATCCAAAACCAGACAGTACGACCCATCAGGTTTGGTAACAGTGAAACGAGGATTATTCATTGGTGACACACATGTCTCAATCAAACCTTCATATTCTAATTGTTCAAGGACTTCCGCGACTGGGGGGCGCTAGAGGGCGCACAAGCGGAATGGCTGCTTAAGCGCGCAGCTCCCGCTCCTTGGTTAACAATCCTCCATATATCCTCTGCCACGGAGTGCCAACTCGGCTGATTTCTCCACAATTTGCTGCAGGACATCTTTTCCCATACCCGAACCAAGTCTGGTGGTGCCACGAGTCTCGGAGCCGGAGTAATGAGCCTTCGAATGTTCACCGGCTGTTGCTCTGGAGCTGGTGGGGGAGTGCGGCCGGCTGCAGCAAACTGCGCTACACCGGGGATGACCACGAGGATCTAGGCCGCAGATCGGCGCAGTCGGCAGATTTCTCGCCAGGACTTCTTCGGTGGGCTTGACACGGAGGTAGGAGGCTGCCTTCTCGCTCGCGCGGGGCCCCCCCTCCTCTGTTGCTGCTACTCTCGCTGCTGGGGCTGCGGGCGAGTACTGTGCTGTGGACTGGTGGAGGCGGCGGGACTGACAGGACGTCCCCCGGGCCTTCGGAGGGGCCTACATTTAACTGGTGCTCTCGGCGGGGCAGAGCAGATCTGCAAGCTGCCCAGGGGGGGTCGAATGTCGGGCCTGGGCCCCACGGCTGACGGTGCCACCGCATCGGATTTTGGCCGACCCTGAGCTTCTGCCTTGCTCTCAGCCTTGACACGCCACTGCTCGCCGCAATACCACCAGGATCTACAGTAGGCGGGGCCCCCCCTCCACCCTCGAACTGCCCTAGCCCGATCCTTCCTCCAGTGACTGTGCTGCGTGGGGGGGCCCGGGATTGCACCTCCGTGGAGCACACTCCACCTGAGACACTCTTCCCAAATGAAGCTCAGTCATCCCTCAAGCCTCCTCATCTAGGACTTCTACGACGCCATTGTATCGCGTGGCGGCGCCGAGGGGTGAGGTTCTGGTGCCACCTCTACCTGGGCATTGTCGCCCCCCTCGCCATCAGAGCGTCTAGAGAAAGCACGGACCCGCCAGAACCCCGTACCTCCCCTGATTGGACCCTTGCTAATTTGCTGGACCGCTACTCTGCCCGGCGGCCGCTGTACCCTGCTCTTTGGCAATAGCTTCCCTGCGTGACAGTCCGAAGAGCTACTACGTTCCACAGTGCTCGAGTGCTGAGCCCAATCGCCACCATGGTGCGGCCTGAGAACCGCCACACTAAGCTCAGTTTTGATAGCGCAAAAAGGGCGCAAAATCAACGCAGTTGGATCCTGAGCCTAGCGTATCATCCCCAAAGGCTACCATCTCTCCTGCTAAAGACGTTGACCTGACCAACCTGATACAGGAGATGAGACAAGGGTTCGCCACCGTTGTTGAAAAGGTTGATGTAGTCACTGCTCGACTGGACGCGCTGGTGCACAAAGTTGACCGCCACGAAGAATGTATCATGGCTGCGGAGCAACGTATCTCTGACACCTCGGATGTCGCCTCGACTCACACCACACAACTGACCAGGATGGACAACTTGCTCAGGGTCATAGCGGCTAAAAAGGAGGATTTGGAAGCCCGCAGCCGCCGGAACAACATACGAGTCACCAATGTGCCGGAATCCACAGATACGGGCAGGATGGAATTATACATTGAGAAATTGCTCAAGGGCTCAATTGGTGAGGATGCCTTCTCACACACGCGAAAGCGGAATGAACGACCTGCAGGTTCCCGAGTACGTAACTTAGGGATTTCCTCTCACAAATTTTGACTTTGAAAAACCGGATTTTGTTTGGGAAGTAGTACAAATTATGATGAAGAACTGAAAAGAACAAACTGTAATGTAATAGCCTTGAAAAAGCCCTGGCGCGAATCGCCACAGGGGGCGAAACGCGTGCCGGCTGTGCATGTTTTTACCTAAATTAATAAAGAGCATTTTCCTATACAAAATGGACTTTTGACTCCAATTATATGAGCAAGGATTCAGCCTAATGATATAAAGAACTGTTGTTAACACACTCACTATCCCCCTAAAGACTTTACTGTTCAAAACTCAAGAGGTCCAGAGTTTTTTTGAGTGTGTTTTTTCTACAAAAACCAAGTGAAAACTGATATGGACTTGGATTCTCCTTTTGGCCACCCTTCCTCTCTAGACGCCTTCTCGTCTCAGTTCATCGTAGAGAGGGCCCACCACTCCCTGGCACCTATGCCCAAACCTGGACTACCACCGCGGCCTATTATTGCTCGACTATTGAACTACTGGGACTGAGACACTGCACTTAGGGCGGCTCGGTCTCAGAGGTCGCTGCAGTACAATGGTGTCACTTTCTCCATTTACCCAGACTTTACGCCAATGGTTCAGGAAGAACGGCGCAAATTTCTCCCAGTAAAGGAAAAGTTGCGAGAGGCCCAGATAGACTATGCGCTCCTGTACCCTGCGAAGCTGCGAAATACGCACCAGGGTAAGCAAAGGTTCTTCCCCAACCCGCAGAAAGTGGAAGACTTTCTTAAATCGCTCCGGAGGGCACGCAGGGAGGACCGAGAAGCCGCGGAAATACATGAGAATGCTGACTTATCTCCGGCGCAACAAGGCGACTAACTGCCAACATGCGCTACACTACGCGCATTATCTGCACTGGATTATATTTTCTCTACAGATTGGAGCGCAGACATGGGGGAACTTGTGGAAGATGGACCTGCTCGGAATCTACACCCCTGTGCTAATGTAAACCAAGGACCACTCTCCTGGCCCTAGTCTCCACCGAGGGCGGCACAGTAACGGAGCTAGGGACCGGGAAGTGGCTGTGCGTACTATATGTCTTACCCCTACTGGGAGATCCCCTTTGACTTGCTGATGTTTCCGTTGTTGATGTTGCTCGTGTTGGGGGGCATGGGGGGAGGGATGCTGGGTGGGGGTTCTTGGCTGCTGGCATGATTGGGATGCTGGGGTGGGTGGGGGGGAGGATGTTTCAAGAGGCATTCATCAAATGACCATGTGCGTGGACTTTGTTTTGGTGTGTGCGCCGATGCTGGTGGGGCGGGGATGGCTCTTTCATGCTGCCTATTCTGGCACTGCTATGCTTCTTGTTGTTCTATCAATGGCTGCTCTGATTGTGAATACGCAATTGACCTGCTTATCCTGGAATGTTCGAGGGTTGAACAATGCCAAAAAATGTCGGAATGTCATTGCCTACCTGGATAGACATCATGTACAAGTTGCCATGTTGCCGGAAACACACCTATCACCACCAGGTGGAACCTCTTTCGCGAGTAGGTGGGCTGGGAACCGCACTTTCTCCTCATATTCAACCTATTCGAGGGCAGTTGCCATCCTCATTGCCCGCAAAGTCCCATTTCAGAGGTTTGGAGAGCTGACCGACAGGGAAGGCCGCTATGCATTGCTGTGGGGCAGGATAGGCCGAAACACATACACATTTGTGACCACATATGCACCCAATGTTGACACACCTGCTTTTTTTACTACTTTATGGGGCAAGATTCTGTCTGTTGGGTCACGACACATCGTCTGGGGTGGGGATTTCAATCTAGCACTGGTACCTCAATTAGATAGGGCGGATGGAGTTTGCCCCTACAAGCCTAGGGCACGGGAGGCGCTGGAGGGAATCATCGAGGAGGGCGAGTTGTTGGACACCTGGAGACACTTGCACCCCCTAGAAGGGAAGGCACACACTTTACATCACACACCGGGACTTGGGCACGTCTAGATTATTTTTTTATTACCAGGGATGTGGCTGCGGAGCTAGTGGAGGTTCTTCACCTACCGAGAACATACTCTGATCACAGTCCTGTCTGGCTACACTTCCGCACACCGGGGTGGGATAGCCCGCGACCACAGTGGAGACTCCACCCTGACATCCTCCTTGACAGCCTGTTTGGCACTGAACTGGGGGAGGAGATAACAGACTTCTTTGCTAGAAATAAGGGATCAGTAAGGGATCAGTAGATTCAGTTGAGCACATATGGGAGGCATTTAAGGTCACTATTAGGGGATATTGCATCTCCAAAAACCATGGTGTACTACGTGTTATCCTCAATTCCATCAGCACGTTGGAAAAGGAGCTGCGGGCTTTGGAACTTCGCATGGTGTCTGAAACTAGCCCCGAACTCCATGCCACCTTTAGGGAGACACTGTCGAGGTATGAGGAGAAGGCTGCAAGGGAGGCCAAATTACAGGGCAAACACTGGCAGGCCCGTAAGTACTGCGAGGGAGATAGGCCCGGGAAGGCACTTGCTACGCTCACACAACCTCCGCGAGCGCATAATACCATATTGGAACTCACCAACACCTCTGGCACTACTGTTAGGGATTCGGATGCGTTACTTACTACATTTGTGGCGCATTACCACTCGCTCTACACCTCCACAACGGGACCCGGCGCGTCCTGTTCTGAATACCTCAACGACGTGGCACTGTGTTGGCCTAGCAATGGGGATAGGGTGTTCCTGGGGGCACCTTTCGAACTGGATGAGGTCCGCGAGGCCATCATGTCCCTCAGGAATGGCAAGGCCCAGGGACTCGATGGCATACCCGCCGAGTTCTACAAAGCTTACATTGACATCATGGCCCCAGTACTCCATGAGGTCTTCTCGGAATCCCTGTGTGACGGGGTGCTTCCCTGTTCTATGCGCGAGGTGGTGATCACATCACTCCTGAAGCCAGATAAAGACCCCAAATCCTGCAATTCTTATCGCCCACTCTCCCTCTTAAATTGTGATGTTAAAATACTTGCCAAGATCTTGGCCACCCGGCTGTCGCTATTAATGACCAAACTTGTGCTGCCTGATCAAGCAGGCTTTGTGGCGGGCAGATCCACTTCCCACAACCTTCGCACGCTCTTCTCTTTGCTCCGCACGGTTCACCCTGATACACCTGTGGCAGCCGTATTCCTTGACGCGACTAAAGCTTTCGACTCTGTCGAGTGGCCATACCTGTTCTCGGTTCTAGCCAGTATGGGGTTCCCCAAATTGTTCATATCCTGGGTCCGCCTACTTTACACCCGTCCCACGGCGAGGGTACTGATCAATGGTCGCCTGTCGCAGCCTATCGCAATCACCAGAGGCACACGGCAGGGATGCCCACACTCCCCCCTGTTGTTCTACATAGCGGTTGAACCTCTTGCCTGTCGATTACGTCAGCTACACCGTGGCGGAGCGGTGCAGTGCTTACAGCGTCAAATTGATGTGTCCCTCTATGCGGATGACATCACGCTGTATGTTAAGCATTCTGAGACATACCTTAATCCCTTACTCAGAGAATTTGTTCTGTTCGGCGGGGTGTCAGGTGTTCACATCAACTGGTCCAAGTCGCAATTTTTCTCTTTAACTGAGGCGGTGACTGATTTTCCTCTTGATTATCCACTCGAATGGTGTCGGTCTGACCTCCGATATCTAGGGATCCGCATCTCTTGCGACAAGGACGAGACGTTGCAATCCAATTACGGAGTGGCGATAACTAGGCTGGCCGCCTCCGTGGATCGCTGGGTTACTCTGCCGCTCTCCATGGCCGGGAGGGCGTCGCTCATAAAAATGGTGATACTCCCCCGCTTTCTCTACCTCTTTCTCAATATACCTTACTTCCCTGGTGCTTTTTTTTTCAAGACTCTAAAGACGGAGTTGCGCAGGCTCTTTTGGGGAGGCGGGAGTCCCCGGCTCAAATGGTCCACGCTCACCCTCCCCTACGACAGGGGTGGTTTTGATATCCCTGATTTTGAAGTCTACTACCAGTGTGCGCAGGCGCACTTCGCCTACCACTGGATGGCTCCTACCCCCTTCATGCCACACATAGCGGTGGAGGACTGGATAGTGCATCCTCTCCCACTTAATGGTTTGCTCCACTGCCCTGAATCATCCATAACTACGCCGAACACGTCGGTTTCATGTACTTTAGATGCGTGGCGTGGCATAGCCAAGGGCTTGTCTTGTAAATTACTCTACTCTCGCCCGAGTTGCCGCTTACTTATCACCCTAATCTCATCCTCTTGTGGGAACCAGGTTTCCGCAACCTCTGTGCTAAGATTCATATTTCCTGCTGGGGTGACTTGCTCTCCAATGGTTGTTTTAGGTCGGCGGATCTATTCTTTGCGTCGCATGAACGCACTCCTCTCGAGCTCTTTTACTATATACGGCTACGTGCAGGGATGAGAGACATCCTACCCGAGTTTCCCGCCGAGCCCGAGGTTCTGCCCCGCTACATTTCTTATTGTGCTCGCAGGACGGGGCCCATCTAGTCTCCGGCCTTTACCGCCAACTCAGGGGAGCTGCTCCGATGTCAGAATCCAATGCCCTGCTGCACTGGTCTACTGAGCTTGCTACTGATATATCGGACGAGCAATGGCACCATTGTTGTGCACTTACCTCCCGCATCTCTGCCAGTAGCAGATTGAAGATCATCCATTATAAATTCCTACAGCGGGTGTATTACACGCCGGTGAGGAAACAACGATTTGGCCTGGCGGAGAATGACTGCTGTGAGCGCTGAAGCGCTAATCGTGCCGACTTTCTCCACTTGGCATGGGAATGTCCCCAGGTGGCATTTTACTGGCAACAAGTAACGGATGCTCTCGCGGAGATGGTGGAGGAGACGGTGCCCATGGATCCACTGGTAGCCCTTCTTGGGGACACGATGCGGCTCCCTAGATCTTGCCGGAAATTCGTTGATACCGCACTCCTATTGGCCAAAAGGCGTGTGGCGTGCCGCTGGGGCAGGGGCAGGGCGCCCAAATTTAAGGACTGGATGGCGGAATTAACCCACTGCCAAGACCAACATGCAACATTTGCTGAACTATTGCCCATCTCGAGTCGGCCCAGCGACATTTGGGATCCACTGGTGCGCTATCTGCTCGCACGGTCGGATGATGTGGATCCGACGGAAGACCAACCTATCATGAATTATTGCCCTGCTCGTATCCCAGACCTGACCAAAGGCCCTACTTCTGCACACGCACTTCCTCTCTATACGATCCTTGTAGGGACCCCCTGTCCCGTGGCTGCAGTGTTGTTACCCACTCCCCCAGACCCTCACGAGATGCTTGACATTGTGGCTCTACCCCCTTGGATAGCCCATCACTCCTCCTTACTTGTGCACTGACACCCCATGCCTTACCCGCCATATACTACTACACCCTCTGTTAGACGATACTCCAGGGCTCCGTACACGTCACTACTTCCGGCTATTTACGGCTATATTGTTGGGACAGCTGTGATGCGGTTACAGTATTATGCACATCTCTGCTCACCTGGTGTGCCATACCAGATCACCACCACTTATCCTGCTATGTAGATATGAATTGCCTCTGAGTTACTGCATTGTTGGGATGTTTTGTTGAGCTGTTATGACCATCACAAAATTTTTCTGAAAAACATTGTTCTACTGCTGGTCATCCTTCCTTACCCTGCAACACCGGCTGTGTTACTGCCCTTTTCCACCTATATGTAGTGCCGCCGGGCCTCCGGGATGCCGGCCGTAGGGCTGTGTAAACATCATCTCCTTCTGCTGCCGGCCTCCGGGTTGTAGGCACAATAAGCTGTGTATTACATTTCATCTTATGGAATAAAGCAGATTTGAACCCCCCCCAAAAAAAAAAAAGGATTTCCGCAACTGGAGCTTTAGCCTCTCGCCGCATGGGATATTGGGGTTGTGGCTGTGTCAGAGACAGCAATGGAATCTCGTGTCTGGGAGAAAGTTTTTCCCACCCGACTTGAGTAAGGTACAACGCAGGTGCAAGCACCAGAGCCCACTCTTCTGCAAAGTTCTGGGGACTGCTCCTTGGGCACGGTGTGGTAACAGTGAAACGAGGATTATTAATGGTTGACACACATGTCTCAATCAAACCTTCATATTCTTGTTCAAGCATTTCCGCAACTGGAGCTTTAGCCTCTCGCCGCATGGGAGATTGGGGTTGTGGCTGTAGCAGAGACCGCAATGGAATCTCGTGTCTGGGAGAAAGTTTTTCCCACCCGACTTGAGTAAGGTACAACGCAGGTGCAAGCACCAGAGCCCACTCTTCTGCAAAGTTCTTTGGACTGCTCCTTGGGCACGGTGTGCAGAAAACTAGGGAGGGTCAACTCCTCCCCTCTTGGAGCGGCCAAAACGAAAACCAAGGGCCAGTCTGCCTCAGTTAATAGAATGTCATATGTAGAGGTCAGATCTTCCCAACAAATTCCTTTTATTACACGTTGGATGTCACCTTCTATTAAAAGAACTATATCATATAGTCTGTCAGGGGGAGCCACCCTAGTGTCAGTAGTTTTCACTGTGACAACGATGCCAACTCCGCCACCCTGATCAACAACCTTGCCAATCTTGGCCTCAGACAACTTGTCACTGCACTCACCCACGCAGCTTGCCACAAGCTGGACCCTGTCTTCTCCACAGGCACCCACGTCGACTTCGACCACACCACCGAACTCCACTGGACCGAACTCCACTGCATCCATTTCATCTTCAAGAAACGAACGACGCACCACCGCACCCAACAGCTGCCTCGCCGCTGCTGGAGCAAAGTCACCGAAATCCAGCTGATCACCACCCTCATCCAGAACCCACCCGCCAACCCCACCAACCCAGACGCCACAGCCTGCAACCTCAGACGGTGGATCAACGACTGCGCCAACACCCTCACCCCGCTCAAGAAACGCTCCAACAGCCACACCAGCAAGAGAGCCACCTGGTTCACCGACAAGCTCGATACCTCCAAACGCGCATGCCGGACACTGGAGAAAATATGGCTCCATGAACGCACAACAGACAACCACGCAGCCCACAAGGACGCCACCGGCAGACATCACCACCTCATCAGATTAGCCAAGAGATCTTCCTTCAAAAACCGCTTGGATAACAAACCACAAGACAGCAAGGAGCTCTTCAGCATCGTAAAGGAACTCTCCAACCCCAGCGCCAACGCCAACGACATCCCGCCCTCACAAGAACTGTGCGACTCATTAGCCATCTTCTTCCACCCCAAGATTGCTTACATCCACGAAAGCTTCAACACCACAACCACCCCGACTACGCTAGACTCCACCTCCCCTGTGAACACTACTAGCGCCAACCGCCTGACCTCCTGGCCCAATGTCAACGACATCGAGACAAGCAAGGCCATGAACTCCATCCACTCAGGAACTCTGTCAGACCCGTGCCCACACCACCTATTCAACAAAGCAGACGCAGCTGTCACACTCCAACTACTGAAGGTCATCAACATCTCCTTCAAAACAGTGACATTCCTGGAAAGCTGGAAGCACACCGAAATCAATGCCCTCCTTAAGAAGCCCAAGGCGGACCCCAAGGACCTCAATAACTTCCAGCCCATCTCCCTGCTCCCGTTCCTGGCAAAGGTCATCGAGAAAATCGTCAACATGCAATTGGCCCGCCACCTGGAAGACAACAACATCTTGGACCCATCCCAGTCCGGATTCAGACGAAACCACAGCACCGAGACAGCCCTCATCGCCGCCACAGACGACATCAGGCGCAAACTAGACAATGGCGAAACATCATCCCTCATCCTCCTGGACCTGTCAGCCGCCTTCGACACGGTCTGCCATCGGTTTCTAAAGACACGCCTCCTAGAAGCCGGAATCCAAGAGAAGGTCCTTGACTGGACCACGTCCTTCCTCTCTGGCAGAACCCAGAGCGTCTGCCTCCCACCCTTCCGATCTGAAGCCATCGACATCATCTGTACCATCCCCCAGGGCTCATCTCTCAGCCTGATGCTCTTCAATGTCTACATGGCCCCCCTCACACAAGTGGCCCGCCATCACAACCTCAACATCATCTCCTACGCCACAACGACACCTGAATCATCCTCTCTCTCATCAAGGACGCACACCCCAACAAAACCAACCTCCACGAGGGAATGAAGGCCGTCGTCGACTGGATGAGGAGCAGCCGTCTGAGGCTGAACTCGGACAAGATGGAGGTTCTCATCCTCGGACCCACCCCCTTAGCCTGGGATGACTCCTGGTGGTTGACCACAATGGGAACAGCACCAACACCCACTGACCATGCACGCAACCTAGGATTCATCCTCAACTCCAACCTCTCCTTGTCAAAGCAGGTCAACGCTGTTTCCTCCTCCTACTACAACACCCTCCGCATGCTCCGCAGGATCTACAAGTGGATCCCGACCGAAACAAGACGAACGGTGACACAGACCCTCATCAGCACAAGACTGGACTACGGCAACGCACTCTACGCAGGAATCCCAGCCAAACACCTACGGCGACTACAAAGCATCCAAAACGCCTCCGCCTGACTGATCGTCAACGTCTCCGCCACAGCCATATCACCCCCACCTGAGAGACGTACATTGGCTCCCCGTCGACAAGAGGATCACCTTCAAGCTCCTTACCCACGCCCACAAAGCACTCCACAACGCCAGACCAGCCTACCTGAACAGCAGACTCAGCTTCTACACCCCAACCCGCCAGCTCCGCTCCACCAGCCTCGCCCTCGCCGCTGTCCCACGCATCCAACGAAGGACCTCCGGCGGCAGATCCTTCTCCTACCTCACCGCCAAGACCTGGACCACCCTCCCTATCCACATAGGGCAGACCCAAGACCTACTCGCCTTCTGAAGACTCCTCAAGAACTGGCTCTTCGAGCAGTAGCAGCACCTCCTCTCCCCATAGCGCCTTGAGACCCTCTGTCAAGCGTTCACACACGAGGTTCCTGTTGTTTCCTTCTTGGAGATGCACGCTCCCAACCCCTCCATGAACTAATTAGTCAGCAAGGAGTTAAGCACAACTGCATAATCCACAAGGGAAATGGGAAGTGGCTAGAGAAACAAGACAAACAACACTGGATCTCTTCCTGAGATGGCAGCTCGGTTTCTCTTTGAAGTGTTCAGGACTTCAGGTTCATTTGTACCTTCACAAAATAACAACGATCCTTCAAGTCTCAAAATAACACTATGCTTTTCTTTTGAAATAATGCTAAAAATACTATTACACACCCATATCTGTGAAGCCCTTTCTAACAGTCCTATGATTGTCAGGTTTCAATATTTCTGGGTTAATGCCTTAAAGAACAATATGCAAATAAAATGAATAATCAAAACAATGCGCCAAGATATCAGCAATCATTGGTTAATGGTTAGTGTTGGATTTAGTATTCAATTTCACACCAAACGTGGCCGACCTGACAAGTGTGTGCTGCTGTCCTTAAAAGGGATTCTGAGAATAAAAGACAAACAAAGAAACAACAACAATATCCTCCTTTTAGGAAGTTTGACCTCAGTCCTGTATACGAGTTCTGTTCTGCATACGAATTCTCCTATGTCAAATTATACATTGAATACACATGACTTAAAGAATCTTCAAAACACTGTTTAGGGTTTTTTTTTATAAAACAGTTATTGTCTCTGCTGAAATATCAATATTGATTTTCTATATTGATTTGTCCATCAACTATGTTCAGAAGAAATGACAATGGAAAATAAACTTGCTTTAAATATATGCCAAGTTCCCAAAATCCGTTTTACAATCAAGAAAATGATTTTCCTGCTCTCGAGTCTTTTACAAATAAGAAGCTTGTCTTTTCCAATGCTTGTTTTTTGATCCTGAGTTGCTTGGTAACCAGATCTCTTACTTGTTTACACAGGAAATCGGATCGACGAGAGAAGGCTCAACCGGAACTGAAGATCGAGGGAACTGAAACCGCTGGTGCCTTTCGGAGATCGGAGGGCGACAAAGGAATCACAAAAGGGGAAGGTACGTTTTTAAAGGGAAAACGGGAACTGAGGTTTTTTAAGGGAATCGGGAACAGAAGCTAGCGGGAGGAATTCCAGACGGGAGGGAAGCGGAACCAAAAGAAAGAGACTGAATCAGACGGGTCTCAGATGCCAAACAGGAACACTCGCGGTGATGCTGTTGCACGAAGCGAAGCGTCACTGTGAGCGAGGGCAGGGTATTTATAGTCTTTGCTTGGGCGTTCCTTCAACTGCTCACGTGTATTCAGGAAACCGTTCAAAACGTGAGAGTGAAAAGGCTCTTGTATTAAGTTCTACACGTGCATAAAACTTGAACAGTAACAATCATTGCTAGCTGCAAGAAAATGTACCAACAAACATTGCTAGCCACAAATGAATCACTAGCAGTACTTGCCACACAATAAACAGTACTTGTCACACAATACGAGAACATGCATAATTAAAGGGATTAACTTGCAATGGCATAAGAACCCACAACACTCTCACGGGTAAGTAGCGCGCTTTACAAGTACTCTGATTGATTGATTGATAAAAGTATCAGTTGCTGTCGCCTTCAGATATGGCCGCAGTGCTTGCCGCACTATTGTAACCTCCGCTGCGCTGTCGAGCAGCGTTAATGTCCATGTCAGGTTCCGAAGCTGTGTTCTCACTAGCCGTGGCATACCTTACGGTTAACGCAGCAACTTTCTTTTTCTGAAAATGAAGGTGTTAACGAGGCAAGTCGTCCTGCTTGCCTTTACCATCAGAGGGGCGGGGCTGCTCACGTCCTTCTGGGGCACCCGACCCCTGCCGTGTTCTCCGCCACCGGCTTGCGTGCCCGATGTTTCCTCTGAAGAACAACGAGAACGTTGCTCAGGTACCTGAAATCTATCAGGAGACCTAATTCTTGCGTGGTCGCACAAATCATAAGTGCGCTCAGTAGACACTAGTATCGGCGACGCCGGATGCGACACCTGTTTCTATTGCTGCTTCCTCTGTTTTTTATTCTTCCAATTCTGTTTTGGAAAATTTGGACGGCCGTCTTTTGTAGACTTTGCCATCTGAGTCTGCGGTTGAGTTGCCGTTTTAGCAAAAGGCTTAACACCCAAACTATTGCGGCCAATGGTCTTATAAGCCTCTGCAACAATTCTCGGTAACGCTCGGGGTTTGTCGACGTCTGGGAAAAGGCGCAAAGCATTCGACACCTGAAAGTTAACTGCATCTCCCTTTACATTACAAAAGATGAGATCAACAACTACGTCAAACACTCCAAAGAGCCTCATTCCCAACCCGACAGCCGCCTCCGGACTGTGCTCATCCTGAACACGCTTGATCACAGAGGGCAAGACAGTCATAGACGGCGTGCCGAAACACTTTGCATATACTGCTGCAAATACTTTACCCCAATTCTCACAATCTGTTACCTCTGGCAATAAGTCTTTCTGCAAACTAATTGTGAGAATCCTGTGTTTTCCCCAGGAGTGGTATTAGGAAACACTGCTTCCAGTTGGTCAAATTTTCGAATTAACCAAGACGGGACTAATCAACATCCCGGCCGGTCCAACTTGTTGATCTGCAAGGAACTTAATGAACTAAAGCCCTATGTACCCCAACAAAAGAGGTATAAAGTTGACACAAGTCGTCAATCGGGGCATTGAGATAACGTGGATATGGTGTGAACCCGGCTAAGACTGGCAAAGTGGCACAAGGAATTGACAAGGGACCTAACCGAACCGGAGTTACGGTGTGGGGGAGGGTGCCATTAAACCAAATCTCTTGTGTCCTATATGGAGTATAGTTCATAGGAATCGCAGTGTAAGTGTATGTTTGGAATATATCCTCATCCGCATTTATTGCAGGAAACGTAACCCAAGAGAAGAAAAGCTCAAAGGGGAAGGCTGAATCAGCACTAACCACAAAGATAACAGACATACCATCATCTGGTACACCAAACTGCGTCAGATGACGCCGGAGCGCTGCCCGACTATGCTGAGCTATATCAATATCACACATAAGGATATAGAGAAGAAAAACAATTTATATAAATTGCAGCACAAAAAGGGTAGTTATTCAAAACGTGAACCTTTTTATAAATCTCAAGCTTGAATTAACCTATAACACATTCGTATAGGTAGGTTAATCCGTCACGCCTGTTAACTGGAAACAGTGGTGAGGGTATTGTGGACAGATACAAGCACTAATCAAGACGTTGGGCGCCATGTTGCGGGGATTCTGCTCATGCACAGAACTATGCGCAGGAAACCAGGACCTCAGTGTATTATGGTGTACCAAAACTGACCTCAGTGCCCAGAATCCCTATCCAACTAGCATCAGTGTCTCATTCGTTCTCCGTACTACAGCAAAGCTACCAATGTTTAGACAACCCAGAACAAGTGACTTTGGGACCTCTCAGGAATAGTGGGAATCAAGAACGCTCTTTCATTTTTATTCTCATAAATGTTCGCAATGTGAGTAATCAGAGACAAGGTATAGTTTAAAATGTTTATTTCAACTATGTGCTCTAAGATGCAGTATATTTGCTAACATAAGTAAAAATATGCAAAAAATCAATACAATCGGCATTGTTACAATTCCATAAAATACAAAGGGAGAAATCATATTACAATGATAGTGGAACCAGGTCTATTGCACCTTGTGTACCACCCTCCCCTTGCTAGGTATTATAATAATAGAGGATTTTTAGGTTAAAACGGGGACCGCATACCTCCAAAGTCAGGTGAAGTGAATCACATCCCAGATCAGCACAGCTATTTGTTGATGGAAAGGTTTTATCCAAGTGCTAGTCTCATGTATGCAGTGCAATATTAAAAGCACCTGAGTTTCAGAAATGAGCAGCTGTGTTTGTGTTGTGTCTAGAGCGTGGGCCGATCAACCTGCATCAACAGCATACATTGTTATTTTAACCTTGAACACTTTGTGCAGACTTGAGGTTGCAGTGTGAGTCTGGAGATGTGAAAAACAGATCAGTCTCATGTGAAGGAAAAGCAAGCAGTTTGACTTTATAAAAACAGATACATGTAGTGTCATGTGCAAAAGCAGCAAAATGGCGTTTGAGCAACGAACCCACTTATACTAATATAGCAATGTGTGCAGGCAGAATCGTATTCATCCCTACGCTTTTACAGGTAGCATGAACAGGAACACTTGGATGTTTTTCTTTGTAACTCTTCATCACTAAATAAAAACCACCAGTGTTTAATTTCTTTTATTCCACATTGTGCTAGTCTCCCAGTGGATTTCCTGTTATATCAAGTTGTTTTTTCTATGTGTACCGAAGTGAAAAATCACTGGGAACAGACACTTTTATTATTCTACAAATCTTTGGTTTTCTTCTTTTCTTTTAGTCGAGTCTTCATTCATCTGGTATTTGAATATCCCACATAATTATATATTTGTTCCTGTAATTCCTTCATCTCACAATAACTGCACTGTTCTGCTCCTGTCTATGTCCTCAGATGAGTCAATATTATTGTTAATGTTCTTAAGTTCTTTTTTAATTCAATGCATCTCTAGGATTACACCTTCATTTATTGAGTTAAATGAAGGTGTGTGTTCGCTGAGGCTATGTAGGATCAGAAATTGACAAAAGCTCGTCACACTTTTAGTGCAATTGTAAGGTTTACCCCAGGTGTGTTTGCAATTCACAAAATCACTTCTGACATTCATTGCAATGCTCATTTTTACTCTGTGTGTGTTAGTTGATGTATTCGTAGGTTTAATAACTAACTGAAGATATTCACACATTCACAGCACCTGAAATTATTTTTCTCTGTGAGCATTAACTGATTAATCCTTAATGCCGAAGATGCACTAAAGGTACTTCAACACTCACTACAGTCGTATGGTATTTACAGAGTGTGTGTACGCTGATGTCTATATAGGCTTGATAATTGACTACTTTTGTTCACACATTCATTGCACTTGAAGGCTTTTCGTCTGCGTGTGTTCGCTGATGCCTGTTTAGGATTGATAATGGACTTCAGCTTTTCAAGCATTCATGGCATTTAAACAATTTTTTTCCTCTTTGTGAGCTCGCTGATGATTTCTTAATGCTGAAGAGTAAGTAAAACTACTTCCACATTCACTGCAATTGTATGTTTTTTCCCCAGTGTGTATTCACTGAGGTCTCCGGAGGTCTGTTAACTGACTGAAGCTCTTTGCACATTCACTGCAATTGTATGGTTTTTCCCCAGTGTGTATTCGCTGAGGTCTCCGGAGGTCTGTTAACTGACTAAAGCTCTTCACACTTTCACTGCACTGGTATTGTTTTTCTCCTGTGTGTATTCTCTGATGTGTGCGGAGCTGTGACATTTGACTGAAGCTCTTCACACATTCACTGCAATGGTATGGTTTTTCCCCTGTGTGTATTCTCTGATGTGTGAAGAGGTGTGCAATTTTACTGAAGCTCTTTACATATTCAGTGCAATGGTATGGTTTTTCCCCTGTGTGTGTTCGGTGATGTGTTTGAAGTTCTTGTAACCGACTGAATCTCTTCACACATTCACTGCAATGGTATGGTTTTTCCCCTGTGTGTGTTAGCTGATGTCTCCGGAGGTCTGTTAACTGTCTGAAACACTTTACACATTCACTGCACTGGTATGGTTTTTCCCCTGTGTGTATTCTCTGATGTGTGCGGAGGTGTTCAATTTTACTGAAGCTCTTTACACATTCATTGCAATGGTATGGTTTTTCCCCTGTGTGTGTTCGGTGATGTGTTTGAAGTTCTTGTAACTGACTGAATTTCTTCACACATTCACTGCAATGGTATGGTTTTTCCCCTGTGTGTGTTAGCTGATGTCTCCGGAGGTCTGTTAACTGTCTGACGCACTTTACACATTCAATGCAAAGGTATGGTTTTCCCCTGTGTGTATTCGATGATGTCTATGGAGGTGTGCTAACTGACTGAAGCTCTTTACACATTCATTGCAATGGTGTGGTTTTTCCCCTGTGTGTATTCGCTGATGTCTTTGGAGGTGTGATAACCGACTGAAGCTCTGCACACATTCAGTGCAATGGTATGGTTTTTCCCCTGTGTGTATTCTCTGATGTGTGTGGAGGTCTGCAATGTTTCTGAAGCTCTTTACACATTCACTGCAATGGTATGGTTTTTCCCCTGTGTGTATTCGCTGATGTCTCCGCAGGTCTGTTAACTGACTGAAGCTCTTCACACATTCACTGCAATGGTATGGTGTTTCCCCAGTGTGTATTCGCTGATGTCTCCGGAGGTCTGTTAACTGACTGAAGCACTTTTCACATTCATTGCAATGGTATAGTTTTTCCCCTGTGTGTATTCGCTGATGTCTCCGGAGGTCTGTTAACTGATTGAAGCTCTTCACACATTCACTGCAATGGTATGGTGTTTCCCCTGTGTGTATTCGCTGATGTCTCCGGAGACTGGTTAACTGACTGAAGCACTTTACACATTCATTGCAATGGTATGGTTTTTCCCCTGTGTGTGTTCGCTGATGTCTCCGGAGGTCTGTTAACTGACTGAAGCTCTTTACACATTCATTGCAAAGGTATGGTTTTTCTCCTGTGTGTATTCGCTGATGTCTTTGGAGGTGTGCTAACTGAATGAAGCTCTTTACACATTCACTGCAATGGTATGGTTTTTCCCCTGTGTGTATTCGCTGATGTCTTTGGAGGTGTGCTAACTGACTGAAGCTCTTTACACATTCATTGCAATGGTATGGTTTTTCCCCTGTGTGTGTTCGCTGATGTGTTTGGAGGAGTGATAACCGACTGAAGCTCTGCACACATTCATTGCAATGGTATGGTTTTTCCCCTGTGTGTATTCTCTGATGTGTGTGGAGGTCTGCAATGTTTCTGAAGCTCTTTACACATTCACTGCAATGGTATGGTTTTTCCCCTGTGTGTATTCGCTGATGTCTTCGCAGGTCTGTTAACTGACTGAAGCTCTTCACACATTCACTGTAATGGTATGGTGTTTCCCTTGTGTGTATTCGCTGATGTCTCCGCAGGTCTGTTAACTGACTGAAGCACTTTTCACATTCATTGCAATAGTATAGTTTTTCCCCTGTGTGTATTCGCTGATGTCTCCGGAGGTCTGTTAACTGACTGAAGCTCTTCACACATTCACTGCAATGGTATGGTCTTTCCCCTGTGTGTATTCGCTGATGTCTCCGGAGGCCTGTTAACTGACTGAAGCACTTTACACATTCATTGCAATGGTATGGTTTTTCCCCTGTGTGTGTTCGCTGATGTCTCCGGAGGTCTGTTAACTGATTGAAGCTCTTTACACATTCATTGCAAAGGTATGGTTTTTCTCCTGTGTGTATTCGCTGATGTCTTTGGAGTTGTGCTAACTGAATGAAGCTCTTTACACATTCACTGCAATGGTATGGTTTTTCCCCTGTGTGTATTCGCTGATGTCTTTGGAGGTGTGCTAACTGACTGAAGCTCTTTCCACATTCATTGCAATGGTATGGTTTTTCCCCTGTGTGTGTTCGCTGATGTGTTTGGAGGAGTGATAACCGACTGAAGCTCTGCACACATTCATTGCAATGGTATGGTTTTTCCCCTGTGTGTATTCTCTGATGTGTGTGGAGGTGTGCAATTCGACTGAAGCTCTTTACACATTCAGTGCAATGGAATGGTTTTTCCCCTGTGTGTATTCGCTGATGTCTTTGGAGGAGTGATAACCGACTGAAGCTCTTCACACATTCACTGCAATGGTATGTTTTTTCCCCTGTTTGTATTCGCTGATGCTCTTTTAGGGTTTCTAGTTGGCTAAAGTTCTTGACATATTCTGTGGAATTGCACGATTTTTCTCCTGTCCATGTTTCCTGAAGGGTCAGCATAGTTAATAAACCACTTGCATTATTTTCACATTCCCTGTATGTGTGTGATATTTTGGGTGCTTGATTCCGATTTAACAATAAAATACAAGACTCAATAAATACCTGCCACATTCATAATATCAGTAAGGTTTCCTTGTGGGTGATTGCATCTTTAGATTGGATAATGGCTTCGCCTGCTTGCGGGTAAAGCTTAATCTTCATTCCGGTAGGTGCAACTTGGGACAATATTCTGTACTTTAGAGAGCAGAACTCCCCTTTCCTTCAGCCTTCATTTGTTAGGCTCCACTTTGTTGTGCTTTTCCCTGGTGCCTGTGGTTTTGGCTAGAAAGAGTTTGCAATACACCTAGAGCACTGAATGGTGGGCTGTTGCCAGTTTAGATAGCGAAGCACTGCTCTAGCCATATCATGATGGTGAAGCGACTCGTAATGTGTACAGCTACTCCAAAGAGTGTCCTGGGGCCAAGCACAGGTCAGAAAAGAAAGTAAATCTGCTTGTTTCAAACATGGACAAAAAGCCAAGTTTTCAATCTTTCTTTAAACATTGTCATGTTGCTGAAGAGGGAGTTTGTTCCAAGCTATGGATCCCAAATAGACACAAGACCTTCTTCCAACTCTCATACCGGCCTCATGATCAAAGCTGGTGTTGGACGCTTGTTTATACAGCAGGTGGTTTGTCAGTTTTGTTGTCTTGGTTTTGTTGAGGTCATTTCTTCATCTTTGGGTGTCGAGGTGCAGAGTTCAGACTCATACACTCACTGAATTTCCTTTGACTGCTCCTTCCTGGATCTGTCCTCTGTCTCTGATTGCACTGATGTTTTTGGAGCTCCTTTTTTTTTTGATAATTTTTGCAGGTTTGATGTGTTATCTTCATTATTCATAATCAATCCGTGCATTTAAGGTTTATTTTCTGTTGGATGTAAAGAAATGCAATATTACTAAAGTCGAATGTAATAGAATGTGAATACACAATATTTAACCAGCTGTAGAAGACATCTCTTCTTTTTTTGAAATTTAGTAAGGAACATTTTACCATACATGGATATTTCATTAAAACTGTGGTTGAACATGTCACATTGTATTTACTTCTGAAAAGGCAGTGATTTACCATTATTCACAGAGTAACTTACTAAAGAAAGGGCAGCCACAGAACACTCGTGCTACAGGTAGAGTTTTGGGTAGATACATATACACAAGATTTCATTTAAACAGAACAGATTATGGAAAAAGAGAGGAATCAGAAAGCACTGCCGTTAATTCAGTTTCAGAAAGTATCTTCCAAAGGTAGCTCTTCAGGAAGTGTATAACAAAGGTAACTCTTCAGGAAGTATTTAACCAAGGTAACTCTTCAGGAAGTGTATAAAAAAGGTAGCTCTTCAGGAAGTGTATAACAAAGGTAACTCTTCAAGAAGTATTTAACCAAGGTAACTCTTCAGGAAGTGTATAACAAAGGTAAATCTTCAGGAAGTATTTAACCCAGGTAACTCTTCAAGAAGTGTACAACAAAGGTAACTCTTCAGGAAGTATTAACCCAAGGTAACTCTTCAGGAAGTGTACAACAAAGGTAACTCTTCAGGAAGTATTAACCCAAGGTAACTCTTCAGGAAGTACACATAAAAAAGGTAATTCTTTAGGAAGTATAGATGACAAAGTTAACTCCAGACACCTTCTTCCACAATTCTTTCATGTTCACACTGGATCAGCTCAAATGCCAACTCCAGCCTTTACCTTGCAGCTCATTAGGGGCCTTACTACGAGTGCGACGGCCCTCATGATCGCCGTACGCACCGTGGCGATCCAACTGCCACCATCCTGGCGGTCTGACCGCCGTATTATGAGTGTGGTGGTGGGACCGCCATGAGACCGCCACCCCGCCAGGATCAAGGATCCCGCTGTGGAGGCGGTCTGCAAACACCCTGAATATGTTGGCAGTGTCAATGCCGACATCGCCGAGCATATTTCGGTCTGCATATCCACCGTCCTTTTCATGGCGGGGATCCCACCATGAAAAGGATAAAGGACATGCAGGTGAGGGTGCCCTCACAGGGCCCTGCCGAGTCTGCTCCTGGGGTTGCATGTGGGGGGCACATGTTGCGCCACCCCATGGAATTTCACCCTTGTTACTGCACAGTGTGGCATGTATGACATGGCGCAGGAACGTGCTGCAGGCACTCTTAAGGTGGTGGTATGCTGTTTAGGCTCTCCAATGAGCCTAACACAGCCGCGGCGAGACCGCTGCTGCACCGCCCACCCACCCTGGATTTAGGTCATAATCCGGCGGCGGGCTCTCAATGGGCTTGGCAGTCTGCCTGGTACCGCTGCTTTGGTAGTCCCATTGGAAGACTGCCACACTCGTAATAAGGCCCTAAGTCACCTTCAACACATTTTACAGCCCTCCTGGCTCAAGCATTTCTGGATCCTTCTAACCTGGGAGACTGGAGCATTATCCAGAGTTGAGGTGGATTTTCTATCAGCGGAATATATATCCATCTCCCTTGAACTATTGACTGATTCTGCCCTGAAAGACAACCTAAAAAGTGAGTCTTTAGTTCTTCCTAAAGTAGGTAAAGTTAAGATCCTGTTGTATTTCAATCAGCAGCTCCTTCCAGGGTTTATTATAATGGCCCGTCTTTATATTGCGCACACAGATAAAGCAAAGAAATATTAAATCATGTCATTTATTATTCAACAATATCATTCATTTATTCCTTATAGAGGATCCATCACAACCAATAATTTAACTGAAATATCAAGCATCCAACAGATGTGTGCATATTAATAATTGTTTTTCTTTTTCAACATTTACAAGATATTTGGCTTATTGTTGTCTGTCTGAAGGCCAGGATGCTACTTTGTGACTCAACAGGGCTTTGGTAGAGCGGGAGGAGGTGTCTGATGTCCACAGGTGAAGTCTCATTTCTCCATTCCCATCTTTCTTTTATCCAGGTTTACCTCTTCCATGTCCTTCAGCTCCCTACTCCCCTCGGTCTGTGTACTCACTCTACAGGGTTCATCGTTAGCTGTGGCAGGGGACACACTTGAAGCATGCAGACAGCAGATGCAGATAATGGCCTGATAGAGAAGAGGCCGTGGTTGGCAGTACGGAGCTCACAAGCTTCATTTCAGAAGCTCACCTGGGAGGTACTAACTGAGGAGGTGCACAGGAAGGGGCCTATTAGCTATAAACAGAGAGAGTGCACAGGTGAGTGCTTGAGAGGTATAAACAGATGAGGTGCACATATAGGTACCTATGAGGTACAAACAGAGCAGGCGCACAGGTAGGTGCTTATGAGGTATAAACAGAGGAAGTGAAGAGGTAGGTGCTTCAGTGCCTCTGGGACTATATCTGCTCCTAGGCCCTCTTCCTATAATGCTGGCTCTTGCTCCTTCTACAACACTTACTGCAGACAAGGGGCCTGATTTAGAGTTTATCGGACAGGTATTTTGTCAAACATAACAGATTCCATCCACTTTATTACAAATGCCACAGGATATAATGCACTTTTAATAGGTTGGAAGGGACACCTGCCACATTTATGACAGAATAAACCATCCGCCTAAATATAAATCGGGCCCTTGGCGGACATTGTGTCCAGTGTCTTCTCAGTGTTGGAAAGCATCCATTTTATTAATGGCACAGTATTATCTCACCACTGCTGTGGCTTGCAGTCATAAGGCCATTATGAATGGTCTAAGTTGTGTGCCAGAATGCCAGTGAATAGTTTAGCATGAGCGTTTAGGAGGGAGATGGGTCTGTATGATGAGCAGGACTAGGGGGCTTTCCAGGGCCCGTGAATAAGTGTTATTATTGTTTCTCTCTTGGTGTCAGTGGGCTTATCTGTGTCCCAAGATGAGTTGTTTACAGCTTATCTTATTTATGCACAAATAGTTGTAGTTTTTAGGGCTAAGCAACTCTTTCAACAATGTTTAAAAACAAAACTAGTCAAATGATCTCTGCCAGGTGTACATGTTTTGCATGTGTAGAATCACACACTAGTAAATGTAGCGCATGCATGCTTCGCCGTGCCAGTTTGTGAATTAACCCTAACTTGTGAGTAAGTGAGAATTCACAGACTCCAAACTGACTCTTTCTGACACTTAGAGTTTCACTTCAACAAAATGCTGGAGTAACTCTCCTTCCAGGGTAGGAAGAGAAATGGGTCACCCTCTAAACGTGGTGGCGAGTAGTGCTATACGGTACATTGCACCATTTATCTGCGGAAAACTAGGGAAATGGTACAATGCGCTGGGAAAATGGCATGTGATGACAATGTGACATGACATTCCCACTACATGTTCTTTTGCACTTTTTTTGGGCTGTCTTTGTCCAGTTTATCAAGGCCCAGGATTTAGTTTCAAGTCAAGAGATAGTGCAGGATTAGACCAATTATACTGTCATACATTCCAACAAATGCCTTTACCACGTATGCCTTTACCACGCATTGCCTTTACCACGCAAGTCTTTACCATGCATATGCCTTGACCACGCATAAAGAAAGATTTACAAAAATGGCCCTGCCGATAAAGGGTGGGTGCCCTTCAGCCCACCCAAGGCACCCACATGATCATTGTTGGAGACCAGGCCCCCAACAATGGGTCCCAAAGCCCCCGTGATGCCAGCGGGAGCCAGCATTGTTCCTACCCGTAGAGAGAAGCTTACAATCCTGTGCTCTACGGGCAGGAGCAATGTTTTCAAGTGTTTCTCTGCCCGCTTCATAAGCAGTGCATTGTGGGTGGCGTAAGTGATAGTTAGCCCAGGTAACTATAACTGCTGAGTTGATATGGTTTTGTGTGTAAAATATGATCCTAAGTAAATGTCCCTGTACCCTTTTTTCTGTGAATTTCTAAAGTTTTTGATGCTATTAACGAGCTATAACGTCCCTGTAACCTTTGCTTTTTCAGTGAAAATATCTCTCTTTCTTTCCCTCTCTCTCTCTTTCTTTCTTCCTCTCTCTCTCTTTCTTTCCCTCTCTCTCTCTTTCTTTCTTCCTCTCTCTCTCTCTCTTTCTTTCTTTCCCTCTCTCTCTCTTTCTTTCTTCCTCTCTCTCTCTTTCTTTCCCTCTCTCTCTCTTTCTTTCTTCCTCTCTCTCTCTCTCTTTCTTTCTTTCCCTCTCTCTCTCTTTCTTTCTTCCTCTCTCTCTCTTTCTTTCCCTCTCTCTCTCTTTCTTTCTTCCTCTCTCTCTCTCTCTTTCTTTCTTTCCCTCTCTCTCTCTTTCTTTCTTCCTCTCTCTCTCTCTCTTTCTTTCTTCCTCTCTCTCTCTCTTTCTTTCTCTCTCTCTTTCTCTCTCTCTTTCTCTTTCTCCTCTCTCTCTCTCTTTCTTTCCCTCTCTCTCTCTTTCTTTCTTCCTCTCTCTCTTTCTTTCTCTCTCTCTGGCTCTCTCTCTCTCTCTATATATATATATATATTCGCCTATTACACATTTTGTGGTATCCTACTCTAATTCCTCATTTCTCTCACATTTTCACACACAAATGTTGGCAGTTTTCAGCGTTAAAGTAAATAGATTCTTTGTGTTTCTGAATTTCATATTTCCCATAAAAACCAAATAGGCTTCTTGTACTTATGGCATGAGGGTACACGGGGGCTGACTTCTGGACTGCCCTGCGGCTTGTCTTAACACCTTAATATGGGGTACTTGCAGCACATACAGTCATACAGGTGGTGGCAGCTCCTGGGGCTCATTGGGGGCTCTTCGACTCTGAAGCAGCATTGTTGGCTAGTAATACTTTTTAACCTGCAGTGATCGATACTGCTGACCATTTTAAACCACTCCTCATTTGTTTTTCAACTTTGCTGAAAGCAGTCAGCTCTCTGCTGCTTCGTTTCGTTTTATTTTAAAACTGTATTGTTGCATTGTAATCTGCTTGCAATTACTTACTGTCTTGGTCTCCTCTGCTCCGGTCCCGCGCGGCTCCTAGTGTCGATAGGGTGGAGGGCAGCTCCTTCAGCGCGGCTTCCTGTGCCGGTCAGCTGAAGAGCAGGCGCCATCTTAGCAGTAGCCTGAAGGGCACGCACATCGCAGGCAGCGGTCTAGCGGCCCGAGGCTGCTCCCTACAAAGCGCGCATGTGTTATCGGAAGCGCCGCGGATGAGCGCAGCGGGCACGCCTTTTGCGCGCCGAAGGTGCGCCTAAGGTAAGCCCATCTGCGCCCGTCCACCGCCAGATGGGGCAAGGGGCACGGCATTATGCCAATTTTCGCTCCTACCCGGCTGACCAACTTTGCGCTTATCAAGGTCCTTGGCACTTAGATCCTGCAATTCGGGGTCATGTCTGTGACATGGGCATTGCTAGAGTTCCAGCCTTGCCTTCCCTTACTTTTAATATACCCTCTTTGTTGCTGCCATCCACTTCCCCTCCTTCCGTGGCCACCCCAAACACTGTCATTATCCCCTCACCTCTCTCTTCTGGAATTTTACCCCGACTATTTCAGCCTTCTTGTTAAACACCCGATCGGCTGTTAAACATCAGTCAGACCTGTTTATTTTCTTGGACACCTACAAACCGGACCTATTGTTCCTAACGGAAACTTGGCTTCGCCCTGAATCCCTGCCTAGCTTATTGGCGGCTCTGCCCACCGCATACTATGCTCTGCGAGCAGACCGGCCCTCTGGCAGGGTAGGAGGAGGGGTGGCCATGATTGTCCGCTCTGGCATTCAGTTCCAACTACTTTCTTTTCCCTCAATTTTAGAGGTTGATTTTCTGGTTGCCCGCTCTGTGTCTTTTAAAACCCCTATTACTTGTGTTCTGATGTATCGTCCACCCCAACTTATGTCCCATTTTCTCCCAGCTTTTCAGGAATTATTAGCTACTCTCGCAGTAAGCCATTCATCGGTTCTGGTGCTTGGGGACTTTAACTTCTGGCCCTCTGATTCAGCGGAAAATGCATCTTCCAGAGATTTCACCGAACTGCTTGGTAGTCTAAATTTTATCTCACACGTTCATACCACTACTCATGTTCAGTGTCATACCCTGGACCAAATCTGGTCCCTTAACATTCGTATTCCTGTCCCTATTGTTACCCCCTGTTTGTGGTCTGACCACTATTTGATCTCCTTCTCCCTGGATTTGAGGTCAGCTCAGAAGTCACCCCCTCCAAAGAACACCTGGGCGCGTAATTGGGGTAAAGTTTACATTCCATCTTTGTGCTCCTCTCTCTCAACCTCTAGTCCAGCCATTGACAACCTCTCTATTTCATCTCAAGTTGAGGCCATTAATAAATGGTTGTCTAGGAAATGTGATCAGGTGGCCCCCCTTAGGCGTGTTAAGGTGAAGCGCCCTCACTAAGCGAACAAGTGGTTTAACCAGGAGCTTAAAGAGAATAAATTGGCGGTCCGCCAAGCAGAGCGCACCTGGAGACGTACCTATAGTGAGACCTCTAAAATCTTGTATAACTCTATCCAGGCAGATTACAAGAAAGCTATTCTTAAGGCAAAAACATCCTATTTTTCAGGCAAGATTCTCCAGGCGGAGAACAAACCGAGGGAAATTTTTTCCACAGTGTTCGAATTGGCCTCCTCGGACAGAACAACTGCCAAACGGGTTCCCTCCCAACAGTTATGTGATTCCCTGAACGATTTCTTCATTAGTAAAATTGAAGACATCAAGTCCAATATCCCTTCCCCTTTTACATCATTCTCCGACATTGTCCCGCAGAATAACTCTTGTCATTTTGACCAAATAACTCTGCTATCCGAGGAGACTTTTCTCTCTATTCTCCTTAGTGTTAAATCTGGTTCACCTGCAGATGTTTGCCCGGCCTACATTATGTGTGACATCTTCCGGAGCTGCCCTCTCCCTCCCCTTACCTTCCTTAACGAGTCCCTAAAAACAGGAACTGTCCCTTCTTCTCACAAGTCAGCCACGATTGTTCCCATTTTAAAAAAGCCTGGCGCAGATCCTACAGTATTGGCAAACTATCGTCCCATCTCCCTCCTTCCCTACCTGGCTAAGGTTTTGGAGCGGTATATCACCATCACTCTTAGTTCCTTTATTGAGTCCAGTGAGTTTCTTGCCCCCTCCCAAGCGGGTTTTCGCCCCCTCCACTCCACCGAAAAGTTGGTGGTATCCGTTATGGATACACTCAGAGAGGGGCTTGATTCCAATCTCCCACAAGCAATGATTCTCCTCGATTTGTCTGCCGCTTTCGACATGGTTGATCATACCATCCTTCTTTCCCGTGTCGAGGCGGCAGGCATCGGGGGTTCCGCCCTGGCTTGGGTGACCTCATTTCTTAGTGATCGCACCCAAGCCGCCCATCTGGCGGACTTTTCTTCTATGGCTCATAAAGTACAATGTGGTGTCCCTCAGGGCTCTTCTCTTTCCCCGCTTCTCTTCAACTTGTATATCTTCCCACTTATTTTTGCTTTACAGCGGATGGAGGTCACAGTGTTTAATTACGCTGATGACCTCCAGCTTATTTTTACTTTGTCAAATTCATCTCACTCCGTTCACAACTTCCAGTCAGTGATGGTTTTTATCAGGAATTGGATGAATTCCAACCATCTGAAACTCAACCCTGATAAGACTGAGCTCGACCTGACTGGTGGTAAACGTAATCCTTGGTCTTCTGCTTTTTGGCCTTCCTCATTTGGTTCCCCTCCTCTTCCTTCTTCTTCTGTCAAAACCTTGGGGATCACTCTTAATCAACACCTTACTCTTCACTCGCACATTAGCATGGTGGTCTCTTCTTGTTTCTTTGTGTTGCGTACTATTAGCAAGATTTCACGTTCTTTTTCTTTTTCAGCCCTTAAACTTATTGTCATGGCGATGGTTCTCTCTCGCCTTGACTATGGTAACGCACTGTACAATGGCATTCCCAGCTATGCCCTCCGTCGACTCCAGCTAGTGCAGAACTAAGCTGCTCGCTTGGTTCTTAGTCTACCTAGATCCCAGCACATTACCCCGTTTCTTTGTTCCTTACATTGGCTCCCTATAAAAGAAAGAGCCCTGTTCAAGGTTGGATGCCTGACTTTCCAGGCTCTTGCCGGGACAGCTCCAGCTTTCATCAAGTCTAACATTCATTATCACATTCCTAGTAGGCATTTACGCTCCTCTTCCCTATCTCTTTTAGTGGTACCCCGATTTAAGAAAAGCAGGACAGGAGGCTGCAAGTTCTCTGTTCTCGCCCTGTCCTTTTGGAACTCCTTACCCCTCTCCATTCGAACATCAGTATCCTACATGGAGTTTCGCGGGAGACTGAAAACTTTTCTGTTCTTACAGGCCTTCTCTACTTGATCCAACTTTGAGCCTGCATTTGAAATTGAATTGTCCCCGCAGCGCCATGAAACCACGAGGTAAACGTGAGCTATACAAATATTTTTAAATTCAAATTCACATAGAGGAGATCACCATATCTACTTAAATTCACCAAAAGTTATGACAAGGCCTTGAACACAGGCACCTATAATGCACCGGACAACCTCCTGTACTTAGCTGTGTTCACATTCAGTCCTGTTAGGCACTGCCATGCTCCCCGATTTAACTTCCCGCCACTGAGGGGCTGATAATCATTTCCAACTCTTAAGCAGATGTATTTCACAAGTAGAACAATATCCAACGAGGCTTTACACTTCCATACAGCATCCCTCTCGCAAATAACGTTCTCCAGCAAGGCTAGGTTACAGCAGCAGCCAGTGTGTCAGGGGCTCTAGTCAAAGAAAGAAATGCCCTCTTTGGTCCCTGTTTAAACTGAGAAATACAGCAATAATTAGAGTTCAGTGGGCCCTGGTGCCACTGCACCTGCTGCACTATTGGAAGCTATGCCTCTAGTTTAGGCGTTGTATTTGAAAGTAGGAGTGGAAGATAGGCAATTTGTGTTGAGATAAAAATAATGATTTAGAAGTACTGTTTTTACACTGAAAATCTTATCCTAATAATTGATTGTGAATACATAGAAAATTGTGTGTGCTAATGTAATTTAATATGTGTTTCAATGTGTAGGGCAGGCATGGGGAATACCTTATTAAAAGAGGCTATCTATCTTCTAAGGAAGAAGTTGAGTACATTTGTAAAGACATAAAAGAAATACACATACAAAGAGATGCACAGACCCACAAACACACACAACAAACATGAACACACAGACACCTAACTACCCACAATGGTGCACACAAACACATAAATACAAATAGAAACAAACTAACACCCACAAACAGATATTCAAATAGACGCACACAAACATGCACACATAAACAAGCACACAGGCTAAAAGACACTCACATGAAAGCCAGCACACACCTCATTGACACTGGAGTAAATAGGTAATAATGAGACAGTGGTAGGCAGGAACATAGGTTGGGTAGTAAGATTGGAGGGGTGAACTGTAGATTTTCCATGAATGGAGCTGGGCGCATGAAAGGTGTAATGGAAAGGAGAGTGAGAGAAAACATGTTATTTTGTAATACAACCAACATTGTTGAAGACTTTCAAAACAGAAAGGGAAAAGTGTGTGCGTGCGGCTGTGTCTGTGGGTCGATAAAAATTCCTGTTGAAATGCGACAGACATCTCACCATACCCGAATGAAAGCATTTGTGCCCAACTATTTAGCTGAAAATACACTTACTAGTGAGATGTAACACCCCAAATACCACCCACTGAAGCTGCGCCCCTGCTGGCATGGCAGAGAATGACACCGGTTATGGAATGAAGTAGAATTTCAAGTACAAGGGTCTCTACAGCAGCACACAGGCTGGGGGCCTAACTTGGCCTGGTGCTCTAGGGGGTGCCGTTCCCACTAAATCTGCAGCCCGATCTTGCTTGGCCAGGGGTGAGGGACGGCAATGCGATAACTTAAGACAAACAGTGGGTCGGCAACAGGCAGGAAGCCCTGATACCTGCTACTGTTTAGCCCACTGAGCAGAAAGGTGACCATGTCCCAAAAGAGGATACTGCCCACTAGATTAGCAGACATGAAAACATTCATCCACAACAGCCCCTCAGAGATCACTGAACAGTGCTTTAACTATACACAAGGACAGAGCACGGAAGTCGCCGTCACCAACAACAATTGATGGAATAATTCACACTAAGTGGGAAGGGTATGGGAAGGGTATGCCTAGACATGGGTCCCGTGCTCACTACACCACTGGAATTGAAATTTGAAATTAAAACATATGTAGTTACTCATAAAGATACTATTGAGACAGTCATTCACTCACTAACACACCCATACACACACTTATCCACCCATACAGACCTGCACACATGCTGTCAATCATACAGACACTCATTTTGGTACTCAAATAAGCAACTAATAACCCATATACACACTGATGTAGCTACTCACCAACCCATGCAGCCACTTATATACAAAGTGAGACACTGATACAGATATTTAAATATTTAAAGATTACTCGCTAATACACCTATTCACTTAAATATACTTAATAAGTCAGTTATACAATCAATTTTACAAAAAAAACATCCATTTAGATACTCAGATACCCATTTATTCTTCCATTGACCTTTAGATATACATATATAAAAAATATTTATTTTTCAGAAAGACACACATTCACTGGATGATGTCATCAGTGATGTCATCAGGGATGTAATTTGAGATGTCATCCGTGATGTCATGAGTGATGTCACTAACCATGTCATGAGTGATGTAATATGTGACGTCATCAGCAGTGCATTGTGGGCGCGCATGTTATAGTTAGCTGAGCTAACAATAACAGAGGAATTTCAAAGGTTTTGTATGAGAGAAATGTTTAGCTAACTATAACGTGTGAAACTTATGGTTTTTTCAATGAATTTCTAAGCTTTTTGAAATGCTAATTCCTAACTATAACGTGTGTGAAACCTATGTTTTTTTCAATGAATTCGCAAGGTTTTTTACATGCTAATTTCTAACTATAACGTGTGTGAAACCTATGGCTTTTCAGTGAATTTAAAAGGTTTTGTAAATGATAATTTATAAATCTATTAATTATTATGTATTTCTTTTTATACTAATTTCTTATATTTTTAATATAAATATGTATATTTATTTTATTTTTTAGAATATATTTCATATTCTTATTATAAAATAATAACAAAACTAAATTGCAAAGGAATTTTTGGATTAATAATTGCTTGACGTCGGTTGCAAGTATAACACAGCTCCACCAATGCTCTTGGGGCCCTATGCTCACAATGCTGTATCAATCCTAACACCTCCTTCAAGCATGTGCAAGGTTTTGACGCAGCATAAGCTCAAAAGTGACTGAATGAAATGTTATACATTTCAATCAGTCACTTTTAGGAGGCGTTGCTGCACCCCCTTCTGCACAAGAAAGCCTCTTCTGGCGCAGAGCTTTACAATGTAATACACCCTCCAGATGTGTCAAATTGTTAGTAGCACACACCATGGCACATCTTTTGCACCACCGCTGTGTCACAAAAGTGACACAACGGCTGTGTAAAAGAGACACAAGGGGATTGTAAATCCGCCCCTAACACATACAAATTCACCCAGGCAGTTTCACCAGCAGCGCAATTTGAAGCATAGACTTGTACCATATTTATGTACATATGTTACATTCAAGTGCTTCGGACATACTACAGTATACTATAGATAAACACCTTATAGATTTATGCTGTAGCACTTACTTATAGTTCTGCACTTTCACATTCTCCATACGCTAGTAAGATATTCATTCATTCATTTATGAACTATACATTCATTCTGACAAACTTTTACACACTAACATAGAAATATAGTTCTTTCTTTGACCAGTGAAGGTAGTTCTAAAAAGAACTTTTTGTTTTTGTTTTTTAGTTTTGTAGTTTTTTTGTGTTTTCCCAACTAATTCCAAGCGGTACAAAAGAATGAAAAAAAACAAACAACTAATGTCGAGGACAGCAATGATCCTGCATCCTTGGCGACAAAATTATAGCCACTTTATCTGCAGCGTTTCCTCAGGTCTATAGACTGTTCCCCATAACACAAATGTTTATTGCACTAAATGCATAGAATTGTAACTTTAGCAAAGTCAGAATCAATATGTGGGTGTGGACTGCTTGCTGAAAATGCTGTTGCCGCAGTTGATGTGCTCGGTGTAGCAGCGGGTGGATTCTCGTGCAACCTCCGTCATGCAGCTCGAGCAAAGTTCTTGGGGTGCAAGTTCTTCACGTGTCGCACCATATTTGCTGTGCCAAAGGAGTATTTTTTAGATGGTTCACCCCTTGAAAGGGTTGTTTGGCAAATTTTACAGGTTACTTTTGGAGCATTAACCTTTTTTTGTCCTTCTGGAAGAGTAAAAAAAAATTTCAAATTAGAGCTTCTTTCCTCTTCTTTAGACGTTCTTCAGGAATGAAATCTCCGTCTGAAGAACAGCTGGAAGATGACTCCATTGCTCTTATTATGGTGATCTTCCTTCTATTTGAGAAGATTCTCAGAAGAAATGCTTCTTCTTAGAAACTCAAAGTCGAATAATTATGATGGGACGGAACTTTCAACAGTCGCATTAGGAAAACTTATGAACCAATCAAATCTCTACTTTTAAAGTCACATGCCTTTGTGTACGCTTATGATGCGCTTACGCAGCTATTTCGATGCAGAATGCATGATGTTCTACCGCGATTTGTGTAATTGTTTTTAAAAGTAATATATGAATATTACAAGTATTAAAAAAAATCATAGTTATCAAAAATGTCTGCCCTTAGTATGTACATTAAATACATAAATAAATGTTTTAAACCAAGTAGAAACATTGCCCCCTTTCGGGTAAAAAAAACTCCGAACATGAAGTCACACGGAAGCTTTAATGCATCGCGTAACGTCAAAGCATATTCGTAACGTATGCACGGGTACACACTGAGTATGATAAGCAGTACAAACTATGGTGCGATCACCCTCTCAGTGACAAATCAGAGCTCAGGGCGCGCTAAGGAGAATGATTAGAAGTGTTCACTCATTGCAGATCCAATTCTGGGCCTGCCTCTGCGCACATTATAACACCGCCCCCATCTCTCTCTGTTGTTAATTGTTAGTGCACACACTCACATGCAACCACCTAGCATGCTTGATATCACTAAGCCTGGAAACTAATACATTACCCATTGGGATGTCCCCCAGGGCCGTCATTCATGCAGACCGCAAAAATGCTACCAATGACGGCCCTGGGCTTGATTTGGTCAGCCCCCGTGGTTTCCATATAATGCGGGCACTGACGTGAGCACGTTCTCTTTTGCCTGCCTGTGCTGCGGTGACAGACAGACTGTCGAAAACACCCGAGACTCAGCGAAACCGCAGCCTTTGAAGACACGTCAAAAGACGACAGAAGCAAAGGTAAGAGAAGACGTCACAACATCAGCCTCCACTGTATATTGTATATGCATAATGCTATTTTGTTCTCCTTCATATGGCTTTCCTACCCCTCAATGGTTTTAAATTGTACTTACATAATTGAAATATTTCTTTATAAGTCACAAGGTCCTATACACCTCTAATTTTAAAAATTGTGTGTGCATAAATTTCTGTGTTGTATTTCTGTACTACGCCACGTGCTTAGGCCTCTATTATTAATAATTGTGCGTCCATGATTGTATTTTTTTTCTGTGTCATGAGGCCGTCCCAGGTCTGTATTAAGTTATTGATCTTCCTTTGTTTGCTGAAGCTGCAACAGTCTCACTACGGAATATTAAGAATCCACATTAAAATTCGCTTTTGATAGTAGTTACGCAACTCAGTTTACGATGACTAATCAAAATATCCTTTTGTATCCTTCACCAAACATTGTTCAGAAGCAACCACGGCCTAACGAGCAACAGCAATGGAATTGCCTCCAACGTATTGAATATACTTTGACGTATAGAAGCAGAGTTCAAGTTGAGTGGTGAACTCCGGTGGCCGCACTGTTTATACAAGGTAGGCACAGCAGCCTAGATCTACAAAGCCTTCATAGCAATGCATTAGAAATAAGTCGGCATAACGGGCGTCAGTAACGCAGTAGGTACTTCCATATAGACACCACTTGAACGCAGCACTATATGAAATGTACCAGGTATACTGCACTCGTAAAACTGTAGTGTTAGCTTTATTTGTGAAACGAGAGAGGGCCTTGGTGACAAAATTATCGCCACTTTATCGGCAGCAAAGTACCGCTAAAGTGGCAATAATGGGTTTGGTAATATGCTCTATGCAATTCCAATCGAAGCTCATGTTAGATGTGAAGGACATCTAACATGAGCTTAGATTGGAATTCCATAGAGCATATTATCAAACCCATTATCGCCACTTTAGCGACACTTTCCTGCCGATCAAGTGGCGATAATTTTGTCGCCTAGGCTTGATATTATGGCCCAGAGTGCGTAGTGTACAGCAGCTTCTCTGTAAAATCTATAATTACCTCCAAGCATTGACAACAGATAGGTTACAACAGTATGACAAACAGATCCACAACCTTATTACGCCACTTTTGAGTCACTTTTGAGTCACTTTTAACATGGGTAAAGTGATGCAAGGAGCTAGAAAATCTCCGTCTGACAATTCAAGAAAAAAAATCTCAACTCCAGACTCTGTGACACAGTTTTAATGTTGTTTTCTCTCTCTTTCTCTCTCTCACTCTCTGTGACATCATTTCTCTTTCTCTCTTAAACTTATATACACTGCTGCCTGCTTGGACGTGTAGAAGATTTTTTCAAATCAAGTTCAGTCAGTCTGTCATAATACTTTATTTTGATAAATCAATATCATAAAAAGGCAACGGTACAATACAAAATACTCATTATTTACACGAATAGAATAGAACATTTGTAACCATTAAAAATTTCCTAAAAATTTCATAAGATTTCATAAAATCAGAATATAAAAAACCATCAACCAATTTAGTTACCTTTGCTATCAATTTTACAGGATGAAATAACATCATTCTAATTAACAACAACCAAATTCATTTAGGTACAATTAATCCTTTTCCTGATCCGGGCAGCACCCACTAAGAAACTGGCAACATGAAAAATAATACGGTGGCTATTTAGGAATTGTAAGTACAAGAGAGCAGGCTTAACTTTCATGAACCCTGCCTCTTTGAGTATAGGAACCAAAAATGCCATCCTTAATTCCGTATAATGTCCACAGAACATCAAGAAATGCATTTTGTTCTGAGTGGAAAAGTTGTCACAGTTACATGGCATAGCATTTTCCGGGGTACTCCATTTCGGGAAGTAGCCTAGGTTCAGGTGGATCAAATTAAAACAAAAGCGAGTTAAAAGATGCCTGTGATAGGGACGGTTCACCAGGTTACGGTAAGGTTCGGATCCTGATGAATTAACTAAGATGAGGTTAGCCCTTACAGTGGGTTTTCTTAGTTCTAAGTCCTCTCTCTCAAATGCCAGCATCTGTGACATAGCACCCTTAATTTGTGTAATATCCTTAGATGTTATTAACTCTGGTGAGGAGAAAAGCTCCGGTCTCCCGAGTTTATAAAAACTATTTTTAATATATGTCAGCCACCGGATCTTACTTATATTTTCTAGTAGGAGACAATCTTTCATGATAATGTGGTTCAAGGAGATTTCCTGGTTCAACCAGGTCTTCATCCAGCATATTAAAGGAGCTATTTTTATCCTGTCAGAAATGGAGCCTGCCCTTAACTCAGAATGGATGGTGTATGAGGGAGTGGACTGTGGCACTGTTAGGACAGATCTCATAAATTTGTTCTCAGTCACCTGCATACGATCTAGGGCACTATAGCCCCATATTGAACTACCATATGTGGCGACTACAAGGCATTTGGCTTTGTACATCTTCTTTATGGCTTCTATTGGCCTTGCCCCCAGTTTTTTTGTGAAGCCCAGAAGTGCCGAAGTAGTACGTGCAAAGGCAATATTTCTATTTTTAAGTTGCGGGCCCCAGTTCCCTCTCTCGTCAAAGATGATACCCAAGTATGGGAATGTGGGTACTCTGCTAAGTTCTTCCTTGCAACAAAAAAAAAGGTTTTAGCTTGTTTCTTCCTGGAACTCCTCCCCATGATCATAACTTGTGACTTTTTTGCATTCATTTTAAGATCCAGGGACCTCATAAAATTCCCAAAGGCATCTAGCAGCCGTTGTAATCCAACCCCATACGTGAAAGAAGAACAGCATCATCCGCGTAAAGGAGAACTAGAATACCAAGTTCCCCTATACTCGGTGTGTCGTGTGTTTCCTCCTTCAGCGCCTGCTCCAGGGCATTGATATATACCGTAAAAAGGAGGGGGGCCAGGATGCACCCTTGCCTGACCCCTCTCTCTGAGTTAAAATGGCTGGAGCAGAGCCCCTCAGCAGTGACCCGTACAGAAGCCAATAGGCCAGAGTGTAAATCCGCCAAGAGGTTAACCAGAGCCTGGTCAAATCCCATATTTAGCAGGATTTGCCATAACTTTGACCGATTTACAAGATCAAATGCCGAGGAGAGGTCCAGGAACCCCAGGTACATTGACCCCTCCTTTGCCTTGGTGTATTTGTCTAATAGTAATTGTAGGTTAAGGCATTGGTCTAATGTGCTCCTTTTGGATCTAAAGCCATATTGTACATTCGACAGTACCCCTCTATCGTCAAGCCAATCCTTTATTTTATGCAATATAACCCGTCCCAGGATTTTGACCGATGAGTCTATTAGGGAGATAGGCCTATAACAGGAGGGGTCCTGCCTATCTCCCTTTTTAAAGACCGGGATAATAATGGATTTTTTCCAGGACACCAGTATGTTATTTTGGTTCAAAGCATTAAAAACACTACACAAGATCATGGACCAGAATTTCGGTGCGCATTTAAATATATCGGCACAGACCCCGTCGGGGCCTGGTGCCTTATTTTTTAAAGTCTGTTCTATCGCTCTTTCCACTTCTTTGACCTCAAAGGTCACAGGGGAACCCTCAATTCTGGGAATATCAATAGTCGTGTGATTCTCAGAGCCTGGGGTGCAATATATTTTCCCAAAGTGCGCTATCCACCCCTCATCTGGTATATTGGACTCGAGGAACGAATTCTCATCAGCCGAGAACAGTGGTTGATTTATAATTTTCCAGAACTGTCCACTGTTTTTTAAAACCTCACGGGCAAGTAATTGTGTCCAGGCCTCTTCTTTCAGCTCTTTTTTCCTTTCTTGAATAGCTTTTTTATAAGCAATTCTTGTGCTAGCTATTTGTGCTCAATCTTTTGGAGTGGCCTTCAGGGCTTTGAGTAAATCTGTGTGTGCCTTAGAACAACTTTTATTAAACCACCTCTTACCATTATATCTAGTCTGTCTGGTTCCTGCAAGTAGACTATGGTTTATTTGTCTATAAATGTTATCAAAAGCAATAACCACATGTGTACTTTGAGATTGCTTCTCTGGGCATATGGCCACATGATCTTCAACCCTGTTTAGTACTTCCTGCAAGAAAGTTTCAGGGACTATTTTTGACCATTTTAGCCTACGTCCTTGATCTTTAACAGTCAAATTCAAGCCGCCCTTATGTATCACAGTTTTGTAGCTCAACAGGTTCCCAAGCATCATCTCTATTAGAACAGGATTGTGGTCGCTAAAAACCGAGACCTCAGTCTTATACCATAAAACCTTGGATAAAATAAAAGAAGACAAAAAAATATAATCAATAATTGTACCGTCGGCTGTTCCTTTAAATGTAGGGGTCCTAGAGCCACATTCCCCGCAACCTGACTCATAGAGATTCCATGTCGCCAAAAAGTTTTCAAGGGCCTCCCCCCGTTTTGAGTGTTCAAGATGTATGGGTAGAGAATATAGGGGGCCCTCCTCTTCTATATTGGCACACGGTTGGTTGCAAGAGCGAATGTTAAAGTCCCCCATAAATATTATCTCAAAAGCATTTACAGTAGTGCTATATACTGACAACAATGTCTCCAATAAATCCAGATGAAAATTAGTGCTCTCATTGGCACACAAATTATAGAAATTGATAAATAAGATTTTGTAAGTATCGGAGGAGGATAGTTCCACTATTAGGCACTTTTTTGCGTTAATTTTAAGATCCAGGGACCTCATAAAATTCCCAAAATTGAATTGCACTGAGTTAGCATACCCTTCAAGTCAAGTTTAAATAAACTAAGTAAACCTCCCTTGGCTCTACTTGCCTTTCTAGTGGTTGCTGGGATACAAAAATGTCTATAACCATCCAGGGAGAAGCTGTTTATTGGGTCCCAAGTCTCTTGGAGGGCTATGATATCAAAAGTTTTTAATGAGTTGACCAAAGTTTCATTTCCTGCTTTAGCCTTGATGCCAGCAATGTTCCACGTCATGATCCTACAAGTAGGGTGCGGGGGCTGTACATCAGTTCCCGAGTTATGTACTAGTCAATCATTCTCCTCCATTGTTGTGAAGGGACTATATTGATTGACCAATGGCAGGGCTTGATCAAGTTGTCTGTCAGGCAACGGAGGTGCAAACTGCACCCCGGAGGAACTCTGTTGGTGCGGGGAAACATTCCTTTCCTGCGTGTACGGTTTCATTGGCCGCCCAACAATATGCCATTGTTTTTTAGTTTGGGGAGGGTAGAAATATCCCAGAGGGAGTGGCCTGATGCCTGAATTTTTTAAATCGGAGCCGTCCCAGAAAAGGTAGTCCGCCAGGTTATTTTTATCAAAGTTTAGGACAATACAGTCCCCATCCAAGTTCTTATGGGACATGCCTACCCATCCTACTCTTCGTGCCATGATGATGTTTTTAGATATATCTGTACCCCCACTAGAATACTCTCTGTACCATTTTTTAGATTTGTCCATTAGCTCTTGTGTGGTCTCCCTTGTTTCAGCCCCCAGTGGCGGAACCCCTAATAGTACCGCCACGAGAGGAGCTGCGCTAGGAGAGAGGTTTAACTTAGTAGAACATGAACCATAATCCTGGTTATGACTGAGTTTGGCAGTATAACCCGCCATTTGCGAGTTTGCTTTAACTACGGGGTTGGCCAGGTAAACAGGAGACTTAGATCTTAACTCCGGAGTATCTGTGGTGGGTTGTAAAACAGCACTAACATGTGAATTATTTGTAGTAGCTATAGGGCCCTTACTACGATTCTGCCCCACATTATTTAAGAGAGAGGGTTTCCCTGTCCCAAGCGCCCCACGATACTCTTTTATGAAGACATCAATAGCCTCACATCTGTTTAGTAGCCCTGCAACACAAGTATTTAAGGTATCTATTATATCCTTTGCCGTTGCCACCAAGGCAGGTTCTAATATGGAAGTAAACATTTCCTCCATTTTCGAACTAAGTTTCTTAAGTATTGTGTCTTCAATGTGATTAGATTGGGGCAACACATTTTTTTAGTCTTTCTCTGACATTTCTTGGTTGTTCGCCCCCCTTTCTCCTGTTGCTGTGGTAGTTTAGGATTAGATTTTTGTGGTGAGGGAGGTATTGGCAAAGTTTCCAGCCCTACATCAGGAATTATATCAATGTCTGAAGTAATGGGTCTGCTCAATCCAATACTGTGCAATGATTGCGATTGGTCAGTGTCTTGAGTCCCTCTGTCTGCAACAATATCCAAAGTGCTCGTGTCTGTCCTCGTGGCCAACATAGAAGGCAAAGCCAACTCTTTCTCTGCATCAGCAATTTCTTTTGTGCATACACCCACCGCAGAGGTCAATACTATATTAATTTGACCACTTACGCTGATGATACCCAGCTGGTACTATCTATTCACAAAAACGGTTCCACTATAGCGGCTAACTTCAAAGACGGCATGCGGGCCATCAGCTGCTGGATGGCCTCTAACTGTCTTAAATTGAACTCTTCTAAGACCGAAGTTATGCTGTTTGGCAAGGTTCAGCCGGCCTGGTCTCCCTTATGGTGGCCGGAGGAAATGGGCACTCCACCTGAACCAGTCAGCAAAGTGAGAAACCTGGGAGTTATATTCGATGACAAACTCCATTTCCATCACCATGTGAACTCTGTAGTTTCATCGTCATTTAACATCTTGCGAAAAATTAAGAAGCTTTTGCCATACCTTCCTACCACTGCTGGCAAAACTCTTATTTCAACCCTAGTGTTTTCACGTACTGATTATTGCAATGCCCTTTTCCTCAACGCTCAAGAAAAAGTAATTTCCAAACTGCAAATGATTCAGAACGCCTCCGCCAGAGTTCTACTTGGTATCCCAAAATTTACCTCTGTCTCAAGACAATTAGCTCAACTGCATTGGCACCCGGTGAGGAGCCGCACTAAGTTTAAGTCCTTGTGTATTGTATACAAGGCAATAAACAACATGGGACCCAAATTTCTCAGAAATTCCCTTAAGCCTCTACCAACCCCCAGAACGCTTCGTTCCAACACCGCCCACCTGCTTCAAATCCCCAGAACAAGGAAAGTTAACTGGGGAGACAGACGTTTTAGCATTGCAGCAGCAAGATTATGGAACTCTCTTCCTCTCAACATTAAATCTAGCCCCACACTGCTTATCTTTAGAAAGCAACTTAAAACATGGTTGTTTTCTCAATGAACTAACTAGCAACTTCAGATATAGAACTCTGCATCTGTTCTCTGAAATACTGGTAATAGATCTAGCTCCTAGCGCTGAGACACCCACGGGTATTTGTTGCGCTTTAAAAATCACATAAATAAATAAATAAATAAATAAATAAAAGATAATGGATTCAGCTGTCTTTAGTACTTTGGCCTTTTTTTCCCCTTGACCCTAGGTGCTCAGCTGTTTCCTCTTACCCATATTGTAGATGTCAGAGATGTGGCCCAGCCCGGCCTCCTCTGGCCCCTGATGGCCCCAGATGGCCCGCCCTTGTCCCGGGCTTCTCCCGGTCGCTCCCGCAGGTGACTCGTGGGGGCGAGAGGCACTCCTGCAGATAAGGCGCCTCCTGGCGCGTGAACAGCGTCAGTCCTGCCGCGCGAGCCCCGGGGCAGCTGGGTGTTGTGGTTCCCCAGCTGCGTGTGGCACCGGGCGACTGACGGCAAGCGCAGGAGCCGTTCCCCTCACGGCAGGATTGGAAGGTGAGGAGCTGGTTTTCAACACCGTTTCCTTCACGGCTGGCTTGGTACTCCGGTTAGATGCCCCCCGAGCTCTTCGGCGCTCCTGCACATAAGGCGCCTCCTGGCGCATGAACAGCATCAGTCCTGCCACGCGAGCCCCGGGGCAGCTGGGTGTTGTGGTTCCCCAGCTGCGTGTGGCACCGGGCGACTGACGGCAAGCGCAGGAGCCATTCCCCTCACGGCGGGATTGGAAGGTGAGGAGCTGGTTTTCAACGCCGTTTCCTTCACGGCTGGCTTGGTACTCCGGTTAGATGCCCCCTGAGCGCTTTGGCGCTCCTGCAGATAAGGCGCCTCCTGGCGCATGAACAGCGTCAGTCCTGCCACGCGAGCCCCGGGGCAGCTGGGTGTTGTGGTTCCCCAGCTGCGTGTGGCACCGGGCGACTGACGGCAAGCGCAGGAGCCGTTGCCCGCACGGCGGGATTGGAAGGTGAGGAGCTTGTTTTCAATGCCGTTTCCTTCACGGCTGGCTTGGTACTCCGGTTAGATGCCCCCCGAACGCTTCTGCGCTCCTGCAGATAAGGCGCCTCCTGGCTCGTGAACAGCATCAGTCCTGCCGCACGAGCTGTGAACTCCACTTTCTCATGTGTTTGGCCGCAAAGTTTACACAACGGTAAGCACTGAGGCCTAGATCTACAAATCCTTCATAGCAATGCATTAGAAATTAGTCGGCATAACTGGTGTCAGTAACGCAGTAGGCACTTCCATATAGACACCACTTGAACACCGGCACTATAACAAGTGAAATGTACCAGGTACACTGCACTCGCAAAACTGTAGTGTAACCTTTATTTGTGAAAAGAGAGAGAGCCATTATCAAGCCTTGGCAACAAAATTATCGCCACTTTATTGGCAGCAAAGTGCCGCTAAAGTGGCGATAATGGGTTTGATAATATGCTCAATGGAATTCCAATCAAAGATCATGTTAGATGTGAAGGACGAGATTCCGTGGCCCATCCTGGAAAGTTACATCTTCCATCTTTAAACTGTCTCAATACCAGCATACAGTTTAGTGCACCGGGACGTATGTTGCATTGCTAGAGAGTTCTACGGACATTCCGGTCACATATATTAGGTCCTACGTTTTGCCCAGGGTTTGCCACCCTTTTTTCTTGTTAACTCTACACCTGACTCTAAGTACCCATTTAATTCCGCATGGTACATGCTGTTTTTTACCATTGACATAGATAGTGTATGGCAGCTAAATACAAGGTCTTTTTCCGCTTATTGACCTTTGGTTTGCAGCCTTATCACACACAATCTTAGATATGGCCATCCTATTGGGCATCCATAACTGCAGAATAAGGCTAATACTATATACTCGCAAGCCTCTTTAATCCTTACTGGCTTTATACACTGATCAACTGATTTGGTGAGTTGGTTTGAGCTCTTTTTCTCTATATTCTGTGTGGTTTTAGTTAGCTTATTGCTAGCCCTCGTGCCAACTTGGAGTGCTGCACAGTTTACAACCCGGCAGGTTTGATATCATAATCCGCCTTACATTGAGCGATGTTTGAAATCACTTGAACAGGGTTAAAGAGTCACTGTGATTCTGAAGACCACGTTTTGCAACACGTTAGTACTTTACTACAATTCCCAAGCGCCTGTGCGGCTTACATCTGTCTCATGAGATTTTCATAACTACCGAGTGAAATGGGGCCTTTTTCACCCATATTGCTGTTTTCTTTGTTTCTTAGTTCTAATTTATCATCAGTACCATTTACCGGGGCACAGCGATTCTTCGTGTTAAAACAAATTGCTATTACTCACACCCGGTTCTCATGGTCATGTGACTCTGGTCCAACCAATACCGTATGACCATAATAAATATGGTGACCTTCCTCCCGTTCGGTATCTCCCCAGTCGGCTTGGATGCTGGCGCGAAGTACCGACGGAGAGGTAAGTGACCGCCTGATGGATTTCTTCGAAGATCTGTTCTGTACTTTGGGCTCAAACTATCATTTCTCTTCCTGATAGACACTTTGTTTAACGTCAGCCTTCTCCGGGGTACGCGGCTGGCTGGGTCTTTCATGAGCTGAGCCCTAGCTTCTGTCCGCCTTAAGCGCGGAGGTTCCGGAGTTTTTCCAGAGCTCCTCCTCCTCATTCGCTAGCTTTATGCTTTGGTTGCCAGCAGCATAAACCACTACCCATTTGAATTTGGCTAATGTGTCCACATGGTACTGCATTTTAGAGAACATTAAGGGTCTTTTTATTTCAGGATTTGGGACATTCACCTCCGGGTATTTGTTTCTCTTATCCTATTTTTTCTGAGCGGTTCTTCTTCCTCCTGAGTCACTGCCAGGTGGGGTGAGGCACATTTTCCTGCACCAAAGGTAAGCAGGTTCTGCAGTACATCTTTATGTAGTAATCACTCTAAGATGTTACTGTATTCAATATTTTCGCACATAGTTCGTGCAAGTGGGGTTCGACCACATGGCGACCTAGATACTGTTGTCTTTTTACGAGCGACTATATGGTGCATATTTTGACTTATCATACTATGTTCTTTTCCCTCTAGTGGTACAAATAAACCATGTGCAGGTTGAATACAGACACCTAGGATCACAGGTGATCACGTTCCTCTATATTTACTTATTTCACATTGTGTACTTTATTTTTCACTATTACACATTGTAGTAGCATTACAGACAAGGTCCCGAGGAAGGCAGGAACTATCTGTTCCATTTTTGCTGAAACATGTCGTTATTTGTTTCAAACTGCCCTATGCTATTTTGTTTTAATAATGGAGGATCGGGCATTAACAAGAATAAAGTATTAGTTGCTCCATCATCCAATTTTATTACACTTTTTTCACTACACACTAGCACTGCAATCCCATCACCCACTAGAAGAACTTTACTAAATCACTATATAAGGACCGCACTACGGGCTACTTGGTTTATGAAGGATTTTCCAACTTATCCTTATATATCACCTAGAGTCCTTATGTAAGCAGGTCCCTGAGGAGTCCCAAATGATGAAGGGCAGTACCGAGTGGCGTGTGATGGGTATCTCATTTGTTGAGGGTAGCTTAGGATTGTCAGATTTTACTTTCCTTTAGTTTATTGTTTTTGTAGTTGATAGGTCATTATGGCATCATTAAGTCCCTTTGTTGTGCAAACAATGCAATAACACAGACAAGGCACGAGGAGAATCTGATGCAAACAATGCAATAACACAGACAATGCACGAGGAGAATTTGATGCAAACAACGCAATAACACAGGCCAGACACTAGGAGTATCTGATGCAAAGAATGCAATAACACAGGCCAGGCACTAGGAGAATCTGACTCAAACAATGCAATAACGCAGGCCAGGCTCTAGGAGAATCTGACTCAAACAATGCAATAACACAGGCAGGCAGTAATAGAATGTGTCGCAAACAATGCAATAACACAGGCCAGGAACGAGGAGAATCTGATGCAAACAATGCAATACCACAGGCCAGGCAGTCACAGAATGTGACACAAACAATGCAATAACACAGACAAGGCATGAGGAGAATCTGATGCAAACAATGCAATAACACAGGCCAGGCATGAGGAGGATCTGACGCAATCAATGTAATTTCAGGTGCAGAGGCTTGTTCTGTATACTATAGGTACAGATTCACACCAAGTCATGGTATCTTTGCATAGTTTAAGCCAACAAGGTTTATGATCCACTAGATTGTAGGTCTACGTACTCTAGGTCTTATGGACTCTATTGTGACAAGCATTAGGTGAGACATGGCTCTAGTTCACTGGGTGAAAAAGGAGGCCTCCGCTCAGGGCTCAAATGGGTTCTTCAGACACCAAGCACTGGACTTGCCGATCTGAGCTCTTCTGTGAAATGCTGTCCGTCACACCCTCTTCCATCGTCACACGAGGTACAACAGGCTGGATTCTACAATAAGCCAAACCAGAGGACCTTTCTTGAATTTGCCTTTCAAGCAGTCTCCAATCAGTCAAGAAAAGAGCATCTTTTTGTTTCACCTCTGCCAGACTTCCTGCTCTGAAGTTTAGACAAGTGGGATGGAACAGGCTCCAGGAGGCCAGATGTGTATTCCACCTTTATGCCAGACATCCAGTGAACAACAAGGGGTTCCTCGGGGAAGCTATCAGGGGCTGCTTTCTGAAGCAGGCCACGTAAACAGAGACTGACCCTCATGTAGAAACTAATCCAATTACCTCCCCTCTTAGACATTCACAAGATAAACAAGGTTCTGGGTCACACAGATTGAAGCATGCAGCACTGGTGAGTTTGGAAACCTTTGGTGGAATTATAGTGAATCAGCCTAGTTTATAGAAGGGAATATGCAAAGTGAATCTCCAGAAACTATCAGTTGGTAAAAGTCTGAGTAACAGAAAGACTGGATATCAGAATGAATCTAGATCTAACCGAGATTATTCATGTCCTTATTTCCCTTCCACTGTCAGTAAAAAGCAGCGCCAGGTGGAAATATTACTTCTGCAAATGCCTCCTCAAAGTGAAGTAAAGTAAAAAGTAGTGCAGAGTAGCCATGTTGACCTCTGCAATCCTTACAGTGACAGTAAAATACAGTGCAATGTGCACAGATGTGGTTCCGTGAATTCTGGACCCGTGTCATAAACATCGTCGAATCATGACGATTTTGGTATCAATAGACCGAGAATGATGAGTATACTATACACAAGTGTTTTCGTCATGTTCGAGTGACTTGATCAACCAGAAACCAGAGATTCCGTTCTGAACTCTCGGGTTCCATTTTGTGTACGGCAGCCATTTTGTGGTTGCCCTCACATAAGCCGATGACTAAGGCCAAACGAGTCTTTGGGACACGTACACCTTTAACTGACTCCTGTGTGACCTAGGCAAGCTGACTCCACTGCCCGAAGCCAAACCTGTCCGGCCAGTTCCTTTCCCAGTGGCCGACCGAGATTAAGATCAAGGCACAGCCTGCCATAAACCCTTTACTGCACAAAACTATGTCTAATCTTACACACACCTGTCTCTGCTCCGTTCTTTATGACCTGCTTTACGATGAGGAGGTGCCAGTTTTTATTAGGGGTCCGACCATCTATCTGATGAAGAGTGTTGGGGTTCTGCCAAGTCATTGATGGTGGGCTGGACGATGAAACGTGGGTTTGTCATGCAATACGTGATGGTAGGCTGGACAATGGAATGTGGGCTTGTCATGTAATCTTTATTGTACACATGGGATTGGTTTACAGTAAAGAAGAAATTTTTGCCTGAAGCATAATATTTCGTATAAAAAGGGTTCACTGACTTTGTAAATTTGAGCAGTCTCCTACGAATATACAGCCACTGTACTTTGTGGACCTCTGTTACTGGTTGCAGCCAATAAATTTGAATTTTGACGTGACGTCACCAAGAAGTTGCCGCGTTTCTGTAACTCTGAGACAGATGAATCTAGGAGATTTCAGGGGCCTCATTTATGAGGCCTTGCGTCAGTTTTGCGCTGCGGATGCATCACTTTTTGTGACGCATCTGCAGCGTAAAACATGCGCCTTGTTGCGCCATATTTAAAAAGTGACGCATCTAGGTAGATGCGTCACTTTTTAAATCCCTGCGCCACATTATACCTGCGTCAGGTATAATGTATGCAGAGGGGGCGTTCCCACGCAAAAAGCCTCGTAATAATGACGCAGTGAAATCTATGAGATTTCACTGCGTCACTTTTAGGATGCGGTTGCGTCAAAATCTTGCGCCTGCCTCACAGCAGGCGTAAGACTGACGCAAGCCCTTTCACATGGGGCTTTCCCCATGTGAAAGGACGCATTGCTGGAGATGCGTCACTTTTGTGACACACTCCAGCAATGCGTCACTTTTGCGCTTACAGATGCGTCAGAAATACTGACGTATCTGTAGGTCCTTGCGACATGATGCGTCATACATTAAATATGACGCATCATTGGTGTCGCAAGGAGTGCGCAGTGAAAAGTGACGCATCGCTGTTTTCACGCAGCGATGCGTCACTTTTCATAAATGAGGCCCCAGGTGTTTTCCCCTGGCACTACTGGGTCCATAAAAACCCGGTTCTCCACAGATTCCCTTGTATAATTAAAACTCATGGGTGTCAGTAATAAGTGGTGCAGTTTATAAATGTTCCCACATTAAATGCCCCTCGTAGTGTGAGTAAAAAGCAGCACACATATATTCTGTACTTTAAACACTTCTCGAAGTTTGCGTAAACATCCATGTACTTTACAGATCGATAGGTACTTTATATTATAGTGAAAAGCAGTGCTTTGTACACAGATTTCCTCTTTTGTAAACACCCCTCATTGTGTTTTCCTCTGTAGATGTTCCTGGTAGTGTAATACACAGCGGTGCACTGCACACAGCTTTCCTCCTGTCACTGCCCCTCATAGTATGGGTAAAAGCAGTGCAGTACTGACAGATTCTCTCTGTAAAGGCACCTCAAAGTGTCAGTAAACTGCAGTGCAGAGTTTACAGATCTACTCTTTTGTACCCACCCCTCATTCTCCTCCTGTTGTCCTAACACTGCTTCTAGTGCAGTGCCCAGACTTCCTCTTCTGTAAACGCGCCTTGTGATGTAGTAAAGAACTAAGCAACGTGCACAGGTCATCGATTCTGAAAATACCACACTTAGGGGCTTATCAAAGAGCTGCGTCGGCCTTGAGCCGCACAATGAAGCGCAAGAGCGACGCAGCTCTTAAGTTAGATTTATCAAGACACGCAACCTCGCCCTGCATTGCCATATGTGGCCTGATAAATCTAGAGTACTGCACGCAGCACAAATCGCTGCTTTGCTTTACTCCGCCCCAGTGACGGGTTCCATGGGCGGAGCGTGGGCGTTCCCACGCATCGCCCCATAGATTTTGCCGCATTCCCACATTCACCAACATTGGTAGACCTGGGAGTGCGTCATAATGGGTCGCATCCCCATGAACGGTGTAACAAGGATAAATATCTGTATTTCTCCTTGTTCCTTGCTTTCGGTGTGTGCTGGATTCTGCAGCACTCATGAAAGAGGAAAATGCCTCAGGGGATTGCTTTGGTGCAGGAAGGTGCCCCTTTCTGCACAAAAACAGTCCTGTTTACAAGGCACACACGCTGGCACCATGGTGCAGGGGCGCCTGCTTTGGCGCTAGGTAGAACATTGTGCGCCAGCGCAGGGAAAAACAGGAATGTGCTGCATGAATCTTTGAATAAATATGCCCCTACGTGTAGTAAAAGGAAGTGCAGAATGGACAGTTTTTTCCCAGTGGAGAGTGAAGAGTAAAGAGCGGTGCAGCGTGCCCAGGTTTTCTCTTTTTTAAACGCCCCTCGAGCTGCTGTAAAACTGATTCCGTTTGCAGACCACAGATGGGCTCTAAGCATCCTTCACAGAATAGTCAAAGGCAGAGGAGTCTGCACAGATTTCCTCTTTTATTTTAAATCCCCCTCACAGTGTAATAAAAAGCAGTGCAGTGTGTGCACATCAGCTTTCCTGTCAACGGCCCCCATAGAGCAGGGAAAAGCAATGTAATATACAGATTTTATCGGTTCACAGAGATTAGTAATATAGCAGAGCACACATTTTTCACAAGGTAGCAAAAAGCAGTGCCGTTTTCACAGGCATCCTCTTCTGTCAATCTAAGACACAAAGTGTAGTAAAAAAATGACCAATGTGTGCAGATTCCTCATCATGAGGTACGATGCTTGGCAGGGTTCACAGATTACTCATTATGCAGCACGATGCAGGGTAGCGTGAACAGATTCTTCATTATGCAGTAAGATGCAGCGCAGTGTGTAGATTCTTTACAGTCTTAAACACAAATGATGCCCACAAAGACCACCAGGGCCAGAAGAAAAAGCCCCCCCCTCTCTCCCAGAGGTCCCAAGATAGATGAGCCCAGCTGAGCCCAAGGGGCCCCCGGATAGAGTAGCCCAGCTCAGCCCCAAGGCCCCCCAGATAGAAGAGCCTAGCTCAGCCCCAGGGCCCCCCAATAGAAGAGCCCAGCTTTGCCCCCAGGGGCCCCGGATAGAGGAGCCCAGCTCAGCCCCAGGGGCCCGGGATGGAAGAGCCCAGCTCAGCCCCAGGGGCCCCGGATAGAAGAGCCCAGCTCAGTCATTGGGGCCCCAGATAGAAGAGCCCAGCTCAGCCCCAGGGGCCCCCAGATGGAACAGCCCAGCTCAGCCCCAGGGCCCCCTGATAGAAGAGCCCAGCTTAGCCCAAGGGGCCCCCGGACAGAAGAGCCCAGCTCAGCTCAGCTCAGCCCCAGGGCCCCCGATAGAAGAGCCCAGCTCAGCTCCAGGGGCCCCGGATAGAGTAGCCCAGCTCAGCCCCAAGGCCCCGGATAGAAGAGCCCAGCTCAGCCCTCAGGGGCCCCCGGATAGAAGAGCCCAGCTCAGCCCCAGGGGCCCCGGATAGAAGAGCCCAGCTCAGCCCCCAGGGGCCCGGATAGAAGAGCCCTGCTCAGCCCCCCCAGGGGCCCCCGGATGGAAGAGCCCAACTCAGCCCCAGGGGCCCCCGGATAGAAGAGCCCAGCTCAGCCCAGGGGCCCCCGGATAGAAGAGCCCAGCTCAGCCCCTGGGGCCCCCAGATAGAAGAGCCCAGCTCAGCCCCAGGGGCCCCCGGATGGAAGAGCCCAGCTCAGCCCGGCTCCTGCAGAGATTCCCTCCAGGATTATTCAGTCTATTTCTACAAACACAGCAAAAGGTGCTGACAATCTCCTACCTGAGCAGAGACCTGTGCAGACGTGTCCATGGCTCTCTCCTTCCCCTGCGGCTTAGGGGGGCAGAGCTGGGGTTTGAGAGGGGGCAGATCTGGGGTTTGAGGGGATCTGAAGATGGAGGTAGCTGCTCACCAGACAGGGCTCCTTCCTCCTCTGCAGCACACGAGGAGAGACAGCAAATGATGTCGCCACTGCTGCTGGTGCTGTCTCTGCCGCTGCTGATCCGGAAGAGGAAACCCTTCTCCCTTTCAGCCAATATGCAGCTCAGTGTTTCATCAGCAGGCGAGGAGCGCCCTCTGGTGGCCAAAGATGGAACCGCCGCCTCCAGTCTCCAGGACTGAATTTGAAATGACAGCCTGAATTTCATTAAATACATGAAAATGTGTATGCAACTCACTGCTAGAATAAATGTAGACAGCGTTTTTCTAATTTCCCTGTTTCTGAGGGTAAATCTTTATATTTGTTAGGGCTGTGTACACTCAAACAGCATTTCAACGGTTTGCCCCAAATTAAGTTTTGCATTTGTCTGCATTGTTTACCACCTCACTCCCTTCAAAGTTTCACTTATAAAATAAAGAAAGATTAAGAAGATTGTAGTCACAATAACTTCACAATACAGAACAATCAGGTTTGACTCTCACAGATTTTTCCCTCAGGGATGGTCCCATGGCAATGAGTGAACGGTGCCGGGTCTGAGGATGAGAGGGTATTCAAGCACTAACTAATGCCAGACTCCTTCATACAGGCTCTTATTAGAGTTACCACCTCTTGGTCATGTTTTAAGAGTTTGCAAAGGCTCGGATATTATTCTTCAATAAGACTTTGTTTAAAATTGTTTATATTATTTATTAACATGGCTCTGCTGTCTTTGTTTACTTTAACTATGAGTCATGATTCATTGAGGGAGTTATAGAACACATTGAACAAGTGATTTTTACTTATATTTTATATTTTAACTTTGCACTTATTGAAGAAAACAATACCAGCGTTAGGTTATTTTCCTATTTATTTTACTGGCCGGAACATTAAAATACTGGCCATGCCACGCCTATAATATACCAGCCAGGTGGTAACCCTCTCTCCTAGCATAAGTCACTCCTCGACCACGCACCATCAATGTGCGGGGGCAGGAGGGCTTCGTAGCACTGTCAGGCAAGTTGCATTTGTTGCCTCCGCAGTGACATCAGATCCGACAGGCACACATCAGAGCATTCAAGTCTCACTCATCATGAGTGACACTCACACATTTAGAGGTTGTGCTGAAGTCTCACTCGCACCTTGCTGAATCTTATCACTGGGAGACGGGCCTAGTACTCCATATGTTACTTTGCTCGTACTTCCACTGTGTGTGGAGTAGCCGTTTTGAACTAAAGAGGGAGACACTATTCACTTCAGCAAACCCACTGTCCTACATTTTGATATCACTACTTTTTCAATATTTCACCGTGACGGCTGCACAGATTATACATTCCGTGTAATGTCAATTTAGATGTCTGTATTAATGATTTGGATTTTACCTGTGTACTCATCATTCCTATAATTTCACTAATATCTCTTCCTCTGACATTATCATAGTCAAATGTTATGTGACATCAATTCATGTGAGGTCATTCAGCCCAGGCTGAGACAGCTTCCCGTGCACACACACAGACAGTTTTTAAACTGCTGTAGCCTGGCTGGTCTAGCGTCCGTCTTATTGCCGCCGCACATGAGTACTTCACAGGTCTTTAAAAGGGCATTTACTTTAGCGAGGCTTTGTTGCTTTTCACCCCTTTTTAGAGCTCCTGCAACTCCACTCTGCCTATTGCTGGAAGAATTAGCCCCACCCGAACATTTTTGTAGCCCCCCCACCCCCCTCTAAATTTGGCTCTATATGCGCCTCTGAGTAAGGGGGAGGAGCATGGTCTTGGCTGAAAGATGAAAACATCTGGAAGAAGTGCAGGCGCTACCCTGACACGTTCCTGCCAAGCTATGCTACCAGCATTCAGACCAGAAGAGTGCTGATCTCTGCAAAAGGATATGAAATGTTTGTTTCAGATTCATTACATTTCATGTCAGAGTTGTTAAACTTGACAATGGTCACAAAGTGGTTCCTCACTTGCGTTCCTACGAGTACTTCAGTCTCTTAACTTTCCCGCTTTGCGGTTTCTCCAACTAAATTGCCCACGAAAACGCATACAGTCTTTTCTGAGAGAGAAGTAACATTTATGTTTCCTGGAGAAAGTGGTTAAAGGCGCTGTCTGTTTCTGCTGATTCTTGGATTTGACTAAAGTGAGTCAAATTCTGTGCCGAGGTGGGTTCACTAAGAGAAGCCCTTCAAAATGTACATTGACGCTGTATGAATCTGGCTTTGTATATGGTATGCCTACTAGGTGGTCATTCCATGCACAGAGATCAGGGGTCCCCCAAAAGTGTACAGGCCTCAATGTAAATCCCAAAGTGCTCTGTTAGTGGGAGTGTGGGTGAGCAGCCTCAGGCCTCACACAGAGGAGTGGAAGACATTTACTGCACAACATTGACCAATAATGGACACACGGCTCGATAAGGAGATCCACATCACTTTTTAAATCAAAATATTTTTCACTTTCAAAAGTTGGCGTTTAGAATATGTTTGAAGCAGTTCAATGTTCCCTACAGTGAAAACAATAATGCAGTTTAACAGGTAAGTTCCACACTTACAAATCCAGTATTCGGGCCCAAAGGTCAGCAAGGAGCACGGGTTAGGTGAGTACCAAAACTGCACCACTAGCAGCAAGGGGTCGGCTGAGTGCAGAGGTCAGAGTCAGAGTTCGGCCCAATGCTTTTCAATAGTGACTGGGGGTGCCTGGAGCCACACTGCTTGCAGGTAAGTGGATCAGTTGCAGAGGCTAAGCTTTGGGGGTTAGCAAAAGCACAGGGGGGCCCCAAGCAGCCCCAAGCATACACCACCAGGGGCAGAGGGGCAGCTGGATGCTACATCAGCGTTGGGTGCCCAATGCTTTTGAATGGAGTTTGGAGCTTTTGACAAACAGGCTGCAGGCATCTCACTGGAGGTTGCAAGAGGGAGACCAACTACAGAGAGGTAAGTAGAGAGGCAGAGTGTCGTAGGGGCACAATTGGTTCAGCTCACCAAGGCCCAGGGGCTCCGGGTGCAGGGGTGCCTTTCAACTTCCAAGTCTTCTTACCTGAGCCAGTCACGGTCAGACAGAGCCTCAGGATTCAGTCTAGAGGCATCGTCATGGAGTTCAGGAGGGAGCGGTCAGCGAACACTGGATTCGAGGTCTAAATCACTGGGGAGACTTTACTGGGCAGGTGGGTCACTCAGACTCGGGCCGTGGGCGTCGGGTGCAGGGATCGCGGTTCCAGCTGGATCCGGAGCCCTTGGGGTTGTTTTCTTCTGGACAGGTCCACTCTCCACAGGAGATTGGAGTCTTTTTCAAAGGCAGCAGTCCTCCTAGGGTTTTCTGAGGTCACCAGCTGCAAGACAGGTTGCAGGTTCGCAGAAGCTGGAGACAGGCTGGTAGGGATGGGGCCAAGACAGTCGTCATATTCAGTCTTCTCTGCAGGGAATTCTTCTTTCTTCTAAAGTCATAGCAGATACAATTTTCAGGACTGGGGAGTCACCTAAATACTAAATTTAGGGGCATTTTGAGGAAGTAGCATGTAGGGCCAATTGGCACCTTGCCTGGGGTGACTACACCCTCAATTATGCCACCCGCCTGTGGCAACGTGCCTAGACCTAGCCCTGATTGGTAGGTCTACCCATCTTCAAGATGGTGAGAACTGAAAGATGTGCTTCACCTCGCCTCCCCCACCTGAGGGGTGGATTGGCAGAGGTGGGCACATCTCTTATTCTCCTACGTTTTCCCACATGAAGTGGGGGTGTAAACCGGAGGCTGCCATCTTCTGTTAGCAGCAGAGGCACAGGATTGTATATTACAAAGGCGGCAGGTCTTTGAAGCTTCCCCTTTGAGCACTGGCCCATCCTGGGGGAGGAGGTGTGACACCTTGGCCCAGGATGTGCATTTGTTTCTGGTCCAAGAGAGAAGGGGCTCTCCACCCAGGGGTCCAGAAACATGTCTGGTGGTGGCTGAATGCCTACAGCGGGTCAGAAACCACACCAGGATTGGTAGGTTTTCAGCGGGCACCTCTGAGGTGCCCTCTGAGTACATGGTATAATAAATCTCACAGTGGCATTGGTGTGGATATATCGAAAGGAGTAGTTTGATACCAAACACCCCTGTGTTCAGGGAAGCAATCATGGTGCTGTGGAACTCGAGCTGTCGAGTTTCCAGCCCATGTACTCTGGCTTCACTGGCGCTTACAATATTAAAGAATGGATCCTAATATTGTAGGGGCATCTCTGCTCATGCAGATATGTCCTCACCAGTGGTATAGGTCACCCTGCATTAGGGCTGTGAGATCGGCTAGAGCGTTGACTGACCTATACCTTCAGGCAGTGTTGTCTGGCATGGACCCCAGGTAGAATGCCATGCCAACCTTGTTGTTTTCGCTTTCACAGGGGCATGCAAGCTGCAAGGGCAGTGGCATGGTCCCATTGAGGGTACGAGGGGACCCTCTTCGGCTCCCAGGCCCTGGGTACCCAGGGTACCATTTACTAGGGACTTACAGGGGACAGACATACCAATTGTGGATATGTTTTGGGAAAAAGCACTAGCACACTGTGCACTACAATTGAAACCACATCAAAACCAGGCTGCAAAAAACAGGGGATAACCATGTCAAACGAGGCACTTTCTCACAGTTGCTCTTAGTGTTACAAATAGGCGTGGAGGATAAGACCTCTGCTCCACTGGGCTGGGTCAAGATATTTCCTTTGGAATGTGTTCAGCTGACACATCCGGGGGATTGAAAGGGCGTGTGATTAAATATCTTCATCCCGCAAAGAACACGACATAAACCGAGGCGGCATCAAAGAATCTAGCACACCTTAAGTCATTGGGGTAGAAGTTGCTCCTGCTGCAGACCGTCTTCACCATACCCAGGGGTTCACGGGAAATAACACGCATGTGGCAACAGAGACCATTATGAAAGGACTGACTTCATGTTCAGCTTTTCGGCACAATACAAAGCCCCTGAAAGAGAAAGAAAAGGGGCTCTATAAGAAAACGGGCTCTTCATTCAAAGTGCATCAATCCTTTTGCTTGATTGTTTCTATTTTCACTTTTTGCCATTGAGTTTCACAGTTGATTATTACATATTATTTGGGGTGACTGGTGCTTCTAGGATGGAAATATCGGGTGGGGATGTTAGTGGTGTGGATTTTAGTTTAGATTCTTCAGGGTTTCATTTTGATTCCATTGACTAGCAAATTGTTGTCAGACTGAGATGGGATATAGTATAAAGTCATGAACACACTCCTTAGCACACGTGTATCAAAATATAGGTATGTATAGGTGTTGCCACCCGTTTGACACAATCACAATACGTAGTTCTTGGTAATACAGATATTATATTTATTCTTGAGAATGCTGGAAGTTCTCCACACAGCCGACAAGTGTTTCGTCGTGACCGGGAGTATAACCCAACGACTTTTTCAAGGCTGTAGAAGTTCAAAATAAACAAAATATAAGTTGCCATTTTCATGTAAACTTTTTGGCCTTACATTATAATGTTAGTCCAACATTGCACAGTTCTTGTGGCCCCTTTCATGCAAGATTCCACTCAAGTGTCCAATTTGATACATTACAAGCCATATTATCCAACTTTTCTCCTCAGTGAGAAAATGCAACTCCCCAAATGGAGCGTGAAAAGCGGCGGCTTTACGGGAGAAATATATTCAGCTGCACGTGTCAATATCAGCGTGCACTCCCTTCTTATATAGAAAGCCAGCGTCCCGCGTGCTGCTTCAGTAAAAAAAGTTTGCCGTATTTTCACGCTCCATTTGGGGAGTTGCAGGGAGGGCACGCTGATAATTACACGTGCAGTTGAAAATAGTTCCCCCACTAACCGCCGGTTTTTCACATTTGATCTGGGTATATACGTGTGGATACAACCCCGTGAAGAGGCAGTTTTTATCATTGAATGGCTACTTTTCTACCGCGTGCATTGATGAGGTTACAAGTATAGTGACATTGTTGTACACATGTGATGATGTTAGTTTCATGGTACTGCGCTATTTTAGAAGATTAATGTTATCTGGGTCCTTTGAACATCACTATTTAACAGAGGATCTGTAGAGGCTCATACTGTATCATCCGGTGCTATCTTCCCTCTTGATGACATCTCACATCTGCCAAGGAAGATATGTTTTTAAAGGATATTTGATATCTCGCTGGACGAGAACTAATCAGAATTTAACTGTACAGAGAAGGAGGTATATACCCCTGATGCTGTTTAATCAACATATTTTAGAGAACTATTGGGAGATATTTATTGTATTCCTGATGAAGGTGGTTAAATGCTAAAGACCGCCGAAACGCGTTGATGCAAAAGGAGAAATACAACTGATAAAAATTAAGGAAAATTCTAACTTTTTGCTGAATTTAGTTCCTGTTTTGTATCTCCTTTTTAATAATAGGAATCTTTTGATCAATGTTATGTAATTTGTCCTTTTTTAACAATGTTTGTTTCCCAATTTTAATTAAGTTTCTTTGTATACTAATAAATCGTGCAGAATTATTTTACTATAGTGTTTTCACTGTTATTATATATATATATATCTTTGTTTTGCTTCCATATTTTGATTTTGTTGTTGATAAGTCTATATTTAAGTGTTTGTAAGAATTTATGTTTAGAGTAGCCCCAGCGATTCCCCAGGCCCGCTTTCTATTCCAGACGTGGTTCTTATACCACTATTTTAGTATATGGTTTGTGAGGCCCCTAGGGCAAAACTGTATTTGTGCAACTTATCGTATGCTAATTAAGTAACTTGTATTGTGCTTTTACCTCTGATCTCATAAAGTGTGCAGAGGGGTTGTGTTTAGAATAACTACATATATATTTGATATATACCTTGTGTGGTGTCCTTTCATTTGCTATCAAGGGATTATAATTGGTAAATCAAACCTGCTTTACATGCTCTCTGAAGTCTTAGCCTTTGACTGCTGGTCCATGCTACCACTAGGATAGCTTTCTATAAGGTTGACTTTACAACCACCATCAATAAGGGTCGATTAGACTGGTGCAAGGTGCCCACTAGAACTAGTGGACATCATATGCCAGGCTAACTTCTCACAACGGCCCTGTAACAAAAACGTCCCCAAAACCGGCCCACACCTGTGCGGCGCACCGGGGGATTGCCCGGTGCCCGCTATGGCCAGTCCGGCCCCGGCCTCCTTGTGCTGAGGGGGTGCCGCTGCCAGAGGCGGCCACAGTGGACGGCGGGAGAGGCGGCAGAGCCGAGGCGGTGAACCGGGGAAGACTGGACACCTGGTGAGCAGTGATCCAGGACAGGACAGGGAGGGGACAAGAGAAGGGGGGCATGGAAGGGCTGGACCAGCAGATAACAGCGCTGGGTCAGACCCCGGACAGGACGGGGAGGGGACAAGGGAGGCAGGAAACGGCTGGGGTCAGACCCCTGAAAGGACAGGGTGGGGACAAGGGAATGGAGGCAGGGAAGGGCTGCACCAGCAGATAACTGGGTCAGACCCCGGACAGGACGGGGAAGGGATAAGGGAGACAGGGAAAGGCTGGGGTCAGACCCCAGACAGGACTGGGTGGGGACAAGGGAATGGATGCAGGGAAGGGCTGGGTCAGCTCAGTCATAAATTTAATCTCAGGAATTCGGTAGGGAGGTGGGGGGATATGGTATCTGGCACAGGGGCCTCTTTCTACGGGGAATTTTCATAAGAGAAGAGGTGCTGCTGCTCCAGAGTTTGAGGTGAGCGGGGAGCCGTGGGAGGGGCGAGTACCGTCAAACAGAAGGGGGAGTGAGATGCTGCTGCAGCCGGCAGGGGGTTTGTGACTGGGCCGTCACTATTAAGGACACGTAGACAGCAGCCTAGTTTATTTAGGTTTGTGAGATTGCTTATGTTGTGATAGAGGGGAAAGGTAATGCGTTAACAGGAAGGCAGGTAAAACAAAAGACAAAACGTGAAGGCAAGGAACTTCAACCCATAGAGACTGTAGCAAACATAAGAAGTAAGTCGCAGACAGCACGGCGCACGGAGCTGAGTGTAATGGTCACTTGTAGAGACTCGAAGCATTGACAGCCGCACAAAGACACGAGTGGACTGGAAGCTTCCCTGGGCGGGCACAGCAGAGCCCGCGCCAGTCAGTGCAGGGGATCCGATCTGGGGGTGCGTGGTGCGTGTCAGGGGGGGGAGGGGTGGGGGGGGGGGTCGGGGCTTTGGCACCAACAGAGGGGGGCTGAGGAGGACAATGCAGGCATAGCGACGGGGGCACCCGTGTAGAAGGGGGGGGGGGTCAGGGCATGGCTGGTGAGGGCGTAGGGGCATGGCTCGTTAGGGGGGCTGGCTCTCGGTGCTGAGGCTCAGTGCAGGGCTGCGGGGAGTCCATGGCAGAGACCAAGGGGGGGGGGGCGGTGACTGGAGAGCGGCACGGACAGGCGGTGATCCTCGGCAGACAGGACAGTGCCCTCTACACCCCCCCCCCCCCGCTCCGCTCCTCGGTCGGGGGGGGGGGGGGGGGGGTTCTGCTCGGAGCCTCGGGGAGGAGGGGAGCCGAGGCTCGGACCGGTCCACTCTGGGTCAAGGTTTGAATCTCGGCGCCTCGGCCTCCGGTGACCCTCGGCGGGCGGGCGGTGTCTGTGTCTCCCAGGGAGGGGGTCGCTCCAGGCCAGGCTGCCCCGGGGGAGGGTTTACAAGGTAAGAAGAATGGAGTGAGGCGGTCAGAGTCCACGTGGACCCCCCACACCTGGAGGAGGCGGGGGAGCAAGTATCTGAAGCATTGTATACAAGGCGGGGGGGGGGCAGCCTTTCATCCTTCCGAGGCCGAGTGGGAACGTGACGGAGCAGCACAGGGGGGGGGGGGGGGAAGCGGCGGCCCCCGACGGTGAGGAGAGCGCGCGGGCTGACCCTGATACGGAGCGCGTGACCCGCGAGCTGACCCTGACACGGAGCGCGTGACCCGCGACCTCACCCTCACAGGTGCGTGGCCTGGATTTCACGTCATGACCCAGGGACCTATGAAAGGGGAAAAAACGCCCACGTCACTGGAAGGGGGAAGAGAAGAACCCGGAAAAAGCAGAGCACGAGGAACCGCCGAAGGTCGGCTGCCCACCGCTGACCCCAGAGACGAGAGGCCACGAGCCCAGGGTGCTGACCCCAGAGACGAGGGGCGCGCGAGGCCCACGCCGCCAGCTGATCCCAGAGGCGCTCGAGGCCGACGCAGCGCTCCGCCACGTTCCTGCAGGCGCGCGGCCGACGCAGGTACGTGCCACCCTTTCAGAGGGGCCCGGGATGGGTCAACCTCCATCACCCCCGGGGGTGCACCCCTGAACCCCCTCCTCTGTCGCGGGGCTCCCAGTGGCTCTCTGAGGAGGAGTGACCTCCTCCAGGGATCCAGCTCGGGTCTGTCCCTCCCTCCGTCGTGTTTAAGGTCTCTCAAAAGTGCCCAGGTGTGTGTGCGCCTCTTAGTCGTCCGAGACTGTAACCCCGCCCGGATCCCCTCCACTTTTCCCTTTGTATTCCTTCTCCCTCTAGCCCTCAACTGCCTGTAGTGTTGGTGTGGGAATCTGCCACGCACTTTTTTTCCCCGAAAGTGAAAATTTAATGGTAAGGTTGGAGGTTTTTAAAATTGGGTTTTATTGCTAAAAGACATAACAATATTGTTGACTATCATATCAATTTGTCTTTTCTGTTCCTATTGCATCCTTTTGATTTTTTTTTTCTAGTGTCCGAGTATTTATCTCATATATTTAAAAATTGTTATTGGCATTTGAAACAATACTTCCAATTTCACTGCCACGCTAGGCAGTGCAATATGAACAATCATACAACCATTTGTGACTCAAGTCAAGTCAGAGATTTATATAGCGCGCTACATACCCGGAGGGTCTCAAGGCGCTTGGAGAAGGGTGGGGAGTTACTTGTCGAATATCCAAGTTTTAAGTTGCTTTCTGAATGCTAGGTGGTTCTGAGTGAGACGAAGGTGAGTGGGGAGTGAGTTCCAGGTTATAGCTGCGAGGTAGGAGAAGGATCTACCTCCCATGGTGGTTTTATTGATGCGAGGTACGGTAGCAAGCGCTTGGTTGGAGGATCGTAGTTGGCGGGAGGGGGTGTAGAAGGAGAGTCGTGTGTTGAGGCATTCGGGTCCAAGTTCGTAAAGTGCTTTGTGTGCGTGGAGTTAGGAGGCGGAAAGTAATCCTCTTATTGACGGGGAGCCAGTGGAGGTTTTTCAGGTAATTAGAGATGTGGTCATTACGTGGGATGTCTAGTATGAGTCTGGCTGATGCGTTCTGGATGCGTTGGAGTTTTTTCTGGAGTTTTGCAGTGATACCGGCGTATAGGGTGTTTCTGTAGTCCAGGCGGCTGGTGACCAGTGCGTGGGTGACCGTTTTTCTGGTTTCGGTGGGGATCCAGCGAAATGTTTTTTTGAGCATGCGAAGAATGTTGAAGCAAGATGATGAAACGGCGTTGACTTGTCTGTTCATCGAGAGTGAGGAGTCCAGGATGACGCCCAGGTTCCGAGCGTGGTCCGTCGGGATGGGTGCTTTTCCAAGGGCCCCTGGCCACCAAGAGTCATCCCAGGCGGAGGGGGAGGTACCTAAGATAAGGACTTCTGTTTTGTCTGAGTTAAGTTTCAGATGGCTGTGCTTCATCCATTCGGCTACATCTTTCATTCCTTCATGTAGCTTGGTTTTGGCGGTGTTAGGGTCTTTGGTGAGTGATAGGATCAGTTGAGTGTCATCAGCGTAGGAGATGATGTTGAGGTTGTGTTGGTGTGCGATGGCCGCGAGGGGGCTCATGTATAGGTTGAAGAGGGTGGGACTGAGTGAGGACCCTTGTGGTACGCCGCAGATGACTTCAGTGGCCTCTGAGTGGAATGGTGGGAGGCGGACTCTCTGGGTTCTTCCGGTGAGGAACGAGGTGATCCATTCCAGTGCTATTCCTTGGATTCCGATGTTTCTGAGGCGCTGTAGAAGGGTGCTATGGCAGACTGTGTCGAAGGCTGCGGAGAGGTCGAGGAGGATGAGGGCGACTGTGTCTCCATTGTCCAGTAGAGTTCGAATGTCGTCTGTTGCTGCGATGAGGGCGGTCTCAGTGCTGTGTTTGGCTCGGAAGCCGGACTGTATGTATGTATGTATGTATAGGCATTTATATAGCGCACTACTTACCCGTAGGGTCCCAAGGCGCTTCGACCGCTGCGAAACCCTTCCTGGCTTCCCTGAGAGATGGTCCCTTAATGGGTATCTCCAGGGTGAGACCAGGCATCCCCGGCGGTCTGGTGGGGCCGTTAGTGAAGATGAGGCAAGCTAATGCTCAGAGTTGCCGAGTGTGAACGCTGATCAGAGTGGGCACCGAGGCGAGAGAATTATCGAGTCCACTGACCCTGGTCCAGAAACCTGCCGCGCCGGGAATCGAACCCTGGTCCCGGGCCGTCCTCTGCTCGCGGGTCTGCCGCCTCTAACCAGTGAGCCACACTACTACTGTGAGGAGTCGAGGGATTTGTTGGTTTCGAGGAAGGCGGCGAGCTGGTTGTTGACAGCTTTCTCGATGACTTTGGCCGGGAATGGGAGGAGCGAGATGGGGCGGTAGTTTTTGAGTTCGGTGGGGTCAGCTGTGGGTTTTTTCAGAAGGGCGCTGAGTTCGGCGTGTTTCCAGCTTTCTGGGAAGGTGCCGGATTTGAGGGAGCAGTTGATGACGTCTCGGAGGTGTGGTGCTATGATGGAGTCTGCTTTGTTGAAGATGTGGTGAGGGCAAGGGTCTGAGGGGGATCCTGAATGGATGGAGTTCATCAGGCGAATGGTGTCCTCAGTGGAGATTGGGTTCCAGTCATTAAGGATGTTCACGGGGGGTGAAGGTCCTGCAGAAGGTTGGGTGGGTTGGTCTCCGGGTCGGTTGTCGAAGCTGTTGTGGATGTCTGCGATTTTGTTGTGGAAGAACGAAGCTAGGGAGTCGCAGAGGGCTTGAGAGGGGGTGATGTTGTTGGAGTTGGCTGAGGGGTTGGTAAATTCTTTGACGATGTTGAATAGTTCCTTGCTGTTGTGGGCGTTGTTGTCTAGTCGGTCTTTCAATGCAGCTTTCTTGGCAGATCGGATAAGTTGGTGGTGTATGCGGGTGGCGTTTTTGAAGGCGTCCCTGGTGCTGGTGTTTGGGTCTTTTTTCCAGGCCTTCTCGAGGGAGCGACAGAGTTTCTTTGATTTCTTAAGATCATCGTTGAACCAGGAGGCGTTTTTGCTGCCTAGTTTGGTTTGACGTTTTTTCAGCGGTGCTAGGATGTCGGCGCTGTTGGATAGCCATTGGGTGAGGTTAATTGCTGCTTGGTCGGGGTTTGAGGAGTGGGCAGGGGGGTTTTGAAGAAGCGATGAGGAGATCTGGTCGATGGTGATTTTGTTCCAGTTTCTGCTGCGTCACCCTTGTGTGGAGCACTCTCCTCTCATCTCACGCACCATATACATTGTTGTTTATCTCATTATCACTATCACTGAAGTCCAGGTTGATTGTCACCAGACAGGACACTCACCAACACGTATGGCAGGTTCTCACCTTAAGGCATGGCGTGAATTCGGTTATGTTATGCAATTAAGGTATAAGTGAGAGTTTAAACAAATGTCCCTTGTGTCTCTCTGTTTCCCTAATTTTGATTACAGGCTTGCACTTTCAGGCATTACATTGGTTGTCCTGATGATGATCCTTCATTCCTACAGGATCGAAACGCCGCCGACAGTAGGTGTAGTTTAAACACCAGTTCCCCATTGTGTGACATAATTATGTTTTTAGTACATGAGAAAAGCTAAGTTATTAGGTTTCATATGTACTAGCTTCTCACAAAAGAAAGATTGCCTGATGAACCTTTAACCCTTTTTGTTTGTTTAGCCCTGTTGTATGCTGTGGATACAGGACTGTGTCCCACTTCATAATTCTTGTGTTTGATATTGCCTTGCATTATTTTCATTGATTAAATCCTAGGGTCCGGCTGGACACCTTACTTATTATAGTGCACATTGTGGCTATTCATTAGCTGTCACATCCTCCTTTGTCAAGGACCGTTGTTTCAAGATAATACTAGTACCCTTGGTCCTTGCCTACCTAGCGGGTTCCCTTGTCTCTCCAATTAATATATTGGCAGAGACTGGTACTTTTTTTTGGCGAGTTATATCTAAAGAGTGTGGCAGTGTGTTTCAATTTTCTCTGCAATGAGCACTGTGTAAGTGCTCATTCGAGCGGATACCCTGGCAGAATCAGTGATGACTGCGTCAAAGTTGAGGACACTATCCAGAGTGCACTTTGCCGTTTTCGTGATCTAGAGTGGCCTCACTTCATGTGAGGTACTGGGTTTTTAGGGACCCGGCGGTGCCAGGGGAACACCCAGAGCCCTCTTGAGTTCTTCCTGTTTTGGCCCACAGAACCACAGAGTCTTCTAGGTGATGTCAAGGATCGAGTTTATTGGCTGCAACCAGTAACAGGTGTCCTAGAAATACAACAGCGTGAAGCGCATGTAGGTTCTTAGGAGACTGCTCGTTTTTACTGAACCAGTCTTCTCTTTTTATACAAAATATTACCCTTCAGGCAAGAATTCTTCGTTTTTACAGTTTGTCATATAAATACTTCTACTACAAAGAAAAAGCAGAGTCATGATGGCAAGCCCATATTTTCGTTTGTCCGGTTTGTGATAGATTACCCAGCAAGGCCCAGAACTTCCATCAGATGTCGATGAACCCTCAATAAAATCGGGCACCTCCTCCTTGTAAAACTAGTCATAAAGAAGAAACAGGGACAGGTGTGTGTGAGATTAGCGTAGCTTGTATGCGATGAACGGTTTATGACATGTTGTGCCTCGATGCTAATCTCGCTCGGCCATTGGGGTGAGAACTGCCCGAACAGGTTTGGCTTGAGGCAGTGGAGTCAGCTCGCCCAGGTCACAGAGGAGTCAGCAAAGGTGTACGTGTCCTTTCAGATCGACTTCGGCCTTGGTCATTTTGACTATGTAAGGGCAATCACAAGATGGATGCCGCTCACAAAATGGAACCCGAGGGTTCAAGACAGAAACTACAATTTAAGGGTGATTTCGTCACTCAATCATGACGCAAATACACAGGTATAATGTCTGGATCATTATCGGTCTGCCAATACCAAACTCGTTATGGTACGATGATATTTTCTGACACGAGTGTAGTGCTTCGGTACCATACAACAGCACGGTCCAGAATTTTCAGTACCACAGACCCTCCTTTTGCCCTAATCTGAGTCCAGGTCTGTGTGGATAAAGTCATTGAGATGCTGCTGTAGCATCATCCTGTTACTTAGTTCATCTCTTGATACAGGCTTCCTTACACATGATGTACCACAGAGGCCACATATTGCAGGAGCGCACTGTACACACAAGCAGAACAGAACAGAATGGCTAAGACCATCCCAATGAATATCAGAATCTTCCATCCCCAGGCAGATATCAGTTGCCAGAACCACCCCATTAAGTTAAAAAAACAACAGGTGTGGAGGGTCGAAGGGAATGTTTAACGACCTGTCTACTCACTCCCCAGATACAGTAGAAAATACACAAAAGAGTAGACCAGGTCTAGAGATGGTGTGTGTCTGGACATGTGACTGCGAAACAATAGGATGCAGATGCAGATGAGACAAAAGACTGAATAGTCACACAGGTTTGAATAAATCCCATCAGACCACCCAGTTGGTGGAGTTTCATCATGTGGGAGTTGATGATTATTCAAAACCACTCCTGACCATATTAGTGTCAGAATAACATAGATAGTATATGTCAATCGTTCCTCTACGTTGGTAGTGTTCATCAAGTGCAGTGCTCAAAATAATAGTGGTGACTAAAATAGATCACTTAGACTCCAAGAATGTTCAAATAGAGATCTAGGTATCACTGAGTTTAAAAACACGCCGAGTAGTTGCAACAATTACTACTCTGATGGCGTTTAGTGAGGTGGTCGACATGTTTCAGCCTGTGGGGGTACTACCCCGGCTTTCTTCAGGACCTATCAAACAGAGATACTACTACAACTAACATTATTTAAATGAGAGGAACAGTAAGGAGATTGCGCTCGTAAGAGGCCACATATCTACCAGAACTTTGTTTGCTCTCCATTCTTCGCTGGAGGGAGGGAGACAAGACTTCTTCCTATCAAAAGATAAAAGATAGTACAACAAAAACAGAATGATGTCACCTGCATGAATCCACACGAATACACAGCCACAGCACAAAACAACACACCTGCGTGAACAGTTTATATTCCGCATTAATGAAAAAACAAGGCATAGTAGCTACATCACGTAGAGGCATTTCCTCATAGTGATACTCACCCAGCTTTGTGTGGGTGATGACCTCACCTCACCCGGCAACCGCTCGGGAGAATGAGGCCCCGCTCTGTAGTGTAGGAAAAAGGGGTAATAAGTGCACATCATCTTATATGCCCAGCCAAAAGTACTCTACACAAAAACCCAACAATCGTGTGATAGAAACCCAATAATCAGACCACAAAGTTGTCTACACAGAGGTTAGCAGTGAAACAATAACGGCTCCAAATGCCAGAAGTATATACAATATACAATACAGTACAAGTCAAATGCCCCTTAATAGGAAGCCTGGTTGTAAGAGTATGGAGGCATTATATGCCGGTGCCAATTGCAGTAACTAACTAGTAAGGACACTGGCAGTGCAACAAACAAGTGCTGCTTCTCCTTACCTGTCCGTCGGTACCTCTTGTGTTTCACGAGCGGAAGTGGAGGTGTTTCACACTCCGCCCGTCCTCCTGATAAAAGGTAAATGCCAGGTTGATTAGTCACACGTGGACTAATCACGCGCCTAAACGCCAACATGGCGGGACCCAGCTCACTGGAATCTTTCCAGCGGGGCCCCATCGGAAGACGTGTCTCTTAGAAAGCACTGGAGCAGGAGCGCTGCAACGAGTGCAGGGACCGGTACACTCTGATGCGCATGCGCAAAGCGAGAGACGCTCGTCTCCAGCGCATGCGAAATGGATGTAGCGACGCAGTCCGGGGACTGTATACAGAGCCCCCAACCTTAAGGGTGCCCGCATAGTCCCGGGGGTGACAGGGTTAGTGCGCCTCCCAAAGAGAGAGAGAGAAGCAGTGATTATTTTTACATTGTAGAGGTCTGTAGTTCGAAAGGCATGCGCGATGTATACGCATGTCTAACTCAGAGACACTGCCCCTTCACTACATTAGCTTTCAATGTTATAACATATGGCGCTATTTCCAAAAGACCCACATCATTGGATCCAGTACCCCAAAGTATCTGGAAGAGAAGGAAATTCTGTTGGAAGCTTTTCCCTCGACAAATGCATTGGAGAAACCACTTTCTTGCCCAGAGTAAGTTGTACTCCCGAAGGAGAACAGTACAAAGTCGCATATAATCTCTTTAACAGATCCAATCCCAACAAGTTTTCACCACAACCTGTGGTAAGAATGAGAGGTGCTTCTAATTCACATGGTCCAACCGAAAGAGACATAGGACTAGAGATCGGGTTCCTAACCGGGGCGCCAGAAAAACCTACTGAAACATTCATTTCGCCAGACAAAGGTGCACCAGGAAGTTTTGAGTGCATAATAGAACTCTTTGTAGCACCAGTATCCAACAGAAAAGGCTCTGACACACCTGATGTAATCACCTCAACATAAGGTCCATTCTGATCTACTGGAACTGAAACAACTCCCTCTCTTTGTCCATGGCTGTCCTAGCAATCATTACCCTCATTCTCGTTCTCTGCATAGTAGTCCTCAGCATAGTACTGAGCTGTCCTAGAAGACGCATTATTCTGTTGGTCAAAACTGTTCATAGAATTCTGAGGCGGAAAGGGACGAGCGTTCTGGGGGAAATTTCCACGGCCCCTACCTCTAGGAGCTTGTTGAACACCTCGACCTCTCGCACCAGAAACACCATTCATGCGCTGTAACAAAACCGGACAATTAACCTTGAAATGACCCTGCTCTTTGCAGTACGCACATTGGTTCGGACCATACGGTAAACGCTGTTGAGAAGACTCGTTTCTTTGCGAGTTCCTCGAATACTCTTGGGGTTGCTGAAAATCGTGCTGACTAGTAGTACGAGGTGGATAAGATTGCTGGAGAAGGACTTTATTTTTCAATTCTTTAGACTTTTTATCTGCCTTCTCTAGCTCATCTTTGCGTCTATTCTCATAGTACTGGGCTGTGGCTAGTATCTGTGCTGACGTGGAAACAGCCCAAGCACTCTTAGAATCCTTCAACTTGTTGCATAATTCAGGAAGTAGATTATGTACAAATTTGTCGACAAACAGTCTCTGGCCACCCTCAGTAGCCATATCCTGACCACTATGATCGACGAAAGTCTCTTCGAACCGCGTGAAAAAGTCAGACACATTCTCATCTTTCTTCTGTTTGCATGCAGACAACTTGTCCCAATTCACACGTAATTCGGGCATCAGAGTCTTCATATATGTTATAATTCTACCAGGAAGTTCCGCTACTAAAGGCTCGGGCTTAGAGCCACCAACTTGTCTCGCATCAGCAGTAGCAATATTAACCCATGTATCACCTAACTCTTCGTCATGATCTGCATGACAAATCTTTCCCCATAAAGGCTGTGGAACAACATTTCCAAATAACATGTCTATGTCGGCTAAATTCATGATACAGGAGCTTGCAGTCTGTGACAATTCCTTATAATACCCTGCAGGATTTTTACGGGGATCAGGCAATGTCTGTTTGAGCGCTAAAACCTCAGATCTTTTCCAAGGAACATGTACCCATACACGCTGGAAATGCTGCGGAATGGCTGGATTCGCATTTGCATCACCTTCCCTCCAAACTAGGGGAACCTCTCTCATGGGATACTGTTGCGCCTTTTTCCTACCTGGCATGTCATGCTCAGACAGTGATCGAGAATTGCTTCCCTTACTCCTATAAGACAATAACATCTCAATCGCTTGTTCAACGTCTGCACCCACGATCATGCCTTCTCCCAACTGAACCGCATACGGAATAATTTAGACATGTCGTACTTTGGATCATTTCCCTCCAAATCTTCACAGAGGAAGATACACATTTGTTCAAAAACATATCTCTGTGTAGATGCTTCCCACTGACGGAAGACTTCCATGACGGACTGAACGTCATACTTTACAGTGTTGGTAACCCAGTTACGCGCTAACTCATTCAGTACTTTTCTCTCTTGATAGTCAGGCAGTCGACTCCGCAACTGTCTACGTTCTGTTATAGGGGTCGTATTAGGCGACCCAAAGAAAGGTGAGAAAAGACCAGTGACAGTGTTTGCTACTCTCTGTCGAACAGAAGGAGAAGTTGACGGAAGGGTAGAAACGTCAGAAAAGACAGGCTGATGTAGAGCAGAAGTGGAGGCAGTAGCAGAGGCAGTATTAGGATAAGCAGTTGGAGCGGTAGACAAAGTCGTAGAAAAAGTGGATGGAGTATGTAGCAAAGGCGGCGGACCTTGAGAGGGCTGCGCCGGAGGAGTAGAAACCAGCTGAAGAGGAGCTGGTGGTTGTGGAGGAACTGGAGTTCGTGTGGCGGGCGTGGTATAACAAAGCGTTGCGGGGGTGCAGTAGCATTTTGTGCATAGGGGGGTGGCGAACTTAACAAATGCGACATTGGGGGTCTTTTTCAAGCTCTTTTGCTGCTTCCTGCTGAAGATGCGGCAAAACTGGGTAGCATTTATCTATTACCATTTTACGTTGCCTGTGCAACTGCTCACTCATCTGTTCTTCTTCATTGTCTTTATACTGCATAGCAGCTTGCATTATCGAGATACCCCTTTCTCTCTTATTTTTCTTCGCTAATTTAATTTCCTTTTGTTTGGCCTCCTTACGCCATAGGCGAAAGGAGTCCAACATCGCCGGCCGGGCTTTCTTCTTAAAAAGTTTAACTTCTAGATTATCCAGGAGTTCCGTATCAAAGCTACCATATTGGGTCCATTTTAAAACACCATCTTTTCTGGTGTATTTGATCCACACTTCATTGTATGTGATAGGGCCTACTCCATGTTTCACATATAATTCATATGTCGGAGTTCCAATCGGAGGAACCGGACACGAGTCCTCCAATCGGGAGTCCTTACTACAACCAAGACAAAACAAATTTCCAAGTCTGCTAAGACCAGGCATCGTCGCTCTCTAGTCTAGCTTCAAACTTCAAAGGATTATCGATTACGATATTTCTCGTGAATACACGAGTCCTTCGGCTTTGACGCTTGCAAGTTCCAAATCAAAGCGTATCCGAAGGATACCAAACTAAGAACCAAACTAAGGACTGGGAGACGCTCCACTTATACTTAACTGAAGTATCGATGATCGATGACGCCACTAGAAGACTCGTCTATGGTTTCTCTCTACCAATCGTCAATGGGTCCAAAACAGGGCGATAGTCAGGGCAGCAGTCCTTCGTAGCCGTCGGGACCCGGGGAACCTCGCAGCAAAGACCTTCGGAACCACGTCGACATACAGGGGTCGCTGAAGTGGCTGGCCGTCCTCTTGAATTTTCACACAAAGCTCCTCACGAACATCTGGCTTGGACCGACACCGCTTGATACCGCCCCGAGTTGGACGCCAACTGAGGTACCGGGTTTTTAGGGACCCGGCGGTGCCAGGGGAACACCCAGAGACCTCTTGAGTTCTTCCTGTTTTGGCCCACAGAAACACAGAGTCTTCTAGGTGATGTCAAGGATCGAGTTTATTGGCAGCAACCAGTAACAGGTGTCCTAGAAGTACAACAGCGTGAAGCGCATGTAGGTTCTTAGGAGACTGCTCGTTTTTACAGAACCAGTCTTCTCTTTTTATACAAAATATTACCATTCAGGCAAGAATTCTTAGTTTTTACAGTTTGTCATATAAATACTTCTACTACAAAGAAAAAGCAGAGTCATGATGGCAAGCCCATATTTTCGTTTGTCCAGTTTGTGATAGATTACCCAGCAAGGCCCAGAACTTCCATCAGATATCGATGAACCCTCAATAAAATCGGGCACCTCCTCCTTGTAAAACTAGTCATAAAGAAGAAACAGGGACAGGTGTGTGTGAGATTAGCGTAGCTTGTATGAGATGAACGGTTTATGACATGTTGTGCCTCGATGCTAATCTCTCTCGGCCATTGGGATGAGAACTGCCCGAACAGGTTTGGCTTGAGGCAGTGGAGTCAGCTCGCCCAGGTCACAGAGGAGTCAGCAAAGGTGTACGTGTCCATTCAGATCGACTTCGGCCATAGTCATTTTGACTATGTAAGGGCAATCCCAAGATGGATGCCGCTCACAAAATGGAACCCGAGGGTTCAAGACAGAAACTACGATTTAAGGGTGATTTCGTCACTCAATCATGACGCAAATACACAGGTATAATGTCTGGATCATTACCGGTCTGCCAATACCAAACTCGTTATGGTACGATGATATTTTCTGACACGAGTGTAGTGCTTCGGTACCATACAACGTGTTACAGATATGGTGGTCCTAGACGTGAACTTCCACACACAATATTTGATATTATTTCAAAGACACGTTCTCAATTCTTATTCCACATACGAAATCAATCCTGCAATGAAGAATTTTGGAAACAAAAAGGAAAAAACACAATAGCCCAAAAACAAACAGAGCTTCGTATCTTCAGAGTGGGTGAGTGGGCAGGGGCATAGGAGATGCAGGCTCAATGCAGGGGAGATTGTCAATCCCTCCCCTGCATTGAGCCTGCATCTCCTATGCCCCTGCCCACTCACCCCCTCTGAAGATACGAAGCTCCGAGCGAATTGATCGCCGCAAAGACAAAAAGATTGACATTTCTTTGCAAAAACTATTGAGGGCAGGCTCCTGTTGAACCAAACCAAGGATTATCTTAGCCTTGGACTCAAAGACAATTGTGTAATTCACCATCCCCCGACCTCTCGGTCCTTTCTCTCTTTCACACGAGCACTGAACTTCTCACTCTATGCACCTTACCCTTTTTTGGTAACCCCTTTGTTTCATATTAACTGCATATTTATGCACTGTACCATGAGGAGGAATTTTACTGAGAATAAACAGTAGAGTCTTCTCTCCTCTACTTTTAAAACGATTGAACAATTCTTTTGTGTGTATACTGGACATCTGTTTGTTTTTGAGCTATTGTGTTTTTTCCTTTTTGTTTCCAAAATTCTTCATTGCAGGATTGATTTCGCATGTGGAATAAGAATTGAGAACGTGTCTTTGAAATAATATCAAATATTGTTGTGGAAGTTCACGTCTAGGACCACCATATCTGTAACACTCAATACCCAGGTCCTAGGACTTTCTTTGGGTTACCCCATATATAATAACGATCGGTACCATACAACAGCAGGGTCCAGAATTTTTAGTACCACACATGTCAAGCATAACTCTTGGATTCATAACTCTGCACATGGGCGGCGTCTCCTCTGAGCCAACGCACGTCTTTTGAAGAAGCTGGACTGTATTTTGCCGGTGAGTGGGGGGCACTTTTATTTGTGTTTCTTGTGCACTCACGATGCAATTTGGTTCATGGCAGTTGAACCGCTGCATTTTAAACATGTCACGAGCCTCTCTACAGGCACACCCTTACCGGTCACAGTCTTACCGGTCTCGTGATGCCTCCATCTTCTCTGACGTCCCGGCATTTCTGGATTCCAGCTGCCTATCAACGCGTTAGTGCACAAACGTGCCTTGAGCCACCCGGCGCCGCGTCAAGTTGTGCCGCCATTTTGTGTTTATTGTACAATGCCTCAGATTGCCGGTCATGTTTGTTGTACTTCGTTCTGTTTGGCGATCACGGAAAAGTCGTTTTGCCAAACGCTGGGCTGTCTGCCTTCCGAGCCGCACGAGTTTGGCCAGCATGGTCAGTGTTACATTTTCTTCAAGATGCGGACAGTTTTGGCAATGTATCTGTTGGAGAGGGAGCGTAGCACTGGAACTCTCGACTTTTCTTCAGATATCACATTTCATAGACTGCCTGATACTACTTATGTGTGGCAAGATTCAGCGTTAACTGCGGACAGCTGTATGCAGACCCCGGGTGAGAGACCGCTCACCGGTGCTCAAATCTTTTATTTATTTCTTTTGAAGTGCTTAGCATTGTTTTGACTGCACGCTGGTTTGGGCATAATCTTTTCTTTGGGTTGCATTATCTTTGTGGAGATTTCTGGTGTGTTTGCCCTATTGTGTGTATTTGAGGTCATTATGGAAAGTGTATTGAGAGCTGTTGTGACTGGATTGTTTCCTAGGGCAACATCTTTTAACCCTACGGTGTACCCTTCTTTGGGGAGGTTGTGTGCTTTGTGAGTAGTGACGTAAATAATTAATTTACTCTCTTAATTTCTATGCAGGTAAGTACTTAATCAATAATAACTCAGATCGGGTGAAAAAAGACAGAGTCCGTGGTGTTAGAGTTCTAAGGGTTTTATTCCTTAAAAAGGAATTGTCATGGCCAAGATATAATGTTCTGACCACCACACAGGGTGTCAGAAGGGATAGATGAGCGCGCTAACATTTTATTAACAGTACATAGCTTATATACTTATTGCACACCATTTAAAACAGTATAGAAGGCGTAACAGCTGAGAGAAGACAGGATAACAATATACACGTGGTACATGTGCGTAATCAAGAGGCGTGAACTAGAGGTGTGTTCTGGAAACGTCACTGATAGGTGTCACAAAGGGGTGGCACTAACAGAAAATGTGGCAATGTCAGCAGAAATCGGAAGCTTGGATGCGCACGCAGCTGCATGACGTGTAACTGGAGGGGTGCAGGGGACTTGACATTTACACTGACGGAAAGAGACAAAAGTCTGGCATGTCAGATCAACTTGTGCTTCTATCATATCTGATATCTGATGTTTAGGAACTAAGCTATCTGGGCAGAAAGGTCTCTAGAGCAGAAGCTATTCTATACTTGCTGTGAGTGTGTGTATAAGCGCCTGAGTGTCTGTATGAGAAGCGTGGGGGCATGGGGCCTTCCATGGAAGCATGGCAACGAAGCTATGAATTACTTGCACAGAGACAGGTCGGCCCTTTAGCCCTGTAGCTGAGGAAGGATGTTTACTGAAGCTAGCAGGCTGGAATGTATTTTCGGGGAGGGAAACAGATAACTCGAAGGTTATAGTCAATCTTGGCAGGCAGCAGGCTGAGCCGAGCGCGAGGGGCCGCGCTGGAAGTAAGTCAGAGTTCACGAGTACAGGGGCTGCCTGGGCAGAGATTTCTCGGAGTCAGAAGCCAGAAAAGAGGCTCGGTGGCAGAGATTCAGGGCCTACTTCAGCCAGAGCTGAAAAACGTAGGAGTACACTACAAAAAGACGTTGGCATAGCATACTTAGGAACGGACCATTCGACCCATTCATGGTGGGTCTGAAAGAGGACATGTTAACGTTGGACGCAAATGTATTTGCGTCTTCATAGCTGACACAGGAGGGAAGTTACATGCACTTTAACTCGTACATGGAGACGGTGGGGTACTCGCTAGGGAACACAACTTGACCATTAAAATTTAGATTACCTCATTCCCTCCTTGTTCCCTACGGACCCTTCATGATATATCGATCCTCATAAATCGATCGGTTTGTTCTTGTAACATTATATGTTCATCTTTCTTTCTTTGACTGTTTGAGAGACAACTGGAATGTTCAATGCACGAGGTGGCACACAGTCCACATATCGCTGGCCCACACTGTAGGCACAGGCAGCAGCTGAATACTATAACAAGGCCAATGCCTAGGAAGGATAAGATCTTCCATCCCCAAGCTGTTAACGTTGTCCAGAACCAACCGGACCAAGTCCAGGTGCCTGGATTCTGATGTATCTGATTCGCAATTTTATGTAGACGGGTAATAGCTTCATAAACAGATGGTGCATTTTGTGGGATGAAAACGCAGCAACTTGACCCGATGACCTTACAGGCTCCACCTCTATCTGCCAAGATGACGTCAATAACAAGACGATTTTGAAGGACAACAACCCGCATAGCAGATTGCTCCTCTGTTAAGTTACCTAAGGCGGAGGCAGTTTCATGTACTACTGCTTCAAGTGTTCTAGTTAATCTACGTATTAATTTACTGTTTTGGACAGGTCCTAGAAAGAAAAAGAATCCTTTATTGAAATCAGTGTACTGTTCCCATGCCGTTTCGGTGTAGTCGACAAGTGGAATATCTCTTTTGGGTCTATTCGGTACTAGATTCGTATTTCTATGGTAATCTGGGGGAGCTAGAAAAACAGGTGGCAGAAGGAATGCAATGTAACAGGTACCATCCCAATCTGGAGGCAAACGTATGTATGCGGTATGACCACAAACAAAATAGGAGTGACTGGTAGCTTTGAAAGACGATTTACCATGATCACTGAATTTGACCACAGTAGTGCATTTACTATGACCTACGTGTACTGAACCTTTCTTGCTAACACATAATTCACCTGTGACTGGTAATACTAACATATGGGGCAGAACTGGAGCATCCTCGGATTCTACAGTAAGGATCATAAGGCTAATTGTGTAATTACCTAATCCATATACTTCATTTTCTAGATCAGTTCCTATTCGAGTGGGAAGTCCCTCTTTATCAGGATAACAGACGTCGAGCAGGACTAAGTTCAAGTTTCCCCAAACCCAGCCCCCATCGAAAACAGCAATATCAGGATCTAAGGAATTAATTATTTTAAACCATGCCCCACAGGAGCCATTGTGAGTGAACGGGTACGGGAAGAGGGGCAGAGCTCCCTTGTAATTCTGGTAGGGAGGGAGTCGGCCACATATCCAGCAGTCGGTAGCATTATTTGTCTGATGGGAGTGGTGTAACATACTAATGAATGTATTGTTGCGCAGCGCAAGTCTGTAAGAGAGTTCATGTGCAGGAAGTTCACTAAAAGTGTGTTCAGCAGAGACATTGTAAACAGATTGTTCACGCCTGAAAATAGGCCAATATATAGGTAGCAGAATGCTGGCAATAATAATTAGAATACTTAGAAAAAACATTATTAACAACGTCACTATACAGTGACTACGCAGTGATTTACAGTATGTACGTTTCTTTGCTTCTCTCTCTCTCTCTCTCTCTATCTCGATCTAGGGGATACATGTCAGAAACTATTTAACCGATTCACCTAGGGGAGGACTTAAACAATTAAACTGTCTGACTTGCTAGATCGGAGTTTCATACGATATAGTTCTTGGGGAGTCTTTTCTCGTTCAGACACTGTAACGTCTTTTCTTTCAACACAGTCTTTGGTGGGGGTGGACGAGTCAGAGTCCTGTTTTAGTCCGTTTTTTAGTTCATTGCAAAGTTTGATGTGACTCGTGTGGACCCACCCCTTTCTCCCCTCTATCTTCACGGCGGTCCTGGTTGTAAGGAGGACGGTCTTCGGAGACTTCCAACGGGGCTCCAGCGGACTTTTCCGGTCGAAATTCCGGACGAGTACCAGGTCCCCAGGACGGACCTCATGCGCCTTTACATCGGTGTTGTCAGGGAAGGCTGCGGCAACCTGTGAACGACATGATTGGAGTGCAGACATCAAGGAGGCAAGGTAATCTGTCAACATATTGCAATCAACATCAGTTATTTTCTTCGGAACGGGCGTCCCCCACATATTTGGTGGTCTGCCAAAGACCACTTCGTACGGGGATAGCCCTGATCTTGAATGGGCGACCATTCTCATGTAGAATAGTGCCACGGGCAGGGCGACTATCCAGTCGACCCCCTTTTCCTGACAGATCTTTGCAAGGCGGATTTTTAGTGTCTGATTATGCCTTTCTACAAGGCCTGCTGCTTCGGGATGTCGGACACAGTGGAACCTCCACTGATATCCTAGCAAAAGGGAAACCTGTTTCATCAACTCGGACGAGAATGGCTGTCCGTTATCTGAATACACGACACGGGGCAAACCGTACCGTGGGAAGAATTCACGAACCAACTGTCGGGCAGTGGTCGGAGCAGTGTAGTCTGGAACTGGGTATGCTTCGGTCCAGCGGGACAGAGCACAAACAACTACAAGGACATATTTAAAACCTCGACAACTGTTCATCTGGATATAATCCATCTGGAGGACTTCAAAAGGGTGATCGGGAGGATGAAATCCACCTTGTTCTACAGGGACGCTTTTACCTGGATTGAACTGACAACAGATCATGCAAGTACGCACTTTCTGTTTTGCTGCTGCTCGTAAGTGTTTGTTGTACCAGAGATTCTGTAAACTGTCTAACATCGCCTTCTCTCCTAGATGTGCCGGGCTATGTGCTGTGTTTATCATGACTTGAACCATTGAGTCAGGGAGAAACCATATAGATTTTTCCTTCGTTATCCAACCTTGATCTGTCTGAATCCCTCCTAGTTCAGTCCATTTCTTTATTTCATCTGGCGTAGCATGTGTCTGAATGTCAATTACGTCTAGGGCGGGATCTCTAACTGCCATACACTTTATCGGTACTATTGTCTTTGTCACATCAGTAATCTGGATGTGAGTCAGTGCTGTATGTTTTGCTGTCTGGTCTGCCAGGTCGTTACCCTGGGAAACAGAATCTGTAACTTTAGTATGTGCCTTACACTTCATAACTGATATGCCCGAGGGCAAATGTATTGCTTCTAACAGCGCTTGAATGAGGGGACCGTGTTGAATCTTGGCCCCATGAGAGGTCAGGAAACCTCGTTCTTGCCAGAGGACTCCGAAGTCATGTACAACTCCGAATGCATAACGTGAATCAGTGTATATGTTAACATTTCTGTTCTTGGCTAGAATACAAGCTCGGGTCAGAGCGATGAGTTCTGCTGCTTGAGCAGACAGTGTGTCAATACGATGTGTTTCTTTAACTTCAGTTTCAGTGGTCACGGCATATGCGGCCACTAATTCTCCTGTACTTGTTCTCATGCATGAACCGTCCACATAAAGTGTCAGGTCTGGATTTGTCAATGGAACATCTGTTAAATCTCGTCTAGGCTTTGTTACTGCATTAATGATTTCTATACAATCATGCGGGGCTGAATCTGTCATAACTGTTGGTAATAGTGTTGCTGGGTTCAGGATACTGCAGCGTCTGATTTCTATGTGTGGCTGAAATAGTGTTAATTCATAACCTGTCAGTCGTGCTATAGTCAAGTGTTGAGTCTGGGTTCTGTTTAGCAAAACCTCTACAGAATGTGGTACTTGAACTGTTAACTGATGACCTAAAACAATTGAGTCACTTTGTCTTATTGCTAACACTGTTGCTGCTACTGACTTTAAGCACGCAGGGAGTGCTTGGGCTACTGAATCCAATGTACTAGAAAAATAAGCACAAGGCTTATGTGAACCTGCTTGATCTTGGGTGAGGACAGACAACGCTGTGCCATCACGTTCTGTAACAAAAAGTGTAAACGGTTTGCTGTAACATGGTGTCGCTAAAACTGGTGCTTGACATAAGGCTTTCTTTAAGTCTTCAAAAGCTTGTGTATGTTCCTGAGTCCAAGGGAGGGCAGTCGAAGTCGCTGCCTCCTGTGTCGTTAACTGGATGAGTGGCTTGGCTAGAAATGCATACTGGGGAATCCATTGTCTGCAGTACGAGGTGAGGCCTATGAAGGCCCGCACTTCCTTTTGTGTCTGAGGTTGTGGCATATTTGCAATTAACTGAATGCGATCGGGAGTGAGCTGTCTCCCCACTTTGGACAGCAAGTGACCCAAGTACACAACTTGCTGAACACAGAATTGTAGCTTCGAAGGGGACACCTTGTGTCCCTTGTCGGCCAGGAAGTGTAAAACTGTCAGTGATGCTTTTTCACATTCGGGCTCACTTCGTGCGGTGATCAGCAGATCATCGACGTATTGCAGTAAAGCGGTGTTAACTGGCATTTGAATACAATCTAGTTGTCTTTTCAGTGCTTGACTATAGATGCTGGGGCTTTCTGTGAATCCTTGAGGTGCGCGCGAAAATTTGAAACTGCGTCCATTTAAACTGAATCCGAAGAGATATTGGCTCTCTGGATCAATAGGCACGCTGAAGAAGGCGTTCTTGAGATCAATTACAGTAAAGAACGTTGCTTCTGAATCAATAGCAGTCAATAGAGAGGAGATATCGGGGACCACAGGATACTGTGGAATAATGCATTTATTCAATTCTCGAAGATCAATCACCAGCCGATATACTGGCGGTGCATTGAGATCAGTACGTTTAAGAATCGGAATGATGGGTGAATTACAGATATTGGAGTCGGTCTCGACGACCACTCCTTGGGCAATGAGCTCTTCAATGATTTTCAGTAAAGCCACTACAGCATCGGGTGGTAACTTGTATTGTCTGATTCTGGGTAATACAACACCTGCCTTGAGTGTAACGCGGTATGGTGTAATGTGCATACAGCCTACATCAGTTGGGCCTTTTGCCCACAAGTAATCTGGTACATTTTTCAATCTGACATCAAATTCACGCAGAACATAATGACCCTTGAAATCCCGCAGAAAGAGTCTAACTCCCTCCGGGGAACAGCATATTATAGCTCCTAGAGCCTTCAATGTTTTAATTCCTAACAGATTTTCTGGACATGATTTCGTGAGTAACAGGTCTGTAACACGTGATAATGGACCCACAGCCAGGGGAACTGGTTCTGATACCTCATTTACAATAGGCTGTCCTGAAAAACCCAGGGAAACATTTTGTGAGCCTGAGAGGGGTGCCCCTGGAACTTCATCATGGCTGATTGTAGTGCGACTTGCCCCTGTGTCAATTAAAAACTTTCTGTCTTTTCCCAATACTTGACTGTGTACATAAGGACCTTCTTGATCTACAGGAATCTCAATAAGAGGCAAGCCACCTTCCCTCTCTAGGCTGTTTCATGTGTATCGGGAATATTCGGGGTAAGCGGATTGGGCATACTGGTACATCTGCTGTGAAACTTGCTGAGTTGCGGCAATGGGCTGTGGCTGTGGTACTGCTACGGTCTGTGCTGGAGTCGAGGAAACATGCATAGGCTGTGTACCCTGTGTATTCTGTGGAGACTGATGTTGGTTATGGTCTTGTCTAGGCGGATGCGGTCTTTCTTTAGTTTTACCTGTCGCTATGTTATGTTTCAGAACTGGGCATTCATGTACGTAGTGACCTGGCTGCTTGCAATAATTGCATGTCCCTTTAACGGGAGCTGCAGTGTGACTTGTCTGGGTCGCACCCTTTCTGTGACCATCGGATGGGACCGTCTGAGCTACTAACATTTTCATCTTTGTGTCTTTCATGCGTTTTTGTTCCTGATCTTGTTCTTCTCTGATTCTGTTCTGATGATATTGTAACATTTGTAACATCTGTGATGGCGTATTTGCTTGCCATGTACTCTCGACCTTGTACACTCTATTTTTGACTAACGGTAAGGAATTCTCGACTAACTTTGATACAAAAAGATGCGGGTACGACTCGCTACTTGGCTGGAGGCCACTATTAATAATGAAACATTTCTCGAATCTTGAATAGAAGTCACTAGTATCTTCATCATGTTTCTGTTTACAGGACGATATTGCATCCCAATCCTCCTTTCTCGTTGTCAATAATCTGGGCAGGACCTGTACTATCAAACCTGGTAATGCTTTAGTTTTGTCCCCAAGGCCTAACCCTGGGACCCGTTTCTTTTCTTCTTCCTCTATTTCTGCCCAGGCAATCTTTGTGTCTCCCACCTCCCATTCCTTTTCCTTTAATTTCTCGAATATACCCGTAGGCAATAATACCTTCAACATTTTCATGATATCATCATACGTGTAATCCCCCATTAATAACATGTCTTTAAGCTCTCTATGGAAACCTGCAGGGTCTTTATCATGGCATGGAACTAGTTTCTTCATTTCTAACAGTTCTAATTTAGTCAGAGGCGTGTGTACATACACGCGTTTCAAGGTTTTATCCTCACCCATAACAGGGTGCACTTCTCGTAAGGGGTTCTGACTTTCAATACCACCCCCGCATTGCATGTGGTACATTTTCCTTTCTGGAGGTGGGGCGGGAACATATTCAGAGCTTACAAAGGTATCATATCTGTGTCGTTGTTCTAGAATTATTTGAATTAGTTTAGTGCTTAAGCCTCTCCATCTATCCATCAGTAGTGCTTCTAGTGTCTCGTGTAAGGGACCTGGATCAGAATAATGTTTTCTGTATTTAATGAGAAGGTGCTGAATCATGTATACACCTGCTAATTTCTGTTCGTCGGGGGAGAGGTTCAGAAATGTCTGCGCTACTGTGTCATCATTGTATATGTCTGCATTTTCGGCCCATGATACAGCTGATCGGGCTAGTTCTTGTTCATCCATAGAATTTAGTACATGGTACCCAACTCGATCTCGAAGCCTTTTATCAGTTTCCTGGAACTGATGCTCAGCAGAATTCGGATTTGTTAAGGCAGAGAAGAAAACTCTCTTGCTCTCCGGACGGATACCCTTCCTAAGGTAAGTTCCCTTACCTACATATGCTATTGTTCCTACATTTCTTTCGGGTTCTTCCTGTTCTTCTTCCTCCTCGGAGGGAGCCTCTTCTTTCTCTTTCTGATGTACGGCTATCACTGCTTTCCTAATTTTCTTGTACATAGAGTCTATGCAATTCTGTCTGTCATGTCTTCCATCAGCTATATTTTGACCCCACTTGTTCAATGCGTCTAATTCACTCTGATCTGTTCCGGGCCTGTCTCGTTCTCTTATTAGACAATTTATGAAAAATCGTAGAATCAGCGCTTGCATGCCAACTTTCTGTTTCTCCATGGCATCCTTAATACTGTCAGGGTCCTTTCCTGTCTGAACAAACTCATATATTCTGTCTAGACGCTCCTTCATTCCTGCATAGCATAACAAGCTATCAGTAGCAGATCTTAACCGTAATGATGCCAATATCATTAAATCGTCCTTTCCGGGTACTGGATCATATCTGCAAACTGACATGTTTTCTTTTAATGTGTCAAGGCGGGATGAATTAGAGGAGTGGGGAGACCTGTACGTGAGAGGACTCTGCATATCTCTGAGATTGAATCTGTGAGTTGGTGGCGGGGTCTGAGGACCCGCGGTCGCACCTCCTGAAGCGGACGCTTGTGCATTACCTCCCTGTGGAGTCTGTATCTGAACTTGAACTTGTCGTTTAGGTGGATCAGGCAAACGTGGTTTCGGTAGGTCAGTTTTGAGTACGGGAAGTGGCGGGGCTGGCGGAACAGGGGAGGTCTGTTGTGGTACCGGCGGAACGTGACCTGGGGGTGGAGTGCCACCCCCGTCCCTGTCAGTAGGCAGGGCACGAACAAGCAGATTGGTGTAAGCTGGTGCTACATCTTCTAAGTATGAATTTAGGAATATGTCTTTAGTAGTTTTGTGCATTACTTTAGTTGGAACTAATGGTGACGGCAAATTTTTCGGTATTTCTGAAATGGCGTCAGGTGTACCTTCGGCCAAAAGATACATGTTGTTCACTTGGCTATTTCGGATGCGATCTATTTGTTCTGATTTTACTCGAATTCCTTCAATAACTAATTCGTTTTCTTGGGCCTTTTCTGATTCTTTAAGTCTGTCTTCTCTACGAAGTGCTCTTTCAGCACGTTTATGTGATTCCTTACGCCAAAATTCTATGGCGTCTTTCTGAGATTGTCTAGCTTTCTTTTTCCGTAATGCCTCTTCTACCTTTATGATGCACTCGGCATCCCATGTTCCGTTAACTGGCCATCGGTATCTTTCCTCTAGGTGCTTGGTATAATCGGTCCATAACTCTAGATACAATATGGCGTCTATGCCATGTTTGTTATACATGAAATTACCTGGAGTGTCCCTAGGGGGGATCGGAATTTCTTCCTCTAACATCCCTTTCCTAGTTCCTATCTGTTTTAACTTGTTGAAAAACGGCATATGCCTACTTGATACTGAAATGCTCGATCCTTGATACTTAATTCTGAATGTAATTATTTATACAAGAAAACACAATAATGCACAAGGAAAACAATCACATTCATACCACGACATTGATCACAAAAAACATTTAAAACATAGATGACTACCCCACTATACTAGATGTACTGCTCAACAGTACAGATACACTGCTGTAACAGTGCAGAAATTCAGAAATTCGGAATACTAGATATACTGCTAAACAGTACAGATACACTGCCTAAAAACAGTGCAGACCGGACTTGCGTACCCAAACCCGTCTAGATACGACCCAGCAATGGTACTCACCGGGAAGCACGGAAACAGAAGGCCTCGGAAAACTCGACTGGACTCGACTCGATACTTCGGAAAACTTCGGAAAACTTCGGGAATTTTCGGAAAACTTCGGAAACCTGGTGGGCCTCTTGACACCTCGGACCTTGCTTCTTTCGGCTAGGCTCTGGTCGGGATCCTCCGCACTCCTCACCGCCTCGTCTGGGCACTGATCGCAGTCTTCGTCACCTCCGTGGGTCAGAGGGAGATGCAGGAAATCCTGCCGGTACGCGTATGTTCCTTCTAACTGATGGCAGGGGACAGAGCTTGCAATGCGCCAACCGGCGCGTGAGGTGGGGGAGGGGCCCCTGTTCGGGCGCCAAAATGACGTAAATAATTAATTTACTCTCTTAATTTCTATGCAGGTAAGTACTTAATCAATAATAACTCAGATCGGGTGAAAAAAGACAGAGTCCGTGGTGTTAGAGTTCTAAGGGTTTTATTCCTTAAAAAGGAATTGTCATGGCCAAGATATCATGTTCTGACCACCACACAGGGTGTCAGAAGGGATAGATGAGCGCGCTAACATTTTATTAACAGTACATAGCTTATATACTTATTGTACACCATTTAAAACAGTATAGAAGGCGTAACAGCTGAGAGAAGACAAGATAACAATATACACGTGGTACATGTGCGTAATCAAGAGGCGTGAACTAGAGGTGTGTTCTGGAAACGTCACTGATAGGTGTCACAAAGGGGTGGCACTAACAGAAAATGTGGCAATGTCAGCAGAAATCGGAAGCTTGGATGCGCACGCAGCTGCATGACGTGTAACTGGAGGGGTGCAGGGGACTTGACATTTACACTGACGGAAAGAGACAAAAGTCTGGCATGTCAGATCAACTTGTGCTTCTATCATATCTGATATCTGATGTTTAGGAACTAAGCTATCTGGGCAGAAAGGTCTCTAGAGCAGAAGCTATTCTATACTTGCTGTGAGTGCGTGTATAAGCGCCTGAGTGTCTGTATGAGAAGCGTGGGGGCATGGGGCCTTCCATGGAAGCATGGCAACGAAGCTATGAATTACTTGCACAGAGACAGGTCGGCCCTTTAGCCCTGTAGCTGAGGAAGGATGTTTACTGAAGCTAGCAGGCTGGAATGTATTTTCGGGGAGGGAAACAGATAACTCGAAGGTTATAGTCAATCTTGGCAGGCAGCAGGCTGAGCCGAGCGCGAGGGGCCGCGCTGGAAGTAAGTCAGAGTTCACGAGTACAGGGGCTGCCTGGGCAGAGATTTCTCGGAGTCAGAAGCCAGAAAAGAGGCTCGGTGGCAGAGATTCAGGGCCTACTTCAGCCAGAGCTGAAAAACGTAGGAGTACACTACAAAAAGACGTTGGCATAGCATACTTAGGAACGGACCATTCGACCCATTCATGGTGGGTCTGAAAGAGGACATGTTAACGTTGGACGCAAATGTATTTGCGTCTTCATAGCTGACACAGGAGGGAAGTTACATGCACTTTAACTCGTACATGGAGACGGTGGGGTACTCGCTAGGGAACACAACTTGACCATTAAAATTTAGATTACCTCAGTAGTCTATGCCCATTTCTGTTTTCTAGAGTGATGTTGGATCTTATGGTGTACCCTATTTAGGGGATGTTATAGTTTTGGTTTTCCGGGGTGAGTATCCTGTGGTGTACCCTACTTTGGGGAGGTGGTAGTGTTTGTGGGTAGTCCATGCCCCATTTCAGTTCCCAGTGTAAATTTCCTGTGGTGTACCCTACTTTGGGGAGGTGGTAGTGTTTGTGGGTAGTCAATGCCCCATTTCAGTTCCCAGTGTAAATTTCCTGTGGTGTACCCTACTTGGGGGAGGTTGCGTTTTGTGGGTAGTCAATGCCCCATTGCAGTTCCCAGGGTGACTATCCTGCGGTGTACCCTTCTTAGGGGAGGTTGTGTTATTGTACAGGGTTAATACTCTGTGCTGTTGACAATATTTGTTGGTTCAGTTTTTCAGGGTCAGTATCCTGGGTGTACCCCATTTAGGGGAGGTTGTATTATTTCACAGGGTTAGTACCCTGCGTTGTTCCTTATTTTTGGTGGAGATTGTTTAGACATCTTTTCATTTTGACACTATCCTCCTGTCGAAGTTTACCTGCCTGGAACTCGTGGCCAAGGGTTTCATGTTGGTAGGTCTTTGAGTGAAGAGTTTTATCATGTTTTCAGTGTCAGTATGTCTTTACCAGGGGAACTTTTGGTTTCTTGTCAGAGCATTTTTCTCTAGGGAATTTTTGCTATGGGGCTTACACTCTTCTGGTTGTCTAGAGTGAATTTTACCCCTGTTGTATCTTTCCCAAAGGTCTGTGTCTACGCTCATCTTTATTTACCAGAGTGCTTACCCTGTGGTGTATCTATGTATGGGGAGGTTGTGAGCGTGACCACCTTTCTTTACTGCATTGGTCTTTATTCATTTAAACCATGCTGTTTCTCTAAGGGAGGGGGATGAGGCATGTAGTAGTAAAATTATTGAATTTTTGCTCATGCTAATGATACCTCATGTCGTACGTTATTAGATTTCTGTATCTCATTCTGTACTTTCATGCAAATGTTATATTTGAGGTATCTTGCCTATCTTTCTCTCTATTCTGTTGTCTTTCCCTAAGGAAAGAGGATGTGTAGTAAATTACTTTTCTACTCTTCTCCACTGAATAGAATGTCCATGACATGACATCATAGGATGCCTGGGTGTCTCTCTGGCTCACAGTGCCAGGGGCCCCTGGGGCTGAGCTGGGCTCTTCTATCTGGGCCCCTCGGACTGAACTGGTCTATTCTATCCAGTGGCTCCTGGGGAGGGTTGGGCTCTTCTATCCGGAGCTGAGCTGGGCTCTTCTATCCAGGGCCCCTGGGCTCTTCTATCTGGGGCCCCTGGGGCTGAGCTATACTCTTTTATCCGGGGCCCCTGGGGCTGAGCTGGGCTCTACTATCCGGGGGCCTCTGGGGGGCTGGGCGCTTCTATCTGGGGCCCCTGGGGCTGTGCTATACTCTTCTATCCGGGGACACGTGGGGCCGAGCTGGGCTCTTCTATCCGGGGGCCCCTGGGGCTGAGCAGGGCTTTTCTATCTGGGGCCCCTGGGCTGAGCTGGGCTCTTCTATCCGGGGGCCCTTGGGGCTGAGATGGGCTCTTCTATCCGGTGGCCCCTGGGGCTGAGATGGGCTCTTCTATCCGGTGGCCCCTGGGGCTGAGCTGGGCTGTTCTATCTGGGGGCCCCTGGGGCTGAGCTGGGTTTTTCAATCTGGGGCCCCTGTGGCTGAGCTGGGTTTTTCAATCTGGGGCTGAGCGGGGCTCTTTTATCCGGGGCCCCTGGGGCTGATCTGGGCTTTTCAATCCGGGTGTCCTGGGCTGAGCTGGGATCTTCTATCCGGGGGCCCCTGGGGCAGAGCTGGGCTCTTCTATCCCGGGGCCCTAGGGACTGAGCTTGGCTCTTCTATCCGGGGCCTCTGGTGGGGTTGGGATCTTCTATCTGGGGCCCCTGGGGCTGAGCTGGGCTCTTCTATCTGGGGGCCTCAGGGGCTGAGCAGGTCTTTTCTATCCGGGGCCCCTAGGGGCTGAGATGAGCTCTTCTATCTGGGAACCTCTGGGGGGGGCTAGGCTCTTCTATCCGGGACCACTGGGGATGAGCTATACTCCTCTATCCAGGGGCCCCTGGAGCTGAGCTGGGCTCTTCTATCTGGGGGCCCCTGGGACTGAGCTGGTCTATTCTATCCGATGGCTCCTGGGAGGGCTGGGCTCTTCTATCCGAAGCGGAGCTGGGCTCTTCTATCCAGGGCCCCTGGGCTCTTCTATCCGGGGACCCTGGGGCTGAGCGATACTCTTCTATCCGGGGCCCCTAGGGCTGAGCTGGGCTCTTCTATCCGGGGGCCTCTGGGGGGCTGGGCTCTTCTATCAGGGGCCCCTGGGTCTGTGCTATACTCTTCTATCCGGGGGCACGTGGGGCCGAGCTGGGCTCTTCTATCCGGGGGCCGCTGGGGCTGAGCTGCGCTCTTCTATCCGGGGGCCCCTGGGGCTGAGCTTGTCTATTCTATCCGGGGGCCCCTGGGTAGGGCTGGGCTCTTCTATCCGGGGGCCCCTGGGGCTGAGCTGTGCTCTTCTATCCGGGGCCCCTTGGGCTGAGCTAGTCTATTCTATCTGGGGGCCCTGGAGCTGAGCTGGGCACTTCTATCCGGGGGCCTCAGGCACTGAGCAGGGCTTTTCTATCTGGGGCCCCTGGGCCTGAGCGGGGCTCTTTAACCACGGGCCCCTGGGCCTGAGCTGGGCTCTTCTATCTGGGGCCCCTGGGGCTGAGCTGGGCTTTTCTATCCGGGGGCCCTGGGGCTGAGCTGGGCTCTTCTATCTGGGGGCCCCTGGGGCTGAGCTGGGTTTTTCAATCTGGGGCCCCTGTGGCTGAGCTGGGTTTTTCAATCTGGGGCCCCTGGGGCTGAGCTGGGCTCTTCTATCTGGGGGCCCCTGGGGCTGAGCTGGGTTTTTCAATCTGGGGCCCCTGTGGCTGAGCTGGGATTTTCAATCTAGGGCCCCTGGGGCTGAGCGGGGCTCTTTTATCCGGGGTCCCTGGGGCTGAGCTGGGCTTTTCAATCCGGGTGTCCTGGGCTAAGCTGGGATCTTCTATCTGGGGGGCCTGATTCTGAGCTGGGCCCTTCTATCCGGGGGCTAAGCTGGGTTTTTCAATCTGGGGCTTCTGGGGCTGAGCGGGGCTCTTTTATCCGGGGCCCCTGGGGCTGAGCTGGGCTTTTCAATCCGGGTGTCCTGGGCTGAGCTGGGATCTTCTATCCAGGGGCCCCTGGGACTGAGCTGGGCTCTTCCATCTGGGGGCCCTGGTGCTGAGCTTGTCTATTCTATCCAGTTGCCCTGGAGAGGGCTGGGCTCTTCTATGCGGGGCCCCTTGGGCTGAGCTAGTCTATTCTATCAGGGGGTCCAGTCGCTGAGCTGGGGTCTTCTATCTGGGGGCCCCTGGGGATGAGCTATACTCTTCTATCCGGGGGCCCTTGGGGCTGAGCTGGGCTCTTCTATACGGGGGCCCCTGGGGCTGAGCTGGGCTCTTCTATCTGGGGGCCCTGTTGCTGAGCTGGGCTCTTCAATCCGGGGGCCTCTGGGGCTGAGCTGGCCCCTTCTATCCGGGGGCCCCTGGGGCTGAGCTGGGCTCTTCTATCCGGGGGCCCCTGGGGCTGAGCTGGGCTCTTCTATCCGGGGCCCCTGGGACTGAGCTGGTCTATTCTATCCGGTGGCTCCTGGGGAGGGCTCTTCTATCCGGAGCTGAGCTGGGCTCTTCTATCCAGGGCTCCTTGGCTCTTCTATCCTGGGGCCCTGGGGCTGAGCTGGGCTCTACTATCCCGGGGCCCTAGGGGCTGAGCTGGGCTCTTCTATCTGGGGGCCTCTGGGGGGGGGTTGGGCTCTTCTATCTGGGGCTGTGCTATACTCTTCTATCCGGGGGCAGTTGGGGCCGAGCTGGGCTCTTCTATCGGGGGGCCCCTGGGGCTGAGCTGGGCTCTTCTATCTGGGGGCCTCTGGGGCTCAGCTGCACTCTTCTATCCTGGGGCCCCTCGGGCTGAACTTGTCTATTCTATCCAGGGGCCCCTGGGGAGGGCTGGGCTCTTCTATCTGGAGGGCCTCTGGGGCTGAGCTGGGGTCTTCTATCCGGGGGCCCCTGGGGCTGAGCTGGGCTCTTCTATCCGGGGGCCCCTGGGGCTGAGCTGGGCTCTTCTATCTGGAGGGCCTCTGGGGCTGAGCTGGGCTTTTCTATCCGGGGCCCCTTGGGCTGAGCTAGTCTATTCTATCTGGGGCCCTGGAGCTGAGCTGGGCCCTTCTATCCGGGGGCCTCAGGGGCTGAGCAAGGCTTTTCTATCTGGGGCCTCTGGAGCTGAGCTGGGCCCTTCTATCCGGGGGCCTCAGGGGCTGAGCAAGGCTTTTCTATCTGGGGGCCTCCGAGGCTGAGCTGGGCTCTTCTATCCGGGGGCCCCTGGGGCTGAGCTGGGCTCTTAAAATCCGGGGGCCCTTGGGGCTGAGATGGGCTCTTCTATCCGGGGACCCCTGGGGCTGAGCTGGGCTCTTCTATGTGGGGGCCCCTGGGACTGAGCTGGTCTATTCTATCCGGTGGCTCCTGGGGAGGGCTCTTCTATCCGGAGCTGAGCTGGGCTCTTCTATCAAGGGCTCCTTGGCTCTTCTATCCTGGGGCCCTGGGGCTGAGCTGGGCTCTACTATCCCGGGGCCCTAGGGGCTGAGCTGGGCTCTTCTATCTGGGGGCCTCTGGGGGGGGGTTGGGCTCTTCTATCTGGGGCTGTGCTATACTCTTCTATCCGGGGGCAGTTGGGGCCGAGCTGGGCTCTTCTATCGGGGGGCCCCTGGGGCTGAGCTGGGCTCTTCTATCTGGGGGCCTCTGGGGCTCAGCTGCACTCTTCTATCCTGGGGCCCCTTGGGCTGAACTTGTCGATTCTATCCAGGGGCCCCTGGGGAGGGCTGGGCTCTTCTATCTGGAGGGCCTCTGGGGCTGAGCTGGGGTCTTCTATCCGGGGGCCCCTGGGGCTGAGCTGGGCTCTTCTATCCGGGGGCCCTTGGGGTTGAGCTGGGCTCTTCTATCGTGGGCCCCTGGGGCTGAGCTGGGCTCTTCTATCCGGGGGCCCTAGGGGCTGAGATGGGCTCTTCTATCCGGGGGCCTCTGGTGGGGCTGGGCTCTTCTATCCGGACCCCTGGGGATGAGCTATACTCTTCTATCTGGGGGCCCTTGGGGCTGAGCTGGGCTCTTCTATCCGGGGCCCCTGGGGCTGAGCTGGGCTCTTCTATCTGGAGGGCCTCTGGGGCTGAGCTGGGGTCTTCTATCCGGGGGCCCCTGGGGCTGAGCTGGGCTTTTCTATCTGGAGGGCCTCTGGGGCTGAGCTGGGGTCTTCTATCCGGGGGCCCCTGGGGCTGAGCTGGGCTCTTCTATCTGGGGCCCCTGGGGTTGAGCTATACTCTTTTATCCAGGGCCCCTGGGGCTGAGCTGGGCTCTTCTATCCTCGGGCCTCTGGGGGGCTGGGCGCTTCTATCTGGGGCCCCTGGGGCTGTGCTATACTCTTCTATCCGGGGACACGTGGGGCCAAGCTGGGCTCTTCTATCCGGGGGCCCCTGGGGCTGAGCAGGGCTTTTCTATCTGGGGCCCCTGGGGCTGAGCGGGGCTCTTTTATCCGCGGGCCCCTGGGGCTGAGCTGGGCTCTTCTATCTGGGTGCCCTGGTGCTGAGCTGGGATCTTCTATCTGGGGGCCTCTGGGGCTGAGCTGGGCTCTTCCATCCGGGGCCCCTGGGGCTGAGCTGGGCTCTTCTATCTGGGGGCCCCTGGGGCTGAGCTGGGTTTTTCAATCTGGGGCCCCTGTGGCTGAGCTGGGATTTTCAATCTAGGGCCCCTGGGGCTGAGCGGGGCTCTTTTATCCGGGGTCCCTGGGGCTGAGCTGGGCTTTTCAATCCGGGTGTCCTGAGCTAAGCTGGGATCTTCTATCTGGGGGGCCTGATTCTGAGCTGGGCCCTTCTATCCGGGGGCTAAGCTGGGTTTTTCAATCTGGGGCTTCTGGGGCTGAGCGGGGCTCTTTTATCCGGGGCCCCTGGGGCTGAGCTGGGCTTTTCAATCCGGGTGTCCTGGGCTGAGCTGGGATCTTCTATCCAGGGGCCCCTGGGACTGAGCTGGGCTCTTCCATCTGGGGGCCCTGGTACTGAGCTTGTCTATTCTATCCAGGGGCCCTGGGGAGGGCTGGGCTCTTCTATGCGGGGCCCCTTGGGCTGAGCTAGTCTATTCTATCTAGGGGCCCTGGAGCTGAGCTGGGCCCTTCTATCTGGGGGCCTCTGGGGCTCAGCTGGGCTCTTCTATCAGGGGCCCCTGGGGCTGAGCTGGGCCCTTCTGTTAGGGGGCCACATGGGCTGAGCTGGGCTCTTCTATCCGGTGCCCCTGGGGCTGAGTTGGGCTCTTCTATCCGGGGGCCCCTGGGGCTAAGCTGGGCTCTTCTATCAGGGGGTCCAGTCGCTGAGCTGGGGTCTTCTATCCGGGGGCCCCTGGGGATGAGCTATACTCTTCTATCCGGGGGCCCTTGGGGCTGAGCTGGGCATATCTTTCCGGGGGCCCCTGGGGCTGAGCTGGGCTCTTCTATCTGGGGGCCCTGTTGCTGAACTGGGCTCTTCAATCCGGGGGCCTCTGGGGCTGAGCTGGCCCCTTCTATCCGGGGGCCCCTGGGGCTGAGCTGGGCTCTTCTATCCGGGGGCCCCTGGGGCCGAGCTGGGCTCTTCTATCTGGGGGCCCCTGGGGCTGAGCTGGGTTTTCAATCTGGGGCCCCTGTGGCTGAGCTGGGTTTTTCAATCTGGGGCCCCTGGGGCTGAGCTGGGCTCTTCTATCTGGGGGCCCCTGGGGCTGAGCTGGGTTTTTCAATCTGGGGCCCCTGTGGCTGAGCTGGGATTTTCAATCTAGGGCCCCTGGGGCTGAGCTGGGCTCTTCTATCTGGGGGCCTCTGGGGCTCAGCTGCACTCTTCTATCCTGGGGCCCCTCGGGCTGAACTTGTCTATTCTATCCAGGGGCCCCTGGGGAGGGCTGGGCTCTTCTATCTGGAGGGCCTCTGGGGCTGAGCTGGGGTCTTCTATCCGGGGGCCCCTGGGGCTGAGCTGGGCTCTTCTATCCGGGGGCCCCTGGGGCTGAGCTGGGCTCTTCTATCTGGAGAGCCTCTGGGGCTGAGCTGGGCTTTTCTATCCGGGGCCCCTTGGGCTGAGCTAGTCTATTCTATCTGGGGCCCTGGAGCTGAGCTGGGCCCTTCTATCCGGGGGCCTCAGGGGCTGAGCAAGGCTTTTCTATCTGGGGCCTCTGGGGCTGAGTGGGGCTCTTTTATCCGCGGGCCCCTGGGGCTGAGCTGGGCTCTTCTATCTGGGGGCCCTGGTGCTGAGTTGGATCTTCTATCTGGGGGCCTCCGAGGCTGAGCTGGGCTCTTCTATCCGGGGGCCCCTGGGGCTGAGCTGGGCCCTTGGCTCTTCTATCCGGGGACCCCTGGGGCTGAGCTGGGCTCTTCTATGTGGGGGCCCTTGGGGCTGAGCTGGGCTCTTCTATCCGGGGGCCCTTGGGGTTGAGCTGGGCTCTTCTATCGTGGGCCCCTGGGGCTGAGCTGGGCTCTTCTATCCGGGGGCCCTAGGGGCTGAGATGGGCTCTTCTATCCGGGGGCCTCTGGTGGGGCTGGGCTCTTCTATCCGGGACCCCTGGGGATGAGCTATACTCTTCTATCTGGGGGCCCTTGGGGCTGAGCTGGGCTCTTCTATCCGGGGCCCCTGGGGCTGAGCTGGGCTCTTCTATCTGGAGGGCCTCTGGGGCTGAGCTGGGGTCTTCTATCCGGGGGCCCCTGGGGCTGAGCTGGGCTCTTCTATCTGGGGCCCCTGGGGTTGAGCTATACTCTTTTATCCAGGGCCCCTGGGGCTGAGCTGGGCTCTTCTATCCGGGGGCCTCTGGGGGGCTGGGCGCTTCTATCTGGGGCCCCTGGGGCTGTGCTATACTCTTCTATCCGGGGACACGTGGGGCCAAGCTGGGTTCTTCTATCCGGGGGCCCCTGGGGCTGAGCAGGGCTTTTCTATCTGGGGCCCCTGGGGCTGAGCGGGGCTCTTTTATCCGCGGGCCCCTGGGGCTGAGCTGGGCACTTCTATCTGGGTGCCCTGGTGCTGAGCTGGGATCTTCTATCTGGGGGCCTCTGGGGCTGAGCTGGGCTCTTCCATCCGGGGGCCCTTGGGGCTGAGCTGGGCTCTTCTATCCGGGGGCCCCTGGGGCTGAGCTGGGCTCTTCTATCTGGGGGCCCCTGGGGCTGAGCTGGGCTCTTCTATCTGGAGGGCCTCTGGGGCTGAGCTGGGGTCTTCTATCCGGGGGCCCCTGGGGCTGAGCTGGGCTCTTCTATCTGGGGGCCCCTGGGGCTGAGCTGGGCTCTTCTATCTGGGCCCCTCGGACTGAACTGGTCTATTCTATCCAGTGGCTCCTGGGGAGGGTTGGGCTCTTCTATCCGGAGCTGAGCTGGGCTCTTCTATCCAGGGGCCCTGGGCTCTTCTATCTGGGGCCCCTGGGGCTGAGCTTTACTCTTTTATCCGGGGCCCCTCGGGCTGAGCTGGGCTCTTCTATCCGGGGGCCTCTGGGGGGCTGGGCGCTTCTATCTGGGGGCCCCTGGGGCTGAGCTGGGCTCTTCTATCGTGAGCCCTTGGGGCTGAGCTGGGCTCTTCTATCCGGGGCCCTAGGGGCTGAGATGGGCTCTTCTATCCGGGGGCCTCTGGGGGGCTGGGCTCTTCTATCCGGGACCCCTGTGGATGAGCTATACTCTTCTATCCGGGGGCCCTTGGGGCTGAGCTGGGCTCTTCAATCCTGGGGTCCCTAGGGCTGAGCTGGGCTCTTCTATCTGGGGGCTCCTGGGGCTGAGCTGTGCTCTTCTATCCGGGGCCCCTGGTGCTGAGCTGGGCTCTTCTATCTGGGGGTCTCTGGGGCTGATCTGGGCTCTTCTATCAGGGGGCCCCTGGGGCTGAGCTGGGCTCTTCTATCCGGGGGGCTCTGGGGCTGAGCTGGACTCTTCTATCAGCGGCCCCCTGGGGCTGAGCTGGGCTCTTCTATCTTGGGGCTCCTGGGGCTGAGCTGTGCTCTTCTATCCGGGGCCCCTGGGACTGAGCTGGTCTATTCTATCCGGTGGCTCCTGGGGAGGGCTGGGCTCTTCTATCCGGAGCCGAGCTGGCTCTACTATCCAGGGCCCCTGGGCTCTTCTATCTGGGGCCCCTAGGGCTAAGCTATACTCTTCTATCGGGGGGCCTCTGGGGGGCTGGGCTCTTCTATCTGGGACCTCTGGGGCTGTGCTATACTCTTCTATCCGGGTGCACGTGGGGCCGAGCTGGGCTCTTCTATCGGGGGGGCCCTGGGGCTGAGCTGGGCTCTTCTATCTGGGGGCCCTGGTGCTGAGCTGGGCTCTTCTATCTGGGGGCCTCTGGGGCTGAGCTGCGCTCTTCTATCCAGGGGCCCCTGGGCCTGAGCTTCTCTATTCTATCCGGGGGCCCCTGGGGAGGGCTGGGCTCTTCTATCCGGGGGACCCTGGGGCTGAGCTGTGCTCTTCTATCGGGGGCCCCTTTGGCTGAGCTAGTCTATTCTTTCTGGGGGCCCTGGAGCTGAACTGGGCCCTTCTATCCGGGGGCCTTAGCGGCTGAGCAGGGCTTTTCTATCTGGGGCCCCTGGGGCTGGGCGGGGCTCTTATATCTGGGGCCCTGGTGCAGAGCTGGGATCTTCTATCCTGGGGCCTCTCGGGCTGAACTGGGGTTTTCTATCCGGGGGCCCCTCGGGCTGAGCTGGGTTCTTCTATCTGGGGCCCCTGCGGCTGAGATGGGCTCTTCTATCCGGGGGCCCTTGGGGATGAGATGGGCTCTTCTATCCGGTGGCCCCTGGAACTGAGCTGGGCTCTTCTATCTGGGGGCCCCTGGGGCTGAGCTGGGCTCTTCTATCCGGGGGCCCTAGGGGCTGAGATGGGCTCTTCTATCCGGGGGCCTCTGGTGGGGCTGGGCTCTTCTATCCGGGACCCCTGGGGATGAGCTATACTCCTCTATCTGGGGGCCCTTGGGGCTGAGCTGGGCTCTTCTATCCGGGGCCCCTGGGGCTGAGCTGGGCTCTTCTATCTGGAGGGCCTCTGGGGCTGAGCTGGGGTCTTCTATCCGGGAGCCCCTGGGGCTGAGCTGGGCTCTTCTATCTGGGAGCCCCTGGGGCTGAGCGGGGCTCTTTTATCCGCGGGCCCCTGGGGCTGAGCTGGGCTCTTCTATCTGGGTGCCCTGGTGCTGAGCTGGGATCTTCCATCCGGGGGCCCTTGGGGCTGAGCTGGGCTCTTCTATCCGGGGGCCCCTGGGGCTGAGCTGGGCTCTTCTATCTGGAGGGCCTCTGGGGCTGAGCTGGGGTCTTCTATCCGGGGGCCCCTGGGGCTGAGCTGGGCTCTTCTATCTGGGGGCCCCTGGGGCTGAGCTGGGCTCTTCTATCTGGGCCCCTCGGACTGAACTGGTCTATTCTATCCAGTGGCTCCTGGGGAGGGTTGGGCTCTTCTATCCGGAGCTGAGCTGGGCTCTTCTATCCAGGGGCCCTGGGCTCTTCTATCTGGGGCCCCTGGGGCTGAGCTATACTCTTTTATCCGGGGCCCCTCGGGCTGAGCTGGGCTCTTCTATCCGGGGGCCTCTGGGGGGCTGGGCGCTTCTATCTGGGGGCCCCTGGGGCTGAGCTGGGCTCTTCTATCGTGAGCCCTTGGGGCTGAGCTGGGCTCTTCTATCCGGGGCCCTAGGGGCTGAGATGGGCTCTTCTATGCGGGGGCCTCTGGGGGGCTGGGCTCTTCTATCCGGGACCCCTGTGGATGAGCTATACTCTTCTATCCGGGGGCCCTTGGGGCTGAGCTGGGCTCTTCAATCCTGGGGTCCCTAGGGCTGAGCTGGGCTCTTCTATCTGGGGGCTCCTGGGGCTGAGCTGTGCTCTTCTATCCGGGGCCCCTGGTGCTGAGCTGGGCTCTTCTATCCGGGGGGCTCTGGTGCTGATCTGGGCACTTCTATCAGGGGGCCCCTGGGGCTGAGCTGGGCTCTTCTATTCGGGGGGCTCTGGGGCTGAGCTGGACTCTTCTATCAGCGGGCCCCTGGGGCTGAGCTGGGCTCTTCTATCTGGGGGCTCCTGGGGCTGAGCTGTGCTCTTCTATCCGGGGCCCCTGGGACTGAGCTGGTCTATTCTATCCGGTGGCTCCTGGGGAGGGCTGGGCTCTTCTATCCGGAGCCGAGCTGGGCTCTACTATCCAGGGCCCCTGGGCTCTTCTATCCGGGGCCCCTAGGGCTAAGCTATACTCTTCTATCCGGGGCCTTTGGGGCTGAGCTGGGCTCTTCTATCCGGGGGCCTCTGGGGGGCTGGGCTCTTCTATCTGGGACCCCTGGGGCTGTGCTATACTCTTCTATCCGGGGGCACGTGGGGCCGAGCTGGGCTCTTCTATCGGGGGGGCCTGGGGCTGAGCTGGGCTCTTCTATCTGGGGGCCCTGGTGCTGAGCTGGGCTCTTCTATCTGGGGGCCTCTGGGGCTGAGCTGCGCTCTTCTATCCAGGGGCCCCTGGGCCTGAGCTTCTCCATTCTATCCAGGGGCCCCTGGGCCTGAGCTTCTCCATTCTATCCGGGGGCCCCTGGGGAGGGCTAGGCTCTTCTATCCGGGGGCCCCTGGGGCTGAGCTGTGCTCTTCTATCGGGGGCCCCTTTGGCTGAGCTAGTCTGTTCTATCTGGGGGCCCTGGAGCTGAACTGGGCCCTTCTATCCGGGGGCCTTAGCGGCTGAGCAGGGCTTTTCTATCTGGGGCCCCTGGGGCTGAGCGAGGCTCTTTTATCCGCGGGCCCCTGGGGCTGAGCTGGGCTCTTATATCTGGGGCCCTGGTGCAGAGCTGGGATCTTCTATCCTGGGGCCTCTCGGGCTGAACTGGGGTCTTCTATCCGGGGGCCCCTCGGGCTGAGCTGGGTTCTTCTATCTGGGGCCCCTGGGGCTGAGATGGGCTCTTCTATCCGGGGGCCCTTGGGGATGAGATGGGCTCTTCTATCCGGTGGCCCCTGGGACTGAGCTGGGCTCTTCTATCTGGGGGCCCCTGGGGCTGAGCTGGGCTCTTCTATCTGGGGGGCCTGATTCTGAGCTGGGCCCTTCTATCCGGGGGCCTCAGGGGCTGAGCTGGGTTTTTCAATCTTGGGCCCCTGATGCTGAGCGAGGCTCTTTCATCCGGTGCCCCTGGGGCTGAGCTGGGCTTTTCAATCTGGGGTCCCTGGGCTGAGCTGGGATCATCTATCCGGGGGCCCTGGGGCTGAGTTGGGATCTTCTATCCGGGGGCCCCTGGGCTGAGCTGGGATCTTCTATCATGGGGCCCTGGGGCTGAGTTGGGCCCCTGGGGCTAAGCTGGGCTCTTCTATCAGGGGCCCCTGGGGCAGAGCTGGGCTCTATCTGGGGGCCCCTGGGGCTGAGCTGGGCTCTTCTATTCTTGGGCCCCTGGGGGCTGAGCTGGGCTTTTCTATCTGGGGCCTCTGGGGCTGAGCTGGGTTCTTTTATAGGGGGCCCTGGGACCAAACTGGGCTCTTCTATCCAGGGCCCCTGGGGCTGAGTTGGGCCCTTCTATCCTGCTGCCCCTGGGGCTGAGCTGGGCCCTTCTATCCGGGGCCGCTGGGGCTGAGCTGGGCTTTTCAATCGAGGGGCCCTGGGCTGAGCTGGGATCTTCTATCCGGGGGCCCTGGGGCTGAGTTGGGCTCTTCTATCCGGGGGCCCCTGGGCTAGGCTGGGCTCTTCTATCAGGGGGTCCTGTGGCTGAGCTGGGGTCTTCTATCTGGGGCCCCTGGGGCTGAGTTGGGCTCTTCTATCTGGGGGCCCCTGGGGCGGAGCTGGGTTCTTCTATCTGGGGCCCCCTGGTGGCTGAGCTGGGCTTTTCTATCTGGGGCCTCTGGGGCTGAGCTGGCTCTTCTATCCGGGGCCCCTGGGGCCAAACTGGGCACTTCTATCCAGGGCCCCTGGGGCTGAGCTGGGCCCTTCTATCCGGGACCACTGGGGCTGAGCTGGACCCTTCAATCCGGGGCCCCTGGTGCTGAGCTGGACCCTTCAATCCGGGGCCCCTGGGGCTGAGCTGGGCTCTTCAATCCGGGGGCCTCTGGGGCTGAGCTGGGCTCTTCTATCCGGGTGCCCTGGGGAAGTTTCCTGCCTGCCCTGGGGGTGTTTGTGGGCATAATTTGTGTTGAAGAGGGGATCTGTGCACTGCATCCTACTGCACTATGAATAATCTGTGCACGCCGCACTGCATCTGACGGCACTATGAGTAATCTCTGCACAACATCCCTCTGCACAATGGAAATCACTGCATTGTGCACTGCATTTTACTGCATGAGGAATATGTGCTGCTGCACTGCATCTTTACAACACTGTGAAGAATCTTTGCACTCTACACTGCATCTCACTGCAATGTGAGAAATCTGTCCACGCAGCACTGCATCATACAACACTGTGAGAAATCTCTGCACACTGCACTGTATATACTGCACTCTGAGCAGTCTGTACATGCTGCACTGCATCTTACTGCACTATGACAAGTCTATGTCTGTGCACTGAACTGTGAAATCTGTGGACGCTGCACTGTATATACTGCACTATGAGCAGTCTGTACATGCTGCACTGCATCTTACTGCACTATGAATTATCCATGCACACTGCATTGTTTCTTACTGTACTGTGAGGATTATATGCGCACCTCATCTTGCTACACTGTGAGAAATATGTGCACACTGCATCTTACTACTATAAGAAATCTGTGCACACGTCACTGCATCTTACAGCACTATGAATAAATTGTGCACACTGTACTGCATCTTACAGCACTATGAGAAGTATGTGCCACTGCACTGTGAGAAATCTGTGCACACTGCACTGCAATGAGTAATCTATGCACACTGCACTGCAGTTTACTGTTCTATGAGGAATCTGTGCACACTGTGCTGTAACGTAGTACACTCTGAGAAACCTGTGAACGCTTCACCGCCTCTTACTGCACTATGAGGAATCTGTGCACACCACAGTTCACCTTACAGCACTATGAGGAGTTCGGAGTACTGCAATGCTATTTACTGCACTGTGAGAAATCTGTGCACACTGCACTGCATCTGACTGCATTATGAGGAGTCTGTGCAGTGCACTGCATCTTATTGCACTATGACAAGTCTATGTCAGTGCACTGCACTGCACTGTATCTAACTGCACTGTGTGAAATCTGTGCACACTGCACTGCACCTTGCTGCACTATAAGGAATCGGTGTCACTGCACTTCGTCTTACCCCACTATGAGAAATCACTGAAGGGGGTGGACTGAGCTGGCTTATTCTACCTGGGGACCTCTGGGAGGGTGAAGGGGCTTTCCTTCCGGCCCTGGGGACTTTTGTGGTCATTACATGTGTTTAAGGGTGAATTTATGCACACTGCACTGCATCTTACTGCACTATGAGAAACCTGTCACATTGCACTGCATCTTACTGCACTGAGAAACCTGTCACACTGCACTGCACCATACTCCACTATGAGAAATCTGTGCACACTGCACTGCATCATACTCCACTATGAGAAATCTGTGCACACTGCACTGCATCTTACTGCACTATAAGAAACCTTTCACACTGCACTGCATCTTACTGCACTATGAGAAATCTGTGCACACTGCCCTGCATGGTACTGCACTGTGTGGGATCGGTGCATGCTGCACGGCTATTTGCACTATGAGCGATCTGTGCATGCGGCCATGCATTGTACTGCACTGTGAGTAGTCTGTGCCCCCTGCACTGTGAGAAATCGGTGCACATTGCTCTGCTTTTTACTGCACTTTGAGGAAGATGTCTGTGAAAACGTCACTTCTTTTTACTACTTTGTGCGAAATTTGCGCTCAGCTTACTAATAATCTCTGAGAACCGAGAAAATCTGTATATTGCATTGCTTTTCCTTGCTCTTTGAGGGCTGTTGATAGGTACGTTAATATGCACACACTATACTGCTTTTTATTACACTGTAAGGGGTATTTAATATACAAGAGGAAATCTGTGCAGACCCCTCTGCCTTTGACTATTCTGTGCAGGGTGTTTAGAGCCCATATGTGGTCTGCAAACGGAATCCCTTTTTACTACAGTCCGAGGGGCGTTTACAAAAGAGAAAATCTGGGCACGCTGCACCGCTCTTTACTCTTCACTGAGAAAAAGCTGTCCATACTGCATGTTCTTCTGCTACACTTAGGGGCACACAGCGCAGCCCAGCAAGTCACCTAGCTGCACTGCATGATCGGGAAAGGGCAGGAATGTGTTGAGTGAGTGGATTTGTGAGTGGCTCTTTAGATGAGTCACTGGCTGTGTGAGTATTGGTATGGGTCTGTGAATGGGTATGTGAGAGGTTATGTGGGGTTGGGATTGGGTCTATGATAGGTTCTATGGGGGTAGGAGTGGGTGTGTGAGGGGTTCTGTGGATGTTGTCATTGGCGATGACACTGACCATGTCATGAGTGATACAATATGTGAGGTCATAAGCTGTGCATTGCAGAGGCATAAGTTATAGTTAGCTCAGGTAACTATACCAGCTGAATTTCTATGTTTTGACCCAGTGAAATCTGAACCTAACTCTAACGTCCCTGTAACCTGGAGTTTTTTCAGTGAATATATATATGTATACTCCACATGTATTCTGCCTTGCCTGTCACTCCTGAGAAAACAGCCACACCAACGCAGTAGTATTTTATCACTGGTATTTATTTGTTAAACGAAACTGGCCCGTCTCGATCTGACGAACGTTTTCACATAACCCGTTTTTCTCTATGTTCATTGCATTTATACAACGTGCAAAAACGCGTTCAAGTAAACATGTAATGTAATGGTGTTTTATAGAGCGCACTTCTGCCCTGAGGTCTCGTAGCGCTTAGGACGGGTGAGGAGAGGCGACTGTCAGAAAGTACGCGTTTTGCAGCGTGAATCTTTCTGGATTCACTATGCTGTGCATTATTCCGCGATCTGGTGGTTGGGTCCGGATTCTTAGTCTTTTTTCTCTTTTTTTTTTTTGTATCCCAGGTGGGCGTCAACGTCCCACCATTTGGTGCACTTTGTGACGTCGGCACGCTCCTGCGGAAGCTCCCACCCTTGGGCGCCATCTTCAGATTCTTTTTTCCGCTGTTGGGTTCAAGTTCAAGTCCGGGCATTTGTATAACGCACTGCTCACCCAGAGGGTCTCAAGGCGCTTGGGGAAGGGGTTCATTATTTGTCGAATAGCCAGCTTTTAAGTTCTTTTCTGAAGGAGATGTGGTTTTGAGTAAGTCGGAGGTGAGTGGGGAGTGAGTTCCAGGTCTTGGCAGCAAGGAAGGAGAAGGATCTGCCACCCATGGTGGATTTTCGGATGCGCGGGACAGCGGCGAGGGCTTGATTGGATAATCTTAGTTGGCGGGTGGGTTTGTAGAAGGACAGTCGAGTGTTGAGGCATTCGGGTCCTAGATTGTAGAGGGCCTTGTGTGCGTGGGTGAGAAGGCGGAATGTGATTCTTTTGTTGACGGGAAGCCAGTGGAGGTCTTTTTGGTGTCCAGTGATGTGATCTTGGCGAGGGATGTCTAATATGAGTCTCGCTGATGCGTTTTGGATGCGTTGTAGTTTTTTCTGTAATTTTGCTGTGATTCCGGCGTATAGTGTGTTACCATAATCCAGTCGACTCGTGACCAGTGTGTGGGTGACAGTTTTTCTTGTCTCGAGGGGGATCCAACGGAAGATCTTTTTGAGAATGCGAAGTACGTTGAAGCAGGAGGATGAGACTGCGTTGACTTGTCTGGACATCGAGAGAGAGGAGTCTAGGATAAAGCCAAGGTTACGTGCATGGTCTGTGGGTGTGGGTGCTGTGCCCAGGGCGGAAGGCCACTGTTAGACGGGAACCCGGAGGGTCGGCCGAGTACAGGGGGAGAGGCCTCTGGTGAGGGCCGTCTCTGGCGATCGTACAGACAAGTAACTCCCCCCCCCACAGATGGACACCACACAAGGATGAGTTCAATACACTTTATATACGAAGCTTGAGGCAAGGTGATAACGATACAGTGGAACCAGGATACGAGGATCCTGCCAATTCTAGTCTCTGTAGGGAAAAGGGGTAGCGGGACAGTCTTAGTACCGGTCCGGTACAGGTGCGGCAAGATGGAAGCTCACAATCCTCGAGCTTGGGGGTCCGCAAAGATGAGCCGCGGCAGCGCCAGCTGGCTAGGACGATGGTTCACAGCGAGGAGGGCCGCGGCAGCGCCAGCAGGCTAGGACGATGGTTCACAACAAGGAGGGCCGCGGCAGCGCCAGCAGGCTAGGACGATGGTTCACAACGAGGAGGGCCGCGGCAGCGCCAGCAGGCTACGAAGATGGTGCACGACGAGAAAGGCCGCGGCAGCGGCAGCAGGCCAAGACGATGGTTCACGTTGAAGAGGGCCGCGGCAGCGCCAGCAGGCTTCGGAGATGGTTCACAAGAAGGGGCCGCGGCAGCGCCAGCAGGCCTTCAAGGATGAGTTCCTCACGGTGTCTCTCGACTCCAAGATACAACTGCCTTCCTGCTCTGGAGCTGCCCCAGTTATAGGTCTGGTCTCCTCTGATGTCCGGACCCTCGCACTTGGAGGTCGGGAGGTCCGGGATGAGGGAGTCCAGACACCCAGCAGGGGGGTGGAGCCAACGCCCGGGGAGGCCGGGGGCGATCGACACCTGGCGGAGGGGAGCCGTTTACACTCCTTCTCCCATTGACCTGCCAAGTGGTCTCTTCACCCCTTAGGTGGATGGTGGTGCCTCGATGTCGGGGCCTGGCCAGTCCCAGGGTTGGGGTCGAGCCGAGGCCACGCGGCCTTGTAATGTTGTGTCCAAAGATGGCGGCTGGGCCGGGGCAGTGTTGCTGACGGGGGCTCGGGCCAGCCGATACTGGGGTGTTCGGGGGCTGGAGTTCCGCTGTGGACGGGTCGTGGGTTGCTCCAGCGGGTTGCCGGCATGGCTCTTGTCGGGGATACAGGGAGAGCAGGGGTCCGGACCCCGTTATGCGGGGAGGGAGCGGGCCTTCCCCGAGGCCTGTCCAACAGCCACCAAGAGTCGTCCCAGGCAGAGGGGGAAGATCCTAGGATGAGCACCTCCGTTTTGTCTGAGTTGAGTTTTAGGCGGCTATGTTTCATCCATTAGGCTACTTCTTTCATGCCTTTGTGAAGATTGTTTTTGGCGCACGAGGCTCCAGAGAGTTTTGGAGGAGAAAAGGCGAAAATAGGTCTATTTTCAAGGAACAGTTCAAGAAGTTGGAGAAGAAGACTTCCAGAGGCGGGACGTCGAAGGAGGAGAAGAACCTCGAGAACTTCGACGCCCGAAGGAGAACGCGCACTCAGGGGGCCCCCTGAGGCGCTCACATGGACAACACACCGTTCAAGTTCTGCCGTAATTGCCACCACAAGTACGCGCAGAAGGACCAGCATCCATTCTGCAACCTCTGCCTGCCACTCGACCACGGGAGTGAGGATTGCAACGCCTGCTCAGTCTTCACGCCGAAGACCCTGAGAGTGAGACCGAGACAGAGGGTGGCTCACCACACGATGCAAGGAAAAGGCTCCACACCGACCCTGTACGAGCTGGGAGCGTCCTCCGACGACGAGGAGAACATCGCTCAAGGCCCAGATGACTTCACGGTCGCAGAGACCGATAAGAAAACATCAAAGAAGGTAGGAGAGTCTACGACCCCTATACCCCAAGCAGGGCCTCGAAAACCTGAGGTGGACTCTCGAAAATCAGAGCCCAAGACCTCGAAAGGAGCACCGGTGCCGATTTCGACGTCCGAAGCTGCATCCTCCGAAAAGCCCAGCGGATCCTTCGAGAAGGACTCCCAGACGGCGAAGACCGGCAAAAAGCCAAGGTCGTCTAAGCAGATCCTCGAGAAGGGATCCTCGACTGCGAAGCAGGTCCTCGAGAAAGGATCTTCGACTCCGAGCGAGAAGGTGCCGAAATCGCTCTCGACGTCGTAGAGGCCAGCCGAAAAGCTCGACGCCAAGCAGGCGGCAGAAATGGAGAAGAAAAGGGGAAGGCTCAAGGCCGAGATGGAGAACATGCTCCAGAGGAAAAGAGACTTCGATGAAAAGATGAAAAACTACACTATTCCCCCCCGAAGCCCGCGACAGTCGTCGCCGAGGTGGAGACACAGGAGGAGTTCGACGCAGAAGAGCCGCCGAAAACTCCAGAACCCTCGGAGGAGAGAGAGGAAGAAGACTTCTATTTCACGGAGGGTGAAGATGGTGACCTCCGCGAGAGTTACTACCCCGAATCCTCGACGACACATGACGAGGATTGGCAGGACCTCGACGCCGAAAGCCCAGAGGAAGCTGTGGAGACATACCCTTCGAGGCCTTCGCCGCCTGATGACATCGGGCCTACTATGAGGTTGTAAAGAAGGCTGCAGCAGCCTATGGAGTCAAATTAGAGGAGGAACAGGCCAAGGTAGACTTCCTGTTGGAGACTTTGCTCCCCTCACAGACAAAGAGTCATTTCCTGCCCATGTTGAAGTGTACCACGGCGCAGGGGAAGGAGGCCTTCAAGGAACCAGCTACCTGCAGGTCAGTCACGCCAAGGACGGAGAAGAAATACAAATTCTCTTCCCAAGACCCCCCTTACATCCAGGGCACTCTTTCTGCAGACTCCATCATAGCAGCAACGTCCAGAAGAAGGGCCAATGTGCCGACAACATCGGGGCCACCACCTGACAAGGAAAGCAGGAGGATGGACCTCACTGGCAGAAAGGTGGAGAGAAATGCAGCTATGCATTGGAGGATGGCAAACTCAAATGCACTCCTAAACATACACCAGTACCAACATTGGGAGGAAATGAGTAAGTTGCTCAAGCACCTTCCGGAAGAATACAGGCAAAGGGCAGCCCACCTCGTGGAAGGGGGGAAGAGCATCGCAAACTCATGCCTGAAGACGGCCCTAGACGGGGCAGAGACATCAAGCAGGTTGATGGCCATAGGGATCACCGAAAGAAGGCAAGCTTGGCTCAGAATTTCGGGGTTCAAGGCAGAGGTCCAGAATAACATCCTGAACACCCCTTTCAACGGGGAGACGCTGTTTGGGGCCACAGTGGATGAGAAACTCACCCAGCTGAAGAAGGACCATGAAACAGCAAAGTCTATGGGGGCCCTACAATTCAGGGGGATGCGAAGGGGCACCCCTACAAGGAGACCGAGTGGAAGAGGTGGAAACCAGCAAGGCCATTCGCACCAGACGTACCACCAGGGTCAGCAAGGTGATAACCAGGGGCACCATGGCCACCAGAAGCAAAACTGGAACGCCCAGAACAGGGGCCAGTCCTTTCGTGGGAGAGGAAACGGACGGGCCAGAGACGAGGGGGCGGTGATCAACCACCCCAAAAGTGACTTCACAAAGATAAGGGCGCTCACCCATCCAAGCCCTCTGGGGGTAGAGCACTGAAGACCAGAGAGGAGAGGGTTACACGGACTGGACTCAAGGGAACACGCAACTCCAGTAGGAGGAAGGTTGAGATTCTTTCTCCAGGAGTGGAGAAAAATTACCACAGACAAGTGGATACTGAACATTATACAGTACAGATACTGCATTGAGTTGGAGAAAAGACCACCGAGCAGAAAACCAAAGAAAATAAATCACAAGGGCAGGGAGCTGCAGTTGTTCCAAGAGGAAGCTCGAGAACTCCTCCTCAAAGAGGCCATAGAGCCAGTCCCACCCAAGGAACGGAACAAGGGAGTGTACTCAAATTACTTCCTAGTGCCAAAGGTCGACGAAAGCCTAAGACCCATCCCGGACCTATGGTTCCTAAACAAATATGTAAGGACACAAAGGTTCAAGATGACTTCCCTACAAGAGGTCAGCCCACAAATAAAGGCCGGGGACTTCTTGTCCACCATAGACCTCAAAGATGCGTACCTGCACATCTCCATGAACAGGAAACACAAGCACATGCCAAGATTCAAGGTGAATGAAGATCACTATCAGTTCACAACACTAGCTTTCAGACTAAAGTCAGCGCCAAGGGTCTTTACAAAATGCCTCACAGCAGTGGCTGCACACCTACGAAGAGAGGGGATACACGTGTACCCCTACCTAGACGACTGGCTCGTAAAGGCAAGCTCTTACACGAGGTGCAAAGATCATGCAGAGAAAGTCACAAGAACGCTCACAAACCTTGGTTTCTCCATACACTGGGGAAAGTGCTCCTTGAACCCAAAGCAGGTGAAGATCTTCCTGGAAGCTCAGATTTATTTATTTTATTTATTTTGAAAGTTTTATATAGCGCGAACAAGATCTTTGCAGATATCAGAGCGCTTTACAAGGAGAAGGGGTGATAGCATAATAGTGGGCAATAGTTGAGGTAGTTAGGTACAAGGTGCATAGTTACATAGGTAGGACAAATACAAAAAGTAGGTAATAGTAGAGGTAGTGTAGGTACAGGGTGCATAGTCAAACAGGTACGTCAATAATATGAAAGTACAAAGAGAGGGAGCATATACTTGCTTAAGCGTGCTTAAAATGCTTTTGGAGATAGCATAATATCAACACTATCGAATGCAGAGTGACGCCCAGCGAGAAGAGAACACTCAGCCTACTGAGGGAGAAACGTCACTACCAGAAGGGGCAAGCTCTGACAGTGAGAACAGTGAGCAAGATCTTGGGGATGATGGCGTCATGCATACACCTGGTCCCCAATGTACGCCTGCAGATGAGACCACTACAAGAGTGGCTGCAACAGCAATGGTCACAAGCGGAAGGAAGTTGGGAAGATCTAGTGGTTGTAACGCACAAAGTGCAGGAAGAGATGAAGTGGTGGACGAAGGAGAAAATAACAATGGGGAAGCCTCTAGCACCACCGGACCCAACAGTGACCATCACCACAGACGCATCCCAGAAAGGATGGGGCGCACACATGAGCAGGCTCAGAGTGAGGGGTCTGTGGAACCCAGGGAATGCAGTCAAGCACATCAACTACCTGGAACTGAAAACCGTGTTGCTGGCCCTCAAGGCCTTTCAGAAACACCTGTACAACCGAAGGGTAATGATACAGACAGACAACACCACAACGATGTTTTACATCAACAAGCAAGGAGGGACACAGTCATTTCCTCTGTCAAGGTTGGCCCAAGAACTCTGGAGATGGGCGATCCCACTCAAGATAGACCTGCTAGCCATACACCTGCCGGGGAAGGACAATGTGGAAGCGGATTGGCTAAGCAGGCAGACGTCAGTATCCCACGAATGGGAGCTGAACAGTCAGGAGACAGAAACTGTTCAGGAGATGGGGCACGCCAACAATTGACCTGTTTGCAACACGCCAGAACGCGAAAGGCCAACACTTTGCATCGAGGGAACCAGAACCGCTATCCCAGGGGAATGCCCTATGGATAAGTTGGTCAACGAAATTTGCCTACGCTTTTCCCCCGACGCCACTGATCCCCAGAGTTCTCAACAAGTGCAGGTCGAGCAACTTGACACTCATCCTGGTGGCTCCCCAATGGCCCATACCGACCTGGTACTCGCAGATTATGGAAATGGCGCAGGGTCCAGCACACAAGTTCCCAAAAAGAAGAGACCTTCTCTCCATGGAAAGGGGAGAGGTTCTACACCCAGAACCGGAAAGCCTCAGTCTGTCAGCGTGGCTCCTGAGGACTTAGAGTTCGCACATCTAAAACTACCAGAGAGCACTCTACGGGTGCTGCGAGAGGCAAGGAGGCCCAGCACGCGTAAGTGCTATAGGGAAAAATGGAAGAGGTTCACTCAATGGTGCTCTAAGAAAAAACTGCAGAGAAAACTGACAAGAGAATCAACGGTGCTTAGATACCTCACGCACCTAATAAAAGCAAAGCTAAGCTCATCCTCACTTAGGGTTCACCTAGCAGCAATTGTGGCATACACAAGCGGAGAGACTGGGAGAAGTTTCTTCCCATCCCGAGTAGTGAAAAGGTTTTTGGAGGGAGCAAAGAGAATAGTGCCACCCAAAAGGATGCCGCCGCCGGCATGGAACTTAAACGTGGTGCTGACAGAACTCATGAAAGCCCCTTTTGAGCCCATGCATAAAGCATCGCTACAAATGCTGACAATGAAAACAGCCTTCTAGTAGCAATCACCTACGCAGAGTGAGCGAGCTGCAAGCACTGACACAACAGGAACCATACATACAGATACAGTGACAGGGTCGTGATGAGAACAGACCCACACTTCATGCCCAAGGTAGTGTCAAAGTTCCACATGAACCAGAGTATTCAAATACCTAGCTTCTTCCAGAAGCCCACGTCAAACGCCGAGAGGGCGCTCCACACTCTGGATGCAAGACGGGCAGTAATGCCCTATATAGAAAGGACAAAGGAACACAGGAAGACGAAACAGTTCTTTGTGTCCTTCGCAAAAAGTTTCCTGTGTAGACCAGTGACTAAGAACACCATCGCCCGATGGATTGCACAGACAATACAACTCTGCCACAAGCAAGCAGGGCAGGAATTGGCGGAGGGGGCGCGAGCCCACTCAACAAGAAACAATGGGGCAACAATTGCCTTTCTGGCAAACACACCCATCCAAGACATTTGCCCGGCGGCAACATGGGCTTCAGTGCACACTTTCACCAAGCACTATTGCGTAGATGTGCAGATGAACAAGGAAGCACAAGTAGGCCAAAGAGTGCTTCAACATATTTTTAACAACCAACGCCCATCTTCCACCCAGCCGCCACATGAGTAACAAAACCGCTCCGAAATCTATGCACAGCATAGTGAATCCAGAAAGATTCACGCTGCAAAACAAATAGTTTCTTACCTGTCGGTGTAGTTTTGCAGCTTGAAGATCTTTCTGGATTCACTAGCGAACCCACCCACCTCCGCCGGAAGGATGAGGCTGGAGAAGGTGGAAAGACATAGAGTAAGAAGAAAGGTTTAAGATGACAAGATACGTGAAGAGATATACGTTCAAAGAAGGATTAACACACATAGCCATGGATTCACCACAAGGACAGAGAAAAAAGAATCCGAAGATGGCGCCCAAGGGTGGGAGCTTCCACAGGAAGCGTGCCGACGTCACGGAGGTGCACCAAATGGTGGGACGTCGACGCCCACCTGGGCTACAAAAAAAAAAAAGAGAAAGAAGACTACGAACCCGGACCCAACCAACAGATCGCGGAATAATGCACAGCATAGTGAATCCAGAAAGATCTTCAAGCTGCAAAACCTCACCGACAGGTAAGAAACTATTCGTTAATGAAAAAGAAGGGTCTTCAGCCGTTTCCGAAACTTGAGTAGATCTTGTTCAATGCCGAGGGAGAGGGGTAGGGAGTTTCACCGTGAAACGGCATTCCACGAGAACGAACGTTCTCCCCACCTTGCTCGTTTGATTTTGCGGATTGTTGCCCGGCCTGTACCCTCAGTTCGTAAGGCGCTTGGCGGATGGTAAGGGGAGACTAGGGAGCAAACTAATGCTGTGCCAGTGCGCCACATGGCTTTGTGGGCTATACACAACGCCTTGAATTTGATCCGAGCCTGCATTGACAGCCAATGGAGGGTTTTCAGGGCGGCAGACCCTGAGTGTCTGCGAGAAAGTCCGAGCAATAGGCGAGCTGCAGAGTTCTGAGTAACCTGCAGTTTTATTATGGTACCAACCGGAGCACCTAAATACAAGGAATTCCCGTAGTCCAGGCTGGACAAGATGATAGCCTGCACCAAGATCCACTGGACATGGAATGGGAGGAGCGGCAAGATTTTCCTCAGCGTCCTCATCAGCCCGAAACATGTTGCAGAGAGTTTGGTGGCTTGGTGGTTAAACCCTAAGGTGTTATCAAGCCATACTCCAAGGCATTTAATCAGATTTTTTGGTTCAGGCATGGTGCCCATATAAGAAGGCCAGTCAATGCTTGGTCCAGGGGAGGGGACTTCCTCAGGAACATCAGTTCCGTTTTCTCCCCGTTCAATTTCAGAAGGGAAAGTGCCATCCAACTGGCTACTGCTTCTAAGCAGGTGCCCAAATTGCTAGACGAACCCTCAGGATGGTTTAAACCGACCACCAGTTAGGTGTCGTCCGCATAGGTTACAATTTCGATGTTAAACGGGTGCACAATGTCTGCCAAGGGTTCCATATAGACATTAAATAAGGTCGGACTTAAGGAGGAACCCTGTGGGACCCCTCAGTTGAGGGGCCATGGCATAGATTCAGTGGTACCCTCCGAGACCTGGAACACCCGGTCTTCTGGGAAGGATTGCTGCCAGGAGAGAGCTGGCCCTGTTACGCCAAGCCGCCTAATACGTGCTAGCAGGATGTTGTGGTCCACTGTGTGGAAGGCGGCACTCAGATCTAGCAAAATAATTGCTGTGGTGCCGCCTTGATCCATATCTCTCCGAGCTGATTCTGTCACTGCCAGAAGGGCAACTTCCGTTCCGAGCTTCGGACGAAAGCCTGCTTGGGAATCTTGGAGTAGATTGTGAGACTCCAGATGGTTAACCAAAGAGGAATTGATGTGCTTCTCTAACAGTTTGCCCAGCCATGGCAGGAGAGAGATCGGGCGGTAGTTAGCCATGGTTGCAAGGTCAAAATGTGTTTTTTTCAAAAGGGCTCTGACCTGTTCACATTTCCATGCCAGCGGCACCATTCCTGCGACAATAGAAGCGTTTAGAGTACTAAGAATCGCCGGTCTGATTGTGTCTGCAACTGGTAGCAGGTGGCGGGTAGGAGCTGGGTCAGTGGGGGAGCCAGATAGCACTTTTAGCATTAAAATTTGCAGTGACTCCTCGTCAAGCAAAGGGAATTCCGTGAGGGGGCAGTAAGTGGTTACAGTAGTATCCTCGGGCGAGAGATTAGATGCATTCCTAACGGGGACAAAAGAGACAGAGATAAGTTCAATTTTTTGATGGAAGTACTCCGTCTGTTTCTCGCAGCGGTCTTGGGCCTCTTTAGGGTCAGGGAGATTTTGAGGGATCTTAATAAGTGTTTTCGCGATATGGAAGATTTCCCTAGGGGAATTGGCTGCCGTCCGCATCTTCTGGTCATAAAAGAAGGATTGCGCCAACTTTCTATCTACCTTACACTTCCTGATCGCTTCTCTGTAATTTGTTCGCCTTTCTACCTCTGGGCCTTTCTCCATTCCCTCTCTAGTTTCCTGCACGTTTGTTTCATCTCTCGTAATTTAGGTTTAAACCATGGCGCTTCCTTAGCCTTGGTTTTTTTATGTAGGGCTTTTAGTGGGGCTACCAGGTCCAATGAGGTCTTAATCCAGATTTTAAAGTTCCTATTAGATACCTCCGGGCCAGTGCCCAAAACTGGGGAGACGGCCGTCAAGGAGCGGACCCATTGGTCCGTTGGAAGATTAGACCAGTTCCTCCCCATCCGCGGGCTATTAAAGGAGAAATCACCGTTTCCCAGGTTAGAGGCACCAGCAGATGATCGGTCCAAAGAAGGGGCAAAGGAGAGCCCACATGGAGCTTGTGGCTGTTGCTAAAAACCGCGTCTAACAAGTGGCCCTTCATATAACATAAACAAAATACTTCACATTCTGTCATTCCCCCTCAACTCTTTGTCATCAAAAAATTTATCAGTGACGAACAAAAGCTGTTATTTAGTAAACTAAGTTTTACCAAAAATATTGACTTTAGCCACCATATATTAGGTATAGTTGGCTTCTATGACAGTTATTCAGCTATGTTTGGCTTATTTCTGAATTATATTTTTATTTTGACAAACAATTTCTTGTTAGTCTTGTGCACTAATTCAAAACTGACAAACAAATGCTGCTGACAAGTTCTCCTTGGCAATCGACATAGACGGTAACACTGGCTTGTCACTCTAGACTCATTCGCAAGATGCCGAATTATACATGCGGCGAGCGGAGAAGACGAATTACTGAGAAAAACCTAACCAATTGTCCTCAACTGCTTTTTATAATAGGTAAGACCATTAGCCAATATGTAACTAATAGGGAGTAATATGACTTTCCTTTAATTATGCTCCAACAAAGACTAATCTCTGTAGGTCACTTTCCTCAGGCATACCAACTCAGAGTATTCTCATACTGCCGAGCACCAGTATGAAGCACTAGAAAATAAGAAAAAGGAACCTAACTTTGACACAGGAGTTTACACCACGTGGGATAACTCCCATAAAGGTAACCTCTCCCACGTCTAATAACCGATAACTATTGTCAGTTAGGATATTAATTCATCCATGTAAATATACTTTGCTTGCAGGATTTGGCCACTGCTACTTTATACAGGACTCGTTGTTACTAGAAGGTCAAACGGCGGTCTCTATTTGATAGAAATGGTCCATACACAGTACCATATCTCTTGGTGAGGGGCTCAATGCACTTATCAATTACTTCTATATTTTTTTATTCTGACTTTTTACAACACGGGTTGAGGAGACCATATCTCCAATTCGCTCCACTTTTTCCCACTATTTCAGCACTCAACCGCTTGTGTTACTATCTTCATCTGATCTTTATTCTTACTAACATACTTGTGGGAATCTTGGTGCTTCATACTTTGCCACCGATAGTGTCATAAATGTTTCAGCACAGGCATCGTTGTCCGAGCCTGAACAACGCACTATAGCATGGAATTCTAACCTAAAATGTCTAAAATGAACTGTGAATTGGATGCATTATAAGGACTGTAATTAACACTGAGCAAAATATGTTCTTATTTCAGATAAAAGAACCCTGTGCTTTTAATATAGAGTGTTATATATTTGTCTGCTGTCTAGTTCTATGTTGGCCCTGAAGAAGGTGAACTAGTTCATACTAATCACCGAAACATACGTAGGCCGTACCCATCTGAGATCCCCCCACAGAGAGTTATAACAAAAAGGAAAAAGAAGAAAAGGAATGAACAGTTTGGAAATTATATAATATCAAGTAAAAGAGACTTTGGATATTTAAACTTTGCTAAACTCACAGGGGAGTCTCAGTGATAATTTTGATGTATTTTTATGTATTGTATTGTATTGTATTTGTTAGTATTGTAAGAGTATAGGATTGTGAGTGAGTGGTGAAGAATGAATGATAGAATGAGTAGTATGAGGTTATGGTGACTTTATGGGGTTCTTTGCCAAAAATGTCTTCGAATTGCAAACAGTGTGATACAGAATTATTTATATGAAATGTTGAAAAAATCTTTTTATAAAAAAATGAATGCCTACACAATATTATAAAAATGATAATACATGAAAAAAGAAAAAAATAACATGACATAGTGCACTTTTCTCTTCTTTATACTGCATCCTCCTTGAAATATTTTGTGATTCAATCGCTATATGAAAAATGTACAGGTCAGATTAGAGGAAATTCTCTGTGGTAGCGATCCTTTTCCCAGTGGAATGGGGCGGAGGAGTTTCGTTCGCACCTCCTGCCCGAAATGGCACGCTCCTTGCCGGGCAGCGGAAAAGCCCCACCTCCAGACTTCAAAGGAGATGAGTGCCAGATGGCCGGAGGCACCGACCATGAGCCCCAGGCCTGAGGAGCCATCTGGGAGGGCTAGAGCTTGAAAGGAAAAAGGAGAGATATAACGGGGCCACCTCGGGAGTGGAGTTAGTTGAATCTTGGAACAAGAGGGCCCTACTGACATGGTTGCGGCCCATCCTGGAGAAGAAGAAAGTCACGTTCCCACCAAAGACACTCTGAGCCCTGCTGACTAGATCGCGGCTCCCCTGACCCCGTGAGGACGCTTTGTTGCCCCCGACTTGAGCCCTGCTGACTTCGTCGGGGCTTTAGCCTTGTACCTGGCCTACATCTGTCCGTCCCGTACCTGGAAGCGCTTGAGAACCTGTGCGCTCCAGAGGACGCACTGCAGCTACATCTGTTCGTCCCGTACCTGGAAGCGTGTGAGAACCTGTGCGCTCCAGAGTACGCACCGCATCGACCGCTGTACGTCACGGCCCGGGGAGCGCAAGGAGACCAGTGGCGCTTCAGGGTGTGCCCCACACCGGAGACCGGACACAAGAGCCCTTCGCGCTCCAAAGTACGAGCAGCACTGGCCTGTCACCGCCAGAAGAGGCGACCCAACCTACGGCGCTCAGAAGTGCGAGCCGTACCTGGAGCCTAGGGTGTGTGGAACATCAAGTGAACGAATCGTGGTTGATGGTACGAGTTGTCCACAAACCTGCTGCTCTAGACCCCATCGGTATCGCGCGACTCGAGGATTGTGAGTTGTACGCCTGATACCTCTACATTGCAGCCCTCCATATCCTGCGGGTCGAGGATTGAGAGGCATACGCCGGATACGTGGCCTCCACCAACCGTGCCAGGAGTGCTGAATACCACAGCCCTCCCGAGCCGACCGGACTAGAGACTAACCCGGGGAGACTGTGAGTACCTAGAGAATTCCCACTAAGTCTCCTGCATATCCCCTCCATGAATCCCGGCCATTCAAGAAGCAAAGCTAGCCCCTAGCCCAAGTGTACATAATACCTGATCTGATGAGAAGCCATATATAAAGAACTTGTTTTGCCTATAACCCATTGGTGTGGTATCCCTTTGTAGTGTGGTGGTGTCTTCGTGTACATGAACATAAATGCTTAATCCTCCCCTCTGGAGGGTCTGAATCTAGTGCTCGGTAACGTTCCTGGATGAGAGGCGTCCCGGGGTGGTCATGAGTACTTACTTCTGTCCCCCAGGGACCTCCCCCCTCTAACACTGGTAGCAGCGGAAGAGATCCGAATCAGCATTTGTGGTCATTGTATAGGGGAGCAGCTGACACACTACCTAGCGCCATTAGTCTTACCGGACCCAGCGGGAACTCTACCTTTCAAGAAGACCAATTACAGAATTACACCCATAGGGAACTGAAACAATTCTGTAAGGACTTTCAAATCTCCATCCACTGGCCTAAACACCAAGGAAGATTTCCAGAAGGCCCTGAAGGCCTGGGTAGAGTCCAGGGCGCCTCCTCCCCATGTAGAAGGGAACGGCGCTGGGGACGGACGGCAGGACGAACCCGGGGCCCCTGAGATGGAAAGAGCAGTTTCCCTTGCGCGTAGCGGCATGCTAGAGAGAGGCCTGTCCCCAGAGGGACTGGCAGATCGAGAGAATAGCAGAGCCCACGAGTTAGAGCTAGCTAAGCTAAAAATTGAAGGGGAGTTAAAATTAACAGAAAGGAAGTTAGCTATGGAAGAGTTGAGGTTGCAAGGGGAGTTGGAGGAAAAAAAGTTGCAGCGAGAGCATGCGGGCAGGAAACTCCAGTTAGAGCACGAACGGAGCTTGAAGGAGCTCAAACTCACAGCTAGGAGTGAGGAAGCCGGGCACCCGGTGAACCGAGGAACCCCTCCCCCATAGAAGCCAAGGATCCCATCCCTAAAGACGTAGTCAAGGAATACTATAGGAACGATTTATTTCAAAGGTTTTATATAGCGCTGCTGTACACGAGAGTATCAGAGTGCTTTACAAGGAAGGTGAAAACAAACAATGAGGTAGAGTAAAAAACAAGCAAGAAAGCATTACATTGTGAAAGTGAGTTCAAACATGTCTAGTGCGGCAAAGAAGCATGGAAATATCAATTAAAATGTATATAGATAAAGATGGAAGGAGAGAGATGGAAGTGAGGCGAGGGTGAGAAAGAGAAGGATGAGTATAGAGGAGGAGGGAGGGGAGTGCATATAATGAGAGTAAGGAGTGGCCATGGATGGTGTCGTAATACTAAGTATCACGATACTGTGAACATGTAAAGTGTCAGTGACATTAGATACCCCAGTATTTGTTGAGAAGCAGTATTTTAAGTTCTTTTTTGAAGGGATGATAGGAAGGGTTGCAGCGGATATCCTTTGGGAGGGAGTTCCAGATTGTGGGAGCGTTACAAGAAAACGCACAGGATTGGGTTTTATGACATTTAAGTCTGGGTGGGATCAGGACAAGTGAGTTAGTGCTTCTCAGGGATCTGGAACAACCTGCTTTCTGAAGTTTTGTAGGAAGGGGTGTTTTGGTGGAGAGCTTAATGAGTGATGCAGGCAATTTTGTATGTGGATTTCCCTTCTATTGGTAGAGGATGGGGGAGATGTGATCAAATTTTCTGCAATCGGAGTTGAGTCTAGCCGCAAGGTTGAGGACAGATTTAATTGAGGCAAGATGGATTTTAGGAGTGCCAGCCAAAGTGGCGTTGCCATAATCGATCCTGGAGAGGACCAGTGATTGGACAACAAGTTTGAAATCTTCTGCTGGAATAAAAGGTTTGAGTTTTTTGAGGTGGAGAAGGGTGAAAAGGGCGCTTTTGGATGCATTTTTAATGTGGGGGGTGAGTTTGCGATTTTGGTCAATACTGATGCCAAGAGACTTAACAGTATTAGAGGTGGAGCGAGTGCAGTTTAGTGCTTTGATGTCATTTACCCAGAGTTGGATGGGAAGAGGATTGTTTTTGTGGGAGAAAATTATGATTTCTGTTTTTTTGGGATTTAGTTGAGATGGTTCAGATGGAACCAGGTTTGAATTTTAGTCAGTGTCTCATTTAGGTGAAGGATGTCTTTGTGAGATTTGATCTTGTAGTATAATTGAGTGTCATCAGCATAGAGATGGTAACTGATATTAGAGTGTTTGAGGATGAGGGTGAGTGGTTCCATGAACAGATTGAATAGGGTAGGGGAGAGGATGGAACCTTGAGGTACTCCAAGTGAAACAGGTTGAGGTTTGGAGAGGAAATGGCTAAGTTTGATTTGTTGAGATCTGTTTTGTAGGAATGAGGAGAACCATTTGAGTACTGTGCCTTCAAAGCCGAATCGATCTTTGAGAGTGCTGAGAAGGGTGGGGTGGTGGGCAGTATCAAATGCAGCTGAGAGGTCGAGAAGGATAAGTATCAAGGATTCTCCTTGTCAAGGGAACGATGAATATCATCCATGATATTAAGCATAGCAGTTTCTGTGCTGCATCCCTTTCTGAAGCTGGACTGGAAGACATCAAGGAGGTTGAATGAGACAATATGTTTCTCTAGTTGCATTAGGACACATTTTTCGAGGGCTTTGGAGAGGAAGGGAAGGTTAGAGATGGGACGAATGTTGTTTGGATCATTGGGGTCAGCTGTGGAGTTTTTGGGAATGGGCGTAATTTGGCCAAGTTGGAGGGAGGCAGGAACACAGCCTGTAGAGAGAGAGGAGTTGATAATTTTAGTCCATATAGGGGCAATGGTAGATTTGAGTTCTTGAGCTAATGTGGCAGGGAGAGGATCTTTGGAATGTGCAGAAGGTTTAAGTTTGACAAAGATATTGGTGATCAAAGATTCAGATACTGGACTAAAATCGTTCCAAGAGGCGTTATTTTTAGCGGGGGGGTTGTTGTATGAAAGGTATTATGCAAGAGTAAATCAGGTAGGGAATCAGAGGTATCAGGCGTGGTGAAAAAAGTGATCGACGTAGACTTATGAGTGTTTGGAAGAGTGTGTAGGGTAGTGGTAGGTTGGGTGAGAGAGGGAGGGAAGAGAAGGATAGTTCGATCATGTTGATTTTGTTTGTAAAGAAGCTAGCTATTTCTTCGCATTTGTCTGTGGAGGCTAATATTTTAGGAGGGCCAGAGGATGTTTGTTTTTTTACAATATTGAAAAGTTCTCTAGGGCGGTTTCTGGCTTGATCCAGCTGAGATCGTAGAAAGGAGTTTTTTTCGTTAAATATGTGTTTTTTGTACTGGGCACGAGCAGTCCTAAGAATAGACCGATTCTCCACGGTAGGGAGAGATCTCCAGACCCGTTCACAATGTCTAAGTGACCGTCTTTCATTATTAAGTTCGGAATTGAACCAGGTCTTAGGGGGTATATTTTTTTGTTGTTTGAGTTTGATAGGAGCAATTTTGTCTAGGCTTCAAGAATAGAGTTGTTATAATGGTTGGTTAGGTCATTAGTGCTGTCAGAGAGAGGTGGTAAGTCTAAGTGAGCCTTAATTGTTATTTCGAGTTCGCCGGGAGGAATAAGGTGAAGGTTGCGTGTGGATTTTTTGGATAGTATGTTGGAGGGGGCTGGTCGAGAGGTATTTTTGGTCAAGGTGAAAAGGATGCGGTAGTGGTCAGACCAGTCAACCGGAAAAATATTTGTGAGGGAGGCTAGATCGTTGTTGGTTATAATGGCATCAAGGGTGGCACCTTTGTTATGAGTGGGAGCGAGGCAGAGTTGGGACATATTGGTGATGTCCATGGTATTAATAAGTAGGATGACAGCAGGATCAGCATTGTTGTTCTAATGGATGTTATAATCCCTGAGGAAGAGGTTATTAGAATGCGAGAGTGACGATTGTATGATAAGACCAGTCCGTAAAGGAAATGTTGTTACCTGGGGGGTGGTAGATGACGTGTAACCGGGTAGTGGGTAAGTCAGGTATGGTGAGATCGGCGCAGAGGTATTCAAAGGATGAAGGGTCTTGAAGAATGCCTAGCGAGATGTTAAGTTCGGCTTTGAAAATTAAGGCGAGTCCACTGCCTGTTTGATTGATTCTGTCTTTTCTGTTGATATCATAACCAGGGGGGATAAGCAAGTCGAGGATGGGGGTGGAGTGGGGTATGAGCCATGTTTCAGTTAGGACAGCAATATCAATGTCTTAACTGAGAATAGTTTTAGCAATCTCCGTAGCGTGACAGGAGGCAGATCTACAATTTATCAACATCCAGCAGAGGGGGGTGGGGACTGGTGGAGGAGAGGGGGGACAGATGGGGGATATGTTTAAGTAGTTGGGGAGGTCTGGGGGAGGAGGGAGGAAGGGGGGGATTGCTTCTTCCTAAAAGAACTGGAATAGACGACATATGCGTCGGGTAGGAGGTGGATCAGCAGTTCAGCATCAAGCAATGTTGACTAGTGGGGCTCAGGTGATTGAGAGGGGGGCAAGGGGGGATAGCTCTGAGTTGTTGAGGAGGTCTGTGTGAGGAAGGGGGAAAATTCTGTTTCTTAAGAGAACCGGGATAGAAGAATTATGACTGAGGGGTAAAATGTACAACGGTGGGGGTGGAGAGATAATTAAATTCGAGGGAGTGTAAGCTGTGGTGGGTGGAGATGGAGAAATAGTTAGATTAGAGGAAGTTTTAGCTTCCGGGGTTTCTGGTAGAGTACCAGGTTGTGGTTGAGTGGAGTTGAGTGGAGACATGATTTGAGAGGGTTGAGAGGGTAGTGTGTTTGTTAAATGGTTGTAAGAGTGAGGGGTGTTTTTGCAGGTGATAGTTAGGCAGACACTGTGTAGGTGTGTTGAGGAGGTTGTCATTGAGTGAGGAGATGGTTTTAGAGAGGAGTGAGATGTCGCTTCTAAGAGAGGAGAGTTCTAAGATGAGGGACCAAAGGACAGGTTCAATCTTCGGGGAGGCTAGAGTGTGAGTTGATGGGTGCGGGGGGACAGTGTTTATTTGTCTGTTTGTCGAGTAAGGGTTGGTAAGTGGGGGAATAAAGAGTGGCGCAAAAGGTATAATGCCTTGTGGGGTGGGAAGGCATGTATTAATGGAATCAGGGGAGATCAGGGGGGATGGGGATGTAGGGGGAAGCGTTGTTTGGATGAATGTAGTGTTGCAAGGAGGGGGGATGTTGATGGGGCGGTTGGGAGGTGAGGTGAGTGTAGCGGTGCAGGGTGACTTAGGAAGAGGTGCTGGGGGAGGGGTGAGGGTAGGTGAAGAGGGGATGTGGGGTAGAGGGGTAGAATTGTGTGGATGTAAGAAGTGTTGCAAGGAGGGGAGGTGTTGGAGGAGAGGTTGAAGGGAGAGGTGAGTGTAGCGGAGCAGGGTGGCTTAGGAAGAGGTGTTGGGGGGGGGAGAGATGAGGGTAGAAGGGGGATGTGGGGGGGTACCATTGTTTGGATGTAAGAAGTGTTGTAAGGAGGGGGGATGATAGGGGGGAGGTTGGAAGAAGAGGATTGTGTAACAGAGCTTATCGAAGTGGGAAGATGCGATGAGGGGAGGGGAGCAGTGAGGGTAGATGGGGATAGTAGGAGTTGAGGAGTGATGTGGAGAGGAGAGAGGAGGGACTTTGTTGGAATGGCGGGTGATGAATCAAGCGGTAGAAGGTGTGCGATGGCCGTGTTCAGGGATTGTGATATGGTTTGTGGTGGAGTGCTGATAGGTTGTTTAATGGGCATAGTGGAGGGAAAGGGAGAATCAGGGGGGAGCGATAGGGGGGAGGGAGATGTAGAGGGAGAAGCATGCCATAAAAGTTGGGGCGAGGTAAGAGGTGGGGTTGATCATTGGGGGTAGTAGAGGGAGGTGTTGCATCAGTAGGGAGCGATGGAGTGGAGAGAGATTAAGGGAGATGTGGACACTGTAGGTTGTGTAGGGTCAGATAGGAGAGGTGAAAGGGAAATGGGTGGGATGGGGGGGTAATGACTCTAGGGTAGGATGTGGTGAGAGCGCAGGGTCAGGGGATTGTGTGGTGGTTAGGGATACAGTGCTAATATGTAGATCATTAGAAGTTGGAGAGGCCGGGGGGGAATCCAGAGGAGGCGATAGGGGGTAAGGTGAAATGGGGGCGGAAAAGGCGTTGAAGTGTAGTTCAAAGATGTCAAGGTGTTTTTCAGATGTTTGGATGAGTATGGTTCCCGATTTGAAGATGGATATAACTATTTCCCCGGGAAAGGAAGAAGATGGTTTGGTGGAGAGTTTAAACCCGTAGGGGATGTTGCATGAGTTGGAGATCAGGAAGTGACCTAGGAATATGCTTTTCATTTATACGGGCGTTTGGTGAAGAAGATGAGATTGGTGACAAGAGAAGAGTTAAGGCTGTTATGGTGGTCAGTGAATAAAGTTTCAGGGTGGAGACAGATAAGTTTGTGTTTACGTTTTTTTTTAACCATGTTTAGAGTGATGGGGTGGGTAGATGATGGGCCAAGAGTTAGGGCCAAATTTGGAGATGTGTGGGGATGAGATTGGTGATGGAAGAGAGAGTGGGGGCATGGTTAAGAGAGAAGAAAAGAGAAGGGGGAGGAGGGGAGAAGCACACTGGAATGAGAACAAACTAGTGCTCCAAGGTACCGTATTTTCCGGCGTATAAGACGACCCGGCGTATAAGACGACCCCCTACTTTGCCTGAAAAAATTTAGGTTTTGTGCTATACTCGCCGTATAAGACGACCCCCACTTCCAGCGCAGTCCAACGCAGTCCTGCATAGCCATTCCGAGAATGTACCGGTATTTTGAACTTACCGTATTAGTCTAGTCCTCCTCCCTGTGGGTGAGCAGTAAGGCTTTATCAGTGGACAGTGTTACCTAAGCGTTTATTTTACAAACTCAAAGACTGAACTCAAACAAATTTGTTGTATAAACAATCTTGCTTTACTCGCAATATTTTTATTGAGAACCATATGAAAAACTGTCACTTCTGAATATACCGGTACGGTACGGTAAACATAAATTAGTGCATGAAACAGTGCAAGTGGATTAAACTTTCCATAAATCCAAGCGATTTCTACAGGATTTACAACGTTCCCTTTAAAAGCCTTCAAAATCCTCCTCTTCGTCATCTGATCTCATAAGTAAGTCAATGAGATACTGTGGTACATCTGTAAGGCAGTCATCGTATGGATCTGGTACCAATTCCGTATCAGATGATGTGGTCTCTTCTTCGGCAACCTTCCCACAAATAGTCGTCCTCCATACCATCTAATGAATTTGATATGCCACACTTCTTGAAAGACTTTATTACAGTTTCTGCATCAATGTCGTTCCAGGCCTTTATAACAAAGGTGCACAAAACATCCAACTGTGGAGCACGCATGTTTCCTCCTTTTGTGAATGTTTTTTCACCGCTAACCATCCACTCATTCCACTGTTCTCGGATGCGATCTTTAAATGGCTTGTTTAGGCACACATCCAGTGGCTGCACCAACGATGTCAATCCTCCAGGTATAACTGCAGCATCTGTTTTTAGTCTTGCCAGCCTTTGCTTGGTGCTGGGAGTTAAATGAGCCCTGAACATATCCCACACCAGTAGACTACGTCATTGTAGAAGTCCACCTGGTCGCCTGCTCCATACATTATCAAGCCATAGCTTTACCCCTTCTTCATCCATCCATCCTTTCTCATTCACATGCACAAAACAACCAACAGGAAACTTGAGTTTCGGCATTGTTTTTCTTTTAAAAAATAACCATTGGTCTCAGTTTGCCACCATCAGCTGTGCATGCAAGTACCACTGTGAAACTGGACTTCTCATGTCCTGTTGTTTTTATTAAAATTGTCTTTTCGCCTTTTTGATGGACAGTTTTGTTGGCAATCATATCGAAATTCATTGGAGTTTCATCCATATTTCCGATGCTACTTAGCGCATAGCCATGTTCATTGCGCAGCCTAATAACGTAGCGATGGAAGCTATGCATTTTGGCATCAAGATCCGCAGGTAATTTCTGGGCAATTTTTGTCTTTTGCCGCAATACCAGATTATGCCTTCCCAAGAATCTGGTACACCAGGATACAGTGGCCTTAAATCTGTGGCTGAGATCTGGATTAGATTTGGCCCACTGAAGTGCAACCAATCGGATTTTATTTCGGGTCACGACATAACCGCTTTGCCGATGCTCGGCCACCATGTCTGCTACATGCTTTTCGAGTTCTGGCCAATGTGGGGTGCCTCTTCTTAGTGCACACTTGCCCCTTGGCATACTCCGTAATGCTTTCTCATTTGCTCTCCAGGCCCGAACCATCTTTTCTGTCACTCCATATTGTCTAGCAGCAGCACAGTTATTATGTTCCGTGGCAAAATCCACAACTTTAAGTTTGTAACTGGCTTCATATTTCCTTCTTCTTGCCACTGCTGGAGCCTTGCTGGGTTCTTGACTGCCAGCCATTTGCACTGGATGCGCTGCTGGAGCCTTGCCAGGTTCTTCACTGTCTGCCATTTGCACGGAATGTGCTGCTGGAGCCTTGCCGGGTTCTTGACTGTCAGCCATTTGCACTGGATGTACTGGTGCTGTACAGTATGAACAGGTGCAGAGACTGTCTTCAACACCACACGTACGGTACGGCAAATACGGTATCTGCTCACCAGACTGCCTTTCCTCTTCGCAACAACCAGCCAATCACGGCAAGTGCTCTACTGCCTTCGGTAACATTCGGGAACATTCTACAGTCCCCTTTCTATGCCTACGCCCATGTCAAGGAGAGAGGGGCGCGTGCCAAAACGTGCCAAACGTGTCAACACACCGGGCGCTGCCATCTTCGGCGCTGGCTGCCCGTTACCATATACCGTATTTCGGACGTCCTGCTGCCTCGTCTGCCTGGGGATGTGCAAGCGGTTGGAGGCGCGTGTACAGCGGCAGCGGCAGTCGAGGTAAGACTCATGGCGCCATTTGCTCGCTTGTGAAGCGGTTTGACACCTTCGAGTGAAGTCCTTGCTATGAAAAAAACGCTCGCTTTCGATACTTCATGGCGCGGGGCCTGGGTGTGGACGTTGCCAGGGCCGGTGGCTGTATTTTTTAACATAAGGTGTGTTGTTTCTTGTTATTTCCTATTGTGAAGCGGTCTGACACCTTCGAGTGAAGTCCTCGCTATGAAAAAAAAACGCTCGCTTTCGATACTTGCACAATTCATGGCGCGGGGGCTGGGTGTGGACGTTGCCAGGGCCGGTGGCTGTATTTTTTAACATAAGGTGTGTTGTTTCTTGTTATTTCCTATTGTGAAGCGGTCTGACACCTTCGAGTGAAGTCCTTGCTATGAAAAAAACGCTCGCTTTCGATACTTCATGGCGCGGGGCCTGGGTGTGGACGTTGCCAGGGCCGGTGGCTGTATTTTTTAACATAAGGTGTGTTGTTTCTTGTTATTTCCTATTGTGAAGCGGTCTCACACCTTCGAGTGAAGTCCTCGCTATGAAAAAGCGCATGAAAACATACCATAAAATTTTGTACCCGGCGTATAAGACGACCCCCGACTTTCCAGAAAATTTTAAGGGATTAAAAAGTCGTCTTATACGCCGGAAAATACGGTAGTATGGTATGGCGTGTAACAATGTCCTGGGCAAAGTTATACAGTTAGGGAACAGAAGCAAAGGTGAATAGGAGGATTAAACATAGAGAGCAGTCTGAGCAGTTACATGGGACACGATTAAAATGATCATAGGTGAGGGTGGACTGAGCAAAGGAATATCATAGTATACATAATGACAAAAAATAATAAATAACTCAATGAACTTTACAATTTGCAATGAAAAGAATTATGAAGCGTCACAATAAAATAGCATAACTAACATGATATCAAAATGAGAGCAAAATAAGTATAAAACAATATAGAATATGAAGCGCCACAATAAAATAGCATAACTAACATGATATCAAAATGAGAGCAAAACAAGTATAAAACAATATAGAATATGAAGCGCCACAATAAAATAGCATAACTAACATGATATCAAAATGAGAGCAAAACAAGTATAAAACAATATAGAATATGAAGCGCCACAATAAAATAGCATAACTAACATGATATCAAAATGAGAGCAAAACAAGTATAAAACAATATAGAATATGAAGCGCCACAATAAAATAGCATAACTAACATGATATCAAAATGAGAGCAAAACAAGTATAAAACAATATAGAATATGAAGCGCCACAATAAAATAGCATAACTAACATGATATCAAAATGAGAGCAAAACAAGTATAAAACAATATAGAATATGAAGCGTCACAATAAAATAGCATAACTAACATGATATCAAAATGAGAGCCAAATAAGTATAAAACAATATAGAAAAAATGTGGTTGAATATGATAGGTAGAGTAGATTAATAAATAGGATAAAAATAGTTTTTATACATAGTGACAAAAAATAATAAATAACACGATGACCTCCCACCGGCTCCCGGAGAAGGATTGGGGGCCGAGCTGTGGGGGCGATTCCTGAGCGAGGGGAGGGATACCTTGCTAGAACTCGCCTCCACGGTACTGAATTCCTATAGAGAACACGCCCTATGTTTTGAGCATATAACAGTTTTAGGCTATTCACACGAGAGACCAATTTTGAAAAATGTTTAGAATACATATAGTCAGTAGAGAAAAAATCTTAGTGGATAATGCTAAATGTTTAAACAAGATATGTGATAAGAATCACGTGATATTTTTGCGAACAGTGATGAGAACTTCATTTCTGAATGAGGGTTGATGATAGAGTAACTCTGTGACTTTAAGTGTGATCTCAATTGTCAAGTTTTTTGAGTATGTGGTTACCCAAGACAGGATTGTGGCGAAGCTATGAATGGTAAATAATTTACCTTGAACACATAACACATAGATAGACTAAGCAAACGCCCCGTTTTAATACCCTCCCTAAAACTGACACATCCCCCCTTTTTCCACAGGCACAAAAGTTGACCTCATAAGTTGACCTCATAAGGAAGGAGATATTAATGATCCCTTCTCACCAACTCACCCGGTCCTGAAGAAAGCCCGACGATCACTTTGACGGACAAGGGCTGAAACATGTCGACCTTTTAACCCACGAAAATAGGTAGCGAAGAGAACCCTAACAATTCTCAAATCGCATACCAAGGATATTTTCACTTTCACTAACTCGTACCCAGAATAATAAAATTCACTCTCTGGCTCTTCGAGTTATTTTAAATTCACCACTCTCACAAATCACTGGACACTACTGCACACAGCCTTGGATGACTACCTCCGGGCGGAGGCTGCATACCAAAGAACCCCGTGATTATGCAGACACTCGATAATTCCAGCGGAGAATCAAGATATACCGCTACCCACGATTCCATCTCGAGTGTATGAGGGTTTTTTACAGAAGGACGTACAGAATACCTGAGTAATCCAGGTTGGCAGGACAAGTGATCCAACCCCACACTGATTTAAAGATTTGAACCTAAGGAAACTGGTTGGATCGCCGATTTCCTTCTCCCCCGCTTTGATTGAAGAAGAGGAGAAGAACTGAATTCCTATAGCCACATGAAGGAGGCCCTAGTAGCTAGGTATGAGCTCACCCCAGAGATGTACAGGCAGCGATTCAGGGATTGCAAAAAGCTCCCTGGTACCACCTGGGTAAAATATGTCAACTTTTACAGTAGAGCCTTGGGCAGCAAGGTCACCACATTCGAAGAGTTCTTTGATCTGATAGCCTGGGAACACCTATCATTAAACTGCTTTGTGGAACTGCACCAGAACCTCCTGGACAGCAAGCTTACTAACCCCAGACGGCTCGCCGTGGAGCAAGACCGTTGGGTGAACACCCGGGTCCCCAGGGGCCCAGTGGGTGACTGTGCTAGAAATGAGAAGGGCCCCTGACAGCGAGGGGGGGGGAGGCCAAGGTAGGTTGCAGGAGTTCCCGCCAGGGCCCCAACATAGCCCCCAAGGAAACCAGCAGCCAGGATCACTGTCTCCCCCCGTAACGACCCCTGGGGTCCCTCCAGGCAGACCGGGGCCAAGGAACGCCACCTCTTGTTACAAATGCCAACAACCAGGCCGCTATGCCAGTGACGTCCAGTGTCCCCTCTACAAAAAGCCCACCATCTCTGGCAACCCCCCCGTCACCTGACCTCAGTCGCCCTCGAGAAGTTAGCAGTTCCCGAGGAGTGGGAACCTGTAGCAATTTCCCTAGTTTCCCTAGGGAATGGAGAAATAGTCCCCGGAACCCCGCTACCACCTAACACTATGAAGTATGTGCAGTGGGTGACCATCAACGGACACCGGGTAGAGGCCCTCAGCGACACCGGTGCCAGTGTCACAGCTGTCCGCTGTCACTTGGTATCAAAGGAGCAGATTGTCCCTCACGTCCTCTGTCCCGTCATTGTGGCCGACAATTCTAAGAGCCTCTGCAAAATGGCCCAAATTCCCTTTAAATGGGGGGGTGGGGAGTATCTGGCACCCTGCAGGTAGCGGTCCGACCCTCCATGCCGGTCGATTGTTTACTGGGCAACGACCTGGAGACTTCTCTGTGGAAACAGGTGGAACGAAAGGCTCATCTGAGAATGATGGGCCTACCTGAGTGGGTGTGTGCCACCACTCGGGCCATGGCCGTACGGATGTGTGCTCCAGAGGAAGTGGGGCCAGAAAGAGGGGCCCAGAGCCCCATCTTAGAGGGAGGAGAAAGGGAGTGCGGACAACCTGACCCCTCGAGTCCCAATACCCTAGGGGAATCCAACCCTGAAGAAGAAGAAGCCCGGGGCCCTACCGAAGAGCAGATTGCAAAGCTGGGGGACCTCCATGGATTGGGCCAGTGGCGACAAGAGGGGGGACCTTCCGGGGACCTGTTTCTGGCATTTCAGCCGTCTTGGGAACAGTCCAAGGCTGATGGATTAAACCCAGATCTGTTGACTGGGTGTGAGTGTTTGATTGGTTCAGATGCTCCGTCCATCACCACCCCCTTTTGTACCACTTTTGGCCGCCATAAGTGTGGCAGGATATGCTCAGACATGAGTCCCTTGCTCACTTTGCCACTGGATTCAAGCAAGCCGGGCCGAAGACGGCTGAAATGCCAGAAACCGGTCCCCGGAAGCTTGTTTCCGGTCCAGGGAAGGCATGGCTTGGCAGTTCGGGCTGGACTGTTCCCATGAGGCACAGGGTCAGACTGATTTGCATATGGCCATGTCTGAACTGGGGTGGCAGAGTGGACTAAAGAACGGTGATGGATTAAACCCAGATCTGTTGACTGGGTGTGAGTGTTTGATTGGTTCAGATGCTCCGTCCATCACCACCCCCTTTTGCACCACTGGCATAGAAAGGAGCAGGGGTTTCCGTTGGGCATTAAAGGGTGTTTTTGGGTGCACTTATCGCCCGTGTGTCTGTGTAAAAGTGATGCCTTCACTCAGGCGTCCCATGCTTAGGGCTCCAATCTCCCTGCTCGGGTCGGGAAGAGCCCGCCAAGGCGCACTGCACAGACCAGTGAGGAAAGAAATGTAAACACATCTGCCTGTAATCAGAGCAGTCGCGGCTCTGGTCCTGGGCAAAGTAACAGGCATGCTGCTCCCTCCCCTCCTGTAACCAATCACAACGCTGCATGGCAGCGTTGTGATTGGTGGGGAGTCCAGTAGGCCAGCCTTCATAGAGCAAATGTAGAGTGTGCATGACTGCTCCGCCCACCCACCCGCCCCCAACCAGGCATTGACTCCCATCCGCCCCCAAGCAGGCATACCCTACTTCTGCTTTCTCGCAGCTCAAGAAGCAGAAAATAAAATGGTATTTAAAATACCATTTTATTTTCTGCTTTTTCGCGCAGCGAGAAAGGAGTGGGGCGGTGCTCAAACGCCCTAATGGAGCGGCCGCCACTGCCAGTGTGTCATATGCCTGTTTTAAATCTAGTGTAATGCAGCCTGCGTTGTGATTTGTTTCAGAGATGGTCCCCCTAACGTTGTACAGTATGCAAATATTCAGTGAGGTACTGCGTGTCTGCACGAAGCCACATTGGTCAATATGTATTAAATTCTGTAGACATGGGAGGAGGTGAAGTGCTTAATATCTTGTATTCTGTGGCTAGTAATGAGAGGGGGCGATATCCTGAAATGTCTTTGGCAGCTCGGCCTGATTTAGGAATGGATACCACCAGAGCCTGCGTTGTAGTGGACGGACCCTGTTTCCATCGCAGAGTTATACAGCTGTTCTAATTGGGGCACCATAATATCCGCAAAGGTGTCATAGAATTCTATTGGGACGCCATCTAGGCCAAGGGCCTTATTTCGTGGCAATGTCCGAATAGCGACCCTAACTTCTGCCCTATTGATAGGGCCTGATAAAGCATCTGGAGCGGTACGACCTCGTTGAGGAAAAGGTAGGTCCTCGTAGAAGGCATCTACGATGTCATCTGTCTGTTAAGGCGGGGCTTGGTATAGAATTTCATAATAAGTACAGAGTGCTTCATTTATATCTCGCTGAGTGGTTACAGTGGACCCCACCCCGATGTGGTTATCTCGTGAGTGACTACGGCTTGTGGCACATCATGTAAAATGCGCTCCAGCAGCGCCCCTGATATTTCCGCCTCTGAATGTTTTAACTGAGTGTATGACTTATAGTCTTTTATTTGAAGGCTTTCCAGCAGTTCAGCGGGTTTTACATGTGCCTCTTGTAATTCTGCTGTCTGTGTGCGGTACCATGCCGCTTCTTGTTCTAAGGCGGTTTTTAAATCCCATTCTACGTGTCTAGTGGAGGCAGTGTTGGCATTTTCTGTAAAATAATTTTGTATACCGTCCGTTATTGCATTCTTAAAGACAGGGTCTTCTAACATCTGAGGCCATCATTTCCAGGTTGGGGCCGTAGTGGCAGTGCTCCCCCGGCAACGGTTAGTTCTAATGGGCTGTGGTCTGAGAAGGTTTTTTCCAGATAGGTAGTGCGTGTGACTTGTGCTGTGAGGGGAGTAGAGCAGAATACTCTGTCTATCTGCGTGTGCAGGCGGTGGGTTGAGGAATAGAAGGAATACTCTCTGCTGTGCCAATTTTTGAGACACCAGACATCTCCCAACGCCTAGCCCTCCGACCACCTGGCCAGGGCCTCCGCCTGCTTGATGATCCCGCTCCTAGAATCGGGGGATGTGAACGGTTAATGTTAATATTCATGACTGCGTTGTAGTCTCCACCCAGTATCCTTGGGTACCCTGCCCAGTCCACCAGCACATCATTAATGTTCATCAGGAATTTATCTTGATCAAAATTAGGGAAGTATATACTTCACAGTATTACTTGCGCGCCATCCAGCGTTCCCTTTACTAGGGTATATCGGCCCTGTGGGTCTTTGCATTGTTCGAAGGCTACAAAGGGAACCCCGCCATGCACCCAGGTGGGAACCTGTGGTGATCTGTAATCTGTATTTATTGCTGCTTGATGTCATGCCATCTTGGAATACTGTGATGTCACCTGTGGGTCTTTGCTGGAGGTTCCACTCGAGTGTTCCTTGTGTGGCAGTTGCAGCTGCTGTGTCTTATCTACTGGCTGGACGTCTCTCTTCTCTTCAATAAATCTACAACATCCTTTTCCTGCGTCCGCCTCATCTTTACATTGGCGACAAGGATGGTCAGCTGTTCTTAACATTTAAAGGGGCATCTTCTTTTGAACGATCTCAAGGTTCAGAACTTTTCATTTCTACGTTTGCCCCAGTTCGACTCGACACTCATGTGAGAAAATTTCGAATTTTATATGCCTGCTGCGCACCTAGAAAGCCGTCACAGCCGTCGGACTTGTTCTCACTTTACCGCTGCTGTTTTCAAGACTTTTAATGTGCATCTGCAGCGTTTAAATTTGCCTATTTGATTTAATCGTCAGCGAGGCATTGACTGAATCTGTAGAAGTTCAACGAGGTTTTGTCTGTGCCAGCCGAGTTCTGCGAGGCAGTTTCTGTTTCTGTGAAGTTTTCCTTTCCTCTCGCTCTGCTCTCCCAGCGCCTCGTACTTTTCTTTCCATCTCGGCTTGCTCGCTGTTGTGATGACGCATTAGAACCTTGAGCGTACACCAGTGAAGCTTAACGACATAACGTCACTACGCACGCTGGCAGCCCTAGCAACTCTGATTCGTCACGACGCAGACGCTAGCAGCCTTGCCAACTCTTTGTTTATTGCCTACGCCTTCGTCACAGAGGATTATTCTACGCTGACGCACACAGCTTAAGATTACGTGTTCGTCACAAAGCGTTCACTCTTGCTGACGCGCACAGCTGATTTGTCTCACAGTTTTCCCTCGCTGATGGGCACAGCTGATTTTCCTCACAGAGTTTTCCCTCGCTGATGCGCACAGCTGATTTTCCTCACAGAGTTTTCCCTCGCTGATGCGCACAGCTCTAATTTTCTTTTATCAATTAACGCGCACAACTTCCTCAGATGGTCTCATTTTGTTTTTATTTTCTTCGCTGGTGCGCACAGCTCTGATTCTTATTAACTGCATACTGCCTTATATACTTGCATTTAAATTCTATTGTAACAAATACTTTTCCGATGTTTACACAGAGTGCTGATACTCCTCAAAGGTTTTCACAGAGCGCTGATGTGCACAGCTTTGTGTCAATACTCTTCTAAGGTTGTTTATAGGCTGATGTGCACAGCATTAATTGCTTTGCATTGCATTTCTAATTTTAATGTGCACAATTTTTACTATTTACTGATTTTACAAACATTTTCTATCCTGATGTACGCAGCTTTTATTTTCAAAGTTTCTCTACATTGATGCACAGAATTTGAATTTTTGTCGTACATTTACAGAGATATTTTCCTTTCACAGCTTTACTCGTTCTAACTAAGTAAAGGAAAACAAGGGGTTGACTTTTTGTTAATCTTCATCTTAATATAATGCAAAGTGTCACTCCTCCGGCTCCTTTTCTTCAGACACCTGGTGACCCACCTCTTGAATGGAAACTCTGGATAAGATCTTTTATGGCTTACTTGGGTGCAATTGATGGTTTGATATTTCGAGCAGAAAGGAATAAAAGCCTTATGTACTATCATCTTGTGGTTGAGGGCCAAAATGTGTTTGACCATTTACCTCCTTTTGTTCCTCCTGCTGGTGAAGATCCTGACGAGTTTGACATTGCTATAACCAAATTGGACAAGTATTTCATTAAAACCAAAAACATTGTTGTCCATCGTTACAAATTCTTGACCAGAGCTCAAAAACCTGAGGAAAGCATTGATACTTTTGTCACAGCTTTAAAAAATATTAGCTTCAAAGTGTGAATTTGAAAACTTCACTTCCCAACTTATCAGGGATCAACTGGCGGCACGTTGTTCGTGTAAGCAAATTCAAGGAAAATTGTTGACTTGCAAAGATCCTACTTTACATAAGGCAATTGACATAGCAACGAGTATTGAGACATCTTTGGAGGATTCTAAGCAATTGGAAGTTGCTCTCTCCAATACTTCTATTTCGAGTGCAGTTTCTAATAAAACACCCAATTATACCCCTCGTGACACACATGGCTATTTTAGAAGGATGGGAACTACTGGTACTAGAAGACCTTTCATGCCCAACAGACAATTCAGTCAAATAACTTTTTGTTTTAGATGTGGTTCCTCTTACCATGTGTCTAATTTCAAAAATTGTCCTGCTGTCAACCAACAGTGCAGCCAGTGTGGCAAAAATGGTCATTTTTCTAGAGTTTGTATGAGAGGTAAAAGAGGCAGTGTAAGGTGTGTCATGAATGATTCTTCTCCTGATTTAAACTCTACAGAAAACACAACTGAGAATTTAGAATGTGATGTAACTAGTCAAGAGTATGTAGTTGTTGTTAAGGATAGAGACGATGTAAAGCAAACATCATTTGTTCCTGATCCAGAAATTGATACTACTATTGAAAAACAGTGTGTTCAATTACTTGTAGACACTGGAGCGCGTATCACTATTGTTTCTCATGAAAAATACATTCTTTTTTGGCAAGATAAGTGTTTACTTCCTCCGGATGTTCTCACTGTAGCTTTTGAAGGGAGCAGAATTGATCTTTTAGGTTATTTTAGGACTGAAATTGGTATTTTTGGGAAATTTATCACGGGGAAGGTTTATGTTGCAAAGCGAGGCATTAATGTTCTTGGCCTCCTTCATCAAGCTAAGTTTGGTGTTACTATCAAACCTGGTTTACCCAATCCTGTATTTTTTGAAGGATGCAATGCTCCTTATTCTGCTTCTTCGATTCCTGTTCCTTTGTGTAACATTCTAAATAGTAAGACGTGGGAATGCAAGTTTGAGAACATTTTTGAAGACCGTCTTGGCAAAATCACCAATTATCAGCATTTTATCAAGGTCAAAGATAACATTATTCCTGTCAAACATAAACTGAGAAATGTCCCGCTTAGTATTAGAGAGGATTTGTCCAAACACTTAAGATCACTATGTGAACAAGGAATTATTGAAAAGGTTGAGTCCACTCCATGGCTTTTTCCCATTGTGCTTGCAAGAAAAAGGTCTGGTGACCTTATGATGTGTGTGGACTTGCGCAGCCTCAACAATGCCATCTGGGTTGATGGTTTTCCTCTTCCCCGCATCGAAGATCTAATAGCAAAAGTAGGTTCTTCTACTTGGTTTTCAAAACTTGACCTCAAGGCAGCTTATCACCAGATCGAGCAGCATCCCCAATCTCGACATCTAACAGCTTTTGTTACGCCTGATGGTGTATTCCAATTTTGTCGTCTTCCTTTCGGCCTGGCTCTGCTGCCGCCGTCTTTCAGAGGATCATGTCTGAAATGTTTGAGGAACTTTCTAATGTAGTAGTTTTTCAAGACGACATTCTTGTTTTCACTCAATCTGAGGTTGAACATGAGAAAGTAATTGAACAGGTTTTCACCATTTTAGAACAAAGAGGAGTAACTTTACAGAAGAGCAAGTGTGCTTTCAAAACTAGAGAGGTTGAATATCTTGGTCATATCATTTCGGAGAATGGTATCAAACCTAGACCAGGTTTAGTAAAAAGTATTATTGAGGCTCCTGCACCCTCCAACAAAGAACAGCTTTTATCCTTCTTAGGTCTTTTTTTGAGTTTTACTCGAAATTCATGAAAGACTATGCTAAGACTACTGAATGTTTCAGACTTTTATTAAAAAAGGGTGCCACTTTTAGCTGGTCTGATGAGTGTGAGAAGGGTTTTCAGCTTATAAAAGAGCATATCACTAAAGCACCTGCTCTACAACCTTTTATCGGTAGTAGAGAAACTGTGATCACTGTTGATGCATGCGAATATGGTTTAGGGACGGTTCTTTCACAATTGTCCAATGGCAGGGAATTTACAGTAGGATTTGCTTCCAGGACTCTCCGTCCTGTCGAAAGAAAATATTCTGTTATAGAAAAGGAGCTTCTAGCTTGTGCTTGGAGTGTTGAAAAATTCAAATCTTACTTATGGGGTAGACCTTTCAGGCCAGATGTAGGTAAAATAGATTTACCGATTCTTAATTACCGAAAATTACCGAATTTTACCGATTCGGTAATTAAGAATCAGTAAATCTGAGGGGTGGATATGTAGGTATTCCAGATGTGCTGGAATAACGATTCGGAAAAATTCAGTATTTACCGATTCGGTAAATACCGAATCGGTAATGCTCACTCATTCCTATGGGCTTTGAAGCCCATAGGAATGAATGGGCATTACTGATTCAATATTTACCGAATCTGTAAATACCGAATTTCACAAGGGTGCAGGGGGTGTCACTTTGACACCCTCTGGCACCCCCAAAACAGGCTTGGGTGCCATGTGGCAGGCATACATGCCCTAAGGGCAGGTCTGCCTGTCACATGGCATAGGTGTGCACACCGGAATCGGTATTTTACCATCAAATTGGATTGGATGGTAAAATACCGATTCGGTAAGGCCTCTGGGACTCAGAAGAGTCCCACCTACATCTGGGTACCTCAGATGCGGTAAATTTACCGAATCTGTATTTTACCGATTTGGTAAAATGACCGAATCGGTAATTTGACCGAATCGGTAAAAAAATGCCCCCTACATACCAGTCACCCATTTACCGATCGGTAACAGCCAAAATCGGCCGTTACCGGTCGGTAAATGGCCTGAAACGGCCACCTACATCTGGCCCTTGATCCTTCAAACTGACCATCGACCATTAGTCGATATTTTGTCAGGCAAAAATATTAAACGTACAACCGCCCGTTTGGCTAGGCTTTCTACTAAATTACTGGAATATAACTTCAAGGTCATTTACATCCCTGGAGGTAAAAATAAACGGGCATATTGTTTGTCCAGAATTCCCATACAAGATTCTGATGAACAAGAGTGGGAAACTGAAATTGAAGAGTGTTTTGTGGCCAATATTAGTCATGACTTTATTTCATTCGCCGAAAACGATTGGATTAAAGCAGTTGAAAATGATGACATCCTTAAAGAAGTAATTTCTTTTATACAAAAAGGGTGGCTAAAGGAAAAATCTCTTTCTTCTGAACTTCAGATCTATTGGAAAATTAATTCTGAACTTTCTTTGGAAAATGGCAAAATTGTTAGGAGTGACAAATTCATTCCTCCTTCTGTTTATAGAGAAAGATTAGTTTCGGATGCTCATTCTGGACATCTTGGAGCTACTATTACCAAGAGGAATGTTAGAGCGAATTTTTGGTGGCCAAAAATGGATAATCAAATTGTAGAGGCAGTTAAGCATTGTACACGTTGAAACACTAGTGACAAGGTTCTTGTCTTAGAAGGTGTTTCTGATTCCATTGTTCCTCCTCCTCCAGTCAGGGCTTGGCAGAAAATTGGTTTGGATTTTCTTGGTCCATTTCATGTTCTTCCTAACACTTCTAAATACTTTCTTGTTCTTGTTGATCATCTCTCAAGATGGGTGGAGGTCGAACCCATCAATGTTCCCAACTCTAAAAGTGTCATTGATTTCTTAAGTAAAATTTTCATGAGGGAAAGTTGTCCGGAAGAAATTCTCACTGACAACGGGGTACAGTTTGTTTCTAAGGACATGAGTGTTTTTTTGAATAACTGTTGTATTAAACATACTAGAACCCCTTTATATCATCCCCAGGGCAATGGTAAAACAGAGAGGTTCAATAGGGTTGTTGTTGAATGTGTGCAAGCAGCTTTTAGGTCTAAAAGTTGTATTTTTCAAGCGGTTAAAGACCTAGTATGGTCTTATCGTATTTCTCCTCATGTTGCTACAGGTTTGACTCCCTTCGAACTTATGAGAGGAAGAAAAGCTTGTTCTCAAGCTTATCCTTTTTGGATGGTCAAAAGTTTCCACCGAGGTTGTGATTTGGAGGAGGTATGGGAATGTGCAAATAAGAAATCTTCTGAATTACTGTCTAGTAATGTTGAACTAGGAAAGAGGGCTCCACTTAGTATTTGTGTGGGTGATTGGGTTAGAGTTAAAAATCCTGTCACAGTTAAGAAGGGTTTTTCTAAATTTCTTGAATCTCAGCAAGTTGTGGATGTTCGCAAAAATGCTGTTAAATTGTCAAATGGAAACTGGTGGAGCACATCTCGTGTTGCAAAAGATCCTTGTTTTCGTTCAACTGTACTTTCTCCTAAAATTGTTAAAGCTGAGAATGGTTTCAGGAAAAGCACCAGTGTGATTGTTAAGCCTAACAGATTTCGTGATTATATCTTATTTGTTAATTCAAGTTGTTAAACTCTATGTTTTTCATGTTTTTTTTAATGTTCTTTTTTTCTTTTCATTGATTTTTTTGTTTATTAAAAAGGGGGGAGGTGTGTGGTGATCTGTAATCTGTATTTATTGCTGCTTGATGTCATGCCATCTTGGAATACTGTGATGTCACCTGTGGGTCTTTGCTGGGGGTTCCACTCGAGTGTTCCTTGTGTGGCAGTTGCAGCTGCTGTGTCTTATCTACTGGCTGGACAGCTCTCTTCTCAGCAATAAATCTACAACATCCTTTTCCTGCGTCCGCCTCATCTTTACAGAACCCCCCTGGCAAAGGCAGAGTATAATGTGGAGAAGAATTGGCCTCTCCATTTCTTACACATCTTGAGGACTTCAGAAATAGTGAGGTGGGATTTTTGAATAAAGCCTGTGTGACCTGCGTCTGTTGAGCTGTGCATAAATTCTATGGCGTTTCTGTATTGACCCCAATCCCCGTACATTCCAGGTTATTATTGTGTAGGCGTCTGTCATTTGACTGTGTATCTTAGTGTATTATGTTTAAAACCCAACCAACACATGCACTAAGAATGAGAGCGCCAATCCAAACCCCGCAGACAAGGGAGCCGGGATCCGCGCTACCAGCAGGACCCCAGTCAAAATCTTAACGTATGCTACATAGGGTCTGAAAAGAACATACAATCACGTTTACTTCACTGCAGTCTCACAGCTAGATGCCTCAATTGCCCTGACCCTTTTATACATACTTACTTGTCTTATCTACTGGCTGGACAGCTCTCTTCTCTTCAATAAATCTACAACATCCTTTTCCTGCGCCCGCCTCATCTTTACAGAACCCCCCTGGCAAAGGCAGAGTATAATGTGGAGAAGAATTGGCCTCTCCATTTCTTACACATCTTGAGGACTTCAGAAATAGTGAGGTGGGATTTTTGAATAAAGCCTGTGTGACCTGCGTCTGTTGAGCTGTGCATATATTCTATGGCGTTTCTGTATTGACCCCAATCCCCGTACATTCCAGGTTATTATTGTGTAGGCGTCTGTCATTTGACTGTGTATCTTAGTGTATTATGTTTAAAACCCAACCAACACATGCACTAAGAATGAGAGCGCCAATCCAAACCCCGCAGACAAGGGAGCCGGGATCCGCGCTACCAGCAGGACCCCAGTCAAAATCTTAACGTATGCTACATAGGGTCTGAAAAGAACATACAATCACGTTTACTTCACTGCAGTCTCACAGCTAGATGCCTCAATTGCCCTGACCCTTTTATACATACTTACTTGTCTTATCTACTGGCTGGACAGCTCTCTTCTCTTCAATAAATCTACAACATCCTTTTCCTGCATCCGCCTCATCTTTACAGAACCCCCCTGGCAAAGGCAGAGTATAATGTGGTGAAGAATTGGCCTCCCCATTTCTTACACATCTTGAGGACTTCAGAAATAGTGAGGTGGGATTTTTGAATAAAGCCTGTGTGGCCTGCGTCTGTTGAGCTGTGCATATATTCTATGGTGTTTCTGTATTGACCCCAATCCCCGTACATTCCAGGTTATTATTGTGTAGGCGTCTGTCATTTGACTGTGTATCTTAGTGTATTATGTTTAAAACCCAACCAACACATGCACTAAGAATGAGAGCGCCAATCCAAACCCCGCAGACAAGGGAGCCGGGATCCGCGCTACCAGCAGGACCCCAGTCAAAATCTTAACGTATGCTACATAGGGTCTGAAAAGAACATACAATCACGTTTACTTCACTGCAGTCTCACAGCTACATGCCTCAATTGCCAGCCATCGGTGGGTCCGTTCCTCTGGCATCTAGCCACTGCCATGCTGCACCATTCTGTAGTGCTCAAATGTTAAATATTGTGTGGGAAGCATGCACTTACCACCCAGGAGTCAGACAGTTCTCAACCAGCGTAGCATACTCAGGTTAATCATGTCAAGGACAGTTATCATGCACCCCCCCCCCCCCCCCGGAGCGCCAACAATCTCAGTAGAGGGTCTCCGTCGGTCGGTTCATCAATCGGAATCCTGCTGTTGATTGTCATGTTTCTGTTCCTTGCGCTTGCCAGCAATTTTTTTGAGGAAGTCCTGGGCCACCTTAGGCATGGGAAGTATGGTGGTTTTACCTTCCCAGGTTACCTTCAGATGCGCAGGGTATAACATAGCGTATTCCACCTGCATGTTTCTCAGCTTCATCTTAACAGTGGCGAACTCCCTGCGGGCCTTTTGCACAGCTATAGTGTAATCCAGGTAGAATTCTAGTTGGTTACCTTGATAGTTCACTTGCCTTTTCTCCCGCGCCCTCCGTAGTATGTTGTTGCGGTCCCGATAATTTAAAATTTGAGCCACTATAGGTCTAGGGGGAGCGCCTGGTTGAGGATGGGACGCCAGCGATCTGTGTGCTCGCTCAACAATGAAGAGCGGAGATAGCTGTTCCACTCCGAAAATCGCTCGACACAGCTCCTCAACATATGTCTCCATGCGGCCCGTATTGGTTGTTTCAGGGACCCCCGCTATACGGATGTTATTGCTGCGCGATCTGGCCTCCAAATCTTCCGCCTTGGCCTTGATCACCTCCAACACCTTTTCCATTCCTCCACATTTGCTAGCAGTGGTATGTGCCTCATCCTCGACCGCCAATATACGGGTTTCAGCCACATCTAGGCGCTCCCCCTGTATGTCTAATTTGGCCGCCATGTTATCCACCCATCTGGTAAGATGGTCGAGCTTCCCGTTAATGTCCTGCAAGTTGGATTGTATTGCCTATTGCTTTCCGTGGCGTTGTCCACATCTGTTTCTGTATCAGAGTGCGCTGCAGGTCCACGCACCACCCTGCGTGATTCAAAGTTAAGCTTTGATTGCTGCTTGTCTGGTTTCCCCATCCTGATGGACGAGCTGGGACCTTAGAACACTTGTCTGCGAGCAGCACACTGTAGGAAAAAAGGTGCCCTGCGGCGCAGTTCTATGTCTGCGCTGTTGATCGTAGAAGGTGCAACTTATGATCGTTCCTGTGTTGTCCAAGACCAAGCACCCACTGTAGCGTCACCTGCTAGATCCAAGGGCGAACACAGGGTGGAGACGCTGAGATAATCAGGTGAAAAAGGCAGCTATGGGGGTAGGAAACAAACCGTGGCAGCATGAAACTGCTCGTGTCAGAAGGTGAGGCCAAGGCAGTGCTATCAGGTAAGGCTGTGCAATGTGAGCTCCCACCATCGTCTGCCAGATAACTACAGCCCGCGAAGGTAGTCGCAAGAAATCCACATGTATAATGCAATTAGTGGCTGCTAAGGCCCCGGCCTTCAGCTATCTGTGTGGCGCAGTAAGGGTCAAGAAAGGTTTTTGCCCTAGGACTGGGGTGCACTGCCCTACGCTAACGCTAAGACTCGAGAAGAGTGGATAATCAGTGGAGTATGAGGTGCAAGAGGGCGAGGGTAAAAAACCTGTAACCCCCCCAGTGGAGTGTCAACCTAGACTGACACTGTATCAAGACAAAACAGAAACCCATGCACACTCTAGAGTAAGTAAGTTGAAAAGTCAAAATAGAATCAGATACAGTTATGGAGACAAAGGCATGGAAAACACAATGGCAATAGTAATATTCAAAACAAGAGCAAAATGTTTCGTCGCGTGTGGCACAATATGCCTGCGACTATTTAGGGCTGTACAAAAATGAATAGAAGCCGAAGGTTGCTCAATCAGTGATAATTCCAACCCGACCGGGCTCAGGACCAGATAAATGCAAATGTTTCAAGTAGCGTTTCCCGCACGAATAATCCTTATTGGGTGAAGGAAAAGAATAGGATTGCGGAGTAAATCTGACCTTGGCGTTAGACAATGTTCAAGAGCATGTATTGAAGTGCTGTTCATAGAAAACCCATCGGTATTGGGTGAAGTAAGGATTTAGGGCGAGGATACGTGCTAATGGACAGGTGCGCCCAGCAGGCGTGTCATCTCGTGTGTCGGCTAGCGGGTATTATCATGATCCACAAAATGGCCGGCTCCCGGAATCTTCCAAACCATTCTCGCCAATCAAAATGGAAAGCGGCCCGCGCTCCAGTCACTCAGCTCACCGGGCAAGCTTATGGTCATAGTTCTGCCTGTGGCACCCCCGCTTCGCCATGTCAGGTGGATAGCAGTCACGCTGTTGGCAATGCAGGTCCAATGTGGCTACGGCGAGAGTGAAACACTGCACAGTGTATTGGGCGCGGGGTAGGCAGTGGCAAAAATCGGCAGTGTAATGCGAGCAATATCGGCCACTGCTCCAGATGATGCAGGCTTACCCGCCATCCGAGAGCCGTCACTTTCTCACGGTCCCCACTCTACTGCCGCTTGCAGCACACATTCGAGCGGCTCCGGCAGGTCCCCGCACCTGATGTCATCCATGGTGTGAGCGGAGTATGAGGAGAAGGGGCTGCAAAAGATGGCAAGGGGGAGCTCTCCTACCTGACCTGGAGGCTTTCCCCACGTTGCTCCCTGGAGGCTGCCATTTTAGGTCGATGGTGGTGTTGCAGACAGAAGCGCCCAGATCAGTTCACAACAGGAGCAGTGAGCTTTAAATTACCGCATCTCAGGGTACAAACTCGGGCCGCCGCGGCCGTGATCACTGGGCTCCAGGCGCCCCGCTCCCCGTCGTAGCAGCGCTCAGTTCACCGCTCAGCTCTCCAGTCGGCCAACGGGCGGCATCTTGTAGGGTGGCAGCCGCCATGCACTGGAGATGGAAAGGCTCTCTATATCCTCATTCCGGGCACCGAGTGCCGTCAAAATCGCTCTGCAGCTTCTAGACGCGTTCCGCTGCTGACCGCTTCCAGTGGCATATCGTCTGTTTTAAAGGCGAAAACACGCAGGGCCGAGGTCTGTCCGGCGGAGCTGTCACTTCAGGCAGCCATCCCGCAGTGCGCCCTCTAGCCCCCCCTTTGTGGGATTATTATGGCGTGATTTCAGAGAAGCCGTCATTTTCCGATTTCGTAGTTTACTTTGCGTGGAGGACCCTGATGCTGTCGAGGGGGACATAATCTCCAACCATTCATCTGCATCTTCCGGGGTGTCGAAGAAGTTTGCTTTTTGGTCATATATGACTTTCAGGCAAGCAGGGAAGAGTAGGGCATACTTCAGATTAAGAGTTCAAAGCTTCTTTTTTATCGCCTGATGTGAGGACCTTTCCACTGTACTTGCCTCGTGTAATCAGGGTTTTTATAAGATCCTCTGATTTTCATATTGTATTCGGGATCCCTCTCTGTCCTTTTAAAGCAGCGTGTCTCGATCCCTGAAGTTCAGGATCCAAGCAATTATGGGACAGGGCATGGCCCCTGCTGTTGGTCTGCCTGACGGAATTCTGTGTGCCCTTTCCACACATAAGAAGTTTCAGAGGCCCTCCGAGGCCACATGCTCCCTGAGCCGTTGCTCCATAAACTTGGTAGCTTTGGGCCCTTCACATCCTTCCGACAGACCTTTAACGTGAACATTATTCCTCTGAGCTCTTCCCTACGCATCATCAATCCGTTCCTGTTGTCCCAACACTTGGAGCTGTAGCTGTGTCCGTTGCATTGCTTGCTCTTTGTGCTGTGGCACCAGTGAGTATATTATCTTTAACGCTGGTGGCAAGTTTAGCATGGTCTGCTTTCAGAAGTGTGAATCCTGTTGATAGGGAGCCGATTTTTTGCTCTATGCCTTTTCTGGAGTCCCGAACTTCCTGTAGGATTATTTGTTGCTCTATGCCTTTTCTGGAGTCCCGAACTTCCTGTAGGATTAAGTCTAGTTTGTCGGGTTCTGAAGTCATGTTTGTTGGTGGGACACAGCTCAAGGAAGGCTGATGAGAGGCGGTGGTCCGTATTCTCCATTTGTTGTTTGCCTGTAGGTGTGGTCGTCTCCGGGACTTTACTTTTGGGGCCTCCCATTTTTATTTGTTTCCCTGCACAGCACCCGGAGGCCACACAGCGTGCCTATGGATAGAAGTGTCTATTTGGGTGCAATGTCTCTGTTATTGCACGGGGTGATGCACTGACTTCAGCAGGCAGCTCAGTGTGGTCTGTCGTATGTATGGTTCTAGCCTGAACCAGTGGGCCCCAGTAGGCGATTCTGTGTAGTGTCTTCGGTAGTTTCCTCCAACTCGCAGCCCCCCACCCCACTGTGTTGTTGCACAGGTAGCTGATAAATTATGTTACCCAAGTGAAGACTTTGCTTTTAAGTTGGTGAATTCTCTTTCAAGCAGTTAGCTCGGTTCCATTCTCGAGTTGCCCTTTGTTGTATGCGGTGTCCACTCTGTCCCAAGCCTGAACTACCTCCAGGAGCTCCTTCGTTCACCCTCCAGTGTCTGCGTGCTGCAATGGGGGAGGAGCAGGGTGACTTATGTTGGTAGGTGCAGCAGAGTGTCTTGCTTCCCTCAGTAGGCCATATGATGCGTAACACTTCACACAGTGGGGATTCCTCCGCCCAGCATCAGGGAAGGCCCATGTTTATGGGCAGTATCCTGGGGCCTACTCAACCTCTTTGTGTATATAAAGTAGAAGGAGGGTGGATGGGGGAGCACCGAGAGTCTCTACTGACCATTTTTCTTTCGTGGTCGAGCACAGCCACTGCATGTTCGTCCCAGGCCAGTCACAATGTAGGACAGTGCCCAGGTGTTGCCCGGAAGTGCTGCCGGGCCACCGTTAGTCCTGTGCAGAAGGGGTGTTTGGGCATTTCACATACCCAGGGGGAGCTTGCAGGTCTTCGCTCACCCACTGGAGATCGCAGCCAAGTCTGGTGTTGCGCAGGGGCGAGGTTGTGAGCTGTACCGTGCACTGCGCCAGTTTGCTGGCCTCTGTTGCCGGCCATCCAACCCCCGGGGCCCCACTTAGGCCTGCCTCCACTCTCCAGCCCCCTGCTCGTCGTCTGTCCAGTGGTCCCAGTAGTTCAGTACAATGCAGGTTTGGGGGGAGGGTGGACACAGCCTTCCGCCACCAAAGCTGGAGAGGCGCGAGTTCGCTCAGTGTGTCATGCCGGGGACGGGTCCAGAGGACTCAGTGATGCAGCTCTCAGGGTCCTTGCCCGCATCCAGGGTTCTCTATAGCTCCGGAATGCAGGGGTCCCCAACTGGTTGGATTATCGTACCTCTCTGTGCCGTCCTCGTCCCCGTGATCTCTCAAATCGGTGTTGTTTAACCCGTATCGGGATCAGGCGAATTGGTTTGGCCTCAAATGGATTCAGCACAGTCGCTGTGTTTGGCTGCCCAGAGGTCCCATCAACTGTTTTAGAGTGGGTATATCATCCGCCTTCCGCTGTGCAGTCACACTTCTCTCGTCTGGGTGTAGGATGCATCCTAGCAAAACAGGTTTTGGCAGCATTAGTTGGTCCGGGCGTGGAGCTGTCTCAGAGTGTGTCCACTATGCACAGAGGTTGGTCACGCTCTGTGGTTGTGAGTGACTGTATTGGAGAGGGAATGTCTGTGTGAGTGGCTGTAAGGATGTGTGAATGGTAGTATGGATGTGTGAATGGTTATGTCAGTGGTTATGTGGGTGTGTGAGTGGTTGTATGGGGAGTGAGAGGCTGTCAGTGGCTGTATGGGTCAGTGAGAGACTGTGTCAGTGGCTGTATGGGTAAGTGAGTGGGTGTTTGGGTGGCTGAATGGGTAAATATGTGGGTGTATGAGTAAGTGGCAGTGTGAGTAGCTTTATAGGGGAGTATGTGGGTGTATGAGTACTTGTATGGGTGAGCGAAAAAAAGCAAAGGTTACAGGGACGTTATAGGTAGGAAATAGCATCAAAAACTTTAAAAATTCACAGAAAAAAGGGTACAGGGACATTTACTTAGGATCAGATTTTACACACACAAAACCATATCAACTCAGCAGTTATCGTTACATGGGCTAATTATAACTTACGCCACCCACAATGCACTGCTTATGAAGCGGGCAGAGAAACACATGAAGAAATTGCTTCTGCCTGTAGAGCGTAGGATTTTAAGCTGATTCCTACGGGTAGGAACAATGCTGGCTCCCTCTGGCATCACGGAGGCTTAGGGACCCCCGCTGGCCCCCAACAATAATGATGTGGGTGCCCTGGGTGGGCTCAAGGGCACCCACCCTTTACGGGCAGGGCCATTTTTGTAAATCTTTTTTTATGAGTGGTAAAGACTTGTGTGGTAAAGCTGTTACGTGGTCAAGGCATATGCATGGTAAAGACTTGTGTGGTAAAGGTGGTATGTGGTCAAGGCATATGCATGGTAAGGACGTATGTGGTGAAGGTGGTACGTGGTAAAGACTTGCGTGGGAAAGGTGTTACGTGGTCAAGGCATATGCATGGTAAAGACTTGCGTGGTAAAGGTGGTACGTGGTAAAGGTATTGCGTGGTAAAGGCATTTGTTGGAATGTATGACATTATAATTAGTCTAATCCTGCACAATCTCTTGACTTGAAACTAAACCATCCATTTCTCTTCCTACCCTGGAAGGGGAGTTACTCCTTCATTTTGTGGAAGTGAAACTCTGTTTCCAGTGTCAGAGTCAGATTGGGGTCTGTGAATTCTCACTTACTAACTCACAAGTTAGCGTTCATTCACAAACTTACAAGGCGAAGCTTGCGTGCGCTGCATTTACTAGTGTGTGATTCTACACACGCAAAACATGTACACCTGGCAGCGATCATCTGACTAGTTTAGTTTTCAAACATTGTTGAAAGAGCTGCTTAGTCCTAAAAACTCCAACTCTTTGAGCATAAATAGGATAAGCTGTAAACAACTATTCTGGGGACACAGACAAGCCCACTGACACTTAGGGCCAGATGTATCAAAGGGCTTTACCCATCTGTGTCTATGGGGAAATGTGTTGATACATATGGCCCTAAGAGAGAAACAGTAATAACACTTAATCACATGCCCTGGAAAGCCCCCTAGTCCTGCTCATCATACAGACCCATCTCCCTCCTAAACATTCTTGCTAAACTATTCACAGGCATTCTGGCACACAACCTAGTCCGTTCATAATGGCCTTATGACTGCAAGTCACAGCAGTAGTGAGATAATACTGTGCCGTTAATGAAATGGATGCTTTCCAACACTGAGAGGACACTGGACACAATGTCTGCCAAGGGCCCGATTTATATTTAGGCGGATGGTTTATTCTGTCATAAATGTGGCAGGTGTCCCGTCCACCCTATTAAAAGTGCATTATATCCTGTGTCAGTTGTAATAAAGCGGACGGGATCTGTCATGTTTGAAGCAATAACCTGTCCGATAAACTCTAAATCAGGCCCTATGTCTGCAGCAAGTGTTGTAGAAGGAGCGAGAACCAGCATTATAGGCCTGCTCTGTTTGTACCTCATAGGTACCTATATATGCACCTCATCTGTTTATACCTCACAAGCACCCACCTGTGCACTCTCTCTGTTTATAGCTAATAGGCCCCTTCCTGTGCACCTCCTCCTTTAGTACCTCCCAGGTGAGCTTCTGAAATGAAGCTTGTGAGCTCCGTACTGCCAACCACGGCCTCTTGACTGTCAGGCCATTATCTGCATCTGCATGCTTCAAGTGTGTCTCCCTGCCTCACCCAACAATGAACCCTGTGGAGTGAGTACACAAATAGAGGGGAGTAGGGAGCTGAAGGACATGGAATGAGGTAAACCTGGATAAAAGAAATATGAGATGGGAGAAATGACACTTCACCTGTGGACAACAGACACCTCCTCCCGCTCTACCAAAGCCCTGTTGAGTCACAAAGTAGCATCGTGGCCTTCAAACAGACAACAATAAGTCAAATATCTTGTAAATGTTGAAAAACAAAAACAATTATTTATATGCACACATCTGTTGGATTGGGAGATATTTCAGTTAAATTATTGGTTGTGATGGATTCTCTATAAGGAATAAATGACTGATATCGTTGAATAATAAATGTCATGAATTAATGTTTGTGTGCCATATCTGTGTGCGCAATATAAAGACGGGCCTTTGCAATCAGCCCCTCATTCTGTTTCACAGAAAACCCTGGAAGGAGCTGCTGATTGAAATACAACAGGATCTTAACTTTACCTACTTTAGGAAGAACTACTCACTTTTTAAGTTGTCTTTCAGGGCAGAATCAGTCAATAGTTCAAGGGAGATGGATATATATTACGCTGATAGAAAATCCACCTCAACTCAGGATAATGCTCCAGTCTTACAGGTTAGAAGGATCCAGAAATGCTTGAGCCAGGAGGGCTGTAAAATGTGTTGAAGGTGACTTAGGGGCTTATTACGAGTGTGGCGGTCTTCCGATGGGACTTCCACAGCGGAGGTACCAGGCAGACTGACAAGCCCATTGTGACCCCGCCGCCGGATTATGACCTAAATCCAGGGTGGGTGGGCGGTGCAGCAGCGGTCTCGCAGCGGCTGTATTAGGCTCATTAGAGAACCTAAACAGCATATCACCACCTTAAGAGTGCCTGCAGCACGTTCCTGCACCATGTCATGCATGCCACACTGTGCAGGAACAAGGGCGCAATTCCATGAGGTTGCACAACATGTGCCCCCTGCATGCAACCCCAGGAGCAGAATCGGCCGGGGCCCTGTGAGGGCCCCCTTACCTGCATGTCCTTTATCCTTTTCATGGTGGGTCCCCGCCATGAAAAGGGCGGTGGATATGCAGACGTAATATGCTCTGCGACATCGGCACTGCCAACATATTCAGGGTGTTTGCAGACCGCCTCCACAGCGGGATCCTTGATCCTGGCGGGGTGGCGGTCTTGTGGCGGTCCTCCCACCACACTCATAATACGGCGGTCAGACCGCTAGGATGGTGGCAGTTGGACCACCACCGTGCGTACGGCGTGGAGAAGTGTGGCTCACTGGTTAGAGGAGGCAGACCCTGAAGCAGGGGTCAGACCCGGGACCAGGGTTCGATCTCCGACGCGGCAGGGTCTTGAGCTCAAATGTCCACGGGCTCGATAATTCTCGCTTCGGTGCCTACTCAAATCAGGGGTTCACACTCTGCAACTCTGGGCAATAGCTTGCTCAATCTCCACTTCGGCCCCCCTGCGGCGGGATGCCTGGCTTTCACCTTGGGGGTACCCAGTAGGGGACATCTCGCAGGAAAAAACCAGGACGGGTTCCCAAAGCCAGCGCCTTGAGACCCTCTAGTGGTGATAAGTGTGCTATATAAGAAGCCATATTACATTATTTATTACATTATTATCATGAGGGCCGTCGCACTCGTAGTAAGGCCCTTAATGAGCTGCAAGGTAAAGGCGGGAGTTTGCATTTGAGCTGATCCAGTGTGAACATGAAAGCATTGTGAAAAAGGTGTCTGGAGTTACCTTTGATATATATACTTCCTAAAGAGTTACCTTTGTCATGTATACTTCCTGAAGAGTTACCTTTGTTATACACTTCCTGAAGAGCTACCTTTGGTAGATACTTTCTGAAACTGAATTAACAGCAGCACTTCCTGATTCCTCTCTTTTTCAACAATTTGTTCTGTTTAAATGAAATCTTGTCAATGTATATCTACCTAAAACTGTCTATGTAGCATGAGTGCTCTGTGACTGCCCTTTCTTTAGTAAGTTACTCAGTGAATAATGGTAAATCACTGCTTTTTCAGAAGTAAATAAGATGTGACATGTTCAACCACAGTTTTAATGAAATATCCATGTATGGTAAAATGTTCCTTACTAAATTTCAAATATGGTAGCGAAGAGATGTCTTCTACAGCTGATTAAATATTGTGTATTCACATTATATTACATTTGCATTTAGTAATATTGCATTTCTTTACATCCAACAGAAAATAAGCCTTAAATGCACGGATTGATTATGAATAATGAAGAAAACACATCAAACCTGCAACAATTATCAAAAATAAGGAGCTCCAAAAACTTCAGTGCAATCCGAGGCAGAGGACAGATCCAGGAAGAAGCAGTCAAAGGCAATTCAGTGAGTGAACGAGTCTGAGCTCTGCACCTCGACACCCCAAGACGAAGAAATGACCTCAACAAAATTAAGACAACCAAGACAACAAAACTGACAAACCACCTGCATAAACAAGTGTCCAACACCAGCTTTGATCATGAGGCCGGTATGAGAGTTGGAGGAAGGTCTCGTGTGTATTTGGGATCCATAGCTTGGAACAAACTCCCTCTTCAGCTTTGAGCTGTTAGCAACATGATAATGTTTAAAAAAGGTTGAAAACTTGGCTTTTTGTCCATGTTTGAAACAACCGGATTTACTTTCTTTTCTGACCTCTGCTTTGCCCCGGGACACTCTTTGGGGTAGCTGTACACATTACGAGTCGCTTCACCATCATGATGTGGCTAGAGCAGTGCTTCGCTATCGAAACTGGCAACAGACCACCATTTAGTGCTCTAGGTGTATTGCAAACTCTTTCTAGCCAAACCACAGGCACCAGGGAAAAGCACAACAAAGTGGAGCCTAACAACTGAAGGGAAAAGGAACAAGTGGTTCTGCTGCCTAAAGCACAGAGTATTGTCCCAATTTGCACCTACCGGAAGGAAGATTAAGCTTTACCCGAAGCATGCGTAGCCATTATCCATTCTAAAAATGCAATCACCCACAAGGAAGCCTTACTTATGTTATGAATGTGGCAGGTATTTACTGAGTCTTGTATTTTATTGTTAAATCTAAATCAAGTGTCCAAAATATCACACACATACAGGGAATGTGAAAATAACGCAAGTGGTTTATTAACTATGCTGACCCTTCAGGAAACACGGTCAGGAGACAAAACGTGCAATTGTATTGAATATGTCAAGAACTTTAGCCAATTAGAAACCCTAAAAGAGCATCAGCGAATACAAACAGGGGAAAAACCATACCATTGCACTGAATGTCTAGAGAGCTTCAGTCAAATTGCAAACCTCCACAGACATCAGAGAATACACACAGGGGAAAAACCCTACCTTTGCAAGGAATGTTTGCAGAGCTTCAGTCGGTTATCACACTTCCAAACACATCTGCGAATACACACAGGGGAAAAACCATACCATTGCAATGAATGTGTAAAGAGCTTCAGTCGGTTATCACATCTCCAAACACATCTGCGAATACACACAGGGGAAAAACCATACCATTGCAATGAATGTGCAAAGAGCTTCAGTCAAATTTCAAACCTTTACACACATCAGAGAATACACACAGGGGAAACACCATACCATTGCAAGGAATGTGTAAAGAGCTTCAATCAGATTTCGCAGCTATACACACATCAGAGAATACACACAGGGGAAAAACCATACCATTGCAGTGAATGTGTGAAGAGCTTCAGTCAGTTACAAGAACTTCAAGCACATCAGCGAACACACACAGTGGAAAAACCATACAATTGCAAGGAATGTGTGCAGAGCTTCAGTCGGTTATCACACCTCCAAACACATCTGCGAATACACACAGGGGAAAAACCATACCGTTGCAATGAATGTGCAAAGAGCTTCAGTCAAATTTCAAACCTTTACACACATCAGAGAATACACACAGGGGAAACACCATACCATTGCAAGGAATGTCTAAAGAGCTTCAATCAGATTTCACAGCTACACACACATCAGAGAATACACACAGGGGAAAAACCATACCATTGCAGTGAATGTGTGAAGAGCTTCAGTCGGTTACAAGAACTTCAAGCTCATCAGCGAACACACACAGGGGAAAAACCATACCATTGCAAGGAATGTGTAAAGAGCTTTAGTCAATTATCAACCCTCCTTAGACATCAGAAAATACACACAGGGGAAAAACCATACCATTGCAGTGAATGTGTGCAGAGCTTCAGTCGGTTAGCACACCTCCAAACACATCAGCGAACACACACAGGGGAAAAACCATACCAGTGCAGTGAATGTGTGAAGAGCTTCAGTCAGTTAACAGCCCTCCGGAGACATCAGCGAATACACACTGAGGAAAAACCATACAATTGCGGTGAATGTGGAAGTAGCTTTACTTACTCTTCAGCACTAAGAAATCATCAGCGAGCTCACAAAGGGGAAACAAATCTTTTAAATGCCATGAATGCTTGAAAAGCTGTAGTCCATTATCACTCCTAAGCAGGCATCAGCGAACACACGCAGAAGAAAAGCCTTCAAATGCAATAAATGTGTGAAGCAATGTAGTCAATTATCAAGCCTATGTAGACATCAGCTTACACACACTCTGTAAATACTGTACAACTGTAGTGAGTGTAGAAGTACCTGTAGGAAATCTTTTGCATTAAGGATTCATCCGTTAATGCTCACAGAGAAAAATCCTTTCAGGTGCAGTGAATGTGTGAATATCTTCTGTCAGTTATTAAACCTTCGGATACATCAACTAACATACACAGAGTAAAAATGAGCATTGCAATGAATGTCAGAAGTGATTTTGTCAATTGCAGACACACCTGGGCTAAACCTTACAATTGCACTAAAAGTGTGACAAGCTTTTGTCAATTTCTTATCCTGCATAGCCTCAGCAATCACACACAGTCATTTAACTCACTTAGAAATAATCCTAGAGATGCAGTGAATTCAGAAAGAACTTACGAACATTAACAATAATATTGACTCATCTGAGGGCATAGACAGGAGCAGAACAGTGCCGTTATTGTGAGATGAAGGAATTACAGGAAAAATATATAATTATGTGGGATATTCAAATACCAGATGAATGAAGACTCGACTAGAAGAAAAGAAGAAAACCAAAGATTTGTAGAATAATAAAAGTGTCTGTTCCCAGTGATTGTTCACTTTGGTACACATAGTAAAAACAACATGATATAACAGGAAATCCACTGGGAGACTAGCACAATGTGGAATAAAAGAAAAGAAAACTGGTGGTTTTTATTTGGCGACGAAGAATTACAAAGAAAAGCATCCGAGAGTTCCTGTTCATGCTACCTGTAAAAGTGTAGTGAGAATACGGTTCTGCCTGCACACATTGCTATATTAGCATAAGTGAGTTAGTTGCTCAAACGCCATTTTGCTGCTTTTGCACATGACACTACATGTTTCTGTTTTTATAAAGACAAACTGCTTGCTTTTCCTTCACATGAGAACGGTCTGTTTTTCACATCTCTAGACTGACAGTGCGACCTCAAGTCTGCACAAAGTGTTCAAGGTTAAAATAACAATGTATGCTGTTGATGCAGGTTGATCGACCCACGCTCTAGACACAACACGAACACAGGTGCTCATTTCTGAAACTCAGCTGCTTTTAATATTGGACTGCATGCATGAGACTAGCACTTGGAAAAAACCTTTCCATCGACAAAGAGCTGTGCTGATCTGGGATGTGATTCACTTTACCTGACTTTGGAGGTAGGCGGTCCCCGTTTTAACCTAGAGATCCTCTATTATTATTATAATACCTAGCAAGGTGGAGGGTGGTACAAAAGGCGCTATAGACCTGGTTCCACTATCATTATAATATGATTTCTCCCTTTCTATTTTATGGAATTGTAACAATGCTGATTGTATTGATTTTATGCGTCTTTTTACTGATGTTACCAACGATATTGCATCTTAGAGCACGTAGTTGAAATAAACATTTTAAACTATACCTTGTCTCTGATTACTCACATTGTGGACATTTATGAGAATAAAAATGAAATAGTGTTCTTGATTTACACTATTCCTGAGAGGTCCCAAAGTCACTTGTTCTGGGTTGTCTAATCATTGGTAGCTTTGCTTTAGTACGGAGAACGAATGAGACACTGATGCTAGTTGGATAGGGGTTCTGGGCACTGAGGTGGGTTTTAGGTACACCACAATACACTGAGGTCCTGGTTTCCTGAGCATAGTTCTGTGCATAATCAGAACCCCTCCAACATGGCGCTCAACGTCTTGATTAGAGCTTTATATGTCCACAATACCCTTACCACTGTTTCCGGTTAACAGGCGTGACGGATTAACCTACCTATACGAATGTGTTATAGGTTCATTCAAACTTGAGATTTATAAAAAGGTTCACGTTTTGAATTACTACCCTTTTTGTGTTGCAATTTATAAATTGTTTTTCTTCTCTATGTCCTTATGGGTGATATTGACATAGCTCAGCCCTTTGAGCTTTTCTACTCTTGGGTTATATTTCTTGCAATAAATGCGGATGAGGATACATTCCATACATACGTTCACACTGCGATTCCTGTGAACTACACTCCATATAGGACACAAGAGATTCCAATTTCGGCATGGCAGCATCGTGTTTGGTTTAATGGCACCCTCCCCCACACGTAACTCCGTTTCAGTTAGGTCCCTTGTCAATTCCTGGGGCCACTTGGCCAGTCTTAGCCGGGTTCACACCATATCCACGTTATCTCAATGCCCCGATTAACGACTTGTGTCAACTGTATACCTCTTTTGTTGGGGTACATAGGGCTTTAGGTCATTGTTTCTTGCAGCGCAATAAGTTGGACCGGCCGGGATGTCGATTAGTTCCATCATAGTTAATTCAGTTAATTCGGTAATGGGCAAGCACCCCCAAACTAAGTACAATATGCCTTATTGGAAGCAGTGTTTCCTAATACCACTCCTGTGGAAAAACACAGGATTTTCACAATTAGTTTGCAGAAAGACTTATTGCTAGAGGTAACAGATTGTGAGAATTGGGGTAAAGTATTTGCAGCAGTATATGCAAAGTGTTACGGCACGCCGTCTATGATTGTCTTGCTTTCTGGGGGGCGTGGCTTGGGCGCCGATGGCGATGGTCGCCTGAGAGCTCGGCTCCGGGACTAAGCCCGGGATTATCCTGAACATCGGAGGCTGCGGGGCACCCCAGACCCCGCATTCTGCTAAGCGTGCTGACGATGACCTGCCGGGACCCCTAGTGGAGCTCGGACGAGGATTGCCCCGGAGTAAAACCGAAGTTTGCGGAGTTGCGGAGTGAGACCCAACATGGCGCCCGGACCCCTTTGTCCCCCGGGTCGAACCCATCGACTTGGAGAGGTGGCGCGGGCAGTGACTAGCGCCCGACTTCGCCATCCCCGGCTGTCCCGAGCATTGGACAATTACTGGATTGGACTTTTAGCAACGGATTTGCACTCGGTTGGATGGCCGGGCGGATGCCCACGCTATAGAGGGCACCGGGAGCGGACGCCCTGTGATTCAAGCGGTGGCCCGCCTCGCGACTCCGCAACCAGCTTCGCCTTCCTGGCCAGTGCACTTCCATGGGAGGCACGACACTCTGGCGCCACAGATCATCCGAGGGAGTTGGTGGCCCTCACCCCGGGGCCATAGTGGGTGAGCGGGCCTGCCCGACCCGACGACGGTTGTCTCCGCCCCCTCATCGGTGTCCCCGGACGCCATGGTGTTGGCGTGAGCCGAAGCGGCGGAGTCTCCTCAGGCCCTGGAGAAGGAGGTCGCCCGCACCCGAATTGAGGACAAGTACCCGGGAAGGTCGTGGTCGACACCGGCACGTGGAGACGCCTACTCCGGGACCCTCGCAGAGTGCCCCTGGAGGCATGGGGAAACCTAGAGGAGCCAAGGGATCCACCCAGACCGCCTCGGACTCTGAAGCCCAGGACAAAGAGGAGCATGGGGACCCCAAAAGTTCTGGTGGCGCGCCGATGCAACACCAGTTCGACCGGGTCCTAGAGGCGATAGAGACCACGAGATCGGCCCTCCAACAGGACATTGCTCAGGTGGCGACGAGCCTGGGCCTCCTCAGAGCAGACCATGGAAAACTTTCAGACCGGGTCAAGGAGGTGGAGAGCACGGTGAAAACTTTGGAACCGGCTCAGCGAACCTTGGCTGCGACGATGAAGGACGCCCTATCCCGAATTGCGACCCTGGAACAAAGGGCGGAGGATGCAGAAGGCCGCAACAGAAGGAATAACATCCGAGTGGTGGGTCTGCCGGAAAAGATCGAGGATGGTGACATGGTCACGTACTTGGAGACCTGGCTCCGGGACACGGTGGTCCCGGAAGGACTGTCCTCCTTCTACACTTTGGAGCGTGCCCACAGAGTCCCAGCACGGCCCCTACAACAGGGACGCACCCCGAGACCGGTGGTAGCGCGGCTGCTGCACTTTCGAGAGAGGGACTTAATCCTCAATGCAGCCAGACACAATGGCCCGTTCAAGGTAGCGAAGAGTCAGGTGAACATCTTCCCAGATTACACCTACGAGACTCAACGCAAGCGGTTCTCCTTCCTAGCGGTTAAGCGCGAGCTCAGGAGCGAGGGCATTCAGTATTCACTCCTCTACCCTGCAAGGCTCCGCATCATTGTCGATGACAAAACCCAGTTCTTCGACACCCCGGAGGATGTCTGTGTCTGGCTCGAGCTCTACAGGACAGGAAAAGATGGCTTTGGCTCCTCGTACCAACAAGCAGACGAGCCGGAACAAAGGCGGCGATCCAAGAGGGTCAGAAATCGCCGCGGCCGCACGGGAGGGCCCTCCACGACGGAGACGTCATCGGAGCGGAGGGGAGTGCTGGAGGTACTGTCGGAGTTGTCGGGGGCACGGGATGAAGCCATCGAGGAGGAAGAAAACCCGGGTGCAGAGGGAGCACCATCGGACTCGGAGGACTCAGTGGCCGATAGCACCCATACACCGGTGATCACTCCGAAATCGGTGGAGGACCTTTTGGATGGACAAGGGTAACGGGGTATGATGACTTGTTTTGGGTGGGGGCCCGGCGGGGGGGAGGCGGTTGCCGTCCTTTAAGGCTGACAAAAAAAAAGGGAATGGGGTTGGGGGGCCTCTGCTCATGCCCCGAGAAGTTTTTGGCACTGTTTGGGGCTTGTTATAGTCCTGGTGGCCTGAGCGACGAGGGCCCACTGCCTCCGCCCAGCCCGCACCGGGCCCATAAGGCCTTTCTACGGTGGCGACCGTAGGAGTAATGGGGGGTTTTGGGTTGATGAAAGACGAGGTTTGGATGGGATCTAGGTGGTGCAGTTTGGGTCCGGTCCTGGGGTGGGTGGGTGGGGGTTTGGCTTGTTTTTGGGTCGGTTGGTTTTGGTTGGGGAAAATGGCCGCCATCAGCGCTGGGAGGATTGATGTCTTTTCTTTGTGGGGACCTGGATGGGGGGACTGTGCAAGAACAATTTGGGACAATGGCTGATGTTGCAAACTTGAAATGTGTTACTTGGAACGTGAGGGGGCTCCACACTATGTCCAGGCGCCACAAGGTCCACGCTTATTTAGTGCGTAGGGGGGTGCAAATGGCGCTGCTGCAGGAAACTCATCTGAACAAGGCGGAAGGGGCGGCGCTTCAGCGTAGATGGAGGGGGCAGGTCTTTTCCACGTCGTACTCCGCTTATGCCAGGGGGGCGCTAATATGGATCAGGGCAGGGGTCCCCTTCCAAGTCACGAGGACAGTGTTAGATCCAGAGGGGCGTTTCGTGGCCATCTCGGGCACTCTAGGGGGGAGGGACCTGAACGTTTGCTGTGTATACGCTCCTAATGTGGACCAGACTGCCTTCCTTTCCAGGTTATCGGGCTTGTTGGCCCACTTCTTCTCCGGGCCCCTCCTGCTTGGGGGGGACTTTAACTCCGTGGTGGATGTGGACATAGACCACTCGCATCCCCCGCTTCCCGATTCCCCGGTCCGTCGTACGGCTAAGGGTCGTCAGGATTGGCAAACCCGTTGGGGTTTGACGGACATTTGGAGGGCGCATCACCCCGCGTCCAGGGATTATTCATATTTCTCGAGACTCCATGAGTTACATGTCAGACTGGATGGCTTTCTTGGATCGCCCGAACTGGTTTCGGCAGCGGTCCGATCGGAGTACTTAGCTAGGACCATCTCGGACCATAACCCCCTCCTGCTGGACCTTCGCTGGTTTCCCGGGGCACCGGCGGTGCCCACCTGGAAATTGCGACCCGAGATCCTCGAGGACAGTGTCTTCAAAGCGGATCTGGGGGAGAGAATATCGGATTATTTTGCATCCAACGGCGGCTCCGCGAGTACTAGGGCGTTAGAATGGGATGCTTTTAAGGTGGTGGTGAGGGGGTACTGTATCGCTAAGAAGGTGGGCATGAGGCGTGTCATCCTGGCTGAATTGGACACAGCGGACCGGGATCTCCGCGAGCTTGAAATTCGCCGCCCCGGACACCCGGAATTGCAAGCACAAACGGCGGAGGCGAGGGAAAAAGTAGCGGCAGAGGTCGAACGGCTCCGCTGTTTTGATTACAAGGCCTATACGGTTCGCTCCATCGCGGAGGGTGACAGGTCGAGTGCGTTGTTGGCGTGGTTGGCCAATCCTACGCGCCAGTCCCAAACGACGACAAGTATGCGTGGGACGGACGGAACCGAGGTATGCACCCAACCGGAGATTCTTAGTTGCTTCCGGCATTACTATGAATGTTTATACCGCAGCCGCTCCGCGCGCGACCCTGTCCGACTTGATGATTATCTTCGCCCACTAGAGCTCCGCACAGTAGAGCAGGACGTGGCGAAAACCCTGGGATCGGACATTGAATTAGGGGAGATCCGCGGGGCCATTAAACGGATGGCGAGAAACAAGACCCCGGGCCTGGATGGCTTACCAGTGGAGTTCTATGCAGCTTACGCTGACCTCCTGGCCCCTCGATTATTGGTGGTCTACAAGGAGGCGAAGAGGCTGGGGCGACTCCCGAGCTCGATGTGTGAGGCGTTGGTGGTTCCTCTCCTCAAGCCGGGCCGGGACTCATCAGACCCGGGATCCTACCGTCCCCTGTCGATGCTGACAGTGGACTACAAAATTCTGAGCAGCATCTTGGCATCGAGCTTGCTGGGACACATGAGTTCCCTGGTGCATGAGGATCAGGCCGGTTTCATCCCACGGCGGAACACGACTATGAATATTCGTAGGTTGTTCCGATTGCTAGGGGAACCATTTGTGGATGCCCCGTCCCCGGTTGTCTTGTCGGTGGACCTAGAGAAGGCATTTGATAGCCTGGAGTGGGACTACCTCTGCACGGTGTTACGGAGATTCGGCCTCGGAGAGGGATTTGTTGGATGGACCGCGGTTCTTTATGCCTCTGCTTCGGCCAGGGTCCGAGCGGGCCCATTGATTTCATCGCGGTATCAGGTAGAACGAGGCACGCAGCAAGGGTGCTCATTGTCCCCCCTTCTTTTTGCGCTGGCGGTCGAGCCGCTGGCACTGCACCTTCGATCGGGAGCCCACTATACGGGCTTGTGGTCGTCTATGGGCCCGCATTACGTCTCGCTATATGCGGACGACCTGTTGCTCTTCCTAGAGGACCCGATCGACGCTTTACGCGGAGCGGAGTTGGCGCTCACGGAGTTCGGAGAGGTTTCGGGCCTCCGAGTGAATTGATCCAAGACCTGTCTTTTTCCGGTACGCAGGGGTACCCCCGCCCCTACGTTAAGTAGGGAGATTAGATGGGAGCCCGACTGCTTTAAGTACCTTGGGGTATTTGTTTACCACGACCAACCCGACCTCCTAGATGGGAACATTGCCCGCTGCATTCGAGCACTTCGAGGTTGCATGGACTTTTGGGCCACGCTGCCGCTTTCGGTGGCGGGACGTATCGCCCTGCTCAAAATGGTGGCGCTTCCCCGGTTATTATACTACTTCCGGACTCTACCGATCTGGGTCCCGCCGGCCACGTTTCGTCAGTTGCGCTCTATGGTGGTCGGATTCCTCTGGGGATCGGGCCGACGGCGGGTAGCCCTCAACACCTTGATGAGGCCGAAAGACGAGGGGGGGCTCGCTGTGCCGGACTTTGAAAAGTATTATCTGGCGGCGCAGCTCCAGACCTTCACCCAGGAGATCGCCAGGGAATTCCGAGGCCCGGAAGACAGAAGGGGGACGGGTATGGCTAGGCATGTTCTCTCCTTTATAGCGCTGCGACAACGTTTAGTCCTGCGGGACCTGTCGATGGAGGAGCGAACTGTCCGCCTGTGTTGGAATCGGGCTCACGCCCGAGGCCAACTGAGAACACCATATGCACCTGAAATACCGTTGGGGATGTTGACGGCCCTCCCCCACGGAGGGGATTGGTCACGTTTGGCGGCCTGGGAGGATTCCGGTTTACAGCTCGTTGGTGATCTGTACGAAGACGGGGCGCTCTTGTCCTTTCAAGATCTCATTGACCGCTTCGGGATCCCCCGGGGTGACTTTCTGCTGCACTCAGCCATTGTGCGGGCGACCCAGGCACACTGGAAGAGCGGGCAGGAGGAACCCCACTTATCTCAGGTGTGCCAGTACGTAATGATGTCGGCGGGTACGGTGAAGGCGGTCACTTGCCTCTACGGCAGGTTGGTCAGCGAGGGATTGGCTCCTCTCACCACTTTGAGGAACCGCTGGGAGGAGGACATTGGTAGGGAGATCCCGGAGACGACCTGGTCCCAGTTGGTGAGACGAGCCTGGAAGGGCACACGTAACGCCCGTTTCCAGCTGGTCCACTATTATGTTCTTCATAGAGCGTACCTGACCCCGGTGAAAATTAGGCGATATTTTGCCACGGCTTCGGCAGAATGCCCTAGATGTCCGGCTCAGGAGGCGGACCTCCTACACATGTTATGGGCCTGTCCAGGGCTCACGTCCTACTGGCAGGAGGTAGCGACGACCTTGGAGGAGGTGACAGGGAGACTCCTATCATTAGATGCGGCGGTGGGGATCCTTCACTGGTTCCCCCATACCCCCAGGAATAAAATTTCTAGTAAATTTATCGACCTAGGGCTCCTACTTGCTAAACGAGAGGTGACCAGGAACTGGAAGGCACGAGCTGGTCCGGCGGGCAGCAGATGGCACAGTGAGCTTTTGAAGTGGGCGGCGGGAGAGAGCGCGCTGCGTTATCGACTGGCTTGGAGGCAGGGTAATGAGAAGGCGCAGGAGGCGTTGGAGTGGGAGATGTTGGTGCAGGCCCTCAGGGATTATTGTGCCCCCAGTGACTCTGAAAGTGAAACAGCGACTCGCCCCGAGTCCCGGTGAACGTTAGAACTGATAGTCCTATTGCTTTCCCCGTGGGTCCAATAGCAGATCCTATGCTGATAGCTCCCTGGCGCTGGTGGTGGGGAGGGGGGGGGTTTCTCTTAGTTAGTAGACGTATAAGGGGAGGGGGGGGTTCCTTTGGAGGTTTTTAGGTTTGTTTGGAAAAGCAGATGACGGACAGTGCATTATCCGGACCAGCTCCAGCATCCTACTGACCCCCCATCACATTTCGCCGCCCGACCCCAGGGTTGTGGGCTGGATGGCTGTGTATGGACTGTACGGGGGGGGGCCAGAGGGCTTTATTCTGTTAATATTGCTTATGATACAATGCTGGTCGTAATTGTATTGATCTTCTAATTCCTGCAATAAAAATACATTTAAAAAAAAAAAAAAAAAAATGACTGTCTTGCTTTCTGTGATCAAGCGTGTTCAGGATGAGCACAGTCCGGAGGCGGCTGTCGAGTTGGGAATCGTAGTGTAGTTCCTGTATTCCCAATAGGCTCTGCGCATTGGAATAACATATATAGATACAATGTATTACTGAGGTCGACTAGGTCTCTATCGAATATATTAGACTTAATTGTGAGGGCCAGCTAGCTCAGAGGTCACTAGAAACTTTCTTGAATAAACAAGAAGTTATTAGTTTCTGACAACCGCATAAACATGACAACTTTGTTTCCCAAGAATAAGAAATGTATCTCTAGAGTTGCGGAAACAATAGATAGTTATTTCACTCAGTCAATCGTGCATGCTTCGTTTCACCAGAGGTGCAGAGAAATAGAGAGACAGGCATTTTCAATAAAAAGTATTTATTGACCAGTTTTCTGTCTCATGCAGGAGAAATTAACTGCTACAATCGTAATACTGGTTGCAAAATACAATGCGTACAGTACGAAGAGTATTATAAAATAATACTGTAAAAGCATGACATGGTGCTTCTAAAATACGCCTACCCCGGTGTACCTAACCTAGGTCTAGTACAAGGGAAGAAGTAAGTGAGGTGTAGCTTAGTTTCAGTATTCTTTTGTCAAGAATCTCTCTAAGGGTCTAATCAGCTCCGTCTCTGTTGGTTTTAGAATAAAGGAGGTCTAGTATCTCTCAGGACTCGATTTCCCAACAACCCTCAAGGGTAGCTTGGAAACACTGGAGCTGGATTTCTCAGCCAGAGAAAAGGCAGCATCGCTCTCAGTGCGTCTGCTGGAAGGTCGGCTTCTTTCGGCACTTGCTTCGGCAAGCTGTGTCATGTAGGTAGATAGTCGAACTGCTCCAAACCACTGTGTGTTTGACTGGGCATATTTATACCATCAAGGTGCCTAGTTTGACGTAATGTTGGTCATAATAACGTCATCAAAGACTCAGTTCTTTGAAAACTCCATGAGTTCTCGGATAAATCAATATTCAAGCAAGGGGAGAAGTCCCTGACTGCTGAAGGCAGGTTTTTCCAAGAAATCTTTATGGATTTTTGGAACTCGTGGAAGTAGCCATGCCGTATTTTACTGCATAGGCTAAGTCTAAATATGGTTATGATTTCTATGCCTATATGAGGAGAAGGTGATTTATACCTATATATGGGCATGAATCGGGAAAATTACACTAGGGTCCTAAATTCATATACAACAGAATGAGGCTCGTTGGAGTGTTTGACGTAGTTACTGATCTCATCTTTTGTAATGTAAAGGGAGATGCGGGTAACTTTCAGGTGTCGAATGCTTTGCACCTTGTCCCAGACGTTGATAAACCCCGAGCGTTACCGAGAAATATTGCGGAGGCTTATACGACATTGGCCGCAATATTTGGTTGTTAAGCCTTTTGCTAAAACGGCAACTCAACCGCAGACTCAGATGGCAAAGTCTACTAAAGACGACCGTCCAAATTTTCCAAAACAGAATTGGAAGAATCAAAAACGGTAAGCAGCAATAGAAACAGGGGTCGCGTCCGGCGTCGCCGATACCAGTGTCTACTGAGCGCACTTATGATTTGTGCGACCACGCAACAATTAGGTCTCCTGATAGATTTCAGGTTCCTGAGCAACGTTCTCCTAGTTCTTCACAGGAAATATTGGGCACGCAAGCTGGTGGCGGAGAACACGGCAGGGGTCGGGGTGCCCCACAAGGACATGAGCAGCCCCGCCCGTCTGATGGTAAAGGCAAGCAGGACGACTTGCCACGTTAACGCCCTCATTTTCAGAAAAATAAAGTTGCTGCATTAACCGTAAGTATGCCATGGATAGTGAGAACACAGCTTCGGAACCTGACATGGGCATTAACGCTGCTCGACAGCGCAGCGGAGGTTACAATAGTGCGGCAAGCGCTGCGTCCATATCTGAAGGCGACAGCAACTGACACTTTTATCACAGTGGAAACTACTGACACTATGGTGGCCCCCCCTGACAGACTATATGATATAGTTCTTTTAATCGAAGGTGACATCCAACGTGTAATAAAAGGGATTTTTTGGGAACATCTGACCTCTACATATGACATTCTGTTAGCTGAGGAAGACTGGCCCCCGCTTTTCGTTTTGGCCGCTCCGAGAAGGGAGGAGCTGACCCTCCCTACTTTTCTGCACACTGTGCCCAAGGAGCTGTCCGCAGAACTTTGCAGAAGAGTGGGCTCTGGTGCTTGCACCTGCGTTGTACCGTACTTAAGTCGAGTGGGATAAACTTTCTCCCAGACACGAGATTCCATTGCGGTCTATTCCACAGCCACAACCCCAATATCCCATGCGGCAAGAGGCTAAATCTCAGTTGCGGAAATCCTTGAACAATTAGAATATCAAGCTGTGATTGAGACATGTGTTTCCCCCATGAATAATCCTTGTTTCACTGTTACCAAACCTGATGAGTCGTACTGCCTGGTTTCGGATTATCGACATTTAAATTCACATTGTCGTACATGTGCGGTACAGAACACCCACAGTTCAGCTCTCGTTGACAGTCTGGTGCGAAAAAGATTTAAGACCACACTAGACATTTCCAATGGCTTTTTTGTCATAACCTGTCCTCTGTTAGTAGTCAATGGACAGCGTTCACTTGTGGCGGCAAACAAAAACAATTTAAAAGATTGGCTATGGGCTATAAAAACAGCCCAGGCGTCTTTGCCGCAGATGCTGTCTCTTTGCTAGATGGCATTGATCCTGATGCGTACTCGTACATTGATGATATTTATCTCATGGATGACTTGTGGCTGCATCTGTGTTGCATTGACCGCATCATAGTTATGTTTGCAGACTTCGGTTATAAATTTAACTTTGCAAAGTCACACATTACGGAGTACACAGTGTTGTTCCTGGGCTATGAGCAAAAGAATGAAGGTAGAGGTCTTGCACCTCACTTCCTGGAGAAATGCGCACATTTACAGTCTCCTACAACTCTGAAAAAACTACAATCCTTGCTGGGATTTTTGAATTTCGGGCGTACTTATATTCCTGATTATGCCCAGCATATCAAACCTCTATATGCTTTGATACAACCAACTTTTACCAAGTCATGCTGGCTGCCTGAACATTCAGCTATTCTGCAATTTTTGCAGTCTGATATTCTTGAATCTAAGTACTTATTGACTCATGATAACCACACTAACCTGGTAATAGAAATTGTGCCTGGTGCCGTGGGTTTCACGTACTTGTTGTTTAATGAAGGAGACACAGTGCCTATCGCTTACAAGTCACACTTGTACACTTCGGCTGAAAAGCGATTTTCTTCTGTCGAGAAAGTCTTGGCAGCTGTACAGATGGCGATTCTAAAAGAGAGAGCACTGTCACAAGGAAAACACATGTTGGTTGTTACACCTTATCCTGCATTTGAAGCAGTGATGAAAGCCAGTGTACCAAATTCTAAAGTTATATATCCTAATTGGATACAATGGGCAACTTCGTTGACATCTCCGGATGTCACATTTATCTTTGACCCCTCATCCTGCTCCTCTGTCCATGCGCACGCTTGAGGATTACCGTTGTATCATTTACACTGATGGTTCTGTAGTGTAGTTCCTATAGTCCCAATAGGCATCTGCGCATTGGAATAATATAGACAACAGTATAGACCAGGGACTGAGGTCACCTAGATCTCTGTGGACTATATTAGACTTAAGTTTTTGCCAGCAAGCTCAGAGGTCACTAGAAACTTTCTTGAATGTAAGAGAAGGTGTTAGGCTTCCTACTTAGACAAGAAGGAATTTAGTTTCTGACAACCATACAACATGACCTCTTTGCATCTCCATGAATGAGGAGGGAATCTCCAGAGTCGTGAAAAACAATAGAGGGTATTTTACTCAATCAGTAGTGCATGCTTAGTTTCACCAGAAGTGTAGAGAAAGAGAGACGGGCATTTTCAATAAAAGATGTTATTTATTGAACAGTCTGTTTTCTCACACATGAGTAGTGAACTGTTACAATTGCAATACTTGTCATAAAATAAAGTGCGTACAGTAAAAAGAGTATTATTAAATAATACTGTAAAAGCATATTATAGTTTCTCAGCCATAAGATGCATCTAAAACATATAAAATCTATACAACAATAATAACATGTCTAAACTGACTCAACTGGTGCTTCTAGCTTATGCCTACCCTGTGTACCTACCCTGAGTTTAGTACGGGAAGAGATAAGGGAGAAGTCGGTTAAGTTAAATAATTTCTATGCCAATATTCTAACACCAAGAATTCTCTCTGAGGCTAATCAGCTCCGTACCTTGATTTAGAATGTCGGAGGTCTAACACCAAGAATTCTCTCTGAGGCTAATCAGCTCCGTACCTTGATTTAGAATGTCGGAGGTCTTGTATCTCTCTCTCTTTCAGAACTCGATTTCCCGGCAGCCTGCAAGGGCGGCAAGGAACACCGGAGCTGGATTTTCCTCACTGGAGAAAAAGACAGCGTCTCTCTCAGTGCGTCAAACGAAAGGGTTGCCTCCTTCAGCTCTCGCAAACAGCAGGGCGTAGGGCGAGTAGTCAGTCGATCTGCTCCAAACCACTGTGTGTTTAACTAGGCAAATCTGGGCATATTTATACTAAAAAGGTGCCGTGTTTGACGCACAAGGGTGGACATATTAACGTCACTAGGTGCATGAAGTGTGCAATACGTTCCAGGGGTCTGGGACAAATCAATACTGGAGGCTTAGAGTATTCTCTGGGGGCTACAGTAAGTTTGTCATGTCCCAGAGCCAGTTGTACTCTCTAGGGGCTTGGAGGCAGAGGAAGCGCCATGTTAGGACTGCGCTGACTCTGACTAAATATGGTCATGATTCTTATGCCCATATAAGGGTATTATAAGTTAAATCCATATTTGGGCATGAATCTGGAAATTAATATTAGGGTCCTAGATTACTTTACAACAGTTCGGCGCAACTGGCGATAGGATCTAAGCATTCTTATTCAGTGGCTGCACAATCGTGGCTGGTGCCATGGTGAAAGGAGAATTCAAGTCCGATGTCATGCACACGTTGACATTAGGTGACTGTACCGCCCAGTTGGCAGAACTACGTGCTCTAGTGCTTCGGTTAGAGAGCATGAGGGGTAAAATGTCCCAATCCCTTACTGCCTGTTTATTGAGCAATGGTCCCTCTTTTTTGTCAAGCTTGCCCTCGGCATGGGGAAACCCCTATCCCCCTTATTATAGCAACGTTTGAGAAAGGTGTGTCAGGGCAAGCTTTGTTTTTTATAGTCTATTATGGAAAAATGCCAATCGCACGAGACGACTCGTACCGACATTACACCAAATTCAGGGAATCCCTATTTATCCACAGAAAAAAATGACCAGATATACTTCTTCAACCTGATTTGTAACGCCCTGAGGAAGTCCCAGGCCGGATGGCCATGTAAGGGGTGAAACACGTGTTGGCTGTTCTCCTACGTACTATCACGAATATAGTAACACCTTTATTAAAACAAAAAAATGAACCATTGTGTGATTGGAATTTTTTCATAACAGACTATAAAAAACAAAGCTTGCCCTGACACACCTTTCTCAAACTGTGCTCTAGTGCTTGCATTGGAGTTTGCTGTCCCTCGTGTGACTACTTTAATTGTGAGTGACTCTTATTACTTTGTTCAGTCCTTCAATAAAAATGTATTCTTTTGGACTCAGAATAACTATCGTGATTTCAAAGGTGGCACAATTAAGCACAAGATCCTATGAGTTCGAGTCGCAGAACTTAAAGAACGTCTGCCTCTCATAAATGTAATTCATATTCTTGGTCACCAGAATGTAGGAGCACACGCTGTTGGTAACAGTCTTGCTGATGAAGCAGCAAAGACCGCAGTAGCAACATATGTAGTAGCCGCAGTTACACAGTCCAACAGTAACATTGATGATGACATCTTGGCAGCTGTAGCTGCTACAGAGATCGTTGATAATTACCCTCAGGGTTTCCCTTCTAAATACTGTTATCAATCAATCAATCAATCAGTGACACTTATAGAGCGCGCTACATACCCGTAGGGTCTCAAGGCGCTGGGGGGGGGGGGGGGGTGCCGCTACTGCTCGAACAGCCAGGTCTTCAGCTTCTTCCTGAAGGAGAGGTGGTCTTGGGTCAGGCGCAGGTCGGTCGGGAGGGAGTTCCAGGTCTTGGCGGCCAGGTAGGAGAAGGACCTTCCTCCTGTAGTCGTTCTTCGGATGCGGGGGACGGCGGCGAGGGCGTGGTTGGCTGATCGGAGGTGGCGTTTGGGAGCGTAGAAGTTGATCCGGCTGTTGAGGTAGCTCGGGCCTTGGTCGTGTAGGGCTTTGTGTGCGTGGGTGAGGAGGCGGAAGGTGATTCTTTTGTTGACGGGGAGCCAGTGAAGGTCTCTCAGATGTCCGGTGATGTGGCTGGTTCGTGGGATGTCGAGGATGAGTCTGGCTGAGGCGTTCTGGATCCGCTGGAGTCTCTTCTGGAGCTTGGCGGTGGTACCGGCGTAGAGGGCGTTGCCGTAGTCCAGTCGGCTGGTGACGAGGGCCTGGGTGACGGTCTTCCTGGTCTCGGTGAGGATCCACCGGAAGATCTTCCGTAGCATGCGTAGGATGTTGAAGCACGCCGAGGAGACGTTGTTGACTTGCCTGGTCATGGAGAGGGAGGAGTCCAGGATGAAGCCCAGGTTGCGTGCATGGTCTGTAGGTTTGGGTGCGGTGCCCAGGGCGGGAGGCCACCAGGAGTCATCCCAGGCGGAGGGGGAAGAGCCCAGGATGAGGACCTCCGTCTTGTCAGAGTTCAGTTTCAGGCGGCTGGTCGTCATCCACTCGGCTACCTCTTTCATCCCTTCGTGCAGGTTGGCTCTGGCGGAGGCGGGGTCGTTGGTCAGGGAGAGGATCAGCTGGGTGTCGTCGGCGTAGGAGATTATGCTGAGGTTGTGTTTGCGTACGATGGCCGCGAGGGGGCTCATGTAGACGTTGAAGAGGGTGGGGCTCAGAGATGATCCTTGAGGGACGCCGCAGATGACTTCGGAGGCCTCTGACTTGTACGGTGGTAGGCGGACTCTCTGTGTTCTTCCGTCGAGGAAGGAGATGATCCATTCCAGCGCCTTGTCCTGGATTCCGATGTTGCTGAGGCGCTGTACTAGGGTGCGGTGGCAGACCGTGTCGAATGCCGCGGAGAGGTCTAGGAGGATGAGGGCTGCTGTTTCTCCATTGTCCATCAGGGCTCGGATGTCATCGGTGGCGGCGATGAGGGCGGTCTCGGTGCTGTGATTGGCTCGGAAGCCGGACTGTGAGGGGTCGAGGGATCCGTTCGTCTCGAGGAAGGCGGCCATCTGCTTGTTGATGGTCTTCTCGATGACTTTGGCAGGAAACGGGAGGAGCGAGATGGGGCGGTAGTTCTTGAGTTCGGTGGGGTCCGCTGTTGGTTTCTTGAGTAGGGCGCTGAGTTCGGCGTGTTTCCAGCTCTCAGGGAAGGTGGCGGTGTCGAATGATGTGTTGATGATGTCTCGCAGGTGGGGTGCGATGACAGCGTCGGCCTTGTTGAAGACGTGGTGAGGGCAGGGGTCGGTCGGTGATCCGGAGTGGATGGGGTTCATCGTGCGGATGGTGTCTTCGGTGCTGATCGGGGTCCAGGCGTGGAGGGTGGTGGTGGGGGGTGGCTGTTCGGTCATGGTGTGCGTTGGTTGGTTGTTGAAGCTGTTGTGTATGTCCGCGATCTTGTTGTGGAAGTATGAAGCGAGGGAGTTGCAGAGGTCTTGCGATGGGGTGATGTCGTTGTTTCCTGCGCTGGGGTTGGAAAGCTCTTTCACGATGTTGAAGAGTTCCTTGCAGTTGTGTGCGTTGTTGTCCAACCGTTCCTTGAATGCTGTTTTCTTGGCGGCGCGGATCAGCTGGTGGTGCTTCCGGGTGGCAAGTTTGAAGGAGGTCCTGTTGTCCGGTGTAGGTTCCCTTCTCCAGACTTTCTCGAGGGCTCGGCAGTTCTTCTTGGAGCTCTTGAGTTCGTCGGTGAACCACGGGGCTTTCTTGCTTCCGGGTCTGCTGGGCGGGGTCCTCAGCGGGGCGAGCTCGTCCGCGCAGATGCTGATCCACTTCCTGAGGTTGTCGGCGGCCTGGCTGGGGTTCGCTGAGCTGGCAGGAGGGTGCTGGCTCAGGGAGGTGGCGAGCTGGTCTGCTGTGATCTTGTTCCAGCTTCTGCGGGCGGCCTGTTGCTGGTGGTGGTGGGTCGTCGTTCTCTTGAAGGTGAAGTGGACGCAGCTGTGGTCCGTCCATTGAAGCTCTGTGGCGTGGCTGAAGTCAATGTCTGTGCTGGAAGAGAAGACTGCGTCGAGTGTGTGTCCGGCGAGGTGGGTGGGGGTGGACACCAGTTGCTTGAGTCCCAGGTTGGCGAGGTTGTCCAGCAGGGTGCTGGTGTTGCGGTCGTTGTTGTTCTCCAGGTGGAATTTGAGGTCCCCCAGGAGGATGTAGTCAGCGGAGGGGAGGGCATGCGGGCTGACGAAGTCGGCGATGTCCTCGCTGAATTGTGTGCGTGGTCCAGGGGGTCGGTAGATCAGGGTGCCTCTGAGGGTGGTGTTCGGGTTGGTGTGGATCTGGAAATGCAGGTGTTCGGCGGTGGTCAGGGTGTTGTCGGTGCTGGTCGTGAGACGGATGGTGTTCTTGTGGATGATGGCGATGCCTCCTCCCATCTGGTTGGCGTTGCGGTCCCTCCGGACGATCTTGTAGCCCTCTGGGATAGCGATGGCGATGTCGGGAGCTGAAGAGGCGTTCATCCAGGTCTCCGTGAGGAAGGCAACGTCAGGGGCTGTGGCGTCTAGAAGGTTCCAGAGTTCGATGGCATGTCTGTGGACGGAGCGGGTGTTGAGCAGGATGCACTTGAGGTGGGTGCTGCTGGTGTTCGGCTTGGCGGGTGCTGGTCTGAGGCAGGTCCGGATGCAGGTGAATTTGCAGGCGTGGCAGCTGAAAGGTCCGTGGGTGCGTCGTGGTGTGGCTTGATGGCAATCTGGGAGTCGGCCGGAGTTGAGAGCGATGAGGGTGGCGGCGGAGTACGTCAGGCGGGTCGGTCGGGGTCTTCGGGGGCCAGGGGTCCTGGCGCTGGTCGCGATCCGGTCGCGGACGGGCGCAGACGGGCTTACCTTTGGCGCGCCTTCGGCGCACAATCGGCGCGCCCGCTGCGCGTTCGCCCGGTCGCCATTTAAAGGCGAAGTGCGCGGGTGGGCGGAGCAGCTGGGAGGCGGGAGCGGGGAGGGAACAGAAGGAAAAAAGGGGCGGGGTCTGCGGTGGTGGCGGGAAGCGGGGAGCGGGGAGGGAAGACGGAGGGCGGCGAGGTAGGCGGCCAAACAGGAAGGACACAAGCTGAAAAAGCTGAAAAATAAACAGGCACTAAGGGAAAAAAACGCTAACACGGGCAAGAATGCAGTATAATACAAAACAGTATGACAAGCACAAATGTCGGACAAAACAAAAAATAAAAACAAACGACAACAGAGTCAGCCGGCGGCGAGGCAGGCAGCACGGCAGGGACAAGGCTAAGGGGCACACGCAGCAGCTGGTGGCCGTGCGGCGCGGGGTGTTTCATTTAAGTCCTGATAAAGTTCCCTATGTGAAAATTAACAACGTTTGTGACAGGCTGATTCCCGACGCAGACCGCAGGCTACCCTTGATAACAGCCGCTCATGAAGGAATAGTCTCAGCTCATGCCGGCGTTTCAGCGTATGTCTCTATCTTACAGCAGTGTTACTGGTGGCGTGGATTGTGTAAATAAACTTGTGAATATGTCCTTTCTTGTTATGTATGTCAGCAGATTAAACCTTCAACTGCTGCACGGCCGCCACAAACTCAGCTGTACATATCTAATAGATCACTTGGTTGTGTTTATTTAGATCACTGCTGTCCTTTTTCTTCTGATACTAAGTATACGTATGTTAGTTGCAGTGGATTCGTGCACACATTTTCTATGGGTTTGGCCACAAAGGAGTGCTGAGGCTCGAACTGTCATCAGGGATTTGCATGTCTTTATGGGAATTTTTGCATGTGGCACCTTCCATTCTGATCAGGGTCCAGCGTTCACCTCTAAGGCGTACAAGGAAGCCATGGGGTCTTTGGGGGTGCAGGTGAAATTTTTGTCTCCATACTGGCCTGAGGGCAATTGTGTTGTGGAGCGAATGAACCGTGACTTAAAGCAATCTTTGCCAGCTAGGGTTTTAGGTACTAGGTGCACTAAATAATCTTCCTAGAAGATCTCTGGGTTGGCAGACTCCATACGAAATGCTCGTTGGCATAAAAATGTTTATCCCGGACCTTGATGGTCTAGACATCGCGGCGGTGGTTACACCTCTGCGTTCTGCATTTGCCGAGCTGTTCGGCATTCTAGTTCCATATTGACACTCCGCGCGTGTCCGTTTTTCATTTTTACAGCACAGCTCGGGCTTTCACTCGACTCTACAGTTTGTCCCGTTTTTATGTCTACACTCCCCTCTAAATGCGCACACACGGTTCCACCTAGCTTCTTGGTTTCTCATGGTGTCCTTGTGGATACACAGCGGTTTCTCACACTTTGTATTATGTTAGGCGTAAGCTTTTTTGTACTTTGGTGCCCGCTGCACTTGTTTACCTGCATTTCCCTGTTTACCCATATTTTTCGTTTTCCGTCAACTTGTATTTCTCGCATGTTACCTCAGTGTCTCCAGCACTATTTCATCTTTCTGTATTTCTACCGTAGTCTCACTCGCGTGCACCCGTTTCGCTTTTTTTCAATATTCACTTAGTCTAAGTTTCATCTTGTCACACCAGCCTGCCATTCACAATGGGTTTAATATTGCACAGTTACCGCTTGTGTAACGTTTTGGTTTCTCAGCTCACTGCTCACCTTGCATTGTCAGTTTCTTTTGAGCAGCATGTGATATTTTATCAGCTCTCGGGCCCTGTGTCTCTCCTATGCACATTTCCTTTGTTTTACATTAACAGATTACGGATCCCCTGAAGAAGAGCCAGCGTGGCTCGAAATGCATCGGGGACACCATTAAAACCATTGATATTTCCCATTGTTGCATAACTGATGCCATGGTTATGAAATCTAGAACATTTACTTTGAATCACTCTATTCTTTTCAACTAAATTTGTTGCAATTTACATTTGGAAAATCGAACTGAATTTCAAAGTGATTAAAACTTTGTTATTTCACTTCTAAGACTACGCATGTTTACCATTATTTGAAGTACAGTCGCACGTAGGTGTGCTCAAGGTCCCCACCTTACACCTGTAAGGCTTTCCTTTGCTAGACATGGCGGCGACAGCTGTACCTTTTGACGTAGATAATCATTCTGCTGTGTTACAGAACCTACAAGAGACTCGAGACAGTCTTGCAAAGGAACACTTGCCCTCCACATCTGGAGCTGAAGCTGATCTACAGATTCCGATAGTTAGATGGCTATCCCGAGTCAGTGACCTGCTCCGTGAGAAGGTGGAGAACAAGAAGGAGTTCAGCCCCTCTTATCATGCACCCGTTCCTGGGAAACAGGTACGACTCCATTGACAATTTCAAACTACAACGAGTGGCCGATTCTTCTTAGTATGACTCCTGCTGTCTCTTGTCCAGCAATGCTGATAAATTCTGTTTTGGCCTTGGCTGACACCAACAGGCCTGACCTTGCTATAGAGATGTCCACAGTCACTAATCCATTATTAAATTTACCAGCTGGCGATCCACATGAAGATACTGAATATACATATCCCACGGATGTGTCTTTGCCTGGTGTGTAAACAAGTCTAGCTGACCAGTCACGTTTTTCCTTTGACTCTGACTCTTTACCATCGAGTGTACCATTGAGGTTTTCTATTTTTGTTACTTGGTTTAAAAGACATTTTTTGGTTCCACCTTAGAATTACATCTGGTTGGTTCTCATCTCCATTTTTTTGGTTCATGTCGATTGGATTTGTGATGGTATTTTTCCGTCTGGTAAATGGACACAATATAACTGAACAATCAAAAATTTGATTAATTGATGGAACTTTGGCCCCACACTCCTCATCACACATCATGAAAAGAGACCAGACTTTTGTCAACATCACAGCCTAGCCCGTGCTAGATGTTATTGTATGAGATGCTGTAAAATTTCAAATTCATGGACCCACAGAGGTGGTTAATGTTCCTAATGTACTTCGTGTTTCAATGGGGGATGTTGTGAAACAAACCATACGTTCTGATGATTGGGATGTCCAAGCCATTGAAGCTCTCTTTTCTAATTTGAAATATTATGCTGCCTTTGATGCTGAGGATTTATATTTAGACTCCACAAACTACGCCGACTTGTTCTGTTACCAACACTATGGCCATCACTTTCTGCATAAGGCTAATACATTTAGAAATGTGGTTAATTACACCCAATGGGAACATTGTCCTACTCCCATAGAAGGCAGCTCAAATACCCTTATGAATAAATTCACATATTTTACTGACTTTGATCGGTCTAACCCGAGCTCATTTTATTTTAAAATTAAATTACAAATCTAATTTGAAAGTGAGACTTACTCACTCAAAATTGTTGTATTCCAAATCATTTATGGATCAGTTAGCAGTGGATGGCTACAAGCTATGGAAAGATACCATAGATCTTAAATCTGTTTGGGGTTCTAGACCCTGGCAAGTGCAGGGCACTGAAGCTTTACACCGAGCATGTCTTATTCTCGGCCACTTGTTGTTTTTAAATAGTACGATCTCACAAACAACTTGTCTTAGTTTGGCCACTTCAAAACACATGAATACCCCTAAAATTCCTAATCTGCATGCTTACCCTAATTGGAACAATCATACTGATAGGTCCCTTGATGAATTACAATCTTTCATTTTAAATTCCTCCTTTAACATTTCGTCCCTGGACCCTGAGGGTTGGCTGTTGTGGCCAACAAGTTCTAATTCTTGTCAACATGGCTTTCTGGATTTAGCCCCTAGCCTTACACAGGACAGAACTGATCCCTTTTTGAAACTTCCCATTCAGTTACCACCTAGTCAGTGGGGAAATGATGTCAAAATTGGCTGAAACATTCCACTCTTTCGTCTGTTAAACATCATTTATCTTTGTTGACCGACAATGTTGATTTAACTGATTTTGTTAAGGGTCCTGTGAGTGGAAGATCTAAATGATATATATATGTTCTATTTACTATGAAGTTTGGAAACTGTCGCAGGTTGAGGCTGCTTCCCGTTTAAGAGCAATAAACCAAGCTAATTTGGAAAAAGTGCTTGCTCTCATTGATAATAGCATTAACACACTCTCTTCCAGGATTTACACCTTGGATAATATTGTTTCATCTGTTGTGCATATTGTGCAAGATAATGTTTCTGTTTTGTTCCATGGTCAAAATGAATTGCGGTTCATCACGCAGTTTGCATGGACCTTACAAACTTTAAAATCTGGGAAAGTGCCTTGGGACTACATTAATATTTTGTCAGTGTTTTTACCATTTAATTTAACAGAAAAACAACAGTTCATGTCCATGAAGGATGCGTCATATTCTCTATTGCATATTTAAAAATTAGAACTATTACCATTTTCTGTAGCCAAATCTAATTCAGTTGTGTGGCTCATCCATGGTTTAATAACATTGCCTTTTCCTCTGTTTAAGTTTAGTTCATGTATGAAACACTATGCCCTGGGTAGATGTGAACCACTCGGTACCGCTTTTCTCCATGAAGTTTGGTCTCTGCTCTTCTCATACAGATGTCTGAGGGATGGCTAAGAGGTTTACTTAAAAGGGGAGGAGTGCACTTCCACACCTGATCATTCACTTGTATGCAAGAATTCCTGTGCCAGCTATCGTACCAACATTCACACTATTAGCTAACAGTAGCTATTTACTTTTAAATAATGTGGCTTGCTGCGGGATGTTGGCTGGATTTACGTAAATTGTCACTGTTTCACAGCGAGTAGTTTGCTGTAAAAATTTGCTTTTCCCACCCCTGCATGGGAGGCTTGATATCTCGATTTGGCCTTCCATTCCGACCCTGAAAGCAGAGTTCAACAAGTTGAACAGAATAAGAGCTTTATTGTCTCAAACAGAAGCCGCTCTCACTTCTTCTCATGAAACATTTTTCCTTCATGTTACTAAAACGTGTACAGAAGTACACATGCTTTTAAATACGGATCTCCCACTTCATTTTGGTGCTTTAATCCACACTATCTTTAATGCCTCAACCACTACAGGCCTGGCCCACTTTTTTAAAACTGTTCGCTCCAGCCTTGTGACCTCATTCCAAACTCTATTTGGTGTGATACTGGCATTTTTTCATTCTATTTTTTTCTAGCATCTTTGGCGGCTTCCCTCTAATTCTCGCCTTGGCTGCTGGTCTGCTGCTGTTTATTTGCTTGCTCCAAAATGGCTGCACTGTCTGTGTCAAGAGACAGCCGACCCAGGCTCACGCAGCTTCATGATTGAAAGCTTGAAGACTATGGAGTACTGCCATTGGGCACATTGGCCATGGTATATGGATTATCATTTCGCTTTTCATTCTTTACTTGCGTTCAGCCCGTGTTCCATTGCCTGGATTGCCAATTTGAATGGCCATTAGAACTCTGTCTCTCAAATACGGTGTCTCCTGCTCCAGATTTTGACCATCTAATGAGTTCCTTAGTGGCTCATGAGTTGGCCTGTTCTGTAATCGGGATTATGGTCTGTGCAGCGGCACACAGAGTTTTGGCAAATTGGGACATATATACGGCTGCGCATGACTTCCAGGAACGAAGTTATCTTGAAGTAAACGCACATTGTCCTCTGATCGTGCTAGAGGCTCCTGCAATGGAAGAACCTGTATGTTCATTTCCGTTACTAAACTGAATGGTGGACTCTTTGCTGACAATAACAATGACTTCCTTTTGGAGGCTGTTGCGACATACTGCGACATACACGCTGATGGATTAGATTGGCAACGATAAAGCATGCGATGCATCACTCAAGTTTTTTGATTCTCCCTGTGGTGTTATTTTTCTTTCTCTCACTTGCATTTTTTTTCTTTTTTAATAGACATTCTTTTCATTTCATTTCTTTGACAAGAATGAACTCATTTCTTTCTCGGATGAACTTGAACTCTGCATTCTTCTTATGTTTCTTTTCGTGCATTGGCCCCATCAACGGAGGGTGTATTGAGGATACGGTTCTGCCTGCACACATTGCTATGTTAGCATAAGTGAGTTAGTTGCTCAAACGCCATATATAATTATGTGGGATATTCAAATACCAGATGAATGAAGACTCGACTAGAAGAAAAGAAGAAAACCAAAGATTTGTAGAATAATAAAAGTGTCTGTTCCCAGTGATTGTTCACTTTGGTACACATAGTAAAAACAACGTGATATAACAGGAAATCCACTGGGAGACTAGCACAATGTGGAATAAAAGAAAAGAAAACTGGTGGCTTTTATTTGGCGATGAAGAATTACAAAGAAAAACATCCAAGAGTTCCTGTTCATGCTACCCGTAAAAGTGTAGTGAGGATACGGTTCTGCCTGCACACATTGCTATATTAGCATAAGTGAGTTAGTTGCTCAAACGCCATTTTGCTGCTTTTGCACATGACACTACATGTCTCTGTTTTTATAAAGACAAACTGCTTGCTTTTCCTTCACATGAGAATGGTCTGTTTTTCACATCTCTAGACTCACACTGCGACCTCAAGTCTGCACAAAGTGTTCAAGGCTAAAATAACAATGTATGCTGTTGATGCAGGTTGACCGGCCCACTCTCTAAACACAACACGAACACAGCTGCTCATTTCTGAAACTCAGGTGCTTTCAATATTGCACTGCATGCATGAGACTAGCACTTAACAAAAACCTTTCCATCGACAAAGAGCTGTGCTGATCTGGGATGTGATTCACTTCACCTGACTTTGGAGGTATGCGGTCCCCGTTTTAACCTAGAGATCCTCTGTTATTATAATACCTAGCAAGGGGAGGGTGGTACACAATGCGCTATAGACCTGGTTCCACTATCATTTTAATATGATTTCTCCCTTGGTATTTTATGGAATTGTAACAATGCTGATTGTATTGATTTTATGCATCTTTTTACTCATGGTAGCAAAGATACTGCATCTTTGAGCACGTAGTTGAAATAAACATTTTAAACTACACCGTCTCTCTGATTGCTCACGTTGTTGACATTTATGAGAATAAAAACGAAAGAGTGTTCTTGATTCCCAGTATTCCTGAGAGGTCCCAAAGTCGCTTGTTCTGGGTTGTCTACTCATTGGTAGCTTCGCTGTAGTATGGAGAATGAATGAGACACTGTTGCTAGTTGGATCGGGGTTCTGGGCACTGAGGTGGATTTTTTGGTACACCACAATACACTGAAGTCCTGGTTTCCTGCGTATAGTTCTGTGCATTAGCAGAATCCCCGCAACAAAAGCAGCTCTAGAAACAATGCTTGGACTAAGAAGGGTATTTTCAGCTAACTTTAGGGATTAGTGATAAAACCTATAAACTCAAAAAACTTGGACTGAGTCCCTGCAAGAAGAACTAATTTAACAAGCACACACTGGTGAATAGTCACAGCTGATTGTGGTGTTTGGTTGTTTTCTACAACAGTAATGATTCAGTGACAGCGGCCAGAGAACACTGTCCAAAAGCAAAGTGAAATGAGAAGAATGCGAACTGTCACTCTCGGGTATATTGCTTGCAGTACACAACATTTACCAGACAAGCCCTGACACGGAACAAGTGAAAGGATCAGAAGGAGAGCTGTGACTCTCTTTGTTAATGCTTGCAGTGGACTGCATTCACCACCCAGGCCCTGACATGGAAGAATGAAAGGAGAAGAATGTGAGCTGTGACTCTCAGAGTTAATGCTTGCAGTGCATGGCATTCACCACCCAAGCCCTGATGTGGAAGAAGTGATGCCAATGTCCATCGTTGCATCTCTAAATGCACCCATGATAGTGGCCCTTTACCAGAGGTGTTTATCATCAAGCTGGATCTTAACGCACCGCTGACTGAAACAGATTCATGGTTAGATGGATTGTATACAACAGAGGTGTTTACCATTGAGCTGGGTCTTGGCTCAATGCTGGCTATGTAAATGATTCACGGTTAGATCAATTGTATATAGCGAAGGTGTTTATCATCGAGCTGGATCTTGGCTCACCACTGGCTATGTAAGTGATTCATGCTTAGATTAATTGTATAAATATATGTTATGAGTTTCTTATTTACAGAGATTCATTCAACCAAATTCCAACTGGTTATAGGACAGAATCAATGCATGACGGCAAAATTATTGATAGGAATTATTGTGAATGGAGGATCTCAGTACACAGAGCTTCTCATAAATCTATGAGAACCAAGTAAGGGTGAAGGGTCAGCAGTTATAAAGTAATGGTTATCTGATTTTTTTTTTTTTTTTGTTGAAATGCTCAGCAAATGTCATAATCCAGAATGTTGCTCCTCCTAGGTCTCGGATTAATTTATCGTTTTATACTTTTTTTCATAGTATGAGAGGCTCTTTTTCTGTGCCCCTCTTTGTTCTTACAGTGATAAATCCCTAGCAAAGGCTATCTATGGAACAGCTTCACTGTGATTACTGAGAAAGATCTTCTTACACCTTTGCCAAGTTACCTGAACAAGAGAGTGTTATGAGTTTGTCTAGGGGCTAGTAATTCCATAGTTCTTTGGGTGCTTAAATATAAATATTATATATATATTTATGTATTCAACTGCTGAAAAAAAATAAGTTTACAGGGACGTTATAGTTAGGAAATAGAATTTTAAAAACCTGAGAAATTAGCTAAAAAATAAAGGTTCCCGGGACGGTATAGTTCAGTTCACAATTTATACACAAAAGCATAGAAATGCAGCAGTAATGGTTAAAGTTATCTCAAGAAACTATAATTCGTACCTTCGGGTAACTATAACTTGCGCGCCCACCATGCAGTTTTCTTATCAATAATTTTGCTGCAAATTGTATCATCAATGATGGCATAGAAGTCATCATGAGTGATGTAATATGTGGGGTAATTAGCAGAGCATGGCTAGGATGTGAGTTATAGTTACCTTAGGGCCCTGCCCCAGATGCTCCATGCCTATGGCATGAACCAGCATTGCTCCCGCTCGCAGGGACAATCTAAAAATGCTGAGCGGGCAGGGAAGCAATTATAAAGTCTGCTCTCAGCAGCCAGGTGCATTTTTTAATGCTCCTACCTGCTGGGCACAGACGTAGTGTTTGTTCGCGCTTTGCAGGAGCTTTAAAATTGCTCCCACGAAGCGAGAGCAAACACAGGTTTCCGTGTTCGGACCAGTGCGGGCAGGGAAACTGATATGCTCTGGGTGTGGGCACCCCAGGGCATAGCCAAGCCGGCAATGGAGTATGGGGTCCCCAGACTTATTATTGGCCCTGGGAGGGGTGCATTTTGCCCCTTTCCCATTTGCTTTGACAGCCTGCCCCCAGGATGGGGACCCTAGGGCTAAAATTGACCTGGGGAGGGGGCTTCTTGTTCCCCTCCCTCATGATTTTTGCTTCGTACCTGGGGATGCACCCCTTTTGATCTGAAATCGGCCCGTGGAGGTGGGCTGCATGGTTCCCCTCATTACAATTACGGCTGGGCCCCGGGTAATGGGATTCCCAGGCCCGAAATTGGCCAAGGATGGGGGCATCTGCCCCCTCCTCTGTGGTTTGGATAGCTAGGCTCTGGGGGTGTTGTGGTCCCCAGGGCTGAAATCAGCCCGAGGAAGGGGCCACGTGCCCCCTCCCCTAAAGTTTGGATGGCTGGGGAGTGGTGATCTCCAGGGTCATAACTGGTCATAACTGGCCTGGGGAAGTGGGGCCAAGTGCGCCCCCTCTCTCTTAATTCTGAAGCTTATTATCCCCCAGGATGTGGCCCACCCGGGGGTATTATAAAAAACAAGTAGGCCTCTCATTTCAGCTCCTTCCTGGAAAGTTTTGAGGTGATCCATCAGGCGCGGCCGAGAAAAACAGGGGTCTCCCCCTTGTATTTTCTATAGACTTCTTTAAACAGTGCTGTAACAAAAACTGCTGAACAGCATTACACTAACTTTGGCATGAAGCTAGATCTTGGCCCAAAGATTTAGCTTTTTGTTATTTGGTGTAAATACAATCAGTAGTTTTTGAGAAATGAAGTGTCAAAAATAATTGTATATTTAGGCAGTTGGTGTCCAAATGTGTTCTGATTGACCAAATTAGGAGGCAGTAGTCAATCCTGATTGGTTGTTTTCAACCTGAACAATATGTTTTGGCAGCCTTTACCAGACTCAGGAACATAATAAATTAATTAAACAAGTATTTGCAATGCAATAGGTTTCATCTGCTAGAGTTTAAGCTATAAGCATTGTAAATGACAATGCCTTTTATTTATGTTTTAAGAAATGAAACGTAAATAAAAGGGATTATCATGTACAATACCAATGACACAAACTCTCGTAAATGTGAGACCTAGTGCACTGGGAATGGGAACCAGCAGAGAGATATAGGGAAAGAGAGAGATGGAAAGAGCGAAGGAACGACTCATGTGGAGACGGAGAAAAAAAGTGAAAACACTGTGGCCGTAGATACATTTCATTCTACTGAAACTAAACGCAAATGTAAAACGTCAGACCATGAAAAGCATAATTATTCCACTTACCTTGGAGAAGTTGATTGAAGGGGTAATGAAGCCCATGTGCAGGACACTGTAAACAATTTAGAATAACACTGAAAGCGTGATTTGCGGGCGCTAAAGCAACCCAAGGCTGGGTAACCAAAGCTGTTCTCATTGGCCCATATAAGTCCTGCAGTGGAGCAGCGAGCACTAGGATTGGCTGAAGGCTTTCAAGCCAATCATAGTAGCTCTCCACAAAAAGTCTGGGGCAACCATTAGAGGGTGAAACACACCGCTTCATTGGCTGTCACCCAAAATAATGAAAATTATAGAAGTGGCTCCGTATAAAGGCATTATGGAGAGTCCGTGAAAAGTAGGGACGGTTAGTCACCAAGGGTGTTGATGGGATTTGTGTGGAGAAATGAGGGATGGAGGAGCACATACGAAGCACCACTGCCACTACGGTGGTGATGAGAAGCCAGTTGTTATTCAGGATGCGATTGCAGTCGCAACCACCTCCGCTGTTTCTCTCTCTTTTTTTATAAACAGATTTTATTAATTTTCATCTTGTCAATTAGGAGCAGTACATTTCAACAAGAGCGTCTCATCTTAACTTAAGCAGCGGGTGTCAACAAGCTCAGTTGCATCTATTCAGTCCTGCTCCCTGCTTCTCGCCCCGTATAGCTGTCACCGCAAGGGCAACCACCCCTCAAATTCCAAACAACTCCCGCAACTTTACATTCAATGTCTTTATATCGGAGATCAGCTTCTCGGTTGTCTGTTCTCATCTACACACATATCTATCTAAATAACTAATAAGTGAACAAACCCCTCTCCCTCTCCCATCCCCTTCCCCCTCACCCGCCAGGCATGTTGCTCTATCATGTGAAACCACCTCCGCTGTTTCTCTTGTGTTGTTTTGTGGCCACAACTTTAGCTGCTATGGTGATGGGAGTGTAAAAGGAAACACGTGATGATTTGTATGAGAGAGGCCTGGGTATGAATGACTGCATGGTTGTGTGTGGCACTAAATAGGCAACTGTGTGCAAGAAAGCATGTGTAAGGATTACTAGTGTTTGCACGGTACATTGCGTGTGTGTTACTGTACCTGAAGTGCAAGGGCCGTTGGATTTTGGTGTTCTGCCCACATGCAAGAAAGGGGGTGGGTAGAGGGGGAGCTGAAAATGACGGAATGCTGGTTTTGCGCTGCCTTTGTCTCGGTCTGCTTCGTACAGCCCTGTGCGGTGAATGCTTCAGTGCCGCCAGTGCTTCTTGAGCTAGCAGCACCTTGCAGCAGGTTCCTGCTCAACTCTTCCATCCTACACCGGCACCACCAGCCTCTATGACCTCTGAAGAGGTGGTGACTAAGACTAGTACAAAACAAATAAACACATTTTCAAAAATGCTTTATTATCGCTAAAATCAAATTTCTTGTTGCCAGGCTGCACCCAAAATAACTATTTTCTCATGATAACTTGCCTTGTTTGGCTTATATAACACTGTTATTTATTGCTGAACCATCAAGTTACCATTTGATGAGATTATCAACGGGAATGACTGCCTTGCACAAAGGCAATTTCTGAACCGTAACAATAAAAAATAGAAATAGATACGGGCGCCCTGCTGAAACATGAAGCGCGGCACCCGGGTGGAGAAACGTTATGCATGCGTTCAAATAAAAGAAGTAGTACACAAAGGAACATATATACAACTACAGTGTAACTAAACTGTAGCTGGCCGGTGCTCATGAGAGAAAACCGCAAGTGATGTTACAGGAGTGCCAACCAATCAGAAGCCAACAAAGAAGAGTGATGGAGGATTAAACCAATGGCAAGCAGCCAGGTGGGATCACACTCCGTGGCAGCCGATACAGGACTCTTGGACATGGAACCAATTGAAATGAAAAGATGGTAACAGTTACAATATAAATTATTTGTGGATGGTACCACACTAATTTTAGGAATGGTCTGTTTTAAGGTGATTTTACCCTGTGAAATTAAAGGATGCTAACTGTTACAATATAAATCATTTGTTGTCTGTTCTAAGCTGTTCTAAGCTGATTTTAATCATGTTTAAGGGAAAACAGTTCTCTCGTGATTTTCTCACTGGGGTTATAAAAGGTGCTCCAAAAGCTAAAATGAGAGCATGTTCCCTGTAAAAAGTCTGACATTTTCAGTAAATAGTGCACTTCCAGCATGACCAGCGAATGTCACCTGATACCCAGTGTTCTACTGCAGCCTCCCAGAGTGTTCTAAATAACAACTAGAGCGCTAACAGTTTTACTTATGACAAAACTAGGCGATACCAAAGGGGATGATGGACGAAGCATTTGAGTAAATCAAACACTCACCCCCAGTCAACTGATCTGGGTTTAATCCATCAGCATTCTTTAGCTCACTCCACCACCCCAGTTCAGACAATCAGTCTGACCCTGTGCCTCATGGGCACAGTCCAGCCCGAACTGCAAAGCCATGTCTTCCATGGACCGGAAACAAGCATCCTGGGACCGGCTTCGGATTCATAATCCTCATCAGCCAGGCTATCTTGAATCCAGTGGTAGAATGAGCAAGGGACCCACGTCTGGGCATACCCTGCTAACCAAGGGTGAACAAAGCGATACCAATGGGGATGATGGACAGAGTGTCTGAGCAAATCAAACACTCACCCCCAGTCAACTGATCTGGGTTTAATCCATCACCATTCTTTAGCTCACTCCACCACCCCAGTTCAGACATGGCCATATGCAAATCAGTCTGACCCTGTGCCTCATGGGAACAGTCTAGCCCAAACTGCCAAGCCATATCTTCCCTGGACCGGAAACAAGCATCCTGGGACCGGTTTCAGATTCATAATCCTCATCAGCCAGGCTATCTTGAATCCAGTGGTAGAGTGAGCAAGGGACCCACGTCTGGGCATACCCTGCTAACCAAGGGTGAACAAAGTGATACCAAAGGGGATGATGGACAGAGTGTTTGAGCAAATTAAACACTGACCCCAGTCAACTGATCTGGGTTCAATCCATCAGCATTCTTTAGCTCACTCCACCACCCCAGTTCAGACATGACCATATGCAAATCAGTCTGACCCTGTGCCTCATGGCCACAGTCCAGCCCGAACTGCCAAGCCATGTCTTCCCTGGACCCGATATAAGCTTCCCAGGACGGGTTTCTGGCTTTCCAGCCGTCTTCAGCCGGGCTTGCTTGAATGCAGTGGCAAAGTGAGCAAGGGACTCACGTCTGAGCATACCCTGCCAACTTAGGGCGAGCAAAGAAAAACCAAAGGGGGTGACGGACAGAGCGCTGACAATACAAACACTCACCCCCAGTCAACTGATCTGGGTTTAATCCATCAGCATTCTTTAGCTCACTCCACCACCCCAGTACAGACATGGCCATATGCAAATCAGTCTGACCCTGTGCCTCATGGGCACAGTCCAGCCCGAACTGCCAAGCCATGTCTTCCCTGGACCGGAAAACAAGCATCCTGGGACTGGTTTCGGATTCATAATTCTCATCATCAGGCTATCTTGAATCCAGTGGTAGAGTGAGCAAGGGACCCACGTCTGGGCATACCCTGCCAACTCAGGGCGAACAAAGCGATACCAAAGAGGAGGATGGACGGAGCGTTTGAGTAAATCAAACACTCACCCCCAGTCAACTGATCTGGATTTAATCCATCACCATTCTTAAGCTCACTTCACCACCCCAGTTCAGACATGGCCATATGCAAATCAGTCTGACCCTGTGCCTCATGGGAACAGTCCAGCCCGAACTGCCAAGCCATGTCTTCCTTGGACCAGAAACACGCATCCTGGGACCGGTTTCGGATTCATAATCCTCATCAGCCAGGCTATCTTGAATCCAGTGGTAGAGTGAGCAAGAGACCCACTACCTTGAATACTTCCCAAACTGTAACTGCTGAGAAGATGTTTCACAAGAGTATCATCTAATAACCACCAGTGATTCAAACACAACATACCCTTCAACTCCCACTGTCGATGTCAGAGGGCTAGTTGGACCGGTGAATGATCGAAAAGCCCGCAGGAGAGAATTAAATATCTACCTATGTCATCTACATGAACTGTCTGTACTGAAAATGGGAAGGACCTACAGAGGCGAATGAAGAATGGCAACCCCTGTGGACCACTGAGTAAATCCTGCATGATAGACACAGGTGTCTGTGAACTACCCAGGAACACACACTTTGTACCAAGTAAATGAGTCTCTTGAAGTAACAGGATATCTGAGGTGTGATGTTCAACAAACAACATAAGGGCCCCCTCTTAATTTTAGTTTTTAAACTATTATCATTCCATGACTTTATACTATATCCCATCTCAGTCTGACAACAATTTGTTAGTCATTAGAATCAAAAGGATCCTGTACAACTCGCGGGAACATGTGTCTGGTAACAAGAACAAAATGAAACCCTGAAAAATCAAAACTAAAATCCATCCCCACCCTACTTTTTCATCCTAGAAGTATCAGTCACCCCAAATCATATGTAATAATCAACTGTGAAACTCAATGGAAAAAAGTGAAAAAAACAAGCAAGCAAAAGGAGTGATGCACTTTGAATGAAGAGCCCGTTTTCTTATAGAGCCCCTTTTCTTTTCTCTTTCAGGGGCTTAGTATTGTGCAGAAAAGCTGAACATGAAGTCAGTCCTTTCATACATGGTCTCTGTTGCCACATGGGTGTTATTTCCCCTGAACCCCTGGGTATGGTGAAGACTGTCTGCAGCAGGAGTAACCTCTACCCCCAATGACTTCGGTTTGCTAGATTCTTTGATGCCGCCTCGGTTTATGTCGTGTTCTTTGTGGGATGAAGATATTTCATCAGACACCCGTTGAATCCCCTGTATGTGTCAGTGTGAACTGAAGGAAGTTCAAAGGCAATATCTTGTGTGCCAGACACAGCCCAGTGGAGCAGAGGTCCCATCCTCCAGATCTTAGCCAAGGCACTGAGAGCATCAATGTACATTTTGAAGGGCTTCTCTTAGTGAACCCACCCAGGCACAGAATGTGTAACTCACTTCAGTCAAATCCAGGACTCAGCAGAAACATAGACAGTGCCTTTAACCACTTTCACTAGGAAACATACGTTTGCCTTCCCTCTCAGAAAAAACAGCATTGTCTATAAAGGATAATTTAATTGGAAAACAGCAGAGTGTGAAAGTTAAGAGACTGAAGGGACTCGTAGGAACTCAAGCGGGGAACCACTTTGTGACCATTGTAAAGTTGAACAACACTGACATTGTGTGCAATTAAACTGAAACAATCATGTCATATCTTTTTGAAGAGATCAGCACTCTTGTGGTGTTCATGCTGATCGCAAAGCTTGTCAGGGACGTGTCAGTGTAGCGCCTGCACCGCTACCAGAAGCTTTCATCTCTGAGCGAAGAGCATGCTCCCCCCCCTTACTCCAGATGAGCGCACATATATGGGCTTCACAGAGCTCAAGGTTTTGAGATTCTTAGGAGTCAAAACAAAGTATCCTATTCATGACCTCACAGGAAGTGATGTAAAATAACATTTGACTTTGATAATGTCAGAGGAAGAGACAATAGTGAAATTATAGGAATGGTGAGTACACAGGCAACATCCAAATCATTAATACACACATCCAAATTAACATTACACCGAAAGTATAATATGCGCAGCCGCAAGGTGAAATATTGAAAATGTAGTGCTATCAAAATGTAGGACAGTGGGTTTGCTGAACTCTATGAAGTGAATAGTGTCTCCCTCTTTAGTTGTAAGCGGCTTCTCTGCACACAGTAGAAGTGGGAGCAAAGTGACATATGGAGTACTATGACCCCCTCCCGCCTCCCAGTTATAAGATTCAGCTAGGTGTGAGTGAGACTTCAGCACGACCTCTAAATGTGTGAGTGTCACTCATGATGAGTGAGACTTGAAGGATCTGATGTGTGTGCATTTTCGGATCTGATGTCACTGCCGAGGCAACAAATGCAACTTGCCTGACAGTGCTACGAAGCCCTCCTGCACCCGCACATTGATAGTGCGTGGATGAAGAGTGTCTTATGATAGGAGAGAGGGTTACCACCTGGCCGGTCTTTTATAGGCATGGCATGGCCTGTATTTTCATATCCCGGCCAGTACAAAAGTAGGAAGTTTACTTGAAGATGGCATTTTTCCTCTAATCAGTGCAAACTTAAAATATCAAATATAAGCAGAAATCACTTCAAAATGTGTTCTAGAGCTGCCTTAATGAATCCTGACTGAGAGTTAAAGTAAATAAAGACAGCAAAGCCATGTTAAAAATGAATACAAACAATTTTATTCAAAGTCTTATCGAAGAATAATATACGTGCCTTTGCAAAATCTTAAAACATGACCAAAAGGCAGGTGGTAACTCTAATAAGAGCCTGTATGCAGAACTCTGACATTTGTTAGTGCTGGAATACCCTCTCATCCTCAGACCCGGCGACGTTCACTCATTGCCATGGGACCATCCACTGAGGGAGAAATCTGTGAGAGTCTAACCCGATTGTTCTGTCGCATGAATGTATTGAGACTGCAATCTACTTTAATTTGTTTTATAAGTGAAACTTTCGGGGGGAGTGAGTGGGTAAAAATTGCAGAGCAATGTAAAACTTAATTTGGGGCAAATTGTTGGAAAGTTGTTTGAATATACACAGCCCTATCAAATATAAAGAATTACCCACAGAAACAGGAAAAATAGAAAAACAGAAAAACGTTGACTAGTTTAATTCTAGCAGTTTTCCTACATTTTCATGTATTTAATGAAATTCAGGCTTTCATTTCCAATTCACTATTAAAGACTGGAGGCGGTGGTTCGTCAGCGGCCACCAGAGGGCGGTCCTAGCCTGCTGATGAAACATTGAGCTGCACATTGGTTGAAAGGGAGAAGGATTTCCTCTTCCGGGTCAGCAGTGGCAGAGACAGCACCAGCAGCAGTGAATACATAAATTCCGGCCTCTCTTTGTGTTTGTTCAGCCTGCAGCAGAGGAGGAAGGAGCCCTGTCTGTCTGTGCAGTTACCCCCATCTTCAGACCCCCACAGACCCCCCTCAGACCCCAGATCTACCCCCACACCCAGGCCCCCAGGAGGGGGAGAGAGCCTGGACCCGTCTGGACAGGTCTCGGCTCAGGTAGGAGATTTTCAGCACCTTCTGCTGTGTTTGTAGAAATAGACTGAATAATCATGGAGGGAATCTCGGCAGGAGCCGGGCTGAGCTGGGCCCTTCTATCCGGGGGCCCTGGGGCTGAGCTGGGCTCTTTTATCCGGGGGCCCTTGGGGGTGAGCTGGGCTCTTTTATCCAGGGGCCTCTGGGGCAGAGCTGGGCTCTTCTATCTGGGGGCCCCTGGGGTTGAGCTGGGCTCTTCTATCCGGGGGCCCCTGGAGCTGAGCTGGGCTCTTCCATCCGGGGGCCCCTGGAGCTGAGCTGGGCTCTTCTATCTGGGGGCCCCTGGGGCTGAGCTGGGCTCTTCTATCTGGGGGCCCTGGGGGCTGAGCTGGGCTCTTCTATCCGGGGGCCCCTGAGGCTGAGCTGGGTTCTTCTATCTGGGGGCCGTGGGGCTGAGCTGGGCTCTTCTTTCAGGGGCCCTTGGGCCTCTCGGGCTGAGCTGGGCTCTTCTATCCGGGGGCCCCTGGGGCTGAGCTGGGCTCTTCTAGCCAGGGGCCCCTGGGGCTAAGCTGGGCTCTTCTATCCGTGGGCCCTGGGGTTTTTTTCTTCTGCCCTGGGGGTGTTTTGTGGGCATCATGTGTGTTAAAGAGGGGATCTGTGCACTGCACTGCATCTTACTGCACTATGAGAGGTCTGTGCACTGCATCTTACTTCACTGTGAGGAATATGTACACACTGCACAGTAACTTATTGCACTATGAGTAATCTCTGCACAGCATCTCACTGCACGATGGAAATCACTGCATGCTGCACTGCATTTTACTGCATGAGGAATATGCACTGCATGTTTACAACACTGTGAAGAATATTTGCACTCTACACTGCATCTTACTGCAATGTGAGAAATCTGTCCACGCGCCCTGCATCATACAACACTGTAAGAAATCTCTGTAGGCTGCACTGTATATACTGCACTCTGACCAGTCTGTACATGCTGCACTGCATCTTACTGCACTATGAATAATCTATGCACACTGCATTGTTTCTTACTGAACTGTGAGGATTCTATGCGCACTGCACTGCATCTTACTACACTGTGAGAAACCTGTGCACACTGCATTATACTACTATAGGAAATCTGCGCACACGTCACTGCATCTTACAGCACTATGAGGAAACTGTGCACATTGTACTGCATCTTACAGCAGTATGAGAAGTATGTGCCACTGCACTGAGAGAAATATGTGCACACTGCACTGCATTGTACTACAATGAGTAATCTATGCACACTGCACTGCAGTTTAGTGTTCTATGAGAAATCTGTGCACACTGTGCTGCGTCTTATTCCTCTATGAGAAATCTGTTCACACTGCAGTGTAACGTAGCACACTCTGAGAAACCTGCGAATGATTCACCTCCTCTTACTGCACTATGAGGAATCTGTGCACACCACTGTGCATCTTACAGCACTATGAGGAATCTGTAGTACTGCAATGTTATTTACTGCACTATGAGATATCTGTACACACTGCACTGCATCTGACTGCATTATGAGGAGTCTGTGCAGTGCACTGCATCTTATTGCACTATGACAAGTCTAAGTCAGTGCACTGCACTGTATCTAACTGCACTGTGTGAAATCTTTGCACACACCACTTCACCTTGCTGCACTATAAGGAATGGTGTCACTGCACTTCGTCTTACCGCACTATGAGAAATCACTGCAAGGGGGTGGACTGAACTGGGTTCTTCTACCTGGGGACCTCTGGGAGGGAGAATGGGCTTACCTTCCGGCCCTGGGGACTTTTGTGGTCATTATGTGTGTTTAAGGGTGAATTTATGCACACTGCACTGCATCTTACTGCACTATGCGAAACCTGTCACACTGAACTGCATCATACTCCACTATGAGAAACCTGTCACACTGCACTGCATCTTACTGCTCTATGAGAAATCCCTGCATGCTGCCCTGCATCTTACTGCACTATGAGAAACCTGTCACACTGCACTGCATCTTACTGCACTATGATAAATCTCTGCATGCTGCCCTACATGTTACTGCACTATGAGAAACCTGTCACACTGCACTGCATCTTACTGCTCTATAAGAAACCTGTCAGACTGCACTGCATCTTACTGCACTATGAGAAACCTGTCACACTGCACTGCATCTTACTGCACTATGAGAAATCTCTGCATGCTGCCCTGCATCTTACTGCACTATAAGAAACCTGTCACACTGCACTGCATCTTACTGCACTATGAGAAACCGTTCACGCTGCACTGCATCTTACTGCTCTATAAGAAACCTGTCACACTGCACTGCATCTTACTGCACTATGAGAAACCTGTCACACTGCACTGCATCTTACTGCACTATGAGAAACCTGTCACACTGCACTGCATCTTACTGCACTATGAGAAATCTCTGCATGCTGCCCTGCATCGTTTTGCACTATAAGAAAACTGTCACACTGCACTGCATCTTACTGCACTATGAGAAACCTGTCACACTGCACTGCATCTTACTGCACTATGAGAAATCTCTGCATGCTCCTTTGCATCGTTCTGCAATATGAGAAACCTGTCACACTGCACTGCATCTTACTGCACTATGAGAAATCTGTGCACACTGCACTGCATCGTACTGCACTGTGTGGAATCAGTGCATGCTGCATGACTATTTGCACTATGAGCGATCTGTGCGTGCTGCCCTGCATCGTACTGCACTGTGTGGAATCGGTGCATGCTGCACGGCTATTTGCACTATGAGCGATCTGTGCATGCGGCCATACATTGTACTGCACTATGAGTAGTCTGTGCCCCCTGCACTGTGAGAAATCGGTACACATTGCTCTGCTTTTTACTGCACTTTGAAGAGGATGTCTGTGAAAACGGCACTGCTTTTTGCTACTTTGTGAGAAATTTGTGCTCAGCTTACTAATAATCTCTGAACGAAGAAAATCTGTACATTGCATGGCTTTTCCCTGCTCTATGAGGGCTGTTGACAGGAAAGTTAATGTGCACACACTGCACTGCTTTTTATTACACTGTGAGGGGGGTTGAAAATAAAAGAGGATATCTGTGCAGACTCCTCTGCCTTTGACTATTCTGTGCAGGGTGTTCGGAGCCCATCTGTGGTCTGCAAACAGAATGACTTTTTACTACAGTACGAGGGGCGTTTGAAAAAGAGAAACTCTGGGCACGCTGCACCGCTCTTTACTCTTCAGTGTGATAAATCTGTCCATACTGCAGGTTCTTCTGCTACACTTAGGGGCACGCAGCGCAGCTCAGCAAGTCACCTAGCTGCGCTGCGTGATGGGGAAAGGGCAGGAATGCACTGTATCTAACACTCTACAGCGCAGCCCTGTCTTTCCCTGCGCTGGTGCACAATGTGCTCCCAGTGTCAAAGCAGGCACCCCTGCACCATGGTGCAAGCGTGCGTGCCTTGCAAACAGGATTGTTTTTGTGCAGGAAGGGCTACCTTCCTGCACAAAACAATCCCTTGAGGCATCTTGCTGAGTGCGCCACAGTATCCAGGACACATAGAAAGAGGAGGCAACAAGGAGAAATAAGGATACTTCTCTTTGCTATGCCTCACCTGGGGAGACTTAGCATTTTGACGCATTCTCAAGTCTACCAGTGTTGCTAAATGTAGGAATGCGCCAAAATCCATGGGTGGATGTGTGGGAACAACCACGCCCTACCCTTGGAACGGAACACCTCTCTGGGGAAGAGTAACCCAGCGCCGTGATTCACGCTGCGTGGTGTTACTCTAGATTCATCAAGCCGCGCAGGGCCATGCAAGGTGGCCTTGCGTGGCTTGATAAATATAACTTAAGAGTTGCGTCTCTCTTGCGTTCCATTGCATGGGTCGCGCAGGGCCATGCAAGGTGGCCTTGCGTGGCTTGATAAATATAACTTAAGAGTTGCGTCTCTCTTGCGTTCCATTGCGTGGGCCGTGCAGGGCTATGCAAGGTGGCTACGGCTTGTGCCGATTGTGCTGAGGGACTAGGAGGCGTTAGTCGCACTGCCAGTTCGTCAGCTTGCCAACCGGAAGTGTAGTTCGCATTCCAACTTCTGATCACCAGCCTTTCAGCCCTACAAAAGCAGGGCTGGGCAGCGGACGTGCACGGTGGATACTCTGCCGTTGCATACCGCACATATTGTCTTTGAAAGTGGTGACTATGCCTCCTTAGCTCCTGGAAATACATTACTCTAGGTCTTGAACTGTATTTTTGTGACTATTAGTGTATTTCACCCTGCGCCATCACTACCCCTTTTTAATCTGCGCCACATTCATTTATATACTGTATTTTCACTTACTTGATCGCACTCGCCTCTATCCTCGGTCTGCCATGGCTTGTGACGATTGTCCAGAGGGACAAGGAGGCATTAGTCGCATTTCTTGTTCGTCAGCTTTCCAACGGGAAGTGTAGTTCGCATTCCAACTTCTGATCACCAGCCTTTCAGCCCTACAAAAGCGGGGCTGGGCAGCGGACGCGCGCAACGGTATGCCAAAGGCAAGCCCGTCTGCGCCCGACCGCACCAGACAGTTGTCAGCTGCCTGGACCCCTGCCCGTTTTTTCTTTAAAACTTAGTTTATTTTGCCTTTTATTCTCTTAAATAGTTGCCATCAAAATGTCTTTGCTCAAATATTCTAGTCAGGAGCTGAAAGATCTCAACCCTTTATTATCTAAAGAGTTAGCCGGACTTGAAGCTGGGACAACTAGTGGGGTACATATGACTCCCATTCCTAATTTACCAGCTCTCCCCTGTGAAACTCAAGTTTCTTGTACATCTACGCATACCAAAACCTCCAGTCCACTAAAAGCACTATATTTTAATGCACGCTCTGTTCCTAAACATGCTGTCGAAGTATGGAGTCTTATTGACTCTGAATCACCAGATATCTGTTTTATAACGGAAACCTGGTTACATGAGCATGCCTCTTCAGATGTGGCCATTGCATTTCCTCCACAATATAACGTAATAAGAGTGGACAGGGAGAAGAATAGGGGAGGTGGCCAACTCATAGACACAACTCCGGAAGTGAACATCACCTCCCTAGAGTCCATAAGCACAAACAAAATGGAATTATGCATCTTTAAAATGGATGGTCTGTTGGGAAGAGCATGGAGAGAAGCATTAGCGTACAGACCTCCAGGTCCAAAAAATTACTTTCCATGTAAGCTATTGGAGCTTATTGCTCCACATGTATTAGCCTCCAACTCTTTCCTTCTGCTAGGTGATTTTAACTGTCATGTAGAACTATTACATGACCCTGACATGGATCAGTTAATCACAAGTCTCAGCACCTTGGAACTAGTCTAATTGGTAAATGGGCCTACGCATATTGCGGGTCATACGCTTGACCTATTGTTCACAAACTCTACAGTGGTCAAGGTTGAGTCGCCACTACCACTATTGTGGACGGATCATTTTTTATTAAAATTCGTTATTCTAGATCGTACTATCAATGCGGTCCCCTGTAGGGAAGTGGTTTGGAGACGATCCTTGCATAAAATCACCTTACCTCTATTTACTACTACCTTCAGGTCAGCTCTACCTAACACAATTGATAAAATTGATCAATGTGCGATTTCTCTAGACGGAACAATAACAAATGCGTTGGATAAAATTTCTCCTCTCGCCAGAGCTACAATTAAAGCCTGAGCCGCTCCGTGGTTTACTGAACAACTAAAGCTAGTGAAGCGCGCCTACAGGACTGTTGAGCGAAAATGGAGGAAAACTAAAGACCCAATAGATCGTAAATCATATAAAGATGCTCACAATAAGTATATGGAAAGCATAAGACAAACAGAAAAAATATTTCTCCTTAGCTGTATTGAGAGGGCAGAAAACTCTAACAAGGAACTCTACCAAATTTGGAAGGAATTCTCTATCCCGCCTGTTCAGACACAACCTTCTACCTCTCAGGACTGGGTGGACTCACTTTCAAAAATTTTTGAGGATAAGATCATGGCTATCCATAATTCCTTCCCTGCACAAGATATTAATAATGATATGGGAAATCGTTCTGTAACTACTTTTGATCCCCCTCATATTTGGGAAGAATTTAACTCAATGTGGCTCGGAAGAAGTGATTAAAGCATTTATAAAAGTTACATCTGGTTCGCCTACAGACTCTTTGCCACTAACATTTTTTCCTACTGTCGCTCCAGCCCTCTGGGACTGCCTCACTGATCTATTCAACAAATCATTGTAAATTTCCCAAAACATGGAAAACTGCCAGAGTTAGGCCTATATTAAAAAAATCTACTGCAGACCCAAAACTTCTCTCTAACTATCGTCCTATATCCTTGCTCCCTCATTTCAGTAAGATGCTTGAGTCACTGGTTAACAAACAGCTCGTGTTCCATCTTGAGAGCTATGGATTGCTTGACCCCTCACAATCTTTAGGGAAGCCCACAGTACTGAAATAGCTTTGCTGGAGGTATCTGATAATATCAGGCTTGAACTAGGCACGGGACAGTCATCTATCCACGTTCTGCTAGACTTATCTGCAGCGTTCAACACCATCTCCCATAGCTTTCTTGAACATCGGCTTTTGGAGATTGGTGTCAGAGGTAAGGCGTTACAGTGGTTCAAAAATTGTCTAACTGATCGAACTACGATAGTACAGGTAGGAAATACCAGCTCCTGTAGTATATTAGTCAGGATGGGAGTACCACAGGGCTCTATCTTGGGTCGCACACTCTTTAACCTTTATGTGACCCCTCTGGCCAAAGAGATTAGATCCCATGGCTTTGATGTTGTGTTGTACGCTGACGACACTCAGATCCTGGTCATTCTTGGTCCAGACCCATCACACCCCTGCTGACACATCGCTGCTGACAAGTCTCTGCTGACGCCGCTGCTGACACAGCACTGCTGACACGACCCTGCTGACACGACCCTGCTTACATATCCCTGCTGACACATCACTGCTGACACACACCTGCTGACACGCCACTGCTGACACCACTGCTGTCACACCACTGCTGATATGCCGATGCTGACACACGACTGCTGAAACACCGCTGTGTACACATCACTGCTGGCACATCGCTGCTGATACATCACTGCTGATGCACCGCTGCTGACACACAGCTGCTGACAACCCACTGATGACACATAGCTGAGACATCACTGCTGACACACCGCTGCTGGCACACAGCTGATGACACTTTGCTGCTGACGCCGCTGCTGACACGCCGCTGCTGCCACGCCACTACTGCCACACCGCTGCAGACACACCGCTGCTGACATATCACTGCTGACACATCGCTGCTGACACACCACTGCTGACACACCACTGCTGACACATCGCTGCTGACACATCACTGCTGACACACCACTGTTGTCACGCCGCTGCTGACACCACTGCTGACACAGCACTGCTGACACACCGCTGCTGACACATCACTGCTGACACACCACTGCTGACACACCACTGCTGACACGCCGCTGCTGACACACCTATGCTGACACGCTGCTGCTAACACACCCCTGCTGACTCATCACTGCTGCTGACACACCACTGCTGTGCACTTCACTGCTGACACACCACTGCTGACACACCACAGCTGTTCACCCCGTGATGAAAGCAGAATTAAATTCAGCCAATTTTGGAAGAGGTGGGCTTGCACAGCACATCATATAGAGATCAAAGAACTGAGTGTCAGTAAACAATCCAGCACAATACAGAAAAATGCATGTCAGAGAGGAGGCTATGGAGAGGTGAGGGGCACTGGCGGAAGGTGGGATTAAGGGAATCCTGCAGAAGGAGGTCAAGGGTATAATAAATTCATCTATAAAACCACATCTCTCGAGTTCTTTTCTTTTAAAACAAAAGGAAATGGCACAAACAAATGTTACCAGGGCTGCAGCGGGCACCTCCGGCACAACAGCTGTCCCTGGCGCTAAGGCATATAGATGGTACAGGGAATCAGGGTGGTGTCGATGAAATGACGGCGAGTCAATAGCACGGCCTTCCTGTATAACTGACAAAAGCAGGACTTGAACCTCCCTCTGCTCACACAGAAATCCTAACATTTTAGTAATAAACTATTGACAGCTTGCACTCGATTCTCAGTGGGATTGTCCACATGTGACGAGTGGAAAGAAAATGTTTTCTCCACAAATCGAGATACCAAGTCCAGTGGTAAAAAAAGAATCCCCTAAGTATGCCTGGAATACTGTGCTAATCGCATATTTCTTGGGGTAAAATAGCATTAGGTAATGTCATGTGACATCTTCCATGAGACCTTCTCCTCCATGTTTTAATGTTCTTCTTGTGGCGCAATGAGCAGTCCATTTACTGTTCATTGGGTTTTGAGGATAACATATACATAAAATATCTGCTAAAGAGATACATATAAATGTGTGCACTAAAACTAATTCCAATGCCAGTGCAGGGTTTTCCACCCAGCACTTACAATTTCCTTCCGCGGAACAAAGTAACGTTTCCAAAATGGCCCCACACCTTTCTTGAACTTGCGGGGAATGAGATTTTGGTATCAATTTATAATCAATTTAATAATTTATCTCATTCGTAATTTTTGGACCGCTAGTATCTGTCATTGAGTAAAAGACCACCCCCACACAGGTTTAGTTCAACCCCATTAACTGACGCCACTCTGAAGAACCACTTACAACTGATAAAGTTTAAAAGTTTTATATAAAAGTCAAATTTGAATGCAAATTACAATCCTCTCAGGATATATCTCAAAGTATACAAAGAATACAAAATCAATTCCAAACTCAGCAATTTAAAGCTTCGATGTAAAGTGGTTTCTTTGCGTCATCTACAGAAAGAGAAAATAATCAAGTTAAATCTGTCCCTACTCTATACTAGGTGACTTCCCTATTTCGCAAGTTTCTTCCCTAAAAAGGTGTCATCAGTTTGACTTCCAAAGAAGTTCAAACTCTCTTAGCCTCTAAAGGTAACTTAAGTTTAAGAAGCAGTACCCTCTCTGCCTACCCATCCGCTCTTCTAAGGGTCCTCGGCCTACTGCTCCCTTGCGCTCTGATCTCTCTCAGCGCATCTGCTCAAGGCATCTACCCTTGCCTTCGCTCTTCTCTCTGAGCTCTTGCTTTCGCCTTCGCTATCTTCTCCCCGGGGTGCTGTCCCTAAAATACACAATCACAGTGTGGGTGGAACGCCCCTTGACGCCCACCACGGACTTTCCCCGATGATGTCAGTTTCTGGCTCTTTCCATTGCTTCATCTCTTTGCGTCGTCCGTTAGGTTGACCCTTTTCCTTAGATGTCATCTTCATCTTCTCGTTGGCGACTTTAGTTTGACACTTTCAGATCAAAAGTCATATGAACTTAAACAAGACTTTAACTTACAATTATTTCTTTGACCTTACTAGATCCTGTGAATGGTCATTCAAAACAAAGCTCAAATTCCAATCGCCTCCTCTCATGTTTAGGCAATAAACTTCGTTCGACATTTGTCACCTTAAATCTAACAAATGCTAGACTCTTCGGCTCGCACCTTCAAGTGAAGACTATTCACGACTCCTGCGAGTCCACTAAATTACATACATTGTACTATGCTCCTGCGAACTCTTGGTCATTCAAGTTACAATCACAAATGACCTAACTCTTCCAGCATTCCTACAAACTTCTTCTACACAGTATAACCTTTAACATACATTTATAGGTGAACGCTTTTAGTATACCTTTCTTCTAAACGAATACGATTTTACATAGAATATAAAGTCCACACCGAATATAATCTCATACATAGAATATAAACCCTATACACAGAACATAACTTTATATTCTTCATTACATTATGCTATATATACTCTTGCACATTTCTCCATGTTACATTTCTCTTGCCGTTTCTGCATTTAAAGTTACACACGTATTTGAATTCTACTCTGCACGTTCTACTGTTCGTAGGCATTTCTACATTAGCCCACTACGTATACGGGCCTTCTAGATCTAATACATTCTAATATGAATACAGTTATACATTTCCTATACCATGTTGTCACTTTCCGTTGACTTTTATACTATAAGCGTCAACTTCACGTTACGATATACATTTCATTCCTATGTTTCATGATATGCTTGTAAATATGGCCTATACATAATTCTTATTCAAATTTGCGCTCTCTCAGTCCCCCCTTTGATGACTTTTAGGAGTCATCACTAAAAGCAATTTGAATAACACCTTTTAAACCGTACTAGTTATATCATTCCCTCTTTTCATCATTTCAAGTGCTCTCAAGCTTTTATACTGTTGATCTTGTAAAGCAGCCAATTTCCTTTCCTGCTCTCTCATAGATCTTTGTAACCGGTTCGTCCTATACCATTTATATAGTTTCACAAATCCTAACAATGTAATTATGCAAATTAATACTATTAATACAGGTTTTAATATGTACCACACTATACTTTTGCCAAGGTTAGCAAACCAACTTCCAACCTTTCCTACTCCATTACCCACTTTTTCCCAAACATTTATTTTTGTCATGTCTTCGATTTCTTGATGAATCTGTGTAATGTTTCTTATAACCTTCTCTAGTGGTTTTGAATTATCAGGAATATAAGTACAACATTCCTGAACCTTCAAAACCTTGCAAACTACGCCTTCTTTTGCTAATATTACATCAAGAGCAAGTCGATTCTGAAGAACCATTGCTCTAATCGATTGCATCTCACCTTCTATTAGCATTAATGACCTTGCAGTACTTGCAGATAATCTATCTACGACTGTAGCTAGTCTCCTGATCTTAACATCGTTAAGTATTAAACCCAACATAGGAAACATCGCTCCAAATACGTCTCCTACTACTTCTGCATCTCCTACTTCCCTTTTCATTCTTGTCGAAGCCTTTCTTTCTATGACCGCTAAATCCTTTGCATGATATATTTTGGGGAAGACAATTGCCAAGTAACACGAACCATACCAATTGTCAGGCAGTTTTACATAGGCACTTCTCCCACATACAAAATATACATTAGGAATAGCCTGCATCCCTTTCATAAAATCTTTCGTATAATACTCTAACTTAAAAGCATGCTCACAATTAACTTCACCTACGAATTCACTCTCATAATACGTCTTGCTTCGAGTTAAACATAACTTTCCTTTCTGCGTTCTATCCAATGCTATTGGACCATTGCTACCTTTCTTTTTATGTGCCTTCTCTTCTTCGGTCCAATCGGTTTTCCACTGTCCTGACATTTTTAGAATCTTTTGCCTTCTGTATCGATCATCTACTTGTCCTATGAACTTTTTCTCAATCTCTGACACTTTGCAAGTCAAATTATTTCTGCGTGCATATGAAGTATCTAGTGTATCCCAAGGAAGAAAGAATTTGGCTAGTCTATCCTCCTTTTTGTAATAGTCCCACTTTTTCATTTGCTTATAATTCGGAACTTCAGGCAGTACCGAATCATAATTTGAAAAGTAGTACTCAAACCCTTCTCTACCATAAAATATACTTAGCAGTAAACTACAAGTTATCCCATAAGTCAATGGAAGATGATGATATCGGATGCCCTCATCTACAGAAGCCGGCAATTGCATACAAACGTAGCAATCTTTGGCCTCCATGGCATCGATATATTCGTACAACAGTTTAGCATATGCGTTTGACCTAAAGTTTCCCTGTGACTCATCTACATGTAATCTACGAACTTCATCTGCTAGTAACGTCTTTTCGCGTATAACATTGCTCTCCTCCTTCTTTCCATCAGGAGCAGGTTTTAAAGTCGTTACAAGCTTAACATCTGCTATTTCTTTATCTGCTTCATGTCCTATAATATATGATATTGTCACTACTGTAATTATGAGAAATATCACTATCGCTATAAGTGTACCTATTATACATCTAGCTTTTCTGTTTGGGTTGCCGTTCTCCATGTTGTCAAAACAGCGTGACTCTTTCTTTTGCGAAAAAGTTTATCAGTTCAGTCCTTTGTTTGCTTTGTTTTCTTCTCAGTTCGTAAAGTGCTCTTTTATCAACAAAGTCTCTTTTTCGCCACAATGTCTCTTTATTTTTAACAACAGACAACCCTAACCCTTCTCCGTCCTCTAAATGTAAACCCTAATTTTTTCTTCTTTCCACTCGGCGCTAGGTTATCTTCTTCTTTATAACTTATATACAAAAGTCTTTATACATCAACAATTATTCTTGCACCTGCAGCTCTTGCAACAAGTTCCAATAATTCAAAACGAATGACTTTGTCTTCTTCCTCTGATATTTGATGACCAAATGTTGGAAATTGTAATCTGTTCAACACTAAATCCTTAATCCGACTCAAGTATGGGGGTATGGGAAGTGTGAAAGTCAGTAACCCCTCAGTCTCGAGTCCAGGCGTCAACATCCATATCTCCACTGCCACAAATGGATCGAGATCGATTACTTTCACACTCTTCACTCTCCCAGATTTCTGTCCCCAAGACATCTGCTAGATAAGTCCACTCTGGGGTGGCGTACCTTCTGCAGGGCACACGTACCCTTCTCGATCTTCGTGGACTCTCAGTTCCTGAGTCTGTCGTTTCTTCCTCCTGATCCGATTCTTCAGCGATCGGGACAAGAGTCCTTTCTTGCTTTTCTTCCGAGCTTGGCCTTTTCTTTCTCTCCGGCCAACTGGCTTCGTCACTCCTTGTTCTTCTGCTCCTTGTTCTTGGACCAGTCTCTTGATCACTCTCAGTTTGTTCGGTATCCGATTCAGTCTCCCAATTACTTTCTTCTCCTGAGGCGACTTCGGTCTCGCTAGTGTCTTGACCTTCGTCGACTTGTTCTGACACAGTCTCAGCTTCTTCGATCACCTCTACAGCTTGGCTTTCCCCCTCTGTGGCTTCTCCGTTTTCCGCCGGATTCTCATCCGAGAGAGGAGCTGTTTCTTCTAGAGGTGTTGGCACTCTTCGGGTGTGTGAGGCATGTATCCAGTTTGGCAGACCTCCACACTTCACCGCAGTGTTCGTGACAAGTATAACTTGAAATGGTCCTCGCCAACGCACGTCTAAGCAGTTCTTCCTGACATGCTTTTTCACCAGGACCCAGTCTCCCGGACTCAGGTCATGGCACAAGTCTTGTGCTGATGGAACCTCTGCAGCCTGGACCTGGAGGGACACAGAATTAATGGCATCAGATAGTCCCTTGCAGTAGTCCAAAATCAAGTCGTCTGTGATGTTCAATAGCGCTGCAGTTGGAACCGATGGCAATCTCATAGCTCTCCCCATTAGCACTTCATGTGGAGAGAGGCCTGTTTTCCTATCAGGTGTGCTACGTATGCTCATAAGAACCACTGGAAGTGCGTCTGGCCAACTCAGGGATGTCGATGAACAAACTTTAGCCAGTCTGGACTTGATTGTACTGTTGATTTGCTCTACAATCCCTGAAGCTTCGGGTCGATAGCTGCAGTGTAACTTTTGATCAATATTCAAAGCTGAGCACAACATCTTCACTATTTCGCTGTTGAAATGAGTTCCTCTGTCCGATTCCAAAGAGGATGGCACCCCAAACCTCGGTATTAACTCTCTAAGTAACAGTTTCGCTACTGTAAGTGTATCGCATCTACGTGTAGGGTAAGCCTCAACCCATCTAGAAAATATGCAGACAATCACTAAAACGTATCTGAGTCTGTTACATGGAGGCATTTCTATAAAATCAAGCTGCATTCTATTGAAAGGCCCCCCAGACCTCCCAATGTGACTCAATGTAACTGGTGTTCTCTTTCCCACGTTTAGTTGCTGACAAATCGCACATCGCTGACATACTGCTTCTGCCGCTACTCTAAACTTAGGATTAAACCACGTTTGTCTGAATACTCTCACCATGGCATCTCTTCCTATGTGTGCTGATCCATGCAGTTTCCTTGCCATTGGACTAACAAGTTCATTTGGTAAAACTGCTCTCCCATCGGCGGAGACCCAAAAATTCATTTCGCCTTTCACACAACCCGCTGTTTCCCAGCCCTTTTTCTCAACATCTGGTGCATTCTCCTGAACACTCCTTAACTCATCCCACGTATCTACAGTGTCTAACAACATTGTCAATTCAGTTCTTTCCTGTACTCCCCCCACTTTCACCTCAGTGTGAGAATAACCTTGCTCTGCGCAATAACGCGCTACTTCATCAGCATAACGATTGCCCTGCGACACAAAGTCTACATTCTTCGTGTGCGCAGCACATTTGACAACCGCAATAGCTGATGGTCCTTGCAATGCATCTAACAATAGTCTCACGAATTCTCCATTCCTGATGGGAGAACCCGAGGAGGTCATATAACCTCTTTGAGACCATAACTGCCCGTAATCGTGAACTACCCCGAAACCATACTGGCTATCGGTGTATATGGTGACTCGAAGTCAAAGCAACAATTTCAGCTACCTGAGCGGAGTGTACTCCTTCCAGGCAAGCGGCTTCTATAACTCGGGTAATAGTGCAAACTGCATAAGCTGCTCTCAGCTGGCCAATATCGTCTCTTACGCATGAACCATCAACAAAGAAAATTTCATCAGGGTCGGTCAATGGCTCATCTACGATATCGGGTCTCGGTTTGGTGCATAGTTCAGTCACATCAAGGCAGTCATGATCTGTACAAATTTCATCATCCACATCATTTGGAAGTGGCATCAAAGTTGCAGGATTCAAGACGGAGCATCTTTTTAGGGTCACATTCTCGGCAGCCAGTATAACTTGCTCGTAGCGTGTGAGCCTGCTATTCGTCAGATGCTGAGTCTTAGTCCTGGTCATCAACAATTCCACAGAATGCGGTACGTACACCACTAACTGATGTCCCATTACCACACTTTCCGAACTTTCAATGCTGACACCCGTTGCAGCTACGGATTTGAGACATCCGGGCAACGCTGCGGCTACTGGATCTAATGTAGCCGAAAAGTACGCCACTGGCCTACGCGCATCTCCATGGATCTGAGCTAAAACCGCTAAAGCGCATCCCTCTCTTTCGCAGCAGTAAAGCAAAAATGGTTTTGTGTAATCTGGCATTCCCAAAGCCGGGGCACGACATAAGTCCTCCCTCAGCTGCAAAATGCCATCAAACAGTCTTTGTCCCATGGTACCGGATCACTCACTCCTTTGTGCGTCAGTTGTAATAACGGTTTTGCCTTCAGTGAAAAATTAGCTATCCACTGTCGACAATAACCGACCATGCCTAGAAACATCCTGACCTCTCTTTGTGTTGTAGGCGCGTTCATTTTCATAATCGCCTCTATTCTGTCTGGAGACACCTTCCGTTTCCCCTTTTCAATCCTGTGGCCCAAGTATTGCACTTCAGTCTTACAATATTGCAATTTACTTGGTGACACCTTGTGCCCGTTCTCGGCCAAGTGATTTAACAAGGTGATGGTGTCTTCTCTGCAAGCTTCCTCTGTCTCTGACGCAACTAGGAGGTCGTCTATGTACTGGACTAGAACTGAGTTCTTGGGCAGCACTAGACTTTCAAGATTTCTCTTTAAAAGCTGGTTAAAAATCGATGGGCTTTCTGTATACCCCTGAGGGATACGACACCATGTTAAAACGCGATCTTCCAGCTTAAAAGCGAAAAGATACTGGCTCTCTTCATCTAAAGGAATCGAAAAGAAAGCCTGGCACAAATCTATCACGGTGAACCATTCAGCTTGGAACGGTATCTGAAATAATATCACTGATGGATTCGGTACCACTGGACAACATGAGACAACAATATTATTAATCTTTCGAAGATCCTGCACTATTCTGTATTTTCCACTAGGTTTCTGCAAACCCATAATCGGTGAGTTACATGGACTACCCACGATCTCCTTCAGTATTCCCTGTTTAATCATGGATTCGATCACAGGCTTTATTCCTGCAATCGTCTCTGGTGTCAACTTGTACTGTGGTGTTCTTGGATACTCGGCATTGAGTCTTACCAAGATCTTTACTGGTTCTACTCCTTTGATCAAACCTATTTCTTCTCCAGTAAAATCCCACACCTCAGCTGACACTTTCTCCCTCAAATCCTGTGGAAGCTCCTCCACTGTCAGGGTAGGATATAGTTCCACACATTCCTGCGAATTTACAACTTTGAAATCGGCATCTTCATCGTTGGTCTGTACTTCTACTCCTTCAGGTGTGCAATGTATTGTGCAATTCAGTTTACACAACAGATCTCTTCCTAGCAAACACACCGGACTAGAATCACAGATCACAAACTGATGTTCGTCACTGTAATTCCCTATCTTTACTGACACTGGTTCCGTCAGAGGATTCGTCATCCTCTTGTTTGCGACTCCTACCACCTGAATCATTTCTCCTGATATTGGCAGACCTGGGACTACCGCTGATCTCAAAGTGGATCGAGTGGCTCCCGTATCCACCAAAAAGGTCGTAGGACATCCAGCTACTTCAGCTTCTACGTATGGTCCTCTCTGATCTACTTCCAGGGCTGCTCCTAAGGTACAATCTTCTTCCCTATTCACTCGTTGCCCTGTAAGAGGATCAACGTAATAGCATTCTTCTCCTCCTACGAATAATGGCATCTGTCTGTAGGTTTTCCCTCCATTTGAAATGCGAGGTGGTTGAGGAAACGGGGCTCGAGGAGTCTGAGTCCCCCCTTTGACAAACTTTCCCTTCGGGACTGTTGCTCCCTTAACCACGTTGTTCTGTACCTCTTCCTCCTCCTGTTCTAATTCCCCTGTCTCAATGTTATAAGGACACTCGCGTCTCCAATGTCCCACCTCGTTACACTGATGACACCTGGTTGTCCTTTTCAGTGTTGCGATATCCATTCTCGGTCTCGGTCTTTCTTCCTCTTCTCTACTCTGACTATTCTGTTTCTTTGCTTGCGCTCCTGTTCCCTGCTGTCGCTGTCCACCCTTTCCAGCTGCTTGCATCTGTACTAGCATTAACTTTTCCTTGAGCTTCTTTGCCTTCGAGTCTATCTCATCGCTACAGTATCTGGCATACCTCAGAATTTCGTCTAAAGGTTTGTTCTGCCAACAGATCAAATGCTGTTGAATCATCAGGCTAATGTCTGGTCTCAATCCGAGAACAAACTTTGACACAAACTGTCCTATGTCTTTAGGATCCATTACGTCCAACCCACTGTACTGTTTGAATGCTTTCAGTAATCTCTCATAGAACTCGTGAACTGTCTCTTTAGGCTCCTGAGTTGTTCGATCTATCTTAACCCAGTCTATGTCTTGCACCGGCACTTTCTCTTTTAGCCATGTTATTACTCTCTCGTATTTTTCCATGACTCTATCTGATGGACCACCTGTCTGGGTATCTCTCTGAGGCTCACAAGTGGGCCATTCAATACTAAGTTTGCATGCCGTCCACAAATCTCCGGGTACCACGATATCGAACAATGTGTTCAAATCGATCCAGAGCACCTTAGAGATCTTCACGAATCTCTCTACCTGCTTGTACCACTCAACGGGATTTTCTCTAAGCTTCGGGAAGGAATTAGTGAATGCCGCTAAATCCCCCCTACTCCATGGTACATGCACGTAGTTTCCGTTCGCGATTTCTCGCAAAGGAAAAGCTTCCATTCGCATTAGGTCTGTATCCTGAGACTTCACAAGTGTACTCCATCTGACAGATCCCTTCTTGGACCATCTTTCCTCCCATCTATCCAGATCTCTCCATATTCTAATACACATGACCAATTCCCTTATGTGTACTCTCAGCCCAATCGTTCTGCGCTCATCTAAATCTAGATCCGTGCAATTCAGCCTATGATTGGCCTGCAAAGCCTTAGTTCTCGATATGTCTATCATGTATCTTTCTGCCAATTCAGATAACTTCTCATGAGCTGCTCTCGCTTTCCGAGTAACGTCTTTAGATAAGAACAGTATCTCATCTGGTGCGTACAGCTCTAACCTCTCAATTGCCACTGTGCCGTCAATTATTTCATCTAAGTCTGATTTCAAACTCATTACATCTATGCGTCTTGCTTTTATTTCAGCTTTCAGTACGTCAGTCCTAGGTTGTTCTCTCATATCCCTCTCTCCTCCACTATGCGCCCTACGCCTGAGCACAGGTGAGTTATGAGGAATCTTTCTTCCATCTCTTTGTTCCCACCTCTCTAAATCCCAAGCCTTTCCATCTTCCCTTGGGGTGTGGTGGAACAATGCTCCATCCCTTAATCCTACGTTCCGTCTTTTCGATTCGGTTTCTCCAGATACAAGATAAGATCCTCCGTGCTGTTCTAAACCACTGTAACTCGCTTGCTGTCTGGTATCACTTAACAAACGATAAGGACCTTCATGGCTCTCCATGCTCCCGCGATCTCGTTCGTGATCACCGGATGTATGGCGAGACGTTTCGCGACTACCTGTATTCTCATGACTTCGCCCTAGATCACCGGACGTATGGCGAGACCCTTCGCGACTCTCCATGTTCCCGTGATTCCAATGTTGGACATTTTCATCCGGAGCATGGTGTGTGCACCTAAAGGTATTCCGGTACTCCTGCGTCCTTCGTTCTCCCTCACTGAAAGTGACGCGAGGCACTTCGCCACACCCTGCACTCCTGTCATCGCACATTTGCCTATTGCCGCTAATGGTAGGACTCGTATCTCCTCTGCTTTCTCGACTCCCTCTCTCCCACTCCGGGCTGCTTTCGCCAGCTCCACAATGAGAGAGGATCTTGTTATCCTGGTCTCTCCACTCTGCTCCTGTTTCTAAACTTTTATTCCGAGCCTCTTCGGCAGTGTCCCATTCTTTCAGGTATTCCCTTAATTCCTTATAGGATTTCGGTTTTGGTCCCCTCAAATCCATTGATCCTCTTTGACCCCCTTGTTCTATCCAGGGACCCGTTGCGGAATCTAATTGGGTACTCCGACTCACTGGTGCTAATCTCTGTCTTTGAGGATTCATCGTGTTATTCCTATTCTCCATCTCTGCCCTTTCCCTGTCCCATCGTGCCTGTTCCTCCTGCTGGACCCCCTCTGGGTTGTAGATTGACACAATAGGGCCTATGGTGACAGGTACTTGTAAAGCGTCTGGCATTTGGTACGACCTTGCGCTTTGCGTCTCTGGCACCTTCTGGACCACGAATCTTCCCACTACTCTCTGTTCGGAACTAGCTTGGGGTATTTCCTCACTCTTGTTGGAGTCCCACTCCGTTACTGGGATCGATTTATATTCTCCCCATCTAGCTCCGTCCCCTTGCTGTAATATGGGACTTGCGGATTCACCGCTATATGGAGGTGGTCTATCTGTTAATAGCCTTTCTATCACATCCTCCTCCGTCTCGCTTTCCTCATCTTCCTCCTCTAGAGGTTTCTTTTCTCCCGTGGCTTCTATCATGGTGAACAGTTTGTCTGCTTCTATCTTTTGTACTCTCCACTTCTTAGCTTCCTCATCCCATTTGGCATCCTGCACTGCCTTTACTGATCGTCTCACTCTTTCTTGGCGTCTCTTTAAACTCTTCTCGTGCGCTGCTCTAAACCATGCACTAAGAGCTTCGAATTGTGTTGGTCTCGGTAGAGGTCTTGTTGCAAGCATTACCGCTTTCAGTTGGTTCAACACGTCTAGTTTAAACGTTCCGAATCTCGGAAACATCAGTTCCTTTTCCCCTTCTGTTAGCCTATTCCACTCGGAGATCCACATTATTGAGTGTAAACCTACATTTACTGCCATATGATAAGCTGGTGTGCCTTCTGGTGGAGCTTCTTCTCCGGCATATACATTTCTTCTATTCCTCCTAAAGATCTTTCTTAAACCCTTAAAGCACTTCATTTTTGCTGATCTACGATTTTTCTCTTATTAATTCTCTTCCTTATTTACGTCCTGATGACAACCACCAATCCCTGTGCAACTCTCGCTAATCAGCCTATCCCAACGCTGTTCTACGCCGACTGACCAATCTCAGCGCGATTCTACGCTGACGTCACTTGTTCCCTCTACAGCAGTTTCCTTCGTTTCTCAACTCGTCTCGCGATCTTGCATGCGTTTCATTCATACGCCGAAAAATGACTACTTCCGTCCAAGCGATCACTTTTCTCTGACTGTACGGCCACAGTCTAACTGTAATTGTCACCTCAACTGGCGAGACGTCTTTCCTCTTACGGTCGGACGTTCACCTCAACTGATAGGTTACTTACACACAGTAAACGTACGACCAGCATGCGTTTACTCATACACTCACTCAACGCTCCCCCTATCATCGGTCTGCGGGCGATCAATGGTACCTCATGACCCCCTTTCTATGGTAGACAAATTACTCTGGGTGTTCGATACACCCGAACCACTTAAGCCCTCTGGACATAAGATTTTATCCGGTTGCGCGCGCTCACAACCTTCCCTCAATCACACTACAGGCATTCAACTCCGCTTGACATTACAACACAGGAACAACATAAAACACCGCAATCTTACAACGCATGACCCTTATACTCACTCTCGACCGATTCTGCTGCTTTTCTCTCGACGCACCGTCAGCACCTTCTTCGGCAGGGATTCTTCTTCTGGTCGTCGATGACTAGGGACCTTGGGGTAAACTAAACCTGGCCTAGGTCGTCTTCCTCAAGAAGATAACCATCATTACTCTGCTACCAACTGCGGGGAATGAGATTTTGGTATCAATTTATAATCAATTTAATAATTTATCTCATTCGTAATTTTTGGACCGCTAGTATCTGTCATTGAGTAAAAGACCACCCCCACACAGGTTTAGTTCAACCCCATTAACTGACGCCACTCTGAAGAACCACTTACAACTGATAAAGTTTAAAAGTTTTATATAAAAGTCAAATTTGAATGCAAATTACAATCCTCTCAGGATATATCTCAAAGTATACAAAGAATACAAAATCAATTCCAAACTCAGCAATTTAAAGCTTCGATGTAAAGTGGTTTCTTTGCGTCATCTACAGAAAGAGAAAATAATCAAGTTAAATCTGTCCCTACTCTATACTAGGTGACTTCCCTATTTCGCAAGTTTCTTCCCTAAAAAGGTGTCAGCAGTTTGACTTCCAAAGAAGTTCAAACTCTCTTAGCCTCTAAAGGTAACTTAAGTTTAAGAAGCAGTACCCTCTCTGCCTACCCATCCGCTCTTCTAAGGGTCCTCGGCCTACTGCTCCCTTGCGCTCTGATCTCTCTCAGCGCATCTGCTCAAGGCATCTACCCTTGCCTTCGCTCTTCTCTCTGAGCTCTTGCTTTCGCCTTCGCTATCTTCTCCCCGGGGTGCTGTCCCTAAAATACACAATCACAGTGTGGGTGGAACGCCCCTTGACGCCCACCACGGACTTTCCCCGATGATGTCAGTTTCTGGCTCTTTCCATTGCTTCATCTCTTTGCGTCGTCCGTTAGGTTGACCCTTTTCCTTAGATGTCATCTTCATCTTCTCATTGGCGACTTTAGTTTGACACTTTCAGATCAAAAGTCATATGAACTTAAACAAGACTTTAACTTACAATTATTTCTTTGACCTTACTAGATCCTGTGAATGGTCATTCAAAACAAAGCTCAAATTCCAATCGCCTCCTCTCATGTTTAGGCAATAAACTTCGTTCGACATTTGTCACCTTAAATCTAACAAATGCTAGACTCTTCGGCTCGCACCTTCAAGTGAAGACTATTCACGACTCCTGCGAGTCCACTAAATTACATACATTGTACTATGCTCCTGCGAACTCTTGGTCATTCAAGTTACAATCACAAATGACCTAACTCTTCCAGCATTCCTACAAACTTCTTCTACACAGTATAACCTTTAACATACATTTATAGGTGAACGCTTTTAGTATACCTTTCTTCTAAACGAATACGATTTTACATAGAATATAAAGTCCACACCGAATATAATCTCATACATAGAATATAAACCCTATACACAGAACATAACTTTATATTCTTCATTACATTATGCTATATATACTCTTGCACATTTCTCCATGTTACATTTCTCTTGCCGTTTCTGCATTTAAAGTTACACACGTATTTGAATTCTACTCTGCACGTTCTACTGTTCGTAGGCATTTCTACATTAGCCCACTACGTATACGGGCCTTCTAGATCTAATACATTCTAATATGAATACAGTTATACATTTCCTATACCATGTTGTCACTTTCCGTTGACTTTTATACTATAAGCGTCAACTTCACGTTACGATATACATTTCATTCCTATGTTTCATGATATGCTTGTAAATATGGCCTATACATAATTCTTATTCAAATTTGCGCTCTCTCAAACTCTAAAGATGTTTTTGTTTAAAGGAATATTATACCTTTAAACTTCCTTCTAGGGCTAGTGGTAAAAGTGAGGGTAGTCTTGGGATTATCTGAAGTGTGTATATGTTTGTGTATTTAGTGTCGTTTGTCATGTGCTTATTGTCTTTGTGATCTGAATTGTGTGTGGCATATGTTTTAGTGTGGGCTTCCCGTCCCTGAGGTTACAAGGTATGGAGTTAATAGTATACATTTTCGGCAGGGTCCCCTTGTGCTGGTTATAGGTTGATGGTAGGATAAAGGATAGAGAGAGGAGTGCAAGGAAAGTAGAAATAAGTGTAGGAGAAGGATAGCACAGGAGCAAATCAAACAATACAATTCGGTTGTCCATTTCATTTTTTTTAAGGCATTGTAATTTACAATGTCAATAGCTCAAAATAATGTAATTGCGAGACCTGTTGCATTGCAAATGCTTGCTGATAGTGTTTTCTGCCGTCGTCCCTCAGTTGTAGGTTGTAAAACATTTTCAAGAATCCCCACGCTCTTGTTTGTTTTCAGGCTCCCTGACCGCTGATCTGGCGTCCATATAATTGACATGGTAAGGGCCTGTCAGCAGCGAACATGTCCAGGGCTTGTACACATGCACTGTCTGCTGGCTAGGCAAATGCCCTTCACAACCAGGTGGCTAAAGAGGGAGGGAACAGTCAGAAGCTAGGGATGGAAAAACCTCTAATCCTGCTCGCAGGCCGGTCGCTCCACATGTTGCTGCACGGCTCTGCCTGTCTTTGACAGCCTCGCTACCACTTCCTGCATTGTTTTGCCTTTTCTGTGCCCGAACTTGCTTACTTTGCCTAGCTTGTATTTTTTGCCTTACTTGTCTCTCCTTCCTGTAAGCCCAGTTCTCCGCCGTCCCTCGCCCGTTTTTCCTGCCGATGTTTTTCCTGCCGCTGCATCCCTGCATCCCCGCCCCCTGCACTTCCATTTGTTACCCCGCTCCCACCTACCAGCTGCTCCTCCCTCCCACATCCCCTCATATGGAGGCCACGCGCCTAAGGCAAACCCGTCTGCACCTGGACCCTGCAAATGCCACAACACCCGCCTCCGCTACGACTCCAGCACCCTCCACGCACTCAACACTGGACGATCATTCACCTGCTCCCTGGCCACCACGAAGCGCACCCAAGGACCTGCCAGAACTGCAGCTTCACCAGCATCTGACCCACAAACCCACCTACCAAAGAACCCAACTTCCACAGATGCATCCTTCTCAACACCTGCTCCGCACGCAAACACGCCGTTGAACTCTGGGCCTACTGGACTCCAACACCCAAGACGTCACCTTCCTGATGGAGACCTGGGTGAACCCGTCCTCGGCACCCGACATCGCCTTAGCCATCCCGGAAGGCTACACGATCACCCGCAAGGACCGCACCAACGGAGTAGGAGGAGGAATCGCCATTGTCCACAGGAACACTCTTAAAATCTGGACAAACACCAACAACACCCACAGCACTGCCGAACACCTGCACTTCCAAATCCACACCGACCCCAACACCATCCTCAGAGGAACCCTCATCTATAGACCCCCAGACCCCGACCACAGTTCAGCGACTCCATCGTCGACTTCGTCAGCACACACGCCTTCGCCTCCACAGACTACATCCTCCTCGGGGACCTGAAATTCCACCTGGAGAACAAAAAGGACTCCAACTCTTCCACCCTGATCGACAACCTCGAAAACCTCAGACTCAGACAACTCGTCACAACACCCACCCACTCCACCAGCCACACGCTTGACCCCATCTTCACCGCAAGCCCCCATGTCTCCGTCAATCACACCACTAAACTCCACTGGACCGACCATCGCTCCACTTCACCTTCTGGAAACCCACCACACACCACCGCACTCAACAGTTCCCCCGCCGCTGCTGGAACAAAGTCACTGTGGACCAGCTAACCACCACACTCACCCCTCACCCACCCGCAGATCCGACCGGCCCCCTATGCCGATGCCCCCAACCTCGGACAGTGGATCGACAACTGCGCCAACACCCTTGTCCTGCTGTAGAAACACTCCAACAGCCACACCAGAAAGAATGCCAGCTGGTTCTCCGAAGACCTCCAGACCTCCAAGCAAACCTGCTGAAAGCTAGAGAAGAACTTATCCGTGAACAAACTCCAAAAAGCTACGCAGCCCACAAGAACGCCAACCACAGACACCACCACCTCATCAGATCCGCCAAACGGGCATCCTTCAAAGACCGCCTAGGCAACAACGCACACAAAAGAAAAGGGCTCTTCAAAATCATGAAGGAACTCTCCAACCCAGCTCCAACACCAACGACATCCCACCTTCGCAAAACCTGGGCGACTTGCTGGCCAGCTTCCTCCACCGCAAGATCGCAGACATTCATGACAGCTTCGATGCCGCGACCGCCTCGGCAACCACTAAGACCCCACCCCCACGAACTCCACCCACACCAACAGCCTGACCTCTGGGACCAACATTCACAACGGTGATACTACGAATCCCCGTCAGGCCCATGCCACATCTTCAACAAAGCCAGCACCACCATCGCACCCCATCTTCAGAAAGACATCAACATCTCCTTCGAGACAGCAACCTTCCAGGAGAGCTGGAAGCACGTCGAGATCAACGCCTTACTCAAGAAACCCAAGGCGGACCCCAAGGACTTCAAGAACTTCCGACCCATCTCCCTGCTCCCGTTCCCGGCGAAGGTCATCGAGAAGGCCGTCAACAAACAACTGACCAGATTCCTCGAGGTGAACAGCATCTTGACCCGTCCCAGTCCAGGTTCGGCAGCAACCACAGCACCGAAACTGCCCTCATCTCCACCACAGACGACATCAGGACCCTTCTAGACAACGGAGAAATCGCAGCCCCCATCTTCCTGGACCTGTCAGCACCCTTCGACACGGTCTGCCACCGCTCACTAGGAACACGCATCCATGATGCCGGGATCCAAGAGAAGGCCCTGGACTGGACCACCTCCTTCCTCTCCGGCAGAACACAGTACGTCCGCCTCCCTCCCCTCCTCTCCAAAGCCATCAAGATCATCTGCGGCGTACCCCAGGGTTCATCCCTCAGCCCAACGCTGTTCAACATCTACATGACACTGCTCGCCCATGTCGCTCGACTGTACGACCTTAACATCATCTCCTACGCCGATGACACCCAGCTCATCCTCTCCCTCACCAAAGACCCCCTAACCGCCGAAACCAACATCCACAAAAGAATGAAAGCCGTCGCTGAATGGATGAGAAACAGCTGATTGAAGCTGAACTCGGACATGACAGAGGTCCTCATCCTCGGATCCACTCCCTCAGCCTGGGACGACTCCTGGTGGCCGACCACTCTAGGAACTGCTCTAACGCCCACCGACCACGCACGCAACCTAGGGTTCATCCTCGAATCGACCTTCTATATGACGAAGCAGGTCAACGCCGTCTCTTCCTCATGCTTGATCACCCTCCGCATGCTCCCCGGATCTACAAGTGGATCCCTACCGTAACGAGAAGGACGGTCACCCAGGCCCTTGTCAGCAGCAGACTGGACTACGGAAACAACCTCTTCGCAGGAGCCTCAGCCAAACTCCTGAAACGGCTCCAATGCATCCAGAACACCTCAGCACCCCTGATCCTTGACATCCCTCGCCAAAGCCACATCATACCCCACCTAAGAGACCTACACTGGCTCCCCGTCAACAAGAGGATAACCTTCAAACTCCTCACTCACGCACAAAAGGCACTCCACAGCACTGGACCAGCATACCTCAAAAGCTGACTCAGCTTCTACACACCACCCCGCCAGCTCCACTCTACCGACCGCGCCCTCGCCACTGTCCCCCATATACGTAGAGTGATTGCCGGCGGCAGATCATTCTCCCACCTCGCCGCCAAGACATGGAACGAATCACTGATAGAATATTGACCTACAAAATATCAACCTACAGAAATATCGACACAGGAATATCGAAGGCAAGAATATCAACATCCTTTCTACAACATGGTAAGTAGAAAAATATTGAAAAAAAATATCGATGTTAAAAATATCGTAATTAAAAAAATCGGGTTTTTTCGGTTACATTTTTTTATAAAATAAAGTAAATAATACTTAGAAATAAAATAAACATAGTAAAAAATATTTACTAATTAATAAATAATACATATATAATAATAAAACATTAATTACACATATACATAAAATATATAATATATACTTACTTAATAATGCGTTTTAATAATTATTTTAATAACTTATACATTATTAAAAAATATTATAAATTACAAATACATCTACACACATGAAACAATAACATAAATAAAAGTAAATGATTATGTTTAATACAGTAAAAAAATAAAATATACTTTCAATATTTTTAAAATTCATTATATACTACATTATCTAAAATAATACAAATAATATTAAATAGCTAAATAAATAAAACTACTATTCAAAGTCCCAAAAAAACTACAGTAATGAAAATGTTGGATAGCGTAGGGCTGAAAATTACTATTCCCACTCCAGAAAATGCAACAGTAGAGAAAGCGTTGGATAGCGTAGGGGTACAAATTATTATTCTCACTCCAGAGAGTGCAACAGTAGGGAAAGCATTGGCTACCTTAGGGGTAAAAATTACTATTCCAACTCCAGAGAGTGCAACAGTAGGGAAAACGTTCGATAGCGTAGAGGTAATAATTACTATTCCCAATCCAGAGAGTGTAACAGTAGGGAAAGCGTTGGATAGTGTAGGGGTAAAAATGTCTATTCCCACTCCAGAGATTGCAACAGTAGGGAAAGCGTTGGATAGCGTAGGGGTAAAAATTACTATTCCTACTCCAGAGAGTGCAACAGTAGCGAAAACGTTGGATATGCTAGGGGTAAGAATTACTATTCCCACTCCGGAGAGTGCAACAGTAGGGAAAGCGTTGGATAGCGTAGGGGTAAACATTACTATTCCAACTCCAGAGAGTGCAACAGTAGGGAAAGCATTGGACAGCCCTAGGGGTAAAAATTACTCTTCCAACCCCAGAGAGTGCAACAGCAGGGAATACGTTGGATAGCGTAGGGGTACAAATTACTATTCCAACTCCAGAGAGTGCAACAGTAGGAAAATCGTTGGATGGTGTAGGGGTAAAAAATACTATTCCCACTCCAGAGAGTGCAACTGTAGGGAAAGCGTTGGATGGTGTAGGGATAAAAATTACTATTCCAACTCCAGAGAGTGTAACAGGAGGGAAAGCGTTGGATAGCGTAAGGGTAAAAATTACTATTCCAACTCCAGAGATGCAACAGTAGGGAAAGCGTTGGATAGCGTAGGGGTAAAAGTTACTATTCCAACTCCAGAGAGTGTAACAGTAAGGAAAGCGTTGGATAGTGTAGGGGTAAAAACATACTTAACATACTTATAAATATTTTCTGTATTTTAAATAATTAATAATTCAATTTTTAAATACCTCTACATCATTTACAAATACCCATTATTTAATTATTAAAAACATAACTACAATTGAATAATTAATTAACAATACATTAACAATAAATATTAATTAATACATATTAATTACCAAATAATAAATATTGAACAATAACATATTTTTCATAACAAAACATATTAATTATTAAAAATTGATTAACAATTAAAAAATATTAAACAATGAAAATGCTTTTTTATACCAAAAAAATACTTTTTATGAAATATTAATTACCAATCAATAAAACATAATTTCCGATGAATAACAATTAATTACCAATTAAAAATATTAATTGCCATTTAAAAAAGTAATAACCAAATTAAAAAATTTAATTGCCAAATAAAAACATTATTACGAATTAATAAATTAATTAAAAAATGTAAAAACAATTACTAATAATAATTAATAAAAAAATAATAATTATCAATACCAATAAATAAAAATTCCCCTATTATTCCATAACCCGCTACAGAACTTAAACGCAAAAATTAATTAAAATTAGTTTATAATTCTTAGAAATTAATAATTAATTTAGTATAATTAAATTACTTCCCACCCTATTACCCTATATTTACGCACAACCCGCTCCGGTATTAAAACACAAAATTGACTTAAAAATAACATTATTAACATATAAAAATAGTACACATATAATATAAAACAAGTAAAACACTTAACAAAAAACATATAACACATACATATTAAATACATAAAAAAAATACATAATAATAATACAAATATCGATATTATTAACATCAAGGTTAGTAACATCAACAATCCGTTCCTGTTGTCCCATCACTTGGCGCTGTAGCTGTGTCAGTTGCATTGCTTGCTCTTTATGCGGTGGCATCAGCGAGTATATTATCTTTAACGGTGGTGGCAAGTTTAGCATGGTCTGCTTTCAGAAGAGTGAATCCTGTTGTTAGGGAGCCAATTTGTTGCTCTATGGATTTTCTTGAGTCCCGAACTTCTTGTAGGATTAAGTCTAGTTTGTCGGGTTCTGAAGTCATGTTTGTTGGTGGGACACAGATCAAGGAAGGCTGATGAGAGGTAGGGGTCCGTATCCTCCACTTGTTTGCCTGTAGTTGTGGTAGTCTCCGGGACTTTACTTTTGGGGCATCCCATTTTTATTTGTTTCCCCGCACAGCACCAGGAGGCCCCAAGGCGTGCCTACGGGTAGAAGTGTCTATTTGGCTGCAATGTCTCTGTTATTGCCCGGGGTGATGTACTAACGTCAGCAGGCAGCTCAGTGTGGTCTGTCGTATGTATGGTTCTAGCCTGAACCAGTGGGCCCCAGTAGGCGATTCTGTGTAGTCTCTCGGGCAGATGCGAGCTCTGTTGAGGCGGCACTCCTGGAATACATTGGACCGTTTTTAGAGTCCGCTACATATTAGAGCATAGACATTGTTGGAAGATTGAGAAGGAGGAGGATTATTGGACCAAGTGCAGCTTTTGAAGAATTGGATGCCCTTTACTGGGTGTTGCTATATTATCCTTTCGCCATACTGTTCCGGTGTTTGACACGTCCTGTAGAAACCAAGAATATGTGCAAGATATAAGAATAGAGGCTTCCGAATTTTGAGTAATTGTCACACTAGAAAGGATTTATGGGGTTTAATCCCCGCAGATGCTGAGATTGGTGTTTACACCTAGCTGAGGACTGTCTGGCAAATCTGGTTTCTATATCTAAAGATGCATATCGGCACCAATAAAGAAGGTGCTTATACCTATTGGTGGAGTGGCATCTTTTCCCCCCATACTTTGGGGCATTATATCTAGCAGGTCCTGATGAAGATGGCATTCTATCAGCTTGCAGCCACCGATACGCGTCGACCACGGCCTTTATAACATCCTGCCCTTCTGCAGTTTCTGTCTTTGGTCATCCCATTTACTTTGTTATTCTGTAATTGTGTTCCCCAGATATATTATGAATGTGAAGGTGTGTCTGGAATTGTGTGAGTTGGGTATGAATGGGTTGGTGTGATGTTTCTGGTTGTTTTTTCCCGGGCTTTCATGTTTGATTATATGTATTGTTTTTCTTACTTATGTTGATCTGTGACTTTACTATGTTGAAATATGTTATTTGCAAAAATATTTATGGATTTGTATAAGCTATGAAAAAATATTTTGATAAAATGAAATGAAAATAAAAAACTGTTTATTTTTCAGATATATCGATATAATTTTCTCTGAGTGGGTTCACGCACCAGCTTGGGCACTCACAGTTGGCCTTTGGGATTAATTCCTATGCATAAATAAATGCAGTCATGAGGGAGATTTTTTCTTAGGTCTGTTTATTTTCCCCTCTTCTCTTTGACCTTGTTCTGTATCTTTAGAGGGGTCCCCTTCCTTTTTTGTAGTGTCTTCAGTAGTTTCCTCCAACTCACTGCCCCCCCATTGTGTTGTAGCACAGGTTAGCTGATGAATTACGTTACCCAAGTTGAACCCTCTGCTTTTTAGTTGTTGAATTCTCTTTCAGGCATGGGTGTTTGGGCATTTCACATACCCAGGGGGAGCTTACAGGTCTTCGCTCACCCACTGGAGTTTGCAGCCAATTCTGGTGTTGCGCAGGGGCGAGGTTGTGAGCTGTACCGTGCACTGTGCCAGTTTACTGGCCTCCGTTGCTGGCCATCCAACCCCCGGGGCCCCACTTAGGCCCGCCTCCACTCTCCAGCCCCCTGCTCGTCGTCTGTCCAGTGGTCCCAGGAGTTCAGTACAATGCAGGTTTGGGGGGAGGGTGGATACAACATTCTGCAACCGAAGCGGGAGAGGCGCGGGCTTGCTCAGTGCGTCATGCCAGGGATGGGTCCAGAGGCCTCGTGATGCTGCTTCCAGGGTCCTAACCCGCACCCATGGCTTTCCCGACAAGGCCGTGATGCAGGGGTCCCCTGGTAGTCTGATTGCCATATCTTTCTGTGCCATCCTCGCCATCGTGATCTCTTAGACCGGTACTGTCTCCCCCGTATTGGGAGCAGGTGAATTGGTTAGGCCCTAAATGGCGTTGGCACCGGCCTCCGTTGCCGGCCCTCCATCCCCGGAGCCCTGCACAGGTCTGCCTTCCTCTGCTCGTTGCCCGTCTGGTGAGCCCGGGAGTTCAGTACAATGTAGGTATGGGGGGGAGGGTGGACACAGCCTTCCGCCACCAAAGCAGGAGAGGCGCGGGCTCGCTCAGTGTGTCAAGCTGAGGACGGTTCTACCGGCCTCTGTGATGCAGCTCTCAGGGTCCTCGCCCGCACCCAGGGTTCTCTCTGTAGCCCTGGAATGCAGGGGTCCCCAACTGGTTGGATTATCGTACCTCTCTGTGCCGTCCCCATCTCTGTGATCTCTCAAACCGGTGCTGTCTCACCCGTATCGGGATCAGGCAAATTGGTTAGGCTTCAAATGGCATCAGCACAGTCGTTCTGTTTGGCTGCCCAGAGGTCCCATCGACTGTTTTGGAGTGGGCATATCATCCGCCTTCTGCTGTGAGTCACACTTCTCTCGTCTGGGTGAAGGATGCATCCAAGCAATGCAGGATTTGGCGGCATTAGTTGGTCCAGGCGTGGAGCTGTCTCAGAGTGTGTTCGTTATGCACAGAGGTTGGTCACGCACTGTGGTTGTGAGTGACTGTATTGGAGAGGGAATGTTTGTGTGAGTGGCTGTAAGGGTGTGTGAATGCTAGTATGGATGTGTGAATTGTTATGTAAATGGTTATATGGGTGTGTGAGTGGCTGTATGGGGGAGTGAGAGGCTGTCAGTGACTGTATGGGTCAGTGAGAGACTGTGTCAGTGGCTGTATGGGTAAGTGTGTGGGTGTATGGGTGGCTGAATGGGTAAATACGTGGGTGTGTGAGTAGTTTATTGGTGAGTAAGTGGCAGTGTGAGTAGCTTTATAGGGGAGTATGTGGGTATATGAGTACCTGTATGGGTGAGTGAGTGACAGTGTGAGTTTCTGTATGGGTGATTGAGTAGGTGTGTGAGTAGATGTAAGGGTGTATGAGTGGGTGTGTAAGTATATGTATGTCTGTCTGTATATGTGAGTGGTTGTATTGGTAAGTGAATTGGAGCATGAGTGTCTGTATGGGTGACTTAGTGGGTATGTAAGTGGCTGTATGAGTGAGTGGATTTGTGAGTGGCTCTTTGGATGAGTCATTGGTTGTGTGAGTGCTGGTATGGGTCTGTGAATGGGTATGTGAGGGGTGGTGTGGGGTTGGGAGTGGGTGTATGAGAGGTTCTGTGGGATGGGAGTGGGTATGTGAGTGGTTGTGTGGATGTTGTCATTAGCGATGTCAAGAGTGATGCAATATGTGAGGTCATAAGCAATGCATTGCGAAGGCATGTTATAATTAGCTCAGTTAACTATAACGTCTGAATTTCTATGTTTTGTACAAGTGAAATCTGACCCTAACTAAAACATCGCTGTAACCTGTGTTTTTTTTCAGTGAAAAAAAAAAAAATATATATAGGTAGTTATAGTTAGGACCTAGTCTTCACAGGAAATCCACAACATTCTATTTGGAATAACTTTGGTGCCGTTGGACGAATCTTCACAAATTTCTCCAAGAAAATGGCCTGCTCGGTTCCGCTCCTTCCCTGAAAGTTTTCGTCAAGTGGGGGCTGAGAAGAAAGGCGGGTCCCAAAACGTTTTTCCCCATGCAATTTTCCATAGGGACCTTTAGTCAGGGCTACAGCTGGTAGGTCTACTCCACGGGATCCAGGCGCTGCACGTATGGTTCCACCTCCAAATGTCACCAACACCCTGAAGTGTAAACACAGGGTGTTCGAGCCATTAGGCGAGGGAGAAAAATAACAAACTAAAATAAAAAATTGTGGGATGGGTAAAGGTAGGGTCAGCAGGGAAAGGACGCCTGTAACAAAAGACAAGACAGGCATCAGTTAAGCGCTTTGTTAACATGCAATACTACTCTCATATAGTCTCACTAGATAACCAAGGAAAAGGCCAGTACCTGAGCATAAAGAAAACACGACCTTGGATAGGAATTACTATAGCCCTTCTGCCACAATCTGTGAGGAAGGCCTAAGGAACACAAACATATAATTAACGAAAACAATCCTGTCGTACCAGACACACACACGCTGTACTGAGACACCAAATCCACTACTCACAACATACCACAAACATGTCAGAGGACTCAGTGTACAAGGGATGTCCCAAATCTTCAAAGCCAAGGTGTTAGTTCCATCACAAAGGAAGAAGGAAACGGTAGTGTGTAGGAAGCAAAAACTACAACACTCCGCTCTCCAAACAATGACCCAATAACGAATACTTGGTTAATGTCAAACAGAAAAACGTAGTTGCGACCACCACTGGATTCTGCCAACAATACACCCCACGAAGGACCATGCAATGAGAACTGGGGTTTCCTGTAGTTACCTCACTACATGCCCAGTTCATTAAGTTCCTTCTACATACACAGTTAACAACGGAGACGCGTAGTTGTCCTCACTACAGCGCCCCGCTTTCTTAGAACAATAACAATCCCCGAGTGTACGGTAACACGTGGTTTCGACCGCCACTGTCTTCCGCCACACACAATTTATACCAGCAATGAGACGGTCTTTGAGCAACAGACACAGAACTTCCCTGAACACCCTGATCAGGAAACAAGCAGTTTGACCGCATGGGCGGCCGCCGGAATAAGAACGGCAATACCTGTTGGTGCGTGAAGACTGTCAACCGCCGAAGACAGAACACCGAAGCGCTCCCCACAGAGCCTCAGAGGGGGAAGAGATAATCCAACAGGAGACACTAAGGCAGGCATGCAGAGCGTCCGCTCTCATGCCGGGTGCAGAATCAACATCCAGAATAACGCGCAACCGGAAGCGCGTCGGGTCCCGAGATAAGCTTCCTGCGGGACCCCGCCGACTCATGGGAAATGTAGTTTCCTAGTGCGGTAGGCGCGATGGAGCGGCGAATCCTGACAACAGCCCGAACAGCTGAACGGAATTACACAAAATTTGGCATAGAGGTAGAGTTCGGTTTGCAGATTGTGCTTTTTGTTAAATGGTGTAAATCTGTTAAGTAGTTTCTGAGAAAATTAAAATTAAAATCATAGCAATATCTAGAGACGAAATCAGCATGTGTACGAAAATCCGTGCAATATCGAGCACGAGCTGCATGCCGATTGGCTGTCAACTGTGTGTCAACACTCCAAACCAGGAAGTGTTGGCAGGCAGGGGGGCGTGGCTAGCCAGGCAGCGAAATGGCCGCTTCTTGAGCGAGCTCCGCCGGCTGAGCAATAGATCCTTCAATAATCCTGCCTTAAACGTGACTACAGGGGCACAATGCCATCGCATCGCAGTGTGGACATCTGGGTGCACTTGCTGACTGATTTTCGGGGGCCGAGACCGACATTGTGGTGCCCTGGAGCTGACGATTGAGGAGGCCGAGGAGAGACTGTTGCTGCTGCGGGGCCTCGATCTGACCTCTCTAGAAGCTCTTCATAATTGAGCCCGGGGCCGCGTGGGCCTATTGCGACCGAGGCGGGGCCCCTGTACCGAATATCGCGGAGGCTGGACTTTGGATATATGACCGAGTAGATATGCGGTCGCTCTCCTGAGCCGCATCGCCTGGCGACACATCCTCCGAGAGAACATCGGCCTGCCCTGGAGCAATAGCTCCCCAGTTGTGTGCGGTGACATTTTGTAAGGCTGTGGGACGGCGGCCGAGAGGTCGTCTGCACGGCGCGATCCTGCCACCCAGGGAGGTGAGGCGGTTGGTATGTGGATCCGCCCTATGCCCGCTGTGAACTAGATAACGGCTGCGGCAACCCCGTGCTGGACTTTGACATACTCGCCTGACCCGACTACATGTGATGTGCCCCGGAATCGGGCGGAGTGATTATCGCCCTTACCGGAGGTGAGAGGGTGGAACCGGGGGCCAAATCGGATACTGGCTGTGGGGAGGGGCAAGCAATTGGCGAACACCTCTGCACTGTGAGGGCGGGATGCAGCTTTTTCATTTACCTGGGGGGAGGATCTGCTTGCACGTTGCTGTGACTGTCCCCATGCTGATGTCTGAGCCTGGGCCCTGCTTCACAACTGCCCCCGCTGCTTGTGAGAGACCATATCTAGACATACTAAGTGAGTACACCTTGGAGCCCTGTGCAAAACACCCAGGCCTGGGCAGTGAGATGCAGCGGTCGCTGTAGGCCTGTGAAAGGCTGACGCTGAAGATCTGACCATGATTGTAAAGAACTGTATTACAAGCCTCAACTCTACCCGACAGTGAGCCAGCGGGTGGCGCTTGGTGGGACTTACCTGGGACGCGCAAGGGGATATTTCCTGTGTCACTTGGTGCGGCTGCGAGACCTGGACCCTTGTCCCTTGACGGAGGTGGTGGGGGAGGGCCCTGAACGTGCTCCGCTGGGCCCTGCTCTGCACTGAGCTCATCGCGCTATATCACGAGTGCGCCATGGGCAAGTACGGTGCCCGGCAACCCAAAATTAACTGTGAAAATAAACACCCTGCGAAGCAAGTGGGCCCGGACCAGGAGGCCATGGGTGCTGCGGATGGCGATATGTCCGGTGAAAGTCAAGGGGAAGACCTTAGATCACTGATGCTGGAAATGCGCACTAGTCTCAGGAACATAGACCCCATATTGGACACCCTAACATCCCAGCTTGAGACAGTGAAATCCCAAGTCTCCAGCCATGAAACACGGCTGGACTGCTTGGAGAATCGCCATACTGAACAGCACGAATTCCAACAAGAAACCAGAGAGCAAATCTAGAGTTTGGACAAGTTACTGGCAGTTATACGGGTGAAGACCGATGATTTTGGAGGCACGCTCCAGGAGGTGCAACATCCGAATCACAGGAATTCCGTAGACGACTGCCATCACAAAGATGGACGTGTTTGTGACAGACCTCCTACATGAGCTTTTTGATCCTCACCCATCCCCTGTCTTTGTGGTGAAACGTGCGCACAGAGCGCTGGATCTGAAACCGCCGGTGGGCTTCGACCAATACCTGCTAAACTCTTGAATTATCAGGACAGAGATACGGTGTTGAAGCTGGCGAGAGAAAAGGGACGAATCACACATAAAGGTAATACCATCTCCTTTTACCCTCACTTTACGCCGACAGTGCAGGCTGCACGGCGGGAGTTCCTCCCTGCAAAACGTCTGTTGCTTGAAGCCGAAATCCCGTACTCGCTGCTATACCCTGCTAAACTCAAGGTATCCCATGATGGCACTACGCATTTTTTCACTGACGCTAAATCTGCCCTTAAATTTGCAAAGCACATCTGTGGCCCTAGAGGGAAAGCGGCAGGTGCCGAGAAACACGGAGCTAATGACCACCTCAGTGACAATGATTGAACCACCGGGTTTTTATTGGGGGATCTGTTAACTGAGATTTAGCTGTATTTTTAGGGGCACTGTTTGAGGTTTAGATGCTATAGTATACACGCCCCACTGACAATTAGCCTTAATTGCTCCTTAGATAATATGCTATCCTTCTTATAGATGATGCTATTTTGCACTGTTTTATTTCTTTCTTGTTATTTTGTGACCTTGCTGAAGCGTTTTTCATAGGCTCAGCCACCCTGTGTGAACGGGGGTGTATGCGTGTGCTCCCACACCTACGAGGGGTGGTTCTCAATGTTTTGTTGTTCCCACTTTTTTAGTGGATCGGGGGGGGGGGATTTGTCACAACCTGATTGGGGGGTTGGAGCGGGTGGGGGGGAGGTGGGTGAGGTTGGGTTGGTTAATGTTTTTAAGCTGTCAGGTCTGTTACCTTTTCCGAAAGTGCACGGACAGATTGAATGCATTAGGGTGGTGGGCTCACATGTTTTTTTTCAGGCACTCCGATAGGGACGAATACTAATCTGTGTAGAATCCTCATCTAGAACGTGCGGGGACTGAATGATGGACGAAAGGCACGTTTAGTGCATGCATATTTAGTGAGACACCACAAAGACGTATGCTTTTTACAAGAAACCCACCTGAATTCCAAACCTTCGCCTCGCCTGAAACATAATAGGTGGGCTGATGCACACTCTGCAATTTATTCTAATTATGCGCAAGGGGTGGCCATACTTCTCCGTAGGGGATTGGACTGGAGAGAATGAGTTGAGGTTGATCCTGAGGGCCGATATGTAATACTCTAAGGCCGCCTGGGTGAAAAACCTGTTGTGGGAGCGGCCCTCTACGGACCAAATGTAGACTCCCCGGACTTTTTTCAGGAGGTCTGGGTGAAAATAGCTTCTGTCAATTGTAATACCATTATCTGGGGAGGGGACTTCAATGTGGTGCTTAGTGACGTGCTAGATAGGAGGGGGGTACCCAGACCACTTTACCCTGCTGCAAATCAGGCCCTTCATGACCTAATGGAAGAGGGGAAATTAGTTGACATCTGGAGGCTCCAGCACCCAGTCTTGCGGGAGGGGACGTGCATTTCAAGCTGTCAAGAATTCCCGTTGGAAAAGGAATCCGACAACTGGAAAATACGGACTACAAGTCCCAGGAGGCTTAGAGGGTATGTTATGTAAACAAAAAATCCCGTTACATAACTTCTAGTAAAACACGCCCTATAAAAGGAGGAACTCAACAGAAGAACACTGTTGGATATTGTGTCTACACCGACGTACCTGCTTCGTGGAGAGCAGCGTCCCGAAGAGGTGATCCCGTCAGGCTTGATCGGAGGTAGGTTGAGTCGTTACTCCCTGGCCGTGTCTTGCCTAGTTTACCCTGTTCTTGTCCCGGAAGCTCTACCGGATACCATTGAGCCTAGCCTTGACTCGGCTGAGTCTTGGTGTCTTGATCGGTGTGTTGGTTGGAGCCGTTGCTCCCAGCACGAACCGTAATCCAGGACTACTACCTGTAACGCACACCCGGAGGTGTTTTCCGCGTTACGGTAGAGAAAGTCCAAAGGATCGATCGAGCGGCTGCTCTCGGTCCCGGTGCATAACGATGAAGAGGTCGAGCGGCTGCTCCCTTCAGGTCGAGACCCCGGCTGGGTGTTTCCCTGTCTCCTCTGCACCACATCCCTCTGCTTACCCATCACAGCATTTCCGATTGGCATTTTCGGCCAATTCGTCTCTGCCCTCTGTTGGCTTACGCCGAGACCGGCGTATTTGCAGAGGACGGTTAGGAACAACAGAGCTGTGGGTAGGGAAAGTAAGACTAACTTTCGTTTCCTTATTTGTATAATTTCCCCTTTATTAAATACTTAAAACGTACACAAGTGGTTGCGTCTTCATTTTGTGTCTGTTTCCGATCCTGAGACGATCAGGACGTTACAAAATATCCGACCTTAAACAACAATAACTGTCTCCTGGTCGAGATACAGACATGGCAACACTTGATGACGTACTTGCTGCTCTAGCTGCGGTGCAAGTGGAATTGGCAGCCTCCAGACAAGAAACAGCCGATGTAAAGGCTAGATTGGACGCCATACAATTGGACCCACTCACACCCAGCACCACTCTCGCAAATCAAAATCCGGCGGTAGTCTTGGAGATGCCGGTTGCCATTCCATTGGCAACTCCGGAGAGATACAGTGGGGACCCCAACACCGTACAGGTTTTCCTCACCCAAGTGGCCCTACATCTATCATGCAAGCCCAAGGCATTTCCCACCAGTCAGGCACGGGTGGCTTTCCTTATATCCTACTTGGCTGGGAATGCGGCACAGTGGGCCGTGCCGCTAGTGAGCAGAGACGATCCTATACTGTGTGACTGGGGGGCTTTCCACGAAGAATTCCTGAAAGTATTCGATCGAAGGGCCGACTCATATACGGCGGACCGTAAAATGCTGGAGTTGAGACAGGGATCCAACGATTTGGTACAGTATCTCAACGCATTCCGAAGGTTGGTTGCGGAAACTAAGTGGCCTCTCGCCAAACAAACGGCGCTCTTTCATCAAGGGCTGTGCGACGAGCTCAAGGATGCCGTGGCTCATATTGATCCCCAACCTAAGACGTGCGAACGACTCATCAACCTAGTCTTACGGTTGGAACATAGGCTGAATGAGAGAAAAGGAGATCATGGAAGAAAGGGAAAGGTCCTTCGTTCGTATGTGACAGTGGGAAGCCCCGAACCCTCCTCCACAGCCAAGGGTGAACCCATGGATATTAGCGCCATTCGAGCCAGTCTTACTGCCACAGAGAAAGAGTCGCGCCGCAAACAAGGGTTGTGCCTCTATTGTGTCAAAAAAGGCCACTACGTGCGTGAATGCCCTGCCAAGCCTAAAACCTCACGTTACAGACCAAACCGGTCTGTCACTGCCGTGGTAGATGTACCGGCGGAAAACTAGAGGACTCCCAGACCAACGAAGGGGCATCTCGGAGTCACGTATCCATCCCTTCACTATCAAACTCTGTCACGAAAGGACAGCGACATCTGTTCATTACGGTGCACGTGGGAGTGCACGACCAGTGGATACCCATTGTGGCCATGGTGGATTCGGGGGCCACGGGCCTTTTTATGGACTACAACGAAGCAAGTCGTCTAGGACTAGTACTACTTCCCAAAGATGTGCCTGAAGACGTTTATGCTGTAGACGGAAGAAGATTGGTGACGGGGCCCATTGGGCAACACACGGGGGTGTCCCAGTGAGATATGGAAAGAATCATTTTGAACAAATCGATTTCAACATCATCCGAGCCCCCCAATATGGTGTCATATTGGGATTGCCGTGGCTACAAAAACACAACCCCTCTGTGGATTGGCCGACGCATCGCATAGAAATGACATCCCCGTATTGCATCCTACATTGTGGAATGCGCCCCGAATCCCCTGCTGTGGAATTATCCGGGAGACAGACGGTGGCTACCGCTGCTGAGAAAGACGTGGCGCTACCTCATCAATATCTACAGTCCGAGGATGTCTTCGATGAGGTCAAGGCCGAGGTTCTCCCGACGCATAGACTATTCGACTGTCAAATCGACCTGGTGCCCGGAGCGAGCGTTCCCAGTGGCAGGCTGTACGCCCTGACGGAACCTGAAAACGTGCATCTCAGGGGATACTTGGATAAACTCCTCAAACTAGGGTTCATCCGTCCATCAAAATCCCCGGCGGCCTCACCCCTCTTTTTCATTCCGAAGACCAATGGTGAGCTGAGAGCCTGCGTAGACTTTAGGGCGTTAAACGCCATCACCATTAAGAACCGGTACCCTTTGCCACTCATCAGTGTTCTTTTGGAGCAGGTCAAGAAAGCTCGCATCTACACCAAGTTGGATCTAAAAGGGGCATACCATCTCGTGAGCATGAGAGACGGAGAAGAGTGGAAGACCGCTTTTAAGACCAGGTTCGGTCTGTTTGAGTACCTCGTCATGCCATTCGGCCTTTGCAATGCCCCTGCGGCCTTTCAGTACTTTCTGAATGAGGTGTTTAGGGATGTACTGGATGTCTACGTGGTCGTCTATATCGACGATATCCTCATCTATTCGTCCAACGAGGTAGACCACATTCACCATGTCACAGCGGTACTCCAAAAGCTGAGGGAGAATATGCTGTTCTGCAAACTCAGCAAGTGTGACTTCCACGTCACTTCTGTGGAATTCCTCGGAGTCATGCTAAGTCCGGACGGCCAGGAGATGGCGGAACGCAAGATCAAGGCGGTGAAGGAGTGGCCGGTGCCGAGAGGTGTAAAAGATGTCCAGAGTTTCATTGGCTTCGCCAACTTTTACAGACGGTTTATAGATGGCTTTTCCGGGTTGGTGGCCCCGATCACGCAGTTGCTACGGAAGTCCAAGGAATTTGTCTGGTCCCAAGAAGCTGATACGGCCTTTGAGGCCCTAAAGAACGCCTTTGGTAAAGCTCCGGTCTTGGCTCACCCGGATCCAGAGCTGCCCTATGTGGTGGAAGCTGACGCTTCGGATGTGGCACTGGGGGCCATCCTTTCCCAGCGAAATCGTGACAGTGGGTTGCTTCATCCAGTGGCATACATGTCACGAAAACTCAATGACGCCGAACGCAACTATCACATTGCGGAGAAGGAACTCCTGGCCATTACGGATGCATTCTCTGAATGGAGACATTGGTTGATGGGGGCAAGGCATGTGGTGACGGTGTACACAGACCATCGGAACCTCCAGTTCATGACTGCGGCACGTCACCTTTCGCCACGGCAGTTGAGGTGGATGATATTCTTTGCTGGGTTCAATTTCCATATCACGTTTCGGCCGGGGACGGAAAACAGGAAGGCAGACGCCCTGTCGCGCCAATCTGCGGATAGAGAACCGATGCCGGTTGTCGAACATTCCATCATCCCCCCTCAGATGGTCTTGGGGGTTATCCAGCCAGATACGTTCCTGAGGGGAATCCAGAGAGGGATCCAGTCATTCGCTTGGCGGAGGTGGCTCCTCAGTGACAAGGAATGGCAGGTGAAGGATGGGATACCTTTGAACGGCAGGTGCCTGCTGATACCAACGCCGAGGTTGCGGAAACAAGCATTCGTCTGGTGCCACGACTCTCCCTGCGCAGGACATTTGGGGTTTGAAAAAACAATGGCTAGCATGAGAAGGCAATTCTGGTGGCCCTCAATGGGAATAGATGTTCGGCGATGGGGGAAAGAGTGTCCTACGTGTGCAACCATGAAAACCGATCACGGCAGACCCAAGGGGCTCCTCCATCCACTTCCAACCCCGGATAGACCATGGGACAATATATCCCTTGACTTTGTGGTAGGGCTACCGGTGGACCAAGGGATGACAGCGATCCTGGTGGTGGTGGACTATCTGACGAAGATGGGACATTTCATCCCATGCAAAAGAGTCCCTACTGCAGGCGAATTGGCGACGCTACTCCTGAAGAATGTGGTACGACTACATGGATTGCCAGGGGTTATAGTGTCAGACCGGGGGTCGCAATTCACGGCGCAGTTTTGGAAAACTTGGTGCACGGCGCTGCACGTCAAAACTGCTCTGTCTACCAGTTACCACCCGCAAACGGACGGACAGACCGAGCGCCTGAATCAAACGCTCAAGCAGTATCTGCGCTGTTTTGTGGACCAGGGTACGGAGGAATGGGTTGACTTGCTATGGGTAGCGGAGATAGCTTACAACAATGCCACTCACAGCTCCACCCAGTCTTCTGCTTTCTACAGCAACTATGGCCAGCATCCCAGGTTCTTGCCATTTCTTCATCCCCTCAGAGAAAACAGGATTCCCGCCACAGCGGACAGGGTTGCACGCATTAAGGACACACTGATGCACTCAAAGGCTGTCCTAACTGAGGCCAAGAAAAAGTACAAAGCCACGGCCGATAGGAAAAGAAGGCCTGGGCCACTGTACCGTACTGGAGACTACGTCTGGATTTCCACAAGGAATATGCGATTTCGAAAGAACAGTGTGTTCCATCCCAAGTTCATGGGCCCCTATCGTATTTCCAAGTGCATCGGTCCAGTGAATGTAAAGGTGTGTTTACCACAGTCATTACGGATACACCCTGTCTTTCACGTTTCCTTGCTCAAACCAGCAACCTCCAAGCAAGCAGAAACGCCTAGGCCGATATGTGTGGAATCGGAAGTGGAATACGAAGTGTCGGGTATTCTAGCATCCAAATGGCGTAGGGGCAAGCTGTGGTACCTGGTGGCTTGGAAAGGCTATGGTCCGGAGGAACAATCGTGGGAGCCGGCTGAAGGAGTCCATGCCCCGCGCCTGGTCGCTTTGTTTCATCGACGGTTCCCTTCCAGCGCTGGCCCTGTCGGGAGCCGCTGAGAGAGGGAGGATGTACTGTCAAGAATTCCCGTTGGAAAAGGAATCCGACAACTGGAAAATCCGGACTACAAGTCCCAGGAGGCTTAGAGGGTATGTTATGTAAACAAAAAATCTCGTTACATAACTTCTAGTAAACACGCCCTATAAAAGGAGGAACTCAACAGAAGAACACTGTCGGATATTGTGTCTACACCGACGTACCTGCTTCGTGGAGAGCAGCGTCCCGAAGAGGTGATCCCGTCAGGCTTGATCGGAGGTAGGTTGAGTCGTTACTCCCTGGCCGTGTCTTGCCTAGTTTACCCTGTTCTTGTCCCGGAAGCTCTACCGGATACCATTGAGCCTAGCCTTGACTCGGCTGAGTCTTGGTGTCTTGATCGGTGTGTTGGTTGGAGCCGTTGCTCCCAGCACGAACCGTAATCCAGGACTACTACCTGTAACGCACACCCGGAGGTGTTTTCCGCGTTACGGTAGAGAAAGTCCAAAGGATCGATCGAGCGGCTGCTCTCGGTCCCGGTGCATAACGAGGAAGAGGTCGAGCGCCTGCTCCCTTCAGGTCGAGACCCCGGCTGGGTGTTTCCCTGTCTCCTCTGCACTACATCCCTCTGCTTACCCATCACAGCATTTCCGATTGGCATTTTCGGCCAATTCGTCTCTGCCCTCTGTTGGCTTACGCCGGGACCGGCGTATTTGCAGAGGACGGTTAGGGACAACAGAGCTGTGGGTAGGGAAAGTAAGACTAACTTTCGTTTCCTTATTTGTATTATTTCCCCTTTATTAAATACTTAAAACGTACACAAGTGGTTGCGTCCTCATTTCGTGTCTGTTTCCGATCCTGAGAAGATCAGGACGTTACAAAATATCCGACCTTAAACAACAATAACTGTCTCCTGGTCGAGATACAGACATGGCAACACTTGATGACGTACTTGCTGCTCTAGCTGCGGTGCAAGTGGAATTGGCAGCCTCCAGACAAGAAACAGCCGATGTAAAGGCTAGATTGGACGCCATACAATTGGACCCACTCACACCCAGCACCACTCTCGCAAATCAAAATCCGGCGGTAGTCTTGGAGATGCCGGTTGCCATTCCATTGGCAACTCCGGAGAGATACAGTGGGGACCCCAACACCGTACAGGTTTTCCTCACCCAAGTGGCCCTACATCTATCATGCAAGCCCAAGGCATTTCCCACCAGTCAGGCACGGGTGGCTTTCCTTATATCCTACTTGGCTGGGAATGCGGCACAGTGGGCCGTGCCGCTAGTGAGCAGAGACGATCCTATACTGTGTGACTGGGGGGCTTTCCACGAAGAATTCCTGAAAGTATTCGATCGAAGGGCCGACTCATATACGGCGGACCGTGAAATGCTGGAGTTGAGACAGGGATCCAACGATTTGGTACAGTATCTCAACGCATTCCGAAGGTTGGTTGCGGAAACTAAGTGGCCTCTCGCCAAACAAACGGCGCTCTTTCATCAAGGGCTGTGCAACGAGCTCAAGGATGCCGTGGCTCATATTGATCCCCAACCTAAGACGTGCGAACGACTCATCAACCTAGTCTTACGGTTGGAACATAGGCTGAATGAGAGAAAAGGAGATCATGGAAGAAAGGGAAAGGTCCTTCGTTCGTATGTGACAGTGGGAAGCCCCGAACCCTCCTCCACAGCCAAGGGTGAACCCATGGATATTAGCGCCATTCGAGCCAGTCTTACTGCCACAGAGAAAGAGTCGCGCCGCAAACAAGGGTTGTGCCTCTATTGTGGCAAAAAAGGCCACTACGTGCGTGAATGCCCTGCCAAGCCTAAAACCTCACGTTACAGACCAAACCGGTCTGTCACTGCCGTGGTAGATGTACCGGCGGAAAACTAGAGGACTCCCAGACCAACGAAGGGGCATCTCGGAGTCACGTATCCATCCCTTCACTATCAAACTCTGTCACGAAAGGACAGCGACATCTGTTCATTACGGTGCACGTGGGAGTGCACGACCAATGGATACCCGTTGTGGCCATGGTGGATTCGGGGGCCACGGGCCTTTTTATGGACTACAACGAAGCAAGTCGTCTAGGACTAGTACTACTTCCCAAAGATGTGCCTGAAGACGTTTATGCTGTAGACGGAAGAAGATTGGTGACGGGCCCATTGGGCAACACACGGGGGTGTCCCAGTGAGATATGGAAAGAATCATTTTGAACAAATCGATTTCAATATCATCCGAGCCCCCCAATATGGTGTCATATTGGGATTGCCGTGGCTACAAAAACACAACCCCTCTGTGGATTGGCCGACACATCGCATAGAAATGACATCCCCGTATTGCATCCTACATTGTGGAATGCGCCCCGAATCCCCTGCTGTGGAATTCACCGGGAGACAGACGGTGGCTACCGCTGCTGAGAAAGACGTGGCGCTACCTCATCAATATCTACAGTTCGAGGATGTCTTCGATGAGGTCAAGGCCGAGGTTCTCCCGACGCATAGACTATTCGACTGTCAAATCGACCTGGTGCCCGGAGCGAGCGTTCCCAGTGGCAGGCTGTGCTCCCTGACGGAACCTGAAAACGTGCATCTCAGGGGATACTTGGATAAACTCCTCAAACTAGGGTTCATCTGTCCATCAAAATCCCCGGCGGCCTCACCCCTCTTTTTCATTCCGAAGACCAATGGTGAGCTGAGAGCCTGCGTGGACTTTAGGGCGTTAAACGCCATCACCATTAAGAACCGGTACCCTTTGCCACTCATCAGTCTTCTTTTGGAGCAGGTCAAGAAAGCTCGCATCTACACCAAGTTGGATCTAAAAGGGGCATACCATCTCGTGCGCATGAGAGACGGAGACGAGTGGAAGACCGCTTTTAAGACCAGGTTCGGTCTGTTTGAGTACCTCGTCATGCCATTCGGCCTTTGCAATGCCCCTGCAGCCTTTCAGTACTTTCTGAATGAGGTGTTTAGGGATGTACTGGATGTCTACGTGGTCGTCTATATCAACGATATCCTCATCTATTCGTCCAACGAGGTAGACGACATTCACCATGTCACAGCGGTACTCCAAAAGCTGAGGGAGAATATGCTGTTCTGCAAACTCAGCAAGTGTGACTTCCACGTCACTTCTGTGGAATTCCTCGGAGTCATGCTAAGTCCGGACGGCCAGGAGATGGCGGAACGCAAGATCAAGGCGGTGAAGGAGTGGCCGGTGCCGAGAGGTGTAAAAGATGTCCAGAGTTTCATTGGCTTCGCCAACTTTTACAGACGGTTTATAGATGGCTTTTCCGGGTTGGTGGCCCCGATCACGCAGTTGCTACGGAAGTCCAAGGAATTTGTCTGGTCCCAAGAAGCTGATACGGCCTTTGAGGCCCTAAAGAACGCCTTTGGTAAAGCTCCGGTCTTGGCTCACCCGGATCCAGAGCTGCCCTATGTGGTGGAAGCTGACGCTTCGGATGTGGCACTGGGGGCCATCCTTTCCCAGCGAAATCGTGACAGTGGGTTGCTTCATCCAGTGGCATACATGTCACGAAAACTCAATGACGCCAAACGCAACTATCACATTGCGGAGAAGGAACTCCTGGCCATTAAGGATGCATTCTCTGAATGGAGACATTGGTTGATGGGGGCAACGCATGTGGTGACGGTGTACACAGACCATCGGAACCTCCAGTTCATGACTGCGGCACGTCACCTTTCGCCACGGCAGTTGAGGTGGATGATATTCTTTGCTGGGTTCAATTTCCATATCACGTTTCGGCCGGGGACGGAAAACAGGAAGGCAGACGCCCTGTCGCGCCAATCTGCGGTTAAAGAACCGATGCCGGTTGTCGAACATTCCATCATCCTCCCTCAGATGGTCTTGGGGGTTATCCAGCCAGATACGTTCCTGAGGGGAATCCAGAGAGGGATCCAGTCATTCGCTTGGCGGAGGTGGCTCCTCAGTCACAAGGAATGGCAGGTGAAGGATGGGATACCTTTGAACGGCAGGTGCCTGCTGATACCAACGCCGAGGTTGCGGAAACAAGCATTCGTCTGGTGCCACGACTCTCCCTGCGCAGGACATTTGGGGTTTGAAAAAACAATGGCTAGCATGAGAAGGCAATTCTGGTGGCCCTCAATGGGAATAGATGTTCGGCGATGGGGGAAAGAGTGTCCTACGTGTGCAACCATGAAAACCGATCACGGCAGACCCAAGGGGCTCCTCCGTCCACTTCCAACCCCGGATAGACCATGGGACAATATATCCCTTGACTTTGTGGTAGGGCTACCGGTGGACCAAGGGATGACAGCGATCCTGGTGGTGGTGGACTATCTGACGAAGATGGGACATTTCATCCCCTGCAAAAGAGTCCCTACTGCAGGCGAATTGGCGACGCTACTCCTGAAGAATGTGGTACGACTACGTGGATTGCCAGGGGTTATAGTGTCAGACCGGGGGTCGCAATTCACGGCGCAGTTTTGGAAAACTTGGTGCACGGCGCTGCACGTCAAAACTGCTCTGTCTACCAGTTACCACCCGCAAACGGACGGACAGACCGAGCGCCTGAATCAAACGCTCAAGCAGTATCTGCGCTGTTTTGTGGACCAGGGTACGGAGGAATGGGTTGACTTGCTATGGGTAGCGGAGATAGCTTACAACAATGCCACTCACAGCTCCACCCAGTCTTCTGCTTTCTACAGCAACTATGGCCAGCATCCCAGGTTCTTGCCATTTCTTCATCCCCTCAGAGAAAACAGGATTCCCGCCACAGCGGACAGGGTTGCACGCATTAAGGACACAATGATGCGCTCAAAGGCTGTCCTAACTGAGGCCAAGAAAAAGTACAAAGCCACGGCCGATAGGAAAAGAAGGCCTGGGCCACTGTACCGTACTGGAGACTACGTCTGGATTTCCACAAGGAATATGCGATTTCGAAAGAACAGTGTGTTCCATCCCAAGTTCATGGGCCCCTATCGTATTTCCAAGTGCATCGGTCCAGTGAATGTAAAGGTGTGTTTACCACAGTCATTACGGATACACCCTGTCTTTCACGTTTCCTTGCTCAAACCAGCAACCTCCAAGCAAGCAGAAACGCCTAGGCCGATATGTGTGGAATCGGAAGTGGAATACGAAGTGTCGGGTATTCTAGCATCCAAATGGCGTAGGGGCAAGCTGTGGTACCTGGTGGCTTGGAAAGGCTATGGTCCGGAGGAACAATCGTGGGAGCCGGCTGAAGGAGTCCATGCCCCGCGCCTGGTCGCTTTGTTTCATCGACGGTTCCCTTCCAGCGCTGGCCCCGTGGGGAGCCGCTGAGAGAGGGAGGATGTACTGTCAAGAATTCCCGTTGGAAAAGGAATCCGACAACTGGAAAATCCAGACTACAAGTCCCAGGAGGCTTAGAGGGTATGTTATGTAAACAAAAAATCTCGTTACATAACTTCTAGTAAACACGCCCTATAAAAGGAGGAACTCAACAGAAGAACACTGTCGGATATTGTGTCTACACCGACGTACCTGCTTCGTGGAGAGCAGCGTCCCGAAGAGGTGATCCCGTCAGGCTTGATCGGAGGTAGGTTGAGTCGTTACTCCCTGGCCGTGTCTTGCCTAGTTTACCCTGTTCTTGTCCCGGAAGCTCTACCGGATACCATTGAGCCTAGCCTTGACTCGGCTGAGTCTTGGTGTCTTGATCGGTGTGTTGGTTGGAGCCGTTGCTCCCAGCACGAACCGTAATCCAGGACTACTACCTGTAACGCACACCCGGAGGTGTTTTCCGCGTTACGGTAGAGAAAGTCCAAAGGATCGATCGAGCGGCTGCTCTCGGTCCCGGTGCATAACGAGGAAGAGGTTGAGCGGCTGCTCCCTTCAGGTCGAGACCCCGGCTGGGTGTTTCCCTGTCTCCTCTGCACTACATCCCTCTGCTTACCCATCACAGCATTTCCGATTGGCATTTTCGGCCAATTCGTCTCTGCCCTCTGTTGGCTTACGCCGGGACCGGCGTATTTGCAGAGGACGGTTAGGAACAACAGAGCTGTGGGTAGGGAAAGTAAGACTAACTTTCGTTTCCTTATTTGTATTATTTCCCCTTTATTAAATACTTAAAACGTACACAAGTGGTTGCGTCCTCATTTCGTGTCTGTTTCCGATCCTGAGACGATCAGGACGTTACACAAGCCATCATGCCGCCTGGTCCCGGTTGGACTATTGGCTTGTATCCTCCGATGTGGCTGCCTGGACGGTCGAGGTACGCCACCTTGCCCGCTCCTTATCAAATCACGCCCCCTGTCTGTTGACACTTGCTCTCCCTGACCTGCCGACTAGGGCCTTTAGCTGGAAACTCCCACAACATGCCCTCTTAGACGATGCATTCAGGGAAGAAATTAGATCCGACATTATAGACTATTATGACCTAAATGCAGATTCGGTGTCCACGTTCGCGATTTTGTGGGACGCTTTCAAGGTGGTGATAAGGGGAAAATGTATATCAAGACAGGCCGGAGTCCTAAAGGCTATTTAAGGTACCTTAGTGGCAATAGAGACGCAGGTTAGAAGACTCGAGCAGCGTTTCTGCAATGAAACTAGTCCCTAGGTGGCAAAAGAACTGAAGGTGAAGCTTTTGGATTACGCGGAAGAGGCCCAAAGGGAACAAAAATTTTTAGGCAAATATGCTGAGGCCCGGCGCTATGGTGAGGGGGATAGGCCGGTTCGCACGTTAGTCAATATGATTCGTAAGTCTGCATCCACACCTTACATCCACACGATTAATACCCCTGATGGCAATACTGTAATAGGGCAAGGGGAGGTCCTGACCGAATTCCGCACCTTTTACTCTCATCTATACACTGCCACACGGACTGAATGTACAGACGTTATGCAGGAGTTCCTTGACTCAGTTGCACTGGTGAGGTTCAATGATACACATCGGAAGTACATGGACCTATCCTATACAATGGAAGATATTAAGCTGGTGATAAAAGACTTCTGCTGAACAAAGCCCCAGGACCTGATGGTCTCACCACTGCGTTCTTTAAAGCCTACGCCGATGAACTAGCTCTGCGCATACATGCGGTATATGAGGTAGCCTTAGAAGCAGAGATCCTCCCGGCATCCATGAGAGAAGCACTTATTATGGCACTGTTAAAAGCGGACAAGGATGAAGCGGAGCTGTATTCATACCGCCTGCTGTCACTCATTAACATGGACGTCAACATTTATACAAAATTGTTGGCAAACAGCCTTCAACAAATAACACTACGGTGGGAGAGGACCTAGGGGAAATTTATAGACCTAGCTCTGAGTACAATCCCCAAAGAATCTGATAACAACAACAGGTACCAGAGGGTCTAGAATCAAGGAAAGAGTTCAAAGGTATAGGATATACACCCAACAGACCACAGCCCCCTCCTTAACTGGAGGTCAACATGATGAACACAAAGACTCTCAAGGGATGAGGAAAATACCCATCAGTCACCACTCGGATCCGCCCTTCATCATTTGGGATTTGTCCGGACCACCCGTCTGAGAAAGTCTGTATTACAATCAAAGGAAGACCTGGTGGTTAGGAGGTCCCCTTTGTTGTTCCAATTACAGTGTGGTCTACCACTCGATCTTAGTGAGTGGAGAGAAAATATGGGACTGGGGTGTGCAGTGCAAATAACTGTGAGTGAAGAAAAGAAACCAAAACAGGGGAGTGTGTTAAAATTGGTTGAGAGAGCACGGAACAACCTTAATTCAGTGGATGCTCTCAATACCAAGATTAAAAGATATAACCTGAGGCAGTCAAGTTAGGTAGACCGCCTAAGGTGAGGTCGACATGTTTCAGCAAATTTGGACTATTACGTCCTTGCTTTCATCAGGACCAGAATGTAAGGCTAGTGCTACTGCACCAAAGTGAAAAAATATAAAGGAAGAAAATATAAAGTGACAACAGGAGATGTGAAACAAGTGCAAAGAGTCACCTGTATGATCCAGATGCCATTACAACGAAGCAAGTCGTCTAGGACTAGTACTACTTCCCAAAGATGTGCCTGAAGACGTTTATGCTGTAGACGGAAGAAGATTGGTGACGGGGCCCATTGGGCAACACACGGTGGTGTCCCAGTGAGATATGGAAAGAATCATTTTGAACAAATCGATTTCAATATCATCCGAGCCCCCCAATATGGTGTCATATTGGGATTGCCGTGGCTACAAAAACACAACCCCTCTGTGGATTGGCCGACACATCGCATAGAAATGACATCCCCGTATTGCATCCTACATTGTGGAATGCGCCCCGAATCCCCTGCTGTGGAATTCACCGGGAGACAGACGGTGGCTACCGCTGCTGAGAAAGACGTGGCGCTACCTCATCAATATCTACAGTTCGAGGATGTCTTCGATGAGGTCAAGGCCGAGGTTCTCCCGACGCATAGACTATTCGACTGTCAAATCGACCTGGTGCCCGGAGCGAGCGTTCCCAGTGGCAGGCTGTGCTCCCTGACGGAACCATAAAACGTGCATCTCAGGGGATACTTGGATAAACTCCTCAAACTAGGGTTCATCCGTCCATCAAAATCCCCTGCGGCCTCACCCCTCTTTTTCATTCCGAAGACCAATGGTGAGCTGAGAGCCTGCGTGGACTTTAGGGCGTTAAACGCCATCACCATTAAGAACCGGTACCCTTTGCCACTCATCAGTCTTCTTTTGGAGCAGGTCAAGAAAGCTCGCATCTACACCAAGTTGGATCTAAAAGGGGCATACCATCTCGTGCGCATGAGAGACGGAGACGAGTGGAAGACCGCTTTTAAGACCAGGTTCGGTCTGTTTGAGTACCTCGTCATGCCATTCGGCCTTTGCAATGCCCCTGCGGCCTTTCAGTACTTTCTGAATTAGGTGTTTAGGGATGTACTGGATGTCTACGTGGTCGTCTATATCGACGATATCCTCATCTATTCGTCCAACGAGGTAGACCACATTCACCATGTCACAGCGGTACTCCAAAAGCTGAGGGAGAATATGCTGTTCTGCAAACTCAGCAAGTGTGACTTCCACGTCACTTCTGTGGAATTCCTCGGAGTCATGCTAAGTCCGGACGGCCAGGAGATGGCGGAACGCAAGATCAAGGCGGTGAAGGAGTGGCCGGTGCCGAGAGGTGTAAAAGATGTCCAGAGTTTCATTGGCTTCGCCAACTTTTACAGACGGTTTATAGATGGCTTTTCCGGGTTGGTGGCCCCGATCACGCAGTTGCTACGGAAGTCCAAGGAATTTGTCTGGTCCCAAGAAGCTGATACGGCCTTTGAGGCCCTAAAGAACGCCTTTGGTAAAGCTCCGGTCTTGGCTCACCCGGATCCAGAGCTGCCCTATGTGGTGGAAGCTGACGCTTCGGATGTGGCACTGGGGGCCATCCTTTCCCAGCGAAATCGTGACAGTGGGTTGCTTCATCCAGTGGCATACATGTCACGAAAACTCAATGACGCCAAACGCAACTATCACATTGCGGAGAAGGAACTCCTGGCCATTAAGGATGCATTCTCTGAATGGAGACATTGGTTGATGGGGGCAACGCATGTGGTGACGGTGTACACAGACCATCGGAACCTCCAGTTCATGACTGCGGCACGTCACCTTTCGCCACGGCAGTTGAGGTGGATGATATTCTTTGCTGGGTTCAATTTCCATATCACGTTTCGGCCGGGGACGGAAAACAGGAAGGCAGACGCCCTGTCGCGCCAATCTGCGGTTAAAGAACCGATGCCGGTTGTCGAACATTCCATCATCCTCCCTCAGATGGTCTTGGGGGTTATCCAGCCAGATACGTTCCTGAGGGGAATCCAGAGAGGGATCCAGTCATTCGCTTGGCGGAGGTGGCTCCTCAGTCACAAGGAATGGCAGGTGAAGGATGGGATACCTTTGAACGGCAGGTGCCTGCTGATACCAACGCCGAGGTTGCGGAAACAAGCATTCGTCTGGTGCCACGACTCTCCCTGCGCAGGACATTTGGGGTTTGAAAAAACAATGGCTAGCATGAGAAGGCAATTCTGGTGGCCCTCAATGGGAATAGATGTTCGGCGATGGGGGAAAGAGTGTCCTACGTGTGCAACCATGAAAACCGATCACGGCAGACCCAAGGGGCTCCTCCGTCCACTTCCAACCCCGGATAGACCATGGGACAATATATCCCTTGACTTTGTGGTAGGGCTACCGGTGGACCAAGGGATGACAGCGATCCTGGTGGTGGTGGACTATCTGACGAAGATGGGACATTTCAACCCCTGCAAAAGAGTCCCTACTGCAGGCGAATTGGCGACGCTACTCCTGAAGAATGTGGTACGACTACATGGATTGCCAGGGGTTATAGTGTCAGACCGGGGGTCGCAATTCACGGCGCAGTTTTGGAAAACTTGGTGCACGGCGCTGCACGTCAAAACTGCTCTGTCTACCAGTTACCACCCGCAAACGGACGGACAGACCGAGCGCCTGAATCAAACGCTCAAGCAGTATCTGCGCTGTTTTGTGGACCAGGGTACGGAGGAATGGGTTGACTTGCTATGGGTAGCGGAGATAGCTTACAACAATGCCACTCACAGCTCCACCCAGTCTTCTGCTTTCTACAGCAACTATGGCCAGCATCCAAGGTTCTTGCCATTTCTTCATCCCCTCAGAGAAAACAGGATTCCCGCCACAGCGGACAGGGTTGCACGCATTAAGGACACACTGATGCGCTCAAAGGCTGTCCTAACTGAGGCCAAGAAAAAGTACAAAGCCACGGCCGATAGGAAAAGAAGGCCTGGGCCACTGTACCGTACTGGAGACTACGTCTGGATTTCCACAAGGAATATGCGATTTCGAAAGAACAGTGTGTTCCATCCCAAGTTCATGGGCCCCTATCGTATTTCCAAGTGCATCGGTCCAGTGAATGTAAAGGTGTGTTTACCACAGTCATTACGGATACACCCTGTCTTTCACGTTTCCTTGCTCAAACCAGCAACCTCCAAGCAAGCAGAAACGCCTAGGCCGATATGTGTGGAATCGGAAGTGGAATACGAAGTGTCGGGTATTCTAGCATCCAAATGGCGTAGGGGCAAGCTGTGGTACCTGGTGGCTTGGAAAGGCTATGGTCCGGAGGAACAATCGTGGGAGCCGGCTGAAGGAGTCCATGCCCCGCGCCTGGTCGCTTTGTTTCATCGACGGTTCCCTTCCAGCGCTGGCCCGTGGGGAGCCGCTGAGAGAGGGAGGATGTACTGTCAAGAATTCCCGTTGGAAAAGGAATCCGACAACTGGATTCGGTGTCCACGTTCGCGATTTTGTGGGACGCTTTCAAGGTGGTGATAAGGGGAAAATGTATATCAAGACAGGCCGGAGTCCTAAAGGCTATTTAAGGTACCTTAGTGGCAATAGAGACGCAGGTTAGAAGACTCGAGCAGCGTTTCTGCAATGAAACTAGTCCCTAGGTGGCAAAAGAACTGAAGGTGAAGCTTTTGGATTACGCGGAAGAGGCCCAAAGGGAACAAAAATTTTTAGGCAAATATGCTGAGGCCCGGCGCTATGGTGAGGGGGATAGGTCGGTTCGCACGTTAGTCAATATGATTCGTAAGTCTGCATCCACACCTTACATCCACACGATTAATACCCCTGATGGCAATACTGTAATAGGGCAAGGGGAGGTCCTGACCGAATTCCGCACCTTTTACTCTCATCTATACACTGCCACACGGACTGAATGTACAGACGTTATGCAGGAGTTCCTTGACTCAGTTGCACTGGTGAGGTTCAATGATACACATCGGAAGTACATGGACCTATCCTATACAATGGAAGATATTAAGCTGGTGATAAAAGACTTCTGCTGAACAAAGCCCCAGGACCTGATGGTCTCACCACTGCGTTCTTTAAAGCCTACGCCGATGAACTAGCTCTGCGCATACATGCGGTATATGAGGTAGCCTTAGAAGCAGAGATCCTCCCGGCATCCATGAGAGAAGCACTTATTATGGCACTGTTAAAAGCGGACAAGGATGAAGCGGAGCTGTATTCATACCGCCTGCTGTCACTCATTAACATGGACGTCAACATTTATACAAAATTGTTGGCAAACAGCCTTCAACAAATAACACTACGGTGGGAGAGGACCTAGGGGAAATTTATAGACCTAGCTCTGAGTACAATCCCCAAAGAATCTGATAACAACAACAGGTACCAGAGGGTCTAGAATCAAGGAAAGAGTTCAAAGGTATAGGATATACACCCAACAGACCACAGCCCCCTCCTTAACTGGAGGTCAACATGATGAACACAAAGACTCTCAAGGGATGAGGAAAATACCCATCAGTCACCACTCGGATCCGCCCTTCATCATTTGGGATTTGTCCGGACCACCCGTCTGAGAAAGTCTGTATTACAATCAAAGGAAGACCTGGTGGTTAGGAGGTCCCCTTTGTTGTTCCAATTACAGTGTGGTCTACCACTCGATCTTAGTGAGTGGAGAGAAAATATGGGACTGGGGTGTGCAGTGCAAATAACTGTGAGTGAAGAAAAGAAACCAAAACAGGGGAGTGTGTTAAAATTGGTTGAGAGAGCACGGAACAACCTTTATTCAGTGGATGCTCTCAATACCAAGATTAAAAGATATAACCTGAGGCAGTCAAGTTAGGTAGACCGCCTAAGGTGAGGTCGACATGTTTCAGCAAATTTGGACTATTACGTCCTTGCTTTCATCAGGACCAGAATGTAAGGCTAGTGCTACTGCACCAAAGTGAAAAAATATAAAGGAAGAAAATATAAAGTGACAACAGGAGATGTGAAACAAGTGCAAAGAGTCACCTGTATGATCCAGATGCCATTACAGTTTGTATTGTTCACTGTGGAGTAAAAAGAAAGGAAGTGAGTGTCAGGTAAGGCTATCCACACCCTTCGAACTCTAAAATAAGTCCATCATATATGGATCAACAAGAAAGTCACATCAAAATGATGTTGACACATGCTCTTTCATTGTTAGAGGGTCAGTTGCATTATATTTGGAGATACATATTATTATCCAAACGTTGTTCAGTTCTTACCTTAATCTGTAAGGTAGGACAGCCTCACCCCACCTGGCAGTGGCTCAGGGGAAAGTGAAGCACCGCTCTAAAAGACATGTGAAACACATGTTAACATAGTGTGCAAAACAAAATACATCCACCTCCCTCCTCTCAATGGCCGAAAGGTAGCAAATCTTAGACTGACAAGTTGTGCTCCGGTTCCTAGCGTAACATGACTGGATCTAAACGAGGGTCCCTTTAGTCTTAAGGCCCCTTAGAACCGGAGCATAGCAGATGATTTTATTGAGCAGAGGAGTTAGGGTATTTATGATGGTCTCAGGGATTTGATGTAGCACGTAAGGGGGGCATGGATCCATATGGGGAACCAGATTTCATCTGAATAAGTAAATCAGAGGCTTGCTGTTTATCGAGTGTAGAGAAACTAGAAAAAGGGGGGGGGGGTTTGTCAGTAGATCCAGCTTCATTAGAGGGTATGACGGATACCATGGTCCTAAGATCATCATATACTGTCTGCACTTTCTTTTGAAAGAAGGTGGCCATTCCATCTACAAAACACTGATCAGGACTGAATACTGTGTCTCGAGGAGTTTTCGTTAAGTGGGACACAGTTTTGAAGAGTTCTCTAGAGGAATTTGCAGAGTTTTGAATTTTCTCTGTAAAGTAAGCGGATTTAGCTTGAACTATAGTGATTTTATACTCCTGTAGAGTTTTAAGGTATTCCAGTTTTTTCTCATGGCTATAGTCAGTGCGCCAGGACCGCTCTGCACACCTGCACTTAGTTTTGACTGTTTTTACATCAGCCGTATACCATTGAGCGGTAACGAGCCGTTTTGTGGGTTTCTTTAATTGGATTGGGGCCAGCTGATTAGCTGCCTCGGTGATCCATTTAGTGAATTTGGAAGCCCAATCATCGCTGTTGCCACCTTCGAAGTCGGGGAGATTTCTATCCAGTGTCTCAGCAAGTAGGTTGGGATCAAGTTTTTTCCAGGGACGGGATTTTTCAGGAGGTTGGTAACTTCGACGTTGAGTTAAAGGATTTTTAATTTGTAAGTTAAAAAAGATGGCATTGTGATCCGTCCAGGGTATGGGAATTATGGATTGGTGTCAGTACAACGCGGATTTTTACAACGCATTCCGTTACAACGGAATTTTTACAACGCAGGATCCATTACATCGGATGCCATTACAACGCATGGCATTACATAGCAGATGGTATTACAACGCATGGCATTACATCGTAAGTATAGGTAAGTATACATTTTTTTTTAAAATGTTAAGTTAATTTAATTAATTTAATTAATTTAATTGAAATACATTTTAAAATAGCCATTAATTTAATTTAATAAAATAATATCTATTTAATAAATGTAATTTTAATAAAAAATGGAAATAATTTAATTTAATTAAAATAATAAAATTAACTTAATGTACATATTTTTATAATTGAAATAAAATTAAATTAATTGGAATAATTTATTTAATTTAATTAATTTTATTTAAAAATGTAATTAATGTAATAAAATTAATTTAATTTATTAAATATATTTTAATTAATTTAAAAATAGTAAATATAATTTAATTAACCCAAAACACAAACCTACCCCTGAACCCTAAAAACACCCTGTACCCCAAAACCCAAACCCTGCCCTAAAACCTAAAAACACCCCTGTACCCCAAAACCCAAACCCTGCCCTAAAACCTAAAAACACCCCTGTACCTCAAAACCCAAACTCTGCCCTAAAACCTAAAAACACCCCTGTACCCCAAAACCCAAACCCTACCCTAAAACCTAAAAACACCCCTGTACCCCAAAACCCAAAACCCTGCCCTAAAACCTAAAAACACCCCTGTACCCCAAAACCCAAACCCTGCCCTAAAACCTAAAAACACCCCTGTACCCCAAAACCCTGCCCTAAAACCTAAAAACACCCCTGTACCCCAAAACCCAAAACCCTGCCCTAAAACCTAAAAACACCCCTGTACCCCAAAACCCAAACCATGCCCTAAAACCTAAAAACAACCCTGTACCCCAAAACCCTGCCCTAAAACCTAAAAACACCCCTGTACCCCAAAACCCAAAACCCTGCCCTAAAACCTAAAACCTAAAAACACCCCTGTACCCCAAAACCCAAACCCTGCCCTAAAACCTAAAAACACACCTGTACCCCAAAACTCAAAACCCTGCCCTAAAACCTAAAAACACCCCTGTACCCCAAAACCCAAAACCCTGCCCTAAAACCTAAAAACACCCCTGTACCCCAAAACCCAAACCCTGCCCTAAAACCTAAAAACACCCCTGTACCCCAAAACCCAAACCCTGCCCTAAAACCTAAAAACACCCCTGTACCCCAAAACCCAAACCCTGCCCTAAAACCTAAAAACACCCCTGTACCCCAAAACCCCAAACCCTGCTCTAAAACCTAAAAACACCCCTGTACCCCAAAACCCAAACCCTGCCCTAAAACCTAAAAACACCCCTGTACCCCAAAACCCAAACCCTGCCCTAAAACCTAAAAACACCCCTGTACCCCAAAACACAAACCCTGCCCTAAAACCTAAAAATACCCAAACACCCCAAAACATATACCTCAGTACCCCAAAACATATACTCCTATACTCATACTTATTTAAAAAATTACTTAAATTAATATATTTAATTTATAATATTTAAAAACATAAATAAATATTTTTATTTATTTTATTTATAATTAATAATAATTAAATCAATTATATAATATTAAATAAAATTAAAAAAAAATTATATACTTACCAATACTTACGATGTAATGGTATGCGTTGTAATACCATCTGCTATGTAATGCCATGCGTTGTAATGGCATCCGATGTAATGGATCCTGCGTTGTAATAGCTGCGTTGTAACAGCATTACGACGTAAAAGTTGCGTTGTAAGTGATACACACCGGGAATTATAGATACGATTTTAATGGAATAGCTGTTAGAAAAGATCCCATCGAGGGTATGCCCTTCTGAGTGGGTGGGTTTGTCAATCAATTGTTTCATATCGAAGCTGAGAAGATTGTCAAGAAGAGTAGCTGTGTCAGAGTTGTTAATTAACTCTAGGTGATAGTTGAAATCATCTAGGATCGTATAGGTGACTGCATCAAACGTGGTTTCTAAAAAAGTGTGTAGAGCTTTGGTGAAAGGATCTCTGGGGCCGGGGGGACGATACACTAACAGTCCCTCAAAGATCAGATGATTATTTTCTTTGATTTTAAAGGTCATGGCTTCTGCCTCTAAGTCTGGTTGAAAGCAGGCAATAATTTTAAGGTGTGATCTGTAGATTATCGCAATTCCTCCACCTATCGATCCTGTTTGATTCATGCATTCAACAGAGTAGCCTGCGGACGCGGCGGTGTTCCAGTCAGGGCCGGCGGCCTGAAATGCCCAGGTTTCCGTGAGAAACATGAGATCAGCACTGTGATCGATAAGTAAAGCTTCTATCTCGTATTTATGTTTAGGCATAGACCTAACATTAAGTAGGATGCATTTGAGAGATCGATTTCTATGTGGTATTGTGTGAAGACAATTATCCAGAGGGTTGAGTGTGATAGGCAATGGGACGATTGGTGGAAGAAAGCCACAAGAAGGACACTTAGAGATAAATTAGTTTTGGTAGGATGGTCACAACGGCGTTGTTCCAACCTACATAGGTCTAATTTGGAATATTGTAGGTTAGGAAAATGGGCATAAATTCCTGCACTAGGCACAAATGTTTAAAAACAGGTTAATTACACAATGTTAAAAAGCAAGATGTCAGCGATCTATCTCCCGGCTGCTCCTCAGGAGGGGTGTATGTTTTGAACATCGCGCTAGCAGTCAGCGCTTTTAATAGGCGTAGGTGGGGGGGGCGTGGCCGACCGTAGTGGGCGTGGCCTTGGGGTTCCCCGTCGATGTCGTCAGCACACAAGAGGAAAGCCGCAGTAGTGATAAATCCGCTACGCGGGAAGTAAATTGAAGGTCTTGGTATAAGTGCTCAGAGAGCGAGACAAATGTTTAAAAACATGTTAATTACACAATGTTAAAAAGCAAGATGTCAGCGATCTATCTCCCGGCTGCGCCTCAGGGGGGGTGTATCTCTGCCAGTGTCTCATTATTACCTATTTACTTCAGTGTCAATGAGGTGTGTGCTGGTGTATGTGTGTGAGTGTCTTTTAGCCTGTGTGTTTGCTTGTGTGTGCATGTTTGTGTGCGTCTGTTTGAATATCTGTTTGTGGCTGTTAGTTTTTTTCTATTTGTATTTATGTGTTTGTGTGCACCATTGTGGGTAGTTAGGTGTCTGTGTGTTCATGTTTGGTGTGTGTGTTTGTGGGTCTGTGCATCTCTTTCTATGTGTATTTCTTTGTGGGAGCACTCTTTTATGTCTTTACCAGTGTACTTAACGTCTTCCTCAGAAGATAGAAATCCTCTTTTAATAAGGTATTCCCTATGCCTGCCCTATACATTAAAACACACATTAAATTACATTAGCACACACAATTTTCTATGTATTCACAATCAATTATTAGGATAAGATTTTCAGTGTAAAAACAGTACTTCTAAATAATTATTTTAATCTCAACACAAATTTCCTATCCTCCACTCCTACTTTCAAACACAGCGCGTAAACTGGAGGCGTAGCTTCCATTAGTGCAGCAGGTGCAGTGGCACCAGGGCACACTGGACTCTAATTATTGCTGTATTTCACAGTTTAAACAGGGACCAAAGAAGGAGTTTCTTTCTTGGACTAGAACCCCTGACACACTGGCTCCTGCTGTCACCTAGCCTTGCTGGAGGAGAAATATTTATTTGTGAGAGGGAAGCTGTATGGAAGAGGAAAGACTCGTTGGATATTGTTCTACTCGTGAAATACACCTGCTTTAGAGTTGAAAATGATTATCAGCCCCTCAGTGGCAGGAAGTTCCATCGGGGAGCATGGCAGTGCCTACCAGGACTGAATGTGAACACAGCTAAGTACAGGAGGCTGCTCAGTGCATTACAGGTGCCTGTATTCTAGGTCTTGTCATAACTTTTGGAAAACTTCACTAGATATGGTGATCTCCTGTATGTGCTGCAAGTACACCATATTAAGGTGTTAAGAGCCCTGTTCCTTGGGGAAGGTTACTTGCGAACCATAGAGACTCGAAGGGGGAGCAGCCATAAAGACAAGCCCCAGGGCAGTCCGGAGGTCAGCCACCATTTACCCTCATGCCCTCAGTACAAGAAGCTTCTTTGGTTCCTATGGGAAATATGAAATCCAGAAATACAGAGAATCTATTTACTTTATCGCTGAAAACTGCCAACATTTCTGTGTGAAAATATGAGAGAAAAGAGGAATTAGAGTAGGATATCACAAAATGTGTAATATGCAAATATGTATATATATATATAGAGAGAGAGAGCGAGAGAGAGAGAAAGAGAGATATTTTCACTGAAAAAAGCAAAGGTTACAGGGACGTTATAGGTAGGAAATAGCATCAAAAACTTTAGAAATTCACAGAAAAAAAGTGTACAGGGACATTTACTTAGGATCAGATTTTACACACACAAAACCATATAAACTCAGCAGTTATAGTTACATGGGCTAACTATAACTTACGCCACCCACAATGCACTACTTATGAAGCGGGCAGAGAAACACATGAAAACATTGCTCCTGCCCGTAGAGCTGCTCCCTACGGGTAGGAACAATGCTGGCTCCCGCTAGCATCACGGAGGCTTAGGGACCCCCTCTGGCCCCCAACAATAATGATGTGGGTGCCCTGGGTGGGCTCAAGGGCACCCACCCTTTACTGGCAGGGCCATTTTTGTAAATCTTTCTTTATGAGTGGTCATAGCATATGCATAGTAAAGACTTGAGTGGTAAAGCTGTTACGTGGTCAAGTCAAGTCAAGTCAAGTTATAAATTTGTATAGCGCGCTACTCACCCAGAGGGTCTCAAGGCACTTAAGGGAAGAAGGGTTCGCTACTGATCGAACAGCCAGGTCTTGAGTTGTTTTCTGAAGGAGAGGTGGTCCTGTGTAAGACGGAGGTGGGTGGGGAGGGATTTCCAGGTCTTGGCCGCCAAGTAGGAGAAGGATCTTCCTCCCATGGTGGCTCTTCGGATGCATGGAATCGCGGTGAGGGCCTGGTTGGACGATCGTAGTTGGCGGGTGGGGGTGTAAAAGGTCAGACGGGTGTTGAGGTATCTGGGTCCTAGGTTGTAGAGGGCCTTGTGTGCGTGGGTAAGGAGATGGATCGTGATTCTCTTGTTGACGGGGAGCCAGTGCAGTTCTCTCAGGTGACCAGATATGTGGTTGTGGCGAGGTATGTCTAGGAGGAGTCTAGCGGAAGCGTTCTGAATGCGTTGAAGTCAATTCTGTAATTTGGCTGTGGTTCCGGCGTAGAGGGTGTTTCCGTAGTCCAGACGGCTTGTGACAAGTGCTTGGGTGACCGACTTCCTTGTTTCGGTGGGGATCCAACGGAAGATCTTTCGGAGCATGCGTAGGATGTTGAAACATGATGATGAGACGGCGTTGACTTGTCTGGTCATCGAGAGGGAGGAGTCTAGGGTGAATCCCAAGTTGCGAGCATGGTCCGTTGGTTTGGGTGTGCTGCCTAGGGCCGAGGGCCACCAAGAGTCGTCCGAGGCAGAGGGCGATGATCCTAGGATGAGCACTTCCGTCTTGCCTGAGTTCAGTTTTAGGCGGCTGTTCTTCATCCACTCGGCTACGTCTTTCATGCCTTCGTGTAGGTTGGTTTTGGCGGTGGTTGGGTCGTTGATGAGAGAGAGGATCAGCTGGGTGTCGTCTGCATAGGAGATGATGTTGAGATTGTGTTGGCGTGCGATGGATGCTAGGGGACTCATGTAGACGTTGAAGTGGGTGGGGCTGAGTGAAGATCCTTGTGGTACACCGCATATGACTTCGGTGGTGTCTGATCTGAAAGGGGGAGGCGGACTCTCTGGGTTCTTCCGGCTAGGAATGAGATGATCCAATCCAAGGCCTTATCTTGTATTCCGACGTTCCTGAGGCTTTGCACAAGGGTGCGGTGGCAGACTGTGTCGAACGCTGCGGAGAGGTCCAGGAGGATGAGGGCCACTGTTTTCCCGTTGTCGAGCAGTGTCCGGATGTCATCTGTGGCTGCAATGTGGGCGGTCACGGTACTGTGGTTGGCTTGGAAACCGGATTGTGAGGGGTCTAGGGCATTGTTAGATTCAAGGAAGGCGGCGAGCTGACTGTTGACGGTCTTCTCTATGACTTTGGTGGGGAATGGGAGGAGCGAGATGGGACGGTAGTTCTAAAGCCCGGTGGGGTCCGCTGTAGGTTTCTTCAGGAGGGCACTAAGTTCGGCATGTTTCCAGCTTTCCGGGAAGGTGGCGGTGTTGAAGGAGCAGTTGATGATGTCACGGAGTTGGGGGGCGAAGATGGAGTCGGCCTTGTTGAAGATGTGATGGGAGCATGGGTCTGTTGGCGATCCGGAGTGGATGGAGTTCATCGTGCGGATGGTGTCTTCGGTGCTGATCGGGGTCCAAGCGCGGAGGGTGGTGGTGGGGGGCTTCAGTTCTGTGGTTGGGGGAGTGGTCAGGTCGCCAAAGCTGTTATGTATGTCAGTGATCTTGCTGTGGAAGAATGAGGCAAGAGAATCGCAGAGGTCTTGAGAGGGAGTGATGTCGTTGTTGCCGGCGTTGGGGTTGATGAGCTCTTTGACAATGCTGAAGAGTTCTTTGCTGTTGTGGGCGTTGTTGTCTAGTCGCTCCTTGAATGCTAATTTTTTGGTGGTGCGGATCAGCTGGTGGTGTTTGCGGGTGGCGTTCTTGAGGGCGGTCATGTTGTTTGTGGTTGGGTTTCTTCGCCATGCTTTCTCGAGGGTGCAGCAGTTCTTTTTGGAGTTCTTGAGGTTGTCGTTGAACCAAGAGGCTTTTTTGCTTCCTGGGTTGTTGGGAGGGTTTTTCAAGGGTGCTAGTGCGTCAGCGCAGTGGGTGATCCATTGTGTGAGATTGATGGCTGCTTGGTTTGGGTCTGTTGATATGGCAGGAGGGTTTTGGTTTAGAGATGTGGTGAGGTGGTCGGTGGTAATTTTGTTCCAGTATCTTCGGGGAACTTGTTGCGGGTGGTGGTGGGTTGTGGTCTTTCTGAATCTAAAGTGGACACAGCTGTGGTCGGTCCAGTGGAGTCCCGTGGCGTGATTGAAGGAGATGTGCGTGCTGGAGGTGAAGATTGGGTCGAGTGTGTGTCCGGTGTAGTGGGTGGGGGTGTTCACCAATTGTTTGAGTCCAAGATTGGTGAGGTTGTCCAGCAGGGTGGTGGTGTTGCTGTCGTTGTTATTCTCCAGATGGAAGTTGAGGTCTCCTAGGAGAATATAGTCCTCGGAGGGGAGGGGGTGCGGGCTGACGAAGTCAGCGATGTCTTCGCTGAATTGTGTGCGGGGTCCTGGGGGTCTGTAGATGAGGGTGCCTCTGAGTGTGGTCTTGGGGTTGGTTTGTATCTGGAAGTGGAGGTGTTCAGTGGCTAAGAAGGTGTCGTCGGTGCTGGTCGTGATGTGGATGGTGTTCTTGTGAACGATGGCAATATCTCCTCCTGTTTTGTTGATGCCGTCTTTTCGGATGATCTTGTATTCGTCCGGGATGGCTATGGCGATGTCGGGCGCTGATGAGGCGTTCATCCATGTTTCCATGAGAAAGGCGACGTCCGGAGTTGTGGTGTCGAGTAGGTTCCATAGTTCAATGGCGTGTCTGTGGACCGAGCGGGTGTTGAGCAGGATGCACTTCAGGTGGTTGTTGTTGGTGTTCTGCTTGGCGTTTGTGGATGCAGTGTGGGATCAGATGCAGCAGAACTTGCAGGTTAGGCAGGTGAAGGGTCCGTGGGTGCGTCCTGGGGCGGCTTGGTGGCAGTCGGGGAGTCGGCCGGTGTTGAGTACAATGAGGGACGCGGCGTCGTACGTTAGGCGGGTGGAGTGGTTTTTGCGGGGGCCAGAGGGTATGGCTCTGGGCACGGTACAGGCGCGGACGGGCGTAGACAGGCTTACCTGCGCGTAAGTGCAGCTGTCATAAGTGGAAAGGGGAGGGGGCGGAGCGAGGGAGGAGCAGCTGGGAGGCGGGAGCGGGGTGGCGATGTCCAAGGCATATGCATGGTAAAGACTTGTGTGGTAAAGGTGTTACGTGGTCAAGGAATATGCATGGTAAAGACTTGCATGGTAAAGGTGTTACGTGGTCAAGGCATATGCATGGTAAAGACTTGCGTGGTAAAGGTGGTATGTGGTAAAGGCATTTGTTGGAATGTATGACATTATAATTAGTCTAATCCTGCACAGTCTCTTGACTTGAAACTAAACCCTGGGCCTTGATAAACTGGACAAAGACAGCCCCAAAAAAGTGCAAAAGAACATGTAGTGGGAATGTCATGTGACATTGTCATCACATGCCATTTTCCCAGTGCATTGTACCATTTCCCCAGTTTTGCCTGGATAAATGGTGCTATGAACCGCATAGCACTACTCGCCACCACGTTTAGAGGGTGATCCATTTCTCTTCCAACCCTGGAAGGAGAGTTACTCCCGCATTTTGTTGAACTGAAACTCTAACTGTTTCCAGTGTCAGAGTCAGATTGGGGTCTGTTGAATTCTCACTTATTCACAAGTTAGGGTTCATTCACAAACTGACACGGCGAAGCATCAGTGCGCTGCATTTACTAGTGTGTGATTCTACACATGCAAAACATGTACACCTGGCAGAAACCATCAGACTAGTTTAGTTTTCAAACATTGTTGAAAGAGCTGCTTAGTCCTAAAAACTCCAACTCTTTGAGCATAAATAAGATAAGCTGTAAACAACTATTCTGGGGACACAGACACGCCCACTGACACCAAGAGAGAAACAGTAATAACACTTATTCACAGGCCCTGGGAAAACCCCTAGTCCTGCTCATCATACAGACCCATCTCCCTCCTAACCGCTCATGCTAAACTATTCACAGGCATTCTGGCACACATCTTAGACCATTCATAATGGCCTTATGACTGCAAGTCACAGCAGTGGTGAGATAATACTGTGCCGTTAATAAAATGGATGCTTTCCAACACTGAGAAGACACTGGACACACTGTCCGCCAAGGGCCCGATTTATATTCAGGTGGATGGTTTATTCCGTCATAAATGTGGCAGGTGTCCCGTCCACCCTATTAAAAGTGCATTATATCCTCTGGCATTTGTAATAAAACAGACGGGATCTGTTGTTATGTTTGACAAAATACCTGTCCGATAAACTCTAAATCAGGCCCCTTGTCTGCAGCAAGTGCTGTAGAAGGAGCAAGAGCCAGCATTATAGGAAGAGGGCCTAGAAGCAGATATAGTCCCAGAGGCACTGAAGCACCTACCCTGGAAAACCCTGGAAGGAGCTGCTGATTGAAATACAACAGGATCATAACTTTACCTACTTTAGGAAGAACCAAAGACTCACTTTTTAAGTTGTCTTTCAGGGCAGAATCAGTCAATAGTTCAAGGGAGATGGATATATATTACGCTGATAGAAAATCCACCTCAACTCAGGATAATGCTCCAGTCTTCCAGGTTAGAAGGATCCAGAAATGCTTGAGCCCGGAGGGCTGTAAAATTTGTTGAAGGTGACTTAGGGCCTTACTACGAGTGTGGCGGTCTTCCAATGGGACTACCACAGCGGCGGTACCAGGCAGACTGCCAAACCCATTGAGAGCCCGCCGCCGGATTATGACCTAAATCCAGGGTGGGTGGGCGGTGCAGCAGCGGTCTCACGGCGGCTGTATTAGGCTCATTAGAGAACCTAAACAGCATACCACCACCTTAAGAGTGCCTGCAGCACGTTCCAGCACCGTGTCATGCATGCCACACTGTGCAGGAACAAGGGCGCAATTCCATGGGGTGGCACAACATGTGCTCCCCGCATGCAACCCCAGGAGCAGAATCGGCCGGGGCCCTGTGAGGGCACCCTCACCTGCATGTCCTTTATCCTTTTCATGGCAGGGTCCCCGCCAGGGAAAAGGACGGTGGATATGCAGACCGTAATATGATCGGCGATGTCAGAATCGGCACTGCCAACATATTTGGGGTGTTTGCAGACCGCCTCTACAGCGGGATCCTTGATCCTGGCGGGGGGGCGGTCCCACCACCACGCTCATAATATGGCGGTCAGTTCGCCTTGATGGTGGCAGTTGGACCGCAACCGCGAGTACCGCGATCATGAGGACCGTCGCACTTATAGAAAGACTCTTAATAAGCTGCTAGGTAAAGGCGGGAGTTGACATTTGAGCTGATCCAGTGTGAACAGGAAAGCATTGTGGAAAAAGGTGTCTGACACAAAATACCTGCTGGTGCTGAAAGCCCTATCGAATCTTTGCCGGACATCGGGGCCACACGCCGAGTTGCCGCCGCCGCCTCACCTTGGACTACCAGCGGCCGTTGAGCGGACTCGGTTACCCAGGGGGCCCTGCTTCGACGCACGCTGTGCGCGTCATCACCCTGTGCCAGGAGGCGCTTGAAAGCCCGGGTTCTCCCGACCATATTGTGCTGACACAAAATACCTGCTGGTGCTGAAAGCCCTATCGAATCTTTCCCGGACATCGGGGCCACACGCCGAGTTGCCGCCGCTACCGCACCTTGGACTACCAGCGGCCGCTGAGCGGACTCGGTTACCCAGGGGGCCCTGCTTCGATGCACGCTGTGCGCGTATCACCCTGCGCCAGGAGGCGCTTGAAAGCCCGGGTTTTCCCGACCATATTGTGCTGACACAAAATACCTGCTGGTGCTGTAAGCCCTATCGAATCTTTGCCGGACATCGGGGCCACACGCCGAGTTGCCGCCGCCGCCGCACCTTGGACTACCAGCGGCCGCGTAACAAGCTTTTTTGATACAAGTTTCTATTTTCTTGCCACCTATTGCGAACATCAGGTTGAGGGCTATTCTCTGTGTTTAGGCACTATGTCGAAGACAAAGACCCCCGTAGTATCAAATACCATGGACAACTATCTGGTCCAGGTGGTTGCTAAAATTAATAATGACAGAAGGTCCTCCTTGGGCCTGAGTTTATCCCCCACCCCTACCATGCAAGACATGCCTGTAAATACATTTGAGCCAGATATCAGTAATGATCCCCCGTTACAGGACCAGCCCGATAACAACACACTAACACAACTTATAGTGGCAATAGCTGAGTCTGACACGGAGATTATACCCGAAGAAGAGCTAGTAGTAATTGAGGATGAGCCCCCGGTACCTGTACCTGCACCAAGAGCATCCAGAGGGGGGGACAAGGGGGATAAGGGTCAACCCAAGTGTGGTGGGCTGCGTTCAAGTTAAAAAAAAAAAACAGCCCACCCCCTAAAAGCGATATAGTAGATGGGCGGGGGCCAAACGGGGGAAAATCACTTTTGGACGAAGACTATCTGAAGAGAATAGCAAACATGTTGGATACCAAGATAAAGGTCATTACAAAACCATTGCTGGCGAAAATTGAGCACCTAACAGAGGAGGTGCATAGATTAGGGGGGCTATTAAAGCAGACTCTAGAAGAGGTGGGAGACATTCCAAACCAAGTAGTATCCAGAATAGAGCCCAAAATGGCCCCAACAGTTCACTTACCAGGGGGCAGAGAGAATGTAACTTCCCTCCCAACTACAATAAATCACCAGGGGGAAGGGGGGCAACATTTAGCTGAAGAGGATTCCTTGAGATCAAGGGATAAGTACATTGCATCTTGCCCAGAGAAAGGCCCTGTAGAGCTAATTGTTGAGGCCTCCCCCCTGGTCTTGGTTTTGGCTAACGTTCCTCATTTGAAGCAGGGGAAAATAGAAACCACACCTTCCCTGATGAGTAAGGCACTGCATTGGCTGGCTCAAAATATGGCATTCTCACCGGGGGGCATGCAACAGTTGGCAGATGAGATAGTTAAGGCAAGGAGAGTTGAATGGATAGGGAGCAACCACAAAAAATTTAGGGGAGATTGTGTGGTGTTGCACCTTTCAGGCCCGGACGTTCTCCCGAACATCTTGGCTAACATATACCCCCCCCCCCCCAACGTAGAACAGCTGAGATTATTCCATTAACCTTGGACTTCTTCTACACTAGACGAGGTAACATCTTGAATCCAACCATACTAAGAACTAAATGGAATACTGTGGCCAACAAGGGTAACAGGAGCTGTTCGAATAGTAGCGGGCGTGACTCTTGAAAATAGGTTCTCGGCGCTATCAAATCTAAATGAATGCGACTGACTTCATGGGGCTGAAGTTGTCGAATTCCCAAAAATAACTATTGGTAGCAAAAGTTCAAGTAGCGACGAGAGAAGGCCAGATAATGTAGCCTTGTCCGGCAGCAGGGTAGAACACTATGTAAATGAGCGAGGGATTGAACAGGATGCCTTGGCAAAGAGGATTCCGAACATAGTGGCTGGGGATCCCGGTGGGATGTCCAAGTCCTACATTAGTAAATCTAGTGGCAGTAGGACATATAGTTCATCATTAAATACAGGGTTGGAGGCCGCTAGCTGTGATTTAATGTCAATTCAGGATCTAGCTAATCCAGACTTAGATAATGGAAGTTTAACCCTCCTTTCATGGAACCTTGCTGGAATAGTAAATAAACAGGCCTCCCCAGAGTGGTGTGAGTTTATCGAACACTACGATATAATTTTGTTCCAGGAATATTGGGCATTGAACCCAGTTCACCGGCTTGGATTCCTAAACTTTTATGTCCCGGCAAAAAAAAAACCCAAAGGGCAGCCATCAGGAGGATTGATAATTTGGGTACGACAATCACTGCATTGCAAAATTCAGGAAAGCTCTCTTAAATCCAGTGATATACTATCAATTACGATCACCTGGGCAAATGGCCAAGGGACTGCCCTTTTTAATATTTATGCCAGGGGAGTTGCAGGGGGGAACACCTCAGAGGTGATAACATTACTTGACAATGATCTTGAGCATCTCCCACCGCATCTATCCATTATGGTGGGAGGTGACATGAACACTACCTTCGAACCTCTGGGACAGGAGGATTGTGCGTTGTCCTCAGAAGAGGATAGTAAGTGGGGAGTCCCACAGCTGGAACTACCGTTGGTTAGGAGATGGACGGATGTAGCAATCCAAGTTAAGAGCAGGTGTTTGTCAAGGGGACTTAGAGCAGCAAATGGGCGTACCCCGTCGGACCGACAGGGGTGCTGTACATTTGATAATGGAAGGGCTAAGAGCCGCAGAGATTATATTCTAGTGGATGTGAGGGATTGGCATAGGCTCCTAGACATGAGCATTAAACCTAGATTGGAAAGTGATCATAATCCACTATGCATGGATTTACTATTTAACAAAGGACAGCGAGCTCCAAGCATGGAGAGGGGCGCAGTGACCCTGGATATAGTTTCTACTACTGATCAGCGGCACGTAAGGTGGGGCAGATTGGTCGAAAGGCCAGAGATATTAGAGGACCTAAAGAAAGTAGTAGTCACTGAGGTTGCCACGATAAAACAACATTGTTCCAAACCTAATTTCATTAAATTCATGGAAGAAGCTCATGCCGAGTTCTTTGCCAAACTGCAAGGGTTCTTTTTAAAACCAGCAGGCCAAAGGAAGGCAGTAAAATCACCTCCCAGGCAGGGGTGGTATGACCAATCTTGCAGAAGTGCACGACTGAAACTTACTTGTGAACTCAGGAATAGAAACATTGAAGGGGTGAGGAAGGCAAGGGATGCATATAGAAAGGCCCAAATTAAAGCGAAAAGGGAATGGGACGAAAATCACTGGCTTGACTTAAAACTTGCATGTGCTGCCAAGAACCAAAAATAATTTTGGGCAATCGTTAAATGGGACAGAGGGGGATAGCAGAGCGCCCCCAAAATAATGTTGCAAAGAAATTATGGGTAGACTTTTTTAAGCCGCAGTATGCATATAAATTAGATCTTTGCCATTATGCACCACCCCCCATGGTCTTCTCAAAAGGGGAATTGTTTATCCTAGGTGATGTGAATATAGCATTAGATGGGGTGACCAGGGGGAGAGCGCCAGGTATGGACGGAATTCCGGCCGATGTATTTCTAAGCGACCGGGATCCATGGTGCCAATATTTTGTTTGGCTAGCCAATTCGCTTGCCCAGGGTGCTCCAATACCAAATTTTTGGAAGAGAGCGGAAATTATTCCAGTCTTTAAAAAAGGTGATAAGGCACCACCCAGCAATTACAGACCCATCAGTCTTATTGATTCTGCTCAGAAGCTGATGGGTCGTCTAGTACAAAACAAATTACAAGCATGGATTACCGAGAAAGATATTTTGTCTCCTTTTCAGGCTGGTTTCCGCCCACTAACAAGCTCCATCAATCAGGTCTTTTATTTTCTAGCTTTATACTGGAAAAACGTGACCTTGAGTGATGGCCCGTTGTATGCTGTATTTGTTGACCTGAAGTCAGCATTTGACTTAGGTCCACGGCAAAAATTATGGAGTGTACTTGCAGAAGCTGGTATCAGCCCCGAATTACTGACATTGTTAGTTCGTATGCATGAAAATAACTATGCCAGGATCAGATGGGGGGCCCAGGGCGAAGTAACTGATCCATTCCCCGTAGAGCGTGGGGTTAGACAGAGATGCTTCCTGGCCCCCACCTTGTTTTCAATATATATTAATGGCATAGTGGACTACCTAAGGAAATCCCCTACTGATGCTCCAATACTAGACGGGGTTCGTGTGCCAGTACTTATGTTTGCTGACGATACGTTGTTGGTTTCGCGAACCCCTAGTGGCCTCCAGAAGGCGATTAATGCATTTGGGGATTTCTGCCAGATTCGGGGCTTAGAGTTAAACACTTCCAAGACTAAGTTTATGTGCATGAACTCAGTTAAAGCTTTTAAGGGCAAAATCACCTATAATGGGACTGCTTTAGAACAGGTCGACGCTTTCACATACTTAGGCATTTCCCTGCAGGGCAACATGAAATGGAAGACCCATATAGACACCGCAGTCTTAAAGTTTCATCAACTAGCAGGTGCTGTAGCACTCAAATATAAAACTTCATTAACTAAACCTGTATCTCCAGCTCTAGACATTTATAGTATGAAGTGCTTGCCTATATGGCTCAGAATTGTGGGGTTTTGCCAACCTGAGGGAGTTGTCTTTAGCCGAGAGCAAGTTCCTGCGGCGCCTGGTTGGTGTCCCGCAGAGTACACCAATTGTTCCCCTATTGTTCGATCTGGGAAGGAAAAAGATTGAGGACCTGGCTCGGCTGCGCCCACTACTATTTTGGAGACGGATTATGTCAACACCGGAGCTAGGCCACTATGCTGCTGCACTTATGGACATCATCAAGTCGGACCGATTTCATACAATCGTATGGCTCAAAGAAATTCGGAGCATGTTGGCAAAACTCCACCTTGATCACCTTTGGGCCAACACTGATACAACTGCTTTTCCATCTAAGGAGACTTTAAAAAAATTGTATTGGGATATGATTTGGCAATCTGTCTTTTGTTTCAAACCAATCACCAAGTTAACCTGCCGTTTTTTGGAGATTAAATCTGCTCCATCACGCGAAACATACTGGGACCTCATTACAAGACCCATGGACAGAAAACTGTACTTCCAATTTAGAATTGGAACTCTGCCCTTTAATGCTTTTACACAAAAGTGGTTGCCGAATAAGGACAATAAATGCAACCATTGCAAAGACATAGTTGAGGATGTTTCGCACTTTTTGTTTGTTTGCCCTCTTTATGTCCGCCCAAGAAAAAGATGGTTAAAACCAGCGTGCCAGAATTTAGGGACACGCAGGTGCCTTGAGGCGCTTAGAATATTGGAAACAGACTGTACTCCTCATTTAGCGATTGCAGTAGCAAAATTCTTAGGATGGGCGTGGACCATACGCACTCGCACTTTAGTTGGCGGAGATGTAGACAATGTGATGTGATTTTTGTGCCCCATATTAATTAATCATGAACAATGGATGTAAAGTTCTTCTTTTTAGTACTAATGTTTTTATTCTTAATCATGAAGTGACAGCATACCTAGTTTAATGTGAGTTTTAATAATTGAATGAATTTTAAGCTTAGTATTTATTGATGTAATGATAGGGTGTTTAATGCTTTTATGACAAGTTGTCGAATAAAGCTTTTGAATTTGTTTGTTGGAAAAAGGTGTCTGGAGTTACCTTTGTCATATATACTTCCTAAAGAGCTACCTTTGTCATGTATACTTCCTGAAGAGTTACCTTTGTTATACACTTCCTAAAGAGTTACCTTTGTCATACACTTCCTGAAGAGTTACCTTGGTTAAATACTTCCTGAAGAGTTACCTTTGTTATACACTTACTGAAGAGCTACCTTTGGTAGCTTCTTTCTGAAACTGAATTAACGGCAGCGCTTCCTGATTCCTCTCTTTTTCCACAATCTGTTCTGTTTAAATGAAATATTGTCCATGTACATCTACCTAAAACTCTACCTGTAGCACATGAGTGCTCTGTAGCTGCCCTTTCTTTAGTAAGTTACTCTGTGAATAATGGTAAATCACCGCCTTTTCAGAAGTAAGTACAATGTGACATGTTCAACCACAGTTTTAATGAAATATCCATGTATGGTAAAATGTTCCTTACTAAATTTCAAATATGGTAGAGAAGAGATGTCTTCTACAGCTGGTTAAATATTGTGTATTCACATTCTTTACATTTATATTTAGTAATATTGCATTTCGTTACATCCAACAGAAAATAAGTCTTAAATGCATGGATTGATTATGAATAATGAAGATAACGCATCAAACCAGCACGAATTGTCAAAAATAAGGAGCTCCAAAAACATCAGTGCAATCAGAGGCAGAGGACAGATCCAGGAAGACGCAGTCAAAGGCAATTCAGTGAGTGTACGAGTCTGAGCTCTGCACCTCGACACCCCAAGACGAAGAAATAACCTCAACAAAACTAAGACAACAAAACTGACAAACCACCTGCTGACCAGCTTTGACCATGAGGCCGGTATGAGAGTTGGAGGAAGGTCTCGTGTCTATTTGGGATCCATAGCTTGGAACAAACTCCCTCTTCAGCTTTGAGCTGTTAGCAACATGATAATGTTTAAAAAAAGGTTGGAAACTTGGCTTTTTGTCCATGTTTGAAACAAACTGATTTACTTTCTTTTTGTGACCTGTGCTTTGCCCCGGGACACTCTTTGGGGTAGCTGTACACATCACAAGTCGCTTCACCATCATGATGTGGCTAGAGTAGTGCTTCGCTATTGAAACTGGCAACAGACCAGCATTCAGTGCTCTAGGTGTATTGCAAACTCTTTCTAGCCAAACCACTGGCACCAGGGAAAAGCACAACGAAGTGGAGCCGAACAACTGAAGGCTAAAGGAAAGCGGAGATCTGCTCTCTGAAGTACAGAGTATTGTCCCAATTTGCACCTACCGGAACGAAGATTAAGCTTTACCCGCAAGCATGCGAAGCCATTATCCATTCTAAAGATGCAATCACCCACAAGGAAGCCTTACTGATATTACAAATGTGGCAGGTATTTAGTGAGTCTTGTATTTTATTGTTAAATCGGAAATCAAGCGTCCACAATATCACACACATACAGGGAATGTGAAAATAAAGCAAGTGGTTTATTAACTATGCTGACCCTTCAGGAAACACGGTCAGGAGAAAAATCGTGCAATTCCACTGAATATGTCAAGAACTTTAGCCAATTAGAAACCATAAAAGAGCATCAGCGAATACAAACAGGGGAAAAACCATACCATTGCAATGAATGTATAAAGAGCTTCAGTCGGTTAACAGACCTCCAAACACATCAGCGAACACACACAGGGGAAAAACCATACCATTGCAATGAATGTGTAAAGAGCTTCAGTCAAATTTCAAACCTCCACAGACATCAGAGAATACACACAGGGGAAAAACCATACCATTGCAGTGAATGTAAAAAGAGCTTCAGTCAAATGTCAAACCTCTTCACACATCAGAAAATACACACAGGGGAAAAACCATACCATTGCAATGAATGTATAAAGAGCTTCAGTCGGTTAACAGACCTCCAAACACATCAGCGAACCCACACAGGGGAAAAAACATACCATTGCAAGGAATGTGTAAAGAGCTTCAATCAATTATCAAACCTCCACACACATCAGCGAACACACACAGGGGAAAAACCATACCAGTGCAGTGAATGTGTAAAGAACTTCAGTCAGTTAACAGGCCTCCAGAGACATCAGCGAATACACACTGGGGAAAAACCATACCAGTGCAGTGAATGTGTAAAGAGCTTCAGTCGGTTACAAGAACTCAGAACACATCAGCGAACACACACAGGGGAAAAACCATACCAGTGCAGTGAATGTGTAAAGAGCTTCAGTCAGTTAACTGACCTCCGCAGACATCAGCGAATACACACAGGGGAAAAACCATACAATTGCAATGAATGTGGAAGTAGTTTTAGGGTACTATCACACCTCCACACACATCAGAGAACACACACAGGGGAAAAACCATACCAGTGCAGTGAATGTATAAAGAGCTTTAGTCGGTTAACAGACCACCGGAGACATCAGCGAATACACACTGGGGAAAAACCATACCATTGCAAGGAATGTGTAAAGAGCTTCAGTCAGTTAACAGGCCTCCAGAGACATCAGCGAATACACACAGGGGAAAAACCTTACCATTGCAATGAATGTGGCAGTAGTTTTACTTACTCTTCAGCATTAAGAAATCATCAGCGAGCTCACAAAGGGCAAACAAATCTTTTAAATGCCATGAATGCTTGAAAAGCTGAAGTCCATTATCACTCCTAAGCAGGCATCAGCGAACACACGCAGAAGAAAATCCTTCAAGTGCAATGAATGTGTGAAGAAATGTAGTCAATTATCAAGCCTATGTAGACATCAGCTTACACACACTCGGTAAATACCGTACAACTGTAGTGAGTGTAGAAGTACCTTTAGGAAATCTTCCGCATTAAGGATTCATCAGTTAATGCACACAGAGAAAAATCCTTCAGGTGCAGTGAATGTGTGAATATCTTCTGTCAGTTATTAAACCTTCGGATACATCAACTAACATACACAGAGTAAAAATGAGCATTGCAATGAATGTCAGAAGTGATTTTGTCAATTGCAAACACACCTGGGGTAAACCTTACAATTGCACTAAAAGTGTGACAAGCTTTTGTCAATTTCTGATCCTACATAGCCTCAGCGAACACACACCTTCATTTAACTCACTTAGAAATAATCCTAGAAATGCAGTGAATTCAAAAAGAACTTAAGAACATTAACAATAATATTGACTCATCTGAGGACATAGACAGGAGCAGAACAGTGCTGTTATTGTGAGATGAAGGAATTACAGGAACAAGTATATAATTATGTGGGTTATTCAAATACCAGATGAATGAAGACTCGACTAGAAGAAATGAAGAAAACCAAAGATTTGTAGAATATTGAAAGTGTCTGTTCCCAGTGATTGTTCACTTCGGTGCACATAAAAAAAACAACGCTATATAACAGGAAATCCACTGGGAGACTAGCTCAATGTGGAATAAAAGAAAAGAAACACTGGTGGTTTTTATTTGGCGATGAAGATTTACAAAGAAAAACATCCAAGTGTTCCTGTTCATGCTACCTGTAAAAGTGTAGGGATGAATACGATTCTGCCTGCACACATTGCTATAGTAGCATAAGTGAGTTAGTTGCGAAAACGCCATTTTGCTGCTTTTGCACATGACGCTACATGTCTCTGTTTTTATAAAGACAAACTGCTTGCTTTTCCTTCACATGAGAACGGTCTGTTTTTCATATCTCTAGACTCACACTGCGACCTCAAGTCTGCACAAACTGTTCAAGGTTAAAATAACAATGTATGCTGTTGATGCAGGTTGATCAGCCCACGCTCTAGACACAACACAACACAAACACAGCTGCTCCTTTCTGAAACTCAGGTGCTTTTAATATTGCACAGCATGCATGAGACTAGCACTTGGAAAAAACCTTTCAATCGAGAAAGAGCTGTGCTGATCTGGGATGTGATTCACTTCACCTGACTTTGGAGGTATGGGGTTCCCGGTTTTAACCTGGAGATCTTGTATTATTATAATACCTAGCTCCTAGCAAGGGGAGGGTGGTACACAAGGCGCTATAGACCTGGTTCCACTATCATTATAATATGATTTCTCCCTTTGTATTTCATGGAATTGTAACAATGTTGATAGTATTGATTTTATGCATCTTTTTACTTATGTTAGCAAAGATACTGCATCTTAGAGCACGTAGTTGAAATAAACATTTTAAACTATACCGTGTCTCTGATTGCTCATGTTGTGGACATTTATGAGAATAAAAACAAAAGAGTGTTCTTGATTCCCACTATTCCTGAGAGGTCCCAAAGTCGCTTTTTCATTGGTAGCTTCGCTGTAGTACGGAGAATGAATGAGACACTGTTGTTAGTCGGATAGGGGTTCTGGGCACTGAGGTGGATTTTTGGTACACCACAATACACTGAGGTCCTGGTTTCCTGCGCATAGTTCTGTGCATGAGCAGAATTCCCACAACATGGCACCCAAAGTCTTGATTAGTGCTTGTATCTGTTCACAATACCCTCAACACCTTTTCCGGTTAACAGGCGTGACGGATTAACCTACCTATACGAATGTGTTATAGATTAATTCAAGCATGAGATTAATAAAACGGTTCACATTTTGAATTACTACTCTTTTTTGTTGTACTGCAACTTATATAAATTGTTTTTCTTCTCTATGTCCTCATGGGTGATATTGACATAGCTCACCATAGTTGGGCAGCGCTCCGGCGTCATCTGGCGCACTTTGGAGTACCAGACAATGGTATGTCTGTTATCTTTGTGGTGATTGCTGATTCGGCATTCCCCTTTGAGCTTTTCTACTCTTTGGTCACGTTTCCTGCAATAAATGCGGATGAGGATACGTTTCATACATACACTCACACTGCGATTCCTGTGAACTATACTCCATATAGGACACAAGAGATTCCAATTTCGGCATGGCAGCATCGTGTTTGGTTTAATGGCACCCTCCCCCATACCGTAATTCCGGTTCGGTTAGGTCCCTTGTCAATTCCTGGGGCCACTTGACCAGTCTTAGGTGGGTTCACACCATATCCACGTTATCTCAATGCTCCGATTGACGACTTGTGTCAACTTTATATCTTTTTTGTTGGGGTACATAGGGCTTAGGTTCAATATGTTTCTTGCAGCGGAACAAGTTTTAATAAATATTCTTTAAAAATGCCGACTCTGTAAGCGGCACAACGCGTGTGAATTTAAAAGCTACACGCGGTAAATAAGTCTTGTTATAATTTTAGGAGCCGTGCGATAAAGACAAGCTATCCCGGTTACACCTTTAAAGAAAAGAATCAAGTGTGTACAGCCCACCTCATGTAGGAAGCCGTCCGTTTGGACTTAGACGTGTTGCTCAGGTCGGATACAAATGTATCGATCTTTTCTCTTGACACAGGGAGCGTGTTCCCCTGCCGGGCTTGGTGATTGATGGTAATCAGGATATAGTAATTCAATCCAGTACCTACGCATCGGCAAAGGTACGTTATATAGCAAACTGGTGGCAACAAACGACGCTGGTGTTGGGTACACAAGATTATGGGTCCAATATTGTTACAATTTCTTTTATCAGAACCTGCTTTTGAAAACAGAAGCACAGGCGAACCACTTGCCGCTATTAAGACTCCGAGCCTGGAAAAGAGGTAGGAATGAGTAAGATTGCATCTTCTTCCTCCTCCCCGCTTCGTGTACATAAATGAGTGGAGAAACTCAGACTTTTTCCTTCTATCACAGGCAGTCAACATAAAATGTCCTGTTTCACAGCTTGAGCCACTATCTTGAATACAAAGATTCATAAAAAAGTTTTCCCTAAGCCTGACGATACCGTGAGAGGCCAGGACATCAGAGACACACAGGTACATATTTTAGATTGTTTAGTGCAATACCAGGAAGAATAGAGGCTTCACGCTAGATAATTAAAACTTTATTGTTTTCTGCATTTTACACAGAAAAGTGACAAAGCGCTGATGACAGTCTGGGTACTGGTTTCCTCGGACTAGAAACGCGTCGGCACATCTGAGGTAGCAATCAATATCACTAAGCGTTTGAACTAGCTCTGGCTGGTTGTAAAAGTCATCCTTATTTTAGGACGTGCTCCTTCCTTTTGACTTTGTCTCTTCATTCTTTATGAATTCAGATTCACTTTTTTGAAAATTTCAATTTTTTGTGTTTGTATAGTGAATTTTTTGTGGAATGTATGATACTTGTGTTGGAATTTAAATGTATTGAATGTACAGTTTTTTCCTTTTTTGCGAAACTTTCAAAAGAAGAATGAATTTTTTTCTTCGAAATAGACAGGTATAAATAAAAATACCGGGTCAAACTCAATAAGTTTGTGTTTCTCCTATGATCTGAAATAAGTTTTTGAAAATTAATTGGGTGTAGACATATTCTTGTGTTTTCTGGTTTTGGATTATCAATATTTAAATTCACATTGTCGTACATGTGCGGTACAGAACACCCACAGTTCAGCTCTCGTTAACAGTCTGATGCGAAATAGATTTAAGATCAAACGAGACATTTCAAATGGCTTTTTTTAGTCATAAGCTGTCCTCCGTTAGTAGTCAATGGACTGCGTTCACTTGTGGCGGCAAGCAAAAACATTTTAAAAGATTGGCCATGGGCTATAAAAACAGCCCAGGTGTCTTTGCCACACGTGTCGTCTCTTTCTTAGATGGCATTGATCCTGATGCGTACTCGTACATTGATGATATTTATCTAATGGATGACAAATTATGGCTGTATATGTGTCGCATTGAGCGCATCATAGTTATGTTTGCGGACTTCGGTTATAAATTTATCTTTGCAAAGTCAGACATTGCGGAGTTCACAGTGTTGTTCCTGGGCTCAACAATGAAGGTAGAGGACTTGCACCTCACTTCCTGGAGAAATGCGCATGTTTATGGTCTCCTACAACTCTGAAAAAACTACAATTCTTGCTGGGATTTTTGAATTTCGGGCGTATTTATATTCCCGATTATGCAACCGGCGATAGGATCTAAGCATTCTTATTCAGTGGCCTGCGCAATCGTGGCTGGTACCATGGTGAATGGAGAATTCAAGTCCGATGTCATGCACACGCAGACATTAGGTGACTGTACCACCCAGTTGGCAGAGCTACGTGCTCTAGTGCTGGGTTAGTGAGAATGAGGGGTAAAAGGTCCCAATCCCTTACTAGCCGTTTATTGAGCAATGGCCCCTCTTTTTTGTCAAGCTTGCCCTCGGCATGGGGAAACCCCTAACCTCCTATTATAGCAAAGTTTGAGAAAGGTGCGTCAGGGCAAGCTTTGTTTTTTATAGTCTATTATGGAAAAATTCCAATCGCACGAGACTACTCGTACCGGCATTACACCAAAATCAGGGAATCCCTATTAAAGAACGTCTGCCTCTCGTAAATGTTATTCATACTCTTGGTCACCAGCGTGTAGGAGTACACGCTGTTGGCAACAGTCTTGCTGATGAAGCAGCAAAGACCGCAGTAGCAACATATGAAGTAGCAGCAGTTACAAGATCCAACAGTAAGAATGATGAAGACATCTTGGCAGCTATAGCTGCTACAGAGATCGGTGATAATTACCCTAAGGGTTTCCCTTCTAAATACCCTTATCATTTAAGTCCTGATAAGGTTCCCTATGTGAGAATTAACAACGTGACAGGCTGATTCCTCACGCGGACCGCAGGTTACCCTTGATAACCGTCGCTCGCGAAGTCATAGCCTCGGCTCATGCCGACGTTTCAGCGTATGTCTCTATCTTACAGCAGCGTTAGTGGTGGCGTGGATTGTATAAATAAACTTGTGAATATGTCCTTTCTTGTTATGTATGTCAGCAGATTAAACCTTCAACTGCTGCACGGCTGCCACAAACTCCGCAGTACATATCTAATAGACCACTTGGTTGTGTTTATTTAATCACTGCTGACCTTTTTCTGCTGATACTGCGTATAAGTATATCTTAGTTGCAGTGGACGTTTTCTCTGCATTTGGCCACAAAGGAGTGCTGATGCTTGAACTGTCATCCGAGATTTGCATGTCTTTGTGGGAATTTTTGCATGTGGCACCTTCCATTCTGATCAGGTCCAGCGTTCACCTCTAAGGTGTACAAGGAAGCCATGGGGTCTTTGGGGGTGCATGTGAAATTTTTGTCTCCATACCGACCTGAGAGCAATTCTGTTGTGGAGCGAATGAACCGTGACTTAAAGCAATCTTTGACAGCTAGGGTTTTAGGTACTACGTGCACTAAATAATCTTCCTAGAAGATCTCTGGGTGGGCAGACCCGCACAAAAGGCTTTTTGGCATAAAAATGTTTGTCCCGGACCTTGATGGTCTAGACATGGCGGCGACAGCCGTATTCTTTGACGTAGATAATCATTCTTCTGTGTTACAGAACCTATAAGAGACTCGAGACAGTCTTTCAAAGGAACACTTGCCCTCCACATATGGAGCTGAAGCTGCTCTACAGATTCCGGTAAATTCCGGTAGTTAGCTGGCTACCCCAAGTTGGTGACCTGGTCTGTGAGAAGGTGGAGAACAAGGAGTTCAGCCCCTTGTTTCATGCACCCATTCCAGTGCTTGGCATGCAGGTCACAAGAACATTCATTTTACCACCACTTCCTGGTCGCAAGGGAAACAGGTACGACTCCATTGACAATGCCAAACTACAACGAGTGGACGATTCTTCTTAGTATGACTCCTGCTGTCTCTTGTCCAGCACTGCTGAGAAATTCTGTTTTGGCCTCTGCTGACACTAACATCCCGACCTTGCTATAGAGATGTTCACAGTCACTAATCCATTATTAAATTCGCCAGCTGGCGATCCACATGAAGATACTGAGTATACATATCCCACAGATTTGTCATTGCCTGGTATGTAAACAAGTCTAGCTGACCAGTCACTTTTTTCCTTTGACTCTGACTCTATAACATCGAGTGCACCATTGAGGTTTTCTATTTTTGTTACTTGGTTTAAAAGACATTTTTTGGTTCCACCTTGGACTTACATGTGGTTGGTTCTCATCTCCTTTTTTTTTGTTCATGTCGATTGGATTTGTGATGGTATTTTCCGTATGGTTAATGGACACTATATAACTGAATGATCAAAAATCTGATTAATTGATGGAACTTTGGCCCCACACTCCTCATCACACATCATGAAAAGAGACCAAACTTTTGTCAATATCACAGTGTAGCCCGTGCTAGATGTTATTGAATGAGATGCTGTAAAATTTCAAATTCATGGACCCACAGAGGTGGTTAATGTTCCTAATGTACTTCGTGTTTCAATGGGAGATGTTGTGAAACACAACATATGTTCTGATGATTGAGATGTTCAAGCCATTGAAGCTCTCTTTTCCGATTTGAAATATTATGCTGCCTTTGATGCTGAGGGTTTATATTTAGACTCCACAAACTACGCCGGAGTTGTGGAAAGCACACAGTATTTGTTGTAAAACAACACCACTATGACAGAAAATTAAATTTTGAAAGAGAACTGCCCACAGGGGGCAGAACGTAATTTATTGGTGCTGCAATTATTTAGTGCTTGGAATCCCACTTTTGGAAATATCCCTGTTTGCACCCACTGTTTCGAGGAACTCAACACACATAAGTAACTGGATTGTAACCAGCAATCTTTACTGTTTCTTCTTACCTGACTGGCGGATGGTTGGAGCCTGCTGAAAGTCCTGCGGTCACCTGGGAAGCTGTGCTGGCCATCTGAGGAGTTCGAGTCATCTGAAGTCATCCCCACCTTCACCGGACTGCTGCTGGCCATAGGTGGAGTCCGAGGTGGATGGTTGGAGCCTGCTGAAAGTCCTGCGGTCTCCTGGGAAGCTGTGCTGGCCATCGGTGGAGTCCGAATCGTCTGGAATCATCCCCACCTTCACCGGACTGCTGAAGACCAGGTCTGCACTGGGTCTGCACTTGGAGTGCTGGCGTCGATGCCCAGGTGAAGCGTCCGGAGTGGAGCGCTAGGGGCGGACTGGGCAGAGCCTCAAGGAGCGGTCCTGGGGCACTCGCGGCAACTCTTATCGAGGCAGGCTGGGCAACTAACCCGAACCCCTGGGTGTGTCATCGCACTGCCTTGACAAAGGCTCTTGCTCCCGACGACGGCATTTTCACCTTCGTCCTGGCCCCCAGCTGCTGCTGCCCGCATTGGCGATCCTGGTCTTTGCTTCGTGGATCTGCCCGCTGCCCGCATTACCGATCTTGGTCCTCGCCTCATGGCTCTGACTTCCCAAGGCCCCCTTGATGTTCCCGGGACCTTTGGGAGCAGACCCGCAGACTGTGCCCGGCGATGCACACAACGATCCCGGTGCTCTCTGCTTTCCGAAGTTCTGGGATCATCGAGAGCTGCATTGAAGCTTAAAAAAAAAATGCTGATGACACCGATGATTGCAATGAAATGCCGATGACACCAGCTACACAGTACGGAAACAGCTATGACACACATAATTGATGGCGCCCTCCAAAACCTAGATCAGAACAATACCTGCCTCCTCATCCTACTTGATCTCTCTTCAGCATTTGACACTGTCAAACACGAGAACTTACTCGAGCAGTTAAATATCAGAATGGGTGTATCAGGGACTGTACTCAAGTAGTTTACTTCCTTTCTGCATAGCCGGTCTCAGAAATTCAAGAGCAACAACTTAATGTCCCCACCTGTGCCTGTAACATTAGGCGTCCCACAAGGATCTTCCCTATCCCCAACATTGTTCAACCTAGTCATGGAGCCACTCACCACTTTGTTACAAGCATCTAATGTACACTTTCACATGTACGCTGACGACACCCAACTCTATCTCAAATTACAATCCCCCGAAGACATCAAACTTCTGAACTCAACGCTCAGAAACACCCAATCATGGCTAGCCGAAAATCACCTCAAACTCAATGCTCTGAAAACTGAGTTCCTTCTGATCTCACCTCCCGCGAAAATCTCCACCACTCAAACATGGCTTAAGCACCTAACTGCACTCAATGTCCAACCTACCATCGTGGACTCCGCGATATCCTTAGGCATAACCCTTGAGGCCAATCTCAATATGCAACATCATATCAGCAAGGCAACTAAGGGAGCTAATTTCCAAATCAATACTTTGAGGAATCTTAAACCCTTCCTCCCAGCTAAGGACTTCCAAACTGCTGTACAAGCCCTAGTCATTCCTCGGATAGACTACGGAAGCGTCGCCCTCTGCGGACTCCCCCTATCAATAACCGCACCCCTAAGAGCCTCTTTGAACGCTGCTGCGAGACTTATCACTGGATCAAAAAAACTGTTTAGTACCATTAATAAAACGCTAAACTCGCAAACTCACTTTTATTAACGGTACTAAATAGTGGAGGCAGACAGCTTATTAGCATTTTTGAATTCTAGTGATTTCGTGTGTAATGCGTTTAAATATTGCTGTGCGTTTGGTATACCAGTGGTTCTCCACTAGCTGTTGCGCACATGGCTGTACATCACAACTCGCCCAGCTACCTCACTCAGAAGCTGACAATCTCAGGTGGCTCAAGAGCCACCAGAAGCACAAAAAATCTTCTTCTGAAACCTCGAAGATTCTGGAAGGAAAATACTTATAAACGCTCCTTTTCAGGAATGGCACCCAGGATCTGGAATGCACTCCCTCCAGAAACCAGACTTATCTCCTCCACTGCATTTTTCAAGAAGGAAGTAAAAGCTATCCTCATGGCTAAATTCACCGGAACATTTACCTTGTATTTATTTGAGACTCTGCACCTACTTGTACTATTTGTTTTGTCTGATCGACTATGCTCCTTGATGTGCCTACCCTATTTTGCTACCCATTTATTACCTACAGCTATTCTGTGCTCAAATAGTCTGTTAAACACTCTCTTGTTTTTCTTACCCCTTGTTTTGTAAAGCGCTCAGATATCTGCAAAGATCTTGTTCGCGCTATATAAAATTTTCAAAATGAAAAAAATCCTTCCTCATGCGAGAACTGCATTGGTTGCCAGTTAAGCAGAGGGTAATGTTTAAAGGGCTGTGCATTGTGCACAAAGCCCTTTATGCTAGGGCGCCAAGCTATATGAAATCCCGCCTGACTCCCTACAGGCCGGGCAGGGCGCTACGATCTGCAGAAGCTACCCTCCTCACTCAACCACGCTGTAGACTGGCTACAAAAGGTGGTCGCGCCTTTTCCTATACTCTCCCAGCATTTTGGAACAAGTTGCCAATGGAACTGCGGAAGGAAACCAACTTGTTGTCCTTTCGAAAGAAATTAAAAACAGTGCTCTTTCAGCAAGCGTGGGGTGGCCTTTAATTTATGACCAGCTGCTTTCTGTACTCGGCTGTGTGGATCCTGACAAAGCGCTTCGAGACCCCTGGGTTATAACGCGATATATAAATCAAATAAATAAATAAAATAAATAAATAAAATAAATTAGCTCCGGCCTTGTGACCTCATTTCAAACTATATTTGGTGTGATACTGGCATTTTTTCATTCTATTTTTTCCAGCATCTTTGGCGGCTTCCCCACGTTCCATTGCCTGGATTGCCAATGCGAATGGGCCTTAAAACTCTGTCTCTCAAATACGGTGTCTCCTGCTCCAGATTTCGACCATCTATTGAGCCCCTTAGTGGCTCATGAGTTTGCCTGTTCTGGAATCGGGATTATGGTCTGTACAGCAGAACACTGAGTTTTGCCAAATTGGGACATATATGCGGCTGCGCATGACTTCCTGGAACGAGGTTATCTTGAAGAACACGCAAGTTGTCCTCTGATTGTGCTAGAGGCTCCTGCAATTGAAGAACATGTATGTTCATTTCCGTTACTAAACTGAATGGTGGACTCTTTGCTGACAATAACAATGGCTTCCCTTTTGGAGGCTGTTGCGACATACTGTGCATACACGCTGATGGATTCGATTGGCCACGATCCAGCATGCGATGCATCACTCAAGTTTTTTGCTTCTCCCCGTGGTGTTATTTTTTTTCTATCACTTGCATTTTTTTTTCTTTTTTAATAGACATTCTTTTCTTTTTGCCCCTTTCATTTCCTTGTGACCCCTTTTTTGACAAGAATGAACTTATTTCTGTCTCGGATGAATTTGAACTCTGCATTCTTCTTATGTTTCTTTTCGTGCATTGGTCCGATCAAGGGAGGGTGTATTCAGGATACGGTTCTGCCTGCACACATTGCTATGTTAGCATAAGTGAGTTAGTTGCTCAAACGCCATTTTGCTGCTTTTGCACATGACACTACATGTCTCTTGATTTTCCTTCACATGAGAACGGTCTGTTTTTCATATCTCTAGACTCACACTGCAACCTCAAGTCTGCACAAACTGTTCAAGGTTAAAATAACAATGTGTGCTGTTGATGCAGGTTGATCGGCCCACGCTCTAGACACAACACAAACACAGCTGCTCCTTTCTGAAACTCAGGTGCTTTTAATATTGCACTGCATGCATGAGTCTAGCACTTGGAAAAAACCTTTCAATCAACAAAGAGCTCTGCTGATCTGGGATGTGATTCACTTCACCTGACTTTGGAGGTATGCGGTCCCCGTTTTAACCTAGAGATCTTCTATTATTATAATACATAGCTCCTAGCCAAGGGACGGTGGTACACAAGGCGCTATAGACCTGGTTCCACTATCATTATAATAGGATTTCTCCCTTTGTATTTTATGGAATTGTAACAATGCTGATTGTATTGATTTTATGCATCTTTTTACGTATGTCGGTAAAGATACTGCATCTTAGAGCACGTAGTTGAAATAAGCATTTTAAACTATACCGTGTCTCTGATTGCTCACGTTGTGGACATTTATGAGAATAAAAAGAAAAGAGTGTTCTTAATTCCCACTATCCCTGAGAGGTCCCAAAGTCGCTTGTTCTGGTTTGTCTAATCATTGGTAGCTTCGCTGTCATACCAAGAATGAATGAGGCACTGTTCTAGTCAGAAAGGGCTTCTGGGCACTGAAGTGGGTTTTTGGTACACCACAATACACTGAGGTCCTGGTTTCCTGAGCATAGTTCTGTGCATGAGTTAGATAGATTGTATACAACAGAGGTGTTTATCATTTATTTTGTTTATTTTTTATATTTTGGTCATTTATTGGGTGCAGCGATCCATCCCAGGGGATCTTTCGGCGCTTGAGAAGATAACAACCTATTGACAGTGGGAACCAGATTAGAAAAGCCAGGTTTTAAGCAGTTTCTTAAATTGAAAGAAACTGGAACAGGCACGGGGCTCTTCGGGGATAGAGTTCCAATAACTGGGTGCCAGATAAGGAAAGGCTAGCCCACTCATTTTGGTCTTCCTTATTCTCCGAGTACAAAGCAGGTTGTGGTTGCTGGATCGAAGCTGTCGTACAAGTTGACAACAATCAATTTTTTTGTCAGATATGATGGGCCCATACCCTGGAGGGCCTTGAAAACCATACACAACAGCTTAAAGATGGCTCGTTTTCTAATGGGGAGCCAATGCATTTGGTGAAAGTGAGGTAAAGAGGGGGTTCGAGCAGGCTTATTGAGGGCAAGACGGGCTGCTGTATTTTGAACCACTTGAAGTTTGGCTGCCAAGTCCTCTCTTACTCCCACCAACAAAGAGTTGCCATAGTCCAGTCGACTAACTAGGAGTGACTGGATAAGAGTCTTTCTGGCATTTAGCGGGATCTACTGAAAGATTTTTCTGAACATCCTCATGGTTCCAAAACACGTGCCTGACACAGTCTTCACCTGCTCTTCCATGGATAATTTGTTGTCAATTTTGATACCCAGGTTCTTAGCCCATCCTCTAGGGGAAGGGGATTCTCCTAATTCTGCTGGCCACCAATCTGGGGTCCATATCTCCTCCGCCTTGCCAAACAGTAAGATCTCTGTTTTCGAGGAGTTGATTTGGAGGAAATTCTTCTTCATCCAGCTTGCGATGCTGATCGTGCAGTTTATAAATTTAAGTTTGGTTACTGAAGGGTTAGCCTCAAAGGGGATTATCACCTGTGTGTCTTCTGCAGAGGATATAGTTTCAAAACCACAATTCCTAATGGTGGCAGGTAAGGGGGCCACATATATATTGAACAAGGTAGGGCTCAATATTGAGCCTTGTGGGACTCCTTTATCTACCAAAGTGGTTTTTGACACAAAAGAGTCCAACTGGACACTCTGTGTTCTATCAAACAGATAGTTCTGTATCCATTTAAGGGCCATGCCTCTGACACCAATCTCTCAACAGGATGCGATGAGAGATGGTGGCAAAGGCCGCCGAGAGATCAATCAGCACTAACATCACAGGGATATCCTTGTCCAGAGACATTCTTAAAGTGTCAGTAACCTCCAACAAAGTGGCCTCCATACTATAAGAAGCACGGAAGCCCGACTCGGATATGTCCAGTAAATTATTCTGTTCCAAGTAGCAGGAAAGGTGCCGCTTGTCTAGTGTCTCCATAATTTTTTAATAGGGAAGCAGGGAAATCGGTCTAAAATTCTGTAAATCCATAAGGTCCGCTAATGCCTTTTTTTTTTCACAACCATTTTTATTGAGCAAAGCAGGCAACAACATCGTGGCACCCCACAATTCGGAGATCACCACCAGCAGTTAGGACACAATTCGTAAAACATGCAGTAATGGTCAATTAGGTACCTAAAATAGGCTCAAATATGAATAAACCCACAACCCACCCTACCCCGTCAACACCCAGAACTCCCCATTTCCCAGGACCACCCCCCCTACCCCCCCTCCCCACGCACGTGTACAGGTAGCAGCAAGTAAAGGTTTAGGTGTAGTGTGACGGGTGTGTCACAGAATCGGGCCAGGAACATTAGCACAATCATATGTCCTCTTCTCGTTCCGCTGGGGGATCCAGCGATAGTCCTCTGTAGTCGGCCCACCGCTTCCAGATTTTGTAGTGTTTGCGGGGGCAACCCCTTGCCTCAAAGATCGGCTTCTCAAGTCCCATATAGTAGTCCAACCCTGCCTTCCACGCAGACAAGGGGGGGGCCCTCACTCCCTTCCACGCCCGGTCCAGATCCTGTTTGGCAACAACAAGCCCCAAGAGCAGCAAGTGACGTTTATAGATGTTCCCACCAATGCCCTCCATAACATGTAGCAACCCCAATCGGTGAGTGCGGGGAAGATCCCAACCCAGGACCTCGGACAGGCAGTTCCACACACCCCTCCAAAAGCCAGACAATCGAGCACACGACCACACAGTATGCAATAAGGATCCAGGCAGGGCTCCACAGCGCAGGCACTCCGGGGATTCAATCAACCCAGCTTTCCACAATCGTTCACGGGTGTAATAGGCTCTATGAAGGTATTTGAATAGGATAAGCCGAAGTCTCACAGTGATAGCGCTAATGCCTTTTTAAGCAAAGTTTTAATACAAGCACATTTCCCTTTTCGTGGCACCATCGCTGTGCCTATTGAGATGTTACAAACTTGAGCAAGCACATAAGATAAGACTGGGGTTAGTTCAGACATAACAGCAGGCTGCACCCGGTCTAGCGGGGATCCGATTTCACCTGTGGTAATAACAGTCTTACTTGTTCCCCGAGATGTTGGGAAAAGATTCTAGGCTCGAAGGACAGTGGTTTTCTGGCACAGGGACCTTTTCAAGAGCAACCTCTTCAGGCCCAAAGGCGCGATAGATCACGTTCATTTTGCTAGTAAAGTAGCTCCCTAGATCCTCACATAATTCTTAGGTGGGTTGTTAGACCTCGGGTTTGTGAATTCCTTTAGGATAGAAAAGAGCTCCCGAGAGGAATTCCTAGCTTCCATAATGCGGGAACCTAGGTAGGATCACCTAGCTATGTTACAGCGGTTTAGTTAGGCTTAATGAGCCACTCAGTAGCGCGATGCCTCATGCTCCAAGTTGGATTTCCTCCATTTTCTTTCTAACACCCTGCATGAAGCCTTTACTCTCTTTTTTTTTTTTTTAAATATATTTTTATTGCAGAGTTATAAACCACAGGATACAATTAGTCAGCCAGTTCACTCGTGACATCCCCCCGTTCAATAAAAAACCCAAATCGTACACAGCCATTCAGCCCGCATCCCGGAGGCCGGGCGGCATATTACTCCATTCAATAGGAAAACATCACGGTGCACGTCCCATAGGGACCATGGTTGAAATGTCGTTTTTCGTATCTGCTTTTACCCCCCCACCCTCAACATCGCTCCCGTCAGCCATCCCAGTGATAATCAGTGGTACCGCCCATGTCGGGACCTGCCCTAGGCGCTATGGTTCTGTCATGCCTGGCCGCTCCCCCCAACCATTCCGCACTCCACACAGTACCCACCATCCTAGTAGATTCAAGGTGCCCTGGCGGGCTACCAGCTAATGGCCTCCGGCCCACCCCAAACTCCCATTAACCAACCCCCCCAAAGCTCCCCCCCCTGGCAACTGCTAAGGTGTATGCCTCGTCCTGTCGAGTTGGATGGATCCACTACAGTGCGGGTTATAATACTTTTGTGTTCGCCCCGCGGTGTCCACCGGCTTAATTCTCACCATCCTCATCCTCTACCAAAGAATCACGCAAGGCCTGCACCACTAACTCCCATGCACGCGCCGCATCCAATGCCTTCTCGTTCCCCATCTTGACAGCCTGCTTCATCCGGAGCACACTCTCGCAGTCAGACCACCGCAGCAATTCATTCTTCCATCTACGCAGTGAGGGTCCCCCCCTGGACTTCCAATGCCACGATATTTCCCTCTTCGCCAATATCAGACCCAGGTCAATGAATTTGCTCGTCACCTTGGTGTGTTTGGTGTGCGGGAACCAGAGCAGCAGGCACGCCACCATATCGAATTCCACCTCCCTGTCAGTCACTTTGTTCAGGAGTTCCCCTACCTCCGCCCAATAGGCCCCCAAGTGCGAGCACCCCCAAAACAAATGATCCATGTCCGCTCCCAGAGACGAACATCGTGGGCATCGGGCATCCGGCACCTGGAAGTACCGCTGTAATTTCTCAGGAGTTAAGTAGGCCCTATGAAGCACATAGAAATGTACTTGCTGAAAGCGCGCATTTCTCGTGCCCTTCCACGTGCGCCGCAGGATGTGGCCCCATGCCGTATCCGGTATGGGCCGGCCCACGCTCTCCTCCCATTTAGTCTTGAGCCCTTGGAGCGGTTCCAGTCCCTCATTCAGCATCCTATTATGGAGGCACGTCACAGCTTTGAACGTACCTGCCGCCATCACCACATATTGGCACGCCATAGTCGTTGTCGGTTCCATGAGCCCCCCTTTCCAGTGCTTCTGTATGGCAGCCACCACCGCCGCATGCAGGAGGAACCCCCCGTCGGGCAGCCCAAACTGGTCCCGGAGCGCTTCGAACGGTGCCAAAGCCCCGTCTATGTATAGGTCGCCTACTACCTGCAGTCCCGCCTCTTCCCAATCCAGCAATGGGGACCAGTCTCCCCCGTGCGGCAAGGCCGTCAGCATGCCGATCGGGATCTCCGGTGCATAAGGCCGCGACGCCTTCGCTCTCCGAAGGCTCCTCTGCCAGCACAGCCGGAGCGTCCGCTCCTCCATGGTGAGGGCCCGCAACTCGAGCCGCTGTTGCATGATAATATAGGACAGCACATGGCGTTGTATCCCCCGATCCCGGTCCTCCTCTGGACCCCGAAACACCCTAGCCACGTTCTGTGTAAGGACCTGCAACTGCGCCGCTAGATAATACAGCTCGAAATCGGGCACAGCCATGCCCCCTTCTATCTTGGGGCGAAGTAGCGTGCTCAGGGCCACTCTACGGTGGCCATGCCCCCATAGGAAGCCAATAATCATTGACCTCAGGTCTCTAAAGACCCCCTGAGGAATCCAGACAGGCAGCGTCCGGAAATAATAGAGGAAGCGGGGGAGCGCCACCATTTTTAAAAGTGCTATCCTACCCAGAACCGTCAGCGGGAGGGTCGACCAGAAAGACAAGCTGCCCCTCAGTGCCCGGACACATCGACCAATGTTGCCCTCCAATAGGTCCGCAGTTGCGTGGTAGATGCGAACTCCCAGATAGGTGAAACAAGATGGCTCCCATACCACGTCCAAATCGCCGCCGGGGTCTGGCGATCCCGCTCGCAGCGGAAACACACAAGTCTTCGCCCAATTGACCTTAAGGCCCGACAGCCGGCCAAACTCCGACAACAGATCCATCGCTCCGTCCAATGCCCGCGTGGTGTCAGCGAGGTACAGGAGCAAGTCATCCACATATAGCGATATATAATGCCACTGCCCGCCGCTGGCTATTCCCGCGTACCTGTCACCCGACCTCGCATGGACCGCCAAAGGTTCCATCGCCAGAGCAAACAATAGGGGGGACAGAGAACATCCCTGTCGCGTGCCCCTGCCCACCGGGTACGCCGCAGACACCAGGCCGCCCAAACGCACTCTCGCCGTCGCCGAGGTATATAAGACCCTCGTCCACCTGCGGAACCCCTCGCCCATGCCAAACCTCTCCAACACTCCATCCAGGAAAGCCCATTCCAAGCTATCAAAGGCCTTCTCGATGTCTACGGACAGGACCACCGGAGCTCCCTCCCCGTCCAAGATGGCGTCCATTATTCCCACTTGGCGGCGAATATTCAGCGCCGTGCTCCTCGTGGGTATAAACCCGGCCTGGTCCCTGTGTACCAGGCCCGTCATGTGTGGGGCCAGCCTGGTGGCTAGGATTCGGCTCAGAATCTTGTAATCCACCGTCAGCATGGATAGCGGGCGATAGGACCTCACATCCGTTGCATCCCGGCCAGGCTTTAGGAGCGGTACAATCAAGGCCTCTCGCATGGACCCAGGCAGTTCCCCAGCCTCAAAAGCTTCCGTATACACCACCAGCAGCCTGGGAGCCAAGCTGTCCACATACTGTTGATAAAATTCAATCGGCAGTCCGTCCACCCCGGGCGTTTTGTTACGGGCCATATGTTTGATGGCCACCCGTATTTCTGTGAGCGTGATCGGGCTACCCAGCTCCTTCGCGTCCTCCTCGTCCAGGACCGGAAGCTGCCTCTCCCCCAGGTATTCCACAATGTCCTGAACCCCCACTCCCAGCTGACTCTGGTACAATTCCTCAGAATACCCCCTAAAACGTTCCAATACCGCTGCCTGGGAGTACACCATCTCCCCCCGCGCATTACTAATGCTGAGGATCGGGCAGCCCCGAAGTTCCGGGTTAGCTAGTCTGGCCAAGAGGGTGCCCACCTTGTCCCTTTCCGCATGTGCCCTGATGATATACTGCCTGTAGTCATAGCACCTTAAACGTTCCGTCTCGGTGGCAACCACTTCCTTCGCTTCCAATAACTGGGTCTGCAAATCTGGCCTAGCCGGCCTGCGGCGCTCCAAGTCCCTCAAAGTCTCTTCCGCTTTCATGAGTGCGTTCAACACAGTCGTGCGAGCATTCGAAAACCTACCCAAACACAACCCTCTCACCACCACTTTCATTGCATCCCATTCAGTGGACCTACTCGTGGCCGTGCCCTCATTCACTCCAAAATAGCTATCAATGCCTTGCTGAACCGCGTCGCTGAACACAGAATCCTCAAGCGTCTCCGGCCGAAGCCGCCATGTTGGTATCACTGAGCGCTCTCGCTGCCACTGAATGTGTACCAATAGGGGGTTATGATCTGAGATAGTCCTAGCCAGGTACTCCGCATGGGAAATCAGTGGGGCTAGGGATCCACCGCAGAGCACCGAATCAATCCTGACATGCAGATCATGGAGAGCAGAATAAAAGGAATAGTCCCTGACTTCCCTGTGCCGCTCCCTCCAGACATCCAGCAACCCCCATCTATCCTGCCAGTCCTTCCTGTGCGCGGCCAACCTGCGCACCGGGGAGTCCACCAGGGGGGGATGGGACCTATCCAGAGCCACATCCGTGATCGAATTGAAGTCCCCCCCTAACACTATCGGGCCCGCCAGGAAAGAGGCCAAGGACCCCGAGAGGCCATCAAAGTATCGAGCTTGATCAGTGTTCGGCGCATATACACAGCAGAAAACCACATCCGTCCATATAACCTCCCCTCCACCGCCACAAACCGGCCATCTGGATCCACAACTTGATTCAGCACTTGAAAGGGTATCCCCGCCCTCACCCAGATCAACACCCCCCTGGCATACGCTGAGTAAGGGGTGCCGAATACCTGGCCCCGCCATCTTTTCTGCAAAGCAGCGCACTCTTTTTTGGTGAGATGAGTCTCCTGTAGCATAGCGATCTGAACCCCCCTGCGCACTAGGTATGCATGGACTTTGTGACGTTTCACCATAGTTCGCAGCCCCCGGACATTCCACGTCAGGCATTTCAAATTAGGTAATGTCCCCATTCCAGCTTCGTACAGTCCGATTCAAATAACGAAGGTTCATAGCCCCCCCAACGCAGTTGCCCCCCCCGAACATATCCAGAACAGAAAAACTCCCCAAACCCCACTCCCCAGGACAGAGCACACGAACCCAATGTCCGCCCCCATCCAAACCTTGAACCAACTTCTCACACTCTTACCCTGTGGTCTCCACCACAGTCGGCCTTAAGGGCCCAAGGGGGGTGAGTCACCGCCGACCCCAGCTAGCGGAGCCCGCGCCCCGCGCCTTCATCCCCTACTAAGCACACAGCCCCCCCACCCGGCATCCCGCCCTCCATCAACAGGATACCACCCTACCATGAAGTCTCGATCTAGTCCCAATACAGTCTCAGCCGCAAAATATGCCATCCGATGTCTGTGGGGTCACTATCGGCCCCTTCGAGCTTTCCGCCTCTGAGAGTTCCTCTCCCGTCCTGCTGCCTTCCCCGCCTGAGTCCGATTCAGCCAGTTCACTAGTCTGTTGCAACCCCGTAATGGCCGCCGTCGCTGCGAGTGCATCCCTCTTCTCCACCGCCATTTGAGCCTCCAGTTTCTCCCGCTGGCGCCTGTTGCGGGATCTGATGCGCTGCGATTGCCTCACCCGGGGCTGCTTGGGTTGGTCTCGCCTACTTTTATGTGATCTGTCCGTCCCCGCTCTATACGACTCCAGCCATTGCCAAACTTCATCCGGAGTCTGGAAAAAGTGCGTAGTGCCATCCATTATGATCCGCAGCTTAGCCGGGTAGAGCAAGGAGTACTGGATGCCTTCCTCCCTGAGCTCCTTCTTCACCGCTAGGAACGATGCCCTGTTCTTCTGGACCGCTTGAGTGTAGTCCGGGAAGATCGTGACCTTACTGTTCTCCACCTCATAAGGGCCCGACATCCTGGCCCGCTGGATGAGGAGATCCCGGTCCTTGTAATGGAGGAGCCGCACCACCATCGGTCGGGGGGGGCGGCCAAGCTCCGGCAGGCGAGCAGGTACCCGGTGAGCTCGCTCCAGAGTGAAAAAAGGAGTAAGCCCCTCCGGCGCTACCACAGTGCGGAACCAGTTCTCCATATAGGCCACCGCATCCTCCCCCTCAATCCGTTCCGGCAGGCCTACGACCCGCACGTTGTTCCGTCTATTGCGGCCTTCGGCATCCTCCGCCCGTCGCTCCAGCGAGTCCAACCGGGCCAATATGTCCGTGATCCTGTGCTCCGCGGTCACCACCGATGGCTTCAGGTCCAGCAACAGTTGGTCATGGTCCTTGACCCTGTCCGCCAGCTTCGCGTGATCCGCGCGTAGCAGCCCCAGGCCCGTGGCCACTTGGGCGATGTCTTGGTGCAATGCCTCCTTGGTCGAGGTGATGGCATCGAGTATGGCATCCAAGCGCCGGTTCAGCCGCTGTTCTTGGCCCAGCTCCGGGGAGGGAATCTCGCCCAGCCGAGTTGATGTCGCCGGGTCCCCCTCGGCGTGTCCCTCGGCCATCGGCCCTCCGATCGCCGCCATTCCAGGGTGCTGCGTCACAGGTCCAGGAGCCCGGTTTGTGTCGGCGCTCGTAGTTCAGTGCCAGCCCCCTGGTACCGGGCAGTGCAATGTCGCCACCGATGCTCTCAGGAGCAATGACCAGCTTGACGAACTCCGTTCAGCTGACCCCCTCGGAAGCCTGAGGGGGGAAGGATGAGTCTTAGGGCAGCGGCCAGCGAGGGTCCCCAAGGTCCGGGCGAGGCAAGTCAGCGTCCCCTGGTCTCAGGACATAGCACCGCCGATCCTAGTGCCTCGATCAGCCGATTGCAGGATCTCTTGCCAGTCGGCGACAACTTGGCTCAGGGCTGAAGTTCGGGGCCGTCCGACCTCCTCGCCGCCATTTTCTTCGCACCCTCGGCAACACCTCGGCCGCCTCTTCGACTCGGTCTCCTCGGGGCCAGCAGTCCCCCAGCGACTCTCCGATCGTGCCCGGCTGTCCCCTTACACTTCAGAGGGCAGGAGCGTCGTCTCCGGGTCGCCTAGGGTACCGAAAACAGGAGAATTAGCGGGATTCCGCGCGGAGCTGCGAGCTCACGCCGCCATCCCGATCGGCGTCCAAGCCACGCTGAAGCCTTTACTCTCTGAAGACTATCTTAATACCATATTTACCCTCTTTAAATGTGCAATAGAGTAGAGGCCATCCATTATAGAGACCTAGAACCTTTCTAAGGCAGTCTCACAATTGTAAATGACTGTATTCCCCTGAGAACCAGTTCACAATGCCAAGAATACAGCAATATCAACCTTTAAAGTACAACTAGGTTAAATAATATAATTCAAGCTTCCGGCCTTTGGGTTGACACACAAATTCGATTGTGGCATAACAAAGAGAGCAATTATAAGGACAACTGAATGTACACCATGTATTGAACAAATTGAATGTTTTTACAACTGTTTTCTGTCTGTTGTAGCAATTATGCAGGTCATAATTCATTTTTTTAATTTATGAGGTTTTTTTTTGGTATCTTAGATCTTTGTCAGTAAGATTTTGATGTGTTAAGTGCTTATGTACAATTTTATATGTGTAATAAATCACAGAAGAAATTACTTTATTTTTAACCTAGTTGTACTTTATAGATTGATATTGCTGGAATGTTGACATTGTGAACTGGTTCTCAGGGTAATACAGTCATTTTAGGTTGTTGAACTTCAATACCCTTGATGTGTTAAGGGGTACCTCTCTTTTTTGATATATAGTATCACAATTGTCACAGTTCTCAAGTATGGGAGGGATATAGACCCGACTAAACGCAGCAGAAGTGACCTTTTTTCCTAGATCTACGCAACTCCTTGTGAGAGTGTGGGGGTCGGGCAGTTTTTTCAACGCCCAAGAAAAATTTAGTGCCAGGTGATCAGTCCAGCTTAACTTTAGGGGGGGTTCGGCAACTAACTCAGGGATGCTGGTGAAAATCATGTCCAACACATGTCCAGCCACATGTGTAGGGCTAGTGACTCTAGGGGACAGTTCAAGAGTTTCCATCACTGCCAACAGAGAGACAGATTCTGTATTGGAGAGAACCTCCAGATGATGGTTGAAGTCCCCTACCAATAGAAACCTGTTGGCCTGTAACGTATAAGGGGCCAGCCGTTCTAGCAGTGCTGAACAAAACTCCTTCTTGATACCTCCCGGGGTGTGATATGCTAGAGCTCCCCCCACTCAATCTCTTGGCGGGGATGCACTCTGAAGATCAATAGCTCGATATTGGGGGAAGATAGTGTATCAAGAGTCTTAATATGGGGGGGCGTGGCTAGCAGCCGATCATGGCGGCAGCATAGGGGACGAGCTCCGCGGCTGAAGCGGCCTCTTCGTCGATCCGACACGAAAATCCGTCACAAATGCAAGCCCCAAAGGCAGGTACCGGATCCCAGGACCGGGCGGAGTGAGCAGCGGCAAGCAGCGAGAAAATCCGACGTTCGTAGCCAGAGATACGTCGAAGCCTCCGACCGGCCTGCTAACACCTCCAGAGCCGGGACCTTCCCTGGATATTCACCCCGCCGGAAGTGCGTCCTGACCGGAGAACTTGGACCGGAAGTGCCCGTGTGGCGGTGGACTCAATAGATCGACTGCACCTTGGGGAGTCGGAGAAGGCGGCTCAAACGACTCGAGGAAGCGGTGCTTAAAGGAGGGGCCGCTGGAGTCCTGAAAGTCTCGAAGTTCGTCACCCAAAGTGCCGAGAGCCTGGGCATCGACAACGGAGTGGGCACCCGCCATCTTGTGACCTGAACAGTCGCTACACACTCGGCGACCAACGGAGCACCTCGCGCCCTGGAGAAGCACGCCCGACCCGATCGTTGCTGAACCGGCCTGGCTAGGAGGACCACACCGATCCTCACATCCTGGCGCGTAGGGGCACGAGGAGCACGACACTCGGCGGCATGGCGGGGAAAGGCCCTAAGGGTGGCGTCACACAGACTCGTATAGATCGATTCACCTCCGACAGGCCCACCGGGTCCCCGGCAGGGAAGGAACAGAATGGCAAGACGGCCGACTCCCCAGGGGGGAAAAAGGCCACACTGGACGACGTCATGGTCGCATTGGCACAGCTGCAAACAACCGTTGGCGGAATCTCCACAGACGTCACCCTACTTAGAGCGGACCTCCACAAAATGTCGGAAAAGGTCAAGAGCATGGAAGTGATCACGAAATCGCTGGTGGAAGACGTCGCAGAACTCCAGCGTGAAATGGGGAAGATGGCGCAGGACAATAGAATGCTCCGGGAGAAGCTGGATGAGCAGGAGGGGCGTTCTAGGCGCAATAACATCCGTATTATAGGGGTACCGGAGACGGAAGGCGTGAAGGCGATGGATCTCTTCGTAGAGAACCTGATAACTAACGAACTAAAGCCGAAGGGACTGTCCAACTTCTTTTCGGTGGAGAGGGCCCATCGAGTCCCGGGTGGCCAACCGAAACCGGGGGCTACCCCGCGACCCATAGTGGCACGTTTGTTTAACTTCCGTGACCGGGACGCAATCCTGCAGGCAGCCAGGTCCTCTCCTCCCCTCAAGATCCAGAACGCCACAGTTGCCATCTTCCCCGACTACACCGCGGAAGTCGCCCGCCGGCGACGCACATTTTTCGATGTGAAAAAGGAACTGAGGTCCAGAGAACTGCCGTACTCAATGCTATTCCCCGCGAGACTACGGGTGGTAGCGGAGAACAAAACCTGGTTCTTCGACAGCCCGGAAAACGTGCAGGAATGGCTCGAGGGATGGAGACCGGGTCAAAACCACAGACGGACGAATCGCTCCAGGAAAGATCGAGCTGAAGGCCATCGCCGGGACTCACAGGCCTCCGGAGGGGGACCGGACAACAGTGGCTCGTTGGGAGCTGAAGGCGGCGGGGAAGAGGCTGAGGAACAATGACCACTTGGGACCACTTCATTTTTGCTACTGTATTGAGACTATTAAGCTGTAAAGCGCTTCCCGCCATTGGACACTGGGTGACGGGCCTCCGGGGGTGTGAGTGAGAGACTGCCGGCTGCGGAGAGTCCCTCACCCCAACGCGCAAGTACACTGTTTTGGGGATGGGGTATGCACTCTGCTAAGTTGGGGGGGCGGGCAGTTTTGAGTCCGTACAGCAGGGGGGCAGGGAGGGGGGGTGAGTTGAGTAAGTTTCTTCCACGGGACTTTTCGGTCCTGCAAGTTTATGTTCTATGCACACTTATGTATCTAGGCATGTCTTATGTCACTGAAAACCTCTGGTCCACTCGGGGCGCAGGGAGGTCTGATTGGGAGTCTCGCTATGGCTGCAACGGATAGTCCAACCACGAAAAACTCACTAATTGTCATGTCCTGGAACGTGAGGGGCCTGGGGGATAAGATTAAGCGAGGGCTGGTGTGGCAGGGGATAAGGAGACGGGGGCCGGCTCTCATTCTCCTACAGGAGACACACTTGTCGGGAGCGGCCACGAAGGCCCTAGATAGAAGAGGCTATCAAATGATAGTACATGCAGAGTTCACTTCAGGGTCCCGTGGCACCGGCATTTTGCAGAAAAAATCTTCCAAATTTATTGTCAAGTCTACTGCAACGGATGACCATGGCAGGTTCGCGGCGGTTCATGGCCAGTGGGAGGGGAGGCTTTTTAACGTAGTCTCTGTCTACATTCCACCAGCACTACACTCTGAGGCCTTGCCGGACTTGGGCAAATTCCTGCTGACACTCCCTGATGGGGAACTGCTCATAGGTGGGGACTTCAACATGACACTTTCAAACACCGAGGACCGCTTTCCCCCACGTACGCACGCAGAAGGGCCCAACAGGCTCCAGACATTCCTGACCGCGCAGGGGTTGGTGGACATATGGCGCGCTCTACACCCTACTCAGCAACATTACACATACTACTCGGCCACGCACAATAGTCTGTCCAGGATAGATTACTTTTTTACTTTGATTAATGGTCACCTTACTGTAGCAGGAGCGGACATACAACCACGGGGGGTCTCCGACCACTCACCACTCACATTGAAACTCACCACTACGACCATGGCACGGCGCAGATTATTCCCGATTTTCCCTGGCTACCTCAAAGTACCTCGGATTAATAAGGACTTGAAGAGAGCAACACGGCTATATTTCGAAGAAAACCAATCTTCGGTGGACTCCCCCTCTACACTGTGGGAGGCGTATAAGACAGTGTTCAGGGGTCAGGCCATAGCTGTGATCGCGAATCACAAAAAGGAGCACAGGCAGGAGGCCCTTGGGATAGAGTTAGGCCTCGAGAGAGCCAACGCAGCCCATATGGCAAACCCCACAGACGACACGCTCCATGAACTCCAGTTTCACCAGCACCGCCTTACAGATCACATGCGCAAGGTCACGATGTCGGACATTGCGGCCACACAGCACAGGGTATATGATATTGGGGACAAGGCCAGTAAATTGCTGGCGTGGTTGGACAAGAGACAGGGGGGGGGGGAAGAATATCCTACAACTTACGGACCCACAGGGCAACAACCACACCCGCCCCGACGAGATAATAGAAGTCCTCGCCGACTATTTCGCCTCAGTTTACAACCCAGAAATAGTGGTGGGGGAGGGGGAGGTCCAGACCGCTCTTGCGCACGTTCCCTTGCCAGAACTGACACCAGAGATGTCCGAGGATCTAGACGCGCCTCTTACGGTGGAGGAGATCCAGCTGGCTATAGGCGCCCTTCATCCAGGCAAGGCGATGGGCCCTAACAGGATTCCCATTGAATGGTTGAAAGTCATGGCCGAATCCTTAAGCACACCCCTACTCAATATGTACGAGGACTCTAGGACACAGGGTACACTGCCGCCAGATCAGCGGATGGCTACTATTGTGGCGATACCGAAGCCAGGTAAGCCCCCCAACGAATGCTCATCATATAGACCGATCTCCCCTTTGAACCCGGAGGCCAAAATTATTGCCAAGGTGTTAGCGAACAGGATCTTGCCGACTCTGTCCCACCTGATCCACCCGGACCAATCCGGATTCATGCCACACCGCAGCACTGCCTTAAATCTCCGCAGGGTACATGGAGTATTGGCGCGAGTTCCACTACTGCAGGAACCGGCTGCCATCCTCTCCTTAGACGCCAAGATGGCGTTCGACATGGTGGAATGGAGCTATCTTTTTGCAGTGCTCGCACGTATGGGTTTTGGCCCGGTGTTCCTTTCCTGGATACGAATGCTGTACAGAGACCCAGTAGCGCAGGTGACGGCCAATGGGCACATTTCGAGAACCTTTTTCCTAGGCAGAGGTACACGACAGGGCTGCCCGCTTTCGCCCCTACTCTTCGCATTAGTTTTAGAACCGCTGGCAGTTACGATACGCACCACCCAACTCCTGAAAGGAATACAATGGACCCCGTTATGGGAGGACAGAGTATCCCTCTATGCAGACGACATGCTGATCTATCTTACGGACCTGGAAGAGAGTCTCCCTAACCTCCTGGCTCTCTGTACAGCTCATGGGCGAATCTCGGGTTACACCATTAACTGGGCCAAATCCATCATTTTTGAACTGCGGGGGCCGCTCCCGCCTCTCCCGGACTCCTGCCCACTGGAACTGGCGCATACGTCATTTAAATACCCGGGGATTCATATCACCCGGACTGAGGCAGATTTCGCACGGCTCAACCTGCAACCTCCCTTGGCCCGGACCCGAGGGGACGTGCGCCATTGGAAGGATCTCCCCCTAACGCTCCTTGGCCGTGCAGCGCTATTTAAAATGATGGCTCTGCCACGTTTCCTATATGTGCTGGAAAACGCCCCGTATTTGGTGCCGGATAGCTTCCTCCAGAAAATAACGTCGCAGATCTCGGGCCTGTTATGGGGCAACCAGCCAGCCCGCATTTCCCACGCCAAATTAAACAGGGGATGGTACGACGGGGGAATCGCCCTCCCAAATGTACAGCTGTACTACTGGGCGGCCCAGCTCAAGATCCTTAACCAGTGGATACATGCCCCGCAGGACGACCCAGCGTTCAAGGCTGACAGGGCGCAACTGGGTGCGAACAGTTTACTGGCCCCACTGTACCACCGTGGAGTGGCGGCAAAACTTAATGGGCCTACGAAGCATACAGTCCGCATATGGTACAAGGCGCAGGCAAAGATGAAGTGGGATGGCATCATTACGAAACTTACGCCCCTATGGGACGCGAAGGCATTGGGCCATTTGCGGCGCTCTAAGGGCTTCACACAATGGGACAGCATCGGCATCTCCACGGTGGGAGACATGTGGACGAGGGAAGGAGTGATCTCCTTTGCCACTCTGCAAGAACAATACGAGTTGGGGAACACAGAACTCTATCGATACATCCAGGTCCGACACGCACTGCAGGCAGCGATCCCACCCGACACATCCCTGCCCGAATCCTCCCCTCTGGAGGATCGTCTACTTACTGACTTCATGCAAGAAGGGGCGACATCGCTGACATACCGCAAACTGATTAACAATATGCCTGATCCACTGGGGAAACTGAAGGACAAGTGGATGGTGGAAGTGGGTGACCTGGATGAAACTGACTGGAACACAGCCATGGCATCCCCACGTGAAGCAGGCATATCGTCTAAATTTCGCCTAGTGCAGCTAAAAATCCTACACAGAATCTACTACACCCGTACAATGCTTCATAAACTGCACAGGGCGGATCATCCGTATTGCCTTAGGGGCTGCGGGGCAGAAGGGACCTTCATACACACGGTGTGGGAATGTCCACTGATTGTCGGTTACTGGCAACGGGTAGTGCGCACAATGGCTCAGACACTTCACACCACCCTCACTCTAGACCCACGGCTCTGCCTGCTGAACATCTGGGAGCCGACTGACCTCACCTTTTATGCAAGGACCTGGGTCACAGTGGGGATGGTAACAGAGAAACGGGACATAGCACAGAAGTGGGGGTCGGCTGATCTCCCCACGCTGCCCCAATGGCTCCGCAACATGGACATGCTTATGTTGACTGAAAGGGCGGTGTACAAATTGAGGGGTAATCCACGTAAATGGAATGGGGTGTGGCAACCCTGGAACTCATATAGAGGGGATATCTGTGAACCATTGGAAGAGGATGACATCGAAGGATCTGAGAGTGGCGAGGAGCGTTGATTGGGAGTACTTATGTATATAGGGCGTGTGCAACGGAATGGGATGGGACCTGCTTTGGGAGGTGATAAGGGAGGGAGTGGGAACTAGGGGGCTTTGATACAATACACTGCTCTCTTTACAGATGGACTGTGCTACGAGTGCCGAAAGCTACTACTTCAAGTACGTGCCGGACTAAGTGTGCTGTTTTTATTGTTTTATGTTTGTTGTAAGATAAAAAAAAGGCAAGACTCAGACGAATAGTAGCCAACAAAACACAAAATCGCAAACTGTATTTCTACGACACATGTATATCCCTATTCATCACATCGCCGATTAGACCTGAAATTCTTTGCACTAACGTGGATGATATAAGTTTTGTCATTGCTGTATACTGTATTACTTCGTTCACCTAGTACCTAATGTGTGAAACCGCGATGGATGAAGCTGTACATACTATCTTTGTTTTGCACTAAAAATAAAACTTTAAAAAAAAAATCCAGGCCGATTTTTTTTTGGCTATTTCTGACATTTTGCTCAATGTAGCGTTTTCGGGGGCCTGTTTGGGGGCTTCCTGGTGTTTGTGGGTGAGTTTTGTGGTCTGGGAGCACTGCTGGGACACTCTAATCTTGATTGCATTTGCTTTTCAGCAAATCCGTGGTGGCAACCCCGACTTATGGCCTAGCTACGCAGCGCGTTTGGACCGAAGGCCGAGAAATATTGTAAGTAAGAGATTTTGCTTTTGGCCTCTTTGGGGGTGTTATGCTTCTTGGCGGGTGGGTTGGCGGGTCTTGGGGCATTCCTGGGAAGGTCTAATACCGGGTAGAAGTGGTTGGGACAAAATCCAGGCCGATTTTTTTTTTGGCTATTTCTGACATTTTGCTCAATGTAGCGTTTTCGGGGGCCTGTTTGGGGGGCTTCCTGGTGTTTGTGGGTGGGTTTCGGGGTCTGGGCGCACTACTGGCTATATATACTTTACTTTGCAAGAGGTTTGAAGCAAATCCATGGTGGCAGAGGGGAGTTAGGGCCTAGCTGCAGAGCGCGCGCGGAGTGATTTGGGAAATTTGTGAAAAATTGACTAAGTCCCCATTTTTGTACTTTTGCTCTTTGGCTGTTTGGGGGGCTTCTACTCGTTTTCTCCTGGGTTGACGGCTCTGGGGCCATTGCTGGGAAGCTCTAATACCGGATAAAAGTGTTTTGGACCAAATCCCAGGTGGAAATTTTTTTGTGTTTTTGATGACTTGCTTGCCTTTGAGGTGCTCTTAGGGGGGGTTCCGTCTGTTTGTGGGTGAGTTTCGTGGTCTGGGAGCACTGCTGGGACACTCTAATCTTGATTGCATTTGCTTTTCAGGAAATCCGTCGTGGCAACCCCGACTTATGGCCTAGCTACGCAGTGCGTTTGGACCGAAGGCCGAGAAATATTGCAAGTATGAGATTTTGCTTTTGGCCTGTTTGGGGGTGTTATGCTTCTTGGCGGGTGGGTTGGCGTGTCTTGGGGCATTCCTGGGAAGGTCTAATACCGGGTAGAAGTGGTTGGGACAAAATCCAGGCCGATTTTTTTTTGGCTATTTCTGACATTTTGCTCAATGTAGCGTTTTCGGGGGCCTGTTTGGGGGGCTTCCTGGTGTTTGTGGGTGAGTTTCGTGGTCTGGGAGCACTGCTGGGACACTCTAATCTTGATTGCATTTGCTTTTCAGGAAATCCGTGGTGGCAACCCCGACTTATGGCCTAGCTACGCAGCGCGTTTGGACCGAAGGCCGAGAAATATTGCAAGTATGAGATTATGCTTTTGGCCTGTTTGGGGGTCTTATGCTTCTTGGCGGGTGGGTTGGCGTGTCTTGGGGCATTCCTGGGAAGGTCTAATACCGGGTAGAAGTGGTTGGGACAAAATCCTCGCGGAAAAGCCTTTTGGCACTTTTTGTAACTTAGGGTTCGTTAGGGTTAGCCCTAGCAGCAGGATTGCATGTGTTTCGGGGTGTTCTAGATTTTTGCAACTGAGTTCTGGGGTCTTAGAGCACTCGTGAGAATGTGTAATTTTGGTTGCAAGTCATTTGAAGAAAATCCATGGTGGGAAAGGGGGGATTTGGCATAGTTAAAGAAAGCCTTTGCCACTATTCTTAACTTAGGGTTCGTTAGGGTTAGCAGTATTTCTATTGCATGTGTTTGAGTGGGGGGGATTTCGAGTCTTGGAGCGATGCTGGCTATGGCTACTTTTGCTTGGTTGCTTGCAAGTGGTTTGAATGCAATCCACGGTGGGTAAGGGGTAATTAGGAAGGGGGTACTTCGGCCTACTTTTAATTTCAAAGTAAGTTTTGTCACCAGTTTTCTGCTAGGCCTCGTTTTTTGAGATTTGATTGGGGGTCTTCTACATTTTTGCGACTGGCTTTAGTAAGGGTCTGGGTGGGAGCACTGCTAGGAAGATCTAATTTTGTTCTAAAACACAGTTTACAGTACACCTAGCTTGAGGGGCAAGATCCGCTACATTAATTTGCCCATACTTATTTATCCTTCAAAAGGTGACTCAGAGTACGCACTTTCAAAAATATTGTACTGTCTACTAGGAAAATCAAATTGTGACTTTTTGCACTCCACAGCCTACATACCTTATATTTATTTATCAGTGGTGTTGTAATATTATATCACTTCCTGTTTTTCGTTGAATAATTACAGGCCGGGTTTCAGTCTCTGCAATGGGGAAAAAAGGATGGAGTCAGGCTTCACAGTAGCGAGCCACAATTCAGCATCAGGCAGGCAGTGGACAGGGTGTCTTCTGGTGACCAACATCGATGGACGAAGCGTCGGCTGCAATGGAGGAGTGCCGCTAATAGGAGGATTTTTTTTCTGCAGGCAACTTACTTACCACTTCCAACAGGACCACTACAACCACATAGATACAGTATCCCTTGCCTTTTTCTCTGACTGTGACTGCATTTCTTGGATCTCTCTCTGCTTCGAAATTGATCCCTTAACACATCACTTAGTCCACTCCACTATCACATCTGCACCACACATAGTCATTTGTAAGTGCTCCTACGTAATTCGCAAGTCGCAGCACGCCCCAGGCCGTAGAGGACTGGGATGGCCCCAATGATGAAGCATGTCACCAAGGGGCAACCCTGGCGAGTGAGGGGACACCTAGAAAAAAAGCAATTTCTCCTTTTCTATCTACTATACCTTCCAGACCAACCCCACTGAGTGTTGTTGTGAATGGATTTATAGTGACCAGCAAGGCTCTCGGGTATCTGGCTAAGTACAGAGACCTTATGTTGAATATCGTTATCAATAATTCCACACAGGCCCTGTACTGTCGCATTCTTTCTTCCACAGTTGTCGAATGTACTACTTACTTTTCACTGACATGCATGCAGTAGTGCATGCACTTTCAAAGATTGATGGATAGGTTTGTACCCAAAGAATTGTTTATGTTCCATTGTTTGTCTATGCTGTGCTTTTTTTTACAGGGTGTCTTCTGGTGACCAACATCGATGGACGAAGCGTCGGCTGCAATGGAGGAGTGCCGCTAATAGGAGGATTTTTTTTCTGCAGGCAACTTACTTACCACTTCCAACAGGACCACTACAATCACATAGATACAGTATCCCTTGCCTTTTTCTCTGACTGTGACTGCATTTCTTGGATCTCTCTCTGCTTCGAAATTGATCCCTTAACACATCACTTAGTCCACTCCACTATCACATCTGCACCACACATAGTCATTTGTAAGTGCTCCTACGTAATTCCCAAGTCGCAGAGGACTGGGATGGCCCCAATGATGAAGCATGTCACCAAGGGGCAACCCTGGTGAGTGAGGGGACACCTAGAAAAAAAGCAATTTCTCCTTTTCTATCTACTATACCTTCCAGACCAACCCCATTGAGTGTTGTTGTGAATGGATTTATAGTGACCAGCAAGGCTCTCGGGTATCTGGCTACAGAGACCTTATGTTGAATATCGTTATCAATAATTCCACACAGGCCCTGTACTGTCGCATTCTTTCTTCCACAGTTGTCGAATGTACTACTTACTTTTCACTGACATGTATGCAGTAGTGCATGCACTTTCAAAGATTGATGGATAGGTTTGTACCCAAAGATTTGTTTATGTTCACAATTGTTTGTCTATGCTGTGCTATTTTTTCTTGTCTCCCAAAACCTTTCCCAAAAACCCCCGTACCCATCCATTTTTCAAACCCTAACCCTCTTCCCCCGGGCTGTGTGGTTTTGATTGATGTGTGACTAAATGACAGCAATAAATCCACACACTTGCTGGGGAGGATAAGGTGATAGCAACAGGCTGGTGAAGAAATCCGAGGATATATTCTTACTCTGCTTGACAAAGAACCATTGCTAATGTGAAAGAACTTCAACCGAATTAGAAGTTATACTTTACCATTTGTTAGGCTACAATGTGGCACTGTTCTACTGTACTTCTGTCACCTGCTATATTCTCAGTTGTACCGTTGAATTGCTCAGGAGGACAAACCAGATTTCATTTTCTTTTTTTTCATAGGCATGCAACTGCCACTGTGTCACACCACTAGTACCACCGCTATGAGGAAATTTTATCCGACCAAGATTGCCAACCATATTCGCTGTTTTCCGTGGAGCCAGCCCTGGGTCTAGCCCTACTTTCAAACACAAATTACAGGTAAGATGAGCATTTGGTGGTTTGGGGGTATAATGGAGTATTAGTACGAGAGATGAGAGACTGAAGGTAGTACTACTAAAGTCCTAGGACTCTTGGATTCACTTCACTTAGCCTGTGAGAGGCACTTAGTGTTGAAAACATTTGGGCATTTACACTTAAAGGAAGAAAATGGAACTAAACTCTCAGGAAAACAAAGTCAACGTTAAACCCCCACCCACCAGGCAAGCAGTAAGAAACGGGTATGCTCAGATAAAGTTTTAAAAAGTATATTTATATCCCTAACAAAATAATCTCCCGCAAGACCCTCCCTAACCCCAACGATTGTCCTTCAAAAGTCCCCAAAACCCAACTCCCAATTCCCACCCCCCAAAAGTCTCTAAAAAAGGGGCAAGGGACACTATGGGTGGATGCTGTCAACTTTTTGGGCCAGGGCATCATGCTCCTGGCGGAGCAAGGCGTGCTCTACGCGGAGCCCCTCCAACTGGTTGGAAAAGTGGTGGAGCTCCTGCTGGAGGCGGGACACCATCAGGGTACTGCGGCGCAGGCGTGCCTTCAATGCTTTGTAGGTGCAACGGCTGTGAGAGGAAGCTGTAGCTGTTGTCCTTGCTACTCAGCGGTGGCGTTTGGCTTTGGCAGCCCGGCTCAGTCTGGGTGGACCACTGTGCTGGGTGGCACTGGCAGCCCGTGGGGGAACGGAGGCCGATGCAGACGACGTAGTTGTTGTGGTCGACTGCACACTTTCTTCGTCCTCCAGGGCCACCAGCCGCCGATATTCGGCCACAGTGGCATCGATCCTCCGTTGCCGGGCCGCTCTAGCCAGCTCCTTCCTCCTTGTTCGTTTGGAAGGAGAACCTATATGAAGAAAGAAAGACATAGTCTGTAACCAATGCTCCTTAAGATTAACTCAATCATTCAGCAGAAATTTGTGTTGCACTACAACTAGCAACTTGCAAACGCATTACATAACTATTGAGGCCAGTATCTATCTAACCTCACACTTCTTCATCCTTGCTCTAACATTAGTGGGAGTTTAAGGAACAAATTCTACGAGCACTATGGACTTCCATTGGAGTCGACTATGAAAGTACACCAGTCTTATTCTTCTTCTTGTCTCTTGTTTTGGAAAACTGGTACGTTATCTTCTGCAAGCCGGCATAATGCCAGCGCAGTAAACTTGCACCCGAGAAAAAGAGACGCACGCCATGAGGAGTGACCTAGACTTGCGTTGCGTTACTGTACCCGTCCAGTACATGCAGGTGGTGAAGCTCTTACTTTTCTATTACGGGTGGCACTGAGAATACTCTGTTACAACTCAAGGGCTACTGCTTAATTAATTTAACTTTCACCCTACAGTGGAAATGAGTACTAGAAATGGAAAATTGAAGAAGATAAATAATCTGATTATCTATCACTTCACATGGGATGTTTTTGCTTATATATGGGATGACTTTAGGTGCTTTGCTTTTTATTGAGTGACCAGTGATACATCCACACATGAATGACTGAGTACTACTAAACTTATTAAGAGAGGTAGGGAGTGGCCACCGTAATAACCGGATCTATGCAGTGCTTGCAATACAAACTACTGCTACTATTGATGGTAGTATTTGGACAAAATTAAAAGTTCTTTTCCTTGCCTTTCCTACACTGGAACGGACGTGCGGGTGCAGTGTTACATGCTCTTCAAAGTTACACTTAGTTCATCCACTGACCGTCTACTCTCTCTAGATCATGGGTACTCACAAACTTTCTCTCAGGGGCTACATTTACAGTGTAGTTTGGGGCCGAGGGCCGCACTGGTAGGGGCGGAGTCAGAGGGGGCGGGGCTAAAGCAAAACGATAACTTGTGACCATGAGGTTGCACACAGGTCCCTGCAGCAGATGCCCTCACCCACTGAGCCACCAGACCCAGCATTTACATACATCTCTCTCCCTCCTGCTCTCCCTCCTGCCCTCCCTCTCCATCTCTCTCTCCCTCCTGCCCTCCCTCTACCTCCCCCTCTGTCATCTCACTGTGTGTGTGTCTATCTGTGTCAGCCTTCAGCCCGGGTTGAGACCGCTTCCTCAACGCGCACACACAGACAACAACACCAAAGTACTTAACAGGTCTTTAAAAGACCATTAACATATTATTGAGGCTTTGTTTGTTGTAGCGCCCCTGCTTCTCCACCCTGACAATCACTGCTTGCCCGGCCCCACAGAGCAGAGGCTTTGTTCTATTTCACCTCTTTGTGGCCTTGCATCTCCACTCTGCTCTGTGGGGGCCGGGGGAGCAGTGATTGTCAGAGTGGAGATGCAGGGGCGCTAACAGGTGAAATACAAAAAAGCCTCTGCTCTGTGGGGGCCGGGGGAGCAGTGATTGTCTGCAAGGTCTGCGCACCGCCAAGGAAGGCTTACCGGGCCACCACTGGCCCGCGGGCCGTACTATGAGTACCCCTGCTCTAGATACACATATGCTATCTAAGAGTCAGAGAGCATGATCCAGGTATATGGACACATACAGTTTCTGTGTCACCCACCCAGGCTGTTGTCCTTCCACCCATCATTGCTTCATCATTCACCCAGCCATGCATCTCATATTCTTGCCTTCCCAGCTAGTCTTCAATCTCAATAAGTAAGGAATATATAAGAGCTTACCTCTGGCCGCCACCACCACCGTCTCAACTCTCACAGCCGCCGCCTCCTCCCCTGAAGAATCGCCCTCCGCCTCCGTGTCGAACACCACCACCTCCACACTGGCCCCGCCACCAGATGTTCCACCTACAAAGTACATTTAAGAATGTTAGAATAAAGCACTCACTAGTCTTTGGTCTAGGAATGAAGACATGTGAAAACAATGTAATTTGTGACTGTCTACGTTAAAGTTAAAAAAAAGTCCCTTTTTCCAGGGAAGGTTGTCTTGCTGCACTTTTTGGCACAACTGATGAAGGCTGTTTTTTTAACACGCACCATTTTTCTCCACACAGACAGAAGATGGACTTCTAACAACAAGATCAAGTTGAAACCAGGTGAGAGCTCGGCTCGACCACAAGAAATGTCTTCAATTAATCGTCAGCACTAACCACTTTTCCATTATCAGTTAAACGTTTAGTTTTATTATGACTTCATTTTAATAAATGTGTTTACTTTTAATAAAGCTTTTAAACTTAAATACAATCTGTGTATTTTGGTCCAGACTAGAGTGACTGAGCGAAAGGTTTTGCAATTTTTGCAAGCATGAGTCCAGATAGAACACTTCAAAAGACATTATGGACAATCCCAGAGGACTGCACTAAGTTGATAGAGCTATTGCTGACTAGAATCATGGGAGTTTCGCCAACCGTGCAATCTTAGTTAGCTACACAGACAGACTAATAAGAATAATCTAGTAATACACAGGGAGTCATAGTAGAGGCAGGATAAGAATTTAGATACAGTCTACAAGAAGAGCAAAGACAATTTTGAAAAAAGTCAAATGAGGAAAGCTAGGAAAAATAGGTACTAGTCTAAAATGAAAACTTACTGGGGCCAGCAGAGGAGCCCTCGCCTGCCCGATCCTGGCCCTGTTGAACAGCATCCGCCGCCTGCTGCTCCTGTGTCCTCCTCTCGCCCCTGGGGGGAGCTGACGTACAACATGAAAGAAAGAACAGAAAACATGGATGATTGTTGCTTGTCAATGTCAACCAAATCAAACATTTCAAAAGAACAATAACAAAATATTTCCGCGAAATTATATTGATTAGGGTTAGTTTTCATTTATTTGTGGACCTGTGACTTCGAAAGTCACGTAACTCACTAAACAAAGTACTGAAACGTTCACCTAGGACTGGCAGGCAGCAGTCCGCAGGCAAGACGCAAAGTGACAGACAAACTCCATTGTGATTTCAGTCAGATCAGTGACAACACTAACAGTTGCCTGCTACATTACCAGTCATTTAAATAGTCAAACTATCAATCCACCGCCACTATTTTTCTTATTGTCAGGGGTACAAAGGAAGGGGCAGATTTAAGCCCCTTGCGGCTCTTTTGCGCCGTTCTTGCGTGACTTTTGTGACGCAGCAGCTAAACAAAAAAGGGCGCCATGGTGCGGCATATAATATTATAACAACCTGACGCATTTGGGAGATGCATCCCGTTATAAAGCCCTGCGCCATCAGGGGGCGTTCCGGCGCAAGGGAGGGCATTCCTGCGCTTGAACACATCCTAATAGTGGCTGAGGGAAATCTACAAAATTTCAATCAGTCACCTTTAGGACAATGATGCGTCACACAAACCCTGCACCTGCTTGAAGCAGACGTACGGCTTGACCCAGCATTGGGGAGATAGGGTACCCCAGAGCATTGCTGGAGCTGCGCCATCGTTGCGACGCAACTCCAGCAGTAAATCTTCGGTGACGTTTTGGGCCCATGGTGCGCCGCATTGCAAATACGGCGCACCATGTTTGGTGGTGGTAGCGGGCCGCACAATTAATGGCGCATCCCTGCTACTTTGCAGGGATGCGACGGTAATTGCAATTCTGCCCCTTAGGGGCATACTTACTTACGCGTTCTGGCGCATCTCCAGAGATGCGCCAGATCAAATGCGTCACGCAAAACTACCCTTGCAACACGGCAGATGCGCCTCATTTACAATGCGGCGCACCCTGGTGCAAGGGTAGGCACTTGCGTGACGCATCTCGTCACGTAAGAGCAGCGCATCGCTGGAGTCACGTCGCCAACGCAATGCAACTCCAGTAATGCTCAGGGCCACCCAATACTTAACATGTTGTGTCAGTCCTTTCGCCTGCTTCGAGCAGACATAAGGAATTGAATTGACGTAGCAGCGTCGCAGAAGTGCCTGCGTTAAATCTTGTAGATTTCACGCAGGCAATTTTGCGAGGCGCACAGCCGCCGGACCGCCCACCCTGCGTACTAGGAACGCACCCATTGTGGTGCAGGCCCATGGCTTTATAACGTGACGCATCTCCCTAGATGCGCCATGTCGTAAATGACTCGCAGGGATGCGGCACGTTTACGCCGCTGTTGCGCCACGCAAGGCAACGTAAACGTGGCGCAAGGGGCTTGTAAATGTAATCTGCCCCCTAGTGTCTAGCATTACGCAGTTCTGTAAAGTACACTCATACATAATAGTTACTCAGGCCAATGAGACCACGAAATAGAAAACAAATAAGCATAGTAGCAACGCCACTGAGAAGGAGAGCAGTGCACCTGAAATGCACAGAAGATTTTGAAATATAATTTAACTACAATGTAATCGTCATCAGCGGCATTATTGGCTTGCTCCATGTAAAAAACAAATATTTGCAATACAACAACACAGAGCAGGAGAAAACATCATAGTAGTGAGTGATTAAATGGCTACTACTACTCACCAAGCCCGGGGATCTCCAAGCCGAGCTGGTCCAGCAGGTCGCGCTCGCGGTCCAGGAGGTCCGTCCAGCGATGGGTGACCTGGCTGTAGGTGCGCTGGACCCCGTAGAGGTGGGATATGGCCCAGCACACCTTCTCCCACCGCTTCCGGCGCTCCCGCATGTTGTAGCCGCCGGCCGCAATCCTGCCGCCTCCCGCGATGGTCCTGGGCAGGCGGCGCTGGACGAAGTAGACCAGCGCGCCCACTTCCTCCGGGCTGAATATCTCCCGTCGCGTCACCTGCTCCCCCCTCAATCTCCCGCATGCTGTCCTGGCACTGGGTCCAGCACTACTCCCCGCCGCCGCAGGGGCCCTCAAGTGCCTGGGCAGCTTCACGGCGCCTGGCTTGACCATGGTCTGGGCAGGTAAGGTAGGAAGAAGTAGAAAATTAAGAAAGAATAGGATAGGGAAGAAGAAAAGAAAAGAGTTTAAAAAAGTAGTTTAAAAGTAAAGAAAAATAGCAGAAAAGACAAAAATATACAGCTAGGAAAAGAGAGGGATAGATAAGAAGCAAAATCGTAAAAAAAAAACTGAAAACAAGCAAAGGATGGCAAAGATACCAAGAGGATTAAACACCATGCCCAGACACAGGAAATGAATGAAAAACAAGATGGCCGGCGCCCGTTCACGAGCGCGGAAGTAAGTTCGCGCGAGATTTTCCTCGCAATCTCGTGCGAACCTCTAGATTTCCAGCGCGATCTCGTGCGAACCTCTACTCGCAATGCGCTTACTGCGCGAGATTATACATAGCGGGCGGAAACAGAAATACGTCACGCAAACAAAATGGCCGCGCCCGTACTCGACCTTGGGGTAAATTCGCGTGTTGCGCTGCAAGCGGCTCGCGAATACTGCAAAAAAACTCGCGAAACAACAAGCCGCAAAAAAATAAAATGCTCATTCGCACGAATTGGCGGCTTCCGCAGTCGGTTTCGCACGACGCCGCGCCCCGCGAATAGCGCGAAAAAAACGAAAAACGATTTCAGCAAAAGCAAAAGCAATGAGCAGGTGCAAAAGGTCAACCTCATGATTTGTAACGATTCCCTGTAGTGCTTCCTGAGGGGGCCCTCCAGAATTCGGTTGCCTGCTTGCAACTATTGTGTGACCCTGCTCTGACCTTAACTGTATGCCACAAAGGTCCTGATTTACAGCTAAAGGAGCAGACAAGCAGGTGCCAGGCTGGAACTTGAAATTCTTTCAGTGACACATTAATTAGCCCCTAATTCATTATTGTCAGTTGGGGCAGGGCAGGTGTTGTTAATAAACTAACCCCAAATTAATTCATGTCAGTTCAAGCAGGGCAGGTGGGCTTGCTTTCCCCCCCTCATCTTCTACAGTGATGATGAACCAGAGGGTGGCATTGATGTAACAGAGGGTGGCATGGGTCAAAGAGAGGGTGCCAGTGGTGAAACAGAGGGTGCTGGGAGGCTGTGATGATGAACCAGACGTAGAAACAACATAGTCGCGACCGTTGCGAGCCGACAAGTAAGTTCGCAATTGCGAACTAGTACCAAATCCTTGCGAACTGGTAGAAACACTTGCGAACACAAAAAAAAAAATCTGCAAATTCGCGAGAATTCGCAGATTTTGCGGATTGCCAATTCGCAAATCCGCAAAATTCGCGAACGCGAGATTCGCAAAATTCACCCATGCTTATTCCAAAGCTTTGCACCCTCGGTGGATTCAATGGGCTGCATCCTTGACGTCACAAGATGTCACGTTTATTTTTGACGCCACTTTACGGTCGCAGGAGTATTTACAGTATGAATTTGTTCATCCTGCTCCTTTAGCAATGCGGCCGTTGGAGGATTTCCATTGCATCATTTACACTGATGGTTCGGCGCAGGTTGCGCATGGCTCTAAACATGCCTACGTTTCCGCTTGCGCCATTGTGGTCGGTGCCATGGTGAACGATGAGTTCAAGTCCAGTGTCGTGCACACGCAGACGCTTGGGGACTGCACCGCACAATTAGCAGAGCTTCGTGCTCTGATGCTTGCATTGGAGTACGCAGATCCTGGTGTGACGACTTTGATCATAAGTGACTCTTACTACTGTGTCCAGTCTTACAATGAAAACTTGTTCTTTTGGATTCAGAATGAATTTCGTGATTCCAAAGGTAGCACAATAAAACATAAAATGATCTGGGTCCGAGTGGCGGAACTTAAAGAGAGGTTGCCACACGTGTTTGTGATTCATACTCTCGGTCATCAGCGCGTGGGGGTCCACGCTGTTGGCAATTCGCTTGCTGATGAAGCAGCGAAGTCAGCGGTATCAAAATACTTAGTTGCAGCAGTCACGAGGTCCAAAAGCAAAATAGATGATGACATCTTGGCGGCAGTTGCTGCAACAGAGAAGGGAATTAAATATCCTGCGGGGTTCCCTTCTAAATACACATACCACTTAAGTCCCGATAAGGTTCCTTATGTGAAAATCCCTGATGTTGGCGAACGTCTAATTCCCAACTCGGATCGCAGGGCTGTTTTGATTGCAGCGGCTCATGAAGGTGTGGCGTCTGCGCATGCGGGCGTCTCAGCCACTGTAACTCAGCTACAACAAAGATTCTGGTGGCGGGGACTGTACAAACAGACGCGCGATTATGTTCTTCAATGTGACATTTGCCAGCAGATTAAGCCTTCAACTGCTGCGCGTCCGCCTCAGACACGGTTGTATATCTCGAATAAACCGCTTGGATGCGTTTATTTGGATCTCTGCGGTCCTTTTTCTTCTGATACTGCATACAAGTACATCTTAGTAGCAGTAGATTCATGCACACGCTTTGTGTGGGTATGGCCACATCGGAGCGCTGATTCACGTACTGTCATTAAGGATTTGCGAGTCTTTGTGGGAATTTTTGCCTGTGGTACCTTCCATTCGGATCAGGGTCCGGCTTTTGCCTCTAAGGCGTATAAGGATGCTATGGTTTCGATGGGGGTCCAAGTCAAGTTTTCGAGTCCCTACAGACCTGAGGGTAACAGTGTAGTTGAACGAATGAACCGTGACTTAAAGCAATCTTTGACAGCTCGAGTTATAGGCACTGGCAGAAACTGGTTAGCCCACCTCATAGGCGTGCAGCGTGCGCTTAATAATCTCCCTAGAAGGTCTCTGGGTGGGCGGAACCCATACGAAATGCTCTTTGGTATCAAGATGTATGTCCCTGACCTCGATGGGCTGGACTGCAAGGCCCAGGCCACGGCCTTTGACGTAGATGAACATTGCAATGTTTGACAGAATCTACAAAAGACCAGAGACAGTCTTGCATAGGAACATATGCCCTCCACATCGGATGATGCGCTGCAGATCCCGGTAGTTGGCTGGCTACCCCAAGTTGGAGAACTGGTTCGAGAGAAGATCGATAACAAGAAAGAGTTTGGTCCCTCGTATCGAGCACCGGTTCGAGTTCTTGGACTGAAGGGCACAAGAACAGTCATTTTACCACCACTTCCAGGTCGTAAGGAAAACAGATTTATTTCTATTGACAATGTCAAGACACACAGGGTGGCCGATTCTTCATAGCATGACACCGGCTGTATCCTGTCCTTCCATGGTGAGGCACTCTGTGCTAGCAATAAGATCTGGTGCAGAACAGGAGGTGTCCCTCGAGATGCCTGCCATATCCAGTCCTTTATTAAATACTATTCCTGTTACTAACATTGATGAGCTGCACTACACTTATCCTGCTGATTTATCGATGCCTGATTTACAGACCCGTTTGGCAGACCAATCCAGATTCTCTTTTGACTCTGTTTCGGAACTTTCAAAGAAACCCTCAAACATTTCAAAATATACCAAGTTATTTAAAAAACATTTTTGATTCCTCCATGGACATACATTTGGTTGATCCTATTTTCATTTTACCTTTTTATGTCAATTGGTTTTGTGTTTTATTTTTTCCGCCTGATCGATGGTCACTACGTTAAAGAAAGAACAGGAATTCGGTACCTGAATGGAACATTGGCCCCTCTTTCCTCTTCACATTCAGCGCACAGACTGAAACGAAACTTAAATACAGTCAACATTACTGCTTGGCCTGTCCTTGATGGGATTGTGTGGGATGCGGTTAGGTTTCAGATACATGGGCCCACTGAAGTGATTAATGTTCCAAATGTGCTTAGAGTAAACATGGGAGATGTGATTAAACAAAATATACGTTCTGATGATTGGGATATTCAGGCCGTAGAAGCATTATTTTCTGATTTGAAGTATTATGCTGCCTTCGATGCTGAGGATCTGTATTCAGGTTCTACTAATTATGGTGATTTGTTTTGTGTTTTCAACACTATGGTAATCATTTTTTACATAAGACAAATTCCAGGCGGGTTGCTGTAAATTATACACAATGGGAACATTGCCCTGCTCCATTAGGTGGCAGCTCCAATACGTTTCTGAAAAAATACACTTATTTTACAGACTTTAATCAATCTAATCCCGAGTCATTTTATTTTAAAATGACACAAAAGTCCATGTCCAAAGTTAGACTTACCGACACAAAATTGCTGTATTCGAAGTCCTTTCTAGACAGGTTGGCTGTAGATGGCTACGAGTTTTGGAAAGGAACAATTGACCTTAAATCGGTTTGGGGTACCAAAGATTGGCAGGTACAAGGCACTGAGGCTTTGCACCGTGCATGTCTCGTCCCGAATCACATGTTGTTTTTAAATTCTTCCATTTTCCAAACAACATGCTTTGGATTGGCTACTTCTAAAAAATTAAATACACTGACCATCCCAGATTTAGAGGAATATTCAGGTTGGGGTAATTTTACTGATTTATCCATTCATGAGTTGCAAGCTCTTTTGCACAATTCATCCTTTAACATTTCCATTTTGGATTCCAATGGGTTGGCTGATATGGCAGAAGAGTGCTGATTCTTGCCAACGCCGTTTTCTGGGCTTGGCTAAAGGGTTCACAGAAGTCAGACCCGATCCCCGTTTTGAAGAAGACTATACTGCCACAACTTATTCTGTGGGGAAGCTGTGTCAAAATTGGTTACAACATTCCACATTAGCTGCAGTTAAACTACATCTGTCTCAATTGAATGATAATGTGGATTTGAATGATTTTATAAAAGGCCCAGCTAAAGGTAGATCTAAACGATGGCTGTATGCGATTTACAATGAAATTTGGAAAGTTTCCCAGATTGAGGCTGCTAAACGCCTGAGAGCTATTGATCAAGCAAATTTGGAAAAGGTGCTTGCAGTTGTCGATAACAGTATTAACACGCTTTCTTCCCGAATTTACACGTTGAACAATATTGTGTCTTCTGTTGTTGACATTGTACATGATGAAGTGTCCATGTTATATCATGGTCAAAATCAATTACGTTCTGTGATGCAGTTTGCTTGGACACAATTTTGGAAAAGGTGATGGACAGAGTTTCTGAATGATGCAGAATACTCCTACCCAGTCAAGAGATCAGGGCTTCATCCATCACCGTTTTTTAGCTCACTGCACCATCCATGCTTCAGAACCTGGCTATATGCAAATTAGTCTGTTCCTGTCCCAGTGCATGATGGGAACAGGGCAAACCAAACTACCAAGCCAATTCTTATACTGGGAAGGAGACAAGCTACCGGGGACCGGTTTCTGGCATTTCAGCCTCGTTGGCCCGGCTTGCTTGAATCCTGATGGTGCAATGAGCTAGGGACTCACGTCTGAGTATACCCTCCCACACATAGTGTGGATAAAAATCAATTTTGGAAAAGGTGATGGACAGAGTTTCTGAATGATGCAGAATACTCCTACCCAGTCAAGAGATCAGGGCTTCATCCATCACCGTTTTTTAGCTCACTGCACCATCCCAGCTTCAGAACCTGGCTATATGCAAATTAGTCTGTTCCTGTCCCAGTGCATGATGGGAACAGGGCAAACCAAACTACCAAGCCAATTCTTATACTGGGAAGGAGACAAGCTACCGGGGACCGGTTTCTGGCATTTCAGCCTCGTCGGCCCGGCTTGCTTGAATCCTGATGGTGCAATGAGCTAGGGACTCACGTCTGAGTATACCCTCCCACACATAGTGTGGATAAAAATCAATTTTGGAAAAGGTGATGGACAGAGTTTCTGAATGATGCAGAATACTCCTACCCAATCAAGAGATCAGGGCTTCATCCATCACCGTTTTTTAGCTCACTGCACCATCCCAGCTTCAGAACCTGGCTATATGCAAATTAGTCTGTTCCTGTCCCAGTGCATGATGGGAACAGGGCAAACCAAACTACCAAGCCAATTCTTATACTGGGAAGGAGACAAGCTAACGGGGACCGGTTTCTGGCATTTCAGCCTCGTCGGCCCGGCTTGCTTGAATCCTGATGGTGCAATGAGCTAGGGACTCACGTCTGAGTATACCCTGCCACACATAGTGTGGATAAAAATCAATTTTGGAAAAGGTGATGGACAGAGTTTCTGAATGATGCAGAATACTCCTACCCAGTCAAGAGATCAGGGCTTCATCCATCACCGTTTTTTAGCTCACTGCACCATCCCAGCTTCAGAACCTGGCTATATGCAAATTAGTCTGTTCCTGTCCCAGTGCATGATGGGAACAGGGCAAACCAAACTACCAAGCCAATTCTTATACTGGGAAGGAGACAAGCTACCGGGGACCGGTTTCTGGCACTTCAGCCTCGTCGGCCCGGCTTGCTTGAATCCTGATGGTGCAATGAGCTAGGGACTCACGTCTGAGTATACCCTCCCACACATAGTGTGGATAAAAATCAATTTTGGAAAAGGTGATGGACAGAGTTTCTGAATGATGCAGAATACTCCTACCCAGTCAAGAGATCAGGGCTTCATCCATCACCGTTTTTTAGCTCACTGCACCATCCCAGCTTCAGAACCTGGCTATATGCAAATTAGTCTGTTCCTGTCCCAGTGCATGATGGGAACAGGGCAAACCAAACTACCAAGCCAATTCTTATACTGGGAAGGAGACAAGCTACCGGGGACCGGTTTCTGGCATTTCAGCCTCGTCGGCCCGGCTTGCTTGAATCCTGATGGTGCAATGAGCTAGGGACTCACGTCTGAGTATACCCTCCCACACATAGTGTGGATAAAAATCAATTTTGGAAAAGGTGATGGACAGAGTTTCTGAATGATGCAGAATACTCCTACCCAGTCAAGAGATCAGGGCTTCATCCATCACCGTTTTTTAGCTCACTGCACCATCCCAGCTTCAGAACCTGGCTATATGCAAATTAGTCTGTTCCTGTCCCAGTGCATGATGGGAACAGGGCAAACCAAACTTGGACACTACAGACTTTGAAGTCTGGTCGAGTGTCTTGGAATTTTATGAACGTCTCATCACTATTTGCCCCATTTAATTTGACTGAAAAACAGCGTATGCTGTCAATGAGAGATACATCCTTTTCTATGTTACACATTGAGAAATTAGAATCCTTGCCCTTTTCTGTGGCTGAGGTGACTACTGCTACATGGCTTATCCATGGTGTTATTACCTTACCTTTTGCTCTGTATAAATTTACAAATTATATGAAATATATGGCTATAGGGCGATATGAACCATTAGGCAGTGCTTTCCTCCATGAGACATGGTCTTTACCATACACTTACAGATGCCTAAAAGAGGGAAATGAAGTGAATCTGAATGGTGAAGAATGTACACAGTCGCCTGACCGCTCACTAATATGCAGGCACATCCAGTTGCATGGTTCTTGTAATCAGGACAAGCCTAATTTGGCCTGTGTTTTGAAAGGGACACCAGTTCCTGCAATAGTTCCCACGTTCACTTTATTGTCCAACGGTAGTTATTTACTTTTGAATAATGAGCTGTGTTGTGGGTTACAGGCCGGTATCGCTTATGTGGTAACCGTTTCAGAGAGGGTGGTTTGCTGCAAGAATGTGTTATATCCACCCACGCATGGGAATTCAGATGTTTCAATTTGGCCACGAATACCAACCTTGAAAGCTGAGTTCAATGGTTTAAGCCGTATAAGAGCCCTATTGTCTCAAAAGCAGGTGGCCCTGAGCTCTGCCCGCGAAACTTATGTCCTTCACATAGCAAACACACGCACAGAGGTACAGGCACTTTTAAGTACTGATTTGCCGTTTCATTTCTCCGAGCTGGTTTATCAAATCTTCAATGCCTCCTCCACGACCGGCCTGGCTCATTTTTTTAAAATGGTTAGCAGTGGTCTCGTGACTACATTTGAAAAAGTATTTGGTATTATCCCTGCGTTCTTTCATTCTATATTCGCTAGCCTGTTTGGCGGATTTCCTGTTTTGCTGGCTTTGGCTGCAGGCGTTCTGGTGATATTTTACTTTATAAAACATGGATGCCCATCCTGCGCAAGGAAACGCTCAGCCCCTACTGATGCAGTTTCGCAACCGGATGCTTGATTACTATGGCTCCTTGCCGCTTGCGACTTTAAGCATGGCTTTTGGATTATCGTTCAGATTTTCCTATTTCACATGTGTCCAGCCCGTGTTTCATTGCCTGAGCTGTGATTTCGACTGGGCCATTGATTTGTGTCTCTGTTTACCGACTTCTCCTGACGTCGATTTTGATCAGCTGATGAACCCCGTAGTGGCTCACGAGTTGGTCTGTTCTGGCGAAAGGGTTATGGCTGTGGCAGCGATGCATGGACTAATGGGTCAGTGGGACATATTCGCAGCGGCGCATGACTTTCTGGCACATGGTGTTCTCGAGAACCCACTGAGTTGTCCTCTGATGTTGCTAGAGGAATCGGTGTTGGAGCAGCACGTATGTTCTTTCCCATTGCTTAATTGGATGGCTGAACTGTTTTCGGATGATGACAGTGATTTCATGTTGGAAGCTGTAGCTACCTATTTTGCATATTCATTCAACCCATGAGTGACTTTGAAGACTTTCATTATTATGGCAAGTGACTTTTTAGTAATTCTGAATGGTGCCTTTTTCAATACGAACATTCGATTTTCATATGTTCTGGGCCTATGAACTGAGAGTAGGCCTTAAATTCGACTTTTATATTTTGTGTGGCCACTATAGGCATTCATACATATTTTTGTTTTTAAATTTTACATACATTTGCATACATTTAGCTTGGCTCAATATCATTGAACTCTGCTTTCATGTTTTACCTTTCATATGGTATTAGCTTGTGTTTTCTCCTTTTTAAACCGTCCTCGGATCATTGGGGGGGTGTCATATTGTTACTACTTTTCTATATATTGTGTTAAGTTAGCATGAGCTTATTAAATGTTTAAACGCAATATTTTCTTTCAGCTTGAGTTTGCACACGACACCTAATTGTTATTGTAGCTTTCAACCTAGACGAAAGATGTGATTTATTGGAGAATAATATTTTACTGCTCTGGTATCAGTTGTGCTTGGTACACTTGGTACAACTGTCTGTACACCGAGAACTACACACTCTAAGAATAACCTAACACAAGGTTGCTGAAGGCCTGATCCTCGCACCACGTTAGACATAACACAAATAATGTTGCTGCCAACATTGGGCTCTATGCGGGTTTAAGATACAGTTACAGGGAATGAATCAACACACTTGATGCTTCGCATGCAGAGAGCTGGTAGCTGTTGATGTGATCTCCTCCTACTGAGAATTAGAGGTATGGGTCCGCCCTGCTAGAACCCAGATGAGACCTTCTTAGAAATAATATAATATGCTAATTAGGGTGCGCGAAATATAGGTGATACAGAATTCTATAGATTTTTGCATCATAACATGCTATCACCTTTTGCTTATTATGGATTAGTGACTATGCTGCTAACTCTGATTTTTATAATATGTATGTTGATATTATACAAGATACTGCGTTTGAGAATGTTGCATTGAAAAATAAACATTTCAAACTTGCACGTGTGTTCTTTGCCTCCCAGTTTCGGTTTGTAATGATTATATAACGAAAGAGTGTTCATGTGTTCCACGATACCTGAGGTATTCTAAGTTCATGTTCTGGATTGTCTAAGTCATTGGTAAGTTATTGCTACCGATGAGACACTGTAGCTAGCTTGGTAAGGGGATTTCTGAAACAAAGGTGAGTTTTGGGTCACCCTAACTCACCCAGGTTCTAGATCTCTGTGCACAGTTCTGTGGGAGAACGGAAACCCTGCTACAAAACCAAGCAGCCACCAACCTCACACAATGGATCACCCACAGCGCTGACGAATTAGCATCCTTGAAAAACCATTAAATCAAGCTAGGCAGCAAAAAAGCCCCATGGTTCAATGATGACCTTAAGAACTCCAAGAAGATCTGTCGCACCCTCGAGAAAGCCTGGCGAAAAAACCCAACCACTGACAACCTGGCCTCCTTCAAGAACGCCACCCGCAAACACCACCAACTGATCCGATCCACCAAGAAGTCAGCATTCAAGGATTGACTCGACAACAACGCCCACAACAGCAAAGAACTTTTCAACATCGTCAAAGAGTTTACCAACCCCACCGCCGGCACCAACGACATCACTCCCTCCCAAGACCTCTGCGACTCTCTAGCCTCGTTCTTCCACAACAAAATCGCTGACATTCATAACAGCTTTGGAGACCAGTCCACCCCACCCACCTCCGAACTAAAACCCCCCTCCAACAACCTTTGCACCTGGAACCCAATCACCACTGAAGACACCATCCGCCTGATGAACTCCATCCACTCAGGATCGCCAACCGACCCATGTCCCCACCACATTTTCAACAAAGCAGACTCCATTATCGCACCCCATCTCCGAGACGTCATCAACTGCTCCCTCAAATCCGCTACCTTCCCGGAAAGCTGGAAACATTTCGAACTCAGCGCCCTCCTGAAGAAACCCACAGCAGACCCCACCGAACTTAAGAACTGCCGCCCCATTTCGCTCCTCCCATTCCCTGCCAAAGTCATTGAGAAAACCGTCAACAGTCAGCTCGCCGCCTTCCTCGAATCCAACAAATCCCTCGACCCTTCACAGTCCGGCTTCCGAGCCAAACACAGCACCGAGACCGCCGTCATCGCAGCAATAGACGACATTCAAACTCTACGGGACAACGGAGAAACAGCTGCCCTCATCCTACTTGACCTCTCCGCAACCTTCGACACAGTCTGTCATAGCACCCTTATACAACGCCTCAGCAACGTCGGGATACAAGGAAAAGCACTGGACTGGATCATCTCGTTCCTCGCCGGAAGAACCCAAAGAGTCCGCCTCCCCCCTTTCACCTCAGAAGCCACCGAAGTCATCTGCGGCGTACCACAAGGATCATCACTCAGTCCCACCCTCTTCAACGTATACATGAGTCCCCTCGCATCCATCGCGCGCCAACACAACCTCAACATCATCTCCTACGCAGACGACACCTAACTGATCCTCTCCCTCACCAAAGAACCAAACACCGCCAAAACCTGCCTACACGAAGGGATGAAAGAAGTAGCCGAGTGGATGAAGAACAGCCGTCTAAAACTGAACTCGGACAAAACGGAAGTCCTCATCCTTGGACCATCCCCCTCCACCTGGGATGACTCATGGTGGCCACCGGCCTTGGGAAACGCACCCATACCAACGGACCACACACGTAACCTGGACTTCATCCTGGACTCCTCCCTCTCGATGACCAGGCAAGCCAACGCCATCTCATCATCATGCTTCAACATCCTACGCATGCTCAAAAAAATCTTCCGTTGGATCCCCACCGAAACAAGAAAGACGGTCACCCATGCACTGGTCACAAGCTGACTGGACTATGGAAACACCCTTTATGCCGGAACCACAGCCAAAATATAGAAAAAACTCCAACGCATTCAAAACGCATCAGCCAGACTCATCCTAGACATCCCCCGACAAGCTCACATTTCCGGTCACCTGAAAGACCTCCACTGGCTCCCCGTCAACAAGAGAATAACGTTCCGCCTCCTCACCCACGCACAAAAAGCCCTCTACGACCTAGGACCCGAATACCTTAACACTCTCCTGTCCTTTTACACCCCCACCCGCCAACTATGATTGTCCAATCAAGCCCTCGCCACTATTCCCCGCATCCAAAGATCCACCATGGGGGGAAGATCCTTCTCCTACTTAGCGGCCAAGACCTGGAATTCTCTCCCCACCCACCTCCGCCTCACACAGAATCACCTCTCCTTCAGAAAACAACTAAAAACTTGGATATTCGATAAGTAAAGTACCTCCCCTCCCTCAAGCGCCTTGAGACCCTCTGGGTGAGTAGTGCGCTATACAAATTTTAAACTTGAAACTTGAAACTCAACCCCCACCAGTTCTGGCGGCAGGGGTAGAATTCCACGCTTCTAGAGGGAAAAGACATGTACACACTGGTATACCCAGTAAATGTTTAAAAGAGCCTCAGCATCACAAAATGGATCCTGCTGCCACAGACACGAGTCTGACTTCCTGCTGCTGGATGAAACTCCGGCAGGGGAGGCTTGAACAATAGGTTTCCGGTCTGGGGAGGTGCCAGCACCTCCCCAGACAGGCTTTAGTGTATTCGGGTAGGGTGGGTTGCATTCAGTGAATGCTTTTCAGACACTGCCTGGGGCACACAAGGTGGCCCATGCATTTCCCAGTTCAAACCGGTTGCTGGGGCACTCAGCCCCAGCTCTGGCGTAAAACTGGACAAAGGGGAACGGGTATAACCACCCCCTCCCCAGGTCCTCCCATGGGTGGGACCCCAGAGTTAGTCCAACCCCTACATTTAGTATAAGTGTAGGAACCCAGTCACCGAGACTTTAGATTGCCCTGGATGAAACTCTGAAACATAAATCTTTGACCTTCGACATTCCATATCAACTGGAAGATGGAAGAAATCTCCCTTGGGGTCAAGGGAGTGACTCCCCTGTTCAAACAGTCACCAAAGAAGCATCTTGCCAGTCTGCATTTTAAAGGCTCCTCACGGATCCCGAAGAATCTGCGACACAGGACACAGACTTTCAGACATTGCCGAGGCTGACACGAGTCCCCAGCAAAGCTGAGACCTGTAGCTATCACAAAAGACGTGGGACTGGAACGCCTGGACATCCTGCACATTTGCTAATACATCTACTTCACGAGCTTTCCTGAAGTTGTGCATTGGGCTACTTGTAGTCTAAGCCCTGAGCACCTTTTGCCTCGGGCCTACACTCCACGAGTGTTCCGTGGGCCCGCTTTCAGCATTTCCACTCAAGGTGCCTTCGTGATCCCTAGTCCGTTGGCTAGTGGGTCCCCCTGAAGCAATCTACTTTGTTTCTACGGCTTCCCTGGTTGCCCCAGATGTGTCCTGACTCCCCTCCAAAGGGTGAGTTCCTCAGACCTTGCTGGTCTGCACCGAAACCAATCTTGTCATCTTGTCATCTTGCGTGGGTTGCTATTGCCAAGGCTTGTTATGTCCAATCCAGATTTGTTGTTTGTTTCTTTAATCCTGGGTGGAGTAAACCGGTGCAAGGAAATTCTGACATTTCAATTTCACTTATAATTGGTGATCATAACTAGCTCATTCTCAATAATTCACTCGCTAACTCTCTCACTCTCACTAACTAAATCTCACTCTCTCTCACTAACTCAATAACTCTCTTTCACTAACTAACTCACTCGCAAACTCTCTCACTCTCACTAACTCTCTCACTCTCTCTCACTAACTCAATAACTCTCTCTCACTAACTAACTCACTCACTAACTCTCTCACTCTCACTAACTCTCTCATTCTCACTAACTCAATAACTCTCTCTCACTAACTCAATAACTCTCTCTCACTAAGTCACTTGCTAACTCTCTTACTCTCACTAACTAAATCTCACTCTCTCTCACTAACTCAATAACTCTCTCTCACTAAGTCACTCGTTAATTCTCTCACTCTCACTAACTCTCTCACTAATTGTATCACTCTTACTAACTCTCTCAATTTCTCACTATCTCTCACTAATTAACTCACTAAATCTATCACTCTCACTAACTAACTAACTAACCTTCACTCTCCTGTTATTTATACCCACCCCTTTCACAATAAACACCATAAAAAGCAACTAATAGAACAGGCAGATACAAGTTGCCAGCATTCAAACATAAAAAAAACACAAATCATTACTTCTAATTAATATTTTTTTATCATCGTCATTTTGTTGTACATTATACATCAAAAGTAACAAAAATGCTTCTCACACTTCTTTATTATAACATTTCAGCATACTGCAGACTTCTGCACAACACAGCTTAAAAACAAACACAAACTCATTATCTCTACCTTAACACTTATTAGTTCCCAAAGGCAAGACCTATTGGCTATGCCAATGCTTGTTTTGTTTATTTCAGCAGGATTACTTCTGGTGGGACTTCTAGTGTCACTTTTTGTCACTAATAAATTAACTTGACACATTCCCTTTATTGCTGGATTTTGAGACTCTTCACAGCCTGGACTCAGAGTACAAGAAACCATGGGGCTGCTACAGGAACCTTGCTGGCACTGGAGGGGGGCGTGCCTAAACACCAGCATTTGCATACCCAGAAGCCTCTGCGGCAAACTCCCGATTCAATACTACAGGTGACACAGGCGTCCGTTTAATAGGAGAAGGAGCGCCTGTAGCTGTGCACACAGAGGCATTCATGAGAGCGACGGACACGTCACCCGTGTAAAGTCGCCCTATTAGTAGTAAGTTATATTTTTTATCGTGATTGCGGGAACAGATAGACTTCTGCATGTGATTTTTGTTTAATACCTTTCGCGTATCACGTGCACTTCGAGGGGCCGTGAAAAGCGGAATCCTTTTAATTTTTGGAGGGTTTCGGATGAAGAAACTCCGTGATTGGTTGTAATATGAGCTTCATGGCTGTCGTGCCTCCTCGACCGCTGAGGAGAGGAGGCTCCCGCAGGCCCCACGGGAGGCGTCACAGGGTTACGTGACGCAGTACGAGGCGTCGTGCGTCAACGCGTGAAGGAGCAGAAGGTGCAACGCTCCCTCCTGTCGCTAGAGGTCCAGACGCTCGAGAGAGAGAGAGTCAGCGCATCATCCCTAATCTGCATACCCACAATCCTGTGCGCGCCTCATTATGCTGCTTTACTTTCATCCTAAAAGCAGGGCTCTTTATGGCAATGAAAACGTTAAAGAGCGGATATTTATGAACGAAGGGGCCAGAGTATCAGCCCGCTAATAGGAAGGCACGAATCGTGGTTAGGCACACTACTTTTCTAAGGAAGTTAATAGGAAATATACTTCTTGTGTGACACATTAATGAACATTGGTAAAATGAGCATTGGTACTATATCCTTTGAAGAATGTTTGGGAATGTCCGCCTCGCACATTTCACTGGGCAATCAAAGCAACAGCAGAAAAGAGAGGAAGAATGGATGAAAAGCCATTGACTCCGCTCCAAGTCTGCTGGAAAGCACATTGCAGAGACCTGGGGGCAGATTTACAATACATGCTCCATCCCTTTATATCAGCAGGGATGCGTACGCAGCATGGACGTAAAAGTGATTCAGTATTTCACTCAGCCACTTTTAGGAGGCGTTCCTGCACCAGAACGCCCCCCCTGCGCCGGTACGCCTCCTCCTGGCGCAGGGCTTTACAATGTGACGCATCTCCCAGATGCGTCACATTGTAAATACCCCGCACCATGGTGCATCTTTTGCGTCGCCGCTGTGTCACAAAAGTGACGCAACAGCGGCGTAAAAGAGGCGCAAGGGGCTTGTAAATCTGCCCCTTACTCTACAAGGTGGAAATGTAACTTTTTTTGTATAAATGAGGAGGCATATACTGAAATGAAATGAAAATGCGTTTTATATAGCGCGAAATAGTTGCCCGGAGGCGTCCAAGCGCTGAGATTGCAAGGTGTTCTAAACAGCAGGGCGAGTGACATAGAAGGGGAGGAGAACTTATTTATTGAACAAAAGAGTTTTCAAATTCTTCCTAAAGGAGGTCAAATCTGGATTGGACCTTAATTGAAGGGGTAGGCTGTTCCACAGCCTAGCAGCATTGAGGGTAAAAGAACGGCCTCCTGATCTAGCCCAGTTAACTTTGGGCACAATAGCAAGGAACGCGCTGGCGGAACGCAACTGTCTGCTAGGGAGGTAAGGGGTGATTAAGGGACGATTGATCAGTGGGCCAGTTGCCGAGAATGACTGATGGGCAATACAAAGGGATTTGAAAGTAATCCTGTCCCTAACAGGGAGCCAATGCAATCTTATTAATCCAGGTTTAGCAGAAGACCTACGGGGAATTTGAAGTAGGGTCCGGACTGCACAATTTTGAATCACTTGCAATTTCTGCAATGTGAAATCAGGGGCGCCAAGATAAAGTGCGTTTCCGAAGTCCAGCCTAGAGTGGATCAATCCCTGTACAACAATTTGTTTGGCTTGGAATGGTAACGGGGAGAATCTTCCTCAGCATTCTGATAAGGCCAAAACAGGTGGCAGACAGCTTAACAGCCTGGTGGTCTAGCATTAGGGACCTGTCCAGCCAAATGCCCAAGCTCTTAATGGCATCCTTTGGGACTGGGGGGGGGACCCAGGCAGGCCAGCCAGATGGAACCCAGCGAAGACGGGGCCGAGCGTCCCAGCAACATAACCTCTGTTTTGTCCCCATTGAGTTTGAGACAAGACAGGGTCATCCAGCTGTTCACTTCGCTCAGGCAACCAGCCAGATCTACCATGGCCGACTCAAGGGCTTATCGCCTAGTTAGCAGTCAAAGTAGCGTGCTAACATCGGATATCACCAATTTCCCAGCGATAGCAACCGCAGAAAGCATCGCCACAGATGAAAACCAGCAAATATCGCTAATGAGATGCAGAGTAGGCGTTCCCGTGCAAAAAGACGCGACAACACACCTTCTCAACATTCTCAACGACCAGCCAAATCCGCCATAAGAACGCAAAACATGCGATAAGGCGCGTTAGCAGCAGGAATTTAACACCTGCTCTTACCTAGTGTAAAGTCAGACGACAACCTCAACAAGAGGGAGCGAGAGAGAGAGAGAAAGAGGGAGAGAGAAATAGAGGGAGAGAGAGAAAGAGAGGGAGAGAGAGGGAGAGAGGGAGAGAGAGAGAAAGAGGGAGAGAGGGAGAGAGAGAGAGAGAAAGAGGGAGAGAGGGAGAGAGAAAGAGAGGGAGAGAGGGAGCCGACACTGAGGACCCAGGCCTCACCGCTCACCTGCTACCATCGGTGTGTGTCCAACCATGTGCGGGTATACGCTGCAGTCCACTAGGTCCCTTATTTGAAACAGAGTCCAGAGTCATGAATGGCAGAGTCCATACAGTTGCACACGCCATCATCGCTTGCCTGCCCCTGCGCACACAGGCTGCTGCACCCCAGCCCCTCCCGCCGCCCAGCGATAATTGCCCGCCCCTGCGCATCCAGGCCTCACTGCTCACCTTACGACACCGGCTTGTCTCCAAGAGGGTCCACCACGCGCCGGTGCAAGCTTCAAGCCAGGGGCCCATGCCCATGGCAGCCTCAGCATCATGCACCCCGCACCACAGGCCACCAGATCACACACTTGAGTCTGGGTCTTGATTTCGCAATGGCAGAGATCATATCAGTGCACACGGCATCATCGCAGGCTGCACACCTGCTCAGCCCTTTAGGTGCCACTACCTCTGTTTGCCCGAGAGGCAATGCCACATGGCAGTAGGCTCGCACTTCCCGCTGGCTCAGGCCTACAATGCAGTCCAGCAGGGCTCACCAAATCCTTACCAGTCTGCACCGCCAGGATGGGGTATCATTGCAGGCTGCACACCCGCTTAGCTCTTTAGGTGCCCCTACCTCAGTGTACTGAAAGTCACCATCCTGAAGCGGTGTGCCGGTACCAGCCGCAGTGTATCCAGTGCCACCAAGTCTGTGCCCCACAAGTCATGGACCCTTTATGATTGAGTCTCGTGGTGAGGACACCATCATGTGACCTACGGCACTAGGGAATGTGATGTGGTAGGGCCCTAATCCCTCATGCATAAATAATAACCACACGGATACACCCAGATAGAGAGTGGAAATGGTGTCCAGCACGTGCGCCCTGCCCTTTTAATTGGCAGGGCCACATGTCCTGTGAAGCATGTCCCGGATGGGTGTGGGGTGGGTGTAAACCAGCCATGAGGGAGTGGCTGTGACATGCTGACAACTAGACCTGTGATCAGCTGATCACTACAGGGAAGACCTGGGACATGAAGCGTTGTTGCCACGCCTGTGAGCGTAAGAGGAGTGGGCTGGCCTGGCGTATGCCAGTCCAACGCAAGGGTGTGAACAATGACACCGGGGCTCTGGGCATGGTTCCATCCTGGGCTGAACAAGGAAGTAATTAATGCGTGTATCTCTGTTTTAGTGTCGCGCCACCCGGACCCCAATTGGCAATGTATCTCCCTGTGACCCAAGTCCCACAACATGAGCAACATGGATGTAAGGGGGAACCACTGACCCTACATTCATCCGTACTTCCACACGTGAAAGATCATAGACATGACACATCTGTGTGAATATGAATGTTTAATGCACATTTAGTGGAGTGTTGCTGCTGAAGCAGTACAGGGCGATGCAAACCCCACTTTACATTTTTGGCCCATGGAGGGCCAGCCAGAGTCATTTAGGGAATGTCAAGTTCATCAGAAGAGAAAGAGTACAGTCCGAAGTCTGAATGCAGTGTCATTGGTGACCAAACAGAATATGGCAGTCCATGTCAAAGGTCCAAGGTGAGTGTCGCAGAGTGTATCGGGAGACAGTGGAAGGTGATGATGACGAATTTTATTTGGCCCGTGTTTTGACCTTCCTTCCTTGTTGTCCGCCTACCTAGCCGCCCCCCGCCCTCCCTTCCCGCCACCGCCGCTTGTCCCCGCCCCTTTTTTCTCTTCTGTAACCCTCCCCGCTCCCGCCTCCCAGCTGCTCCGCCCACCCGCGCACTTCGCCTTAAATGGCGACCGTGCGAACGCGCAGCGGTCACGCGCAGCGGGCGTGCCGATTGTGCGCCGAAGGCGCGCCAAAGGTAAGCCCGTCTGCGCCCGTCTGCGCCCGTCTGCACCCGTCTGCGCCCGTCCGCGACCGGACCGTGCCCAGCGCCAGGACCCCTGGCCCACGAAGACCCCGACCGACCCGCCTGACGTACTCCGCCGCCACCCTCATCGCACTCAACACCGGCCGACGCCCAGAGTGCCACCAAGCCACTCCACGACGCACCCACGGTCCCTTCAGCTGCCACGCCTGCAAGTTCTCCTGCACCCGGACCTGCCTCGCACCAACACCCGCCAAGTCAAACACCAGCAGCACGCACCTCAAGTGCATCCTGCTCAACACCCGCTCCGTCCACAGACACGCCATCGAACTCTGGAACCTCCTAGACGCCACAGCCCCTGACGTTGCCTTCCTCACGGAGACCTGGATGAACACCTCTTCAGCTCCCGACATCGCCATCGCTATCCCAGAGGGCTACAAGATCGTCCGGAGGGACCGAAACGCCAACCAGATGGGAGGAGGCATCGCCATCGTCCACAGGAGCACCATCCGTCTCACGACCAGCACCGACAACACCCTGACCAGCGCCGAACACCTGCATTTCCAGATCCACACCAACCCGAACACCACCCTCAGAGGCACCCTGATCTACCGACCCCCGGGACCACGCACGCAATTCAAAGAGGACATCGCCGACTTCGTCAGCCCGCATGCCCTCCCCTCCGCTGACTACATCCTCCTGGGAGACCTCAACTTCCATCTGGAGAACAACAACGACCGCAACACCAGCACCCTGCTCGACAACCTCGCCAACCTGGGACTCAAGCAACTGGTGTCCACCCCCACCCACCTCGCCGGACACACACTCGACGCAGTCTTCTCTTCCAGCACAGACATCAACTTCAGCCACGCCACTGAGCTTCTATGGACGGACCACAGCTGCGTCCACTTCACCTTCAAGAGAACGATGACCCACCACCACCAGAAACAGACCGCCCGCAGAAGCTGGAACAAGGTCACAGCAGACCAGCTCGCCACCTCCCTGAGCCAGCACCCTCCTGCCAGCTCAGCGAACCCCAGCCAGGCCGCCGACAACCTCACGAAGTGGATCAGCAACTGCGCGGACGAACTCGCCCCACTGAGGACCCCGCCTAGCAGACCCGGCAGCAAGAAGGCCCCTTGGTTCACCGACGAACTCAAGAGCTCCAAGAAGAACTGCCGAGCCCTCGAGAAAGTCTGGAGAAGGGAACCGACACCGGACAACAGGACCTCCTTCAAACTTGCCACCCGGAAACACCACCAGCTGATCCGCGCCGCCAAGAAAACAGCTTTCAAGGACCGGTTGGACAACAACGCACACAACTGCAAGGAACTCTTCAACATCGTGAAAGAGCTTTCCAACCCCAGCGCAGGAAACAACGACATCATCCCATCGCAAGACCTCTGCAACTCCCTCGCTTCATACTTCCACAACAAGATCGCGGACATACACAACAGCTTCAACAACCAACCAACGCACACCATGACCGAACAACCACCCCCACCCACCACCACCCTCCACGCCTGGACCCCGATCAGCACCGAAGACACCATCCGCACGATGAACTCCATCCACTCCGGATCACCGACCGACCCCTGCCCTCACCACGTCTTCAACAAGGCCGACGCTGTCATCGCACCCCACCTGCGAGACATCATCAACACATCCTTCGACACAGCCACCTTCCCCGAGAGCTGGAAGCACGCCGAACTCAGCGCTCTACTCAAGAAACCCACAGCGGACCCCACCGAACTCAAAAATTACCGCCCCATCTCGCTCCTCCCGTTTCCAGCCAAAGTCATCGAGAAGACCGTCAACAAGCAGATGGCCGCCTTCCTCGAGACGAACGGATCCCTCGACCCCTCACAGTCCGGCTTCCGAGCCAACCACAGCACCGAGACCGCCCTCATCGCCGCCACCGATGACATCCGAGCCCTGATGGACAATGGAGAAACAGCGGCCCTCATCCTCCTAGACCTCTCCGCGGCATTCGACACGGTCTGCCACCGCACCCTAGTACGGCGCCTCAGCAACATCGGCATCCAGGACAAGGCGCTGGAATGGATCACCTCCTTCCTCGACGGAAGAACACAGAGAGTCCGCCTACCACCTTACAAGTCAGAGGCCTCCGAAGTCATCTGCGGCGTCCCCCAAGGATCATCTCTGAGCCCCACCCTCTTCAACGTCTACATGAGCCCCCTCGCGGCCATCGTACGCAAACACAACCTCAGCATAATCTCCTACGCCGACGACACCCAGCTGATCCTCTCCCTGACCAACGACCCCGCCGCCGCCAGAGCCAACCTGCACGAAGGGATGAAAGAGGTAGCCGAGTGGATGACGACCAGCCGCCTGAAACTGAACTCGGACAAGACGGAGGTCCTCATCCTGGGCTCCTCACCCTCCGCCTGGGACGACTCCTGGTGGCCTCCCGCCCTGGGCACCGCACCCAAACCGACAGACCATGCACGAAACCTGGGCGTCATCCTGGACTCCTCCCTCTCCATGACCAGGCAAGTCAACAACGTCTCCTCGGCGTGCTTCAACATCCTACGCATGCTACGGAAGATCTTCTGGTGGATCCCCACCGAGACCAGAAAGACCGTCACCCAGGCCCTCGTCACCAGCCGACTGGACTACGGCAACGCCCTCTACGCCGGCACCACCGCCAAGCTCCAGAAGAGACTCCAGCGGATCCAGAACGCCTCAGCCAGACTCATCCTCGACATCCCACGAACCAGCCACATCTCCGGACATCTGAGAGACCTTCACTGGCTCCCCGTCAACAAAAGAATCACCTTCCGCCTCCTCACCCACGCACACAAAGCCCTACACGACCAAGGCCCGAGCTACCTCAACAGCCGAGTCAACTTCTACGCTCCCAAACGCCACCTCCGATCAGCCAACCACGCCCTCGCCGCCGTCCCCCGCATCCGAAGAGCGACGACAGGAGGAAGGTCCTTCTCCTACCTGGCCGCCAAGACCTGGAACTCCCTCCCGACCGACCTGCGCCTGACCCAAGACCACCTCTCCTTCAGGAAGAAGCTGAAGACTTGGCTGTTCGAGCAGTAGCGGCACCTCCCCCCCCAGCGCCTTGAGACCCTACGGGTATGTAGCGCGCTTTATAAGTGTCACTGATTGATTGATGATGACGAGGGCAGAACCAAGCAGAAACCAGCCATATGGCGGAGATGAATGCTACTGCGTCCTGCTTACCACGAAGGCTGATTCATCTGCATCTTCATCCTCTGCTGTTTCATGTGCCTCACATGTGGGTGGTGCTCTGTCTCAAGCACTGGGTGGCAGTGATACCTCAGGGGCTGGAGGTGGAATGTCTGCCACGCTGTGTGGCACGGACACTTCAGGGGGCGGAGATGTGGATGTAGTCGTAGCAGCAGCATTCATCATAGCAAGGCGTAGTGGCAGCAATGTCATGAGGAGGGTGTTTAGGGCAATGAGGATCCCAGATACCTCTCGCTGGTGTGCATCCGTGGCAGCCGCTCTTTCCCCCTGCGTCCGCTCCATGGTCTCCATGATCCTCCACATGTGTGCCAACTCCCAGTTGACATCGCTAGATCCACTCTGACTAGACAGTTGTTCTTGTCTCTGAGTGAGGACTCCAGCGATGTCAGCCATGGATCATTGGAGGACATGGAGCGGACTGGGGGTGTCCGTTAGGGACTGGTAGTGGTCCCTGATGGGACTTAGATACCCACGTATGGCATCTAGTATGGCTGTCATGCGGTCGAACCCCACCTGCACCTGTTCAGCCAGTTTCTCCTGTCACCCCAATACACGGCGTTGGAAGGCCAGGTGTTCTTCGTGGGGGTCCTGGGAGGCAGCCGTGGTGGTGCCTGCTGTTTGGTCAGTGCAGGGGGTGGGGTCTCCTAGATGCAGCTGGGCTGCCCTGCTCCTGGAGGTGGGGTGCGGAGGCTGTCAATGAACTCTTGGATGGCGTCGGTGTCGAAGGGTTGGTGGTCCTCTTCATCATCAGAGAAGAGAGGTTCTGCCTGCTCTGCAGGGGTGTTGGTTTTCCCTCTGCAATGTGAAGGGGAGATGTAGTTTAACATTGTGTTCACATGTATGTTGATGCATGGTGATGTGCTCTGCATGTTATGTGATTGTGCTGCATTTTGGGATAGTCACCCCTGCAGCTCATATTTTGCTGTCCCTTATCCTTTTCATGCGGTGTGCCTTTCACTTCTCAGCTTATACAGTGCTGAGATGTTGCAGACTTGGGTACATTGGTCTCTTGTTGGGGGTTGGGGGTCTAGGACATGGTTTGTCTGCAGATGTGCTATACTTAGTTGTGCATTAGTGCCATTGTGCACATCTCCAACGTCCCCCCAGTCCCTGGTTGTTACTCACCCTGGTACTGTTGTGTGAGGTCATGTTGAGCGGTGTCCGGTCCCCCAACTCCTGCCACCGTCTCCCCACTGATGACGGTGGACACCATTTTCTCCATCTCGTCCAGCTCCTCCTGTGGCGTTAGACTCCCAACTCCAGTCTGCATTGCTGCCTTCTGGTTATTAGCGAGTTTCTGCGGGGTTTTGCGCTTCACATTCTTCCAGCGCCTCTTAACCTCTTCCATTGTCCTCTTCAGCACTCCGACTGCATTCACCTTGTCCACGATGGACTGCCATATTCTATTTTTTGTTGCCAATGACACAGTGAAGGTGAATAACAGTTGTTGATGGTGTTCTACCACCTCCGTTATCAGGATCCTGTTTGCCTGCGGACTGAACTGCGTCTTCCTCTTCTTCTTGTCCTTTGCCTTCCCTCACCCCAAGGTCTCAGGCTGGTCCGCCAGGGGTCTTGTGGGGTTCTGGTTTTCCTCTGTACTTGCTCCGGCTACCTCCATTTTGCTTCGCTGATGTTTTGCTTTTGTTTGTATTTTTTTTCTACTTTTATAGTGATTTTTCCCACCTGCAGTGTATGACTTGCAGGCTCGGCGAAGATTATTGCTGATTTATTTATCGCGGTTGACCCCATTGCAACTTCATTTGCATTGGGGTTTACATTTTTATCGACGTCCTGGTGACTTTATCGCTGACATTTGACGCGCTATCAGGAACATATCGCATGTAAAACCCGTGATGGAAATAGAACGGTAACACAGAGTTATTTTCCCATGAAGGACGGCGATATGAAACATTGCGATAACCGATTTTGCCGATGATTATCACACGTTTTTGAGAAGATCCCCCTGAGATGCGAAGAGATAAGCCCTATACCAAGAAAATGGACGAGGACATGAAGTGGGCTGGACAAATGGAAGACCTACCTAACCCAACTGATAGAGTACCAAAGCGAGTGACTATCATGAACGCAGCCAACGTGGATGCAGAGGACAGAGGCAGGAGGGACCTACCTCTGGCTCTAATGAAGATAACAAATTAATACAGAAAACAAATGCACGGCTTGAAATGGGCTCCCCTGCTGCACCTCGGTTAGACAACATAAAGTATGCACTCTTCACACTCTTACAACTCTCAGAGTTTCAAGATTTATTGCCAGTCACTTAAGGAAAGAACATTTTACTTTAACATTTGATCTACGCCCGGCCTTTAAAGTGTAAGAGGTTAAAGTGTGCAAAACATGTTGGCAGAAGTCAGTGGATGTCCTTAGCAGACTAACACCAGCTGGACAGGGTATGGAAAGGAACAATGTGCAGCACAGAAAGAGCAGAAATGTGTGTTGCTACCCCACTGACATCCCTGAGTGCACACACAAATAGCTACAAAGACTGGGCTTCATTTATGAGGCTTGAAGGACTGGGTTATTCTAAGACCCAGCGGTGCCAGGGGACAACACCTGAAACCTTCGTGGGTAACCTGTTCCGGCGTACAAATGACAGAGACACGGGACACTTCCTTCGGCGTCAAAGATTTCGAGGTTTATTTACTGCAGGGAACACAGAAGTCACGAGAAGTACATAGCATGTAGGTTCACGGAGCCTGATTCGAATTGCTACTGTAGGTCGCTCCTTTTATACACATTTCTCTCATAGGTTAACATGGTACACAAAGGTTTACAACTTGGTTCCCATCGTAATCACCAGGAGGGGTTGCTTTGATGCATTCAGGGCCCGGAACATAAGTACGGAAACATTTGGTGGTTCCCAACTGTAAAAACCCATCTTCCCACCATTAGTACATTCCAATTGGCAGTAAACAGATCGAAGAAGGAACAGAGACAGGTGCAGAGGAAGGCAGAAACAGTGGGGAGATCGGAAAGGGTGTAAAAGGGGTGGTATCGGGAAACACGAGCTGCAGGCATCAAAGGGACGTGCCTAATGAGATGCACGACTAAGACAATGAACCGGCACGGCAAGATGAGCCTCGAGCGGGGCCATCTGCCTTACAGTGTCATCCCCCTCATCATAAAGATACTTTCAAAGGAAACGTGTCTTCCCCAAAAAGTCTTGGGAATCTCAGGGTCGCGAAGCGGACAGCGTCCGTTCGCTGGCTACTTGAGGGCAAGAAACAAAATGGATGCCGTATCTAAGATGGAACCCGTGGGTACAGATAGAGAAACCCACGAAACAAACGAACGGTTTAGGCTAGCACAGCGAAACTGCGTACACCCACTAAACTCGTCATTTGCGGTTTATAGATACCAGACTCGACCATATTCGTGCGAGTCAAAAACACCACTTACGATCGTTACGGAACCTCAGACGCTCCTTTTGCCCTCATGTAGGCAAGCACTAGTCAGAATCATATTCGATATTCATCAGACCATCTAGATGTTGCTGCAACATAACTCTGTCCATCTGAGCTCCTTTGGTAACAGGCGGCTGTCTCATACACGTTGTAGCACAGAGGCCACATAAGGCAGGACCACACTGCACACAAAGGCAACACATGAACAGAAACGCTACAACAACTCCAATGATCATCAGAATTTTCCAAACCCAAGTCGACATTAGGCCCAAAAACCACCCAAGTAGCGTCCAATCCCCTACGTCCACGTGTATGGACTCAGAGATCTTATGCAACTTTGAGATGGCTTGATAGACAGTCGGAGCGTTATCTGGAATGAAAATACAGCAGCTCGAATGGATCACTTTACATACTCCACCTCGATCTGCTAAAACAACGTCTAAAACCATACGGTTTTGTAGCGTCATAAGCCTGTCCGCCTGAAGTTCTGCGGTGATATTACCAAGGGCACTGGCAGTGATATTAGCTGTCGATTCCACCACTCGAGTCAACTGTCTCAGGTTCCTACTATTAACCATAGGCCCCCAAAACGGAAAGAAACCCTTGAAAAAGTCTCCTGCCTCTTGACCGGCAGTGTCCTCTTCGCTAATCACGCCCCTCACAACTCTAGTCTTGTGGTAGTCTGCATCAACGGAAAACGTCGGAGGCAACAAATTTGCAATATAGCATGTGCCCGAAAAGTCGGAGGGCAACCACGTATACGCACGATCATGGCAGACAAAGTACGTACCCTTGGCAGTCAGAAACACAGGGGAAGAGAGCATCGGCAAGACATACGTCTCGGAGCAAGCACTCTCTCCAAGATGAGCTCTCGGGCTTCGGCCACGACCTTTTAGACAAAAATTACCAAGGTGGGGTACGATCCATATTGGAGACGAGCTTTTAAGCTGTCTTTCACCCACGAGCGCATTATACTCAGCCTCACTCAGATCCCTATAGGCTCGCACCTCCTCCTCTGGGATGAGCGACGGCTCATAGATATCCCTATCTAAATCAGCGATCGCTATGGCCAAAGGCTTGTGGTACGGACCGGGACCAAAGTGCGGAGGACGTGGCTCTCGATTGGGGTAGGAATCTAGTGCACTTCGAAACATTGTTTGCAATGCTCGAGCTGAACCCTGGGAACTATAAGGAAGGACCAGATATGGAATTCCTTTATCCGTGGTATGTGGCATTAACCCACACACCCAACAATTAGTAGTATTAACCACTAAATGATGCTGATGAAGGAGCTGAATGAAGGAATTATTTCTGAATTCCGCACGTCTAGCCTGCTCGTGTTGCGGTAGGATATGGAAGGAATGAGGGGACACAGTGGAGGTAAGTTTAGGTTCAGAAGTAGGAGTAGGTATGGCAGAAGGTAGGAAGTACTGTATCATATAATACACCCCACCCGCCAATAACGATGAAACAATTAGAAACAGAAGGAACACCTGAAACATAAAGCATTTTGCACGAGTAATCTGTTGCAGTTTGAATCTTTGCGCCTGAGCTTTTTCCAAGTCCATCAGCTTTGAAAACGCCATCCTCTAAAACCGTCCGCAACTTTCTTGACGCACTTCGTTCTGTGTAGCAGTAGTCAATCCCCAGGAGTTCCCAGGAACCGACGGCCTCTGACCTAGTGTCTAGACCTACTAACCAGAAGGAAGTACACGCGCGGCCCTACGGTTCACCTGGATGCAAGGTATTTTAATTCACAAATATATACAAAGTCTCTCAGCTGTGGAAGCAAAAACACATATATGGAAAAAAACTCAATATTTACAAAAATCACAGTTGTACGTGTGTTTAGACTGATCGTGGCAAAGGGGGTAACGTAGATGTCGAGGGACAAGAACGAAAATTTTATTTGTCCTTGGTATTAGATCGCAAAGAGTAGCGGCTTCTCCCAGGATGTGTCTGTTCCTCAAACAATGGATCCGATGAGGGAACAGAGTTCTGTTGATCAGCCAATTGTTCAGATCTTGAATCTTGTGATGGCAAATGTTCGACAATGTCTTTCTGCTGCACTGAGGATTCTCCGACAGGCTGAGCGTCGCTAAAAGGTACAAAGGTCTGCGATGCTTCAGTTTCAGAAGAGGCAATGCCCTTCCTCACACACGAGTCCGCTGGTAAAGGTATAGGTATCTTTTTAGGATGGGTGGCATGCACCCAGTGCTTTCGACCTTCCAAACGGACAGCAGTCCTCGTGGCGAGAAGAACTTGATAGGGTCCAGTAAAGCGGGGCTCAAGATTTCTTTTGCGTCCAAAATTCTGCGTCACCACCCAGTCTCCGGGCTGGAGCTGGTGGCCTGGACCCTCCGTCTGCGTCGGCAGTGCTTCAAAGACCTGTTGGTAAATTAACCGCAGTTTAGCAGTCAGATCATGAAGATAATCGATCAACATTGGATATTCAAGATCAGAAAACACACTCGGTCTAGGGACCCCCCAAACATTCGCAGGCGGCCGAACACTATTTCATAGGGACTGAGCCCTACTCGGGAGTGTACAGTCGCCCTTGTTGACAACAGAGCTAGAGGCAAAGCGTAAGGCCACGAGAGACCAGTCGTAGCCTGAATCTTCGCTAGTTTTAGTTTAAGGGTGCCATTATACCCTTCGACTAAACCTGCTGACTGGGGATGATTGGCGCTATGGAATTTTTGAGTAATTCCAAGGCCCTTACACACATTCTTCATCACACTCCCCACAAACTCACTTCCGTTATCAGACCATACAATCCGTGGCATTCCGTACCGAGGAAAGTATTCCTTCAGTAGGATTTTCGCAGTGGACAGAGCAGTATTGTCTTTGAGAGGGTAGGCTTCAATCCATCGGGAGAATGCGCAAACCACAACTAAAACGTATTTCAGGTTATTGCATCGCTCCATATGGATGAAGTCTAGCGGGATTACTTCAAAGGGACATGAAGGGGGAGCAAAATGGCCAGGAGGTGTAGGGTTTCCCTTACCAGGATTGTACAGCATACATGTCATACAATTCTTGACCAATCTCTCAGCACATTTAGTAATACCATCGTTCTTCCACACAGGGGACAACAACTTGCAGATACCTTTCGCACTAATATGTGCTAACCCATGTGCCATCGTCACAACAGCTAGCACATACGCATCTGGCAACATCCATCTCTTATGTTCCGACAAATCAATCCAACAACCATTCGCATCCAACTTCCCCGTACTCTCTTTCCACTTCGTCTTTTCAGTCTCAGTGGCCTCATTCTGTATCGCTTTCACACTCTCGATAGTATCCTCACACATACCAGTCTCTGTAGGCCACCTAACCGAACTCGTCACATACATTCTAGTGCTAAGGTTCCGGGCAGTCTCCTTAGCAGTCTCATCCGCAAACGCATTACCACGACCAACATCATCCGTCACTTTACGGTGCGCTCTACATTTGACAATCGCCACCTGCTTAGGCAATGTAAGTGCATCCAAAAGATCATTCACAAGCTGTCCATGCTGTATCTTAGTACCATGCAACGTCATAAAACCTCTCTCTCTCCACAATCGTCCAAAGCTATGAGCGACGCCAAAGGCATATTGGCTGTCGGTAAACACATTCACACGTTTCCTTTTCGACAACACACACGCTCTAGTCAAAGCGATCAGTTCTGCAGCTTGGGCAGAATTCTGATTCAATCTCGCAGTTTCCACAACAGTATTCAGAGTTACCACAGCATACGCAGTCGTCACATCACCATTCGGAAGTTTAAAACATGAACCATCCACATACAAGGTCCCATCGGGATCTTCCAAAGGAGTGTTTTTAAGGTCTACACGACCTTTTGTTTCCTCCTCAGTCCGTAAGTAGCAATCATGAGGTGCTACTTCATCTGATTCCATACTAATTGGCAATAAAGTCGCCGGATTCAGGACATTACAACGTTTTATCTGAATATGACTTGCCAACAGCGTCAACTCATACCCAGACAACCTCGCACTCGTCAAGTGTTGGGTTTTTGTACGATTCAAAAGAGTGTCAACTGCGTGCGGAACCATCACCGTAGGCATATTATCCATGACCAATCCTGCGGATTGTCGGATGGACACCGCAGCTGCCGCTGTTGCTCTCAAACAACTCGGCAATGCTCTAGCTACCGGGTCCAAGATCGAGGAAAAATATGCACATGGACGCTGCTTACCACCAAAAGGTTGCGTCAAAACACTCAACGCACAACCTTCCCTCTCGTGAACGTATAATGTAAACGGCTTGCTGTAGTCAGGGGTACCTAACACAGGAGCCGAAGACAACGCGTCACGCAGTTCAGAAAAACTTTTCTGACATTCTTCCGTCCATGGTAAAGGAGTTGGAACATCCTTGCATGTAAGAGCTACCAATGGTTTCACTAGCAATGAAAAATTTGGAATCCACTGCCTGCAGTATGACGTGATACCTAGGAAGGCACGCACATCTCTCTGAGTCGTTGGCACAGTCATTCGCGCAATCGCTGCAATTCTCTCTGGGGTCAACCTTCTTCCCTCCTTTGACAATAAGTGACCTAGATAGGTTACTTCTTGACAACAATATTGTAGTTTAGAAGGTGACACCTTATGATGTAAGGCACAGAGATGTTGCAACAACGACACTGTAGCAATTTTGTAAATGTCCTGAGTGTCTGCGGCCACCAATAGGTCGTCGACGTATTGGATCAAGGCTGCACCAGCCGGTAACACAAATGCATCGAGTTGGCCCTTCAAGGCTTGACTGTATATCGATGGACTCTCACAGTAGCCCTGTGGAGCACGTTTAAACCGGAAGCTGCGGCCTCCAAGAGAGAAACCGAAAAGGTCTCTACTCTCTTCAGCAATCGGAATGCTGAAGAACGCATTCTTCAGATCGATCACTGAAAACCAAGATGCAGAAGCTGGAATCAGAGTCAGTAGAGCCGTAATGTCAGGCACCACAGGGAACTGAGGAATCACGATTTTATTCACCTCCCGTAAATCGATAACAAAACGATAAACAGGTGGTTTCGAAGGGTCAGTACGTTTCAAAATGGGCAGTACAGGGCTGTTGCACACGTTTCCCCGCGTCTCCTCAATGACATCTTTCTCGATCAAATCGTAGATGATTGCTAACAATGCTCGTTCACCGTCAAGAGAGATACGATACTGGGGAATACGTGGCAATCGCACGTTAGATTTCAAGTGAACAACATAAGGGGAGATGTCAAGCAGGCCCACGTCATTGGGACCTGTTGCCCACAAAGATGCAGGAAGGGAACTCAATTCCGGTGGAAGCTTATCGAGAGACAAGTACATTGGAGAGATAACTCTCTCACCCAAAGTAAGCTTTACTCCCGCAGGAGAACAATACAAAGTCGCAGACAGACGTTTTAGCAAATCCAGGCCCAAGAGATTTTCACCACAACCAGTGGTCAAAATCAAAGGAGCTTTCAGCTCACGAGGCCCAATGATAAGAGGCAAAGGGCGTGAAACTGGATTGCTAACAGGGGCGCCAGAGAATCCAACGGAAACATTTGTTAAGCCAGACAAAGGTGCGCCAGGGAGTTTCGAATGCATGATAGAACTTTTCGCTGCACCAGTGTCCAACAGAAAAGGCTCAACGACGCCCGAGGTGGCAACTGCGACGTAAGGCCCTCTCTGATCAACCGGAACTGATACTACTCCCTCTCCTTGTCTATGGCTGTCCTAGTAATTACCGTCGTCAGTTCCCTGATCGACGTAATAATCATCTACATTATACTGCGCAGATCTTCCTTGCGATGATCCACGTTGATCAAAACAATTGTTTGAATCTGACGAATTATCTGAACGATCGTTTTGAGCACCCTGACCCCTACCACGTGATGCCTGTTGAGGACCACTACGACCTCCTCTAGATGCACTGCCACTATTTCGATCACGTAAGACTGGACAATCGAATTTCAAATGACCCTCATGTCTACAATAGGCACACTGATTGTACCCCAACGAAGATCTCTGCGAAGAGGAGTCATTTCGAGATTGCGATCTATTAGACTGAGACTGCGATCGATTATGCTGTTGCGAATCATTCTGATTCGAACGCGGTGGATACGCTTGCTGCAACAACACTTTAGTTTTGAGTTCTTTCGTCTTTTTATCGGCGCGATCATTTTCTTCTTTCTCCCTATTCTCATAATACTGTGCCGTAGCCAATATCTGAGCAGAAGTAGAGACAGCCCACGCACTCTCAGAATTTTTCAACTTGTTGCTCAAGTCAGGCAACAAGTTAGAGACAAATTTGTCCACGAACAACCTCTGACCACCCTCGGTACCCATATCCTGACCACTATGATCGATGAATGCCTCCTCAAATCTCGTAAAGAAATCAGAAAAACTCTCGTCCTTCTTCTGTTTGCAAGCGGACAACTTATCCCAATTCACCTTCATAGCTGGCATAAGTGTTTTCATTAGAGTGATTATTCTCTGAGGGAGATCAGCAATCAATTGTTCAGGTTTAGCACCACCAACTTGCAGACCATCCGCCGCTATAAGCGCAGCCCAATCACCACCTAATTAGTTTGCATGATTTTCCTAACGAATCTTTGCCCATACCGGTTGCGGTACGACATTGCCAAACAGCATATCGATATCGGCAAGATTCATTATCGTAGCATCTACGAGCTGCGATAATTCTTTATAATACCCTGCAGGATTTTTGCGAGGGTCAGGCAAAGATTGCTTTACCTGCAAAACTTCTGATCGTTTCCATGGAAGATGGATCCACACTCTCTGAAAATGTGGCAAAATAATAGGAACAGCCTGTGGATCACCAGGCATATACACCGGCGGTACTTCGCGCATGGGATACTGACCACGTGCTCCTAGCGGCCCCTCAATGTCTTCTACGAACAATGCTCGAGGCATTATAGAGGGACGAAAAGATAATAACTGCTCAACAGCGCGTCGAACATTAGAACCTACTATCATTCCGCTCGAAAACTGGAGCTGCAGATTAGTCAAAGCAGTCATTACATCGTCAGATGCATCAGCTGATATTTGGTCACGTAGAACCTTGCACATTTCTTCAAAAACATATTGAATTGACCAAACGTGTTCAATACCGAACGTGGAGGATTCCTAATGGGGTATTGCTTCCAAGCCATCGCCATATTATACAGTGCGGCACGTTCCCTATTACCGGGAAGCTGACTACGTCTTTGAGGACCGTCCGAACCAGCGGACTCAGAAATAGGTCCAAGGGAATTGGAAAAGTTAGCAGCAACTAAAGGAGTACGACGTCGGGTAGATGGAGAAGTATAACATAAGGGATTAACAAGAGAGGAGTCGGAAACAGAAGGAACGGTAGGAGTAAGTAGAACAGGAGTAGCAGCGGGAGCAGGAGTATGAGGAAGTACAAGCGGAGGAGCAGTAGGAACAGAAGTAGGCAGGGGTGCAGGAACAGTCGGAAGAACAGGAACAGGTTGAGGAACAGGTTGAGGAACGGGTACAAGAGCAGGTACAGGAGGAACCACAGGAACTGTGGTACCCTGTGCGTACGGAGGTGGTGATTTCAGAAGATAGGACAGTAAAGGATCCTCAACTGATTCCTCTTTCTTATCCGACTCCGTTGGTAAAGCAGGATAACATTTATCTACAGACATGCGCTGAAGTCTATCGAAAACTTCCTTTTCCTTTTCCTCCTTATCTCGCTGGAACTGTTCTGCTTTTCTTACCGTGGTAGCAACTCCATCTCTCTGATTACGTTTGAACAGTCTGATTTCTCTTTGTTTGGCTTCTTTACGCCATAACCGAAAAGCATCAAACATGGTCGGCCTTGATTTTTTCTTAAACAATTTAGCCTCAAGGTTATCTAAAATCGGGGTCTCGAAACTACCATGAGGTGGCCAACTACGGACACCATCCTTTTTAGTATAGCGAATCCAAAATTCATTAAAGGTAATCGGACCTAACCCGTGCTTACTATAGAGCTCATAAGTTGGAGTTCCAACCGGAGGTATCGGACACGAGTCCTCCAGTCGGGAATCCGTACCACAACGTCTAAAACAACTGAACAAAGTACTGCGACCAGGCATCTTGCACACTAGCCGAGTTTCACAAACTTCAAGGGTTACGGGATTTACCAAGTCCCTGCAAAGAGCAAAAACCCTCGTTTTTTGGCGGCTGCAGACGTCAAATATCACAACAAAGAACCAAGTACTAAGAACCACAAATGCAATGGAACCATGCAACAACTAAGCAACCACAACTAAGGACTCTGGGAGCGACCCACAAATACTTAACTCAAAGATCGATGGCGTCACCAGGAAGGCCCGTCAATCGTCTCGCTGTACCAAGGTCTACGCCAGGCGCCAAAACAGGTCTACAGTCAGGGCAGCAGTCCGTCGCAGCCGTCAGGAGGTGGGAATCTTCGCGGGAAAAGTCGTCGGGCCACTTGTTTCGACAACAGGATCGATGAAGCGGGGTGCACCTTCCCTCGGAGATTTCACACGAAGTTCCTCACGATCGTCGGGCTTGGACCGGTACCACTGATGCAGCCCCACGTTGGGCGCCAACTGAAGGACTGGGTTATTCTAAGACCCAGCGGTGCCAGGGGACAACACCTGAAACCTTCGTGGGTAACCTGTTCCGGCGTACAAATGACAGAGACACGGGACACTTCCTTCGGCGTCAAAGATTTTGAGGTTTATTTACTGCAGGGAACACAGAAGTCACGAGAAGTACATAGCATGTAGGTTCACGGAGCCTGATTCGAATTGCTACTGTAGGTCGCTCCTTTTATACACATTTCTCTCATAGGTTAACATGGTACACAAAGGTTTACAACTTGGTTCCCATCGTAATCACCAGGAGGGGTTGCTTTGATGCATTCAGGGGCTGGAACATAAGTATGGAAACATTTGGTGGTTCCCAACTGTAAAAACCCATCTTCCCACCATTAGTACATTCCAATTGGCAGTAAACAGATCGAAGAAGGAACAGAGACAGGTGCAGCGGAAGGCAGAAACAGTGGGGAGATCGAAAAGGGTGTAAAAGGGGTGGTATCGGGAAACACGAGCTGCAGGCATCAAAGGGACGTGCCTAATGAGATGCACGACTAAGACAATGAACCGGCACGGCAAGAAGAGCCTCGAGCGGGGCCATCTGCCTTACAGTGTCATCCCCCTCATCATAAAGACACTTTCAAAGGAAACGTGTCTTCCCCAAAAAGTCTTGGGAATCCCAGGGTCGCAAAGCGGACAGCGTCCGTTCGCTGGCTACTTGAGGGCAAGAAACAAAATGGATGCCGTATCTAAGATGGAACCCGTGGGTACAGATAGAGAAACCCACGAAACAAACGAACGGTTTAGGCTAGCACAGCGAAACTGCGTACACCCACTAAACTCGTCATTTGCGGTTTATAGATACCAGACTCGACCATATTCGTGCGAGTCAAAAACACCACTTACGATCGTTACGGAACCTCAGGCTGTGCGTCACTTTTACGCTGCCGGTGCGTCACTTTTTGTGAAGCACCAGTGGCGTAAAAAATGCACCTTGTTGCGCCATATTTACAAAGTGACGCATCTAAGTAGATGCCTCACTTTGTGACCCCCTGTGCCACATTATACCTGCACCAGGTATAATGTATGCAAGGGGGGTGTATTGACGTAAGAAAGGGTCGTAGAAGTGACGCAGTGAAATATATGAGATTTCACTGCGTCACTTCTAGGACACGAATGTGTCAATTTCTTAAGCCTGCCTCACAACAGGCGTAAGACTGACACAGGCCCTTTCACATGGGGCTTGCCCCATGTGAAAGGGCACATTGCTGGAGTTGCGTCACTTTTGTGACACACTCCATCAATGCGTCACTTTTGCGCCTACAGATACGTCAGAAATACTGACATATCTGTAACTCCTTGCGACATGATGCGTCATATTATAAATATGACGCATCCAGCATGTCGCAAGGAGGGCGCAATTAAAAGTGACGCATCTCTGTTTTCACGCAGTGATGCCTCACTTTTCATAAATGAGGCCCTCTGTACATTTGAAGGAACAGTTTGCACAAAATGTATCTTATTGTGGTAGGCGGGGATTGGTAGGGCAAATGATCTTGTCAGTAGGGGAGATGTGGCCACCACTATTGCTCAGCAATCCTTGCTGCTGACTCAGGAAGCTGTAATCCATCCGTGTAACTCTTTCATTAGTAGATTCACACACTTCGAGCTTTGGAGATTCAGGAGTGATCCACCGACTGCCAGTGGCTAGGATTTTCTGGATTAAAATGGACAAAAACTAGTGTCAGATATTACACCTTTAGATAACAGAAGCATTTCCGAAGCCATTGAAAAAATACTGTTCAGGGCTTAGTATATCAATTAGGGATGGAATGAACTGGGACGCCAATGGCACAGAACTGGATGGTGCCTCGGGCCCCAACTGTGCCACATATCACTTTGAAAAATGCATTTTTGTGCATTTTCAATGCATGTGCAAATTACCATCAACTTGAAGCTGAAGGTAATCAGCGTTTTCTAAATGCACAGTTCGCATTTAGGCTACGTGCATCGGCATTAGGGAATGACAAATTGCAATTTCCTGAATGCATTCGCCATATAGGTAATTTAAAAAAATTGCAATTACCTAATTTGCAAATACAAAGCCTTTCATGCTTCAGAAAAGTCCTTTTTGCCCTAGCGAGTGCAAAGATGCTTGATGCATGTGGCTCTTGGTCTTCTAAACCTATAACTCTGGGGCTTGACCTGTGTGATTTCCGACATGTCCATTGAGAGTGTTTTAAGTAGCATCAACGGTAATTATCCACAACATGATGTTCAGAAAAGCAGTAAACTGAATGTTTTCATATGTGCTTGAAGTCAAATTCCCAAAACGTGGGCACAGAAAATAACAAGAGACAAAAAAGGAGTTCCAAATCCCCAAATAGCAAATAAAGCTTTGGGGGTTTGTGGCTAGGTTAACAATAAAACACTTTAAAATATAAGCTCTTCGTAAGGAAGAAAGAAAGGAAAGAGGATAAAGGCATTCAAGCAGCATGCACGGCGCTGCTCGATCCAGAGGCAATACTCCATGGGAGTTAACTTGACCCTACCAGGTAGGCCGCTCCCCCTCCGCACAGCACTGCCTGTGTGTCCCTGCCCCAGCTGCCGCTGCTGAGGAAGGTTGAGGCCCTCCTCAACCCGCAGGCTACCACCTGTGCCTCATTCCTGGTGGCCAGTGGTAGGTCATAGGTTTGTTCATCTCTGCTATTTTTCCGCTATTTATTGTATTGTATTTACTGTATTGCCTTTATTGTCATTTTTTTGTGTGCCTGTGACTGCTGTTCTCTTTCTTCCCCTGCTGCCGGTACTTGATCTGTGCAATTTTTTCCTTCTGTTCGCCGTGATGTCCCAGTGTCTCTCTGCCCGGTTTTACCTTCTGTACCCCTCGCTGTCTCTGTGTCTCTCTGCCTGTCTTTGCCTTTTGTTCCTTAAGCTGCCCCTGTAACCCTCTGCCCATTTTTTCCTTCTGTTCCATTTGTTGTCCCTGCATTTCCGTGCCCTTTTGCCTTTTGTACCACTCGTTGCCCCTCTATTTTGTGCCCTTTGCCTACTGTTTCCTTAGTCTCCCCTCACTGCTCCCGCCGCTGCGTCCCCTGCAGGCAGCCCCCTGACTGCCCCGCCTCCTACCTCCCAGCTTCTCCTCCCTCCCACCTCGCCATATATGCTGCCCGCTGCCCGGTGAGGAGAACGACCCTTGACCCTACCAGATAGGTCAACCAAGAACACCATCAACGTCTCGACCAGCACCAATGACACTCTCAGCACCGCCAAACACATGCATTTTCAGAACCACACAGACCCCAATTCCACCCTCAGAGGCCCCCTCATCTACCGACCCCCACAATTCCGCCCCCAGTTCAGCGACTCCATCGCCGACTTTATCAGCATGCACACTCTGACCTCCTCTGACTACATCCTCCTCGCAGACCTGAACTTATGCTTGAGAACAACAACGACAGCAACTGCACAACCCTGATCGATAACCTCACCAACCTCGGGCTGAGACAACTCGTCACAACGCCCACCCACTACGCCGGCCACACGTTCGACCCCGTCGTCTCCTCTAGCCTGCACGTCTCCTTCAACCACACCACCGAACTCCTCTGGACCGATCACCGCTGAATCCACTTCACCTTCCAGAAACCCACCACTCACCACCGCATCCAACAGATCCCCCAACGCTGCTGGAGCAATATCACCGAAGACCAACTACATGCAAACCTCGCTCTCAGCCCACTCACTGTACCCTCCAACACCGACGACGCTGCATACAGACTCAGACGCTGGATTGAGGACTGCGCCAACACCTTCGCCCGCTGAAGAAACCCCCCTACAGAGACACCAACAAGAGGGCCAGCTGGTTCACCCCAGAACTCCTAGCCTCCAAGCGAGCTTGTCAGAAACTAGAGAAGAAATGGCACAGTGAACAGACACGGACAGCCACGCAGCACACAAGGACGCCATCCGCAACCACCACCATCTCATCAGGGCTGCCAAGTGGACCACCTTCAAAGACCGACTCGACAACACTGCACACAATAGCAAAGAGCTCTTCAACATCGTGAAGGAACTCTTTAACCCCAGTTCCAACAACAATGACATACCACCGTTGCAAGCCCTGTGCGACTCCCTTGCCACTTTCTTCCACCGCAAGATAGTAGACATCCACGACAGCTTCAACACCCAGACAGCCCCAACAGACAGCAACACAATAGACTCTCAGCACATCATCGACCACGACCCCATGATAGCCTGGGCCAGCGTGAGCACTGATGACACCATCAAGACTATGAGCACAATCCACTCGGCTCTCCGTTAGACCCACTCCCGCACCACGTCTTCAACATAGCATGCAGTTCCATCACACCCCACCTGCGCAACGTCATCAACCTCTCCCTCAAGACCGTAACCTGAGATGGAAACATGCCAAGATCAACGCCCTACTCAAAAAACCCAAGGCAGACCCAACAGACCTCAAGAACTTCCGGCCCATCTCTCTGCTCCCATTCCCGGCCAAGGTCATCAAGAAGATCGTCAACAGACAGCTAACTCGATACCTCGAAGACAACAGAATCCTGGACCCTTCCCAGTAAGGGTTCCGCAGGAACCACAGCACCGAGACCGCCCTCATCGCCACCACCGACGGCATCAGGACCATGCTGGACAACGGTGAGACTGCAGCACTCATCCTCTTAGACCTCTCCCCTGCCATTGATACCGTCTGCCACCGCACGCCTCCACGCCGCAGGGATCCAAGACAAGGCTCTGGAATAGACCACCTCCTTCCTCTCCAGCAGAACCCAGAGCATCTGCCTCCCCCATTCTGATCCGCAGCCTCTGAGATTATTTGCGGCGCAACCCAGGGATTCTCCCTCAGCCCGACACTGTTCAACGTTAACATGGCCCAGCTTGCAGACGTCTTCCGACAGCACAACCTCAACATGATCTCCTACACCAACGACTAACCCTGGGCGAAGAACTACGCTCCGTTCGCGGAGTTTGCGGAGTTTCGTCAACTCCGCGTTCCGCGGAGTACGCGTAGCTGTCGATTACTCCGCGATCCGGTGCGTAGCGTAGTTGTCGCGCGCTGAATAACATTATCGCGTGCGCGGCAATGGCTTACCTTGGTTCTGCGTTCGCTTTTTCCCGGTCGCGTGTGCCACCATGTTTGTAAACCCTCCCGTGCGACTGTGCGAACGCGATGACGTCATTTGGATGCGCGATAGCGCCATAAGGACACACGAGGATGCTTGTTGGTAAGATCGAGTTGCCGAACACGCAGAACCTGCAATCTTGCACAGAATAACTCGCGAGCATGTTAAAAGTTAAACCATAAAAATTAAATTACCATTTTGGTTAGCAGAAAAGTGAGAAACCCCTTAAAGTTGTACCTTTGGCTGTATTTTTGGGGGGGAAGGAGTCCTCTTTCTGTTTCTACTCTATTTTTGAAGATTAAGAAGGAAGGGCTCTTGAGTTTACAACTTCTTGTTCCTGTCCACCAGGCTCCTCCCAGTGCTTTGTCCATGAGGTGCTCACTTTCATTTGGATTTTGAGCTGGCAGGATCACTTTCTGTGTGTGTTGGCTGCATTACTGCTTTTTTTTGGATTTTATTGAGGACTTTTGGATTTTGAATTCTCTTTTTCAAGTAAGTTTCAGTAATGTATGAGTGAGTATGATGTTGTAGACTTGTGTTTGTTTGATTTTAGATTTTGTAACTACAGTATTCATTCCTGGATTTAAATTATTGATGGGTGCCTGTACTTTTATGAGGTCCCAACTTGTATTTCTTTTAAATTTCATCCAGGCTACATAGAGAGGTACCCATGGGTAAAATCATAATTCTGTGGTCTGTGTTTAAATTTTTATTCAAGTTTGTAAACAAACATCATGGCTGGCATTGGATTATGGTCATCATTATGCAATAGCAATGTCTGTTGTGGAATTTCTGTTTGTGTAATTTAAATGTTTTTTATTTTTTTAAGCCAATAGCTGACCCTAGTACTCCATGTAGTTAGTGTGTAGGCATGCTTGAGTTCATTGTATTAACTTTCTGTGGTTGGCCTGGCCATGTGTTGGCGGCCATTTTATGTTTCCCAGCCACTTTGCTCTTACCATAGGCCTCCAAACTTGTGGCCTACTCTGCCAGTAGGCCAGAGGTACTAGTCATAGGGTCATGAAAGTTAATCAACTGTTTTTGTGGTGTACCCTTAATTAGAAAATCATGGATGGCTTGGTTTGATTTAGAAAATCTTATTTTTATGTGTGGGGTATGTCAGGTTTTGGGTGTGTTTAACTAATCTGTCAATTTCTGCCATTAGGTAACCCTAGGAATACAGCTTGGGTGGTTTTGGTAACTTCGCACAGTGTGAGAACGTGACCTTACATTTTTTGTCTTGTTCGTGCGCTCAATGTACTGGCTCGGGAACGAGATAACGACGTTTCATTCGATTCGCGCTGCCGAACACGCCGATTTTGCAATATCGCGAACAATATGTCCCGAGATGCATAAAAGTTCCTCGAAAATGTTTAATGTGCTTCTTGTGCTACAAAAAGTCCTCATTTATGTGTCATTTGGTTGTAGTTTTGTCTTATTGGAGCATGGACCACTTCCAGTTTCTTTCTGTCCTCTATGTAATGATTTCTTGTTTATGGATGGGGTGACCAATTTGGGCGGTGGTGTGTCCATTTTGTGAAGCTAAGCATTGTCCCTTTGCCATAGGCATTTATTGTCTGTCTTCTCTTTCTTTTCATGTTGTTGTGGGTGGCCAGGCCATGTGGTGGGGGCCATTTTGTGTGTACTTCCTTTGTGATGATTCTGCCATGTTGTTGTTGGTGGACAGACCATGTGGTGGTGGCCATTTTGTGTATGCTTCCTTTGTGACTGATTTTGCCATGTTGTTGGTGGCCATGCCATGTGGTGGAGGCCATTTTGGGTACATCCTTTTTCCATGTTGTTGTTGGTGGCCAGGCCCTATGGTGGCGGCCATTTTGTGTGTCCTTCCTTTGTGCTTTTGCCATAGGCATCCAAGGTTTTTGACTATTCTGGCAGTAGGGCAGAGGTACTACTACTCACAGCCATAGGTGCATTCAAGTTAATCAACTCTTTTTGTGGTGTATCTTTAATTACATCGTGTATGGCTTTGGATTGCTTCACATTTTTTTTATGTTGGTACTTTCAGCTTTTGGTTGCTTGTGTGTAACTAATATGGCACTCCCTGCCAGTAGGTAACCTTAGGAATACTGCTCGTGTACTTTTGGTAACGTCGCACAGTGTGGACACGCGACATGACATTTTTTGTCTTGTTCGCGCGCTCAATGTAATGGCTCGGGAACGCAATAACGACGTTTCATTCGATTCGCGCTGCCGAACACGCCGATTTTGCAATCTCGCGAACAATATGTCCCGAGTTGCATAAAAGTTCTTTGAAAATGTTTAATGTGTTTCTTGTGCTACAATAGTCCTCATTTATGTGTCATTTGGTTGTAGTTTTCTCTTATTGGAGCATGGACCACTTCCAGTTTCTGTCCTCTATGTAATCATTTCTTGTTTATGGGTGGGGTGACCAATTTGGGCGGTGGTGTGTCCATTTTGTGAAGCTAAGCATTGTCCCTTTGCCATCGGCTTTTATTGTCTGTCTTCTCTTTCTTTTCATGTTGTTGTGGGTGGCCAGGCCATGTGGTGGGGGCCATTTTGTGTGTACTTCCTTTGTGATGATTCTGCCATGTTGTTGTTGGTGGACAGACCATGTGGTGGTGGCCATTTTGTGTATGCTTCCTTTGTGACTGATTTTGCCATGTTGTTGGTGGCCATGCCATGTGGTGGAGGCCATTTTGGGTATACATCCTTTTTCCATGTTATTGTTGGTGGCCAGGCCCTATGGTGGCGGCCATTTTGTGTGTCCTTCCTTTGTGCTTTTGCCATAGGCATCCAAGGTTTTTGACTATTCTGGCAGTAGGGCAGAGGTACTACTACTCACAGCCATACGTGCATTCAAGTTAATCAACTCTTTTAGTGGTGTATCTTTAATTACATCGTGTATGGCTTTGGATTGCTTCACATTTTTTTTATGTTGGTACTTTCAGGTTTTAGTTGCTTGTGTGTAACTAATATGGCACTCCCTGCCAGTAGGTAACCTTAGGAATACTGCTCGCGTACTTTTGGTAACGTCGCACAGTGTGGACACGCGACATTACATTTTTTGTCTTGTTCGCGCGCTCAATGTACTGGCTCGGGAACGCGATAACAACGTTTCATTCAATTCGCGCTGCCGAACACGCCGATTTTGCAATCTCGCGAACAATATGTCCCGAGTTGCATAAAAGTTCCTCGAAAATGTTTAATGTGTTTCTTGTGCTACAAAAAGTCCTCATTTATGTGTCATTTGGTTGTACTTTTCTCTTATTGGAGCATGGACCACTTCCAGTTTCTGTCCTCTATGTAATGATTTCTTGTTTATGGGTGGGGTGACCAATTTGGGCGGTGGTGTGTCCATTTTGTGAAGCTAAGCATTGTCCCTTTGCCATAGGCATTTATTGTCTGTCTTCTCTTTCTTTTCATGTTGTTGTGGGTGGCCAGGCCATGTGGTGGGGGCCATTTTGTGTATGCTTTCTTTGTGACTGATTTTGCCATGTTGTTGGTGGCCATGCCATGTGGTGGAGGCCATTTTGGGTATACATCCTTTTTCCATGTTATTGTTGGTGGCCAGGCCCTATGGTGGCGGCCATTTTGTGTGTCCTTCCTTTGTGCTTTTGCCATAGGCATCCAAGGTTTTTGACTATTCTGGCAGTAGGGCAGAGGTACTACTACTCACAGCCATAGGTGCATTCAAGTTAATCAACTCTTTTTGTGGTGTATCTTTAATTACATCGTGTATGGCTTTGGATTGCTTCACATTTTTTTTATGTTGGTACTTTCAGCTTTTGGTTGCTTGTGTGTAACTAATATGGCACTCCCTGCCAGTAGGTAACCTTAGGAATACTGCTCGCGTACTTTTGGTAACGTCGCACAGTGTGGACACGCGACATTACATTTTTTGTCTTGTTCGCGCGCTCAATGTAATGGCTCGGGAAGGCGATAACGACGTTTCATTCGATTCGCGCTGCCGAACACGCCGATTTTGCAATCTCGCGAACAATATGTCCCGAGTTGCATAAAAGTTCCTCGAAAATGTTTAATGTGTTTCTTGTGCTACAATAAGTCCTCATTTATGTGTCATTTGGTTGTAGTTTTCTCTTATTGGAGCATGGACCACTTCCAGTTTCTGTCCTCTATGTAATCATTTCTTGTTTATGGGTGGGGTGACCAATTTGGGCGGTGGTGTGTCCATTTTGTGAAGCTAAGCATTGTCCCTTTGCCATAGGCTTTTATTGTCTGTCTTCTCTTTCTTTTCATGTTGTTGTGGGTGGCCAGGCCATGTGGTGGGGGCCATTTTGTGTGTACTTCCTTTGTGATGATTCTGCCATGTTGTTGTTGGTGGACAGACCATGTGGTGGCGGCCATTTTGTGTATGCTTCCTTTGTGACTGATTTTGCCATGTTGTTGGTGGCCATGCCATGTGGTGGAGGCCATTTTGGGTATACATCCTTTTTCCATGTTATTGTTGGTGGCCAGGCCCTATGGTGGCGGCCATTTTGTGTGTCCTTCCTTTGTTCTTTTGCCATAGGCATCCAAGGTTTTTGACTATTCTGGCAGTAGGGCAGAGGTACTACTACTCACAGCCATAGGTGCATTCAAGTAAATCAACTCTTTTAGTGGTGTATCTTTAATTACATCGTGTATGGCTTTGGATTGCTTCACATTTTTTTTATGTTGGTACTTTCAGCTTTTAGTTGCTTGTGTGTAACTAATATGGCACTCCCTGCCAGTAGGTAACCTTAGGAATACTGCTCGCGTACTTTTGGTAACATCGCACAGTGTGGACACGGGACATTACATTTTTTGTCTTGTTCGCGCGCTCAATGTACTGGCTCGGGAACGCGATAACAACGTTTCATTCAATTCGCGCTGCCAAACACGCCGATTTTGCAATCTCGCGAACAATATGTCCCGAGTTGCATAAAAGTTCCTCGAAAATGTTTAATGTGTTTCTTGTGCTACAAAAAGTCCTCATTTATGTGTCATTTGGTTGTACTTTTCTCTTATTGGAGCATGGACCACTTCCAGTTTCTGTCCTCTATGTAATGATTTCTTGTTTATGGGTGGGGTGACCAATTTGGGCGGTGGTGTGTCCATTATGTGAAGCTAAGCATTGTCCCTTTGCCATAGGCATTTATTGTCTGTCTTCTCTTTCTTTTCATGTTGTTGTGGGTGGCCAGGCCATGTGGTGGGGGCCATTTTGTGTGTACTTCCTTTGTGATGATTTTGCCATGTTGTTGTTGGTGGACAGGCCATGTGGTGGCGGCCATTTTGTAGGTACTTCCTTTGTGCATTTATCATTGGCCTCCCTGCTTTTGGTCTGATCTGACAGTAGGCCAGAGTCCCAGAGGTAGTAGTTAGCGGGGCTGCTTTATGTAGCTGTTTCTATTCGGTCTATTCAATTACCATCATTAGGGCATGTGTGTATGCCATTGCATTCCCAAATTTGTTGTCTGGGCAGGGGTGTAGGTAACTTTTTTGTGTGTGTAATAATTTTATGCCTTGTATGTGTTTTTGCGGTGTAGGTTTCCAACCTCTTAGCCATGGGGTATTTTCCTTGCATTAACCTGTCATGTGTAGCAGGCATCCTCCTTTTTCTGTCCATATTGGTATATAGGCCTGCTTGACTTCATTATTGGTTCTTTCTGGACTTCATGTGGCTGGGAGCTGTGGTGCTGGTAGTATTAGTCTTCTGTTTTGTGTTTTATACATTGGCCTGTGTGTCTTTCAATTGTTCATGTTGGCTTACTGCTTGTTTGACTGATGTTGTTTTGTCTTCTTTGCTTGTAGGTGCACAAAAAAAGACTGAGGAGGTGCTGGTTGTTTTCATCCATCGCCCGTTCTACTGCCAGACGGACGTCCTTCAGTTGAACGCCATGTGTGGTGTATGACTCATCTGACCACACATCTCTGCAATTTGTGCTACTGAGTGCTGCTGTGTGCTGACATCAGAAGAAGATGGGCCCTAAGAAAGCAGGTACCAGGTCCTCCACCACCAAGAAAGTTGCTGAGAAGAAGGTACAGAAGAAGGAAGTGTCACTTAAATCTGGTATGGACCCCAAAACCTTTTTTGGGCCCCCAAAAGGTACGCCTGCAGCAGCGGTGTCCGGGGTGCAAGCTGGGGCCAGCACATCCGCATTAGCGGGGGCAAGCCACCAACCCAGGGCCAAGCACATGAGGGTCGAAGAGGTAGCCAGCCTAGTGTTACAAAGCAGTGATACTGAGCCTGAACTAAACTTATCGCTGTCTCAAAGTAGTACACAATCCACGCACGATGAAAGTGCTCAACAACCACCGCCAGCAGTAGATGTTCAACAACCACAACCACTTCCCACAATAGTTGTTGAACAACCACAACCACCGCCCGCAATAGTTGTTCAACAACAACAACCAAATCCCACAATAGTAGTTGTTGAAGAACCACAGCCCGCTATAGTACTTCCTCAAGAACAACAACCACCATCTCCGCACGCAATAGTAGTAGTTGTTCCTCCCGATGTCGGGACAGTTACGGAAGTAGAGCCTCATTCCGAGCAAGAAGAAGAGGAAGCCACTTCTGGAGGTGATCTATTGTCTTTCAATTTACCAAGGGAAAGGAGGGTTAGTGGCAGTGCATCGAGTTCTTCACCAAGCATCCCTTCAGATGACCGTGATAAGGAATGGCATTCACGACTATCTGAGCATTCAAAGGAGAGACATCCCAAGACCAGGCTAGGAAAAAGGAAGGATCCACCAAGGCTTGAACTTATGGAGGTCTATGTAGGTGAGCAGGATAAAGACGGGTCTGACACTGTCATCATCACGAGCGTTATTCCTGGTGCAGAGGATGTAGAGACCAACATTTTCACCCTATCCAGAAGGGCTGAGATTAGTGATGAGCAGGTAGCACGTATAACTCCTACACACTCAGCACCCAAAGTAACACCAGCTCCCATTTTTTCATCAGCGAAGGCCCGGCAGCGTCCGACATCCAGCACAAGCGCCACCTCAACAGAAGGAGGTAGTGGCAGTACTAGTACTGACCTGTCACATAGGGAAATTCAACAAAAATCCTCCAGTTCATCCGGCATTGGAAGTGGGTCCTCTTCCTATGGCAGGAGACAAAAGTTTAGCTCCCCAGTGTGGGATTTTTTTACGGTTCACCCACATCAGGAGAACATTGCTATATGCACCATTTGTCATACCAATGTTAGTCGTGGTAAGATTGGTACAAACTATGGTACTGGAGGCCAAACGACCCATTTGAAAAAAACACACTTATTTCAGTGGGAGAACCACCTTGCAAGCTTAAAAAATGTAAGCACTGGTGTTGGTGGGGGTACAGTACTACAAGGTCCACTCATGGAAGAAGAGGGAGACGATGACCTTCTATCTGGGAGTGGTATACAAATGAGCCCTGTCGCCAGCACTGGAGTGGTGCAGTCCAAATCCTCCGCATCAGCAACTTCTCAGTGGCACCAGAGTCAGCCGGAGACACCAAGGAGTGCAAAGTCTGCGTTGAAAGGTGGTCCGTCTAGCAGAACAGAAAGAATTACCAAGCAGCTTACCATTACTAGCATGTTTAGGCAGGAGGGAAAGTACGAGCGGAACCACCGAATAGCACGTTTGTACAATGCGAAACTTGCAAAAATGTTGGCACTCGACCTTCTCCCATTTTCATTTGTTGAGGCAGTGGGATTTCGGGAATTAGTGGCAACACTCTCCCCAAAATGGGACGTTCCCAGTCGCTACTATTTTGTAAGAGTTGCTATTCCAGCACTACAACACGACGTGCTGGAATTGATTGGGAAAGCCTTACAACAGAGTGTTGTCCATTGTATCCACCTGACAACAGACATGTGGAGCAGTCGCGAAGCCATAGCAGATTACATGTGCATCACCGCACACTGGATCTCTTTTGCAGGTGTTAAAGACAAGTTAACTTCAGGCCTTCTTGACATTGCTGGGATTTTTAATGAGACTCGCAGACATGCAACTGTAGCCATGTTTGGTATGGAGAAAAATCATACTGCTGAAAACATTTTGTCTGAGTTTAACAGCAAGGTCTTTGAATGGCTGAAACCAAGAGGCCTTAAGATTGGTTTTGTTGCCACCGACAATGGCAATAATGTAGTGAAGGCAATGAGAGAAGGACATTATTTCAGGGTACCCTGTTTGGCACACTGCATTAACTTAGTTGTGCAAGACTTTCTGAAAACTGGAGCCAAAGTCAGCAACATACTGACCATCTGCAGAAGAATATGCACGCATTTTAACCATTCTTTTAAAGCACGGAAGCTGCTACGCGTCATTCAGCGGGAGCATAAATTGCCAGTCAAAGCACTGATCCAGGAGGTCCCAACATGTTGGAACTCTACTTATTTCATGCTTGAGCGTCTCTTTGAGCAGTACATACCACTGAATGCTTATGTCATGTCAAGAAGATTAGTGGATCCTGCTGTTAATCTTAAAACCCTGACCGTTGAGATGTGGCAGTGGGACATCATTAAATGCTTGACAGAGATGCTACAACCTTTTGAGGTCTTCACACGTGCAGTTAGCAGGGAGGACTGTACTATGGGCCAAGCCATCCCATTGTTGTACATGCTCGAGCAACAGCTGAAGGAGGTCTGTGAAACATACGAAGGTGACGAAGAAAAAGTTGATGCATATACCTTGGCCAAGGCCTTAGCCAACCGCTTATCTGTAAATGCAAGGCTTCAAATGATTGTGTCAGATCAACATTACATAACTGCAACAATGTTGGATCCACGGTACAAATTGTTTGTCAGCAGTAGCGCAGTAATTCCTTTTTCAGATGGGGATGTTGCCAATTACAAAACTTCCATAGCTGTGGAAGCTAATGATTTAGAAACTGAACGGCTGTTACTTAAAGGCCTGCCAGTGCCAGCCCAGGACAGTCAAAGTACTCCAGGCCATCCTCCTGAGGCAAGTTCATCAGAGCATGAGAGCAGTGCGTCCGCTTCCCAGCAGGCACCAACAGTACCAAACGCAGCACCTACACGATCTGATTCAGCAGACACAACCAAAAGCATAACTGCTTTTTTTCTACAAAAAGGGATAGGTAAGTCCGTTGCTGTTGCAAAGGGGAAAGAGGACAAGCAAAGCCGAGCACCAATGAACACTGAGCGGATGGTTCAAGCCTATCTGGATGACACAACAGAGGTGTTCATGGAGCAAAGCCCATTGGCCTATTGGTATGAAAGAAGGAGACAGTGGCCAGTGCTGAGCAGGCTGGCGATAAAGTATCTGGCTTGTCCTGTAGCCAGTGTCCCTTCTGAGCGGGTTTTCTGTGCTGCTGGTGCCATTGTGACATCGAAAAGGACCAGTCTCTCCCCCAAAAGCGTGGAGAGGCTGACAATGATAAAAATGAATCAACACTTCATACCACCAGACTATACTGTACGTGAATCAGAGCAGGATGAAGAAAGCGAGCCCGAAGATATCATCACTACTGTGTTACATGACCTACTTCTGTCCGAACCCCCAGAGTTTGAGGACGAGCTCCTCTTCCCTGACAAATAGGCTTTTAAATTGTTACTTTCTCCCTTCTTTTATTTGTGTTATTTATTTTCTTATTAAAAATGGCTTTCTGGTGCAAAACTGCTAATATTAAAAACCACAACCAAATCCATCCCCACCACTCATTCTTTTTATGTACCTACTGGAGTTGCAGGCCTGTGCATTTATTTTCACTATATTTTTTTATTTACCTCCTGGAGTTGCACGCCTGTGCATTTATGTTCCATGTTGACAGCACTCCTCAGAGTCTTGCTCCATCTTCTTGACTCCCACTCAAGTCAATACAATTCCATCTTGCCAGCCATACATTGGATGTTGTAGATGGAGTATAGTACAATAACAATAATGTAGCCTCTAACAGTCCCTCCATAACAAGTGAACCGTACATGACTACAGCCATCCTCTATTTCATTTGAAATCTGCAACTCATCACTGCCTTACTGAGTCTTAAGGCTACCACCTCTGTCTGCAGGCATTCATAGACGACTCTTCAGTGTCAAAAGAAACTTGAGCAGGCATCCACAACTGAAGTCAACTTGTTGTGACTCGCATTACAAAGGCTCGGCAGCATCTGTGATCAATCATCTGACAGTGAAAGAGAAGAGCAAGACAGGTATATTAAATGAATGATGCCATGCATTGCATTGGATGTATTGTTTTGCTGACTCTGAGCAAATGTGCATAGAGTTGAAGTATACTAGTAACTTCAGACTCACGTGATAGCCAATTTTTCCATGTTATTTAATAATATAAATTATTTACGCACTTGTGTTCCTACTACTACAGATGCAGTCAGGACTTAATTTATCGTAGTCACTCACTACAGACTGAGTTGCTGTTGCTGTTGGACTAGACGTGCCACACCTGATAATGATGGTGACCACCATATCTTTGCTGTCAGGCAGTTGGATCTGAGCTGATTGATGTACGATGTTTCTTGGAGTGGAATAGAAGGTAATAAATACAAATAAGAGGCACAGCACAGTAGACCCAGGCTACTACATGTGTGTGCACTGTGCAGTGGTAGAGTACAATAGTGGTATGATTGATGACTGAGAATGACGCATTGATTTAGTTGATTAATTTTGTAAAAGCTAGGTTGCTTTTTCATTCACCTTTCTGTGGCTCTGTGAAATTTTTAGGGAAATGCAGTTTGTATTACGGGCGACCCTCTGTCGTCGTGGGCCTGTTCTGTGCTGGCTCCTGTCTTTTTTTGTACTTCTAGATTAATAATGATGTGCAACTAGTAGACTTATACTTATTGTATCCAAGCCGCCTCAGTCTGAAAGTCCTCTCATACGACTACTCCTCTTGTATTATTTTTTTTATCTTCACTGTATTACAATTTGTTTAGGTCATTCACATTCTTTTGTATTTGCCTTTTCTTTTTCAGGCTGGACGATTTTCACCCACTGCTATTATACTATGAGCATCAACTCACCCTTACCACTAATCCTCATCATCAAGCAATTGGATGGCGGGAAACCAAGAATGATATTCAGCGTGTCCTTTTCTTACGTTTATTCCTTACATTCATTGGCTAGTGGATCAACATCATAAATCATCGTCTTCATTGTTTTGCTTTTGTTGTCTCCAATCTCCATGCGTACTGTTTTTCTTTCTCAAACCTTTCCCAAAACCCCCGTACCCATCCATTCAACAAACCCTAACCCTCTTCCCCCGGGCTGCGTGGTTTCATTGAGGTGTGATGTTTCTTACATTAAATATACACCAACAATTTGATCATGCGCTTGCTGGGGCAGATGTGGTGAAAGCAACAATAGTGAAATGTCAACAAGGCATGGCCAGGATCTTCTTCGGCTTCCCAACTCAAGCTCTGTGTATAATGCCAAATAATTTACCATTAACATCAAACAACTAATACATCTAATGAATTGGCGTAATTGTTTGGGTTTAAGTTTAAAGCATTATGATTTAGAAAAATTTGACGTTGCCGTGAGTACTACAACTACAGTTGAACTTCTTATCTTCTCTCTTGCACTTAGTTTCCAGTCCCCAAAACCATTGTTTTGTTTCAGTTTAGCAGTTGCAATATTGGATTAACCGTGTAATGTACTGTACTTACTTATACTACCCCCACATTGTCTGTCACGCAAATGACTGCCTCTTTCTTTTTGTCTCAAAATGCTACTGGCAGGGTATGTCTACTACTACTATCACAGAAGTTCAGAACCACAGATTCTTCTCCATTGTCTTGGGAAACAAATGCAGCCCTTGCAGTGCCACACTTCATCATAAATCATCATCAGCAATCACAGGTAAGATAAGTTTGCAGTGAGGTATAACGCAAGACAGACTGGTAGTTCTTCTAATACTACAAATATAACTCGGTGAGGGTTTACCGCATCTATCTGTCTGCATGTTAAAGATGTGGGCAATATATTTTTTTATTAGAAAGCACTGTCCGCTGACCTGCATGGCCAATTAAACCTTGCGTTGTTGCACAACGTACATTATTTGGTGAAACAGTCCCCCCTCCAACCCCCCAAAAAACGCAAATGAACTTCAAATGCTTTCTTTTGAACATAACTTTGTGTCATTTATTTTTAACATAATATAAATAAAGATGATACAAAAATGAAATATATACAAATCTTACCCCACAGCTGTCCCTACCCGCCTCCCCTAACCCCAACCAAATTCCAACGTTCAATGCAATGTAAAAAACCCCAACACCCAATTCCCACCCACCAACAAAAGGATTGAAAAAGGGGCAAACAACAAACAGGGTCCATCTCAAAGCCGGCGGGCTTTTAAGTGTTTATCAACCATGATCTTCACACGCTCCTCTATTTGAGTATTTGCCTGACTCTGAGCCTCCAGCCTGGCTACCCGGAGGAGAATCTTTCTTTGGAACTGGCGGCACCTACATTGGCATGCATGTTGTTGTGGGGGGGTGGCCGATGCTGGAAAAAACTCCTGCAGGCTTGGGGGCCGGGGCATTGGAAGAGGCAGCAGCTGCTGCCGCCGCCTCCTCCTCCTCGGCCTGAGCCACCAGCCGGCGGTAGGCCTCAACGATGGCCTGCAGTTTCCGCTGCCGGGCCCGGACTTCTAACTCCTTTCTGGTTGGTTTTGAAGGAGTAACTATAAAGAAAGAGACAGAATTGTTGTAGTCCAAAATCCCAGCAAATCAAGAACACAAAATTTATTCAACACATAGTGGCACAGTACAGTAGCACTAGCAAGCAAGCTGAGTACAAAAAATGGTGTTTTATCAATCTTGAACATTCTACGGCTTATATACTTAATTTGTTTGACTTTTTGGCACAGCATTATGCCTGCCCTAGTAGCATAGCATGGGTGTACTTCAACGGTCACACACATACGAACACCTGTCTTTTTCATATCTCGTTTTTTTTATATCATATACTCTGTGCTTCCGGGAACAGTGACAGTCTCAAACTAACATTAATTAACAGGGGCCAGCTAGTACTAGTAGTAAATGTCTAGTAGAGACTATCATTCTTTATATCGCGCAACAAACCTTAGGTGGTTTGTGTTTCGCCAGCAACGACCCGGAATGCATCCAGTCGTCCCCTCCTTCACTTGCCTTTGGGTTTAACCAAAACACCGCTGCTGACACTAGTATCCAATCCATCCACTACCCACCGATATTGGATGTGTCTCCCACCCACGCAGGCAGCTGTGTTTTCCCCTTTCTATGCTTCCACAACAACCCATGCATCCGACTGCTATCAGCCACCTGCATTGCTTATTCCAAAGTATCCTTCTATATTACATGATTGGTGCTTTTTCCTTGCTCCTTTCATCATACTTAAAATCAATCTCCTTAGTGTTAATCCATCGCGGTCATGTAATGTTGTGGATAAGACTTTTTTAGTCTGCCACCAACCTTTCACAGCTGAGTTGTAGTCACATAGAAGAGGCCTGTTATTTTATCAATTCTCGCCGGTGGTAATGCTATTGCTAAGCTTGGTAATGACAAAGGTGGCATCATATATTGTCCAGTAGAACTTCAAGTTCATTATAAATATCAGAGTACAGTGAGGAAGTTTTCCCCACCCACCAAGTAATGCGGATCACTATTGAATGTAACTTACCATCGCCCACCGTTGTTGGCTCCTCCCCCACTGCTGCCGGTGCTGCTGTAGGTGCCTCTGGTCCTCCATTCCCCTCGGGATCGCCTCTACTGACGCCGTCGCAGCGCCGCTGTCCCCGTCGGCACTGGTGGATGGTACAGGTTCTGCACAAATAAAAATAAGTACACCTTTTTAGATGGATGCACAGCCCCCATTGTACTTGTTCACCAAGAATGGAGTTCTGCAAAACAGTTAAGTACAACGTAATCAGTAGTAGTCCACATTGCCTAGTACAGCAGAGTAACTAACTCACTACACATATTAGCATTCACTTGTTATGGTATGGTACCCAAGCTCATCTCATCTATACTGCTACTCTAGTCCTTGGAAAGTTAGACTGAACCATGTAACCTAACCAGTTTGTACATCAATGTCTACAGTTTTGCGCAGGCTACCTCGCAGCTTGTTGCGCAGTACGAGAAGACGCCTTTGAGGCCACATGATTGTTCAAAGCATACACCTGAAGAGTTTGGAAAATAAAAAGGTCCATATTTACTTTTTGAATGTGGATTGTGGAATCCAGTTTTGCTTACAGCCTCAGGTTACACTTTTTTTTAGCATGACAGCTAAAAACTTGCATAAATGTATTTAATTTTTTCATACTGTCTAACGTGCACCACTCTTGTCATTATTTTCCGGCAGATGAGAAGATTTCCTTCTACGAAGCAAAGATTTCCAGAGCTTACCAAAAAGAGGCATATGTAACCAGTATACGTTCAATGGTGAGGGGTCTCCGACATTTCCCACATTTACCTATCGTGCACTGGTAGCTGTACAAATGTAGATTACTTTATTCAGCCTTTTTTAACTCTGGATTTTTTCTTGTGGCCCTTGACGTATTTCACGGAACAACTTAAAAACATTGATGTTACTTACTTAGTTACTTCTAACAAAATAAAGGTTTTGAAGTACCACATTGACTCGGAAGTATATTTTCTGTGTCTGTTGTCTTGTAGACTTACACGAGAGAGTGAGCAAAAGGGGGTTACTTAGGTTATGGATTGTGTAATAAAAGCATTTGGCATCTTCGTATTGGGGTTCAGGAAAGGGGTAATTGAATAATTGACCAATGACTGAGCCCATATAGGTTGTCGTTCATTGAATTGTGGGTTCCTCTGAGTTCTGTGACTGAGGTGTAAGACTGTAAGTAAGTAAGGTCCAACCTGCCTATCACCAACATCCAATTTTGTGGTGCATACATAGTTATGTATGTGACTGCATAGAAGAATACCCGCAAGAGTAGTAGTGGTATACTAACACTTACAAAATACTAGACCAACATCTGGATGCATACTTGGTTTGTGTCAATTTGCAAAGAAGAGACATTACAGAGGAAAAAGCATAAGACAGGAGAGGACCCTGTGCCTTCCGCTATTCTATCACAGATTTTTTGAAAAGATTAGTACCTTAACTAAAGAGTGGGCAACAGGGCAAGCTTACCTACAGACAGTCTAGTAGTAGCACAGAGAGTCATAGCAGAGGCTCTTTGAAGGAACAGAAAGGCAGGGACAGATAGTAATACCCAAAATTTTGAAAACATAATCAAAATCAAACAAGCATTTGTCAAAATTTAGTTAGGTGTAATGTCATTAATCGGTTGGAAAAAAAAGCTCAGTTAGAAAGTTAGGAAAATATCATTGTTCCAAAAGAAGGCACTGTTGGACTTACTGGGGACAGCAGCAGGATCCTCAGTAGAGGAGCTCTGTGCCTGTGGTTCACGTTCACCCGCCGACTCGGTCCCAGCCTTCTGCTTGCCCCTGGGTTCTGTGGTTCATGTAAGAAATAATAAAGAAAGAGGAAAACATTGAGTGCTGTGAAACATAGACAGGATTTCAAAAACCACTGCTACAACATTAAAAGAAACAAACATTGATCTACCAAATGACTACTGCCTTGCATGATTCACTGACTAGTGTATATATACTTGGAGAAAACAAATCAAATGTTCCATAAACATTCTGATTGCAGATTACTAAGTAACACAGAGGCAGTAACACCTGAACAACACCACCGATTCAAGAATGGGGTAATCAATCAATTATCTGTAAGTAGGCATTTCTTTTAAATTTTTTGCCAGCAAAATGCATAGATCACAAGGAGGAGACATGCTTAACTTTGTGCATACTATTACTAACACGAAATTGTACGTTCATTGCATCATATTTTGTTCTGCTACTGACTGAATGCTACTGCTGCCCTACCCACTCACTAAACAAACTACATCAGTTCTATGGAGGGCTGAGGCAGGGGCGGCTCTAGGCTCATGGTGGTCCTGGACTCCTGGCCAGGGAGCATAGGTAGGGGGGCCCAGAAGAGAAGGTCGGGGCGGAGCACGGAGGCCAGTGAAGAGGGGGGGAGTCAGGGTGCTTGGAAGTGGAACAGAGCCGGAGGCACCAAATCCCTGCCAGGGGCCGCCACGCAAATATGTATCCATCCTCTGAGGATTATTAAATTAAGGATATATATTGGTGGGGTGGCCCCTGGCGTTTGGTGGCCCTGTGCAGTTGCACAGCTTGCACATGCCTAAAGCCGGCCCTGGCTGAGGTAAGAAGAACAAAGTAACTTTAGCATTCATTGCCAGAGGAGGATTCATGTAGAAGAGAAGGCCGTGAAAAAAAAATGATACAATATGCAAACACGTACAATTATCCATCAACGGCTATTTCACTGACGGACAAAGGAAGGACAAGACTCTATTAATAGCATTAACTAACTTCAGTTCTCTACAATAAAGAAAATCTCGCATCAATAAACAGCAAAAGCTAGCGCCAAATTGAACACGCAAGAGTCAGTGAAGATGAAGAAGCGCAGCACAGACCAGTGTCATACAATTACAGTAGATATAATAACGGAATACATCGGAAATGTAACTAGGAGCACCAGTCATCGCGTTACTTATTCAGCCAAGATTTACAAAGATACAAAACCAATACTTATACTACTATAGAGATATATATTATACACACACTTTTTTTTTTTTAGGGTAGCCACTCACCAAGACCCACGACCTCGACGCCAAGCTGGTCCAACAGGTCCTGCTTCCGTCCAAAATGTCTGCCCAACGGTGGGTCAGCTGATGGTGGGTACGCCGGATACCGGAGCAGCGGAAGACTGCCCGGCGCACCTTCACCCACCGCCGGAGACGCTCTTCAATATGGTGGTAGCCGGAGCCGGGCCTGCCGCCTGCTGCCAACATCAAGGGGAGGTGGCGCTGGATAAAAAACACCAGGGCAGCCACCTCCTCCTCCCCAAAAAGTTGGCGGGGCCTCACCCCTAGGGGGCGCATTCTGCCGCAAGGCAGCCGGGTTTTTTGGGGCACAGGCGCCTTGCCCTTTGAGCCGCCGCTGCTGCTGGCGCCCTTGACCATGGTTCTGGGTGGAGGGGAGAAGAAAAGTTCAAGACAAAAAAGTAGGGGAAAGAAGAAGCAAGGTAAAAGAAGGAAGTAAAATAAAACAATAGAAAAGTTGTAAAAGTAGAAATAAAATGAAAAATATAAACCTAGGCACAGAGAGAGATAGGTAATAACTAAAGAAAGTTTGAAAAAGTGGGTAAAAAGACCAGGATTGAAGAGATTTCAGCAAGATGCAAAAGTAGGCCCAAAACCATAGCCAGAGTGTGGGATCCAAGATGGCTGCGCCCATCGCGACCGCGTGGGTAGGTTCGCGCGATATTTAGCGCGATCACGCACTTTTGTAGTGCGAACGAGAAGATGAGTTCCCGAACATGTCTTGCACAACGCGACCACGTTACTTGTGACCCGGAACAGGAAATAAGGGAACGCAAGTGGGCGGGACAAACCTCTTGGGTAACTTAGCGCGCTAGCCATCCCGAGCATGCAGGCAACGCCCCGAACACGCGCACCGCGCTCCCGAAGACGAAAAACAGCGCGCGAACGGGCCTAGCAAGCAACTACGCATGGCTGCGGAGCTACGCGTAGTTCGCAGAGTGCAACTACGGCTTCGCGTAGCTCCGTGGAGTCCGACTCCGCGAACTACGCCCAGGGTTAATAATTTGCAGTGAAATTATTGATAAGAAAACTGCATGCTGGACGCGCAAGTTATAGTTACCCGAGGGCACAAAATATAGTTTCTTAAGATAACTCTAACCATTACTGCTGCATTTCTATGGTTTTGTGTATTAATTGTGAACCGAACTATACCGTCCCTGTAACCTTTGTTTTTTTAACTAATTTCTTATGTTTTTTAAATTCTATTTCCTAACTAGAATATCCCTGTAAACTTTGTTTACAGGGATATTTTTTTCAGTGGATAAATATAAATATATATATATAATATCCCAGCCAACTACAGACCCATCAGTTTAATTGATGTAGCACAGGAACTGTTTGGCAGGGTATTGCTGAATCGGCTCCAGGACTGGGCGGAAGAGGTGGGTGTCCTCAGCCCCTACCAGGCGGGATTTAGGAAGGGAGTTTCTACAGTGGACCAGGTTTTTAGATTGAACATCATCTATTGGAGGGCAGCAAATTTCGAGGGCGGCAGTCTCTACACAATTTTTGTGGATTTACGGGCCGCCTTCGACCTGGTGCCCAGAGGGAAACTCTGGAGCGTCCTGGCAGAGATGGGCGTCCCCCCGGACATCCTATTAATCTTACAGAGACTGCACCACAACAACTATGCTCGAGTGAGGTGTGGGAGGTCCGGGGCACTCACGGATAGATTCCCCGTTGACCGAGGGGTAAGGCAGGGTTGTGTGCTGGCACCGACCCTGTTTTGCCTCTTCGTCAACGGGGCAATCGCCCACCTGAATGCCATCGACTACACCGACGCCCCCAAACTGAATGGCAGCAGGGTGCCTGCAATTATGTTTGCAGATGACACCCTGCTGCTGTCTAAAACCCCTATGGGGATACAGAGGATCCTCGATTCATTTGTGGCCTTCTGCACTGACAGGGGGTTAGAAATTAACGCGGCTAAAACCAAGTTTATGGTCTTGAACCCAAGCCAAAAACTGCGACCGAACCCGCTATTGGGAGCCGTACGGCTCGAGAGAGTCTCCACCTTCGAATACCTCGGTGTGACTCTCAACGAAACCATGTCTTGGGGATCTCACCAGAGCAGGGCGAACCTTAAATTGGTACAAACAACAGGGGGCATCGCCCGGATGATGAATGGCTCCTCATACCGTCCGCTGGGGTCGCTTATCCAGATCTACAAGGTGCAGGCCAGGGGTGCAACTATGTATGGGGCGGAACTGTGGGGACACACATCCTGTCGTAGTCTGTCCTTAACGGAGAATAATTTCATCAGACAGACAGTCGCACTTCCGCCCAGCACCCCGCTCCCCCCCTTGAGGTTGGATCTGGGTCTACGACCAATAGCCGATGAAATAGGTTTGAGACCCATAGCCTTCTGGCGCAGGCTGTGGAGTAGCAACGATCTTGCAGCATATAGGGCGGAATTGATGGAACTATTGACCCACCCGAAAGCGCTTCGGATCCCCTGGATTAAATACATCCAAAATACTTGTATGAAAATGGGGTTCTCTGACCTATGGACTGATCCTGCTAATGCCGCACTAAACATTTCTAAGAGATCCCTGGCCAATGCATATCATGAACAAAAATTAGCTAGGGCTCTAGATAGCCAGGGTGAAGGGTCACTATCCTCCGTATTTGTACAAAGTAAGGACTTATACAGGTTTGAGGGGGCTTTAGATGCCATTTCCCCTGTGCTGGCCAGGAAGCTGTTTCTCCAATGGAGATATGGCACATTGCCTCTTCGATCTTTCACCAGCTCCTGGTCATCACCTCCCACCACTAAGCAGTGTCCGGCCTGTGATGCCGCGGAGGAAACTGATTTACACGTGGTCCTCTTTTGCCCAGCTTACAGGGTTGCGAGGAAATACTGGCTCCTTCCACTGATTAGAAACATGGGTTGTAGGGAGTATGCCCCAATGTATAGGATCTTAAAATCTGATGTTACAGGCCCAACTGTGTTCGCACTGGCAAAATTTCTCATTAATGTCTGGCACACCCGCAACCGTATTTTAAAGACACAGGCTCCCTCTTAATTTTAAGATTCATAGTTTTTAAGGCATTTTTAGCAACATGTAATTCAAAGTTTTTTATTGTTTAAGTGCGTACTGATGGATTATACATGTTGATTTACTGTGATTGTATATGTTTTACTGTTTATCTTTTATGGCCAAATGGCCGAAATAAAGATTGAATAATAATAATAATATAATAATTATAGTTAGGCACCCATAGAATTATGGAAATACTAGCCCCTAGACAAACTCATACAATTCTCTTTTACAGGTAACTTGGAAAAGGTGTAATAAGATCTTACTCAGTAATCACAGTGAAGTAGCTCCATAGATAGCCTTTGCTAGAACTTTATCACTGTAAGAACAAACAGGGGCTCAGAAAAAGAGCCTCTCATACTATGAGAAAAAGTATAAAACGATGAGTTAGTCCGAGACCTAGAAGGAGCAACATTCTGGATTATGACCTTTGCAGGAGCTTTTCAACAAAAAACAGAAAATCAAAAAACCATTACTTTATAACTGCAGACCCTTCACCCTTAATTGGTGCTCATAGGTTTATGAGAAGCTCTTTGTACTGAGCTCCTCCAATCCACAATAATTCCTATCAATAATGTTGCCGTCATGCATTGATTCTGTCCTGCAACCAGTTAGAATTTGGTTGAATGAGTCACTGTAAATAGGAAACTCATAACATATATTTATACAATGAATCTAACTGGGACTCTTTACACAGCCAGCTGTATCCACGACCCAGCTCGATGATAAACACCCCTGTTGTATACAATCCATCTAACCGTGAATCAGTTACATAATCAGCGCGAGGTGAGTTAAGATCCAGCTCGATGATAAAGACCTCTGTTATGTTATGTTATGCAGGGGTTTTGTATAGCGTACGGCTACTCAGAAGAGTGTCCCGACGCTTTGGATTGCACACTAATCTCATAACACAACAGGGAAAATAAGAAACAGAAATAGAAGGATGCTAAAAAGGGACCGAAACTAAGAGGAAAAGAGCCAGGTTTTAAGCCCTTTCCGGAAGGCCAACAGATTAGGAATGCTGCGCAAGGACACAGGCAGTTTATTCCATAACTGAGGTGCTAGTAGTTTAAAAGAGCGGCCTCCGATGCGGGCTCTCTTCACACGAGGAACCGCCGCAAGAAACAGGGCTTCAGACCTGAGCGACCTAGCAGGCAGGTAAAAGGCCAGCCTATTCTGCAGGTATTTTGCTCCGGAGGCGTGCAAGGCTTTGTGCGCTGAGTAAGAGTTTTAAAAATTATCCGCTTCTGGACAGGGAGCCAATGCAGAGCCTCCAGAAGACCCGAGGCTCTGGCACGGCGCGATAGTCCAAAAATGGCCCGTGCTGCCGAATTCTGGACAACCTGTAGCCGTTGGAGCAGATACTCTGGCAAGCCGAGATAAAGGACGTTGGAATAGTCAATTCTCGAGCCTATAATCGCCTGCACCGTGATTTTCCTATGTTCCTCCGATAACAGGGGAAGGAACTTGCGTAGCATCCGGAGTAGGCCAAAGCATGTACCAGTGAGACCGATTACCTGTGAACGTAGTGTGAGGCCATTATCGACCTTAATCCCAAGGTTTTTAGCCACCTGGGACGAACTTGCTGGTGGAAACATGTTCTCAGGCCACCACACTTTCCAGTCCGGATCCGAACTGCACCCAAAAAAGAGGACCTCGGATTTATCCGAGTTGCACTTGAGGCTGTTGTGATGAAACCATTGAAACACAGCCTCAAGGCAACCCTGGATCCTACCTCCATCGAAGTCCGCACCCCTCTCACAGGTGAAGAGGAGCTGGGTGTCATCGGCATAAGAAACGATCTGGGCCCCGAAAGACTCCGCCAATGCCGCCAAAGGGGTCATGAAGATGTTAAATAGAGTTGGACTCAGGACAGAGCCCTGAGGAACTCCGACACCCAATGGCGACATCTCGGCGGAGCAAGCAGAAGCCCAGACCGTTTGTCGACGGCCTGCCAGGAAAGATCGAAACCACTGGAGCACCGTCCCTCGGAGACCAACCTCTGAGAGTCTTGCAAGAAGACCCTCATGAGGGACGGTGTCGAAGGCCGCCGACAGATCTAGCATCACCAGCATCGCTCTCCCGCCCGAATCCAGCACCTCTTTAATCGCCTCCGAGACTTCCAGGAGGGCTGTTTCGGTGCTAAGATTGGCGCGGAAACCCGACTGGGTAGGGTGCAGTAGGTCGTGTGACTCCAGGTAATCGGCAAGCACCTTATGGACATGCTTTTCAATGACCTTTGCAAAAGCCGGCAGGAGCGAGATAGGTCTATAATTCGCCAACACCTCCACATCCAGGCCAGGCTTTTTAAGCAGGGGAATGATCATGGCCTGCTTCCAGGCCTGGGGAACCACACCCTGTGCAAGAGAACAATTCAACAGGGGGTTCACAAGGGGGTTAATGACAGCTGCCATTTTAGCCAAAAATTTTGCCGGACAGGCATCCCGAGGGGAACCTGATTTAAGGCCAGCCATTAGGTCAAATGAGGCGGTCAGCGAGAGAGGAGGGAAAGCTGCCAAGGCCACACCTGCGTTAAGTCGGGTATCAGCGGTGTTCTCCACCCGACCCGGTATCTCAGGCTCCAGTACCAGGAAGGAGTCCTGGATCCGCTGGATCTTAGAGGTGAAAAAATCCGCAATCGCCCTGACCCAAGGTGCAGGAGGGGGAGACTGGGTTGGTACTGCGCGAGACGTTGTAAACTCCCGCACAACGGCGAAAAGCTCCTTGCAGGAATTGGAGGCAGCTTCAATTTTTCTCGCGAAGTAAGCCTTCTTCTCCGCGAGGATGTTCCGATGATAAGCTTTCGCCACAGACCTGTAGGTGAGTTTCGCCGTTGCGTCGTAATTTGCACGCCATGCTCTTTCCGCTACCTTGCATTGGCGCCGAGAGGCCGCCAATGATTCCGTAAACCAAGGGGCAGAAGCACCTTTTCCAGGTTTGCGGAGGGGTCTCAGAGGAGCCAGATCATTAAGTCTCTCTGAGAGCCAGGCCTGCAGTTGTTCCACATCCTCCTCTAAGTTCCCTGCTAACACGAAAGGGTGGTCCGCACAAGCTTGTGCCAGCAGTTCCGGAGTAATCCGATGAAGTGCCCTGAATCCCACGGAAGACTGCCGGGGGGCGCCGGAAGGCTTCCTAACTTCCGAGAAGTAAAATTTCACCAACCTATGGTCGGACCAAAGAACCTGGCTAGGAGCCAGCATCTCAATAGGGGTCGTAGAGAAGGTCAAATCTAAAGTATGTCCCTTCTCATGGGTCGGTCCGATATGATATGGAACCAGGCCCAGAGGGGCTGTGACCTCCAGCATTTTTATCGCATCGGCATCCGTTTCCACGTCCATGTGGACGTTAAAATCCCCGGCAACAATACAATGCTCTGCCGTGAGTAATAAAGAAGAAGTCACCGACTGGAACTCTTCAAAAAAAGAGCCCATGGGCCCTGGCGGCCGATAGACTAGGAGACCCTTCATCGATTGGTGCGGTGAAAGAACAATGGCAAAGGCAAGGGATTCGCAGTCCTTGATCGCGTCCGAGGGGATGATGGTACAGGTGGCTATTTTATTTACTATTAGTGCAACCCCCCCTCCACGCCTCTTCGGCCTGTCCTGCCTGAAGATGTTATACTCGGGCGGGAGAGCAGTAGCAATATCTGGGTTGGACGCCTCACCGAGCCACGTCTCGGTGAGCATCAGAAACAAGGGTTTTTTTGAGTCCAACAGATCAAATAAGTCCAGAGCATGCCGGCCCAGAGATCTAGTATTGAGCAGTAAGCCCAGATGTTTAGCGCTAACCGCCACCTTCTGCGGCGCCCCGCCAAGATGTTTCTGCGGGCGCCAGCCACACTCAGGGCAGCAATACTTGCCCTTGTGGCGAGCAGGGAACACCGTACGGCAGGAGCCATTGATGTGTTGCAAGGAGCGAAGTTCCGAACCAGAGTAGTAAAGCATCATGCACACGTGCACAAGCTACATATGGAATACAATTGCCCAGTCCTGCCCGTCGCCTCGTACGCCTCCGGGACGCTGACGGGCGCAGACGGGCAGGACTCTGGCACGACTCCGACGACTTATATACAAT